>NW_028318060.1:3487500-4807500 GCF_062004578.1 Staurois parvus
ATTAATTGGTGATCATGAGCTGGTTCATTCTTATAAAGGCAAACTCAAAGTTAGTGTGCTGTGACAAATACTCTCATTTAATTACAGTAAGAATTAATGTATTAAAATCTGGGAAAGCATATCATATGAAAATTAAATAGCTTGTATTTGCTGTGGAGGAAACATTAATCACACAGCAACTTTTATTTATTTGTTTTAATTTAAATAATGAAGAGTATAATAACCACTAAAAACAAATCAGAAATATTTTCATTAGTATGGCTATACCAGTCTACCATGGGCTGAAACCTGTTTGGTTCCTCTGTAATTAAATTCCATTAAAATTCTGTATTTGTTTAAATTATACTAATAAAAAAACTTAATTATTAGAATTTTAGTAACAATCTTTTGGGCAGTAATTACATAATATCATTCTTGACATAAAAGTGTCCTTACCTTTTTTTACCTAGCATAACGTGATTTCTTAATGCAGTCCTATATAAAAGTGATATTTTGTTTGGATGGAGTAGATCTATTAAAAAAGTATGTATTGTAAGACTGTGAAAATTTGAAGTTAGTGTTTTAATGTTTATGTTAAAGCTACCTATGCTAAATTTTATTGTCCAAGTGTGCCAGTAACAAACGTTTAAATTGTATATTTCAAGCAGTTACTTATCCTCCATCAATAACAATTGCTTATATAAATTATATGATTCTAAGATTTTAGTTCATGCATGAATTGCTGTTCCTCCCTGCTGTGGGCAGGACAGACAGTACATACATTTCTGACATGAGTACCTGCAGTATCACTTATTGTACAAGCAGTGGCAAAGTGGTTGGTGGTTGTTTGTGCTCAAAAGTGGAAAACCAAGAGCTGTCTTTGAGAAGCTGCAGAGTGTAGTATACTTGAAAAGTAATTGCAGGAGAAAAACATTTCGCCAAGTATAGAATTCAGACACCTAGGGGGTAGTTTCAGAGCTCTACTCTTCTGTATGTCCCACATTTCTTTTAGCCCATAACTGTGATGGAGTTTCTGAATAACCAGTACAAATGTACAGGAAAGAATGGGAAAGCTTTAGCTTAATCAGGAAGTGTGGAGGTTTGCCAGTCATAACGAGCCAGCATTCAGCCATAATGACAAGGTTTGGAGGTAGCTGCAGTTATATACAGGCACTTGTAGACTCCTGCACTTTATAACTGAAGTGGAGTGTCCAGACTAATGGTCTTGCATAGAGAGAAGAAAGAGATTAAAATGACTATAGCGTCCCTTTAAATGGATATGGTATAAAACAATGTTTAACATCTAAACACAGATCAGCTTACTTTAGTGCACTTAACAGCCCATTTTAGATTGTGTTTTTCGAAGGGCAGTATAGAATTTTGTTTGCCCTGTATTATTAACTAGCCCCTGTAATCTTCATGATAAGTTTTAAATTCTTAACAGTTGAATGATGTAATTTTTGTGACTACTATGCTTTCTTGCTACTATTACTATTTACCAATTTCACATCCCCTTCTTTGCTCAGTGACCGTGTACTGATTGGTAACTATTTCTAAGAGAGATTCAATTTATCTCTAAGCAGAGAGTGAGATCTATCCAGTTCTTACATTGTTCATTAAAATAATAGGCTTCCTAGCCAAGCATTGAACACTTAAGGGGAGATTTACTAAAACGGAGCACTCAAAATCTGGTGCAGCTGTGCATGATAGCCAATTAGTCTCTAACTTTAGCTTCTTCAATTATACTTTGGCAATAAAATCTGGAAGCAACTTTGCAGAGTTGCACCAGATTTTGCACTCTCCAGTTCTAGTAAATAACCCCCTAACTCTACTCTCCAGGTTAGGATTCTTACTATATAGTGTCTTCTAAAACCTGGTTTTGTGTATCATTAATGTGGTATTTGTAGGCTTGTTATTAAAGCATGGTGTTCATGTGTCTATTATAACATGCAGTTATGTTCTCAGGTTAACATTCAGAGATGCTTGCGTATCCTGATTTGTCAGAATGCTAACTTTGGAATATCACCAAATGTCTTTAGGCATCTATGTATTAGCACTGCCTTTTTAAAGTTGTTTCTTTTTTTTAGTAATTTGATTCTAAATTGGTACATTTTCATTTATGGTCAACCATGAAAATCTTTGCTTTTGCTTCATTACCATGCAACACTGAAAATAAAAAGGTCATGACGTGTATAGGATGACCTTCATAATGAGCCAGAAGGACATAGAAACAAACAATTGAGGTCACTTGTGATGTAAAGCAAAGACAAGGTCAGAGTTTGTGCTTGCGATGATGCTGAGAATGATGGTCATTGTTATGTGCCCTGCGGGAAAATAATGGGATAAATTACTAATGATTTGTCAGATAAGTCAACAGCCAATCAATGTGTGCAGTTTTATGTAACATCCAAAGTATTTCGAAGTAGTACTGTATAGTGCTTTATTTTTCCTAAATTCGCATTTGCTCAAAGGATAAGTTCACCTTTCTGAACATGGTACATGTTGCACTTGTATTTATGGTGTAACATGTTTAACATTTACCACCTCACCCCCTGACCCCCCCCCCCTTTCGCTGTGACAGCGGGTGGGAGACCTTTTTTGAAAACAGCATGGTCGTGCGGGACTCTGCCCACACGACTGCTTCATTCATTCACAGAGTTCTGTAAATGAATGAGCTACAATAACTTTCAGCCATTGCAGCTGACAGCTTGTTTTTCTCAATGAACCATGAGGGTGCTGGTGGAAATTTTTTTTTCTTAAGGTGCTTTTAAATGACAACAGTACTTCCGTAGTCCATTTTTCTTAGTTTCTTCTTAGTTTCTTCTTTCTTAGTTGCTTCCAATCCCCTGAGTGGTGCCCACTAGATGTTAGTACTGTCAGCCATTATCTATCTAATTTCACTGTGTAGCCCCTCACAGTCACACAGCCTTCCTACCAAAATAGCAGCTTCATACTGTAAATGTGTAAAATGGTCCCATTCATTCCTATGGGAAAGTTGTATTTTGAGTGACTACTTGAGGTTGCCATGAGCATGACTTAAACACACTAATGAATGGGGTCCTAGTGTACTTGCACAGTAAAAAAGAGCCGTTTTCAGAGGAAAGGCTCAAGATCATTAGATCATAACTGAAGGAATCATGCATAAGGAGAATGGACACAGACTAGCCATCCACCTGCTCAGTGAAGATCAGCGGACAGATCCCCTAGCGGAACTCGCCCTGTGTGGAAGGGGCCTAATCTTTTTTTACCTACTGTCTTTGGTTAAACACAATAAAGGCTAATATCTAAAAAGCAAAAAATATGCAGGAATAACCCCCCCCCCCCCCCCAATGCATTTTGTCATGTCACTTCATCTGGCAGCATCAGTTGCATGTAGTCACTTTGGTGTATAATATGAAGACTTTTAAATAACTTACACTGAAAATTGTTATTACCCACGTTAATGTTACTTTAGTTAGAGATAGACAACCTACAACTTGAATAAACTGAAAATGTGCATATTGCCCAGAATAATCTTTAACCAGTTTTTTATAAGTCGTGTGGTTTTTGTATTTCATTGACAACACATACTGGATATTTTTTTAAAAGTATCTTTGAATGCAACAACTATTTTTTCTTTTTAATAAATCTAATACATTAACCATTGTCCTCTTGTCTTCAAGGATTGAAATAACCTTGTCCTTAACCTTAACCTTGTTTCAGCCCATGGTTAACATTATACTAGCCTGTAGAAGCCATTTGCTGGTGGTGAATGAATTATGCAATTTTGTTTATAAAAGCAAACACAGTGTACGTATATGATCTGTAGGCATATGTTATGACTCATGACAGCTTATGCTTAATGGATTTTATTTCAAACATTGCTGACTAACAGAAAAAGCAAGATTGTATAACACATAATGCAAACATATTGTTAAGTGAGAGTTAGGGCTTATGTACACAGGGTGTTTGGAAAACTCTTCTGACCACTGGAAACTGACTGCTCGAAAATGTAGGTTAAAAAACATCAGTTTAGCCACGTTTACATACCGCATTTGTAAGCCTTTAGTCGCGTTTAGAAGCGTTTGCGTTTAAAAGCGTTTTTAAAAGATAACCCCAGGAGACCCTCCTAAATGCCCAGAATGCATTGAAAAATAGTAAATAACTAACTATTTCATACATTTTGAGAGAAATAGAGGGAGCAGAAGCAGAGAGAGCAGTGTGTGTAGAGATTACCTGTCTTTTCTGGTTGTATTCACTATGGATCCCATCATGAGCATAATGCAGCACATTCTACCATTTTTTCCTTCGTGCAAAACCTGGAACTGACTGCACTGGTGTACTAGGTCTATTTAAATACATGGAAAATGCTTTGCATGCATTTTTGATGCGCAAAAAAGGCTCTGGACAACACCTGGATATGGACAGAGTTTACAAGCGTTTAAACACATTTACAAGCATTTGGTGTTTGAAACGCCGGTAAAATCTACTCCTGAACGCAATTTTGGTGCGTTCAAGAAAACGACCGTAAACTCAACTGCCTGTAAACTACTGTAAACGACTGTGTGTACATGGACACATAGGAAAACATAAAGGAGAGTTCAGGGGCTGCTGAAAAAAAAATTCTCAACAGCTCCTGAACGTCAGTTTAGCAGCTGCAGTGTACATGAGCCCTTATAAATCTAGGCATTTGAAGAGTATAGATCTCCTCTGAAAATAGTGATAAATCAACAAAATATAGTTAAAAGTGTAGCATTTACCAGGAGACATTATTGGTGCGTTAATGGCTCCGTTTAGCACATATCTGGTGCCAAAACATTTTTTTTAATTTTGAAAAGTGATGAGAGGTTAGAACCTTTCAGGTTTTTTTTTTCCATCTGGTTTCTTGCTGGGGAGATTCATCTGTGTTTTGCCTTGTAACCATTGTCATCTGGATGGAAAATGAGGGAAAATACATAATTCTGAGTTGTCGCCAGGATGGAATAAAAAGGGGACATCTTCTAATAGGGGCTGCAGCAACAATTGGCTAAGAGGGGGATTTTCCTCACTGTGGTGGCACTTGTGCTGATTTACTAAAGTGGTTGAAAACCTTAATATATGATGATAATAATAACAAAAACAATAATAATATGATATAGTATATATAAGTATAAATGTAAAGTGTGTTTTTATACATATACCAAATCTATCTCTCTACCCCTCAGTTTACTCCATCAGTCTCCGCATCCATCACTAATTTACTAATAGACATATCAGACTATATGTCACACCACCTTCTCAAACTCAATCTACCCAAAATCAAGTTCATAATATTTCCTCCCCTATGTGTCCCTTCCCTGACTTCTCTGTCACGTTTGATGACTCAACTATCAACCTATCCCCACATGCCAAGGTGCTAGGTGTTATCCTGTACTCCCACACATCCAATCAATGTCCAAAGCTTGCTGCCTCAACCTCTGCAACATCTCCAAAACTATTGCAAAAAGTGTAATGTTGCCCTTCTCTGTGATTTTATATATATATATATATATATATATATATATATATATATATTATATATATATATATATATATACTGTGCAAAGGAACTCATTACCAAATAAACAATAAATAGAAATTCAGCAATATGTAAGCTTATTCATCAAAAAAACAGAACCACATGTCATATAATGTCCAAAGTTCATAAATTGTGCTTATTATTTGTCTTCCGTCATAAATTGTGGTTATTATTTATCTTCCGTGATAACCGTATACCATTTCCTGTGTTATTATAAACAAGCACACTGTGTATCCACCACCTTTCAATTCTACGCTCACCTTCACTTTTTGACCTGTCCTTTTACAGGTCACAATTGCTTGTATCCCTTTACTGGGGATCCTTCAATCAACTCCTCTCCTCCTTATGGATTCCCCTCATTTATGATTTTACATCCGAAGGTCACTCAATGGTACACTTTTGTTCCCAGTGTCTGGCCCTTTAAAAATGCGCTCCCTATCCTGTGCTATGCTCACATATAAAAGAGTATCCTCTTAGTGTAGTATATAAAATATAAGTGATTTATTACAAATAAAGTTGCACTCACATCATAAAAAGCTGAACAGGCATAAACATAAACAGCGGGGCCGCGGCTCCTGCATTGCCTCCGGTTCCAGCTCTCCCAGCACCCTGGTTGCACCTACAGTCCACCTCTCAGTGTGTTCAGTGTCCGGTGATCGGAGCGGCAGAGAAATATTGTTTATAATGTTTATGTTGTAAATGTTTATAATAACACAGGAGGTGGTACACGGTTATCATGGAAGAGAAATAATAAGCACAATTTATGAACTGTGGACATTATATATGTGGTTCTGGTTTTTTTATGAGTAAGTTTACAAATTGTTGAATGTCTATTGTTTATTTGGTGGTGAGTATTTTTGCACAGTATATATAATAACAGGGTGGCGCAACATTACACTTTTTGGATTAGTATATTGACTGTGGGAACACTTTTTTGTCTGCAGCCACCCTCAGGATAGGAAGTTCTTACTGGGTAATACATTTATTTTGTTGGTTTACTTATAGGTAAATGCACATATAAACTCAGGTGGCGCAGGATATATCTAAATATCTAAAAAAAACTCTAAAATAGGCCCCTTCCTAACCAATAATACCACAAAGCTCCTAGTCCGCTTCCTGTTCATCTCTCACCTTGACTACTGCAAATACTTCCTCATTGGCTTACCTTTACATAGGCTATCCCCCCTTCAGTCCATCATGAATGCTGCTGCCAGACTCATCTACCTTACCAATGGTCTCTGCCAATCTCTCCACTTGCTTTCGCTCACATAAATTAAATTTAAAATACTAACAACTTACAAAGCCATCAACAACTCTGCCTCCAGCTAGATCTCTAACCCAGTCTCAAAATACCAACCAAATAATTTTCTTCCTTCCAAGACCCCCTGCTCTCTAGCTCCATTGTCATCTCCTCCATTCTCGCCTCCAGGTCTTCTCCCAAGCCTCTTCCATCCTCTGGAACTCCCTACTCCAATCTGTGTGAGTGTCTCCTACACTGTCCACTTTTAGATGATGCTTGAAAACCCTTCTCTTCAGAGAAGCCTATCCTGCCTCCACCTAACAACGTTATTTTTATTTTCTTCTTCAGCTTATCCATGACAGTTACTACCTTTTTTAAATCTTGACCCTGCCTCTTAGATTGTAAACTCTAAGGAGCAGGACCCTGATTCCTACTGTGTTAAATTGCATTGTAAGAATAATTTAGTATATACTGTATATATAGGGATTAGACACAAAAATGTAAACACGACATGATTTGCAAGTGTGAAACTGACCACGTGTTTCACATTGAAAGCAGAAGTGATGTAACTCTCTTTTGCTTTTGCTGTGTGATGAGACACCTAGTTAATGGGTGGGAAGCCTCACTTTTTGCAAGTCACTGTCTGCGCTGCTAGTAATATGGAGTTGTGTCAGAGCTTACTGAGTTTCAAAGGTCAAATTGTTGTTGCCCACTTACTGTAGCTGATGCCTCTGTGATTGAAGTTTCCAAATCATTTGCCATGTCGCAAGGTACAGTATCAAAGGTTATGATAGCATATACACTTTCCAGGAAAACATTGCCTGATAAGCATAAGTGCAGTCAACATGGTCAACTGACAGAAAGAGACAAAAGGGCATTGCACAGGATTGTGACTTGGCATAAGCAAACAACTGATGTAAAAGAGACTGTAGAGCTCAACCTAAGTCTTATTCATACAGCATAAACCAGCCTACATTTGACCTGTGTGTACAGGTCCTTGTCGAATGAGCTTTTGTCAAACAAGCATGCTGGAAAACTAGCAGCCAATCTGCATTCGATCAGTGCTCTCGGCCAATGGCTGAGAGAGCTGACTGGTGTGTTCTGGTGGGGGGCAGTCCCCCTTTCAAAACACAATAGCTCATAATAGTTCATAATTAGTACAGAGACCTCCTCAGGAGCTTCTCAGGTTTTTTTGTTCAGCCGAACAAAAAAAAAAACTTAGCATGTGTACCAGGCATAACAGTAGAAATAAAGTATGAGGTTTATCTACATAATATGGAAATTACCCTCACTACACTACACTGCACAAATTAAGTATCTATTAGTCAGAGCCATGGGGTTTTCAGGACCCAAAGTTTGATCATTTTTATGGTCTCTCTGAGTGAAAAGTCATAGAACCACAAGTAATCAACAACCAATTAACACATTTAATTGGGAGTGTCTGTTAAGGAGGGTTGTTTTTGCTGTTGTGCCAGCATTAGCATGATGTGTCATCTCAGTAGGAAAAAGAAGAGAAAATATAAAAAGTTTAGGCTGTACTGAAGAAAAGTTAAACAGAAAACTAGAACTATACAATGCAGCTTTGTGTAATGTAGAATTTCTGAAACATTCTGAAATTATGTTTAGACCAAGTGGTATATTAAAAGTGTTCTGATATTGTAACAAGTATGCTTGAAGTGTATTGAGTGTTTAGTTATTCCAGAGGTACCGCTGGTTTTTTTTTTATGGGACTTAAGAGGTAGATTCAATTGCCAGAGAACATTGAAAGTAAGATGAGTTTATAAAAACAAGATCTTTTGAAGAGATCATACCGCAGAATTAGAAATGGTGAGAACTACAATATCTATGGTAACATGAAAGACATTTTGTACTAGAGAATGACTTGAGTAAATAATTAAAAATCCTTTCCACTGGCAGGCAGTTCACCGTATCCAGTTGTCAGCATTGAATCAGCCAGTAAAAGAAGTCTCCCAAAAAAACATAGCTCTACTATGTTTTCACATGTTGTAGCAATTGAGGTTTCTCAGATGCCACAGTAATAACAAAGAAATTTTAGGCAGTAGGAGGTATAGTGACTTACAGTTATACGTGGAAAAAGAACTTATTCCCTAGGCGGGTAAAAAGTGTCCCCAATATGCATTCAAGGTTTCATTTTGAATTGACAGTCACAAGAGTGTACTTTTATGTGCTACACAGGTAGTACTGGGTCAATGGTCTTAAGCTACATAGGGGTAATGACTGAGAAGGCTGAGTAACTTCAGCATAAAATGTATTTTACAATACAGTTTTGACGAATCGTCCTGTCTTGTGTGTCATAAGCATCTTTGTAGATGTAAGAGTGTCTCTATGGATACAAGAATTTGAAGCAAGCTACTTAGAAGAACAGAAGTAACAAAGGGGTGGCGGTTTTATGGTAGTAGCTCATAACACTGGGGCATGAGTTAATCATTCCTAACTCATGTTTTAAATCTTATTTTTTTCTTTTCAGGTAATACACCTGCACGATCATATCATTTAACTAGCTGCTTAGTTTACAATTCAAATCCAGTTAAAGAAAAGTAGTCTGGAATTATTATATGATTTATATATACATTTAAAGCAAAAGTAAAGCTTTTTTTTTATACAGTCAGGCTGTATAACAAGTAAAGAACATAGCTCTTTTTTATTGTATAAACATACAGTATGTACTTACAAGTGCAAAGGCTGTATGCCTGCTAGATAACAGGACTACCGCTCTTACACAAAGCACAATGATTTGAGTCTCAAGTTATTCAACCCCTCCGCTCCCATAATATGGCTTCTATCAATGGCAGATCTGGCAGAAAAGGCCGGGCATAGTCAAGCTGTCTTGATGAGAGCTCCTGACAGTCCTGTAGCACTGCTTGCCCCCATCACACCAGAAGATTAGAGTGGCATTGATAGAGGAGGAATAAGGACAGATAGAGATTTCTACTGAAAGAAGAATCAGGACAAGGGACACACCATACTAACTGTAAGTTATGTCCCTTGTGCTGCTTTTTCTGTTTTTAGTTTTAGCTAGACTTTAATAAAATAAAAATGTTGCAATCTTTATTTGTTATATAGCCTGAATGAAATAACAGGTAAAATAAATAAGGCATCATTTGCGCTTTAACATCTGAGTAACCCTCTAAACACTAAATTATTAAATACAACACAAATAATCGTATAAAGATGTAATTGTATATATTGTAGTTCTTAATTTTAAAACCAATGTATAGATGTGTATTTTGAAGCTAAAACACAGAGTATTTTACGTTTTTTATAATAGAATGGAATGGAATGTAATAGATTCTACCAGTCATTTGATAAGCCTCATATACTGTTACAGTATTAGATAAGTATCTAGAGGATTTCAGAATTCTGAATACATATTGGTAAAATGGTTGTTAATCTCAATTTCAGTACCACATGGTTAATGACAGGTTATATTCACTCTAAAGCATTGATTGTTCATTGAAAAGAGTAAATGAGCTATAAAATTAGCACCATTAAAAGAGGGCAAGGTAGTATAAAGAATGTTATGTTTCTTTACCGTCATACATACAGCGAGCAAAGTGTACCTGTTGACTGCTTTAACCCTCCATACAAGCAAAGTTGCTCATCACCAATCCTCCCCACAACATTTATTGGTTACTTGGAAATATTGAACTTCTTTTACTTACCTGTATGTAAAAAGTAATGTTGGTGAAGCTTTCAGAAGCACACATCGTAGCCACAGTTGTGCTGTTTGCTGTAAAAACTGGTAGTTCATTGTTGGTTTCACTTGTTTCTGAGATATGCTCTAAAACTACTTTTGTTAGAAAAAAAATTCTATGTGCTTTAGATATTAGGACAGTAACTTTTTCAAACTGTTAGGATAAGTAGGAGTATATGCTTGCTATTATCTGCAGTCCCAGATTTATAATACAAGTAACAAAGCATCTCCAGCACCTCTATATATATGCATTCATTGCTCACTGCAGTCAACCCAAAGCCAGTATAGGAAATGCCTATTTCAATCAATAAGCC
Source organism: Staurois parvus (assembly GCF_062004578.1). Lineage (NCBI taxonomy): Eukaryota > Metazoa > Chordata > Amphibia > Anura > Ranidae > Staurois > Staurois parvus. Next base: position 3,498,285 of record NW_028318060.1, read on the forward strand.
AATAATCTGAGCATAAAATGTCATTTCCTGGGTGCTCTGTTCATTTAAAAATGCAGGGTGCTTTAAAAATGGCAGTTCATAAAAGCACCAAGAGGTGCTTGCACTATCATGCAGCAAGCAGTTGTACAGGTTTGCTTAAAATAAATCAACATGTTGTTTAGTGATTGAATTAGCTTGCGTTTGTGACCAATCTAGATGGCTTGTTTCTGTGTTCACTGAAGCTGAATTTCTGCTATCGAAAGGACACTGAGGACCTATATTTAACTGTGTGTCCTGTAACTTTTCTATGCACTTAACAGACTGCTAATTGTGTTTTTAAATTATTTTAGTTGCACAGACTTCAGTACAGGGCCAGTCATTATATACTTCTGCTAATATTATAGTATATGAAGCACTATGTTTTTTGGATTAAACAAGTTTTAGCCATTACACATACTGTATATGATTTAAAAAAAGAAGTGAGGGAAGTTAAAAAAATAGACCTATATACCTGCAGCATCAGTCCCATGCTGCGGCTGTCCCCTGACACGTCAATGCCATAGAACTGAGCGATTGCATGACCACTGATCATTCTCACAGTTCTTGGGTAAGGTCTGAGCACAGAGCATTGACTGTCAGTCATTGCTCTCTGCTCTGCCCTTCCAGTGCTCACTGGAGTGCTGGGCAGGAGAGGGAGCAGGAGCAGCTGGCTCAGGCTGTCAGCAGCATGTTGAGTGGCTGAGCCAGCTGCTGGTCAGGAATCTGGTTGGATCCCAACCTTACTGTAAGGATCCTCCCAGTCTGGACTGGCTCTGTGATGTCAGTTGGCAGTGGACTTTAGACCACTGTTGGTTAATTCTGGAGCATAGCAGTGCAAAACTAAGTATACTCCTGTGACCCACATGAGAAGTATGGCCAAAAGAGTTTTGGCCATACTTCTCTTTTAATGTCATAGTTATACTACTACCAGATTGGTAACTAGCTTATAGTAAGCTTTATCGAGTTTATGTCTTCATTTTTCTTTGCATAGTGTCTCATTAATAATGTATGTAATTGATCTCATTTGATTCTCATTCTGATACAAGATAGGATGGATATGTATAGCAAGCAAAAAGTCTTATCTTTTGATGCCCCCTGGCACTGGTTTATCTTAAAACCGAGTGAGCCCTCTTAATGTATTGTTCAGGTTGCATACACTTTAATGAATATACATATTTTCCTAACTTTGTATATGCTAATTACTGCAAAAAGTGTTTAAAACCCAGTGCTAGCTGCACTAGGAGAGTTTCAGCAGCCCAGCTCTCCAACACTCCCCCCTGAACACTTGTCTTATCAACAGCTCTGCTCAGGGAATAAATGTAATTTTGTTTATAGGGGTGTATATTCACAGGGGTGTGCCAGACCACAGAAGAGCTTCTGTGTGAGAGCTGTTTTTTCAACTGTTGCTGCTTACTTTACTTTACCACTTACTTTATAAAAAAAAAATCCCCAAAAAAAACATTGTCATTACTGCATACGCAGCCTGATTCCATTACAGAAAAAAATGTAGCGTGTTCAACTGGGCTTTAAGAGTTTTGATATAAACTTTTACTAAGAAATTCAAGAACATTGGCTGCTTGTCAATTTGTTAGCTTGAGATTCAGGGTCCCAAATAAGCATGTTGCAAGCAGGGGCGGACTGACAACTCATGGGGCCCCCAGGCAATAGGGGATCATAGGGCCCCTGTGTCCTTGCCCAAACTCAAAACAGCCTATGAAAAAGGTACCAGGGGCCTCTCATGGGGCCCCCTACTGACACCGGGCCCTCGGGCAGTGCCCGAGTTTCCAAATGGTCAGTCCGCCCCTGGTTGCAAGTGAACTCAAGGTGAAGTTATCTGCATGCTTGTTCTGGGTCATTGATTTGAAATCATTAGAGCCCAAGACATATAGTCATGTTCAAGAGGAGGCCAGCAATAACAGCTTGGTTTTTGGTTGGTAAGCAATAACAGCTTAGTATTTGGTTGATTTACTACAGGAGTTGAGAATGTTTACACAATATGTTAGGCCTGATTCACAATGTTAACACACCACAGTAGATTTTATTATTTTTTAAAAATGTATTATAGGTACTTATATAGTGCTGTCAATTTATGCAGCACTTTACATATATATTGTACATTCACATTAGTCCCTAACCCTCAAAGAGCGTACAATCTAAGGTCCCTAACTCACATAGATACAGATACTAGGGTCAATTTAGACAGGAGCCAATTAACCTACCAGATGAACGTGTTTCAAATAAGTAAGAGTTCTTGTCAGCTAAATCCAATGAGATTTGAAAAATAGGTAACATGGGTAAATTAGAGAGTCTTATTCTTGTGTTAATATTATGTGAATATTCACTTCAGTTATCCAATTATGTGAAAAGCAAATTCCTGTTCACTATGAATACCCAATCATGTGCAAGTCAGAAAAAGTAAACAGTTTGAATGGCACGGGATTGGATAATTGAAGTGACTAGTCAAACATCTGATTTTGAGAAAAAAAAACACTCTACTAACACTGTTGCTGTTGACTTACTATAAGGGCACTTTCCTGTCCAGGGGTCCAGCACCGTCGTCACTCGGGTTAGTTCTTCACTAGCTCTTGGGTTCCCAGCACTGGCACTGCAAGTAAGGGAAAGCTGAAGTGAAACCTTGCGGTTTCCCAGCCAGTTTCCTACTGTATGTGTGTGTGTGTTGCACTGTCCCTTGAGATTGCTCCCATAGTCTTCTGGGACCTGTTTAGTGTCCCAGAAGACTGCAAGGGGAAGGAAGGCCAAACCTCTGGCTCAGTCCTCCGTGGCAAACTGAGTTGGATATGGGAGGGGGTACCTGTCAAAATCAGATAGCCGATCCCCCCTCCCCACAAAAAAAGTGCCAAATGTGGCATTGGAGGGGGGAAGGAGGCAGACAAGTGGAGCTTCCCCTTTTCTGTGGCACTCCGCTTTAAGTCAATCTGCCTTTTAATTTCATGGCACATACAGCATACAGAGAAAAAACAGAAGGCAATGAACTGAAAAATTACCTTGCACTATTACTTTTACCATACTGTCTCCTTTATCACAGAGGAGTGGTGGTAAGAGATTGGCATCTGGTGTGCAGGGCTGAGAATGGAATAACTGTAAAATCATTGACCTAGGCACTATATTAGCGAGTTACTCTTAGGCTACATTCACTTTGAGCTGATCTGATTGTTTTCAAGCATTTATTCAAGTGTTTAATGCAGGCATTTTTTAGCATTTTTTTTATTAGCAGATTTGCAAATATTATAGGTAATTTTCATTTAGGCGTTTTTCTGTGGCAAATAAAAACCTGTGTAGATGTGTCCTGGGCACATACAATAGGTAAAGAATCAAGAACATTGCTGCTGTACACAGAAGTACTGTACCTTTCTCCTTTATCTGAGGAGCAGTGTAGCTGTTCCACTGGGGCAGCAAGTTTCGTCCAACTTCCTCCCAGGCTCTGGTGGTTATTGCCCTGCTCCTAAAATGGAGATCCCTGGGATCATAGATGCAGGGCTGGCCACGAATGAGAGCAATTAATGTTTCAGCTTCCAGAAGCAGACTCTCCTCCATTTTGATCATAAGATGTGTGTTTATAAGATGTGGTGTGAAGAGGCAGGGAGCACCTGTTTGAGCAGGAAACCCCTGAAGAAACTGTTGAAAAAACGCTCAAAAATGCTCATTTTTTGCTGTTCAGGCATTTTCCATTCAAGTCTATGGGGACAAAAAGCTCAAATCTGCCTGAAAAGTAGGGTATGTACTTTTTGGAGCCACAGGTGTTTTGCTACAGACGACAAAACTCTCAAATGTGAACAGAGGCCATTGAACTGAATGGGATTTTCCTTTTTGAGCATTTCTGAGCATCGAGCTCTGAGATGAAAAATGCTCGAGTGTGAACGGCACCTTATGGTTTTTAGTATGTGACCAGGGTACATGTTACTGTTTTAGAACAAAGCTAAAGTAGTAGCTGAAGGAAACGTGGTTCTAAGTATGAGATAATTCACAATGCTCATGCATCTGCTGCTTTAAGGAGTCAAGACATAATTATTTCTTATGATTCTGAAAGAGTGTAAATGATTTACACTGGCATCAAAAGCACATTTTTGATCTAAAAATACAGCAGTCAGTGTTTTTTTTAGAAATCAATAGAAAGGATGGAATTACAAGAGTAAGCCTCTCTGGGATTATCACGGATATGTGTACAACCGCTGGTATTTTTTCAGGATATCATTTTCTTTAGAAATGTATGATAAGTGCTAAAATGAGGTTTGCTGTGTCCAATTAAGATTGTGTCTTGCAGTTACTTATGAAAATAATTTGTGCTGCTCAAAGCTAGCTTTGTAAATGATGTTCAGTGACTAATTTTTTTAATACTACAGATCAGAATCAAAGTGAGCCTTCATATTTAGTATTTTAGAACTTTAATCTGAATCTTTCACCAGATATACATATATATATATATATATATATATATATATATATATCTGCTATATATATTCACTAAGCAGAAAAGAGACAGTGCAATGTTTTAGGCAATAATGTTACTTGAAATTTGTAATTGGCTTCTAGGTCATGTAGAATTAAATAACCTGGAGACAATTGATTGTTGAGCACAGCTTATGATGTGATGGAATAGAAATCCGGCCATCCTTCATCACCTTGCCATTGTGTTGTGACCTGCCATAATGTACCCCCCTCCCCAGCTGATATGTGAAAGCAAAGCATGCAGTGACAAGCTAATCCCTTTTTGTTGCATATAAAAGGGCAAAAACTTCAGAAAAAGATATTCCAGCCATCAAATGTACTTATTATTACCTCCAGGAAAACATAGGCAACCTAGTCCCAATTTTATTATCACAAGAGACACTCAAATTAGGCAAGCAGTTTGTGCCTGCAAACACAGTTTATGTTCTTTTCAAATGCTATTTGCTATTTAAATACAATTCCACGTTTGAATGCCAAACATAGCGCTTGACAAGAAATAGCTACATTTGACCAGCTTTGCTTACAGTTCAAACACACCTCAATAGAACATGCTGCATCCAAAGAAACTCAGCACAGCTCAAAGCAGATCAAACACAGAATATGATGTGTCATTTTTACTTCTCAAATTAAGTCAATGGGATTTTGATGACCTGCATTTGACATGCATTCCAGACATTGCCATGATCTCTAAGATATTCTAAGGTGCAAGCACCGTTAAAAATTATTTCATTATGTTCTCAGCAGGTTAATATAGTTTCAAAAGTCACTTTCAATATTTTTAAAAAGTTTAATAATTTAAAATAAAATATCACCTAGTAATCCTGACATGAAGGTTATCATTCAGGTGCTTCCTGTTATAGTGTGATATCACTCTTTCCTTGTCGTCCAGTTGTGCTCCTCTGTTGTCATCCTGACAAATGGGTTTCCAGTGAAGACTATTTGTGGGCATTTTAACACACATTACACTGACATTGTCCAGTAGCATCACCATCCAGAAACCCATCCTGAGAATTGCCATGCAGCCAATGCTGGAGTGCATGTGTGTAGACCAAAAGTGGTTTACAAAAGATTGCAGGAGAATAACATAACTAAGATGCAAGAAAAGATGAAAAAAAGTGAAAACAAGAAAACTGGCAATTAAATATGATACACAATACATTGGAAAACTGAATGGAAATGTCTGAAAATGTACACTTATTAACTGCAAGTATGCATGTACAATTTAATTCTGCTAGAGTCAAGCAAAAAAAAATATATTATTTTTGAAAGAAATATAGCCTGCTGATTATATGTATATGTAGAAGCTATAGTAAAGTGTTGTAAATTAACTCAAAAAGGAAAGATCCCAAGTTATGATCTCTATGACTTGCCACTGGGAACTGCCTGTTAAGCCCAGCACCTTGCTACTGTAATAAGGAATTATGACTGGAGAATCATAACCTGTATGCAGAATGTGATCACAGCCAGTGTAATTACATCATCATTGCACTGCCTTAATGATGTTATTTCACAGCAAAAGCCTTTTGGTGAAAATATGAGTGGCTGTTATGGGTATTTCATTGTTAAACATCTAAATTCAAATTGTTTCAAATGATGAAATCAATCTGAACATTGTTTTTTATAATATGGCATAGCCTTGTGAGTGACGAGAAGCATGCTTCATCAGTAGAAATACTGGTTATTACAACAGGTTGCAATATTTCTGCTTGACCAATTTCTCCCTTTTATTCATAGACAAAGGAGCAATCCTTTCTTGTTCAAACGTTTTACCGAGAGTAAAACATCAGTGTACAGACATGAATAACACTTAGTCTGAATTATAAGTCAATACACTATTAACAAATGAATAAAAAGATTTTTCCACAAAGTGTGTTATATATTGTGTGAATATTAAACAGTACTTGACCATTACTTGGAGCTTGTCAAGGATTTTGTTAACATACAAAATTATCCCCTATTAGTAGGGGAGATAACTACTCCCATTTCGGAGCAGTATCTACTGAGCTTTCAATTTAACCATAACCAAAAGACAAAATAAAAGAAGAGAGAATGGAGAGGGGAAAGAAAGGAGAAGTTTGGAGTCTTTCTCATCAGGCCAAAGGAGCTCATTGCCTTAGAACAGGGGTACTGAATTAAAATGTATGGAGGTCCGACTAGTAAAACTTTCTTCCAACAGATGTCAAACTCACATTTTTTTTTCAGCTCTCTCCTACTGTATATCACAATCCCTATACTTCAGTGACCTCAGTCCCCCCTTACACATTACATTCCCTCACTTCACTTCAGTTTCACCTTCATAGTATGTGTTCTCAGGCACATCACCCCCACCCACCCCTTTACAGTACTGCCCCATTATTTTCAGCAGTCCTCAACCCCCCTTCAAATCATTATCCCCGCCCCACACTACTGTCCTCTGCCCCCTTCACATCCCTCCCCCACAGTACTGTCTTCTGCCCCTTCACATAACCCCCAGCAAAACTGTGCCCCCTTTACATCCCTCCAAAACACTGCTCCCCTTTACATCTCCCTCCCCACAGCATTTCCCCCCCCTACATCTCTCCCAACAGTACTGCCCCACCCCCTCACATTGCAAATCCACCCCAACAGTAGTGTTCTCTGCCCTCATCACATCAACACCCCAACAGCACTGCCCCCCCTTTACATTACCCCTTCACAGAACTACCCTGTTTACATCACCCCCCACCACCACCACATGCACACGGCACTGCCCCTCTTTCCATTTTCCCCTCTTTACAGCACCCTCACCACCACCACATGCACACGGCACTGCCCCTCTTTCCATTTCCCCCTCTTTACATCACCCCCACCACCACCACATGCACACGGCACTGCCCCTCTTTCCATTTCCCCCTCTTTATATCACCCCCAAAACCACCACATGCACACGGCACCGCCCCTCTTTCCATTTCCCCCCCTTTACATCACACACACAGCTAGAGTAGAGTCCCCAGCCTCCCTTCACCCCTTCATGGGATGCAGAGCATTTCTGGATCGGGTGTGGGAAGCCCAGCACATCATGGAACAGAGCCGCTTTTTTTCCCCCATCCTCTGCCACTGTTATAACAGCAGAGAAGACAGCAGGAGACAGAGCATTTCTGTAGCAAGTGTGGAATAATAGCACAGTATTGATCAAGATTACAGGAGCCGAGCTGTTATAACATTTCTGGATTGGATGCGAAAAGCACAGCACAGCATTGATTAGAGTTGCGGGGGGTTAACCTTTTGTATTAACCAGCAGCTGGTTGGCTGCTAGGACCACCCTGCTTCCAATCAGCCACTGGTTGACCCTAATTACTAGTCACTAGTTACTGGTTGTCACTAGTTAACCCTGGCAACTCCTGCACTCTATTCAATGCTTTACTGTGCTTCCCGCATCAGATCCAGAAATGTTATGACAGCTCCCACGTTCTGTTTAATGCTGTACTGTTATTCCACATTTGGTCCAGAAATGTTCTATTGGAGGATGGGGGGGAAAGAAGCAGCTCCTAAATGGCGTGACTGGGTCCGGATGAAGCATTGGCTAGGTCTGCATCTGGCCTGCAGTCAGGGCGGACTGGCCATTTGGAAACTCGGGCACTGCCCGAGGGCACGGGGTCAGTAGGGGGCCCCATGAGATGCCCTTGGTACATTTTTCATAGGCTTTTTTGAGTTTGGACAAGGACACAGGGGCCCCATGATCCCCTATTGCCTGGGGGCCCCATGAGTTGTCAGTCCGCCCCTGCCTGAAGTCCACCATTTAGTGATGCCTGCCTTAGAGTCTTGAAACAGATATGTTTACACTGTAATAGGGAATCAGGGTTCCAGCAGTGACTCGTCAAGGAGCAATCCTTCCTTGCTTGCTTGATGATGCTTTATATTTTGCAAATGAGGGTAAAAAGTAGCAATAGGTCCTGTGGTGCAATAATCTCTGCAGATCTCTTAATTCTTTCACTTGTTGATGTGAGAGATCTACACATGTACGGGTAAAAAAGAATGCTTGTTAAAAATTGGCAATCTTGTTGTGCTAACATTCTCAGCAGTGGATTGATTTAGGCTTTCATCTATTTTAAGTTTACAAAACGTCAGAGATTTGTGCTTTTCCGTTATACAGCATATGAAATTTGGCAGTCCCCCTTCCCTACTTTCTTGTTAAAAGGGTCAGATTGCACCTGATTTTTCAATAACAGCTTTTTTTTTGTTTGCCTAAAAATATTTTAGATGTGTTAAACTTTTTATTTAATAAACACATATTTTCTCTTTCCAAACTATTTTTTGTCTGATACAATACTTATATACTGTTTTTCTTTGCATTTGAAGACCATAGTAATGACTACTGATGCATTAGAAGTATTTTTAAAATGTTATTTAAGTGTAATATGTTTGATGAAGGAAAAAACTGGGCAGCAAAAGATGAATACAACAACAGACATCCATGAAAATCAATATTTGAATTTTAGAGACATTTTGGAGCCTGCAACTGGTCACAGCATGCCTTCAGTTGCACGTCATCTAAGTGTAATAATTACATAGTGGTATCAAATGGGTTTGTGAATGTAAAGGCAACTCAAAGTTCAACAATATTGTCAACATTTGTATGCAATCAAATCTGTACATAATGAATGTTTCTTTAAAACTTAGAGAGTCCTGTAGGACAACACTGTTTTCTTTCCTTCTTTTTTCTATAATAGAAAAACCTCAAGCTGTTAAACTGATAGATCTCTTCAAATGTTAAAATGTTCAGTTAGCAGAGGTACATGGATCTGGTGAACAGAATAAAGATATTTCATTACCTACTGTTGCAAGAGAATATTGAAATCAAGCGCTATAAAACTGTGTTTATGACTCACCAATGGCACTCCAATGAAAAGCTATAAATTTAGAAAAACAAAAACAATAGCTGTAGCTATAATAATGGATCCCAGCCTTTCAAGACAGATTCTATAATGTTGATCCTTTTTGTTTTCGTGTTTTTATTACATATATTTGGCTTTACTATCACAAAACATTAACAGAAAATCTTGCACCTTCTGAGGTTCCTTGTGATGGTAACTGTGAATGGCAAAAGATTTAAAAAGGTTAATTCTACCATGTGTATGCTACACATGTAGGAAATAACATTAGATGAGTAATAAAATGATGGTATGAATATCTTTATAGAAACAAACTGTAGTATGGTGATGTAAAATTAAAAAATGCAGTTGAAAGCTTTGCTAAATCTAATATAATGTTATTCTGTTTCAAAGAGAAAAATATTTCTTTAAACCATTAGGCTTTTCTTATTAAACCATTGGGGCATTGGGGTTTATTTACTAAATGCAAATCGGCTGCTCAGTTTACAAGGGAGTTTTCTCTTAGCTTAGTCAATATTGTGCAAGCAAAAATATATTTTTCTTCTTTTTTTTCTTGCACATGTTTGGGCACTGTTTTCAAATGTTAACACATTTATTGTGGTAAAGTAAAAATATCCTTGCAAAGTGAAGAGCCTATTTGCCTTTAGAAAATAAACTCCAGTACATCTAATAATAAATGATTCCTGTTTATCAAATAAGTACTGTAAGTGCTGTTTAACATCATGTGAGTATGTACACTTCCTTTGAGGTCTAGTAGTAAAATACTGTAAAGTAAATACATTACCACAGGAATCATAGATATTACCAAGGCAAAGGTATACTATGATATAACAACAGGTACTATAGGTAGCAAAAATAAAGCATAAAAACAAAAAAAGCATAAACAAATCTAATCTAAACAGAAGGTCAAGGCTTAAAAACAGGTATAGGTGTTATTAGTAAGCACCAAAAAAAGCTGTGTCAACCTAGAAGAATTATAATAGCATCTATAATAAAAGCATGGTTATAACCAATGCCTCTGATATATGTGGAAACACAAATCAAACTGTTATTTATTGTTTATTAAAGCATTTTATAATAACATTCAATTCCCTTAGAAGGCAGCATTATTTATATAAGTATTTGGTTAATATGCAAGTGATCTGGTCATTTGCCCCTATTAGACAAATTTTCAAAATGTGTTCTGCTATTATTTGGCCCCCTAAAACACCTATACTTTTTCTCATTTGATAAAGTCAGCAACCAAGTTACTATCAGTTTTAGTTTAGTTGGATGCGTAAAAATCTTAAATCATTATAATATGGGTGAGGTGGGCTAGAGGAACCAAACAATTGAGAAGCACAGTAACGTCTTCCTAAAACAGAAAGCATTTACATATCTCACTTTCTTCAAGAAAAATAAAAAAAATACGAGGGACAAAATTTACATCCACTTATTCTGGTTTATAGTACAGATGCAGCCTAGCAATACAGGTTAAATAGTATCATATATCAGAGCTCAAAAAGGAAGGAAAATTGTACAGTTTCTATATCAAATACAGTAGTCTGTGATGGTATGCTTATGCATCCTAGTCTTTGATCTTGGAACCATGGCATTTCTAAATAATCTACTGCTTGTATGTTTTACCCCGGGAACTTAACCTGCTTTATTCTTGTTCATAGTATATCAAAATATATTTTCTATTTCATGGTATTCGGATTTTACTTTTATTGTTGCCTGTCTTAACATTAAATATTATGAAGTGATTTTCTGCTCTTTCCTTTGGTGGTTAAATTGCGCTTGAATTTCAGTGAACAAAATAGTGTGCAATCATCAAATGATTTGCATTATATATAGCGGTTATGACATTCTATCTAACCACATTTGCAATGCTGCCTTTTAAGCCTTTCCAGAAGCAAATATAATGTTCAACAAACTCTTTCTACTAACATATCCAGAGACTGATGACATTCAGTTAGCCTAGAGGTATTGCACTCTTTGCAATGTAAATGTTTCAGTCATTTCACAACACACACTGACAACTCTTCTGGATCTGGAATTTTTTCATTTTTATTAGCTTATGGACTAAGGTTAGAATAACATTTTATCATTTATTGTCAATTTTAAACCCTGCATATATAAAATATTGTGCTCACTGGGCATGCCTACTAAACTGATTCCTTTTTCTGTATGAAGTGCCAATCAGTACATTGCCTACTCTACTGATCAGTATTTGATGCAGGGAAAGTGCATTGAGTGAAATGATTTTGCTTCTTGCTGCATTGCATTAAAATGAGGGAGAGTAGATTGTGAGTCCCTAATTAAATCCATCCCTTCATTTGTATTTCTCCTTCTGATGACCATTACATATCCCTCTCCCCAAGCCTTCTGTGAAGGCCTTTAGTGCACCTGTTTCTGCATACACCTTCATCAGTGTTTCAACTGTTTTGCCTATAGCCCTAATTATATTGTTTTTATAAAATGTGCATTTTTAAAATGGACCTTGTTGCTATACAAAAATATTTAAATCAAACCTAACCTGTAAAAAGAAAGTGTACATACTCACCTTTTCAGCTGCCTGAATTGCAAATGTCTCACTGATGGCAATACATTGTCTGTAAAGCATGTACTGAGACCAACACTTTCAGGAGTATTGGTCTCTTGAGTCACCCTACAGCTTCACTGATTTCTCCTGCTGACCTCCACATTACTACTGTGCTCTATTATGGGTAGAGGTCAGAGGTAGGGATCAGTGAGAGCTGTGACAAACAGGAGATTAGCAATCCCAAAATGGTCAGTTTCAGTGTGGACTTCAGCAGAAGATTTGTTAAGAGTTATGATGCAGCTCTTACTTTAACTTTAATAAAACATTTGAGGTTTTTTTTATTTTTTTTATTGAGAATACTTCTGTGTTAACTTCTGCATCCTTTAATTTTATGCTTAGAGGTAAATATATGACAATCAGTATATTTTTTCCCTCTGAAGATTATAAATGTAATATAAATGGATGTCACACATGTGAAATCCATTTCCATTTAAATCTGTCTCAGGAGGGGATCAAGCTCATCCATTCTTCTGCTGAAAGGGTCTAGATCAGACTGATAGGCCCTGATTCACTATTGGGCGTGGGCGCATATTTATGGGCTTAAGCCCAATTTTCATGGGCGTCCGTCATTTTTTACCCTGCAACCTAATTCACTATTGAGCAGAGCCCATAAGCAGATGCCCAATCTAATTCACAAAAAGACACACGCCCGAAATCAGACTCACAAAACGGACTTGCTAAGAAGCAAGTCTAAAACCATGAAAAATCACTGCAGAGACATGTTCACTTAGAAATTTGCTTTGCCAAATATCAGGACTTCACTTTAAACAATATCTGCTATTTCCAAAAAAATTAAAAATGTGTTAAAAATCGTTTTTTTCAAGGAAATCGACACAGTAAAAATCTAGAAGCCCGTGCAGTGTCTTTGGCAGATACAACTGAGCATGTGCAGAACACATTTTAGACTTCTGCCATGGGCGTTTGCTTTTTAGCCACTGACTAATAGTGAATCTGATTGTGGATTCCTCTGACAACCGGCACTCGGTCGCGACTACTGTGTTTAATAAACAGCATTAAGCATATCTTCATGTAATCTAATTAGATTTCCTTAGTTCTAGTGATTCTATTTTTGTTTCTTATCCTTTATAATTATTTCTGTAATGATTTTACTTATTTCAAAGGTCTAGATAATATTTATTTTGACAGCTGAATGTAAAAATAAAGGTCCACAATAAAAAAAAAAAAAAAAAAAAACAGCGTGGGTCCCCCCTCTCATCCATACCAAGCCCTTCAGGTCTGGTATGGATATTAAGGGGGAACTCCACGTTGAAATTTAAAAAAAAAAACAGCGTGGGTCCCCCTCAATATCCATACCAGACCCTTATCCGAGCATGCAGCCCGGCAGGTCAGGAAAGGGGGGGGACGAGCGAGCGCCCCCCCCTCCTGAACCATACCAGGCCACATGCCCTCAACATGGGGGGGTGCTTTGAGGCAGGGGGGGCTCCCCCCCCAAAGCACCTTGTCCCCATGTTGATGAGGACAAGGGTCTCTTCCCCACAACCCTGGCCGGTGGTTGTGGGGGTCTGCGGGCGGGGGGCTTATAAGAATCTGGAAGCCCCCTTTAACAAGGGGGCCCCCAGATCCCGGCCCCCCCCCTACGTGAACGAGTCTGCGGTACATGGTCCCGCAGACTCCTTCACAAAAAAACTAAGTGTGGTGTAAAAAAAACACAGTACAGGGTCTTTGACAAGTCCTTTATTAAAACAATGTCCCCCGAAGTAGATCCAACGTCAATCACGGCGGCGGCGGCAGGGACCCGAAAAAAGAAAAAAAAAAAAAAAGGTTCCGCTCCCGTCGGAGGCTTCCAGCCTTGTGAAGAAGAGGCTAGCTGACAGTTCTTATATAGGTATGGGGCGGGGCCAGCCGGGCACATCATCCCCGCCCCTTACCTATTTGAGAAATGTCACCCTGTCTCTCCGCTGAGGCTAACTAGCTGAATGCAGGAGACAGTCTGACATTTCTTATATAGCTATGGGGCGGGGCCAGCCGGGGACATCATCCGAGTGACCCGCCCCATGTCACATGCTTGCTGTTCCCGGCTGGCCCCGCCCCATAGCTATATAAGAAATGTCAGACTGTCTCCTGCATTGGTGGTAACGTCGGCCCATTGAACAACCGATTTTTTTTTTTTAAAACGGTCAGTTTTCGCCCCATCTAAGGCCTGCATTTTTCTTTTTCTTATTCTTTTTTTTTATTCTTTTTCTTGCAGGTCATGGCTCATGTGCAGATTATTTATCTGTTAAAAGATCAGCCAATTTGCCGATCATTGCAGCTAAAATCGGCCGATCTGCAAAATCGGCCAATTTTTATCCAAATTTACCAATTAAAAACAGTTGCAAAATCCCCAAAAATGGCTGACCAATTAACCCACTAATGGGCTGAAAATCAGCCGATTTTTTTTGCGGACGATTTTAGACCCATGTAAAGCAGGCCATAGATGGGTCTAAAATCGGCCGATTTTTCTGCCGAAAAGAAAATCGAACGATTTTCGGGCCGTTAGTGGGTTAATTGGTCAGCTGTTTTTCGGGATTTTGGCACATTTTTTTTATCAGTAAATTTGGAACAAAAAATTTTCAACTTTACTGGTAAACAAAATATGCTAAAATCCCAAAAAATGGCTGACCAATTATCCCAATAACGGAAGAGGCCCTTGTCCCCATTAACATGGGGACAAGGTGCTTTGGGGGGGAGCCCCCCTTCCCCAAAGCACCCCCCCATGTTGAGGGCAGGTGGCCTGTTATAGTTCAGGAGGGGGGGCGCTCGCTCGCCCCCCCCCCTTTCCTGACCTGCCGGGCTGCATGCTCGGATAAGGGTCTGGTATGGATTTTGGGGGGATCCCCAAGCTGTTTTTTTTTATTTCAGCGTGGAGTTCCCCCTTAATATCCATACCAGATCCGAAGGGCTTGGTATGGATGGGAGGGGGGACCCCACGCTTTTTTTTTTTTTTACATTCAGCTGTCAGTGGGGAACCCCGCTGACAGTTGAAACATTAACACATGGCTGTCGCTCCTACAATCCCGCATGAGTTATGTTATCAACTCATGCAGCATTTTAGTAGCGAAAACCAATGCAGCGCTCATGTTTCAGCTGTCGGCGGAGTTCCCCACTGACAGTTGATGTAAAAGTATTGCAGGGAATTATAAACAATTTGTAAAAAACCCGGCGTGGGGTCCCCCCTCCCATCCATACTAAGCCCTTCGGGTCTCGTATGGATGTTAAGGTGAAATTAAATAAAAAACAGCATGGGGTACCCCCCAAAATCCATAACAGATACTTATCTGAGCATGCAGCCCAGCAGGTCAGGAAAGGGGGGGGGGACAAGCGAGCGCCTCCCCCCCTCCTGAACCATACCAGGCCACATGCCCATACCAAATTATTCAAACATTTGTAAACAGACCAATTAACTGAAATGGTTTGGCATTTGTACCCCAAATATGACGTTCCCTGAGGCGTTGGTAAACCGAGGTACGCCTGTATTAGTATTGCAATCCTTTGTATTGGGATACATAGAACCATCATACATGTGAATTGGCAACATAGCACAACATTTGTGTCACATTGGAGATATCTGGTAGTTACACTGAACTTGCCCAGGGACCTAAGATTGATTCACAGCACAGAAATACAGGCTGGATTAGCAATGTAGCTCCGTGGATTAGTGGTTAGCACTACTGCCTCACAGCTCTAGGGTTGTCGGTTTGAATCCCAACCACGGCGAGGTAGTAGCATGATCTCCGTGTGTGGCTGTCTTCAAATAGATGTTCTGGCAACATCTTTGCTTTCTGTCTAAGTGATCCCTAAAATGTGAATTAGAATGAGGCCTTGTCTGTTGAAACACCTTCAAAGCTGCACCTTATGTGAATGTCATACAATGGGGTAAGATAAGAGCCTGGAGCACTAATAGATTTGATAATGATGGTTTACACTCCACCCACTTTTGTGAAGGATTTGGCAAGCAAAGAGCTGACAGAGAGAGAGAAGAGCGAGCCAGTGAGATGAAGAAGAGTGAGCGAGAAAAACATACTGAAGAGTGATAAAGAGAGACATACAGAAGAGTGAGCGAGAGAGAAGAGCGAGCCAGTGAGACAAAGAAGAGTGAGCGAGAGAGAAAAGACTTGGTTGGTGAATCCACACATCAAACTTGTCACAAATACTGGTATGGATTTTTCCACCAAATGCAAAGCAGACCGCACGCCTTCAAAGATTTATTTCCTTTGTTAATTTTCCTGCTTCGTTCACACTATATGCAATTGAAAATTACTGTTTAAGTTGCCAATTTTACTGTGTTTTCTAGAGAATTACTAACTAGTTGCGTTTTCAATTGTGTGTAGCATTGCGATTTCTATTTGAGTCTAGATGTTAAATTGCTAATAAATGGCCAAAATCTTCAAATACCTTTGAACTCTCACTGCAACAAATGGTGTATGTTAATACATTCACATTCATTATATCCAATATCAGGTACCATGTCAATTCACAAATCGCACCTGAAATTGCACACCCTGGATGCGACTTGTCATGCGATTGGAATGGCCAGCAACTTGCCCTTTGCATGGCAAATTGCACCCAATGTTACTGGGGGCTAACACCACTGTCACATCTAATCCGATGCGGCAATTGCCCAACTTACAGTGAAGTTGCACGAGTTCACAATCCAATTGGATGTGAACAGAGCCTACAGTGGCCAATAGGGTGCGACTTGGTCTACGATTTGCAAGTCGCCTGTAATGCCAATTGCATGGCAATCGCAAACAATGTTACTGGGGGCTACCCGGTCACATTAAAGCAGATTTCTAAGTGGTGTTATTGACACCACAGTCACATCATGTGACTTGCATAGAAGTTGCATGATTTCAAAGTTAGGGTACATGGTGATTTCAAGTGCAATTTGCAAGACAATCGACATCGATCTCTCAGCAAATTGCATGAAAAGTAGTGTATTCATTACTCTATTATTACTTGCGGCTCCAACCAAGTTTGAACCACAACAATATGAACGCTCCAATAGCGTGCACATTGAGTGGGACTTGGCATGTGATTTGCACAACATGCAAGTTGTAAATCGTCTGCAAAGTCGCACCCTATTGTATGCTATTAGAGTGACCACATGGGTGCGTTTCAAACACTGATTTCTATAGTAGTACATGTACTACTTTAGGGGCAATTTGCATAGAGATCTGTGTCAGATGTCTTGAAAATTGCATTGAAATGGTCAACTTTACTGTAAGTCGCAGAATTTGTAAATCAGCTTTGCCCAGAGTGTAATGTTTGGTGATGTTTGATTTCTGGAGTGTTTTGCCAATTGATGGGAAATTCACCATACTAGTCAAATCGATTTGTCATTTTCAGTATTGCATACAAGATGTGGTCATGTGACTGTCTTAACTCATGCGAGAATCTGGAGGGAATTGTGACCATAGTAGCAATAACGGTTCCAATTGGGGTTCCCTTTCACATCCCTGCTCAATGTGCTGTTGTATGCTGCACACGTACATTTCACTGTATATTTCTTTCTGATTTGTGGGGCCTGTATACCAAGGGTTAATGCAGGTAGGAAGCGGATTCATCAGGTGAAAACACTTTCACTGACCAAACTAAGGTCAGTGGTGGGTGTGGCTTCATTGGGTGTGGGGCCTTGTTTGGCACGCTCCAAATACAACCTAGCTTATATAAAGATGTGCAGTAGGGAGTGATTTGGCCTGTTACTAGGCCGGGTGGTTTGTGACTAAGTCCTTGCATGGTGTGGTTTGGGGGAAGAAGAGATTTTGTGCTGAATTGCCCCAGACACCACTCAGGCTGTGTTTGGAAGTGGGCTGGAAATGTTTGCATATTTTTGGCCTTGTAAAGTGTGTGTGTGTTATTGTACAATGATTGTGTTTTTTCTCTTTGCATTGAAAGCCTCACACATGTCAATCGTTTTGTTTAAAATCTGCCCTTGTTTTAATTTTGCTTGCTTATTTAGACTCCAATGCATTTTTCTGACAAACCTGCTGACAAATGTATGTGTAGGGGATTTGTAGAGGTGGGAGGGGATTTGTAGAGGTGGGAGGGGTTTTTTTCACATGCTTTGTTTTCTTGATATTTTGATCTGAAGACTTTTTTTTGTGAATGGATCTTCATACTAAGTGATTGTGTAAGTAAATCCTATGTGCATGAAAATGTTACTTGATTCATCTTCCCCTTTGTTTCCTGCTATAACCTGAGCACACACAGTTCATTAGAAGTATCTTTAGATTGTAAGCTCTTATGAGCAGGAGTGTTTTATTTTTGCCACATCAATCCTATTTTTGTGACTCACCAAGATATTGACTGTACCTACTTGTTCCTGCTGACCAAATAAATGACGATATATTTGATCAATAAATATTTGACCGATGTTTTTGTGTTTATTTTATGTTCAATATATGAACAACCTTAATAGTTACTTTGTATACTTATATAATCTGCTCAAATGTAGCTTGTAAGAGCGTGAATATGCAAGTGGGTGCAAACTGGCTTTTTCAAAACCAAAAAAAAAAAACCCACTTGCACCACAATATTATGTACTAATGAATGTCACATTCACTGTGCAGCCAGCTACAGGTTTTCTACAATTCGATTTACAGTAATAAAATAGTCCACACTTTGTTGATTTTTGACCTTTGGCAACAAATATTAGCCAAGGTTAAAAAAAACAAATCAATAAGAAACACACATTTGCGAAAGCTATCATAGCCGCACATAAAAATGCGTGATTGCAAACAAATAAGCACCAAACGGGTGTCCCCCATGGCGCATGAACGGCTATCCTGGAAGTCCGTCATCACGTGCGCGCGCACCCGGAAGTGGTTGTGGGGAGTGTAAGTGGATGAGAAGTGGTTGGAGGTTTTGTGTTGGTTGAAAATTTTGATAACCTTATTGGCATTTGGACATGGCGAGAGCACAGTTATCAACTGAGGAGATGATCCTTATATGTACAGTAAGTGGCCATTGCAAATATGTTTATAACATGTGAGGGACAGGTAATTGCAATTTTGTGGGTGGGGCCTAGCAGAATCTCACTTGGTGCACATGCTACTTATCTGTACATTAGCTCCTGGGTATTGATGGGTCAATGATATTAACCACTTGCCTACTGGGTACTCCTACCCCCTTCCTGTCCTGGCCAATTTTCATCTTTCTGCACTGTTACCCTTTGAATGACAATTGTGCGGTCATGCCACATTGTACCCATCTTAAATTTATATCAGTTTTTTCAGACAAATAGAGCTTTCTTTGGGTGGTATTGACTTGCTGCTGTGAGTTTTACTTTTTGCTCGATAAACCACAAAATAGCTCGTAAATGAATAAAAGTCTGTTTATATTATAACATTTGGTAAACTGGTAATTTAGCAACACTGATGTGCGTTGATGAGGCAGCACTGGTGGGTGGCACTGCTGGCCACAGGTGGGCGGAACTGTTGGGTGGCACTGGTGGGCACTGATCATCGGGGCCGACCCCTGCTTTGATAACTGCTGGTTCTCGGCAGTACTTTCCACACATTCTGATAGCGTGATGAAAGTGCAGCCAAGACCCGGCAAATGCATTTCCCGGTGATCAGCGTGTCATTGGACATGGCTGATCACATGGTAAAAAGCCGCTGTGATTGGCCTTTACCACATCACGTGATCAGCTGTGTCCTTAGGACACAGCAATCACGGAGAGCGCGTTCTGCCAGGATGTCATATGACACCCTCCCAGAGCTGCCTGGATGCAGTGTAGCGTTATTCGGCTATCTGCGGTCGTCCAATAGGTAACCAGCTAGGCCTTCATGGCTAATCTTTGAATATCTGGACATGTATACTGCGTATAATGCATTACATTCTACAATGTGTTGGTGTACATGGTATTACAGTGTGCAATGCGTTGCTGGATTCTGCATGACAGTGGACAGCGTATCACAGTGTGCAATGCGTAGCTCCATCCTGCATGACAGTGTACAGTGCATTACAGTCTACAATGTGTGGGTGTACACGGTATTACAGTGTATTACAGTGTGCAATGCGTTGTACACTGCAGTGTGCACTAAAGCATTTTACACTCATGCACTGTACACACTAAAGCATTTTACACTCATGCACTGTACACACTAACGCATTTGACATTTTTAGTGTGCAATGCGTTAGTGTGCAATGCCTTGGACAGTACATGTGCATACCCTGAAAAAGGGTCCTGCACATTTTTGGCCCGGATGCGGTGCAATTTGAGGTGTGCAAAATGTTTGTCTCTAATTGCAACGCACACAAATTGCATGTGATTTGCCCAGGAGTGCGGTGTTAGACCACAATGCATGTATGTGAAGCCAGAATAAAAGGAGGTGGATTTTGTCTACTTTTACTTGCGTATGTTAACATTATGTAAGTGCATTTTTTTTCTGTTTAACATGCTATAGAAATGCAACATGCATTTGGATGGAGTGTTTTTGTATGTGCATTTTGGAAGTATTCTAAACACACATTGACCCTAGGGCCACACCATATCTTATGCAGGCCATAGATGGGTCGAAAATTGGCCGATTTTTCGGCCGAAAATAAAATCGGCCGATTTTCGGACCGTTAGTGGGCTATTTGTTCGGCCGTTTTTCGGTATTTTGGCAGATTTTTTTTTTCGGTAAAGTTGCAAAAAAAAAACGGCCGAATTTGCCGATCGGCCGATTTTCGCGGCAATAATGGGCAAATTGGCCGATTTTTTACTGATAAAAAATCTGCACATGAGCAGTGACCTGCAAGAGGAAGACAAAAAGAAGAAAAAGAAGAAGAGGATGAAGAAGAGGATGATGAAGAAGAAGAGGATGATGATGAAGAAGAAGAAGAGGATGATGATGATGAAGAAGAAGAAGAGGATGAAGAAGAAGAGGATGATGATGATGATGAAGAAGAAGAAGAAGAGGATGATGATGATGAAGAAGAAGATGATGATGAAGAAGAAGAGGATGATGATGAAGAAGAAGAAGATGAAGAAGAGGATGATGATGATGATGATGATGAAGAAGAGGATGATGATGATGAAGAAGAAGAGGATGATGATTATGATGATGAAGAAGAAGAAGAAGAGGATGATGAAGAAGAAGAAGAAGAAGAAGAGGATGATGAAGAGGATGATGATGAAGAAGAAGAGGATGATGATGATGAAGAAGAAGATGATGATGATGATGAAGAGGAGGATGATGATGAAGAATAAGAAGATGATGAAGAAGAGGATGATGATGAAGAGGATGATGATGAAGAAGAAGAAGAAGATGATGAAGAAGAGGATGATGATGAAGAGGATGATGAAGAGGATGATGATGATGAAGAAGAAGATGATGATGAAGAAGAAGAAGAGGATGATGATGAAGAAGAATAAGAGGATGATGATGAAGAAGAAGAGGATGATGATGATCAAGATGAAGAAGAAGAAGAGGATGAAGAAGAAGAGGATGAAGAAGAAGAGGATGATTGTCAGGGATCCCGGGTCCTCGGCGGCGCGCGCATGCGCAGACCGCCGATCCGTCCCAGCCGGCGAGCGCAGAATCCTCGGCGATCGCGGCGGCCGCGCATGCGCAGTAGCGATCGCGGCCGCACCAATGGGAGAGCAGGGCGCCCTATTTAAAGCTGCCTGTGCATCTCCAAGTTGCCGCAAGGTCTCGTTCCTGTTCCTGTAAGTACGCTTCTTGTTGCCAAACTCTGCCTGTCCTGTTTATGCTGACCTTCTCCTGCTCTGACCCTGGCTCGTCCCTGACCATCCTTCTGCCTGACCTCCTGCACCGCGCTGCCCGCTACCTGCTGAACCTGGCTTGTTACCCCGACCATTCTCCGCTTACTCCCCCGTACCACGCTGCCCGCACAATACCGACCCGGCTAGTCTGACCTCGCCTACTCCTGATAGCTGCCCATCCATCCCGCTCGGATCAGGATCTGTCATCCCATCCATCCCGCTCAGATCGGGATCTGTCATCCCCTTCACAGCAGGCTCTACCCGGGCACATACCCTCAGCGGGACCCCTCTGCCACCGCCGGGGGTGCCCAGGGACGCGACCTGGTTTCAGTCTTGCACCAAGTCCATCCCCACCATCAGGGGCCCTGGTGAAAAGGCAGACTGGGACTTAGACTCCGCGTCCTGGGAGACCCCGTGCCGTGGACCACTAGAGATCCCGTTGGGCGGAGCCTGACAATGATGATGAAGAAGAAGAAGAGGATGATGATGAAGAAGAAGAAGAAGGATGAAAAATGAGAGGAATTCCAGTATGGCAAAAAGTGTCTCTGCAGAGAGCTCCGCTATTTCTTTGACAGTTCCTTGACATTTACAGCGGTTGCAACATTGTATCTATTTGTTTCCGAATAAAAACATCTGTATCCTAAATGGATACAAATAGATACATTGTTGCAACCGCTGTAAATGTCAAGGAACTGTCAAAGAAATAGCGGAGCTCTCTGCAGAGACACTTTTTGCCGGCTGTAGACGGGATGAAAATCGGCCGATTTTTTTTTTACCATTGCTGGTAACGTCGGCCGCTTGAACAACCAATTTTTCATTTTTTAAAAGAAAAATCGGCCGTTTTTCTCCCCGTCTATGGCCTGCATAAGCATTAGTGTGCCTGGGGGAGGGGGGGACCTTTGGCCTTTCCAAACACAGTAGATGCTCCAAGAATCTTTCCTTGAACTCTTGAAATGGTTAAAAAGGAAAGACACTCTAGATAGCCTGCACTGAGAATTGACTGTCATGATGACGTGTCGATGATTATTTGCTCTCATTTTTCAGGAGTGGTACTGCTTGCGGTTGAAGCTGGTAGAAATCCACCTTCACGTCCTCCACTCACCTTCACTCGTGGCCAGTGGATATTTTGTGGCCGCAGGCAAGAACTGGCATCGAGGACCTGCATAATGACCCTGGCATGCCAGAGGTGGTTTGGAAGCAGCACAGCAATTTGACCATCCCTTTCCTCTATGTTGGTTTTAGGGTGCAGAATTGCTTCTCGTTCGTGAACGGACTGTCGCCGGATATCAGAGTCCCCATATTTTCAAGATATGTTTTATTTTTATGTTATTTTCCAAGTGTGTCGCACCTAACCGCACAGTAGTGTGGTGCCATGCGTATTTGTGGCTGTGAATGGGGCTGTTTTTAATAGACGTGTGTAGGTGCAACAACGTTTTCATCATGGTACCTGTGCACATCTACATAGGGCATTGCATTTCTTTGCTGTGCTGGAAAATGTGTGTTCTTGCATGCGTTTCTGCACCACCAATGGTGTGAACAAGTCCTAAGGGCCGGTTCACACTATAGAAACAGTCTAGATGTGTTCCTGATGGGTTTTTTTCATGCCCTTTTGGCATGCATGTTTAGTGTGTTCCAGTACATTTTGGATGCGTTTTGGACCTGTTTACATTGCATTTTTATATCCCTTCCACTTATTTTTTTCTATTTTCTTTGTATTCAATGTAGTTAGGGACATGTGCGTTTTAGTACATTCAAGGACGTTTCAATGTGTCCCAGTACAGTTCTGTGCAGAAACAATGCAGCGTGGTCAACTTTGTTTACAGCACCTGCAATGCACTGAAAATGCAAGCGCTGATGTGAACTATGACATTGACAACCATATAACCTTCTTTCTGTGCGTTTGTGATGCCGAAAAAGCAACTGAAACACATGTAGTGTGAACTGGCCCTAAAGGTTATTAGAGGTCAGGGAACAGGACTGACCAGGAATTGTGAATTCAATCAGACTAGTGGTGAGATACAATCAGCAATTGTATAATAATGTGAGATCTGAGCTGTAGCTGATAGAAAATGAGACACATTCACTTGATCAGTAAATAGATAGTTAAAGAGTGGGGCGGTGATCCATAGATTTGCATATGGGACAGGTGATGACGGGGTGGGGGAGGGGGTCAAGTTGTATAAGGAGACAGATTTAAAAGAGAAAAATGTTACAATGAAATATACACGGCATGAAACTTGCACATTTCCTAACTGGCAGAAGAACAGTACATATGTAACATTCATCCCCTTTCTAGTCATTAGGCAAAATCATAATTGTTTGATCAATATTCCTGGCACTGGCACAACCCAGAAAATTGATCTCCATTTTTTAGGATGTAGCCATGACCGGGATTAGAACCCATGACCCAAGTGCTGTAAGTTCTGAGCTCTAACCACTAAACCACTGTGGGAGACACAGTTTGAGTTATAATGTAGAATAGTTCCATTGTTTGAAAATGATAGAGCGAGCGCTGGTCACATGATATAGACTAGTAAAATGGTATTACACAAGATAAATATAACCACGAACAGTAGTGCATGAACTCGTGAAAGGTCATCCACCCCTGTGACAGTGTACTACACTATTGAGCACCTTTCTGGCTCCTGTGGCTGAGCTAATTCCTCCCCAGGACCATTTGGGCACCCACCCTGATGGATGGATGGATGGAGCTGGATGACTAACCCATAGCTGCCAGCATACCGCTGCACCCCCAGATGTGTGATGTGTATAACCCATGCACATTAATACTTTTGTTCTGGTGAGTGTAGACCAGTCCCAAGGGTGGTTTACCTTTCACAAGTTCATGCACTACTGTCCGTCACGGAGAGACCACACGTGCCATTCATAGGCACTCTCTGAGTTGGTACTCTCACACCAAGGACATTCCATTATTCAGGAATGATTCTATGAACTTATTTTAGCACCATTTACAATATTACATCATTGTTGCAATTCTTTGCACTTTTTGGTTTTTACATGCGTTCATTATTGATCACATGCATTTATAGCGCTGCACTTGTCTTTACCATAGAATAGTTACGTGATTAAAGAGAATGAAGATATATAATTATATTGGGAAATTAGAAGTATATAAATTATTTGAGATATAAGTGTGAAAATGTTTAACATTTGAGTACAGAATGTATGACATTCATTAGTAAATGCATTAGTTTCCTGATCATTTTGGAGACACAGCAAGAAAAGAAATAGCAGAAAATAGAAAATTCTAATACAGGTATAATATTTATTACATTCTAAGAATTCTTTTGCCATCATAAGAACGCCAATGTCAATAAAGCCCGCGCTTGTGCGCCATCTAGCGAACATATCCGGTATTGCACCTAAAAATGTGCCAGTGATAGCAAAGTAGTCAATAGACGCTCGTCAATGAGCTTGCTAGACGCTGGTCAGACGACTGATTGATTGACCGGAGTCTGCCTGAATGGTCAGTCTCTGCTATTACACTCACATCTTAGTGAATCAGGGCCATAATGTCCAAGTGAATGGGGCCTAAAACTTAAGGGCTCATTCACACTAGCTAACTATTGAGCTGCATTGACTTGACACAAGGACACAGCAAAAACAACAATTTCCTATGTCCCTTATTCACACCAAATTATTGCATTGGCGTGAGTCGGGCTGAAATGTAGGTATGCCACATTTTAATGCAACACAACACATAAAAAAAGTATTACTATCTGCATCAGCATAAAGCAACTGTTCAATGAAGCTTTAGCTTTGTAAAATAAAATAACTGTAATGCATTAAATCAATATATCACAGGGTGCATGCACAACACTCACCAATGCGTTTTCATGAACAGACCCTTCATTGGTGTGGCAGTTGCAAGTGGCAATAATAAATGTGTCAGGAATCTTTCCTTATGCATCTGTGCGTTTAAAAACAGTCCTATAGGTGATAATGAATCAAGGTCAAGTGAAGAGGTGCTTCATGCTGCAAAATACCATATTAGATTATACATAATCCTGCAGTTATGCTTGATAATGTGTAAATTATTGGCTTTTTTCATGCTGTTTATTAGGCCAGTACATTCCTATTACTTTCTCTGTTCTTATTCCCGGAGAATTGACAATGAAGAGAAGATATTATAAGGGTTTATTAAACACCTCACTAGAGAATTATCACCGTGAAACGTGTTTTCACTGCTCACCACTGGCTTGTCAATGTTTATTCATTGTATGCTATATTCAGAAATGTCAGTGAAAAAAACGTAAAGTTTATTTTCTTTAAAAATATGAGAATATGCCAATTGTCTAGATACATAGCTTTTTAGAACTAGTTTAGCCGTAGCTCTACTAGGGAGCAATTTGTTATATATGGTTGGAGCCTTTTGGATTTTGTGTAAGGTGTGTTTTTAATGAGGCGGTACTAAAGTATACATGTTGTGCAGCATCTATCAAGGCTTTGGTAGACCTGGGAACATAAGAAAACCTGACTCTTCTTTTGTTGTAACATACGAGCTGTATGACCGTCACATTTGCTCTCATGCTTCAATAGTTTGAGTCACCAACTCAGAATAAGTATGTAGATAATGGCTTACAACTTTTCTTTCACCTCTTTTCTTCTGAATTGCATATTCTTTTTTAAGTTTCTTATGTTTCTTTAAGTGAAAAGTTCTCTTCACTTGAACCTCTCTATAACTAAAGTAACTGTGTGATTTAACCTGCAGCTGTCTACTCAAAACTGAAATATTGGTTTGATATGTTAACCTATAGCATAACCTGAAAGTGTGAGCTGTTTTACAATTCAACATCTAATCTGTACAACAGAAACCCTTGTTATATTTCAATATCATTAAAAGTCAGCAATAAAACAACACATATCTTTTGTATCTCTATAAAAAAGATTTGCCCAAATTTCATATCCAATGGCAAAATTCTCTCTAATGGTAACAGCAACAAAAACCTCACAGTGGTTGAAAACCTTCTTTACTGCACCTAGAGTTAACATTTTTTAGCTAAAGGTCCACTTTAACATTGTTAAACAATATAAAGGTTTTATTTTTAAACACTATTAAGTACATATATAATCATTTTTGGAGAGAGTGATGAGGTGTTTGAACCCATGATGTTGACTTTCTTTTATTTGTCCTGTGACCACTGTCACCCAGGCTGAAAGTAAGGGAAAATTCAAAAACTTGCACTGTTTCCAAACCAGGAATAGTGGAAATAATCTCACTTTTGGAAGCACTTGTCCCATTTACAAATAAATAAGACAGAATGTTCCTCAGTTTGGAGAACTTTCCTTTAGTTCTCTGCTGTGTTTAGGAATTGTTTGTTAACCATTCCCTATTGTACTGAAAATGCAAAAAATTGTGTTTTGTCATAAGATATATTTTAATATTGAGAAACAATTGCTTCTAACCATAATATGATAGACACAAGGTGGTTCTCTCGTTCTGGGAGGACGTCATATGACATCCTCTTATTCTAACCGCGCATGCGTGGCTCCTGGAGTGCGCAGCGTGGCGATCGGCGGTGTGCTGTGTCCCGCGGACACAGCGGATCACCGATCCACAGAAAGAGCTGAAGATGTTGGCTCGGTCATGTGATCAGGTGTGTCCAATCACAGCTGATCACATGTAAACAGTGAAATGCTAGTTATTGGCATTTCTCTCCTCATGAGCTGTCACGCTGACAGCTCGAGAGGAGAGGAGAGGAGAGACGGTAATCGGCATTCCTCGGAGGGGACATGTACACAGATCATCAGAGCACTGATGATCAGTGAGCCCTGATGATCTGTGTAGCCTCAGCAGCACCACCTGTCAGTGTCCATCAGTGCCATGTGTCAGTGCTCATCCATGCCACCTGCCAGTGCCCATCTGTGCCTCATCAGTGCCACATTTCAGTGCCACATCAATGCCACATATCAGTTCCCATCTGAGCTGCCTTTCAGTGTCACCCATCGGTGCCAATCAGTACCAACTATCAGTGCCAGTCAGTGCCGCCTATCAGTGTGCATCAGTGCCGCATATCAGTGCCCATCAGTGCTGCCTATCAGTGCCACCTAACAGTGCCAGTCAGTGCCAACTGTCAGTGCCAGTCAGTGCTGCCTATCAGTGCCAGTCAGTGCAACCTATCAGTGCCACCTATCATTGCCACCTATCAGTGCCATATATAAGTGCTGCCTTTCAGTGCCCATCAGTGATGCCTGTCAATGCTCATCAGTGCCACCTACCAGTGCCTCTTCATCAGTGCCCATCAGTGCCACCTATCAGTGTCCATCAGTGCAGCCTATCAGTGCCCATCACTGCAGCCTCATTAGCGCAAATCAGTGAAGGAGAAAAATCACTTATTTACAAAATTTTATAACAAAAACTAAGAAAAAACTTTTTTTTTCAAAATTTTCAGTGGCTTTTGGTTTGTTTAAGAAAAAATAAAAAACCCAGAGGTGATTAAATACCACCAAAATAAAGCTCTATCTGTCACAAAAAAAATGATAGAAATGACATATGGGTACAGTGTTGCATGACCGTGCAATTGTCATTCAAAGTGCAACAGCACTGAAAGCTGGAAATTGGCCTGGACAGGAAGGGGGTATAAGTGCCCTGTAGGCTAGTGGTTAAACAACTATTATCACTATTGCTAAAAAATTTGTATGAGTTTATTTTAATCCAAATAATCTATAGAAAATTCTATAGTGCAAATTATCAGATGTTCTTTGACCAAGTCAACCCTATCAGATGTTCTTTCCTGCGTCTCACAGTCAAAAGATGGAAGTAGATGAGCCCAATACAAGTCTATGAGGCTCCACTGCTCAGATGTGGCCAGGAAGGGAGGACTTTTGATGGTGGATGTCAACAAACACAAGAAGCTGTGGGTGTTGGATATTGGTAAGTATGCATCTGCAGAGGGAGAGGGACAGATTCGTTAGGTCAAGGCAAAGGGGCAAAAAGAATAAGTTCCTTTTGCCTGAAAGTACACTTATTCTTTAAGCTGAAAAAGCGTTAATGAGTTTTTGAACATGGCTAATTTAATTGGGCGGCAGCTCGCAGATCATCCTGTGGTGATTACACTGAATGACATCTAAACTATAGGGATGATTTTTATTTTCTCCTCTAAAGATAAACAGATAGCTGTAAACAGAAATTGTCATTTATTCTTCCAGTGCCAATTTGCCCAGGGCTTCTTATAAAACACAGTCATCAGCCATTACCATGCAATAAAGTTCTATGCAGACAGTTTAGGTTAAATGGTCCTTGATAGTGAAAGCCAGCTATCTAAGAAGGTTAATGTAAGAGCGGTGTGGGTTCTAGTTGCATAAAGATTTCTGCTATAAATAAACTGACATTACAGCTTTGAGGTGAATAAATGGATAATTGAAAATGTAAGAGGGAATGTGGTTGATGCTGATATTTTTATTTTTACTATCTGGGCTATGGTAAAAAAAAATTCACAAAATGTAGTCATTTTAACTCATTTCATTAACTAAAGATAGACATTAAAGTGGTATTAAACCTAAAAGCAAACATTTATTTTATTTATTATTCACATCCATATAAACCTGTTAGTGCATTTAATACTCCCATCTCCTATACTGACAATGATGCTGTCCAAAGGTGCTCCCCTTTGCTCCTTCATCAAGATTAGGGGCACTCTAATACAGTAGGCATGTTACAGGCCAGGTCACCAGGTGAGCACAGAGCCTAAAAAATAAATCTGATGCAGCCACCACATCTAATGATCAGTAAGCTGCAATATATTACATCTTTTTTTTTATTTTGGGTTTAATACCATTTTAAAAATAGCCTTTAAGTCAATTCAAAAACTTTATGAGATTCATATAGGCAACAACACTAAGCGTTTTTTTTCTTCATCTTGCTATTACTTGGGTCTGTTTAATCATATTGCTATTTAAAGTCTCAGGTTGCTGGTCACCTGATGTTGCTGCTCATCTGATGAATCATGTAATCCCGAATATGTGAGCAGGCACTACAATATGCCAAAATATCACCTCAAGCTAGATGTGAATTCTCCCTTTTATTCATACCTGTGATCCACTCCTGTTGCAGACTATAAGGAATACTTAACAAACAGAGTTCAGTAAGGAGTTCATACTAGCACTGAAAGAATAACAAGAATTTTCACTGCTGTCTAGAGGTGGATACCACTAATAGCTTACTGACTGGCTTTATTTTCTTATATTGCTGTTTTAATTATTGATAATATGCATCTTTATTTTATTTTCTCATATGCTTATGGAACCTGCATCAGAAATGAATCCATTAGCAATGATAGTTTGTTTACATCTTCATGCAGCAAACTATTATTAGTGTGGTACTACTGAACAACAAGATGCCATAACCCCTTGTTCACATATGTGCAGCCTTGCAGGCCGCGTTTTGCGCAGGCACGAGAGCCCATTCATTTGGAACCAAGGTTCCCAGTACGGTTGCGATTTCCAGTGTGGGCTGCATGCCATTAGAATTAATGGCACCCGTCTGCGAGTCTGCAGTCCACTGTGTGGGTGGTGCGGCTGCAGGTACTTTTGTGCAGTACCACCTGCACAGATGGGAACCAAGCCTAAAGCCACATTGTAGGCGTGCTATTTGTTGCAAACAGCATAACTAAAAAGTGTATGTACTAGCACAGTGTTGCATGAAAATAAGTTTTTCCATTGCTTTCTGATGGCCATGACATTAAGAAGGTTTAAAAAGCCTTATTCGGTGGCAGCATTTCCCATTTTCAGCTTTTGTAAATAATATTGCAGTACATTTTGATCCTCATTAGCCTTCCAAAAATCCCAACATCTCCCCAGAAAAGAAGCAGTGCAGTGGTAGAAAAACCTTTTGTTTCTTCCTATCATTAATCACTTTCATCGCTTAAGAATTGAAAGAAGAGGCACTTGTATTCTTTATATTTTTCATATTCATATCTATCATACTAAATAGTTGAGGAAAGCAAGTAAAGTTTGTGCTGGTTAAAGCAAGGAAACGTATGGGGAATAGCATTGCCCTAGTTAAAAAGTACTATGCTTCCTTACTAGGAGCTAATAAGGAAGTAAATTATATCCCCACTAGTTTATGGTAATACTAAACACACACTGATTAATTTGCATAGTCCCTTCTCTTTCTGTATATGGATGATGGCACTATAATTATTTTAATTTAAAAAAATCTAAATACCTTCTTTCCTAATCCATATACAGTTGTCACATGACCCAGCTCTTTCCCAGCCTGTCTGCAGGGAAACATACAGTAGTTTTCACTCCATAAGATGCACGTTTTTCCCCCCCAAAAAATGGGGGAAAATGTCTGTGCATCTTATGGAGAGAATATGGAGCGGCTGGCCCGTTATTCACGCCGCCGCCGTGTTAGAATACCGGGCCGGCCACTCGGCTCTACTGTGCAGAAGAACCTGCTCCTCGGTCCTACCTGTTCCTTGGTCCAGCGGTGTCCTGCTTTCACTGGCCGTCTTCTCTCCCCGACACCGGAATCTTCAGTGTGGGCACTCGGCTATGACAGCTTGCGGCTTCACAGCCAGGTGCCCACTGCACATGCGTGAGACGCGCTGTGCTTTGTGAATGGCCACCTGTAGTCTTCTGGGACCTGTCACATGTCCAACAAGATTACGGGGAGGACAACTCCACGGAAGTGAGAGTGGGTACCCCCCCCCACTCCCCAAAGGTCTGCAGTCTCTGGTCATCTCTTGTACTATGTCCATAGTCTCTGGTCATCTCCTGTAATGTGTCCGCAGTCTCTGGTCATATCCTGTACTATGTCCGCAGTCTCTGGTCATCTCCTGTACTATGTCCACAGTCTCTGGTCATCTCCTGTACTATGTCCGCACTCTCTGGTCATTTGTAGTATGTCCGCATGTCTCAGGTCATCTCCTGTACTATGTCCGCACTCTCTGGTCATCTCCTGTACTATGTCCACAGTCTCAGGTCATCTCCTGTACTATGTCAGCAGTCTCTGGTCATCTCCTGTACTATATCCACAGTCTCAGGTCATCTCCTGTACTATGTCAGCACTCTCTGGTCATTTCCTGTAATATGCCTGCAGTCCATTGGTTCAGAATATGTTTTTTCTTGTTCTCCTCCTCTAAAATCTAGGTGAGTCTTATGGTCAGGTGCCTCTTATGCAGCGAAAAATATGGTAAGTAGGAGGAGCTTCTAGTCTTCTGCTGCTGGTCATATGTTCAAAATAAAACAGCCTTTGGAATACATAGTAAAAAATATATAATTAATATCAATAAACTGTTTTAAATTGTCATCTTCCAGTCACAGGCTGTGTCATGCCCCTCTAGCCTGTGTCATAGAAGAAGAGGGAGGCGAAGCCTCTATCAATTTACATGGAATATCCCACTGCATTGTGTTTGGCTGGTTAGTGGGCATGGAGGAGGAGGGAGGGTGTGGGCTGTCTTTTACAGCCACATATATGACTCTATAGCCAAAAGGACTGCTCAAATGTAATAGGGAGGGAATGCTCAGCATAGAAACACACTGAAAACTGCCAACACTGCTCTGCAAAATCCCCACCTGAATTGGGTACTCGGACAGAGGGTGGAGATAGGGAACACCTGGATTTCTGCAGAATACACAAAATAATTCTCATAGTGACTTAGTGAGTATAAACAGCATGTAATAAAGCATTTATGATGTGGGTTTAGTGACACTTTAAAGGCATGTGTCCACAGGCTTTTGTTCTCTTCAAGCATGTTTGACATTCACATCCATGTGTAAAACCTATTGAAAGCAGGTCAAATGCACGTTGTAAAGAGATCAACTGCATGTGCAAATGAATTCTAAATGATCTAAGAAGCATCTCAAACTGATACCATTGATACAGGTCACAGAGGGCAGGGACTCTCATTCTGTTACCTGCTGTGACATTGAAAGCAGCATCCCAAGGACATTGTAGGGTAACTGTAGGTTACACAGGGGTAGGGTGTCTGCTCATTTTGAATATATTGCTTTTGTGAGTGGTGAGGATGAGGGAAGAAGTCAAGTGGTAAGAATTGAATATTTACCTAGCAGAATGAGCAGAGGATGCAGCTGAATCACAACATTTCCTAATGCTCCCTCATCTCTAGAAATGACATAAACATATTATGCAGCATTTGTGGGTGGAATGCCCCTTGCCATATATTAGAACAGTGTTTCCCAAAGTGTGGGAGATTTACCTACTTCCACACTTAATGGCATAAGCCAAGGTTTACCATCTTGGGGATGACAATATGGGCACATGAAATCCATTGTAACAGCTTTTAGGCACTTAATGTTGGCATGGTGAATTAAACCAGTATCTGAAACTATCCACATATGTGGGCTCTACTGGCCATTTTGACAGAAACAATTTTTGTATACTGAATTTTTCAAAAGGCATGTGAACACTGCAAAATCTGGGATTCTCACCAGAGACCTTGTAAGATATTAAGAAAGCATAGAGATACAGTAAGCAGCATTACCAGATACAACTGAAATCTATAGCTGTGTGTAACTAGTCCATAGATCCTGCACTAACCCCAGTGGGAAAGACATAAATAAAGGTGATACTTGGCCAATTAATATCTAAGAATCCCTGACTAAGAACAATCTAAAATTGAAATGCTTCTTTTTGTAATAAACATACATAAAAAAGGATATTTGCTTCTAGCGTTCACTTTGAATTATAAGTACCATGTAATATAATTAAATCATGTTTAATATCACATTTAATAAGCTGCAACCATATATGCATATTGCTTTGTTTTCTCTTTTGTTTCTACATATTTTTCTTAACCTTATTTAAGCATTGTGGGTATAAAGCGATCACTGAAAATCTGAAGGAGCCTCTGATGGGATTTATCACAGTTAATGTGCATACAGAAAATGGCTCTTCTGCCTTGGCTGACATTTTGGAAATTAGGCTTCCAGCAGTGAAGTCTTGTCAGGGATGGGTTTTAGATTGCTTTTGCTCCCATAATAAGGGCTTTTAGGTACATAATGTCAAGTATGATAATCATTCAAATGAATTAGTTCTAAGTGTGAAGAAGCAAAAGTAGTACATATAATGTTATTTAAACTTCTATTTTATGTTATATTATTTATATAATTGTTACATGACAACTTTACATTCATTAGCACATTTGCATGCACTGTAACAATATACTTGTACTCTCATTTGATCAATTAGTTTAATCTAAATCTTCATGACCTGCAATGCACCACAACAGACTGTAACTACAGTTGTGGTAAATACATTTTCTGAATGCATTTAAATTTGTGATATTAATACATTTTTATTATAATTTAAATTAGATTTGGTCTTTGAAGTTTTTTCTATATTATTAATGAGGTTGCAATTTCATCTATTGATCTTCAACCTACTGTTGTGGCTTAGCTTGGAGAAATGTCACTGGAAAGGTTTTAATTTTGACAAATGGGACAGAGGGTGCCCATTTATTTATTACAGACATTGATATAGCACCATCAATTTACATATCACTTTACATACTGGGGTTTATTTACTAAAGCTGTAGAGTGCAAAATTAGGTACACTTCTTCATAGAAACCAATCAGCTTCCAGGTTTTATTGCCAAAGCTTAATTGAACAAGCTGAGGTTAGATGCTGATTGGCAACCAT
This sequence comes from Staurois parvus, assembly GCF_062004578.1. NCBI lineage: Eukaryota > Metazoa > Chordata > Amphibia > Anura > Ranidae > Staurois > Staurois parvus. The sequence goes on from NW_028318060.1 coordinate 3,532,547, forward strand.
GCACAGATGCACCAGATACTGAGTGAACCAGTTTTAAATCTACCCCACTGTGCATTCATATCACTCTCACGAAGCTTACAATCTAAGATCCCCATCAATTAAGCCTACGTACACACACATACTAGAACCATTTTAGACAGAAATAAATCATCCTTCCAGAATATTTTTGGAGTGTATCAGAAAACTGGAGTATCCAGGGGAAACCCATGCAAGCAAGCATGGAGAGAACATGCAGATAGTGTCATTATTGAACCAAGGACTCCAATGCTGAAATTCAGAAGTGCTAACAACTAAGCCACCATGCTTCCCCTATAAAGTTGACATTTTAAAACTTAACTGAAGGCTGAACTTTTTTTTGTTCTAAAGGGATTAGAACACCTGTCAGGGTTTTTATTGCTGTCTGTTTCCCAGTTAGGGATATTCACCCTTTCTATGTGTCATAGTGGCTATTATCACCAAAAGTGAAAGGTAAGGAAAATTTCAAACTTTGACTAGTCATCAGAACAGACAGAAAGAGCAAATCCTCCAAATATGACACTAGTTTTGGTGACCCTGGTGACTACCAAGGACCAAATTTGAAGGGATTTCTTCTCATTTTCTTTTGTAGCTGCAGGACAGGACATGAAGGGGAATCTCGTCAATGGTACACAGATGGTAAAAAAACTGACAGTAGTTATAACCTTCCCTTACTTTATAGAAAATAAAAAAATAAAAAAGTTTCGCCTTCAGTTCTACTTTACAAGTGGCAAGAGCTATGAGTGATTATAAAATGTATGTCTGCAAGCAGTGGAAACTTGGTCTCTGTTTAGAATTCTTGGGCTTACTTCTTTGGGTAATGTTAAGAGTAAGATATTCCATAGCAGACAATTTGTTCCTGGAAGGGGTACTGTGAGATAAATAAGTAGAAGTGGCCACAGCTATGGATGAGCTTCAGATTCAGAGCAAACTAGAATTCTGTCCAAATGTTGGTGAACAAGCTAAATAAATTTGGTGTTTGCTCAAAAAGCAATCTGAACCACCATCTGCAGTGGGAAGTAATACATTTAGCAACAGTATTACTACCACTGATAAATATGACATCTTTCAGCTTAGGCTGGCTATGAGGGAGCAGGTGACCACCAGGTTCATAGTAAGCAGTGATGCATTCCCACCCTGCCCATTCAACTGACAGGTGAATGAAAAAACAAAGGGAGGGTAATGGTGCCTATCACTGTCCAAATATGGCCATGACTTAAGCCATCATCTCCATCCCTTTGTTTACATTCGCCTGTCAGCCGAGAATCTGTCAACCAGTGAGTAGTGACAGGAGTGAATTGTCTTGGCAACTGGCATATTTTTCTTTCTTTGCTTCAGCAGGCATTGCTCATTGTGATTGCTGGACAGCAAAATTGGTGGTGAATTTATTTTTTTTTCAGATGTGTACCCCTTACTCATATACATGGGGGATTTATTCAGGGGCTCCCTTACTTTTTAAGCACCCTGCTCAAAGACCCCCACAAGCACTGGGCCAAGGTTGTGGGGAAGAGGCCCTTGTCCTCATCAACATGGGTCTCCCTTGGCAATGTACCCTCCCCACGTTGAGAGTGAATGGCCTGGTTTGGTTCAGAAGGGAGGGGGTTATTTTTGCTGTAGGATGTACAAAACTAACATTTTAGAAAGAAAAAAAATTGCCAGAAATTGTCATTTTTTGTAAAAAAAAATGGCTTGGGGCCCCATGAGGTCCTCCCAGTCTGAGCTTTGTTGTACAGTGCATTGCCAGAGGGTGATATCAGCTCAACTTTAGGTACTTACACTGCTTCAATGTATTAAAAATGGATATGCATTAATTTGTGTATTTTATATCTACCTGGAGTTCATATTTTATAATTAACAAACAGTGAAGAAGTGTAAATGCAATCCTTTACATCACATTACATCAACTACCTGAAACTTCATTATGCCTTATTCAGGAAGTGAATCAAAATATGAGACAAAATAAAAGAGTGAAAACATACTGAAAGCATTGGTAATTATATATTTTTTAATGCTGAAAAAGACATTACCAAAATATCATGTATACAGTATGTTATGTGTACCATGTCAATTAAGATGTGCATGCAGTTATCCAGAATGATTATTAAAGTGTTTGTAAAGATATTTTTTTAATCATACATATGATATACTTGCCTGCTCTGTGCAATTGTATTGCACAGAGCAGCCCCGATCCTCCTCTTCTACAGTCCCCCATTGGTTTTCCAGGCCCCTCTCTTCTTGGTATGCCACCAGAGGAAGCTGCTTGATATGGGGGTGCACCTGTGGGCTCACTACCGAGCTACCCTCCCTTTGTCTATAGACACTGGACATGGAGGCATCAGCGGGAGCCATTATATGCTACTGATGTCAATAAAAGCCTGTGGCAGTACCAAGCTGCGCTGTATGTATCAATGAACACACAGAACCCGCCTCGTGATTGCACCCACATGAGTGCCCCCAGAGCAAGCAGCTTGCTATAGGGACACTCAGAAAGGGGAAGGAGTCAGGAGCACCGGAGGGAGACTGACCCCAGAATAGGAGGATTGGGGCTGCTCTGTGTAAAACTATTGCGCAGAGCAGGTAAGTATAACGTGTTTGTTATTTTTTTCTTCTAATTATTATCTTTAAAATCCCTTTAAGCAACTATGTTAATCAAAACACACAATATGCAAACAAGAAATAAATAATGAAATCATATTATTTTGAGCTGGCAATGTAGTGTTGTATTTGTTACATAAATAAAATATTGTTAATAAAAAAGAATACAATCCTAATTGTTTTCTCTCTATAAACTCTAAACTAAAACTTCAGTTTACAAGTTCCAAAAGATTAAAATGCACTCAGTAGAGGCTATTTATGCTGTACAGTAATAGCTGTTAACAGCCTCAGCTGCTAGCAGTAGCTAACAAAAGGTGAGTTCAGAAATAGCTTGCAGGCACTGGGATTTAATAGACTGGAAAATGGCATAGTTGGGATTCTGTTATTTAATTTAACTATATTATCAATCAACCTAAGGCAAAAGGTTAACATACAGACAATAAAAACAAGCTTGTTTTTAACTTTCTTTTTTTGCACTTGGTTTTAAGGTATTTTGCATATTCTGCATGTTTAATTTAAATATACCTTCCAGGAACATGTTTATAGAAGTAAGGAGATTTTTTTTCAAATAGTAGTTTAAAAGAACTAGGGTGCACAATAGATTAGTAGCTGGCATTTGATGATCTGTCATTTTGTGGCAGTAGTGCCACTACCACTTTTTGACAGATCCTTGGCCAGGTGCTATTTGTAAGCAAGCCAGGTGGGGATGCTGGGTGACGGCATTTATTAGGCGCCAATTTCTTGTGGTAGCAAGGAAGCATCATCCGGTGGTGGTGGGAAAACATCATTAAACAGCTTGTCGTCTTTATTGACAAGAATCTACATTGCTGGACGATGTAATTAGGGCTGTAATTACATGGGGAGGCTTTGTTTACTCCTTTCAATAAAGGACTCTGTCATGGTGCCTGTGTTTTTATTTTTTGGGGGGAATGAGTAGTAAGGTGTATGATATTGACCTATCACACTACCACTGCTAAATTAAATATCCCTGGCCTTCTAATGTTTGCAAACAAACCAGCCAGGAATCATGGGTAAAGTAATTGATCAAATATAGTCAACACTCATGTCCAGCCAGTGTGTGGCACTTTTAATTTAACACTTACTAGTCCAAGGATCCAGTGCTTACTCACCTGGACCAGTTCACCACTGGTCTTCAGGTCCCCAGCATCAGTGTGTTGACTTTGGAAGTTGGCTGTGACTCCCTGTGGCTTTACAGCTGGCTCCCCACTTTGCATGTGTGAGCTGTGCTGTGCTCTGTGAAAGGTCTTGCAGCCTCCTGGGACCTGTGGCAGTTGTGGGCAGGGAGAAAGGTGGCAAATGGATATACCAGTGGATGTGGGAGTGAGTACCTCTCAAAATGTGGTACTTGCTCCCCCTCAAAAAAGTGTTTCTATTATTGGCAGAGGAGGGAGGAGGAGGAAGAGCAGAACTTTAGATTGTCATTAAAATTCCACTTTAATTTGTATTGAAAGTCCAAATCTGTTCCCCAGCAAAAGTGTAGAAACCTGAATTTTTCCTGGCATTGGCTTCTTATTATGCACTTATTTCAAACTGAGAGAGGAAGAAGCAAGCCTAGTTGTGCTGCTGTGTGTATGTGCTAACAGTAGACATGCTGATAGAAGGAGAGAACAGAGTGAAAGAGATGTGATCACCTAGGTGCTGCTTTTTTTTCACTGTCCCATCACAGGCTGGAGTAAGAGTCAAGACATGTATGTGCTAAAAAGGGAATGATCAGTCAGGGATATGCTATGTAACAGAACTGTCAAATCTCAGTACTAAATGGACAAAATACAAATTCTATAACTGGTAAAACAACTGTCCTATATGTACTTCATCTGTGCTAACTGCCCTGGTCAAAAAATGATAATAAACATAATGAAGCCTTTTATACACTGTACGATCTGGTTTTCAGAACTGCATTCTCTATTCGTGGTATTTTGATTATGGCAATTTGTTTCACATAGGCAATGTGCATGTTCACATGTTCATGTCAAGGTCAGTGCCATGGAAAGTACAAAGGAAAATGAATAGTTCCCAGGGTGTCAGGACAAAAGTAAATGCTACAAGAATACTAGAAGTAAAACACAAACTTCAGCAAAAAATAAACGATTAAAATAATTCTAACTAGAGTTTTTTTTTGTTTTTGCATGCACTACCTTGTAGAATGCTAATGATCCACATCTAATTTTTAGCGTAATATATCTCTAAAGGTCTGATTGTAAAACAAGAGTTTCTGGTAATGTCTGGAACCATTTAGCCCCTGTGCAGATTGTGTGATCAAAACAAATCTTAAATCTACATACTGTAGATTTTACAATAGTGATCTGTATGAGAGCTAAGAACAAGGTATTATCTTCAAAACATTTCATTAAAACTAAAATTATAACGCCAATACAACTAATTTGGCATAACCTGATATGCACAGTAATCTACTGATGATTTTGCTTTGGTTAAACATTCATAATTACATAGCTAATAAGGCTGAAAAAAGACTGATGTCCATAAAGTTCAACTTCCTTTAAGAGTTCTTAAGATACACATTAGTAATTGCATTTGAATATATATGAATTTGGTGCTTTATATAATGTACATGTCAAGGAATTCACTGTAGCAAATTTATTGAAGTTGCTATTAACATGACAGGGCAGATGTATAATGTTATATGTTTCTTAAATACAGTAATTTATATGATATTTTCTGCCATGTTTGATTTGTGTTTTTATAATCAAAATACCAAATAACAGGAGGGGCTAAAAGTCACTAGGACCACTATCACTTTCTTCAATTATCAATGCTAGCCTAGTTCTTTACGTCAAAATACTTCAATTCGCTCATTTCCCACAGGTGAAAGGATCATGCTACCAACTGACAGCACAGGCTAAGCTTGCTTTGTTTTTCTGGGAACTGACATTTGAAACAAGTCTTCCCGCTATTACTGTAGGTGATCTGATAACATTCACAAGCTGACAAGCCATGTGAAATTAGAGATAGAAATCTCATTGAAGGCAAAGAAACATTTTATTGTTTATTTCAAATATATGTTTTCCATTTTCTTGATTTTTAACTCGTTCAAGTCCAGGAATGTAGCAACATTAATGGCAGCATTAAATAAAGAAAATTGATACAGCCATCATAGAAGAACTGCTAAGTTTCATTATAGTAAATTTTTGTACTTAAGTTTACATAGTCTTTGATACGTGCACTTTCATTGAATTATTCTTTTATATTATTTATAACAATAATCAAAGTTGCCAGCATTTTGAGTTATCCTTCCTGAAGGAAAGCACTCTTTCCAATAGCATGGTCTGCAGTATCCTGGCTCTTTATTTACATACTGCTTTGGTATAAAAAAATTGTTCCTGGCCACCAAATTATGATGTTTTTTTTTAAGAGAAGATACCTACCTTGCATTGGGCTGAACAAACTGTTTGTTTTAGCAGAATACAAATTGCCAGTATTCTGAATTATCCTTCTTTAAGATACATTCTCTTTCCAAAAGCATGGCCTGCAGTCTCCTTGCTCTCCATTTACATCCACCTTTGGTTTAAACAAACTGCAGTGGTCACCAAATTAGGATTTTTTTTAAGAGACGATACCTACCCTGCACTGGGTTGAGCAATCAGCTTTTCTCCTAGCAGAAGTGTTCAGAAGCTGCAGGGTCAAATATAGCTATATATTTTAACCACTTAACCTCCAAAAGATTTACCCCCTTCACGACCAAGCCATTTTTTGCTATATGGCGCTGCGTTACTTTACCTGACAATTGCATGGTCATGCAATGCTGTACATAAAAAATAAATGTATGTAATTTTTTTCTTCCCACAACATATAGCTTTCTTTTAGAGATATTTGATTACCTCTGGGTTTTTTATTTTTTTCCACTATAAATGAGAAAACAGCAACATTTAAACAATATATATTTATTTTACTTTCTGTTATAAAACATGTCCAATAAAAAATTTTAAAAATCAAATTTCTTCATAAATTTAGGCCAAAATGTATTCTGCTAAATATTTTTGGTAAAAAATCCCAATAAACATATATTGATTGGTTTGCGCAAATGTTATAGCTTGTAAAAATGGCGGTATGTATACTGGAATTTATTTCATTTTAATAGTAATGGCGAAGATCAGTGACTTATAGTGGGATTGTGATATTATGGCAGACAGTCTGACACTAACTGACACTTTGTGGGAACCAGTGACACTAATAAAGTGATCAGTGTTAAAAAATATACACTATCACTGTATTAATGACACTAGCTGGGAAGGGGTAAAACATCTAGGGTGATCAAAGGGTTAATTGTGTGCCTAGGGAGTGTTTATGTGTTTACTATGTGCTGTTTTTACTAAGCAATCTGTTAGAGCTGATTCACACATGTGCGGAATGAAGCTCAGGTTTCACAGTAATTAATATAGTAGTTGTTCACTGGTTCATGTCAGGTTTACATCAGGTTTAGGACAGGGTCAGGTCAGAATTTTATCCTTTTCACACATCTGCAGTTTAGAAACAGTTCCCATAGAATTCAAAAGCCTGTAATGTGCACCTGAACCGGACCACACTGCTCTGAAATTGTACAGGATTCTTTTTAAAACTGCACTGGAACCACACTGCCAGTGCACCGGACATATGTGAACAGGCACCACAGGAAGTAATGCTTCTTCACATGTCATGCGGATCGGATGCGGTTGAAACTGCATCCAATCCGCATATATGTGAACCGTCACTTAGATTTTATTCCCTGAATATACTCTAGCAGATCAGCATTGACATATTGCAGCTCTGCCTTGTTTACATAGGCAGAGCTGTGTTATGGCAGTCTCCTCAGCGATCAACAGCTGCTAATCCATTGGCCGCCACATGTTGATCGGCTTCTGCTGTGTCCAATCACAGCAGAAGTGGCACTCCAATGGCATGTGCTTGCCCCCAGTGGCAGAAGTGCAAAATCAAATTTATATACATGATTTTGCATAGAATGTTCACCCTGTAGCAGTAGATTTGATATAGGGTGGATGGCAAGTGGTTAAATAGAAGATATGCTCACTCTGAACCTTTTTATAGTGGATCATTTAATAGTAGTTTTATAAAATATTTGTTCTTGATGTATGGTTTATAAGTGGGCATATGAAGAACGATTTGCACATCTCATCTTATGTCTTCAAAATAGGCTTTAAATAAAGATAAAATCATTAAAGTAGTTCTAAAGGCTTGGCTTTTTTCTAAATACAATATTAAACATGTTATACTTACCTGCTCTGTGCAATACGTTTGCACAGAGCGGCCCCAAATCTCCTCTTGCTATGGTGCAGACGTGTGGGCTTAATACTGAGCCAAACTGTGTTCATTTGTTGCTACACACACAGTATGGCTTGACCAACCACCCCCAAGCTCCCTCCTCACTGAATTTGATTGACAGCAGCAGGAGTCAATGGCTGCTGCCTTTGTGCCTGTGAGGAGAGAGAGAACAGCTACATTGCTTCTGGGAACAGTGCTGGATCTAAATAAGAGCCAGGTATGTGTACGGGGAGGGGGGCCTGATACCAGAATATTTTTTAATTTAATTCATAGAATGCATTAAGTTAAAAAAAAACCTTTATCCTTTACAACCATGTTTTCTAATGATATGTAATCGTTTGTATCCTCCATCTTCTCTATATGTAAATCTCCATAGGTCACAATACAACTCTTGGATGCTGCAATATGGAAATCACATTGACAGCTCATGGTCTAGATACAGCTGGAAATGACATCAAGAGGGCAGTTACACGTTTCGGAGCATGTGCAGACACTCCTTCCTCAAACTAGATGTCTGCACATGCTCCAAAATGCATTACCGCCCCCTTGATGTCACTTCCGGTCTGTGTGTTCCACGCTCCTCCTGGAAGTACGGAGGCCAACTTGCCTGTGTGTTCCACCACACTCACTACCACTGGTCAATTAAGTGTGTCTCCCTAGCATTATACCTGATGAACTTTTGTCTGACTGCTAACTTGTAAGTGCTTTTAACCTTTACTACTCAATAAACTGCTGCATACTGCACTTAGAGGCGCCTTCCTTGCTATTTACTTTACTAGAGTCTGCTTCTACTCTTGAACTGCTTGAGTGCACAGTGTGCTCCCATGTCATCTGGTCTCCCTTCCCTCCACTGGATGCCCAAGATCCTTTTCTCCTGGAGGTCATAACGCTGCAGAGTGCCCTACGAACACCATTAGATACAGCTCCTGACTGTCATAAGTCTCCGCTTTTTGGTCCAAAGTCACTGGTGCCCCTCACTCATTCTGAGTATTAGCAAAAAACACACATACGCTTCACTGGATGCCCAAGATCCTTTTCTCCTGGAGATCATACTGCTGCAGAGCGCCCTACTAACACCATCAGATAGCTCCTGACTGTCACAAGTCTCTGCTTTTTGGTCCAAAGTCACTGGTGCCCCTCACTCATTCTGAGTATTAGCAAAAAACACACATATACTTCACTGGATGCCCAAGATCCTTTTCTCCTGGAGATGATACTGCTGCAGAGCGCCCTACGAACACCATCAGATACAGCTCCTGACTGTCATAAGTCTCCGCTTTTTGGTCCAAAGTCACTGGTGCCCCTCACTCATTCTGAGTATTAGCAACAATCACACATACGCTTCATGTGTGCTATTTGTTTAAACATTTTATAGAAATTTCTATAGCAGATTTTTATTCCAGTATGTGATGACACCAGCACTCCAATGAGCACACAGAATCCTTGAACATGATTTGCAACAACACATTACAACACATTTGGCCCATTATAAGCTTTTATGTTAGAACAACATAAGAACATGATGAGGAGTTAACTTCAGTGTTTGTTTCTTGCTGGCGCTTATGTTGTAGCCCCTGAAAATAAGATTTTTTTTTTCTTTTACATTTCCAGATTCCCTGATGGTTCTATCCTGACCTTGCGCTCCATTTTCTGTTTGTTTTCTTTTTGTTTTTTTCCTCACAGCTCCTCACTAGACCAATGTTCATAATGCAACACCTGAAACATATAGGGAAATTTAAATACAATAAAATATTTAGCAATGCCTCTGGTAAAACAGATTTTTTTTCCCCATAATATTTTGATCTGGACAACTTTTTGATGTGTGTTCGGGTCAGAAAGGTAGTGTGAGAGCACAGTAGGGAGGTTTTTTTTTCTTAATTTCTAAAAAAAAATCCAATAGCTGGAAAATGTCTGAATCTCAGACAATATCACACTGTGTGCCAGATTGTGGGGGAAGATAAGGAAACTGCTGGAACAGATATCAGACAGTTCAACCACATCTGTAATAAATATTTACAGTCGATTTCTTGCTGGTTCTTTTTATCCAGCCTGATTCTAAGCTTAATGATTGTACTGTCTAGGCAGTATGTTACCTGAATGGTATCTTTGTTTTACAAACTACCAGAGATTATGTCTGTATAAGCCATTGTTTAGTTATAACCTAATGACATTGTTTATTGAAGCAAATATGACTTATTATTATGCTTATAAAGCATAATGGCTATTGCAGGAAGAAATATGAGGCAATCCAGATACCTATGAGATACTAAATACCATTTGAATATATACTAAATCATTTTAGACAAAAGATCAGGACCTGTGTAAAAGGTACCCTATTTTCCTTAATTAAGATGAATTAATATGCATATGAATAAACAGCACATTGCTTTTCCACAGTCTTATTTGTCATGATTTGGTAATTTATCTTCTACATCATTAGAGCTCAGAGTGTCATGTAGAAAATAAGTGCTAATTTTTTTCTTACCTGATTATGTCAATCAGTGATTAGCTAACACCTTACCATTGTAACTACAGCATTATTTGATTGGTTTTATATATATATTTGTAAAAGGAATTCTCTTCCTGAACAATGCAAAGAACTTTAATTTTGGATATAATATGTCCATTTTCCTCTAAATCATGAAAGTGTATAAACTCTATCAGGCTATTTTTGTTGCATGTATCCCAGTGGGGAGATCTCCCTTCACTTCCTGTCCTAGAAATCTCTCACAGAATTTTCATCTTAGAGAGCTGTCACATCTGTCCCAGCTGGTGGGTTTGCCTTACTTATTGCTTTAGTGACAGCTCCATCCAAATCTTGGATTTCCCATCACATGCTCACCAGGATAATTTGATGAATCTCCCCAGTGGGGACACAGACAGTAATAAAAACTTGACATGAAGTTTAACCCTTTCCCACTCTTTCCAAAACTAAAAAAATACTTTTATATACACATTAGGAGGACATCTAAATGCTGTATTGCTTTACCCCAAAACAATCCTGGAGACTACACTGCAGTCAAGGAATGGTCTAGGACCATCCTGAGCCTGTGAAAAAGACACACCACACTGAATAGGTCATCATTATTTTTCCCCGTAAACATGTTCACAGTATATTTGACAACACTGTGCAAAGCAGTAGAGCCCTGATCAGCTCAAAAAGCTACCCCTCCAATCTCAGTTTGAGTGCTGCTGTGTAGGGGATTACAGAAGGCTGGTATAAATAAAGATGCTGGTACCTATGCTAGTGCTATGTAAAAATATATTTGTTTTTTTTATACAAATACACAATTGAAGTAAATTGTACATTTGATATTTCAAATTAATGTATTTAGGTCTTTTATGGCATAACCTGCTATAAATCCTAATATGGACACTTTTGTGTGTGCATATATAATACATTTAATCCGGAATTTTAGAAACCATAAAACATCTGTATGTATAAAAACCAAAAGACCAGGCTGCTTCTTTTTTAAACAGGATTATTGTTTAATTTTTAAGTTAGTAAAAGCTGTTCTGGGCTGGCAGTCTGATATGTTGTTGGTCCTGAGGTCTTTCCAAAAAAATGTTACCACATCATGTGCAGGAATGCAGAATCTGCTCAGTGAGGGACATAAAATAATTCCTATACCTTACTACAGGTCTACAAAAACTAGTATCCATTTGTGGGATAGCACTTTGAAGGCCAGTTCTGTTTTTGAGCCTTCCAGTAATCTGCATGTTTGTAGCCCTCTTACTATGGGGATAACAGACCACAGGCCTTAGGCCATGCATGGTGGGCTAGGGTGGTACATTTTAGGAGTAGGAGCATGCAGATTTTAAAATGACAAAATAAATAAAACAGAAGATAGGTATTTCTGAACTATGCAAATTAGATTTCAGAACTGGACTGAGCAGAGTGCCAGTGGAACAGATTGTTAGTTGGTGGTGACTAGTGAGGGGTTACAGCCTGTAAAGAAGGATATGACTCATAACCATTTACTAGAGATCTACTTTAGCATTCAGAAGGTATTGTCTTCTGAGATATAGTACAGCAAAGGGATTTTAGGAATATACAGTTGATCCAGATAATAAGATAGGAACTACCTACAAGCTTTACTTAAGACTTAGGAAGCAGAAGGTAATATTACATTTGACCATTGTAAAAAACATGACACCTAACTTTTTAACCATCTAACTTCCAGGAAACATCAATAAATTTAATTGCTTTGAGTGGAGTTCCACTCAAAAGCAGAAGCTCCACTTATTCCCCCCCCCCCCCCCCCCACTGCCATATTTGGTACCTGCTCTCACTTCCGGCTAAGTTTGCCGCAGTGAAGTGAGCCGGAAATTCGGCCCTTCCTTGCTCCCGCAGTCTCCTGGGAACAGATCAGGAGGCGTGGCTCGACTCGCACATGCACAGTGGGCACCAGGCTGTGAAGCTAAAAGCTGTCACAGCCTGGTGCCCACTGTAGAAATGCCAGCACCATGGAGGACAGAAAGAGAGAAGGGACTGCGTGGGTGAGTACATCGCTGGACCCCGGGACAGGTAAGTGTGTGTTTATTAAAAGTCAGAAGCTACAGTTTTTGTAGCTGCTGACTTTTAACAAACACAAAACTCCACTTTAACAGGTATCACTGTAAGCAGAATAACAATTCATAGCTCAAGGTCCTGCCCTGTAAATTAATTTTCTAATTTTCCTTAATTATTTTCCTTAAGGCCAGAAAAAAAACAATTTTCTTTGTACCCTGTTTATATCACAACACTGTTTTTTTTTCTGTGGATAAAACTGCATGAAGTATCATGACACTTGGGTTGTGGTGTGAACAAAGCATTACAGACTAGCTACGTACTAGCTATACAGCCTTCTTCTAAACAAAATATACTGGTAAGTCTTGTAAAGATAAATAGAGGTATACATTTAGCAGACAGGCACAGAAGACATTTATCAAATATAACAGGATTTATCAAAAATAATTTCCTTTTACTTTATATTACTTGCATCTGTCCTTGTCCTTTTCCTCATTTTACTATAGAGGAACTCATATTGAAAAACTTTTGGGGTTTAGGGGAGGTGCTCTAAAATTAACAAACCCCTCAACTGGATAAACGGTTAAGTATAAAGTGTAAGTGCCAGCATAAAGAGAAGAGGAAATTCAGATAATTCAAACTGCCCTTGTATGCTCCAAGCTATTTTGTATTAGCCAAAGTTCAGAGGAGCTGTGTTTGAAGCTAAATATATGGCTGTATGGGCTTTGATGTGTCTGGATTGTGCCATATGCACAGCTAGCTATAGAGGCATAGGGACAGAATTGTCTCCTTTCAGGAATCTGTAAAAAAATAAATACTTCTAATTTTAAGACAAGGGTAGTATAAAACACCTTGTTAAAAAAAATTGCATGCAGGTTGCTTTTTTGGGGAGTAGGGGAGATTAGACCTGAACATGTTTATAAATGTGGTTAAATTGCTCATATTTACATGATAATAGGAAACACAATATACAGATTTATTCAACTTGAAAATATAAAATTTCTCAGACAATTGTGAGGCTCTCATCTGTATATGCTTGATTTGAACTCTCTTTAAAGAAAGCTATCTAGCCATTTATTGCCAACTTTAGCAACCACAAAGTTCAAATGAAAGGGAAGTGGGAGGGACTCCAAATTGGAGGTCACCACTGAATTATCAATACCAAACCTTTTTGGTTTTTTTTATATTATTTCTTTATTAAATTTTCATTACAAATGGTTACAACCACCCATTATAATTAACATACACTAATATCGTAAATCAATATTTATAGTTTCTTACCTCCCACCCGGGGCGGACTGAAAACTCATGGGGCCCCCGGGCAATAGGGGATCATGGGGCCCCTGTGTCCTTGCCCACACTCAAACCACACCCACAAAAGCCTATGAAAGGTACCAGGGACATCTCATGGGGCCCCCTACTGACCCCGGGCCCTCAGGCAGTGCCCAAGTTCCCCAATGGTCAGTCCGCCCCTGCTCCCACCCCACCTCCCACATACTTCCTTCTCAAATTACCCCGGTCCATCTCTTCATTTACTTAAATAACTTAATTTTGACTCCTCTAGTATTTATCTATCCTTATCTGTATTCTTTTCCCTTTCTCACCCATTTTCATTTTTCATGTTCTTCATCATATTCTCTCTAATTTATTATTTTCCTAACTCCCGATCCATTCCAAATATCTCTTAGATGTTTCAAATTCTAACCAACAGCCCCACACCTTCCCAAGTTCTTCCTTTTTATCTTCTACCACATGACACAGCTCCTCCATCTTAAAAATATTTTTCACTCTATTTAACCAATCTTTAATTCTGGGTGGCTCCAACACTTGCCAGAACTTAGGGATCAGGCCCTTGGTAGAGCTAATTATATGATAAAATATCCTATTTTTACTATTAGTAGCTACAGGCTCCAAATAAAATAAACACATCCACGGGTCTGTTTGTATAATATTCCCACTGATTTCCTGAATGCCATGATATATTTCCTTCCAAAACTCTTGTATTTTCAGCCAATACCACCACCAAATGTGTGCCATTGTACCTTTTTTACCACTACCTCTCCAACATAAAGGTGAAGCATTAACTTGCTGCCTATGCGCCACACTCGGTGTAATATACCATCTCGTCAGACATTTATAGTTCATTTCTACTGTGTTCATATCTATCACCTCATGTGTAAAATTAAATATTTTGTTCCATTGTTGTACCTCTAAATTTGGTCCTAACTCCCTTTCCCATTTTTCCAAAAACCTGGGAAGATCTACTCCCTCTATAAGGATCTTGTATATCCTAGAAGTAATATGTTTCAAAGCTATGTTAACATTCATCAGTTTTTCAAATGGATAGATATCCTCCCCAATCCTCAATGGATGGGGGAGCGATGAAACAAAATGTCTTAATTGCCCATACCTCCACTCATCTAATGTAAAAAATAAATAACTTTTCTCCCTTAACTTTTGATATGCATATAACTTCCCCTTAGTCAAAATACCCTTCAAACATGCATTTCTATCTTTAGCCCATTGACCAAAAATTATATCTTTCTCGGGGGGGGGGGGGGGGGGGAATACTCTGTGCCTACCAAAGGAATCAATACTGAATTATATTCCTATCCTTTCTGCTTGTTCATTCTATCCCAAACCCTTAGTACTATATTTGTGAGAAAACTCATACCTTCATCTAACAAACGAAATTTATGTGGTATCCATACTATCTTCCCTAATGGTTCCTTACTTAGTGTTCCTTCCATATTTACACACCCTTTTGCTTGTGAGTTAAAAGTCCAATCAAATATTCATGATAACAAAACCGCTAAATAATATTTTCTAAAATTAGGCAACCCCATTCCCCCATTCTTTTTTACCATACACAGTACCTCCTGTCTGATTCTTGGTTTCTTATTTGCCCATATGCAGAGTATCAACTTCTTTATTACCTTGAAAATAGACCCTGGCAAACATATAGGGAGCATGTTATAGAATCAGTTATAGAACTGATATAGAATTTTTGGAACTATCACTACTTTTACCAAGTTTATACTGTACGACCTAACCAGAAAACACCCCCCTTTGAAAGTTTCCTCAACTCCTCCTTTATTTCATTTATTAAGCGGACATAATTTGCCTGAAATAAACTTTTTATTGTGGGTGTTAGTTTTATTCCCAAATAACTTATCTCTTTATCCTTCTACAAGAATGGAAACTCTTTTTGAAGGCTCAACATCTCTTGTTTTGGGATGTTAATATTTAAGATTTATTTTCAAATTTGATAGCTCTCCATATTGTTTTAAGAGTCTCATTAAATTGGGTAGTGTTATTTTAGGATTTACTATATAAAATAACATATCATCTGCATATGCTTCCACCTTGTGCTTCACCTCCCCCATCTATATTCCCGCTATATCTGCACTCCATCTAACCTTTGCTAGAATAGATTCTATTGATAACACAAACAACAAAGGAGATAGTGGACATACCTATCTCCTACCATTATACATTTTGAATGACTCAGAAAGGGATCTTTTAACCTTCACCACCACCATGGTGTAGCAAACTTGCTCATCAGAGATGGACGTGGAGTTCCCCTTTTTTATTAGAAGTATTCCTCAATCCTTTATTCCCTACCCCCTCCCTTCCTGAGAGGCACAGGGACAGATGTGTAAGTGTTAAAAGTTGCTGGCAGGCTGGAGCAGCAGGGGGTCCAGTGCTACAAAGCCCCCCCATAGAGAAAGCAGACTCTCTGTCCCAAGACCTGTGTAAAATCACACTTCCTAACCAAGATAAGATAGTTTTTCCCAGGACTTGAAAGAAGTTGGAACCTCATAAACCCTACCAGCCAGGTGACAGAAGTTAAATGAACATTCCTCAGGGCAGCTGTCACCTATGTTTCATATCATGGATTATGAAGCTGTCAGTTTTAATGCAGAGCCCATCCGACGATCCCGCCCAAAACAGGGTATTGTCCAGTTACTCAGCGCCACCCCCCTTGCTGGGGGACTTTAAAAAACACAGGCTGTAGGCTTGAAGCTAAGCTAAAGAGATCTCCTAATTTTAACATCGTAACAGCAGGAGATCAAAAACCCTGCAACTTGGAACTGCTTACCTTAAGGCTTAACATGGCAAGTAACTTAACCTTTTAACTTCTCCCTGTTATCTCTGTGCTGAGCTGTTTTCTATGCATATATATATATCTTAGTTACATTTTCTTTGTAAATATTTTATTGCACCTGTTTGACTCTTTTAGTAATAAATCTTTCTTTCTGAAAGTGTTAAACTGTTTCTAAGCGCTTACTTGCAATTCACGAATTCCTGCCTTTTGAAGAGACGCTACTGTGTTTGTTTAATCCTCTGCCCAATCGGCCTGCGGTGACCGTATTGGACAGGCGACTTTTCAACCATTACAGTGTATATTGGATAAAGGGAGTTTCCCCTTTCTCTGTACAAAAAGGGGTGGTGGCAGTGAAGGGTTAGTTGCGTAATTAACCCGACTTAGTAACGAGCGCATTCAGGTTGCCGATGCGTCGATTGCGTTCCATTAGCTGGACAATCGTTGTGCAGGGCGCAGTGTGGCATTGTTACGCATGTCACATAGCGGTTTTAGATCGGCCGATCCTTTGGTCACGAGTTTGGTTAGAAGGTCTGGGGTCTGATGCCGCGGGCGTGACGTATTGTTGGTCGCGGTCATGCGATTGTCGCACTGTCGAGGGTGGCGATCGTGTGTCCGTGACACATGGGACCGTTGTAAAGCCCTTTTATCCAATTATCCATTTTGGGCCCTATTCCCAGAACTTCTAACGTATCAGACATAAATCACCAGTCCACCCTATCATATGCCTTCTCGGCATCTACCGATAGGAGTAGTATTGGCTGCTTCACACTCTTTAATTTTTGCAATAAGAGCAATGATCTTAGACCCTTGTCCCTTCCCTCTCTTCCAGGGATGAATCCCACCTGATCCAGATGTATCAATTCCTGCATCAGCCCCTTCATTCTTGTTGCCATGACCTTAGCATATAGTTTTGTATCGGCGTTTAATAAGGATATGGGCCTGTAACTCGCGCACTGTGTACCATCCTTACCTTCTTTGAGTATGATAGTTATATATGCTTGTAATGATTCTTCTCTTATTGCATTCATATACTCGCACATTTTAGGGACAAGAAGGTCCTTTCCTGAGGCCGTATTCTTCAAGGCCATGCTAACTTCCTCTGTGGTTATAGTTCTTTCTAGATCTAATAATTTATTTTCTGCTATTCTAGGCATCGCCAGCTCTTTTAATTATTTCTGCCTCTTTCTCTTCTTCTCATCCTCCGTTTCTTTTTGAATTCTGAAACTTACATTATAAACCCTACTGTAATATTCTTGGAACCTATTAGCAATGTCAGTAGTGGAATACACTAGATCTCCTTTATCAGTTTGTATTTTGTCTATAAAATGTTTTCCTTTCTTTTCCTTTACCCTCCTCATTAAATATTTTCCAGGTCTATTCCCCCATTGATATCTTTCCTTAGATACCCTCTTAAATACCAAACTTTTTTGAATGATTGTTTCACTTGGCAGGGAGGGGTGAGCCAATTGGGGTGAGGGACCTCAAACAACACCTTACAAACAAATTCACAGCAAAAATACAAGAATATTATTTTGCCTTCCAAAGGATTTGCAATCATTTACAGTCAATTCTTGAAATTACACATCCTGCAAGGCCAGGGACTCAACACATTTAAATCAATATCATCATTGCTGTCCATATAGTTGGGTAAAGCTGGAAACATAAACATATTTCAGCTTAGTATTTACCTTTATGTTTTGCGCTCCAATATGAATTATGGATGGACATGTGAAGAAAGGACTATTTAGTAGTGGATTTCTGAATAACCACAACTTTAATATGGGGTCGATTTACTAAAACCAAATAGGATGTTCACTTTGCAAGGAAAGTTGCACATTGCAATGGAATGTGCCCCATATCTTAGTGAAGGAAGTGAAGCTCTGCTGAATATCATCATCCAGTCATATGCAGTCAACATTTTTTAAAATATTTTCCCTACACTGGGTGTTCTTTTTAAACTGAAACTTAACCACATACACTAAGCTCTGGGACAAATTTCCTTGTGAAGTGCAACATCTTTGCAAAGTGGACAGCCTGTTTGCCTTTATTAAATCTCCTCCTATGTGTAACCAGTCATACATGTTTGTAATTTGACTAGTGGACTAAGGTGGGGGTTGGAATTGGGTTGTTTAAACCCTGTACTAGCTCACTGCAAAATCTTGCTCTCCAGTTAACAAGTGTGAGCAGACTTTAATTTAATAAAAGGAGATGCTGAGATTAAATGGTGATTTAAAAGTGCTTTAAAAGATACAATATTGTCTTGTAAGTTGTTACCCTAATATAGGGAATACAGTACTTCTTTATTTGGTTATTTTTTTTATTTATTGTATCTGTATAGCACCGTAAATTTACACAGTGCTTTCCATATATATATATACTGTATTTATGTATATATATATATATATATATATATATATATATATATTGTACATTTATATCAGTCCCTAACCCTCAAGGAGTGTACAATCTAAGTTCCCTAACTCACATTCATACACACACATACTAGGGCCAATTCAGACAGGATCCAATTAACCTACCAGCATGTCTTTGGAGTGGGGGAAGAAACCCATGCAGACACAGAGAGAACTTGCAAACTCCAGGCAGGTGGTGCTGTCGTTGGGATTCAAACCAACGACCCATGTACTGCCAGGCAAAAGTGTATTTAGCCACTGTGCTGCCTATGGTTAATTGTATAACACGGAGAGGAGAGTGTTGTTGCATAATTCCTTCCATCCACTGTGACTAAATAAAAATAGAATCTCCATTGGGTTACGCTCACTAGCTCATTGGAAATTGGTAAGTAAGGAAGAGAGCCTGTTCTTTATTCTAGAGTGCAACCTCTTTACCCTTACTTGCTGACCTCCATACCTATTAAGTAACACGGTAAAGGACAGACAGATTCACTACAATCCAGGTTAATTCCTGGTTTAGGCAAACTAATTCTAACAACATTACTTATAAGCATGTCATTAAAATATATAATCCTCATGGTATCAAGGTTTCATTCTAATACAAAGCCCATACTTCTTATGTTGACATTCCTGGGATTGACATTCTTAGGTTGACATTCATTCGTACATTATGCATACCTGACTATTGACAACAATAATTATTTATGGTATGCTTTCTTATACTGTAAAAACATGGACATTAACAGTTTTTCTGAAGATTAATGGATTTAGAAATTGTAGTGGTTTTTGAGAAGTCATTTTAAAGCTGCAAGGAATTCAGTGCACATGATTAATTACCTTTGGCTGTGTGGTGAAAGCTTCTCCATTGTAAATGACAGACATAGTCTGCTTCTGCCAATGACATGATCCACAGAGGTTTCTGTATGTCTGGCAGTAGCATTATATTACTCAGCACTCAGAATCTCTTTCTGAAATAGTTTAACTTTGATAGATTGTATTATCCCAAAGTAAGTTTAACACTGCTTAGGAAAGTGTTCTGCTTTTGTCCTTCTTACTTTCCTACGTGGTTACTCATATACTGCAATAATATGTTCAATTCACAGAGATATGTTTTAATGGATTACAATGGTGGCTTAGAGTGTTTACAAATGAATGTTATGTTAAGCAAAGCTTCACTGATGGCCAAAACAATTGTATAGAAAAACATCAGCGTGAAAGACAATAGAGGGAAAGAAATAAGAAGCTGGATTAGACAAACAATCAAACAGCAGTCAAGGGAACAATG
Source organism: Staurois parvus (assembly GCF_062004578.1). Classification (NCBI taxonomy): domain Eukaryota; kingdom Metazoa; phylum Chordata; class Amphibia; order Anura; family Ranidae; genus Staurois; species Staurois parvus. The sequence continues at coordinate 3,552,766 of NW_028318060.1, forward strand.
AAAAGTAGGGTACTATGCAACAAACTATATATTAACAGCATAGACCTAAACCACATACAACAGGAACCCAGACAGATGTGGGAAGAAAGAAGAACTGACTGAAAAATAAAAATGGCCAAGGGCAAACAGAAACTAGAAGACAGATAACTGTACAAGTAAGGGGAAAGTAGAAGCCAGAATAGCAAAAAGACAAGTTTACTGAGATTGGAGAGTCAGGTATACTCAAGGATACAAAAAGATTAGCATCACAGAACAAGGAGCAAAGTAGCAAGGTAGCAGTGTAAGCATTAGGTAGGATTTAGACAAGCAATGCAGGTATTAGGTGGTTTAGAGTATAAAAAAATGCCAAAGACAGCAGAAAGCCACTGTCCTTCAGGTGCCAATTGATATAAACTGGCTATACTGTACATGTAACATTTCTTTTATTCAGCCTGTGGATGAAACAAAAGAAATCTAACAGATTCCTCTATCAACACTAGCAGCGCAGATGGAAGGATATCTTGTTGTAGTATATTGCATTCTGACAGACAGAGATGCCGGCTGTCAGATAACCCAAATGATGTCTGCATATGACTGGTTGCAGGCACTGTTTACCTGACAATTTTACACCTGACTTATTCCACTAACCAACAGAGCAAGCCACAGAACCTGATTCAGCATGAATTAGATGTGTGTATGGCCAGCTTTAGCCTCTATTGTTCCTTAAACATCTGACATTTGACAATTGAATAGGTTGGGATGGGGCTTGTCAACTGGAGGGGCCAAACTTAAAGTGGGTGTAAACCCTAAACATTTTATACCTTAACGCAGTTTGTGAATCCCCCCATACTTACCTGAGCCTGATCTCGATCCAATGCTGTGCCCATCTGTAGCAGCTCGCTCCTCTTCTTCCCACTCCTACAGGCTATGCTGAGAGCAGAGTGAACCATTGGCTCTTGCTGCTGTAAGTCAAATCCCATGACAAGGGAGTGGCGTACAGGGCCAGGTCTCACTGTCTGTGTCTAAAGACTCAGGCAGCATGGCTCAGAATGGAGTCTGCAGGTGTGCCTTGATAGGAACTTACTTCTTTTGGTGGTACACTGAAAATAGGAGGAGGAGGAGCCAGGAGTGCCATTAGGAGACCCAAGAAGAGAAGGATCAGGGCTGCTCTGTTCAATACCATTGCAAAGAGCAGGTAAATATAACATGTTTGTTATTTTTTTAACCAATTAAATACCGGGCAATTTTTACCTTCCTGCCCAGGCCATTTTTCAGGTTTCAGCGCTCTCACACTTTGAATGACAATTGCGCGGTCATACAACACTGTACCCAAACTAAAATTTTAGCATTTTCTTCACACAACTAGAGCTTTCTTTTGGTGGTATTTAATCATCGCCAGGGTTTTTATTTTTTGCTAAATTAAAAAAAAATACCAAAAATTTTGACGTTTTTCTTTGTTTCTGTTATAAAACTTTGCAAATAAATAATTGTTCTTCATAAATTTAGGCCGAGATGTATTCTGCTACATGTCTTTGGTGAAAATAACCCAAATTAGGATGTATTTTTTAGTTTGTAGGAAAGTTATAGAGTTCACAAACTATGGTATAGATCTGAATATTGATCAATCCTGAATGTCAGAATAGTACAGATATCCCCCAAATGACCCCTTTTTGCAGAGTAGACAGTCCGACGTACTTCATAAGAGGCATGGCAAGTTTTTTGAAGTTGTATTTTTTTTCTCATAATTTTTCGGAAAATGAAAAAATAAAAAAAATTATTTTCACAATTTTTTTTACATACTGTCACCAGTGCAGTACAGCGTCATCATATAACCAGCATGGCGGAGATCAGGGACACTGACTGGTGACAGTGTGAAAAAAAAATATATATATTTTTTTTTTTATTATTATTTTAAATTTTTTATTACATTTTTTTTCTTTTTTTAAGATTTTTTTTTCATATTTCACTATGTCCAAAGTAGTAGAATGTTAACATAGTAACATTGTACCATAGTACCATAGTAAGAAAAGTGCATTTTTTTTCAAATGTTTCAGGTGTTTTTTGTTTTATTTAGCAAAAAATAAAAAACTCAGTGATGATTAAATACCACCAAAAGAAAGCTCTATTTGTGTGAAAAAAAATGATAAAATTTCATATTGGTACAATGTTGCATGACTGCGCAATTGTCATTTAAAGTGCAACAGCGCTGAAAGCTGAAAATTGGCCTGGGCAGGAAGGGGATATAAGTGCCAGGTAGTGGTTAAAGCACAGTGGTACTAAAGGGCAGACCGATGTGAATGTACAATATATATGTATAGCGCTGCGTAAATTGATGGCGCTATGTAAGTACCTGAAATAAATATTCTATATTGTCAGTGATATAGACTTATGGGAGTGATAAAGACATGGGATTTATGGGACCTTGACCATACAAATTTATAATGTAAAAAAGTTATCTGCAAAAGATACCCAGAAACATCTTCCCACTGAAGATGTTTCTGTTAGAAAGCTTAGGAAATGTTAGTCTAAGTATAACTTTAGACCAGTGAAAATATTGTTTTTATTATGCATCCATTGCTTGCATAAACTTGCACATTTCTGTAAGTTATTATACAATAAATCAACTTTGATAACTTTGCCCTCATTTTACAGTTCTGGTTTGCGCACTACTATGTCTCCTAATCTCTGCATTGTGACTCATAGAGAAACAAATATAGCCACGAGCTTTTCTGAGAATATTCCATCTGTGACATCATTTACCTTTCTAATCAGTGTGGTTGGTAATGATTTCCTGATGACTGTGAGAAGCTGTAAACGTTAGTCATGCCACCAGATGTCTCAACAAATATTCAGCTTGCTCTCAGTAACCGCCCTTGAAAACAATGCACAAAACAACATTGTGATACAGCACTGTGCCAATGCTACAGCATAAAACCAGAAATAAAATACTAATTCAAATTGATTCAGTCATCAGTTATGTTAACTCGATCTTTAAGTATGTAGTCCTTTCATTTGCAGAGATCTGGTATTTTCAAAATGTTGTTGTAGTAATAAATTTACAATTCAGTGGGAATGCCTTGGTGTACTTCATCATGAAAATGAGCAGACATGCATATTTAATAGGGAACAAAATCAGCAACTTTTAAACCACATCCCTTTATCATAATGGACTCTTTACCCAATTTAACATAAAGTGTTTCTTGGCACAACCCAAGATGCATGTCATTTTTTTCCTCTTTTTGGATAGAGCAGTAGATGATTAAAACCCTGCCATGTTTTTTTTTTTCATCCATTTCCAAGTGGAGAGATTTCTCTTCAGGACCTATGTTGTATATACAATAGAAAGTGAGGAAAATGCAGTTGTCACAAGAACAACTTAATTTTTTCTGTTCAGGAGGGAACTTACAATTTTCAGATTTTCTTTCTGCCCTTGTGAAAATGGTCTCCAGGACAAATAGAGATGGTAAACCTCCCCGGCAGGGACACAAACCACAATAAAAACAGGAAAGGGGTTCCAATCATAACCATAAATATGTTGGATTTAGATATAATTAATCATAAATCTATGTGCATAATATCACAAATGAATGCAGTTTTAGTGGCCGTTACTCCACATTCTAGCATAAAATGCACATTTGAAAAAAATGTGGTAAAGGGTTAAAGATAATGATAATAACTGGTCATCAGTAACGCCTCGATTATTTTATACCCTCATACAGTACTACTAATTGATGATCTTAATTTTGCTTCAGTGCCCAGAGTTCTGTTAAGTACCTTCACCCAAAGGTCAATGAAATTTTGCATTTTGAGCTATCATTATATCATCTTTGTTGCCCCTTTAAAATGCATAGCTTTCAAAGGTAGAACCATGCCAGGTCAAAAATGAAAATCCTGTGTCTGTGCTGGAACAAGCCCTCTCATTAATCATTCTCAAGTGTAGTGTTCATTTGACCCTCAGCAGTTGCTTAACTCAAGAAAATATGTAGCTATGTGAATTCTCTGCTTCAACCATTGCAAGTATGGATTCTGTATTTTCAATTCCATCGATTTACTTGCATCTATGTGCTTGTTCATCTTATACTAAGGACTTCTTCAAAATGAGAAAGTTCTGTATTGCCATACAAATTAGAAATCATCTACATTTTTTATGGAAGAAATAAGCATGGTGTCAAGGACTGTCTACTTGGTCATTAGTCAGCATGAGTATGCCAAAAGTGAAACACTAAATCTGAAAAATAAAAAAGGTATTTTACAGTTATTTTAAAAAGTGTTTTTAAACCTCCAAAAGGTTTCAAGGTCATTATTAATAAGTGATCCGGGAATCCCTAATCAAGGATCCAATGATAAACCAATGATAGACAAATCAAAGCCTACCTCTGAAGCAGCCGGTTGTACCAGCAAAACAGGTCAGGAGGGGCCTTCTCCACATTCCTCTATCTCGCAGGGACATTTACCTTGATTAGTAAAAGATAAATTTTTAGAGGTTCAAATATAAATTACTGTATCACCCAATATATGGCTTCCGTCCAGTAGCCAAAAAACATGCAGACCGAAAAAGGATTTGTGAAAAGAGATTCACAGAAAAGCGGCTACATTATGAACAGAATGCGATACTCGGAAAAATTTCCAAAAATTATGCTTTATTACACATTAATGATTGACACACGGGCAATCGCCCTGGTTTACCATCACCCCAGTATGAGACAATGCACACAGACCTAAAACCATTAAAATCAAACCAAAACCGGTCTAAATATATGTGTTGCAAACGCTATGACCACCATAGTCTAAAGCATTTGCAGCACTTGCACATAGGTTACACTCCCTGTAGGAGGTGTGTTCAAAAAATTATACCATAGGTATATAATATCACATGCTATAAGTAAAAGCACATATTGTTACCATATAGGTTACACTCCCTGAAGGAGATTTTCAAAAAATTGTACCATGGGTATATAACATCACATGCAAACAAAAAAGGCAAATACAGTTACCATCTAGAGAGAAACATAACCCTAAGCCTATATAAGGCAATGTGGGTAAAACTTTGAATGAAAAAAGGGAAATAACCCCAATGATATGATGATGGATACATGCAGTACAACCCTATAGAAGCACATGTGGTTGGGGCCCATTTATCTGTAATATACGTGGATAGTAGCAAGGATTTTTGTAGATGAAAGAGTCCCTGTTGTTGTCTTGATGGAGAAATGGGTGCAAATAGCAGTGGACTGCTTTATATGGTTTCTTCACCACAGCATGTGGACTGCAAACCACTTTAATATTTGAAACAAGATGAGGCCCAGTAGGTCTTCCGCCTGTTGCAATATATGTAGTATGCCTTCTTTCTATATAAAACACCATAATGTCCCCCTCCTGTAATAAGACAAACAATATAAGAATAGTCACTCTCAGGGCTCTCACTCTATTGTATATATAATATATGTGTCGCAAGGAGCCTTCCTCGTTAATCCAGCAACTGTCCACTCACCACCTGTGCAATGGGTAGTATAAAAAGGAGATATCCTTCAAAAGTACTGCCGTGTTGATCCAGGGAACTACCGCTTACATCAGCCGACATTTCGCGCGTTCCGACCTCTCCATGGCGCCTGTACAGCTTTTGCATGACTCATGGCATGTGAAAATGGCTGCCTCCTTGTAGGTCGGCATGCATATCGCCAATGCGCATGACCGGAAGTGACGTATCTGACGTATGACGTCAACGCGTTTCGCCGATGGGCGTATCTCACTCAGCTTCGTCAGGACCAATCCTGGTGTGATTTTAATGGTTTTAGGTCTGTGTGCATTGTCTCATACTGGGGTGATGGTAAACCAGGGCAATTGCCCGTGTGTCAATCATTAATGTGTAATAAAGCATAATTTTTGGAAATTTTTATGAGTATCGCATTCTGTTCATAATGTAGCCGCTTTTCTGTGAATCTCTTTTCACATTTACCTTGATGCTTACAGCATGATAAGTACCAGTAATCCTATGTTAACCTTGCTCTGATGCTTTGAGCTTTCCTATTTTTGAAGAACCTCTTCACCAATATACATAAAGGGACTGATCCTTTCATTCTCTATGGATATGCCACTCAGTTGATACTTGAGCCAGACTTTATGTATAATTGTATGAGGGAGGTCACTACTCTTTATATAAATCCTCCCCTGAATTGTACCTTAGATCTGCTAGGCACCAGAGGGAGGTGAAGATATTACTTTAACATATTGTTCCACACAATCTGTTTCCTCCTCTGGACTACATCCAGTCTGGCGTTCTGTTTGGGACTTTTTAATGGTTACCCCCAACAAGATTTACTTGGCCAATAATTCAGTGTAAGAGGGAGGTCAGTTCTAACTATAGCGTTCACAGGATATTTTCTTCTGGACTACATACCATTATCTCTACATGGGGCTTAAACCATCATTCAACTCCTTATATCTCTTCCTGAGTGGCACAAGTTTATAACACAAGGATTATCCTTTTGAGGAGGACTCAAAGCTATCAATACTTGAAGTTCAAATGCTAAGCACTTATGGTCTTTATGGGAAAAAAAATCTGATGCCTTTATACATGTTTACACAGTTGGCAATCATTGGTAACCCTTGGAGGGAGCACAATATGAGATCTGTGGAATGTGGTGTATTGTTGTTTTTTATATGTTTTTGTTTGAATAAAAGAGTCGTCCATGTGCTTTTGACCTTATGATTTAATATATACACTTATAACACAAAAAAACACTAATCCTGCTTGAGGTCATAACTAGTCATTTTTATTTTTGTTTATTTTTTTAAAATGTGCCTATAGTTGCCAGTCATTGGGTTGCTACAAGGATCACTGAGTTTACAATCTTTTATTCTAAACATTTTCAGCAGGTAATAGGCAGTGGGTCTTTTCAATATCTCTAGAACAAAGGCAAGAATCTGTAATATAATTTTCAAAACCCCATTCCAATGCTTGTTTGTGGCCCTTGAAATCACTTTTAAAGCCAAGAGGAGGAGAGACTTCCCCATCATATGACCCCTGTGATTGGTCTTACAGTGATCACATGATCAAGAGTACATCATGCTTACTTCTGTTTAGTAGCCATGATTGAGAGCTGTCGGAGTCAGTGAGCCCTGCCACCGTGGCCATGCATTATGCGGTTGGGGAGAACCACTTGCCACCCAGGCCAAATCTGACATTTCTCACATAAATATTAAAATCAAAAATTTTTTTTTTGAAAATAATTTTCATCCCCAAACATTATAAATTTGATGAATGCAAAGGCCCTGGAGAATAGAATGGTGGCTGTTGCAGTTTTTTAAGTTACATAATATTTGTGCAGTGGTTTATCAAACTAAAATTTTCAGGAAAAAAATTTACATCCACCCAGAATGAGAGAGGCCCTGCCTAGCTATTAAATTATAATAGGCCAGGCGGGAAGCACTTAAGCAAGGATGTTATGTGATGTATCCATATGCAATTTATTTTATTTGAATCTTTTTGCCCAAAGGGTGGAGTTACATTTTACACATAACATAAAATAGTAATAGCAAAGACACAAATCGGTGAAGGTAAATGAAGCTACAATATTTTAGTATTTGAAAAGTATGTGATGTAAAAATGTACTATAAAATCACTTATAACATAAGCATAAAATTGCATCAAATTATATCTGTTATTTGTGATTATCATGTTAGAAAAAAGACTTTTGTAACAAATGGAAGTGTAAAAAGAAGGAAAGTGTTAAGTCATTAGACATAGCTATGTTCATAATTTAGAAATTATTATCAATACCGATGGTAAGATTTTCATGATGATGATAACTAGAGCTGAACAATCCACTCCCACAGTCCTAGTTTGGCAGTTTTAAATAAACTGTTTTTTATTTATTAATTAATTTGTGTATTTTTAATTTGTATGTTATTATTTTATAAAAAAAATAATAACATGCCCCCACTTTTCACTATTACTAACTGAACACACCAGCAAAATAAACTGGCACCTTCATAGCAAATTAGATGCAAGTGTTTGGTCCTATGCTATGTTATTGCCAGCTTAAAAGTACTAGTACAGCTTTGTACTTTATTGTGTTGGCCAAACCATTTCGTGATTATTCTGTTAAAGTCCAAGCGGCTAATTCTGTGTGTCTCTAACTTTCTGTTTGGGTTGAGAGCATAACCCCAAAGGGTCTGGTATGGATTCATAGGAAGTCCCAGCCATTTTTTTTGTTTTATTTGTGTGTCCCCATCTGAATTGTACCAAATCCTTATACTGGTGAAAGTCTGGTATAAATTGTAAGGGGACTACCACTCTGTTTTTTTTTTCCTCCTTTCATAACCACCCAGGCCACATACCTGGAAAAGGGTCTGGTATACGTTTTAAAAGGGAAGTCCACATAATAAAAACAACAGCAACAAAAAAAAGAAGCAGAGCCCTCTCCAAAAGCCTTACCAGAACCTTATCCTGTTACATATGTGAATAAAGCCTGTGGGTTGCCAAGGAATTCATACATTTAGTGGCAGCAGCCAGATGTCAGTTGGGTGAATGAGCCAAAAATGGCCATTTAGTTTACCCATTTGGGGAACCTTAAACAGCTAGAGTTCAGGTCAAACTATCTAACGCAAACTTGAAGTTTATGCTGAGACATTAGAACTTTACCTCATCTCAAGACCTCATGTGCATATATTGATTTCTTTATCTATCTGCCAGTAAGGATTGAGCAGTTCAGAGATATAGATATAGGGGCATACCTACATCCATAGGAAATTACCTTGACTCTCCTGAAAGTCTGATGATGATTTCACAAAGAGTAATAAAAGTTTTTTCAAAGAAAATATAATTCTGGGATATGCTTTGGGGTGGGAGAGAGAGGGGTTTTGATGGTAAACTTAGAAAAATTCCTGGACATGCAAGAAATCTTGTGAAACAGTTTTAAAAAATTTAAAATCTACAAGTTGGTCTGATATTGACACCATCAATACATTCCTTGGTACAACAGGGCACACACATGGGATACATCAAGAATTTCAGCAAACACTTACATATTAAGGGTTGTGTTTATAAAAGATTTGCTGTGTGAATTACATAGTAAATCTTTGATCGACATGTGTCCATCTACATTTCACAGCATTTGGCTATCACCCTATTCACCTATCATTTTTAAAGATAATTCTCCCATCTCTCCATCAGCATAAAACTATTCTAATTACAAACATGATTCTCTCACATATAAATTTAAACATAGTTCACCCATCAACATACAACATAATAAATTACAATAACAATATGATTTGCCTGTTACACTTAAAATTAAGCCAGATTTGTCCATCAGTTTCCTCATTACACATATTTAAAAATAGCAAACTCTGTACTCCTGCGTTGGGGATGGACTGAGCAAAGGCTATGGTAACAATTCAGATGTCCTGGAATATGCACTCCTTGCTGACCTCAACGGACCAGGGTAGTCCAAAGTCAGTAGATACAAAGAAAACAAACAGAGGGTGCTCCAACCTAGTGCATTATCGTAAAAAATATTTATTAAGAGGATAAAAAGTAAGTATGATACTCACAATTGACATAGAGGACAAATACACATCACACCAAACAGCGGTGTCGAATTCACACTGCATATAAGTTCAAAAATGGAACCCTGGACTTCCAACTGGCTAACGAGTTTTGAGGACTCAGCCTCTTCCTCAGAGCCAACATATTTAAAAATGATAGCTGAGGGCTGTTAAATTCAAATGGATTAATGTCCAGCAAACATTCCTTTTTAAATAGACTCTAAATTGTTTCTTTTTCTGTTTTTTATGTATTTACGTAATCCATTGTGCCAATTTTTTCATTTTTAACTTATAATAGCAATTGGAAAAAAATGGTATTTGGTTTGGTAGCTAATGGAAACTAATCTTAATCGCTTTTAGAAGTATTGAAAAACATGTGCTCTTTGAGACTGTGAACTGATTCAAATATGAATTTGAAAATACTGCATATATTTTGCACATGTGTACAAAAGTGGAAAGTTAATTGTAACTGCTGTATATATATTGAGTTGATAACCCTTATTGATATATTTTTAGTATTGGTGAATACATTTTTTTTCTATTCCTCAGGGTATCTGTACCATGACTACTGCCTTCCTCCATTTCTTCTTTCTGGCATCATTTTGCTGGGTTTTGACAGAAGCCTGGCAGTCATATATGGCAGTGACTGGGAAAATTAGAACAAGGGTTATAAGAAAACGTTTTTTGTGCCTTGGCTGGGGTGAGTTTTTATATAAAATTGTCAAGTATCTGTTGTGCCATCATTTTCAATGTGTGATATAGAATATCAGGTATATTTGTTACATTGCTTTAAAAATTATACTGACCAGCCATAATCTATACTGTGGTGGTTTTTTAAACTATAATTTATTTATTTGATGATTTTGTTTTCATTCCTTTATAGAGCGCCATCATAATCTAGTATAGGTATTGAATCATTTATATCACTACATTTGCAAATTGAGTTTAGAATTTGAGTTTGAGTTTCTAGTTCAGTCGTTTAAAGACAGCAAACCTACAAATGTGTTGCTTTTTTTTTAACCTGGAGCACATGGAATTAATCCATGTTAACACAGGGAAAACATGCAAAGTACACGTAGATAGTATTCTTAGTTTTAATTGCTCTCAGGTGTCCAGCCCGGGCCAACAAATGAAAGTGCTGCCCTACAGTGTATGGAATTTCTTATATAGTAAAATGGTCACTGAAAGTGTTGTCCATATCAACCAATAAGAGCATAGCAATCATTTGTTTCTAATGCATAGGAGAAAATATATCTTAAAGAGCATGTGCACTGTGGAAGCCCAACAAATGTCTGGCAGAGAAAAAAGGATTAGTCACCTGAATTGCCTTTGGTTTCCCTGAAGCTTATCTTTTCTCCTTTATTGACTTACTATGCTTTTGTCTCTATGTGAAAGCAGCATTCTTGGTATAGCCAGGATTTTGCTTCCTCATGTCAAAGCTACATAGTTACATAGTTAGCCTGGCTGAAAAAAGACAAACGTCCATCTAGTTCAACCTTAAAAAAAAAGTCATAATCCTATACCCACAGTTCATCCAGAGGAAGGCAAAAATCCAGCAAAGCATGATCCAATTTGCTCCTGCAGGGCAAAAATTCCTTCCTTATCCCCCGAGAGGCAATCAGATATTCACTGGATCAACCTTACCTATAAATGTTAGTATCCAGTTATATTATGTGCATCTTGGAAAGAATCCAGGCCTTTTTTTAAGCTATCTACTGAGCTGGCCAGAACCAACTCTTGAGGCAGTCTATTCCACATTTTCACAGCTCTTACTGTGAAGAAACCTTTCCGTATTTGGAGACAGGGGTGGACTGACCATTTGGAAACTCGGGCACTGCCCGAGGGCCTGGGGTCAGTAGGGGGCCCCATAAGATGTCCCTGGTACCTTTTTCATAGGCATTTTTTGAGTTTGGGCAAGGACACAGGGGCCCGATGATCCCCTATTACCCGGGGGCCCCATGAGTTGTCAGTCCACCTCTGTTTGGAGATTAAATCTCTTTTCCTCCAGATATAAAGATGTCCCCTTGTGCTTTGTGATGAGCTCAGGGTGAATAACTCCACACTATATAACGAGATGTTCACTATATGAACCTCTGATGTATTTATAAATGTTGATCATTTCCCCCCTTAATCCCTTCTTCTCAAGAGAGAATAAATTCAACATAAGGGTCCCAACACTAAACCTTGGGGTACACCACTAACAACCCTAGACCATTCAGAGTATGAATTTTAACCAGTTTTCTATCCATTTACGTACTGATTTTTCCAAGCCTGTAGACCTAACCTTACACATTAGCCATGTGTGGGGAACTGTGTCAAATGCTTTTGCAAAATCCAAGTATATCACGTTCACAGCCATCCCTCTGTCCACGGTCATCTCCTGATAAAAAGAGATCAGATTTGTTTGACAGCTTCTGTCTTTCATGAATCCATGCTGTCTGTTGCTTCAAATATTTTTTCCAGCAAAAACTCATCCCTGTGGTCTTTTATTAAACTTTCCAGTATCTTCCCAACTATAAATGTTAAACTAACAGGTCTATAATTAATTGATAAAGATCTTGATCCCTTTTTAAATATAGGCACCACATTTGCCAATTCAGTGGTACTATGCCAGTCATTAAAGACTCCCTAAAAATTAGAAACAATGGCTTTGAAATGAAATTCTTTAAGGACCTGTGGGTGCTATCTGGTCCAGGTGCTTTATTCCCCTTTATTATGTCTGTAGCCCTGGTTCACATTGATGCAGTGTGGAATTTGCTGCATTTTCTGTGTGAATTCCGCACCGCATCAGAATCGCACCCCGTTCATGCGAACCGCTGCGGGTGTGTATGTTAAGTTAACAACACCCCGAAAGCGGTTCGCAAAACGCGGTGTAATGTGCAGGTGTGAATACCCATGTGATCCGAATCTAGTGCAGACCAAAAAAAGGGTCCTGCACATTTTTGGTGCAGGTGCAGTGCAATTAGAGCCATGCAAAATGTATAGCTCCAATCGCACCGCACACAAATTGCATGTGATTTGCACAGAAATGCGGTGCGGTTTCTGTGCGAATCACATACAATATACTGCACTGCATATATGTAAACCCAGGCTAAATATTTCTGGATCATGTCAATTGTGGATCATCTGGGGCTGTGTCAATACCATGCCCATTATGGACAAGAGCTCCCCCATGCTCCTTTGTATTCACAGAGCTGAAGAAGGTATTTAATAAATTTGCCTTCTCTTTGTCCCCAGTCACCCACTCCAGATTATTTTGTAAAGAGCCTACATTCTCAGACGGAACCTTTTTACTATTAATATATTTGAATTATGTTTTGGGTTTTGTCCTGCTATCTTTTGCAATCTGTCTTTCATTTTCAATTGTTGCTGCCTTGATTTCCTGTTTACATATTCTGTTATATACTGTTATTTTTTAACGATGATAGGATTCCTTCATTTTTATATTTTATAAAAGCTCTTTTTTTTTTTATAGCTTTTTAACTTTTGCCGTAAGCCACATACTGTAGGTTTCATTTATAGCCTTTTAAACTTGTTGCCCATGTGGATATTTTTGTTAATCAATGCCAATATTCCCTCCCAGTTTAAGTCTTGGAGAGCAGCTCTCAACCTTGGAAAATTAGCTCTCTTAAAGTTGAGTGTTTTTATTTTTCCCGTATGTGCTTGTTGTTTACAGGTAATGATAAATGAAATCATATTATGGTCACTGCTACCCAGATGTTCTTTTATATGGACATTAGTAATAAGCTCTGTATGGTTTGAGATTACCAGGTCCAGCTGAGCATCATTCCTAGTTGGGGCCTCTATGAACTGTACCATAAAATTGTCCTGTACAAGGTTTATAAATGTTTGCCTGTTTCTGCAGTGCCATTACTCCAATCAATTTCTGGGTAGTTAAAATCCCCCATTATTATCACTGTCCCAGGCCTTGCAGCCCTTTCAATCTGTGCAAGGAGCTGAGTCTCCACCTGCTCATTAACACTGGGTGGCCTGTAGCTTCAGCCTCATCAGATTCTCCATCAACTAGGTCCTCTTTCACACTTGCTTTGCGATCACCTTTCACATAGAGAAAGACACCACCACCTTTCCTTTTTACCCTGTCTCTCTGAAAGAGAACATAGCCAGGAATATTAATAGCCAAGTCATGTGAAGTATGAAGCCAAGATTAATTCTCGTCATGTACCAAACTCACTCATTTTGCTTGGCAGACTTCTGGCATTGGTGAAAAAACACTTTAATACATTGACACCTTTTGCACACGTATATTGCATGTTTTTTATTTTTCTACAAATGGTACCAATTCCAATGGCTGTTTGCAACAAGGGAACATTCTTATTACCTGCCATAGCCCTCTCCCCATCTTTCCCCATTCCACCCACCAACGAGGACTGACCCCTTTCTGATCTGTCTGCCCCATTACAATCTAATTCTCCCTCCCCCCTCGATCCTAGTTTAAATACCCCTCCAGCCACCCTCTAATGACTGGTGATCTGAATCTGCTGCAACAAATCCATAGAATAAATGAAGCAGCAAGAGCTTTGCATTGCAGCTTACTCTCCAGCAAGGAGACAAATGAGCAGCCCAGTAGTGGCATCATCAGATTTTACTCCAGTTCCCATGAGAATAGCAGTCAGGAATACAGTGCCCTAGATTCCACACTGCACTGAAAGAACCAGACTGAAAAGTAACAAGACATTTATCAAGGTATTGCTTAGGCACAATTAACATTTTAGATCTTATAACATAGCAAATCTTCAGTTTTTGAGTTCAAATCCAGTTTAAAATATTGAATGATATATGTAACACAGATTTGGCTATGCCTTTTCCATTTCCCCTTCTCACTTTTTTAATAAAGTCATAATATGTTGAATATGCACACCTTCTGGTTTGTGTAAGTAACTGTGTTTCATGTAAAAAATGTTTGTTTGCTGTTTGCTTTCAGTATTCAATATTATAATCTCAAGGTTTTGAACTGTGCTTTTCAGCCGTGAGACTTCCTGGATTCTCTATTATCCACCTTTGTGTTTTCTAACAAAATGAAAGACTGCAGGATCACACACATAATAGAAAACTGCAATATCATTCTGACCTGCTGATTATATTGATTACATCACACCAAGCTCAAAATAAATGTACTCAATTTGCTGGATAAAATACTACTGAAGGTCAATAAACCTCCATTTTGAAGCTCACATGAGTTGACTACATGTCTTCTGCAGTTGAACAGATATACAGTAGTAGGTCATGTAAACCACCTGCCCAAATGCACACTTGCTTTTCTTGGTTCAGCAATTAAAAAGAAATATTTACATGCTATTAAGTAAAAAGACATGGGAAAATGACTGCGATCTAGTTTACATTGAGGCTTTGTATAAAAATAAAAAAATAATAGTTGTAACCTAGCAACCTCTATATAATTTATCCAGTGCAGAAATCTAACAGCATTTGAAAAATACACTGCACCATAAATTATTCATTTCTGGCAAATAGATGGCCACCTCTGCACTGCTCATATATCATTTAATACAATGCATCATATAGCTAGATCATTATTAAAAATGCATTTGTAACTAATTCATAAGCACGTTGGTCACCTTACAATTTGTTTCATAAATAATTCTATATTCAGACATATGTAAAAGGTCAATCACACATTTATGTGAGGGCCTCCAATCTCTCTATATTGTTATTAAGCAGGTATTTGTTATGACTTCAACATTTGGGAATGGTCACACCTATGCCCCTGATATTCCCATGTAAAACTATGGGAGCTGCTAACAATTCTTTGCAGTACATTTTCTAAAATGAATGTTAGCAGTAAACTCAGGTAATTAATATATTTTTGCAAAGTGTTTATTGTTTTAAAGCCCATCTAAATGTTTAATTGAAATCAGTTAAAGACATTGCAGGTGCATCAAACCAAAAGATGTGTAAATACCTACAGTTTGTTTTCTTTACAAAGCAGCCACAGTCTGAACATAAAAGCCTCTCTCTGTTTTCCACTCAGACTGTGGCTGCTTTCATAAGAAAGTTAACTGACACCATATAGTTTGATGCACCTGAAATATATTTAGCTAATTTAAACTGAAACTTCACTTGGGCTTTAACATAGATGATTAAAAGGTTAATTAGATGTGTACCTTTAAATAAATCCAATTTTTTAAATTATGTTTTATTAATATTAAATATATAAATACAACTTTTCTACAAATTTTTGTCCCACCCACCATGACCTAATGGTTTGACTGACAGGTCATAAGTCTTCTGTTCTATCATGCCCCCATCCACGCCAGCATGTAAAGAATAGGCAAGTTACAGTATGTTATGCAAGAGTCCAACTCACGTTACCTTCAATTCACAATTTCAATTCCCGCTACATGATGGGAATTGTAGTTTCTCATAGCAACAATACGCAATGAGTGGGCACGAATTAACTTTGGCTTACAGCCAAAGTTAAAAAGCTATAAATATTAAGAGAATAGCTTTTATAAAATATAAAAATGAAGGAATCCTATCATCGTTTAAACATCACAAAGAATATAACAGAATATGTAAACAGGAAATCAAGGCAGCAAAAATTGAAAATGAATAACAGATTGCAAAAGATAGCAGGACAAGTGCCAAAAAATAATTCAAATATTTTAATAGTAAAAAGGTCAGGTCTGAGCATGTAGGCCATTTACAAAATAATCTGGAGTGGGTGACTGGGGACAAAGAGAAGGAAAATTTATTAAATAACTTATTCAGCTCTGTGTATACAAAGGAGCATGGCGAAGCTCTTGCCCATAATGGGCATGGTATTGACACAGCCCCAGATGATCCACATTGGCTCACAATTGATATGATCCAGAAATATTTAGCCTGGGTTCACATATATGCGGTGCAGTATATCGCATGTGATTCGCGCAAGAACCGCAACGAATTCCTGTGCAAATCACATGCGTTTTTTTTGTGCGGTGCGATTGTATGGCTCTAATTGTACTGCAACCGCACCAAAAACGTGCAGGACCCTTTTTTTGGTCTGCACTAGAATCAGATCGCATGGGTACTCACACCTATATGATCTGATCCTGCACATCGCACCACGTTTTGCGAACTGCGTTCGGGGTGATGTTAATTTAACATACACACCCGCAGCCATTTGCATGAATGGGGTGCGATTCTGATGCTGTGTGGAATTCGCACAGAAAATGCTGTGAATTTTGCATCGTATTAGTGTGAACCAGGGCTGCAGACAGAATAAAGGTAAATAAAGCACCTGGACTGGATGGCATATACCCACGGGTCCTTAAAGAATTGAGCTCTGTCATTTCAAAGCCATTGTTTCTAACTCTTAGGGACTCTTTAATGACTGGCATAGTACCACTGGATTGGCAAATGTGGTGCCTATTTTTAAAAAGGGATCAAGATCAAGTGACCACATTGCAATCCCTGAGTACCGGGATCTGCATTCAACTGTGTCCAGCAGTTGCAGACAAAATCACATACATGTACACAATTTTTTCTGCAGGTGCCAGTCTTCTGAAGTATATGTACAGTGGCTGGTCGGCAAGTGATTAATGAATGTCACTGCTTATAAGCCCCTGTTTTTTTGTCTAATTGACATAGAGCTGGTGTAGGAAATGTGGAGAAATGTTTGCATCAGGAACAAGAATGCAGAAATAACAATGAAAAATCTAACTTTTCTGTCCAATACTAAAGAAAATGTTTCAACTGGAATCATATTTACTAAATATCTTGATTATAATATGATGGTGTATGATAAATATTTTCCAATGTCTAAAGAAACAATAAATTAAAAAACTGTGGAGAGAAGCTATTTTATGATGACATTGTATTTTTTTTTAGGCTTGCCAGCATTAGTTGTGGCCATATCAATGGGCTTTACCAAAGCAAAGGGATATGGAACTCCACACTAGTAAGTTTTGTGACTTAGTTATTAACTTTATTATTTATACAGTAGCTATATTGAACATATACTAATTCACTTCACTTTACCAACTGAAGCGAACTTATATAAATAGCTGTGGTAATTGGGGTATGAATCAATGTGACTTTGCAAATTGACCCTGTTATGAAAGGGGTGGGCTTCCACTAGAGGCCTAATCACTTTTGACTTCATTACAGCAGCCAGAACAGTTGCTGAAATTGAGCTCCCATGTACTACCAGGATACAAGCAGCACTCCTATACTGTACATTGGAGATTATTAATTAATCTAAAATCAGAGAAAAATATCTGATTAGAAACAATGAACTTAAGTTTGCCTGAACACCAGCTCATCCTTACTGATTAGCAAAGTATGCAGATGCTTTGTACTGAGTTTGGTACGCTATTCAGTTGCCTATATACTGTATATGTATTGTTGGAACAGTATGTTTATTTTCAGCACAGTTAGTGATGCAGGAATCCACATCAACAATCTCTTATTTATGTATTTTTCTAAAAATCTGGCCAATACTAAAAAATAATGCTACATGCATTTTTTATTTAAGTCAATTAATATTTACAATGTAAAGCCATAGCCATTATCCTAGCTAGATGGGTACTGTGACTTTTACAGTCTAAATGCACTTTTGCTCTACCTTGTGCCTTCCAACCTCCTCACCTCAGGTAGGCATAAGGGATCGTTCCTCAGATGCAGAAAATTACCCAACCCCTCCAGGGCCACAGTGCTCACTGGCTCTGCACTGTGTAATCTGCAGCCTGTTCACTTGTGTTTGTCAGCGCAACTGGAGCTGCCACAGAGCTTGCTTGAGTGATACTCATCTTCTTTGGAGGAGAGGAGGAGTACTTAGGAATGAGGGCATGTAAAAATTGTCAGGTTCTGGGCAGACTAAGCAATTTGCTGCATCTCAGGTATGATTTTTTAATTTCTTTTCCCTGTGATGAAAATTGTAGATAGAAGGGAGGAGCAAAAATGTATTTATAATTCAACATTTGCTCTTATATTTTGTAAGGTACCTGCATTGGTCATTTATTAGATGTCTCTGAGATATAGCTAACTATACTAATGAGTATTTCAGCTTTTATGGAAATCACAGGATTTTCTTTTTTAAACTTCATTTTCAGTTGCTGGCTGTCACTTGAAGGTGGACTGCTGTATGCCTTTGTTGGTCCTGCTGCTGCTGTTGTTTTGGTAAATACATACTTATTTTGCATGCATATGATGTCTTAGCTCTTAAAATCAATAAGTCAAACATATTTTTTACTAGAGTCTTTTAAATGTGTGTGGTAATGTGTGGCAAATGAAGCTCATGCATAGAAATACTGAAACTGATGGCCAGCCTTCCAGTTTGGTAAAGCAAATTATTAGGGGATTACTACGAACACAAAATAGTTATCTGTTTGAATGTATAGGAAAGGTGCTACATAAAAACTATTAAAAAGGTTTTGTTTAGATTGAGGTTAAAGTGTTAATTCAAAATCTAATTACTAAATTATAGCTCTGTGGACTAGTGAGAATATGGGAGTAGAAAAGAACCCCATACAATAAAAAAAAGAGAATGTCTTGTCCTGGAAATTCATGTTGCTTGCGTTATTTTTAAATAGGATGTATTTTTGTACCTATTTATGCTGACATAAACACTTTTAATGCAATACACCTATCTTTATGTCTAGTAACTAAGGTTGTTGGACATGGGCAATGAATTTCAATAGCTTTGCTTGCGTAGTGACATAACTAAATTAGGCAAAACACTGGAACCATCAATATGCAAAAGCAATATTTCACTTGATGAATGCCAATATCACTCAAAAGGTGTCTATTAACACAGCGTGTAGTGGAGTGTTCTTGCAGATGGCAACAGGGAACTGACTATTAACCAATGTCATTGCTGGGTAAAAAAAACAATATAATGAATTATGAACATTTCCTTTCTAGCAAATGTTAATAAGGAGGAATTGCTGGAGCATTATTGCACCAAACTGTCGAAAAGTATTGGCAAAACAAATACATGCAAATATAAATTTACATTTCTGTAAAATAATTACACTTTCGAAATGCATTGAAGCAAAATGTTGCATAGGAAATAAGCAACCCTAAAATAATTTTACATTCTCGCTTATTCAGAAGGACAGGAAGACTGACAACAAAAAGGCTGTTGGCCAGTATAGGATAACCCTGCCCACAACCAACATGCCTCATTTTCTGCTAGTGTCCTCAGGAGAATAGACATGTTTCTTTAGCTCTGATGTTTTCTGTTTGCTTGGAGGAATTTTTTCCTATCAACAGATGCGGGTAGGCTCATGCCACACACTGAAATCTTGGAGATCTCTCTGGTCAGTGAACGAGTGCAGATTTTCCAAGTTTATTTAGTATACTGGTAATCTCTGCAACACTCCTGCATTTCTGGAAGTTTCTCCAATCATCAGTTGGTGCTGCTAGATTAAGATATTGAAACTCCTGAAAGTCTCTCCAGTCATCTAAGGAGCACAACTTACAAGATCATTATCCGTACTGCTATGACATTCCTGTAGCTGGCAGTGTCTGAGTTCCAGTTCACACAGGGAAATTCTGTGCTCTCACTGGATGAAGAATCTATTTGACTGATTTCAACCTGTGGCTATTATACTCAAATAAGCAAAGTTGATTTATAATTATTTCAGCAACAACTATTTTTCTATACTAAAGCATGTCACAAAGTGTTTTTTTATTCGGGGACTTCATTACATAATTTAAAAATACTTGCTTGTTACTATGCCTTGTCAAACCACACCTAGGTAATTTTTCTTTGAAGATATACCCCGATACTGCAATTGATCCCTTAACTATAGTGTGGAAGGACAAATGGCTTTTCATTTGATCTTTGATGTTTCGCTAAAAGCATTACAGTTTTTCTCTCCCATGGATCTCATGTCAGTACGTATGTGTGGGCACACTAGACAAAGTGCTGGACTGCAGAATTCTTGTCTAAGAAGAATTTTTTCTTCATAGTCTTTGAGGGACAATGTCTATTTAGATCTGTTTTAGATATTATTCATTTAGATGCTTTTGGTGGCCAAAGCACTATTTTCTTCATGTTAAGAAGCATATTTGTGTCTTCCAACTTTTGATTGTTAGGAAACTTTTTTTTTACTGTTCACTTCCGCAAGGTTCTCATCAAGACCCTACAAGCCTTGGTTCTCTGTCGACCATCAAGGCTTGGCAATCAATCTGAAAAATTCTCATACAGAAGAAAAATGAAAAGAAGAATGAGAAGAAGAATGAAAAGAAGAATGAAAAGAAGAATGAGAAGAATGAAAAGAAGAATGAAAAGAAGAATGAAAAGAAGAATGAGAAGAATGAAAAGAAGAATGAAAAGAAGAATGAGAAGAATGAAAAGAAGAATGAAAAGAAGAAGAAGAATGAAAAGAAGAAGAAGAAGAATGAAAAGAAGAATGAGAAGAAGAATGAAAAGAAGAATGAAAAGAAGAATGAGAAGAATGAAAAGAAGAATGAAAAGAAGAAGAAGAAGAATGAAAAGAAGAAGAAGAAGAATGAAAAGAAGCATGAAAAGAAGAAGGAGAAGAATGAAAAGAAGAAGAAGAAGAATGAAAAGAAGAATGAGAAGAAGAATGAAAAGAAGAATGAAAAGAAGAATGAGAAGAATGAAAAGAAGAAGAAGAAGAATGAAAAGAAGAAGAATGAAAAGAAGAAGAAGAAGAATGAAAAGAAGAAGAAGAACAATGAAAAGAAGAATGAAAAGAAGAAGAAGAAGAAGAATGAAAAGAAGAAGAAGCAGAATGAAAAGAAGAATGAAAAGAAGAATGAGAAGAATGAAAAGAAGAATGAAAAGAAGAAGAAGAAGAATGAAAAGAAGAATGAGAAGAATGAAAAGAAGAATGAAAAGAAGAAGAAGAAGAATGAAAAGAAGAAGAAGAAGAATGAAAAGAAGAAGAAGAAGAAGAATGAAAAGAAGAATGAGAAGAAGAATGAAAAGAAGAATGAAAAGAAGAATGAAAAGAAGAAGAAGAATGAAAAGAAGAAGAAGAAGAATGAAAAGAAGAAGAATGAAAAGAAGAATGAAAAGAAGAAGAATGAAAAGAAGAAGAAGAAGAATGAAAAGAAGAATGAGAAGAAGAATGAAAAGAAGAATGAGAAGAATGAAAAGAAGAATGAAAAGAAGAAGAAGAAGAATGAAAAGAAGAATGAAAAGAAGAAGAAGAAGAATGAAAAGAAGAAGAAGAAGAATGAAAAGAAGAATGAGAAGAAGAATGAAAAGAAGAATGAAAAGAAGAATGACAAGAATGAAAAGAAGAATGAAAAGAAGAAGAAGAAGAATGAAAAGAAGAAGAAGAATGAAAAGAAGAAGAAGAAGAATGAAAAGAAGAATGAAAAGAATGAAAAGAAGAAGAAGAAGAATGAAAAGAAGAAGAAGAAGAAGAATGAAAAGAAGAAGAAGAATGAAAAGAAGAAGAATTCCAGTACAGCAAAAAGTGTATCTGCAGAGAGCTCCGCTATTTCTGACAGTTCTCTGACAGTTCCTTCACATTTACAGCGGTTGAAACATTGTATCTATTTGTTTCCGAATAAAAACATCTGTATCCTAAATGGAAACAAATAGATACAATGTTTCAACCGCTGTAAATGTGAAGGAACTGTCAGAGAACTGTCAGAAATAGCGGAGCTCTCTGCAGGGACACCTTTTGCCGGCTGTAGAGGGGATGAAAATCGGCCGATCGGGAAAAATTCGATTTGCGCATCCGAAGTTTGCTAATATTCGGATTCGGTGCGAATCGAATTTTTCCTAATATTCGAAACGAATTCCACTTCGCCAAGTTCGATTCGCTCATCTCTAATTAAGACCTTTCTGCCAGGAGTCTTCCGTGTATCTTCCCCTGTTCATTTACCTGTGACTCCATGGGAGACATTCCTTTCTCTACTGTTATCCTACAGGAAACTCCTTTTCCACAGGGATAAGGTGATGTTGAGGCCCAGGACATGCTTCTTACCAAAAGTAATTACTGCCTTTCACCTTAACCCGGATAGTGTTGTTCCATCCCTCTGTTCCACTCTTCCATTTCTCTGAGTACAAAAATTCTATTAGTTAAATATTTTGAAGTAGACCTGTAGTTACAACACAGCAATAACCATTCTGCCCCAGTGTTTTGATAAAAAAAAGAAGAAAACAATGAGAGCAATGTTTAAACTACCTTTGCTGACTTCTATGTCTGAAAATGCTAGTTGCCTTGCTGTCGTGTTGACCTTCTGGCTTTCATACTTTTAGTAATAAACTAAGTAGTCAGACAAGAACTTTTGACTGTTTTGTTTTGACTTTTCTGACTTGTTCAGGATCTTTGGTTAAGGCAATAAAGCCAGTGAGCCAGCGTAACAGCTCATATTTTCAGAAGATGGAAAGTCAGTGCAATGCCTATACTTCTCTTAGGGCAATTTTACATTGAGTGTTTAAGGCCTTCTTTATATTTTATAATTACAGTGCAGCAGGGCAATCATTCAAGCCTGCTTGAATATACACTTGCCATCCACTTTATTAGGTACACCTGTTCAATTGCTTGGTAATACAAACCGCTAATCAGCCAATCACATGGGCAGCAAATCAATGCATTTAGGCATCTAGATGTGGTGAAGATGACTTACGGAAGTTCAAACTGAGCATCAGAATAGGAAAGAAAGGAGATTTAAGTGATTTTGAATGTGGCATGGTTGTTGGTTCCAGATGGGCTGGTCTGAGTATTAAAACAACTACTGATCTACTAGGATTATTGGGAGCTATTTGTTTCTTTGCACAGAGTTTTAAGAGCTGTTATCCTTCCTCACATCTCACTAAAAAAATATTAATATTATTGGATATGAAGATCATTCCTTGGCAAATTTGTTTTACTTTTATAATCCATTCAGTTCTGCTGACCCTTTAAAAAAAGGTGTTGCTTTTTTGTTTTTGTTTTGTGTTTATTAAAGCTATGTCTTTTAATTCTTTTTTTTTCACATGCACAATGATTGAGCTTTGCAATGGCCAAGCAACACATCAACAACATTCACATGAAAACAAACAAAGTGAATTTTTCCCTACATGCATTAAATTATGAAACCTGCATTTCTTTGACACTGACAGTACTAATAACCAATTCTGAGCTAAGGAAACAGTAAATGGTACTTTTTTTCAGCAAATTATTGGTACCTGATCATATGTGTGATGCCCTCAACAGGATTATATTTCCAAAATCAGCCCTGAATACTCATTAGAAAGACTCCCCATTTCTAACTTGCAGTCTATCCTCAGGGAAGCCTGCAGCCTTACTTCAGGAGACCTATCTCAGGGTAGTGCAGATGTGTGATGTTAACAGTATAATCCATATCAGATCCTGCAGGATTACGCATTCTCTCCTTTAACCACTTTTTATGACAATTCACTAATAAGCAATGAAAATTGGCCCAGTGGAGCATCTATGATTTTAAGTAAATGATTATATTTGCTAAGAAAACCTGTTTTCTTGTGGGTCTATGATCATTATACAGCAATGTCAGATGGTCCTAATCTGCATATTTGTAAATCCTTACATTTTGTAGCCACCTGGAATTCATTGTTGGCAGACTGCTCTGGAATACTAGATGTTATATCCCTTTATTGCTCTTGATGGTGCCTTACTATATAATAATTAATTTATTATAAATATTATCTTTTCTAGCATTCATATGTGATCTGGAATTATTTATATGATTTAGATAAACATATTTGGTAATTAAAATGTAATCCTATATGTTTAACATATTGACATGTAAGGATCCTTATGTTTAATACCTCTTTTTGTTGACAGGTCAACATGGTAATTGGAATTTTAGTCTTTAATAAACTTGTTTCCAGAGATGGTATCCTAGATAAAAAGCTCAAACACAGAGCAGGGTAAGCAGATTCAAAATGTCTGTAATCATATTCTTCAATTATAGTTATTCATTCTGCATATTCCCAATTATTTTAGTTTTATATTAGATGCATGCTTCATCAAGAAGTTGATATTTCATTCATGTCTCCAGATTTATTTTCATGAAAAAAGAAAAAAAAATATTAAAACAAAAGTGCAGAATCATCACACAAAAAAATTAAATGACAATGAAAGCTCAAACTACTTATAATTATATCTTTTTTGTACATGACTACAATTTTAGTGATGTATATTATTAAAGCAAACCTGGTAACCTTTTAACCTTTTAAAATTAAAAGCTCAACCTGAGAGCAGGCACCATTGTTATCCTCATATGTTACTAACAGCTTGATGTCCTGAATCTAGTAAACATGTGCACTCTGTAACTGTTTCCCTTTAGCTATTCCAATTTTCTATGAAAATGCCACTCTGACTAGAAAGGGAACTCTAATTGGCTCACTGGAGGGAATGAAACCAAGATCAGAGGGGCATATAGACAATGGTTTTATAGTTAATATAAGATTTTTTTCTTTCTGCTCCAAGTTGGCACTTTTTTTAGCTTAAAAGTTTACAAATGTTGACAGGTTTTCTTTAGATTGCATAGGCTATGCTATGTTAAAATTGTAATTAATTACTGTTGTTTCAAATTAATTTGAATTAATGATGTGCTGACCATTGTTGTATAATTTCTAATGTGCATATTTTACTGTTTTATTAAAGGAGTTCAAAGAACCACATAGTAGGTTTTTACCAATGATCTAATGCATAGAACAATAGTGCACATGTATGCAAAAATGTGTATCTTGCTCTGCCTTAATTACTGGTAGCCAACATAAATTTTATAATATTATATAACCTCTGACACTAGAAGGACATTAAATGGTGCGATGTGTTTATTTGCATTTAATGCAAATGTACCCTTGTACTCCTTCCCCTGAGATTTGGATATCTGGGAGCCACCTTATTATATATATGGCTCCCATATTCTTTATAAGTTCCCCCCACAAATCCCCAAAATGTTAAAAAGCACGTAGCCTGGTCTAGTTCAGGGAGAGGAAGGGTGTGTACTCCCTGACCTTCCTGTAACTCCGGCTGCATGACTGGATAAGGATCTGGTTGAAGTTTCAAGGGGAACCCCACACTGTTTTTTTAAACGGGCACTATCCTTTAAAACGTGAACAAAATGTCATGTGGTTCCCCTTAAAATTTTAACTCCCCCCACCTTGCCTCATTTTGAAGGGACAAGGTCTTTTTCCCGACATCTGATCCCCCAAAAAACGGAAGTGATGGTTTGTAAAAGAATTTATGTACTATGACTTTTTTACACCTCACTAATGTACCCTGATTTAAATCTACATCAATCACGCTGTCCAGTGACATAAGTTCATCACGATGGTGCCCAGTGATGCAAATGCTCCTCAGTGGTGGCATTTCCCCGCCATAGTCCCATTGTTAACTGACTGTGTTGCAGTATTGTAAACACAGTGATGAGAATCCTGGGTGACATCATTGACTAAATACGGTCAATGATGTTACCCATTATAGCCCGGCTATTTGTTGACATTAAAGCAGCAGGGGATTAGAACAGATGAACAGGCTCATTTGGACTAAATAGTTAGCTGGGTCTGCAAACCTGTGTTGGCACTCCCATTACTAAATGACAAATCCTCAGTGCTGCAGTAATGTAAAGTCTGCTGTGGAACTTGGGTGATATCATTGACTATATTTGGTCATAACCAAGATCCCCCTTGAAAGCCCCCCCCCCCCATATTGAGAAGCATGTGGCCTGGTCTAGTTTTTTTGGGGGGGGTTCCCTTCATTGGTACATGTCCCCCATGGTAGTGCCCAGCTACCCATGTCCTTTTTTTAAAAAAAAAAATAGCTTGACTATTAGCTTTCCAAGGAGCTTAGAAAGGACCAATCTAGTAACGCAAATGTTTTTACAGGGTTTCAAAATTATTAGCAAACTGGACAGGCCAGTTACTGTTACTGAGGATATTAAACACATCTAAATTAGATTAGACTTTTTTCAGAGAAAAATTATACATTCTGCATAAGAATATCATGATTATAAGTTTGGTAATACGTATACCTGTAATTTCAGTTTCTTAATCAGAACACCATGCAAATACGTGTTATTTAAATAATCATTAAATATTTTTTTAAATACTGATAATATAACTACCTGACTTCTAATTTTATAATATCTTCCCACAATCCCCCTTACAGCAGAAATCAGTTTGCCAGTCAGTTAGGCACAATGTTGTAGAACTGGTGTTTTTAGGTTGTGGTAGCTGTGGAGGCAAATGTTCTTGACAGTTTACAGGAGGAATGATGCACTGAATTGCTAAAGGTCCATTTTAAATCCTTGTGAAGTTCAATCACGTTTTATATAAATTGGTTGAACAATGGAAATAAAAACATAAAAATGCAGTGTTTTCATATGGTTCAATGATTGCCTAGTATAATTTTTGTATATATAATACGTGTCAGTCTGACACTGGAGTGTCATTTACAACATTTGTGTAAGGTATTTTACTGTGATTTCAATTATTCTAAATTGCAGTATGCAGATCAGAGTTTGTGCTTGAATGAAGGACTCCTAATACCTTCCCACTATAGAGCTGTCTATAAAACAAATTGTTAAGCTACCTTTCTCTTTTAATTAGGCTTTTTAGTAGTTGAGAAGCTATTAATCTTGATTTTTGACGTATTCATTGAATTTGCTGAATGATATCAGGTGTTCTTTTATGGGGTCATAATATAATTTTCGGCTTTAGAAAATCATTATCAAAATATTGTTCTGCTTTGCATTTTAGTTTTCTTGTAATTTTACAGTCAACATTTCATTTCAACTAATTACCCAATGAGAGAATTTCAGAAAAACTGCATTTAGTAATATGTTGCCCTTTTGTAATGTCCTTGTCTTATTCTTTAATATTTTATTAACAAACATTGTTGTAAATGAATACTAATTGAAGGGCAATGATATTACAAAGTTATGGGTTATGTGGCATTTTAGACCTAGGAGCTCAAGTTGTGCAGAGAACTGATACAAGATGAGTGTTACACACCAAAATAATTGAAGGGTAGTACCATGTTAAATAGAAAAGGTTAGAAGGGGAATACATAAATCTGGTGCAGCTGTGCATAAGCAACAAATCCGCTTCTAACTTCAGCTTGTTCAATTAAGCTTTGACAATAAAACCAAAAGTTGATTGGTTACTGTACAGAGCTGCACCAGATTCTATGTGCACCAGTTTTTATAATGCCCCCCATTAGTGTCTATCTGTTTTGGAAATATTAGAACATTTTCAATGCACAATTTCCCTACACTGGGGGAGAGGGGGTTTAAAAAATAAATTTTTTTATTAAATGCATAACTGAACATAATTATAGCTTCAACTACTAACTGGAATTCATGTGGATTTCTAGGCAAACAAGTTAGTACAAAGTTGAAATATACATATGCTTACTGTTTCTCTACCACAAGATTCTTCACAGAAAGCTGTGATTCAGCACTTCTGGGGAAATCATCCTACTGCTTAACTATATTGCTTACTAGATTACCTCTCTGCTAATTTGACAAGAAATTTGTCTGGGGATGAACAGGTTGCATAGGAATATGTGCTCCAAAAACAGAAAATAAGTCTGTGTTTTGGCACCTACCCAGATGTACAGTGAAAGGAGGCTTTTTGAACCCCCAAATTAGCTTTTTTTATTACAACCACTACTGGAAATCACCATATGATTCTGATGCTTTCATTCCTGCACATGGCTGTGGCAGAGATTTGGCTAAACAGAATTACACATTGTTTGGAATGCAAATAAGCAAACATAAATGCATTTCAGCTGTGTATTTAAAGAGATATAAAAGTCAATAAAAAAAATTCACACACAGAGAATCTGCTTGGCCCCACCCCCTCTCAAGGCTCATTGGCTCACTGGCTGTGGTTAACAGCAGCGAGAGCCAATGGTTCCTGCTGCTGTCTCTGTCGATGATGAGGGAGGGTCCCGAGAGAGCCAAGGCTCTTGTGCATATTTCTGGAACGCGATGAGGCTGAGGTAAGTTTTTATAGGGAGCGTGGCTGGTGGGGCTGCTGCACACAAAAGGTTTTTTACCTTCATGCATAGAATGCATGAAGGTATAAAACCTTGAACCTTTACAACCAGGATCACCAAATAGAATACTATGGCATTGCTCTTTCATTAGCTGAAATGCCATAGTATTTAACTCACTGTTGGTGAGGGAGCAGCAATGAAGAATTGGCTGTCTGATCCAACCAGCTTGGGAGCAATAACGTTGAAGTTGTCAGTGGTTTCCCTGCTCTCCTAGTCATCCTGATACTAGCAAGTGATCACCAACAGCAGAATCTCTAATGAACACAATACAGTTCACACTATATGCAAGTAACAGGGTAGTGTCTGAAAAGTTTCTGGGTCAGAAAATTAATGTCACTCTTTTTATTCTATGAATATTTATAGCACAACAGGTATGGGTGGATTACAAAAGAAGGTGATTTACTGTATTCTGACTGGACTGTTTTCTTTTAATTAAATGTATTTAAAAAGAAACATTACTGCAGATTGAAGTCTGTGCAACCAAAACAGCAGAAGCAACAAGAATGAGAATGATATATTGCTCAGACCAGAAGAGTTTAATGCTTTATCAGCACAGACTGACAGCACCTGTTTTATGTGTAATGTGCAGTGAAGGGAGCAGGAATAACAGGAATTCCTAAGCTGGTACAATGTCACCAAGCTATATTGCTTGTCATGCTTTATTGTAAAATAATACATGAACTGAAGAAAAAGAAGCTCAAAAAAATACTTGCTGAACCAGTGAAAGTAAAAAAAAATGCAAATTCATATGCATTAATGCCATTTTGTCAGTTTCTTAAGTACATTTTAGTTTACCTCTGTGTTCACAGTCATACCCTATCAAATGTTAACATTCCTTTTAACAAATTCAAAAAGAAATGATGATCACCCTATTTAGGGATTTGCAGAGCAAATATTTATTTAAGGGCTCATGCACATGGGCACATTCATCCTTCCAGCATAAACAAGCTAGTGTATTTTTGGTGCACAGAAGCAACTGGTGCTGTGTACATAAATAATACCGAACTTCTCTCAAATTAAATAAATCAAAATAAATAATAAACAACTATTAAGTGTCCAAAAACCCAAATGTCCTCAAAAATATTTCCAAAAAAAATCATCTCTATATGGTACAATCCTTTCACCTCCAAACATATATTGTATTTCTTTACTTAATCCCATGTGATATTTCCAGATTCCTCGTGTACCTCGAAAAAATATAAACTCAAAATAGTGTATTACCTTTTATAAATTATCAAGGTGCCATAAATTGTGTATCATGCAAAACTGTATAACGTGCAACAAAACAGCGCGTGAGAGAAAAAACAAACAATATAAAATTATTTTAGAATATATATAATATCTAATCAAAATTAATAATATAATAAAAATCCACACGTGAATACACTCCAAATGGTGAGCACTAAACTGCAACTAATATAGTGATCCACTCCAATTTAGTACAAAAAACACACTTAACTCTATGCAAAAGTGTAAAAAAGTGATGGGACTTTCAAAACCAACTTAACAGAAGGCTTTCTACATCAAAACCCCATCAAAGAAATCCGCTTCCACAAACATATACAGCTGCAGTGTATGCCTTAGTATGGGAACAACCACATGTCCCCACTTCCAAAATGGCCACTTCCGGTTCAGCGTGTGTGCGTCAGACGTCACGTTCCCGAAGTGTTTTGTCACTTCCTGGACTTTTTCTCAAGGGAAGCGGTTTTCTTTGATTTTAGATGAGCATGGAGGAGGAATATCAAGAATAACAAGGATGCTGGAGAGTGTATTTTACCCATCAATTTGAGAAGTGCTTGTTTTCACTGGCATAGGGTAATTATTCATTGTTACATGAGTTGGAGTGGAACACAGTATATATATATTTTTTATCACGTAAAAAAATGGGGTTTTGATGTAGAAAGCCTTCTGTTAAGTTGGTTTTGAAAGTCCCATCACTTTTTTACACTTTTGCATAGAGTTAAGTGTGTTTTTTACACTAAATTGGAGTTGATCACTATATTAGTTGCAGTTTAGTGCTCACCATTTGGAGTGTATTCACGTGTGGATTTTTATTATATTATTAATTTTGATTAGATATTATATATATTTTTAAATAATTTTATTTTATTTTTGTTTTTTTCTCTCACGCGTTGTTTTGTTGCACGTTATGCAGTTTTGCATGATACACGATTTATGGCACGTTGATAATTTATAAAAAGTAATACACTATTTTGAGTTTAGATTTTTTTGAGGTACACGAGGAATCTGGAAATATCACGCGGGATTAAGTAAAGAAATACAATATATGTTTGGAGGTGAAAGGATTGTACCATATAGAGATGATTTTTTTTGGAAATATTTTTGAGGACATTTGTGTTTTTGGACACTTCGTTATTATTTATGTTAACTTTCAAGGGTGGAAGTTGTTGACTTTTCTTTGGGGTGTGATAGTTATTAATATAGGTAGTTTTTTGTGCTGAAAGATTGGTATATGGCGCTGTGTACAGACATCCAAAGACATGAATAGTTGTAGGTAGCTATATGCAGTTATGCACTGCTACTTGCACAGGGATGCCCAGACACTAAAATATGTCAGTTTAGGCTGTAGATAGGAATGTGTCCTAAAGGTTTTTTTATTATACACTAAAGCTATCTTGATGTTTCAATGTGTACACAGCTTCTGAAGTATAAATATTTATACTTTGAGCTCAATTAACTACTTGCCTGCCAGAGGATTTACCCCCTCCTGACGAGGCCATTTTTTGCGATAATGTGCTGCGTTACTGTAACTGACAATTGCACGGTCATGCAACACTGCACTCAAATGACATTTACGTCCTTTTTTTTCCACAAATGGAGCTTTATTTTGGTGGTATTTGATCGCCTGTGCATTTTTTATTTTTTGCGCTATAAACAAAAAAAGACCGACAATTTTGAGAATTTAGCTATTAAACATGTCCAGTAAAAATTTTAAAAAAATCAGGTTTCATTATAAATATAGGCCAAAATGTATTCTGCTGCATGTCTTTGCTAAAAAAAATCCCAATACATGTATATTAATTGGTTTACATGAAAGTTATAGTGTTTACAAATGGCGGACTGCGGCGGGCATGCTGGACTGTAAATAATGGGGTTGATTTACTAAAGGCAAATAGGCTGTTCACTTTGCATTGAATGTGGTGAAGTTTCACTTTGCGAAGAATATCCAATCACATGCAAGGAAAATAAAAACAGCATTTTGTCACATCATTCAATAAGCTCTGGGACAACTTCCCTTTGAAAAGTGAACAGCCTGTTTACCTTTAGTAAATTAACTTCAATGCATCTTGTTATACTTGGGTTCATTTATACCTTTATTCCACAATCATTTTTTTAGCCCTGTTCAAAGCTGGGCTACTCGTGATCTTGAAGTACATAAAAATGTGCAGAAAATCTTCACCTGCAAGACCAATTTCTGTTACGCAGGTCCTGCTTTTATTGATGCATGCTGTTATGTAGAATGCCACACACACACATTGCTTCCATAATAGATGGAATTACAATTCTTCCATATGACAGTACTTCCATACTAGGGCAGATAAGCTACAGGGAACAGATTTCCATTCACAATTAATCACTGGGACCTATTGCCAAGCTAGCTATAGACGTAAGCTGACATTTGGACATTAAGGCACAATTCAACTGCTAGAATTTGTTAGGCAATCAGGACATGAATATAGAAAATGGAATAATCTGAGTGGGTATGTTCATGAAAAAGGCAGTTTGCCACCAACCCATGAATCAGTAAAAAAAATCCAATCCAGCCAAAAAGATAGAAACAAGAATGCTTGTTTAAAAATTGTTCTGAAATTGGTTAAAAAGCTGAAAATTGGCTGGATAAGCAGACACATGATGCCATATACACATTGGTAATAGATCTTTATTTGTCTTCCAAATGTATAATTAAATTCATAAATTGTAGTTTTTAAGCAGGTTGCAGACATTACATTCCTGTACCCTACTTTGTTTAATGTAAACATTCACTGATTTCTACTCAGTCATTCCATTTGTTTCTTTATCTTTTTTTCAAATGTGTTATTGCAGCTTAAAAAAAGCTGAACATTTAAGTAGCAGATGAATTATTAAGAGAGAATGCATGGTTTCATAAAAACAAAATTGTCATATGCAATATTAAAATTTGCAAAATAAACCACCTAGGGTACACTGTCATGTTTAAGAGATTTGGATAAATGTGCTGCATGTTTTATTGTGATTTTGTGTACAGTAAACATGGTGCTAATTAGTTACAACAGTTTTCTCAATGATATTCATTTTTTGTCTCTGAATTATAATAAGGGATGAACAATGAAAATACTTGTTGAAAGTACCAATTAAGTCAAACAGTTTGTATATTACATAGTTATGAAATGTGGTTACGGCAGGAAGCGGCACAGGTTATGTCTCCCGTGGAGTCTGTTCTTCCTGGAATATTTCAATATAGAACAATCTCCAACAAAATTAAAAAAAAAAAAGTTATGAAAACATGATGGTATAACTGGAAGGTATACTTTTTAATGAAAAGATGAAAAATGTTGCTAATAAATTACGTGTTAAAAATTTTGATTAAAGTTTTTCTACACCATGTATTTAGGCATTCATATCTCCCTGGTTTCCAATTTCTTTTTGTTATAATTTAAGGTTCGAGATTGTTTTATTTTTTGTTCCACACCTGTGTGTGCAGCTAAGTGATCTATAGAAATGTTCACATTGTCTAGTGGTCATTGGTGGTACCAACAGTTTGATATGTACACACATTCTTTACAATTGTATGTCACTGACAGGGACTAAGCCTGTTTAGTGATTGTATTTTATTCATGTTGATTTTAATTAGATGCAACAATCATTGTTTTATTAATTGATGCTTCTGCACTGTTTTATAAGAAAAATAAGCATATTCAGCAAGTGAATTCATCAAATTCCACTCATTCTTAACTCCATATTCAGGCTATTTATTAAACTAATTAAAATAATCAGTAGAATTTTTAATTTACCTTTATCAATTGTAACTGAATTACTATAATAACAATTACTATTATAACTATTAGTAATATTAACAGAAGCAACAATGACTTTTAAACTATTACTGTTAAATATAAAACAATTTTTTTTATTGGCCTGAATATAGATTGTCATCATATGTCTGATTTAGCACCTGCTTATGTTTAGCTCAGTGTATAATCTGCTTATTAATTGCAAAATAGGAAATTATCAATTTTTTGTAGAGGAAAAAATGCCCTGCATGCATGAATGAAATTATCCTTCTTATCATATGAGTAGTAAATGTCACAAGTAATTTGATACATCTTTAGAACCAAAAGCTTCCATTAATAAAATCAATACATTCATCTTGTTACGTATGCATGAGATCTTATTGAAAAACAAATAGTAAAAAAAAAGAAAGTACCGCAGTAATGATTTCAGTGAAAATTGAATACTTTGTTCTTTTTGTGGGTGTTCTGTTTGTTTGCAGTCAGATGAGTGAGCCTCATAGCGGTTTGACGCTCAAATGTGCCAAGTGTGGAGTAGTTTCAACAACAGCTTTGTCAGCCACCACCGCCAGTAATGCCATGTTAGTCTAAATCATTTACATCTTCTTGTTACAAATCTATTACCGTGCATGTCTGAAAATAGTCTGATAAAATTTGTGTTCTTCTAATAATACTACAATGTTTTTTTGTTCTTTATTTATTTCTTTTTGTAATTTTTTAACTTGTGCAACCGTGTTAACGTGTTGCCTTTAGAGAAACATCTCTTTATATAAATGTGTTTTAGCATTAACCCCTTCAGTTCCAAGATGACCAGATCATAAAATATACACATAACTGACTGGTGATCTTACCACTGAAGGTGTTTGCTGTTTATTTAAACTTCTGTTATATGATTTGTATGCATGAAGCACAATCTGGTTCAGCAAACAAATATCTTTCTCTGCATAGGGCATCCCTTTGGAGTTCCTGTGTTGTGCTACCTCTCCTGGCTTTGACATGGATGTCTGCTGTTCTAGCAATGACAGATAAGAGATCGATACTGTTTCAGATACTGTTCGCAGTATTTGATTCATTGCAAGGATTTGTCATTGTGATGGTCCACTGCATTTTACGGAGAGAGGTGAGAGCAATATTTTTGTCTTCTATGTATTTGCTTGGTTATTTTGTGACATCTGATAAGCAATGACTTTTCTCAAATTTCAAGATGCAAAATCACCTTGACTTAAATGAATTAGCTCATGTTCATAATCTGAGATGCAATTCCTGCCATCCAATATCAATTTATCATTTACAGACACATAAACCTATGTTTATGTCAAAGGTTCAGTTAACCCCTTCCCGCCGATGCCTCCCGGCCCTTTAAGAGATTCAGACGCCGGGAGGCGGGGCGGTTGGGGCGTGGCTTAGGAATCATGTGACCGCCGTGATGACGCGTCACGGCGGTCACATGATCGGGAAAGATTCCGTTTGAAAGAGCGGACCGGGACCTTTCCGAGAGTACCACACATGCGTGCTGGGAGCGCGCAGGGCGCGCGCTCTCAACACATATGTATTTAGTTATATGGACGCAAATGTGCGGCCGCTGGGCGTCTAGGCCCAGACGCCGGGAGGCCGCACATTTGTGTGCGGCCGGCGCAAAGGGGTTAAGAAAAAAACATATTCATGCATAAATGAAGGATTGGATGAATTATACTTTATATTATTTTACTTGGATCTTTTTTGAATCTTTTAAATTAATTAGTTTACCATAAAAAATTATACCCTGTACATAATGTTGCCACTGAAGCAACCTATTTTGACCAGAAGCATCAGCCAAATCAGCAAAGCTGTGTATGCTTTCACCTGGTTGGGTTAATCTTTGATTTATATATAGCCCAAACATTTTTTTTTTGGTTATAGAGAAGAATTAGAACTTTATTTCTGTGTCCCTGGTAAGTAGATTAGCCCTATTTTTGTCCGGGAGACCATTGTCACTCAGAACAGAAATAGACAGGAAGTGATGTTAAAAAAGTTGTTACTAGAACAAGAGATGAGGGTACATTTTTCAGTGGGAACACCTGTTCTTGTGACCACTGTCTAAGAGGGAAATTCTCCTTAGTTTGTAAAAATTTTATCTCAATTCCTCTTGCTGGACTGGACAGGAAATTAAGGGAAATCTCCCAAACAGACACAGAAAAAATAAAAATACAGGGATTATCCCTTCCCCGCTTTAGCTAAAACAATCAAAAGGTTGGATTACACATATACTTTTATGCCTTTAAATGTAGAAGAAGCATGAATCCATTTAACTAGAGCAACATAATTTATAATCATGGGTCATGACAACAGTAAAATCGTTGTTTTGTCCTGTACTCAGTTTGGATTATCCTAGTTTGTGACCAGTCTATTTTAAGCTTTTCAACATACAATCAGATGCACTTTATTACACTAAGATTTTTTTGTTATCCATGCATTATACAAATATAAAATAATAAAAAAATTATGCTTGGTTACAGAATTTATGGTTTGGGTTGTTATAAACATCTGTAGACAGTTGTTTTTTTAAATATAACTAAAGCTGAGAATATAATGGACAACTCCACACAAAACATAGAAAACGGTAATATAATAATATATATAATATAATATATAATATAAGTAAAACGGTAACACTTCAAATTTTTTTAGCCGTGTCTGCTTTTTTTTTAAGGATTTATTGTTGTAGAGAAAAAAAGCATGTTTGTTTATTTATTTAATATTTTGTCCTGTAGCATAAAATTACAGGGTCCTGCTCCCTTGGGTTCTGGACCAGTATTCATAATACATTTTAATTCAGCACTGAATCGTCCTCAAGACACTTCCTTTGATTACAGGAAATTGGCTGTCATGAGTTATTTGTAAACATTCGCTGTAATGGCATTGCTGCAGTTTATATTCAGAAAATGATGAAATGAACGCAGCTTCCTTATAACAAGGTCAAAATTCTTCCTTTAGTACTGTAAATCATCCCTGTAGTAATTAGCTAAACTTTTATACATGTGGGCAATATTTGATTGTTGATGTTCACCTAACAATTTTGTAAATGCATCTAATGTTTTTAGAAGGCAAAACAGCAAAATTTGTATTTTACAGACCATATGTAAAAATACATTACCTCCAAGGAAATGGTCAAAATGATCAAAATTAGATGTAACCTCATGTAAAAATCCTGTCTTCACCCCTCCCTAAATATTCCTAACGGCCTTACATTACAAAGGGCATGTTTCTTGACCTTAGGGGTCAAGGGAGGGAGGAGTGGTAAAGGCTAGCTTCTTCAGGAAAATTCCAGATTTGCATGTAATTTTATTGTCATTCCTGACAAGAATAGGTTTGCTGAGCTAGTATGGAATTTCTTTTGTATCAAAGCAAATGCTTACCATTGTGATATTTTATTGCTATTCGTAAAGACACATGCTTCAATAAATTTCAGTTTTATTGTTTTGTTCATAATTTTAAAAACTATGCTGACTATATGTGAACATTGTATTTAATTGGTTTAGTTCTATTCATTATGTTACTTGTTATCCTCTCATGTACATTTAAAAGAAAGTACTTCAATTTTACATCTACAAATACATGGCACTATCAAAGCAAGGAAGTATTACAGTATGCTTTCATAAGCAAAGTTAGCAGCAAATTCTATTTTTGGCATATATATCTTGGATTGGAAGCCTGTAATTTGCTAAGTGAACTCCCAATATACCTGGTTTGGCAAACATAGTTTTAGCATTGAAACGCTCACAGATGGCTTGAGACTGCTGTTTGCCATGTCACACATAAAGATCTAGTAAGGTGGAAAATTCAATCCAGTAATTTATATAGAACAAGCAGCTGCCTTAATTAGACAATTATAGTATTTAAAGCTGCATTCCAGCATTATTCTGCGTTGCCATCTATATAGACCTATCACCTAAAAATATTTAATTTTACATGAAGTAATATTATCAACAGTGATACCAATATGATTAAGTATGTAGCTAAGAGTGTGATTTACTATACAGTATATACAGTATTTGACACTGACTTTGGGAGATTGAGCAAAAATATAATTCTAAAGTAATCCTAAAAGTATATGGGCTATAGTGCCATATAGGGATTAAGTTATCATGGTCATAGATATGAATGGGTAAGTACCACATATGTCTGCACAGCATGCAAAAAAATGATGTTGCAAGAATGTCTGCAATGAGCAAGTGATACAAAGTATTCAGCTGTAGAGCAAAAGTACACAGAACAAGTGGCAATAATAACGCTTAGTATATTAAATATACTGCATATTTTGTTTATAGCACAAAGAATAAAAAACGCAGAGGTGATCAAATACCACCAAAATAAATCTCCATTTGTGGAGAAAAAAGGACATAAATTTAATTTGGGTACAGCGCTGCATAACTGCGCAATTGTCAGTTAAAGTAATGCAGCGCTGTATAGCAAAAAATGGCCTGGTCAGGAAGGGGGGTAAATCCTCTGGAGGGCAAGTGGTTAGTAAGGTCCCTCCCCATGTTGAGGGCATGTGACATAGTATGGCTGCCAGGCTGCATGCTCAGATAAAACAGGTATATGGCATCTCCAAACATGTTATTTAAATTAATGTAGTATTTTTAATATTTAATTTTAAGTCTTAATAAAAGAGCTGCTTTACAGTGAATGGTAAAAAATGTTTTTGCATTGATGCATGTCCCCCAGGGCAGTGCCAAGCTCTCATGTCGTTTGATTTTTGGGGGTTGCCACACCATTTCACAAAACAAAAACAAGCTGGCAGGGGGATGTCATCTAGCTGCAATTTTTTAAAATAGAATGTCACTTTCGTCTGTGTATATCCTACAGTAGTGCCTTCATAGGTGGGTTTGTGGCAACCCCCAAGCATTTTAGTTAATATTTTTGAATGTTTTTTTAAATTTTTTTTTCTGTACATACAAAGAGTAAAGAAAAATATATGCAAGGTGTAAAAGTAAGGAAACATATAAACACAATGCTTCCTGATACATGTGTACAAGATACGAGCATTTTGCTTCTATCAGACAGGGGTAAGCAAACTAAACTAATGCATGGTAGACCATTAACCGTATCCCCTGCCTACTGCAACCAAGCTAGAGGGCCGGCCCTGTTGCAAACCTCCAACCCACCAGGAGACAAGTGGCAATGAATCCAAATAGGAGAATAAGAGAAAAGGGAGAGCTAGCAAAAACCAGAAAAAGGAATGGAAAGGTTTCAAGCAAGCATTTTATTTAAAGGAATTTTGTATTTTTAATGTTTCACTTTAATTCTTATTAAAAGAGCTGTTCCTTGCTGAAAGGTGTTTTGATGTTTTTTTTTTTGCATTGGTGCATGTCCCTGAGAGTTGTGCCCTGCTATCAATGTCTCTAGTGTAACAATCCCTTAGCTGTTAGGCATTGAAAATGGTGAGAATTGGCTTTTACAGATTTATCTCCCATTGACTTCAATGAGATTCATGTTAACATACACAATTTGCAGACTTTTGGGTGTGTTCGTCAAAGCACATTTTCCCATCACTAATTGGGAGGTTGAAGGCATAGGGCCAAGCTCCACTTTTACTGGAATCATTGAATTTGAATATAACTTTAGTTGTTTATTATATTTCTGAATCTGCTAATTGTTTTGACGTGAAGGTTTTGCCAGGTTTAATTTAATGTTTACCAGTTTGTGCAGCAGGACTCTTCTGAAAACACCCAGCCATTGCCTACCTAGAGAAATCAATGCCATCTATCCTGGGTTCACATCTTGCTACCCAGTAAGGTTGAAGAGAAATTGATTTATTTTTAACTTTTCTTAAAGGAGACCTTACACTAAAAGGCAAACTTTACTTATTACATAGTGCCCTTTCCCGCCATTTACTGAAGGCTATCAGCATCACTTCCAGAACTGACCCTGCATCTCTGTAGCCAGTGGGCATATGTAGGATGAGAGGAGCCAATAATAAGTTCCCCTGTCAGTGATCTCTCATGAATGAGGACACACAGGGGGGTTGGAAGAAGATCTGGTGCACACATACAAGATAGCCGTGCAGTGTTTTGAATCAAGACTGTCAGCGGGAGAAGGGAGTCTAGATGCAGAGATAACTGTCAAAGAAGGGCTGGAGTGAACTCTCCTCACTTCCAGCACCAACAGACCTTCTCTGACAGATTTCTCTGCATCCAGACTATAGGGCCCAACCAGCAAGGATCCACTGCTTTCTTGTCATCCAACTCCTTGACCAATCTTGTACATTCAGGTACCCAAGCTTACATTCAGTAGCACATTGCACAGCAGGCAGCATGTGATTGGCTGCTTGGCCTTCCCCTCCTCCAGAGCCTCCAGCCTTTTTGGGACAGCTTTCTCTGCACATAGATCTGCTAGTTACATTCTGCACCTGGACTGGGGCCCTGGATCATATGGTACAGTGGGAATTGTGGATTGTGACTTGAGCTGACAGTACCCTCTGCATCCAGATCTCTTCTACCGCTGACAGTCATGATTCAAAGCCCTGCACAGCTATACTGTATATGTACACTGGACCTTCTTCCAGCCCCCAGTGTGAATAATTTTTTTTTTATTTGGTTTCTTATAGCATAAGTGGATTCATTTCATGTTTTAGAAGTTCCTTCATGAAAGCCTGTGACGTCTGGATGATGACAGGGCTTTTGACATGCTACTTGAACAGGGACCAACAACAGTAGCAGGAAGTGCCTGTGTTCAGCTATATTCGTCTGCACAGGGCAACCATTGTTGGTAAAAGAGAGGAGGGTTGCTGAATGTCTGGATTATATTTTTTTTTTCTAATCAGACATTTAACAATCCAAATAATGGTTAATAAAATTTTTCATATAAATAAAGGGGAGATTTTTAATTTTAACTGGAATTCCACTTTAATAAAATGAAAATGCATATCCGTGGTTGTTTCTTTTTCTCTTCTGTTCTTTGCATTTTGGGGAAAGCTGTGTCATTGATAGGCCATATGCCCTAAAATGTTTTTAATGATTCATGATTTTTGGCATGTCTCATCAAGACAACAAAGCAGACTCTTAGAGCTGAAAAGAGAAAAACATCCAGTTTCGTAGAACTGGAATTTAATCAATTCCATCCTCATTATAATATTAGAAAATTTGTGCATGGCTCCCTAAAAGCCTAATGCATTGATTATTTTTTTATAGTGTGTGGAAGGGAAGGAAGGAAAGGATCCCTGCTAAGCTGGAATTGCTGTCTATGCCTCCACTGGGGAAATTTCACTATATTGTGTGTGTCCTAACTTTTTCGCCCAAAGGCTTAATCTTGCCAGTGGAATTACATAGAACAATAGAGGTTTCAACTTTCATCCACTCTGCTAATAAAAGGTGTTTGCTGTTTGTGTTTCTGTTATAGGGATTCACTTAATTCCCTGTATCAGTTGTAGACATAATAAGCAACTCAGAAAACCACTTAGACATTATTGATTTTTATAGAGCACATCAGAAAACATTAATGAGTTCAGGTGTTCCTAGTGAAGGGTACTTTTTTGTGTGGAGGAAAGTGGGTGACCTACACACAGCTTTGACATCAACCCTGTTAAACATCTTTTATGAGTTGGAATACTAACCGGAAGTCAGGTCTTCTCATTCAGCATCAGTACTTGACCTCTCAATTTCCATCTGAATTTACACAAATTACAACAGGTACACCCCACAATCTTGTAGAAAGCTTCCAAAGAACAGTGGAGGCTGTAATATCTGTAAAGGAAGAGGGTGGGGGGGGCAGTTCCATATTAATGCCCATAGTTTTGGGTTGCTATGTTCAGTATGCTCATATTGGTGTGACAGTAAGTTGTCCACAAACATTTGGCCATATAGTGTGGTATAGAATGCTTATATATTGTATGTGATCATAGTTTAATTTATAATTTTGTTGTGGCATATATTACTTATTAGTGAAGTTAATACTGAATTCATTTAGTTTAATATATCAAAGAAGAAAAAAATCCATAAAATGAAACGGTGAATAAATTCAGCGACAATGGTAGGCAGCTTCCTTGTGAGCCATCAGCACTCAAGTGGAAAGAAGTTCACATTTAAATGGACATCTTACAAAGGAAAAATCAAAGAGTGCTGTAAACATTCTCAACAGTTAACAGCTGTTCCTTGTATGCTAATTAGGTAATATTTTTAACCCATGATGCCAACAATTCTGCAGAGAGCAGTCATACATGCATGGTTTATATAATGGCTTGAGTAGTGTGTTCAAAATTCAAATTCTATATGTACTTTGAATATTTATGCACTTATGATACATGCAAATAATAAGAGATGGAGCTCCAGAGATGAGCTATCTCAGATAAGGAAATTCTCTGAGCATTCATTAGTTTCATTGTGTGAGGCCCACTAACAATGCACATTCACCAATTCCCTTTAGAGAATCATAGGATAAATCATTATCTTTCATGTAGCTTTAACATGTTTTCAATTCATCTAGCTACAATACAATCTATAAATATGAAGATGATCTTCTAACTGTCAATGATGGTTTGGAATATTGGGCCCGAAATATCATGGACTCATTTTTGTATGTGAGTGGCAGAATCTGTTTCTCTATTAGAGTGAATGGAGAATTTTGAGAAAAAGCTTGACCCGCTTCAAGCTTTAAAAAGAATAACAGTCATTGCGGGATTGTGCTCATGGAGCAGGCTCTGAAAAGGTGTCTGATACTTACAAAAAGTATGATTTGAAAAAAAATGTGAGACGATACGATAAACTTTTACAATAAATGTCTCTATTTTCTCCCTTTTAGTCGGTGAAATACACCGTTGGAAGTGTTTTTGTTATATTTGTTATAAGTGCAATATATATATGTTCATCCAGACAGAAATCTTGTGAGCTGATAACTTCCTGGTCAGTTAGCATTGTTCCGTTCTATCTCCATGGACTACAAAACACCTCCCCCTGTTAGGAAGGAGAGAGGGAGATGTTATGTAATCCTAACATAGCATTACTGTATATAGTCCAACAATGCTCAGTACAGGTGTCACAATAGGATATGAAGTGTGTTAATGGCAGTATTGCCAGATTAACCAGTTGCCCTCTAGAGGATTTATCCCCTTCCTGATCAGGCCATTTTTTGCAAAACAGCGCTGAGTTACTTTAGCTGACAATTGCTCGGTCATTCAACACTGTACATAAATGAAATTTATATAATTTTTTCCCACAAATAGAGCTTTCTTTTGGTGGTATTTAATCATCTCTGCGGATTTTATTTTTTTGTGCTATAAACAAAAAGGCCGTCAATTTTGAAAAAAACAAAACAAAACAATATTTTTGACTTTTTGCTATCAAGCATATCCATAAATTTATTTTTCTACATTTCTTTGCTAAAAAAGAAATCCCAGTACCTGTAAATGAATTAGGTTTATGTGAATGTATAGCGTCTACAAATGGCGGCATATATACTGGAATTTTAATTATTTAATTATTTTTATACTAGTAATGGTGACAATCAGCGACTTTTAGTGGGACTGCAGGACTGCGGTGGGCATTCTGACACTGGGCGGGAGCTCACTAATGACCACTGACATCTCCAGTGACACTAATACAGAGATCAGTGCTAATAAAAAGCACTGACACTGCACTAATGACACTGGGCAGGAAGGGGTTTATCTTGGATAATCAAAGGGTTAACTGTGTGTTGTGTTGTGCTTACACTGTGTGCTGTGTGTGTTTTACTAGGGAGACTTGCTGCTTTCTCTTTCTCTGCTGTGCGGAGAAAGAGAAAGCAGCATGGCCATACTGACAGGAGAGGGATCTATGATGTTTACACACAGATCTCTCCCCTCTCAGCTTTAGCGGCGATCGCCGAGAACTGGCAGTACAGTTAGGGCAGTGCGCATGCGTGCGCCCCCTACCCGTAACTGTAAAATCACGTATATTAATGTGGTTTTGTGCAGAGCGGCCGCCCTGTAGAAGTATATCTGCTATATGGTGGTAGGTAAGTGGTTAAAATAAATTACCTGCAATATTATCATTGTTTTTGTTCTTGGGTTTAGATATGCATAATGCATTTGTTTTAATGAAATAGACATTTTCTTGGTAATATATATAAACCTATGTGCTGCTATGGTAAAACTAACCTTAATTCACTTAAATATGTAACCACTTTAACCTTAAAACACTTTCATATGTGTTATGCAATAACAAAAACAAACTCAACTCTTGTAACAGTTATATAACCAAAAATGTGCTGCAAGTTACAGCATATAGGTTTTGTTTCCTTAAATGCATAAAAATCTTATGCCAAACAAATGTCTTATGTGCTACAGTTTGTGTGCCACATTCTGAATATCACTTTAAATATTAACCGCTTTTCCATTAAAAAAAAGTGCACTTTTTTCTTTTCTTTCTTTGTGGGTTGAACTGGATGGGCTTGTGTCTTTTTTCAACAGGACTAGCTATGTAACTATGTAACTTCCACTCCTCCACCTCGTGTGCTGTAAGTGCTTCACCCCCACTATGATCCGCATAAACATTCAAGGTCAAAATAGGCATATGTCCCCTTTAAATGGAATACTTCATACTTTTTATAAAACTGGAGTCTCCTTTCGTGAAGCAGTTACCAGCAGCACCATTTTCCCTTTGAATGATTTGCAGCACCTTTTCCCTTTGAATCGACTCCT
This sequence comes from Staurois parvus, assembly GCF_062004578.1. Taxonomy (NCBI): domain Eukaryota; kingdom Metazoa; phylum Chordata; class Amphibia; order Anura; family Ranidae; genus Staurois; species Staurois parvus. Next base: position 3,596,937 of record NW_028318060.1, read on the forward strand.
GTGTGCATGGTACTCTCACTCAACTCACCCACACAGTAACATAAAAAAGAACACCCAATAGTGTTTCATCTTTTCTAAAAACTTTTATTCACATACACAAGAACCACTCACATTTGCTTGTGCAAACTGCACCACCATCGATAGGCATCAATACATCACCAGTATTCAGCTCCCACTAGCAATAACAAATACCACTCCTAATTAATACTACCTGTGTGATGGCATTATCCAAGTAGCCCGGGCCTATGCATTTTTTCATGGGCATATGACTGCCTACAATTCAGAGAGTTTGATGCAGTGGTAACCAGTTCATAAAGGAGATTCCAGTTTTATAAAGTCAGCGATTACAAAGTATGGATGATCTCATTCAAAGGGGACATGTGCCTATGCACTTTTATGTGGGTTAGATTTTTCAGGTGACAGCACATCCACTGGGGTAAATACTTTAAATATGGTTAATATTTAAAGTAATGCACAGCATTTGGCATAGAGACTGTTGCACATGGGACATTTGTTTGGCATAAGATTTTTATATTAAAAATACAATTGTATATGTTTTATATAAATGCTACACCAGTTGAGTTTATTAGAAGAACATATCTTAGTAACATGTACTCATTCCAGATATCAGCTATGATGTTGGTAATTGTGTGTCTCTGGGCAAAATATTTTTTTGTAAGTTTGGATAGAGAGAGAAGAGTTGAACCTTTTGGTGATTTGCATGTTCCCCTATTGAAAAGAGTACCCCCCTCTAGTTGACCATTTAACACAGGTAAAGTAAGCATACAGAAGTCCAAAATGTTATCATTCTGCCCAGTACATGGGAAAATATTCAAATTTGGACACCTGAGGGTAATTGTCTAAGAGGAGAGTTCCTCTCACTTTGGGAAATGTCATCAAACTTCCTGTTGCCTATGAATTTCCCCAATGGGTACACAAAGCGCAAAAAATAAACTGAAAGAGCTTCTAACCCTTCCCATATCCAAACAAAGATTTAAAAGAGTTTAAAAATGATGTTGGTTGAGTTTGGTTAGCAAAATAAAATTGCGTACATTGGGTAAAGTGTAGCTTTAATGCTAGGACTAGGAACAGCAGCAATGGTTGAAGTGAAGAAAGACTCGTCATGAATTGCTGCTATAATTTTCTTGAATTATATGAACTTAACCTTTTCTTATCACAGCATAGTCCCTGTTTATAAGTAGGGATGTACAGAGATGGGCTGCTTGGCCTTTTTTTGATATATTTTCTTTCTACTCCTAGTCTGGGATTGCACTAAAGCCTCAAAAGCAGAAAATCTTTTAAAAGATCTTTTTATAGCTCTCAACTATTGAGTGAGATTTTCACCACTAATAGAAGAACTATGCCTTAAAATCCTGAAACTTCCTGCCTTACGCCTTAGCTGTGTTGGGAAGCATGTATGTTAATGTATGTGTCCACCTTGATGGTTTTTTTCGTCAAACCAACCACACAAATTACAAGCTGGTGATTACCATCATCTGACAGTAATTGCCTGACAGTGCAGCATTTCCAAAATATATGCTCCTCTGCTTTATACTGTCAAGGGGCAGTGATGGACAGACTGAGCACATTGTAACCTTGGAAAACTAATACATGCATATGATTGAATCCCTTTTACTGGAAACATTTTTACACTCACAGTAAAATACATTTTAGAAGGGAACACAAATTTTATGGTGCCTATCAACAAACAGGAAGCGCCTGTAAACAAATGCTCTAATTTAGGAATAAAACACATAAAGGAGCACCTAAATAGAATTTTACACCAATTGTTAAAATCTAAAATCTGAAGGCAGAGATGGGAAGTGTGAGACATCTTTGATACATAACAAAATAAATTACCAACTGAAGGGTTATTTTACCCTGCAAAGCATTATTTATTGCATTGTTCCTTCACAGGCCCTAAATGCTAATAGAAGATAAATTAGTTTTCTCTGACCTCTGTATCTTCTCATATGTTGTATTTGTTTTGCTTTACTAGACACTGAACCAAATAATCATTTATCCACAAGAGATTTAGATAATCTCAAAACACTTTTTTATGATTATGTTTTGTACAATGCTGAACTAGTGGTTATAGTCAACCAACTTGTTACAAGGCAGAGGTATAGTATTTCCATATGATTGGATAATAGATCTGTAATGTTTAATAAAGCAAATAGATGTTTTATTTACTTATTTAAAAGGCAAAAATCAATATACGGAGTGCAAAACCAGTAGCATCCATGCAGAATTCATCTTTATTTATTGGACTGCAATTAATTTAAATTCTGCTTTTTTTAATCGAAATTTGCTATTTGCATTGGATTATTAAATAAGTATGTCATATATTTAATTTATTTATATTTGACATCCCATATGGGCAAGCAGATACACTGATAGGAAGAATCAATGAACTACCACGGTGCTCCACAGTGCCATGGTAGTTCATTGAGAACTACAAGCCATCTGCAAAGCTTGTCGGTATTTGTAGTTCATTCATTCACAGAACTCTGAATGAATGACTTGGCCATGTGGGTAGAGCCCCGCACAGCACACTGTTTTTAAAAAGCAACAGCTTGTACAGGGAACGTCTCCACGTACTGCCATCACAGGGAGGAGGGGATCAGGCGGTGGCTGCAGCATTTGGAACATGTTACATGTTCTACCCTAAAAATGGGTAGAACATGTAACATGTTCCCAAAGGTGAACTTATCCTTTAATCCCATGGTGCCAGTGCCTCCCGGCCCTTTAAGAGGTTTGTGATGCTGGTTGGAGGGGGTGGGGTATAGGGTCATGTGACCACTGTGATTGGCTGTCACAGTGGTCACATAATCGGAGAGTTCCTGATCGCAAGAAGCAATCAAGACCTTTTCGTGAAGTGCTGGTAAATGTGCTGGGAGAATGCAGGGTGCATGCTCTCTGCACATGTTTGTTTACATTGGGTATGCAAATATGTGGCCGTCAAGCCCCAGCCATGGAGAGGCTGCATATTTGAGTATTGGTGCCAAAGAGTTAACAATGATTTGTGATATTTAAACCAGCTTCAAACCTGAGCAATGTAAACTGAGCATTGGATGAAAATTAAAGGAGTTGTGAAAAACTGCCTATACAAACCATCAGCAGGTACAGATACAAAGGCAGCTAAAGTTATGTGCGGATCTCTGTTTTTTCTGCAAATGTCAAGGTGGGAGCACTGCCTCACCTGCCTTCAAACTTCCCATTAACTTTAATGTAATAGGCTGCCCGAGTGATAAAGGGAAGCTTAGGAGGTGAGATGAGGCTAGACTAAGAAAAGACTAAGACTTATATATATATATATTGAGCAACCCATATCTCTGCATTTATTGTTTGTTTTGTCATGCAGTCAATACTGAAGCTATCCATATGCAATTTAGCATCATATACTCAGACTGAATGGCCAGATTTGTGAAAGGTTAATTGTACCAGTACTGTAAATTTATACCTGACACTAGAATAATTCTATGTGTTTGCAATATAACCCTTGGTTGTTATGTTTACCCTGTTAAATGAGAGGACCAGATATAGTAGTCCTTGCAGATCAATAGCAAGGTTACATGCAAGGACAAATAGTTAATGCCCTGTCAAAGAACTGGAAAATTTAGATGTGTGTGTTTATGAATCTTATAACATGGCTTAGGGCCTTCACTTAAATTTTATTTTAGCTTCAGTGACCTTTTAATTAAAGTATTCACCAGATTGACAGCGTACATGCATTTTATATTCTGATTCTTAATTGCATTTAATTAAAACAAAAATTGGTTCTGTTTCATAATAAAATTGCTTATCACATGCATATGTTTTACATGAGATAAAAATTAATGGAGGGATGTACGTTTTTAGCTTTAAGTTCAGTTAAATAAAATAAAGGATATTAAAAAGAATCACTGGATTTTACTTTTTTTAAAGTATGAATGCCATATCTCGTCACAACAAGCTTGCTTTACCTATGAAAATGTTAATGTCATATTGACGTAATGTATACCTTAAGTTATAAACCTCTCTTTGTTTTTCTCTAGACCCTCCTTAACACTACTAAAAGTATAAATCCTACCTCCCAATTCGTGCCCATGATGGACAATGTTTACATCAATCCTTTGGTTCTTTGTTTTCTCAGTGTGTACTCTCATGTGGCTAATTTCTAGAGTGCACTCTTTCACACCTATGTTGGACGCTGTCATAACAAATTATAACTCTGCTTAATTCTTGGCCCAGAGAAAGCCAATATTTTACATTTTATACAAATGTCTTATAAGTTTAATTTGCTTTGGTGTTATCCCTCAAGGGCAAGGAAATAGGATTTTAAATGGTTAACACTTTGCAATTAGGCAAGATGAAGAAAATAGAAACATGCATACCTTGGTGTATGATGAAATACTAATGCTGCTCAGCTTGAAAATAACATAACAAATAGCCACTGCCAATTTTTAACAGAGGAATCATAAATTTGTTTACTGTAAATCATAAAGCTGCTGTGCAAGCATACTAATTTAAGAGTCAGACCCAGATTCCCTAACCGGCACAGTGCTCTGACAGAGCTGTGCTTTGACAACTATCAAGCTGAAATCTGCCTAGATTCAAATGCAAAATATATTATGGTAATTTGGGCACAAACGTAGGAATATGACGTAATAGTATATCACATAAAGCAAGCAGATATCAAGAAAACACAATATATATAAGGCAACTTCTCTTTAGGGACTTTGTATTACAAATCTACGCAGATGACAAACACAATAATAAATTCCCAACACCTTCTCCCCCAGAGAAAATCAGAAAGCATATTGTCATGATTTTCCATAAATTGTTCTTTATATTATATCTGTTAATGCCATTCACTGGCTTCACATGCTTGTGCTTACATTACATTTAAATATACTAATATATATATATATATATATATATATATATAATATATATATACACACACACACTATATTGGCAAAAGTATTGGGACGCCCTTCCAAATCATTGGATTCAGTGTTCCAATCACTTCCTAGGCAGCTGTTGTAAAAAAACAAGCACCTGGCCATACATACTGCTTCTACAAACATTTGTGAAAGAATGGGTCACTCAGGAGCTCAGTGAATTCAAGCGTGGTACCTTGTAAACCACATATAGACAAACATAAGCACATATGCTACTTGACATCATAACAGGGAATACAAATATAGATATACGTGTATATACATACACTATGTTGCCAAAAGTATTGAGACACCCCTCCAAATCAATGGATTCAGCTGTTCCAATCACCTCCATGGCCACTGTTGTAAAAAAACAAACATCTAGGCATACTGCTTCTACAAACATTTGTGAAAGAATGGGTCACTCTTAGGAGCTCAGTGAATTCAAGCGTGGTACCGTGATAGGTTGCCACCTGTGCAATAAGTCCATCCGTGAAATTTCCTTGCTACTAAATGTTCCACAATCAACTGTTAGTGGTGTTATAACAATGAGGAAGCAACTGAGAACAACAGCAACTCAGCCACAAAGTGGTAGGCTATGTAAAATGACAGAGTGGGGTCAGTGCATGCTGAAATGCACAGTGCGCAGTCACCAACTGTCTGCAGTGTCAACAGCTAAAGACCTCCAAACTTCATTTGGCCTTCAGAATAGCACAACAGTGAGTAGAGAGCTTCATTGAATGGCTGAGCAGCTGCATCCAAGCCTTACATCATCAACTGCAATGCAAAGCATCAGATGCAGTGGTGTAAAGCATGCCACCACTGGACTCTACAGCAAGGAGACCTGAAGTGATCAATCACGCTTCTCTGTCTGGCAATCTGATGGATGTGTCTGGGTTTGGCAGTTGCCAGGAGAATGGAACTTGCCTTACTGCATTGTGTCAAGTGTAAAGTTTGGTGGAGGGGGGTTATGCTGTGGGGTTGTATTTCAGGGTTTGGGCTTGGCCCCTTAGCTCCAGTGAAGGGAACTCTTAAGGCATCAGCATGCCAAGACATTTTGGACAATTTCATGCTCCCAACTTTGTGGGAACAGTTTGGGGATGGCCCGTCCTGTTCCAATATGACTGCACCAGTGCACAAAGAAAGCTCCATAAAGACATGGATGAGCGTGTTTGGGGTGGAGGAACTTGATTAGCCTGCACAGAGTTCTGACCTTAACCTGATAGGACACCTTTAGGATGAATTAGAGCAGAGACTGCAAGCCAGGCCTTCTTGCCCGACATCAGTTCCTGACCTCACAAATTCCCTTTTGGAAGAATGGTCAAACATTCCCATAGGCACGCCCCTAAACTTTGTGGACAGCCTTCCCAGAAGAGTTGAAGCTGTTATAGCTGCAAAGGGTGGGCCAACTCAATATTAAACCCTACGGACTAAGACTGGGATGCCATTAAAGTTCAAGTGCGTGTATAGGAAAGGCAGGCATCCCAATACTTTTGGCAATATAGTGTGTGTGTATATATATATATATATATATATATATATATTATATGTATATATTATGGAGAGAGAGTGTAATTTAACAGAAAAGGATACATAGGATTAGAAAGATATGATTAGGTTTATATTTTGACCTGCTAAAAGGAGATTGACACTACAACACTGATAGTACCTAAAGATCTGAAGTTTGTATATACTTGAAAAGGTTGGGCTGAGATGAGTTGCTAAAGGTGTAGAGACAGTCTGCTCAACAGAATGAAATTTTACCAAGCAAACAGAAAGTTCCCTTAGCTTAATAAATAAGGTGAAGCTGTGTTCACTTAGAATACCAAATCATCTGAAAAGAAATTTCAAAAACGGACATTTCATGCACATGATTGGGTGACTAAAGAGAACACAACTTTTCTTTATTAATCTGAGGGAAATATCTCTTTGCAAAGTGGAGAAGAAGAATGGAGGAAAAAAGGAGCCATCTTTTGAACAGCAGAATTGTCAGTGTGGGTAGTGTTAGATCCGCTAGCAGATTTAGATGGACTTGACTAACAAGTTAAAGCTTAACTCCAGCTAGCACTTTGGGGGGGGATAAAGGTTTTATATAAATTAATTTAAGCTAACCATTGTGGGCATTGCTGTCAGTGTTATATGGTGTGTCTCAACACTCTAACTGCCCTATTTGGTGGACAGCTTGGTCTGTTAAAGAAAGATTAAAAATAATAAACTTACTGGCTGGATCACCAGGTGAAAATTAAGGAAAATAAATGCAGCCATTATGTCTAAGAACAGGTCAGCTGCAATATAATAATTTGTTTTATTAAGTATCTTCAGGCCAAACCCAAAATACTATAGGAAAGTACACAGGTAGGACCATTCTGCACTAGTGAATGTTTTTTTTTTTGTGTCTAAAGAGATAATTGCTCTAGCTCCTGAATTATAGGGAGGATATTGCAAATAGTGGATCTACCTGGAATAAATCTGGACTGGTCACTAGCAACTAGAAGTGTGATATATTGATGAACTCTCAGAGCAATAATTCTCACCAGAATCTTGACATCCACATTAATAGAGGAGATTGAGTGAAACAAGTCACATTTAGTTGGATTTTTGTTAGACTCAAGGAAAAGAATAATTAGGGTAATTAGGGCTTTTCTCTCGACTAGTGATGGGCGGTCAAACGTTCGAACCTAATGAACATTCAACCGCAAACTTTGAACTCAATGCAAGTTTATGGGACTCCAACTTGTAAATTCAAAAGTGTTAATTTTGAAGGCTTATAAGCAAATTATTGGCCATAAAAGGGGTATGGGGATTCAAGTACTGCCCTGAGGGACATTAATCAGTGAAAATAAAAAAAGGGCCTATTCCCCACAAAGTGTGGGGCGTGGACTTAGCTGTGAGATTGGCCAAAGTCACCGTGACTTTGGACAATCATGGCTCTCACAGTGCATTGTGCTGTGATTGGCCAAAGCATGGCATCTGACCTGTGGTGAGGTGCATTGCTTTAGCCAATCATGGCTTCCACAATGCCCTTATCGTTCATGTGTTCGGCGAACACACGAATGGCCGATGTTCCGATGTTCGAGTCGAACTTACATTTGACTCGAATATTGAGCCCAACACTACTTTCTACCAGTGTGGAAAGCCCCTGGTTCTCCAGAGATGGGGGGGGGGGCAGGAGTCATTGTATGATATATATCTCCAGATCTTTCCCTCTTGCCTAGGATGCTGTAGGTGCAGAAAGAAAGATAGTTGCTTTATGTTCACCGGCATCGTCTTGAATCTGTTGAAACGTACCCAGCCATTTCGTAGCACTGGCAGGTTTTCCCTACCTAATTTTCACTGTGATGTTTCCTTAGTAGGTGAAGGAGGCACAGATGAGGGTCTTTGGTCAGGATGATTACTTGCACAAACTCATGATTTCAATAACTAAAATTGTTATTCTCAGTTTCACCCATGTTGGTACCTTTACAATGACATTTTGCACTGCTTCATCTCCACATAAATATAATAGTGGACTATAGGTATATCTTGAACAACTTATTTAGTCTACAAAGTAAATATCAACCACAACAGGACAAGGTCCAAATAAGGGAATTGTAAAAATAGGCTCATAATTCGCCCTCAGTAATTCCTTTCTTCATAGCTTGAGTTGTGTTTGCATGGAAATAGTGTTGCTGGAACCTATAAATTCCCAGTGTATCAGATTTGCTGCTAAACGCATATATGTGCTTTCTCTTTTTTGGGAAAGTGTGTTAGGAGTACATTCGGTACAGAAACATTTATTTGAATTTTGTCAAAATAAAGAAGCAGATTGTAAGGCTGAGTCAGCCCTGAAAATATATATATGAAGATGGCAGCTGCTAGAGATATTAGACTTTGTAATTGGAAAAATAAAAAAGAACTAAATTACTCAAATGTTGCTCTCATCACATGACAAAATACTTGTTTTAGCTATGTTGATTAAATTTTGTAGTTGGCAGAATTAAAAAGCTTTGCATATAAACCTATTTAGTAAGAATGAAAAACATATTTTTATAAACTATTGTTTTGAACAATTTGCAGGTAAAAAATAGAAAACAAATTAGCTAAGTTTAAAAGCTGATGTAAGCAAACAAATATCTGTCACAAAATTAATTTGGAGCCCGGTCGCCATCTTTTCTATTATTTTCTTTTTATTTCTTTTTTTTTCAATAGCATGCCATCCTTCGTAAAAAAGTCTTTTTTGCTCCAAATAACCAGTCCTTATAGCCTTCCAAACAGGGGCTTAACCAAATTTTGGAAATCATTATGTTCTTCTATACCACTGATGCTGCAAGAGAACTGAAGAAAATTTAAAAAAGCACACAAGTTAATTGATCATAATATGGTAAAAGTGGTTCTAAAGGCAAAGGTATTTTTTTACATTAATGCATGCTCTGCCTTAAGGTAAAAAGCAATTTTCCTATACCAGCCCCCCCCCCCCCCCAGCCCCATCGTTAAACACTTACCTGACTCCCCTCTCAATCCAGCTTTGTGCTCTTATGCAGTAGTGCTGCTCCCTTTTCCTGTATTCACAGAAGGATGTGAGAGCAGTGGGTGCCATTGGCTCCTGCTGCTGTTAGTCAAATTCTGTGCGGAGGGAGCATGGCCGATCATCACTGTGTGTGTCTTTGAATGCACACAGCCTGATTAGGGAGCACCCCCCACAGCAAACAGCTTGCTTTAGAGGCACATGCAAGTGAGGAGGAGTGTACAGAGCTGGCAGGGGACTCCAGAAGAGGATCATTGCACAGAGCAGACAAGTATAGCATCTTTTTTATTATAAGAAAACAGTCTTTACAAACACTTTAAGACAACTCTCCATAGCTATCCAGATGATCTTGTTCGTCTTTGTCTCATGTAGGTGAAACATTGAAAGCCAGACCCCACTCTAGCATTCAGATTGTGACAGAGGATCATTGAACTGATGTTGGAGTGACTTTCAAACCCACCGTATTTTGAAATGTTCCCTGACTCTTTCATTAGAAAACTATCATGTGTATGTGTAGTTGTAACATGCTTCCCAGTGAAATAAACAAGTAACACCTCCCAAAATAGTCACTGTACAGTGCTGCACAACAGCCATGGATTTCCATGGCCAAATCTGCCAAAGAGCATTAACGGCTGAGGTAGAAATACTGAGTATGTAAATAAAATAACTAGACAATAACATTGTTTTCAGATCCATTGTTGAAGGCTATATAACATTGTAAATTGTGTTTTAGCTTATTAAAGGATAAGTTCACCTTTTAGACAAAAATAATAAATGCACATTTTTTGCAGGTAAAATAATGTGCATTTATTATTTTTGTGTACAATAGCCTGGAAAGCATTGCACTAGAAATCAGTAGATGGCTGATGCCATGCAGGTCTCCTGTAGACCTGTCAGAATATCTGTTTGCCGTACGGGATGTACAAGCAAACAGATATTCTGACAGGAAGCTTCAATAAACTACCACAGTGCTCCACAGTGCCATGGTAGTTCATTGAAAACTACAAGCCCATAGCCACTAAGGCTGCCAGAACTTAAAGTTCATTCATTCACGGAAATTCCAATCGTATTGGAGGAGCCCTGCACGGCCATGCTGTTTTCAAATTTGGCAGATAGTACGGGGAGACTTTTCCTCATATTATCTGTCAGAGGGAGGGGGCGGCGGCTGTGGCTATGGGAACATATTACATGTTGCACCCTAAAAACGGGTGGAAACATGTAACATGTTCTCAAAGGTGAACTTATCCTTTAAGACAACCTTGTCATGAGTAAGAAGACCCCAAAGAAGGGTACCCATAAAAGAAAACTGAATGCTTACCTTTTTCCCTGCCCGTAGTACCAGAAGGCTGCTCAGTTCAGTAGATATCTTCATGTAAAGACTGTAGGGAAACCAACACTAGAAATGTTGATCTCCCAGTTCCTTTGCAGCTCTTATTAGTTCCTCCAACTGATCTCTATGTCACTGTTGTATCCTGCAATGTGTGGAGGTCAGCAGAAATGGAAAATCAGTAGACTACAGTAAAGATGAGTATCAGTGGTTGAACAGTGGGCTAAAAAAAGAACCTGTCACGTTGCCATAAATAAAGCAATAGTACGTCCCACAGCAAAAAATTGCTCTAATAGACTCCTACTTTGTAAAAAAAGCCTTTACACCTTGTGAAGACTGAATTAGGAATGATTCACATGTTAACATTGATTTAGTATGTAAAACAAGGAAGAGATGTATAGAAAGGCAACATCTATTGTTAATATCAAGAAAATAGCTCCTTTAGTTTATTTTTAAACTTCATGTTTAAAAAATCATAGTTGGATTAGTTGTTAAATTTTACTCCAGATTTACTAACTGGACCAAAAAATGAAAGAAGAGTGTCTCCCCTTTAAAGGAAAGTTGTACTGAGAGAAACGTGTAGACTGCCATTGCTGGCCTTCTTTTACAAATATTTCCTGGATATCCCTGGCATCATCACTCTTGGTGCTTAACCTGGAACAAGCATGCAGCAAGTAGAGTGAAAGTGAAGCCAAGACTCCTGATGCGCATAAAAATGTTAGGGAATCAGATCAGCATGACAGCTATACAACTAGCATTTTCAGATGGAGAAGGCAGCATTTTGGGAATTATGTATTGTGTGAAAAATTTCAACTTCAAAAAATTGTTCATGTACAGCCTAACAATCTATATCCAATGGCATATATTATATGCACTTATTCTCCCTATATGAAAATGGCGCTATTAATCCATGACATAAAAAAGTTTTTCTGTATAAAGTACAATATAGGAGAAATAAAATTATATGTAATTCATTTGTAAACAAATATGGTGAGCCCTTCTGTTTTTAGATTTATTTAATATCCTGTGGCCAACTATCCATATCTTAGTGGTAATGAATATGAATGACCAATAAAAACTGGGTTGCAGCAACATAGTCAGCCATCCGTGTCACACAAATTAGATCTCGTGGAGTCCAACGTATACATTGCTAATTTGTGATTCATTTTCATGCTCTATATTATGCTTTCCTTCTAATATGCAACACAAAGTATATTTGTATAGTTATAATAAATGTGCGTGCATTTCTTTGATGTAATTTCTTTCATATACTTTTAGCTGAAAGAAAGAACACTTTGGGAAATTTCCAGCTCTAGGTTACATGCCCTCACTTAATTTTCTAACATTCATTTTATTACTTATTCATGAACATTTTTAAATATAAGGCATGATACAAATACTTGCTTTCTTGGGAAGTCATATATTCTTTAACCACTTTCCCCCACCCTATAGCACAAGTACTGCTACAGGGCAGCAGGGCTGCACAAAATCACGTATATATATACTTAATTTGCACTTTCGTGTAGGGGGGGTGCACACACGCCACCCTACCCGCACCACTATTGGCAGCCAAGGATGTCAATCACTGGGTCCTGGCCAGCGATTCCCAGCCGACACTCGTCGATCGTCGGGTAAAGTTGACAGGGGAAAAACCTGTGTGTGAACAACACAGATCTCTCTCCAGTCACCATGAACATGCTATTTTGTATCACTCTGCACAGTCTCCCTAGTAAAACACAGCACACAGTAAAACACACACAGCACACAGTTAACCCTTTAATCAACCTAGATGTTAAACCCTTCCTGCCCAGTGTCATTAGTACAGTGTCAGTGCTTTTATTAGCACTGATCACTGTATTAGTGTCACTGGGGATGTCAGTGTCCGTTAGTCAGTTCCCATCCAGTGTCAGCAGTCCCAAAGTCCCACCGTCCTGCTATCACTGATCACTGCCATTGTCAGTATAAAAAAAAATAAAATTACAGTATATATACCGCCATTTGTAGACGCTATAACTTTCAAGTAAACCAATTCATTCACACGCATTGGGATTTTTTTTTAGCAAAGACATGTAGCAGAATACATTTTGGCCTAATTTATGAAGATATTTGATTTTTAAAAACAATTTTTATTGGATGTTTTAAAGCAAAAAGTAAAACATATAGTTTTTTTTTCAAAATTGTCAGTCTTTTTTTGTTTATAGCACAAAAAATAAAAAACGCAGATGTGATCAAATACCACCAAATGAAATCTCTATTTGTGGGGAAAATATGACATAAATTTAATTTATGTACAGTGTTGCATGACCATACAATTGCCCTTCTGAGGATTTACCCCCCTTCCTGACCAGGCCATTTTTTGCAATATGGTGTTGTGTTACATTACCTGACAAGTGGTTAAGGAAACCTGCTATGAGATATACAAGCAGGCTACCATCACTGACAACTCCTGAAAATTCAAGCCTAGTTTTAGATCAAGAAGACAGATAAGACGTTCATTGTGTGGAAATGCTCAGCTCCTTTAATAAATCATCTCAAGTGCCTTTTGAACCCTACTTGGCTCTAGAGGGAATTAAGGAATTAATTTAATTTCTTCTGACAAATCTATACATTTTACAATCATATAACATTCAATACAAACTATGCTGATCTTCTGCTTTACATTAATTTCGATTTTTATTGCTCACATTAAAACTAATTCTGGGTGAAAGTATACCTAAACTGTTGGTCCTGGGATTTAATGTGAGACAAAATTATGAGTCAACAACATATGAATAACAGTGGGGAAAACTTTCAGTTGGGACAATTGCTTCTGTGACAGCTGAGATCATTTCTTGCACTCTGAAGAGATTTCCTTTCACTTCCTATTGTGTCTATGGGACAGGAAGTGAAAGAAAATCTCCGGAAGGACACAGATGGCAAAAATCCCCAAAAAACAAAGAAAGACAAAGGAACATGCACACGTGCATACAATACTTTGCTTTTAGATCCATAAATTAAATCTGAACACAGCAACATTGTATTCTATGGGGCCATGAACAATGGCCCATATTGGACCAGAGCGCAAAGCTGTGTAAACCAAAAAAAGGAATATCTGTGTTTAGGGACCTGTGTACGGGGTGTATTTTATCTTATGTTATACATATTTTATATTCTGTTATGTATGCATGTACACATTTGTGCTAACAAGTAAATGGATACAGAGTAAATGTACCCTGTTGGAGCTGCCAGCAAGAAAGATGTTAGGCAGTTGGCACCACCTGTATTATAGCAACCAAATACACTAGGCAGCAGGAGCTGCCTGAGCCCTAGCAACCAAGGACACTAGGACAGGAACTGTCTGCATCCTAGCAATGAAGGAAGCTAGACTTCAGGGTCTGTCTGTTGCCTAGCACACAAGAACATTAGGTGCTTGAAGCTGACAGCTATCTAGTAACCAATAGGACCAATATGGTCTTTTTACACCATACTCTATGTTTAAGCAAACAATAGCACAAACATTACAGTGTATGGACAATATTTTACATGGGTTCTTGATATGTAAACCATATGCCATGTGTGCATGAGGCTTTAGCGTCTGTGCAGCTATTTAGTCACCACTCTCTTATAGCTGCATAGACTGCACACAATTGTGCTTTAGGTCTCTCATGTCTGGCAACCATAGCTTTATCATTGTGCTTTCTCCTGTTACTACATTTTTGGCATCTCTCTATCTCTTCTGCAGCCTTTTTCCATACTGTCTGTATTCATTCATCTCATTATCCACATTATTTTTTGTGATGCCTCTCTTTCTATGTCATGACTCCATTTTCTTGCTCACTTGGGAAATGAAAAAGTCATTGATTATCACACCAACTAATGGCACTGTATACAATGCTGTATACAATTGATTTACTAAACAAAAAGAAGGTGTTCACCTAGTAATATGAATAGTCAATTTGGAGGAATGATAGTGAACAAGAAGCTGTGTTCACTTCCAATACCCAGTCGTGTGAGGGAAAAGTAAAAAGCGGATTTTTTTATAGCCTCTATTCCCTTAGAAAATCATTTCCAGTGTGTCCTGTCAAACGATTACACTGACTAATGTCAGTATATATGATCTACCACTGGCTAATGTTACTAAATATAATATTGTATGGCACAGGCTATGACACCGACTAATGTCACTCTATATAATTTATCGCTGGCTGTCTTAGTGACTTATGTCACTGTACAAAATCTCTTGACAACTGTCATACTAACTGGTTTCACTGTATATGTGCTCTCTTCATATATAAACGGTTACTAAATGTCAAACTGGATAATGCCTCATGACTGTCAAAACAACTGTATATACTGTAGATGATTTACTATAGGAGTTAGGAATGTTCGCTCAAAAAAAGAATGAAGATTCACCTAAAATTTCCAATTATATGAAAATCAAGTTCAGGTTTATTTATTTAATTTGTACATGATTGGATAATTGAAGTTGATCTTAATTTTTGTTCTGTATGGAGGGGGTGGGGTTGGGAACATTCTCGTTGCAAACCCTGAAGTTTTTTTTTCACCATCCAGCATTCTATGCATGAAGGTAAAAAACCTTCAGTATGCAGCTCCCCCTGAAGCCCCCTACTTAACTGAGCCAGAGCCCGATTCAGCGATCTGCACCTTGTCATTGGCTGTGAGACAGCAGCAGGAGCCAGTGGCTCCCTCTACGGTCAATGGTCAACCACAGCAAGTGAAGAGGTAGCAGGTGAGGGGCTGAGCCCCGTTCTTTGTGTCTTATAGACACACAGAGTGGGGCTTGGGAGCGAGCATGAACAAGTGCCTCCAGAGCAAGTGGCTTGCTATGGGGGCACTTGGCAAGGGGGTGGAGCCAAGAGTGCAGGCAGCGGACCCATGGATTGAGGCTACTCTGTGTAAAGCCATTGCATGAAGTAGGTAAGTATAACATGCTTGTTATTTAAAAAAAAAAGCCTTTAACCACTTGCCCGCCTGAGGATTTACCCCCCGTCATGACCAGGCCATTTTTTGCATTATAATGCTGCGTTACTTTAACTGACAATTGCGCGGTCATGCAACGCTGCACCCAAATAAAATGTACGTCCTTTTTTTCCCATGAATTGAGCTTTCTTTTGGTGGTATTTGATCGCCTGTGCGTTTATAGGCAAAAAAGATCGACGATTTTGAAAAAACAATATTTTGGACTTTTTGCTATAAAACATGTCCAGTAAAAAAGATTCAAATTCCATCATAAAATTATGCCAAAATGTATTCTGCGACATGTCTTTACTAAAAAAATTCCAATACGTGTAAATTAATTGGTTTATTTGAAAGCTGTAGCGTTTACACATGGCGGTATAGATAATGGGATTTTTTCCTTCTACTAGTAATGACGGTGATCAGCGACTTTTAGCGGGACTGCAGGACTGTGTGGATATTCTGACACTGGGGTGGAACTAACTTGGTGTCACTGACATCTCCAGTGACACCAATACAGTGATCAGTGCTAAAAAAAAGCACTGACACTGTACCAATGGCACTGGGCAGGAAGGGGTTAATGTGAGGGGCGATCAAAGGGTTAACTGTGTGCTGTGTGTGTTTTATTTGGGGGCGGGGGAGTGTTCTTCACTGTAAGCACACTGGTTGGGATGGCTGTACTGTGTACAGCCATCCCGAGCAGTGTGCTTGAGCTGACGGAGGAAAATTGTTTGTAAACAAAACAATCTTCCTTCCCATCGGAGATGCTCCGTAATCACTGGGCACCGGTGGGTAGTTACTGGCCGGGACCCGTTGATTGACATGGAAAGTCACAAATGGCTGCATGGGTAAGGCGCGTGCATGGCTCGTGTGCGCCCCCTACCTGGAAATGCAAAATCACGTATATATACATGATTTTGCGCACAGGTGCCGCCCTGTAGCAGTATATCTGCTATAGGGCGGTCTTTAAGCAGTTTTAATATCACTTTAAATTCTTTAGTAAATCAGTCTTAGTATGTCAACAACCAATATAAGAGAAGCATTAATTGACACTTCTTCTCAACCCCTAAATTAATGATCATTAATTTAGCCAGGGTTTTGATAAAGGCAGCACACTGAATGGTTTCTCTGCTGCCACACTCTCTTTTCTATTTAACAAAGTAAATAAAGGCAAAAATAGAACAATTCCATATAGCTCACTTCTGAACTTTTCACCACCACTGCACCTCGTGGGCAGTATTCAAATCTGACAGCTGTGCAATATTTACTTTGTGTCTCATTGTATTTGTGTAAAAGCTGTTCTATCAGGCACTACTATCAGTAGTTTACAGAATGAAAGAAAAAAAAACAATCTTATACTTTATTTTCCATACAACCACCTTTTAGTACCTTACAAAGAGCCTGCCACATTTTATTTATCCTCATTGGGCAGGACATCTCTAAGATACTTTAACCACTTGCCCTCCTGATGATTTACCCCCCTTAATGACCAGGCCTCTTTTTGCTACTCGGCGCTAATTCAACTGATAATTGTGCGGCCTGCAATGCTGCTTCCAAACGAAATTTATGTCCTTTTTTTCACACAAATAGAGCTGTCTTTCGGTGGTATTTGATCACCTGTGCGCTTTTTATTTTTCACACTATAAACAAAAAAAGACCAAAAATTTTGAAGAAAAACAATATTTTTTACTTTCAGCTATAAAAAATATATAGTAAACTCAAAGTTGGTTATAAATTTAGGCCAAAATGTATTCTGCTACATGTTTTTGGTAAAAAAACCCAATAAGTGTATATTGATTGCTTTGTGTGCAAGTTATAGCGTCTACAAACTATGGTATAGATACTGCAATTTATGCCATTTGTTTGCTATACAGCGCTGCGCTAGTTTAACGGACAATTGCGCGGTCATGCAATACGGTACATAAATGAAATTTACATCCTTTTTTTTCCCCACAAATTGAGCTTTCTTTCGGTGGTATTTGATCACCCGTGCGTTTTTTATTTTTTGCGCTATAAAAAAAAGGGCTGACAATTTTGAGGAAAAAAAACAATATTTTGGACTTTTTGCTATAAAACATGTCCAGTAAAAAAAAATTAAAAATCAAATTTAGCCATAAATTTCTGCCAAAATGCATTCTGCGACATGTCTTTGCTACAAAAAACCCCAATACGTGTAAATTAATTGGTTTACGTGAAAGTTATAGCGTTTACAAATGGCAGGAAAGATACTGGGATTTTTAATTTTTTTTTCTACTAATAATGGCGGCGATCAGTGACTTATGGCGGCGATCAGCGACTTATGGCGGGACTGCGGAGGACATTCTGACACTGGGGGGAACTGATTGGGGTCGCTGACATCCCCAGTGACACCAATACAGTAATCAGTGCAAAAAAAAAAACCACTGACACTGTACTAATGGCGCTGGGGAGGAAGGGGTTAACTTTATTATTCAGTGAAAGGGTTAGCTGTGAGAGGGGAGTGTTTTACTAGGGGGCGGGGGTGTGTACTGCAGGGAACACCGCTGATCGGGACAGATAAACTCTTCTGTCCCGATCAGCTTGTCAGGAGCTGTCAGGGAACTGACAAAAAGCACAGCTACTGCAGCTGTGCTCTCTGTCACTGATTGCCGCTAATCGCCGGGACACAGCCGGTAACGACCGGCTGTGACCTGGTGACTGACATCCGCGGCCGTGATCGGCGGGACAGATAGGGCGGCCACGCACCTCGCGCGCGCCCCCTACCTGTTTTAAAAACACAAGTTTTAAAACGTGGTTTTGCCCAGCCGTGCCGCCCTGCCGCCGTATTTCTACAGTGGCTGGGCGGTATGTGGTTAAAGGGATAGTTCACCTTTACCAAAAAACGTCTTATGCAGATAAGGGTCAGCTGTAGATAAAAACAAGCTGTGCAGCTTTGACTAAAGATGAATAATGTCTTTGCTCTAGGATTTTGTTAAAAGGAACTCTGTGTTATTGCTCACCTTCTCCATCACAGGAATGAGTTCTCAAACGCTGAGCTCAGAGCTAATGGACAAGAGTAGAAGAAGCACATGTTAGGGAGTTTGAATCAGAGAGAGAGTCTGGTCCTGGGATGGTGAAGGTGAATAGTAACGCTAGGCTTTTCTTGGCAGCATCCTTAGCAATGACCTAGATGTTTTGGAGTCAGGCTCCATAAAGTAGATAAATAGCCTACAATTATAGCAAGGGCATAATTCAACTTTAATTAATGCTGCACATTTTGTTTTAATCTACAGATGTCCCTTATCTGCATAGGCAGTTTTTTGGTAAAGGTGAACAATGGTTATTTTCACAGCTTCCTCTTTCCATGGAAATGCATGGGCTGATCCATATGTGAAAATAATGCCTGCATTTATTATTTTAGGACACCTCTGCTACATATTCATGTTGTACATTAGTCTCTCTTGTGTTTCCCCTTATCCATTACAGCAAGGAAATGGAAGTGCCATGGAGCCTGCATGGCCTCAGAAGGAAATGATAGACTAGACACTCACCTGAAAGTCAGACCTACCTAAATGCCAAGAGGCTCATTTGAAATCTTTGAGTTAAATACAAGACAGAGGTGTTTTCCATTTACTACATGAAAAAGATCACCCAATGAAACAGCAGCATGTAGCATGTCTTTATCACAGTACAGAGCTTACAGTTGACTGTTCATGGTGCAATTGCCTGTAGGGAATCCTCTATCACATGAAATTTCCTGTTCCAGTATATACATAAATACAGAGTGATTTGCATGACACACTTTACCAGGGGAACCTTATGCAAATATATGTTTGGCTGCAACATAGTTGGATACTATCAGCAACAACCAATTTTCCTTTTGTCCAAATACATAAAATATGTTAATCTCTCATATGTTTATCCTCCCTTTGCTCCTTTTATGCTTCTTTCTTTAACTCTTCACCAGCTGCCTTAAAGCAGACGTATGGCCTGCTGCAGCACTAAATTATAAGTACATCTGCAGCTAATGCTTTACTGTTTTTTAAAATGTTTTATTGACATCTCCCGGAACAAAAGCATTACTATCACAAATAGAACAGTTTAAAAAAGAGAAAAATTTGTGCTTTATCTAACTAGATCTTCTTAAAATCCTATTAAAATATAG
Organism: Staurois parvus; assembly: GCF_062004578.1. Lineage (NCBI taxonomy): Eukaryota > Metazoa > Chordata > Amphibia > Anura > Ranidae > Staurois > Staurois parvus. Next base: position 3,616,772 of record NW_028318060.1, read on the forward strand.
CAAACACACCATCACGCACATTACAAAATAAATGGAAAATATATAATAAAGCAGGGCAGGGCTCTATAAGTCATTTGATAGGCTGTGAATATATTGTTGGGTAAGAGGCGAGGGGGCCTCCACATAAGGGTCTGGAGCTGTTTGAGACAACGGTATGATTGAGACTTCATAAACCTTGCATACAGTCCCTGATGTGGTGGACTCTTGGCACACCAGAGCCATTTTCCCTGAAATAAATCTCACTATAAATGTGTTCTAAATTTCTGCAGTTTTTCTCTTATCAAAACACTGTGACTCATCTAGTTGTAATTAAAGTAAACAGACTCACTCCCTTTTTCTAGAGTTTAGGGAAATCAGTGCAATGGCCTGCATTACTGTCTAAAGAAGAGTTCGTATTTGAAAATGAACCTGTTATAGAAAATGAGGTAGCACAAATCAAATATGAGTTTATACATTTTGTAAATGATAGTATATATATATTGTTTTTACAGGTCCAGGATGCTTTCAGATGTCGGCTTAGAAACTGTCAGGATCCAATAAATGCAGACTCCTCAAGTTCCTTTCCAAATGGACATGCTCAAATTATGGTTAGTTTTCATAGTTATCATACATATATTCTAACTGTATGATGATGATCATTTATGAAAAGTTCAGATTTAGGTGTGCAGAAATAATAAAGATAAATTGTTTTTTATATGTAAATATGTGTAAGAATTGTTTTATGTAACTATGGGTTAGTTTTCAACATTTGTAGAAAAAGAAAATACTGGCATTACTTTTAGCAGTGGGTTTTGTTAAGGTCAGGCTCACCTTAGGTAAAAAAAAACCCCCAAAACTTCCCAACCCTCTATCCTATGCTCCCACCCTACCCTGGTGCATACTTACCTTTTTCGCTGGTGGCAGACCCCCTGTGTTTATAGCCTCAGTTAGGAAAACTGCATTGTCCACAAACTAACTTTCTATACTTGAAATGAGCCTTGCTCATTGGGTACAGGTACAGTCCATTCAAGTTTATTGAAGTTGCTGTAGATGTAGGTAGCATCAGATTAGATTTTGCCGCTGAAATTGTAAACTCAGCAGAAGGCTGTCACCATTGGAATGAGGTAAGTAGGAATTTAAGTGGATGGTTAGCTTAGAATGGTATAAGGGCTAAGGAGGAGGACTAGGGAGCTTTTATTCTAAAGTGAATCTGTTTTTTATCTAACAATGATATATATTGCAATTTACTAAAATAACATCTTGAGTCATACTGTGATTTGTATTGTAATTTCTCCAAATTAGGACCTTAAACTAGAATGCAATTTGTATTGCAGTTTGCCCAGATGTACACAAAAACATTTAGCTCTGCCACGGCTTTTTTTCTGAATGGGCACACATTCTCCATTTTGCAGGCGATGGGTATATACAGCTCAGTTACCTTATCATATGTATGATCTTTATTGTGTTGAACATTTACAGTAGAAAATAAGATGACAAAAAATATAGTAATTTTGTACAAGCTTATACAACTTGTGAAGTGTGCATATTGCCAAATGCATATACTATTATATCATGCTGTGCCCACATGTAGCAGATCAAACTATATTTTATATGATCTTACAAAGCATATGTTATGTTGTAAAAGACAATGTATGTTTTTTTTTAAATATTAATCAACAAAGATGTAAAATGACCTTGCACTCTCCAGGGGGCCTTCTTTCTCAAAAGACTCAGGAAATCAAATCTGCCCAAGATCATCAAGCATACCTCATTAAAAAATAAGCATTCAAACCACAAACATGCACATTTTCCATTCTTAATAAGGAATCTCTTTTGTTACCAAAGCATACATCCTGCTGAATAATAACAGCATAAAACAAAGGACTGCAAAGGAGGAAAATAGGGCAAGTAAACTAAGACAAAAGCTGCTGAATGTCAATCAAAATCAGTTTTAGCAAATCTTAAAGGTCAGAAAACCAAAATAGTAAATGATTTATCATTTTAAGTACAATATTTAATTGCTGGTGCAGTTTATTTTTTAGATCCTAATTAGGTTTATGTTATAGAACAAACAGCATGGCGCAATAGGCCTCTTAGTAACCAGTAAAAATTAATCTTTCAATGGCTTGTCTATTATAAACTTATTGTAAGTCTAGTTATTCTCAATGACTTTTTGAAAAATGTGTAATTTAACAAGCCAATTCATTTAGGCTGTAATTTGTAGTTTTATGTAGAATCGTGTCCAAAGTTATTAAGCCACTTTTCCATGTTTTCAATTAAAAAAAAGTTTAGGTTATTGCAAGAGCCATGCTAATATGTTTTGGCTAATATTAAGCATCAGTGCACAGTTTGGTTTAATGTTTGAAATTATGAAATAATAGTAGGGAACTCAGTTCCAGCCAAACATTTTTATATTTTATTTATTTATTTATTTTTGGATAGAGTGGGGAAGGATTAGGTTTTTATTACTGCCACTGGAAATTTCCCTTGCTTCCTCCTTTATTGCCTTTGGAGCATAAACAGTTGTTTTCTTACCCAATGGGTACTGTCCTCTCTGATCTCTCTGATCAGTGTTTTTTGGGTGGTCACAGATTGATAGGCAACATCAGTAGGCTGATCAGTGTGGTATAATCTGTATACACCGACAGGAACAGAAATACTACTACACAAGAATTAAAATGTGCATGATTGTGTCACCTAAGGGCCAGAATCTTAGTCCAGGAAGTAAATGATGACCATGGATGATGCCTGAACAAAGATGTCACCCTCCTTCAAGTGGAACAGGAAGGTGAAGACACTATAAAAAGTAGTAATATTAAATCTCTAAAAACCTAATAAGGTCTTGTAACTGTTTAATTTCCACATTATGTATAAAGCAAACACTCAACAAAAAATATCTGATGTTAGGTCTGATAACATAAATCTCAATCTGTACTTCACACATTAATTCAGTATATGTAATAGTTCTAGAGCTTTTTGTTTTATTTAATTTGATTCACTATGCATTATTATTCAGTTTTAATAGTCCCTAACCTGCACTAAGAAAATGGTTTGCTGCAGTTTGATAGGTTTCTATATATACCGTATATATAAAAAAAAACATTTTCTTTTACATTATCCACTTGTATATGATTTCTTTTTCTTTGCCCATAATTTATATAATCAGATGTTGTTTTTAGTGCTCTAATGAAAGCCAGAAAAAGTTAAGTTACAGCTACATGAACTTTAGCAAGCTTTGCCGGGAGCTAAACTACAGGATCATTCTAAGTTACATAATACACCCTGCGGATTTGTACTGAAATGTCCATGGAATTCCACAGTGAATCTCAATATCCTTATTTACCGTAGGGCATATATAGATATATATATTCTTTCTGTGAACATTTCAACAGTGAAGACAGAAGGAGGTAATGTAGTAGAGCAAATGAAGTAAAGTGATGTGAACCTGCTTTTGCTCAATCATCAAATCTTGTACAGAAAATGTTAGCTTTCTTTATTTATGTGCACACAAGTGGGTGTTTAAAGCCTACTTCATCTTCTTTCACTTTATTTCACTTAGTAAACCACCTGCCAATGACCATTAGATCCTTTTTGCCTTTGACTTTTCCTTTCTTTTAGCATTTGTTTTATTTGTATATTTCTCTTTTGTGTCAGGCTAAAACAATGTGTTTGTGACAATTTGAATCGAAAATTGCTGACACTTTATGTCTCTTTTTTACAAGTTTGTTCCAAATTAGTTTCTTTGCTAGAGGCACTTGTCCTTATTTCAGTGAATCAATATATTTGCTGCAACTTTCTTCTATTTGATCAAAATAACGTTTTTATTTATTTGAAATGCAATAAGGAAAACAAGAACAAAGACAAAGGAAAAAGAATGAACTGTGAAAAAAAAGTGAACAGCCTTCATTATCAATTTCAGGCCCTCAGAACCCCATTTTACTGTAATTTTCTTTTTGTTTTACACTTCACCATAAAATGTACCTGTGTGGAAAAATTTAAATGAAATTAATTTTGTTTATGTAAACTTTATGATTATAATAAGGCCAGTTTACAAGGCTAATATCTGTCATATTTTGCCTTGAATGTACTCTAAAATGATTGTTGCCACAGATGCACATTATTTTTTTATGCAGTGAATATTTTGAATTGTAGTCTAAACCTGTTGCTAGCAAAACAAAAATTGGGGATTGTAAAAAATGCACACTGCTTTTTAAACAAAAAATTTGAACCCCTCTACAGTAATTCCAACATAACCCACCAGATATTCCAACTGGTAAGGCTAGTAGGAGGAAGTCATATTGAACAACCCATCTACACATTAGCTTCAGGTCAAAGTTTAAAGAGGAATCAACCTCTCCTAAAAATTGGTATCATTCAGCCTTCTTTAACTCTCTGATACCCAGGAGGAGGTACAGAAGTTTGTGTGTGTACGTGTGTGTGTGTTGTTGGGGTGGGAAAATTAGGTTTTGGTATGCCCTGATGAACTGGTGAACCTTGTCTTTTGGACCTCTTCCTAACTGTTTTCTCTTTATTGTCACATGCTAGATCCTTCTCCTGTAAATTAAGTGGGGGGGGGGGTATAATTTACATACGGAATTCCCTGCTATATTTCACCTTCAAGAATTAGGTTAACTGTTCACCCTACTGGAAAAAGAGGTTGTTTTTCCACACTCAGAACTTTTTCATTAAGGCCTCTTTCAGATGGGGCAGACCTGTCAGCAGATCAGCCTGCTCAGCAGGGGATCTCTCTGCTGAACCCCCTGCTGCAGAGTGGACATAGACACTGCCCGCTGTTTTCTATGGGGTAGTTGGATGTAAATGGACTGCCTCTCCATTTCCATCCAACTGCCATCCGATCTGATTCACCAGACAGATAGGGAACGGATCCCCATCTATCTGTTTTTGGCGTACAGGATCGGAGCGGATGCTGGTGGGTGTCAGCAGACACTTGTCCGCTGACACCCGTCAGTTCATAGAGGTCTATGGATGGTTCAATTGGATCCGCCTGAAAAACTGAACCCGATCGGAGGTCAGATCACTTATTCAAGAAAATTAATATAGTTGTATTTACTATAATAATATAATATGCACTGATGACAAAAATTACAACTGTATGTATACTAAGCATTTAACCAGGGTTTTAAATAAAACCCTAGAAGGTAAAAAAGGTAACAACAAAAATAAAGAGTGCTGAAAATACTAATTAACACATATATAAATACTAGAGCAAAGGGGAAATATAAGTATTTGCCTACAAAAACAAAACAAAAACAAAGTTGCAATCAACTGGTTCCTATGGGCAATTCCCTAATTTTCCCAATATGCTTGTGTTTAGATGGCCACAGTAAACTAATACACTACTGAGGGTAACTATTAATAACAATATAATGAATACAAATAGAGTATGGATTAAGCTGCAAAGAACTATAACATTAGGGTTACAGATTTTATTTTTAAATAGAACACATTAATACAAGTATTGTGAACATGCTTTGCCTGTGGTGCATTTTCAATATATTTAATCACCATGTGGAAGATACAATATTATCTGTTCATAATTAATTTTGGCTTGTGTGTATGTGCTTTGCCCAGTATTTATTAGAGAAAAGGCAAAACATGTACATAATTAGGATAAGAATTAGGTGAGAAATAAGAGAGTCATGTAGTGTAATGTATACATAACCAAAGAGCTTATTTAGATTAAAATTGATCTACTGTCAATCCATTAAATGTTAATATTTATTATGTTCAATTATATTGTGAAGTGTAATTATTATTTATGAATTCCAAACCTTTGTATTTGAGGTCTTCCTGCAAAGTTTCTAAGAAAACAAAAACTCTTCTATGCATATAGGATGATGGAAATCATAGCATAAAACTCTAGCAATAAAGCATGGACATATTTTGAGCCTTATCTGGCTGTTTTTCAAGCAAGGAGTCTATTACCTTATACATACTGTACAGTATATCATACAAGCATTGGAGTTTGCAGCAGTACCCGTAAGTTAGTACAGTGCAGCTGCTGGTGCATCCCCTTGTCTGATTAGGTTTACAGAACATGTAGGGTAGTACATGTAGATTCATGTAGTTTTCCTGGAATCCCTTCTCAGCCCATACCTTAAATTACCACTCTGTGGAGAGAACGCTTTGCAGGCACCAATTACTGAACATAAATAGAAGACAGTAAAAAATAACATTTGGATCAGTTTAACAATAAAACAATAAAAGTCCTAAAATTGTACATTTGTATTATGCGTAGGCTATATGTACATGCAGATGTGAAGTGAAAGTGAAAGACTCCAGTTTGCAAATGCTAGTAATCAGTAAGAACTGACTTCTATAACTGAGCACACCTGTTGTGAATAGGTTTATTTGCTAAGCACTGACAGCTTAAAACAAACATGTCACCAGCCTGGAAAATTCCAGCTGAGTATATGATGGAAAAAATGTATAAGCAGAGGTAACCCACAGTGAAAACTGCATATCAGAGTAATGACATTCTATGCAAATCATGACTTTTCCTACTTATTCTACAAATGTATTGGTTGGCTGTATCCCTCCAGTTAATTCTTTATTGTCATGGCCAACCTTACTGACCTATAGGGTGGCTCAGGGGAAGGGAAGGGGTTGGATCAAGCTTGACTTTTACAAGAAAAGACAAGCTTTGCAAGTTAATTTACATAATTCAGATGGATGTATCTCTGTATCTATTGATCATTTGAATTCTGTTTTTACTGAACGTAAGCTCTGCTTATGTGTTTTGTTTCTTATAAATGTTTCAGTATATATTAGCTTAAATGGCCCAGGGCTGTGACAGGCTAACTTTAAGATGTCATTAATTAGAGCTAAAAGGTTAAAGGCTCTTTCTATCTGCAACAGGTATGCCCTTTTGCCTTTTTGCTGTAAATCAGCAGTTTGCAAAGCATTAAGGGTCTGCTGAGACTGCTTTAACACTTTGTATATTTTATTGAATTCACCTTTAGTCTCTCTTGACCAGGCTGACAAAAGAGAATTTGTAAAAATGCATAAAACTGGCAGACATATGGAGGAGCAACAGAACACAATACAGCTGGTTTTTTTATAGTGAAGATTTTTAAATAATGAATTAGCTAACGATTGACTGAATCTAATTGGTTGCTGGGGCTACTATTTATATTTCAATAGTTTTTATTGAAAGTTTTCAAAGACATGACAAGGCACATAAATGCCAGAGAGAAACATTAAAAAGGCATTATACTAACTTACATAGTGATGGCCAAGACATAGTGCTACATCATACTTTTTTTCAACGATAGGCACACATATTGAAAAAGTAATTCTTAGATTCCGTCACTACATGTGGTGTAAGTAAAGATATAGTGCATGACCTTGACAAACATAATAACATAAAGAGAAGGATTGCTGTAAACAAAAACAAAACAACAGAAAATAAAGCATAAAACTTAAAGTGCACCATGAGTTTATCTGTCATCAAATATATCTAAACATAGGTCACAAATACTTTAGGGACCATGCTGACGATTTGTTTTCAAAAGAGGTAAGTTGAGTATTATTACAGGCATGGGTATTAACCCTATGGATCACTTCAGAAATTGTTGGTGCTGAGGAAATTTTCATTTTTTTTGTTTTAACCAAACAAGAAACTATAAGGATATGTGATACTATTGTTCTAAATTGGTGTGGATATTTATCTATAGATAAATGTAATAAAGCCAATTGGGGAGGGTCTTGACAAAATTCCTGTTATTCTAGAGATTAAAGAAATAATTGTGTCCCATAAGCTTCTAATGCAGTTACAGCTCCAAAGTATATGGAACAAGTTACCTGTGAACCTGCAATGTTTCCAACAAAGTGGGGAATGATCTGGGTATATCGTGGATAGTTTATTACATATGTAAAATTTTTAGAGCATTATCCCAATAAACTGTGCAGTGGGATAAAGTGAAGGTATACTGAACTGGAGAATGCCAAACATCTAAAGGGAATTGTTTACCCAATTCTGCTCCCAGGCTAGTATAGTTGCTGATTTAGCGTTGTCTTTGGGGTGTTCAGAATAGTTATTGAACCAGGAGATTCCTCCTTACTCAGAATGTTTGAGAAAGGAAGTATTTGCCCCCACAGCAACTAGCTTGCTCCCTGTGTCCATTCCCCCTCTCTCTTCTCATTGGCTCACTGGCTGTGATTGACAGCAGTGGGGACCAATGGCTCCTGATTCTGTCTCAGCCAATGAGGAGAGGGAGTCCCGGGATAGCTGAGACTCCAGTACACATTGCTGGATCGAGAGGGGGCTTAGGTGAGTATTAGGGGAGCTGGGGGGGATGCTGCACATAGAAGGTTTTTTACCTTAATGCATAGAATGCATGAAAGTAAGAAACTTTGAGCCTTTAGAACTACTTTAAAGCTGCTTTATGATAAGTTTGTAACACTAGGAAGGCCCACCCCTCCCATCGGTTTGTGTTATATTAAAGTGGCAAAATGGGATTCTTGCTGGTTTTCCTTGCCAAATAAAATGCTTCAGAGCTATGTTTTAATGGCTAATGAATGATAACGGTATAGAGATAGGAATAGTTCTAAAAAAATACAGTATTTTAGGAAACATTAGCATCTTGAAAGTCTCTCTCTTGCCTATCCAGAAAATTTCAGAGGATCCTATAAGGGTCATGTCACATTTGATAATTGCTAATAGCATAGGAAAATTAGCTTCATATGTGGGTGAACTCAAGGTAATACCTAAATAATATAGAAAACAAGGTTCCCAGGTATATGGATAGGTTGACTCTAGCAAAGTTAACATAGCTCTAGGTATTCCAACTGGAAGGGCAAAAGATTTAGTAACATTGATTTTATAGTATGAGACAGCACTGAACCTATCAATTTCATTCTGTACAGTAGATAATGAAAAAGCCAGATGGGTCAATGCCAAAATCACATCATCGGCAAAAATATCTATTTTATGAATGTTTTTTGCAACAGGAATACCTGATTTTTATTAATTGGATCTGATAGCAGCTGCTAAGGGTTCAATTATTAATGTAATTATGATAGGGGATAGTGGGCACCCTTGTCAGGTCCTATTTCTAATTTGGAAAGGGTCTAATAAAATATTAGAAGTATACACCTGGGCTGAGGGTGATGTATATAGTGCTAATATAGCAGAATTTAAAAAGCCCAAAAGGCTGCATTTACCGTATTTTCCGGCGTATAAGACGACTGGGCGTATAAGACGACCCCCCTACTTTTCCTGTTAAAATATAGGGTTTGGGCTATACTCGCCGTATAAGACTACCCCCCTCTTCCAACCAATCACGGCAAGCAATGTACCAGTATTTTCTGTGCACACTGTGCACACTGCATACAAAGCCTGCTTGGATTGGGTGGGTCAGCTCTCCCTGCCTGCCCAGCCCTGCCTGTCTCCAAGATACCATAAATTGCACAGAACTGCCACAGACATTATAATATTAATAATTACCGTATCTCATAGCAGTTAAGGGGACAAGGTCGGATGCAGCAGTACCATACCGGTACTTCCGAGCTGACACTTCTGCACATGTCTAGGGCAGCAGTAGACGATCACTGATCACCATTCCTCTCAGAACTGCATGAGACGTCGGATGCAGCCGTTCAGTGCTCGATTGATCGTGACTGAAACTGTGACATGCGCAGAATCACTGTGTATCCCTTCTCTGCATATCACAGTTTCAGTCAAGCTCAATCGAGCACTGCCGCATCCGACGTCTCATGCAGTTCTGCGAGCTACGGTGATCCGCGATCGTCTACTGCTGCCGAAGACATGCGCAGTAGCGTCAACCCGGAAGTACGGTAAGGTTTCAGCACAGCACCCGGCGTATAAGACGACCCCCGACTTTGTAGACGATTTCCAGGGGTTAAAATGTCGTCTTATACGCCGGAAAATACGGTATGTAAAACTTCCTGTAGAAAACCTCTGTACCCTGTTAAATGCTTTTTCTAGAGTTAAAAAAAATTGTGGGTGTCTTGCAGTTTTCTAGTTTGAGAAGATTAAACATTCTTCTTGTTCTGTCTGGTGCTTGTCTGCCTTTTATAAAGCTCACCTGATCAGGATTAATAAGTGAAGGGGTAACATCAGCTAATCTATTGACTATGATCTCTGCGTAGATTTTCAGATCGGTGTTTTTTTAAAAATATGGTTCTGAAATTTTTTGGATGATCCACCTCCTTTCCTGGCTTAGGCAGGATTATGACTACAGCCTGTAACATTTCAGATGGAAAAAACTGTAAGACGCAGTATTATACATTGTAGTTAAGTGAAGTATTAGGATATCTCCAAACTTCTTGTAATATTCAGCCAAAAAGCCATCCATTCCTGGGGTTTTGTATTAGCTAGTGATTGAATAACCTTTCTAATCTCATGAGAGGTAATAGGTTTGCTTAGTTTAGACAAAACTACAGGGTCTATTGTTGGGAGTTGTACAGAGTAAAGGAAAGCTAGAATTGCAGACTCTGTTGGTTGGGGCATAGTAAGGTCATTTTTTTAAATTAAGTGAAGAATATTTTTTAAATGCATTAGCAATATCCATTGGATGATAAGCCATATTATTAATTTCTGGATCAGTGAGAGAGGATAATCAGGATATCACCTGTCTGTCTCTCAATGTATTGTCCAGAAGCTTACTAGTCCTTTTACTTTGAGAATAATATTTAGCTTTAAGTTTCTGTAAAGATTTTTCATGGTCTGCCATTAAAAGCAGTCTAAGAGCTTATCTGTAAGTTTAGGGGTAGGAGATAATTTGCTCTGTACTTCCAGAGTTTCAATTTGAGATATCAATGTATTAACAGCTCGTGTCCTCCATTTCTGCTCTCTTGATGACAATTGGATGAAGAGACCTCTGTTAAACGCCTTATGGGCACATTAATGTCCGAACTAGGATTTAGTAGGAAGAAGTAGTTGTAGTTGAGACTGTAGCCTTTCTTGAGTTGGTCTTAGAGACAAGTGATAAGTGTTATTATCCACATGGTGGAATGGTTAACATTGTGATTTTCTTGAGTTGGTCTTAGAGACAAGTGGTAAGTGTTATTATCCACATGGTGGAATGGTTAACATTGTGATTTTCTTGCAGCATAATTGAAATGGATGCGTGGTCTGACAATGTTATGGATAGCCGAGTGGATAGCCGTATGTGTTACCTTATGTAACAGAGATAAATCAACAAAGCTAATATCAATTCTGGAATAAGACTTGTGTGCTACAGAGAAGTATGTAAAATCCTTCTCTGTTGGATTAAGGCCTCACCAAGCATCATAAAGTCCGACATCATGAATTAAAAATTGAATAGAGACTTTTAAATGGGCATTAATGGCAGTGGTATCCATAGCAGGATCAATTATAGAGTTAAACCTTTTTAAGTAACTTGCAGAGAAACTTTTGTTGGCCAGTATTCGGAAATTTCACAAAAAAGTATTAGTTATCGGCCTTGAGAATCTTCTAGTGAGTCAAGAAGCTTAAAGGAAACTAAATTTGTTATCGCTATGAGGACCCCTCCAGAGTACTGGCAGAGAATATATGAGGAAAGGACTTGTTTGTGCACTTATGTGACTTCAAGTATTGGAAGTGTGTTTCCTGAATGCATAAGACATCAGCTTTTAATTGCAAAGCTTCCAGCCACATCACTCTGCGCTTGTATGGGCTATTCAAGCCATGTGCATTAAAAGAGATATTTTTAAGAACCATGGTGATCGTGTGGTAGATGATAAGTAGCAGTGAAATCACAAGAGCACATGATTGGGGAGTACCCATTGTGTTCCAACTAAAGGGTTTAGAGGAGAGCCCTAAACATGGTAGCAATTCCCAAAGGTCAATATCATGGAGAATCAACATTGTAGTATAACTCACAGAGAGTTGTAGACTTGGTGCACAAAAAAAAAAAAAATTAAAACCTTAACAATTAAAGGTAACAGGAAATAAGATCATTGTGAGAATTCACACTGGGCAGCATGTGCTCAACGGTTGGGGGTATTTAAGCATAGGAGTATAACCATCACAAAATAGAGATTCTAGAGATTACGAAAAATGTTTCTCAGGGAGTATAGGTAATAACAATGCTTTGTATTGTATTCAGCCCGCTACTGTTTCCCAATCTGGGGACAGTCGGCCACTAGGCATTTTGGAGATCCATCAGAGGTAGGCAAGAGGCCCCATTTCTTGGCTAGGCAAAGTCCATCATCCACAGAAGTCACAGTGGGAGATGAACCATCTTTAGTGATGATTAATTTTGCTGGATATCTCCACTGATAGGTTAAGCTATGGTTAAGTAGTAGCTTTGTAGTGGGAATTAGCTGTATGGTGTGCTGAGATAAATCAGTGAAGACAGCAATGCTTGAATAAGGATCAGCTAAAGGTGAGCTGCATCTAGTAAATAACATAAGATCCTCTTTCACATGGAAAAAGTGGATTTTTGCAATGACATCCCTTGGGATATTGTCTGGCAGATAGGGTGGATGTGGAAGCCGATGAGCCCTGTCTACAACAAGCCCTCTTTCCAGTACCAAGGTAAGTAGAGTAGATATTAAATTGTGCACACACTGGTGAAGATGAGCAGGAAGAACTGTTTCAGGCATCGCTCTGAATTTTATATTGTTCTTGTATGATCTGTCCTCCAAATCAGCAATTTTTGTCTTAAGCCGATTTATCTCATCTTCTTGTGTGTTATGTACATCCACTAATTCATTATGTGCTGAAGTGAACTCCCCCATGTTGTTCTCCACATGATGCACTCTGTCCCCCAGCTCAGCCATGTTTTTAACTTTAGAGATAAAAGACATCATGTCCTCTCATGAGACCAAAGTCATCATGTATGGTGCCTCTCAGAGAGACTAACATTTCTTTCAAAGTGGTATCCATATATCCACTAATTCCCTCGTATCATACTGTGAAGTACAGTCTTCATCCATGTGGCTATCTGCGCTATACTGTGAGCTGAAGCAGGGTGTGCTGTGAGCAAAGGTACTAGCATTAACTTGTTCTGACCGCTGTTTTCCTTCTCCATGCTGTCCACAAGGTGAGCCGCTATGCCCAGATGCTGGAGACTTGCTGGCGCCATCTTGCCTAGGAGAAGCGCTGGCAGAGGGGAAGACATCCTGGACTCCCGGACCCTCCCCTGTCTTCAGCTTCCCCATGGTGTTCTCAGGGTGAGAGCGGATTGGGTGCTGCATGAGAGGGCTGTCAGGACGCACTCCCTGTAGCTGTAAGGCTCTCTGTGGCGGTGTCACTGGAGCTCTCTCAGACCGTGGCCATCTTCTCTGCTGCTGGCTCCACCCCCCTCGCTGGGGCTTCTGTTTAACACTGGCTTTCCTTTTGCATAAATTAACCCAATAATTTGCACCCCCTGAGATAATAAACTGATTAAATGTGTAAAAAGCCTTCAAAACTGGAAAATGAGGTGGAATTCATAGAGCATCACTTTTCTTGTTTTAGTTGAAAGTGTAAACCAGTTTTTCAGTTCCAACTCTCTTCCTATGATTAATTTCCTTATAGCCCTTGGGTTATTAAATATATTGGTATTCAATGATAACATGCAAAGCACAATAACCCATATCAACAAATAGGATTTCACCTTTTATATGCTTTCAACAGTCATGAGAAGGAAAATTGACTACTGATTTATTGTTATTTGTTATACATCCTGTTATTTCTAAAAGTATTAGATATTCATATGAGAGAAGAAAAAAATGTAAACATTTCTAATGTATATTTCTCAAACATCTCTAAATCCCAATCATTGGTCACAGCTGGGGTTGCAGTATTACAATGGAAATGTTAAAGGCATGCTCAGGAGAAATAAAAATCCTAATTTGTTCAGACTTTCTTTGTTTACTAATAGAGTATTCCAGGGATCCTTGATTTCCTAAGGACTGAGAACTGCAATTACATCACATATAATCACTGGCTGCTGGCAAAATCTGGTGTTAAAATGTGACCATAACATTATATATTTCTCTTTTGAGATTTGTTGTTATTAAAGCTGACTTCTAGGCAAATGTAAGGGACACAAATTTATGCAGCACTGTAATCATAATACATCATTAAATGTACTTTTCAATGCAAGATGTGTTGTTACGTGAATTTTATCAGCCTTTTACAGATCCTGTACAAGAGGGCTGCGGTATGAGAGGAAAAGTCAGCACAAGGAGCCAATCAGTTCATGTACTGAAAAGAAGCACATTGATAGGGATAGAAAGCAGGGTAAATTAAGGAAGAGCTCACTTGTGCTGCTTCTTTTACTGTCCACTAACAGGGTGAGGTGGGTTCACAAATGACCTGGACTCAGTGGAAGTGGATTGAATGATACTGATACTGACTGCTAATTTTCAACTTGGCTGGAGGGCTGCTTTAAGTCATTATAAATAACTGGGAAAATACAGCCCTGCTCTTTTTTGCAGAGACTATAGAAGGCGGGGATACCTCCATGTTACTACAGAGAATGGCTCCAATAGGGGATTTCCAATTTTGGGTATCTCATTAACCTACTTAAAATGAGTAATCTGTGTAGTGAAAGCCTAAGATAGCAGTGAATACTAAAAAGCCCTTATCGCTTGTAAACACAGCACCTTCCATATACTTGATGAGCTATGCAAATTATATTTTTTTTGCTGAAAATGATTCACTACACAACTTCTTGAGAGCAGTATATTAGAGTAATTATAAAATGTCACTGTAACGCTGGTTTATTAAATGTCACTTACAGTCTATGCAGTTCTGGGAATAAGTGTCACACACTTCATTAGGAGGCAAAAACCTATTATCCAAACTCAGGAACAAAATAACAAGGAAAAAATTATTCACATAATAAAGAATTGAAATAAATTGGAGTGCCTTTGCTTTCTGCAAAAGGAATGGTTGGATTTCACTTGAATATAGCATCAAGTGCTTTGTTAATACAGGAAGCAAATTAATTGTCTTTGGTTGATTGTTTTTGTCAATGTGATTTAAAAATTAAGAATAGATGTAATATCATGGACTAAAATTCAATACAATTAAGACTACTAAAACAGAATGGAAGAGAAGAGGGCTGGAATATGACATACAAAATGAAACAATTTAAATAAAAGTGATAACTAGAGACCAATTAGCAGACCTCTGTATTACTTTAGACAGAGAGATAGTCAGACAGACAGTTGACATGGTAATATGTTTAAAGTAGAACTATATATATTTTTCATTTTGGATAGAGTAAGGCAGGGTTATAACCCATGTTGGTTTATTTTCTGCCTTCTGTGTCCCACTGGGGGATATACCTTCTCTTCCTGTCTCATATCCAAAACAAGAAAATCCCTTCAAATTAATGAAATTCCTTAGGGACCCCCAGGTCTCCAGAACAAGTGTCCTTCCCCATTGGAAATGTTATCCCTCTTTATTACTTTTCTAGGGATAACACAACATTTGGGGTTTCTTTTATTTTCTTTATTTTCACTTTCACTGATAATGGTAAACAGGACAAATAGAGAGGATGAATCTCCCTAACAGTGACACAGACATCAATAAAAAATTACAGGTTTTCTAATTAATCTCTACTTCATCTAAAACATTAAAAAAAAGTTTGCCTTTAGTTATACTTTAACTCAGTGCAAACATAATATATTTTAGTGCTACCCAAACCTACTTATTTCTGTACCACCATCACAATCTTAGCTATATCTGAGTGCTGTCTGTACTACTGAATGTTATTATAGTTACCACTGCCAAAACAACTCTGTTTTTAATAGATGTGAGAATGAATTCTTGATCAGAAACTAATCCACACACACACTCCTTCCGGCCTTCATGTATCCCCTACATTCTTATCTGAGCATCTGCACTTTAAAAGATTGATTTACTAAAGGCAAAAAGGCTATTCACTTTGCAAGGTAAATTTCCCTTAGCTTAGTTAACATGGTGAAAATTCACTTTGAGTAACAAACCATATGTAAGGTTCTTCACATAATTGGATGATAGAAGTAAGCAGAACTGCACCTAACTCGCTAAACTAAGGGAATATTCCCTTGAAAATTGAATGCAATTGCAAAGTGAACAGTCTATTTGCCTTTTGGTAAATCAGCCTCTAAGAATAAAGTTTCTAGAGTATGTACTGCCCCATCAGTTTAGCCATGGTGCCCTTTTAAGAAGTCACATCCTATTCACTTATTCAGTCGACTCTCAGCACCTTCTAACTCACTCCACAGATACAACATACGACTGTACCATAAACACATTCTCATGTACCTGATTGTGGATCCTGAGATGACAAGGGTGGCCTCTTGTACAATTCCTGTCTAATCATCCCTGGTAGTGAGAATAGGGACTATTAGGGCAGTGGAAGGGCACAGGTGCCAGGAACCTGGAACAGTGAACTTGAGCATGGAAAACAGAGATGAACCAGGTAGAAGTATGGAGTCAGGTCACCAGGTGGGTTCCAAAGCAGCCAGGCAGCTAGGATAACAACCAGGTACCAGGTTGGAGACAGGCAAGGGTTGGCAACATACTGGCAGCGAGGTAAAAAGTTAGGAGGCAGATGAGCAACAGGCATAACAGATGAGGGAAGTACAGGAATAAGAGAAGTTTCAGACATAGCTGGGTCAGTAGCAAGATCAGCAAGTTCAGAAATACAGGACACAGGTTTGCTCAGAGGCCCATACGTGATCAAGTGCACATGCATTCTTGTCTTTGCATCTTGTTGAGCATCTATGTCCCTGCAAATGTGTATGGGAATGTGCACGAGCTGCACGGAAATAAGCACTTGCTGCACAAGGTTCCTGACACTCACACTCGGCTATCATGCACATAAATCCTGAACGTGCTACTCTACCTTTTATCTGTTCTCTAATGTGAACGATTTGGCATATGTCCTGTTAGTTTGTTGTGCACTTAATAAGTTTGCAAAAGCTATGAAGCAGTCATGTAATTTATCCTACAGCAGAGCTGCATAGAAAACCTCTTCCATCCTTCCTTGCAGCTGTCATGTTATGTCAGAGATATGATGAAAAAGTAGGAGAAAAAGGTGTGAGCAAAAAATAAAAAATACAATGAATTATACATGCTAATGCACTGATGATTATCATACAACTGTGCTCAAAACCTGGTGTCCACATAGTAAACCACTTGTAATACTGTATGTTACTGTAATGACTTTAGATCTAGTATACTGTAAATGATATGTGTTGTAAAATGCTTTAATGTGTATTAAACATGCAGTAAATGGAGGGAATGGTTAAATGTGGCTCACTGTGAGGTCACTACTTTGCTGTTAGTTTGTAGGGTGACCGTATCTATCAATTAGAGTTCACAGACTAGAATACGGTTACCCTATGTTCAGAATATAGGTAGATTGCTTTTTTCTGTTTGTTTTTCATAGTATGCAAAGCTGCTGTACTGTGCTTCTGTACTATGATGATCACTATAAATATCAATTATCAATGTTTGTGATGATAAGTATTCATACTTATTTCTCAGTGATGAGCTCATATGTTAGAGAATACATAAAATAGTGCATTTTATTGAAAAAATCTGATATATAGTTATTTGGCTTTGTAAAATGTGTACAGGCATTTTAATACTAAGTTTAAAGCATTGTGCCCCTTGCTGCGGTAGGGATTACTCTGAATTGAATTATCTATCTCAAACATAAAAGCCAGCATGCAGAAGCGACATTGCTACTTCACAGATACAGTACATGCTTTAATGCGGCAAGCACAGGAATATTTTCATTCTCTGCTGCTCAGTGCAACCTCCAGTGGTAGACTTGAAATTTACATCTGAAAGCCACAAGAGTCTTATTGTACTACAAGAGCTTTAATATTTCATTCCTATGTACCATATATTTGTGTTCTCCTGTCAATAAATATAGTTCTTGAGAAGTGCTTGTGGAATTCTTTGAACTCCAAAATTATTAAAAAATAAGACAACACAATTTATAACTAACACATGAGCCTGCACAATGGCTACTAGTGGAATATAAATGCAGGCTTTATTTGCAGTGTGATTAAAGTCAGATAGATAAAGTACCGTGGCTAGTAGCTGAGAGATTTAATAAGTATTTTCTGTACGGTGGGCTGACTTGATTACTAATATTCATCTTATATGTCACAGTTGGGGTTCTATGCTATTGCATGCTTAATACCTCCCGCTTGCCATTACCTTTGCATTTATCAACAGATAAATATTGTCATGTTCCAAGGTATTCAGTTTTATTAAAAGCTGTTATTATATTTGTTAGAGGCAGGAAATGGTGTGCTAAATATATTCTTTTTGACAGAATAAAGTGCATACCTCTGTATAATGAAATGGTCATGAGCCTGTAACTAGTGATGAACTAATCTGTTAGGATTCTTATACTTCTCCCACACTGTAGCCCATGGTCAGGACCCACCATTGGTGGCTAATTATAATGACCAGTGTGACATGCTATGGTTTTAAATGTTTGTCTTACTTTGTAAAGAAAAATGTCAGATAAGACAGTGTCAGAAATGTTCTGAGAATTGTAATTCTGCTTTACCTTGCTTTCTATAGTGCACAGTTGCTAACAGTGTGAATGCTAATGTTTATATAATAGAGATGAGGTGTGTGATGAAATCTTGGTGGATTTAACAGTAGTCTGCCACTCCCTGTAGACCTGTGGAAATCAGCTACATTGGTGACTATATATACTATCTTATAAGGCAGAAATGTTAGTTTTCAGATCATTAGTTACATAGTTAGTCTGGCTGAAAAAAAAGACAAAAGTCTATCCAGTTCAACCATCAAAAAAAAAAAAGTTATAATCCTACACCCACAGTTGATCCAGAGGAAGGCAAAAAAAACAGCAAAGCATGATCCAATTTGCTCCTGCAGGGAAAAAAATTCCTTCCTGATCCCCTGAGAGGCAATCAGATATTCCCTGGATCAATTTTACCTATAAATGTTAGTGATTAGCAAGTGTAAGGGCTCAAGCATATGGGCGTTTGCATTAAATGCAGCTGTTTCCATTCAAACAAATCACTACTCACATTTTCGCACACATTTGAAAGGAAGGCATACATTTGATAAGAAAGTGCTTCACTTGACCTGCCTAGCCTGCAATTCAAATTCTTCTAAATATCGCATGCTGTATCCGAAGAAATGCAACGCTACAAAAAGCAGGGCAAACACAGCCTCAGAGCTGTCATGTACACTACTTCATTGAAGTCAATGGAAATAAAATGGCCTACAGTTGACATGCCTTTTAAATCCATGGCAATAACTGGAGAACAATGCCTGTACAGTTTTTATTTTTTTTACCTACTTAGTGATCTGGCCACTAACACACACCCTGTATTGTGCCTACTGTCTAAATGAAGGATCACTGGAGACACCTTTGGACAGCAGCAGTGTCAGTCTTGGGGGAGGGTAGTGTTAGATGCACTAGGAAAGTTAGATCCACTAACACATTGAAGACAAACTCCAGCTAACACTTTTTAGGCAGTTACAGCAAACAGTTTCCTTTTCTTTTGCGATAAAGGTTTTACATAAATAAATAAAAGCCGATCATTGTAAGCACCCCTGTCAGGACAGCGTGTTCTGTTGAAAAACAACATGCTTACTGGTAGGATCGCCAGGTGAAAATAAAAAAAAGCCAAAAAATGTAATTGTTTACAGCCATTACATCTGAAAATTGGTAAGCTGCAATTTAATAATGCAGCCCAATAAAACGAGGTATTACAGGTATTCTTTCTATGTCACCATTTTGATTTTCAGCTGGATATTGATCAGCCAAAGGGTCCTTTATCTGCCTGTTTATAGGCTGAATATTAACCAACTAGTTATACATTGCTTTAATCTATCACAATATTAGTGGTTTAATCTAAGTTTATAAACATCTTAACCTTTAAATTTCATTAAAGCATAGTGATATTAAGGGCCATAACCTACAAAACAATGAATGTTTTTTTATAGCCTTCAACAAACCATATGGTTGGTTTACTCAAGGAGTTGACAATGTTCAGTCAATAACAAAGAGGATGATTTTTTTCTCACAAGTAAAGAATGAAAATTCACTCCAGTTATCCAATCCTGTGAAAAGTGTATTCTCATTTATTAAATCTGCTCATGATAATTGAACTTAGATAGTTAAAGTGAATCTTCGTTCTTTTTTAGTGAACATTCTCAACTCTTTTACTAAATCAGCCTCAATATACTGTATCAGTGTTGATGTATGTTATTCTATAAGCAATGTATTTATTTCAATTACTCAATATAAATAAAGCACCCTGGTGATTAATATGTATACCTTATCTTTTCTTCTCTCAATAACAGACAGACTTTGAAAAAGATGTGGACATTGCTTGCCGGTCAGGTAAGAGCATATATCAACTGAAAAATCGATCCAACTCTGTGAGAATAGTACAAGTTTATGATTACAAACAGAGACTGCTAGGTTCCCTGTTGCTGAAAAAAATGGGTAGCACTCTTAGTAATTTTTCAAAATTGAAATAAAATGTCGCTTGTCACTGTGAAAACATGCAACAGAAATATTATTGTATTGTAGAGACTGAATGTGATACCGCCAGCCAAGCTCTAGTGTATATCAGCAATTCTAGTTCTAACCATAAATCATAAAAACACACTTTTAAAGCTTTTATTGTAAAAAAAGTTCACTAGAATGATCCATTTAGCTGCCTTTGTAGTAAGACTTTAAATTTTGCAATTCTACTATTCATTACGGTCACTAAAAAAATCTGTGCAGTAAGCATATTGATTAGCATTTACAGAGCTACATGAGATATCAGTATAGCCAAGACAAAGACCTCTGGGCCTGTCACTTTTGTAAAACAAGAAGCTTGGCTCAATTCACCAAGCTATAACACGTGTTACTTACCATAACAATTGCTACTCTTAGAAATATGACAGTCATTTTCAGCTGCTATTGCTGAAACAATAAACATTATGGCAGATAACAAATACTATAGCTTAGTAAACTGTGCCTATAATCCCTACACTTCAAACAAAATGCTGTGCAAGTCGTAAACATTTTAGATTATTTGGGAGGAAATATAACAGATCAGCTGCTGTTTTTATTTTTTATCTTCACCATACATTTCTTACTAAACATGATAATGTTTCTCTCTGCAGCAAAATATGTTTTGGTTCCATGAGAATAAAAAAATGTGATTTTAAAGCGAAACTCTAGGTTTTTTGAGAAAAGAAACCAACCTGTTCGGGTCATCTGTATAGACAGTGCAAGAATTCATGCAAAGTAGATGGCAAATGCCTTATACATGATGCTTTATACACTTCAAGCATTTGAATTTGGTTGCTAAGTTGGAATTATAATTACCTAATCAATCCCAGTGTTGTAACAAGAAACACCATCATCTTTTGAAATGAGAGTCAATTTAAAACTCCTGATCTGCATACTCATGCAAGTTCATGACTTAGAAAGTGTTGAAGTCAGTGGATCAGCACGACAGCCAGGATATAATATATATGAAAAAAAGAAAGTTCAGCAATGGCATATATCCTTTCATATAGGTTTACTATGTGGACATTGCCTGGGATCCCACAAAAGCTCCTAGAAATTTGACATAAAGTGCTACATACATACATTTCTGCAAGACACGTTCAAGTTCAATAAGGCTAAAGACTCTAGAAAAACGGGTGTAAAAATTACTCTGCCATGTCTGCAGAAAAAAACTAAATGAAATGTACTAGGTTGTTTTAGAAAATGATTGCTGGCCCAGCTTGCTAAAGAAACATAAATAAATTACAAAATAACTTGTGTAACAATTGTATATGTTAAATCAAGGTTAACAGCTCTGGAGTTTTCCTTTAAACCTGGCAATGTAGATATATTAATTAGGGATGATGTAATCAGACGATTTACAGATTCAACACCATTTTACTTCCTGAATATAATGCAGAGAATTAAATACCCCTTAGGTATCAGGAAATGACGATTGAAGAATGCATGATGCTCTGAATACATGTATTAAAGTCCAGCTCCAGCCAAAACCTTTTTTTTTTATAGTTGTTGGGAAAGCTTTCCCTCACTTCTCCTGGTGATCAAACAAGATAGTAAGGAGATCACCCTATAAGAGACCAAGACAACAATAAAAATGTGACAGAAGTGTTTATACTTTCCCACTCTTTTAAAATAATTGCCTGTGCCCCATCATTGGAGAGATTGTGTTTATTCACTGGTAACCACATAGGAGTAGGTTACTGGAAGCAGCAGTTGTCATTTAGCACCCCCCCCCCTCACCAGCATCCCTTTAAAAATGTATTAATACTGTTAATTAAATATTATTAAGCTATTATTTAGCATGATATTTATTCAACATGTTTCACATGTTCCCCAATAGTATGTAAGCACAATATTTAAGCTGTTAAAATCAGGCAACCTTTCATTTTTCTCCACCACTGCACTAACATGCACTACCCCACTCTGAAACACTGCATCAACATGCACTGGGGGGAATTTAACCAAAACTGGAGCAGACCAAATCTGGAGCAGTTGTGCATGGCAACCAATCAACCTCCATCTTCAGCTTGTTCAGTTTACCTGTTGAAAATAAAAATAAAAATGGATTGGTTGCCATGACAGCTGCCCCAGATTCTGTCTGCTGCAGTATTGATTAATTCCACCAAATGAGGGGATTTATCAAAACTGGAGCAGACAAAATCTGGAGTCCTGTCTCGACTATCACATCGATGGTATTCATCATGTTCAACCAAATGTTTGTCAGGAATCATTAAAAATACCACTAATAAATGCGTAGTCAGCCTGGTAGTTTGAATGCATTTCCTTCTATGACAGATGGTGTAGCATACATTAATGATTGTTTATGAAAATTTTACATATATTTCTGTTATTTAAGGGGAAATCCATGATGTCCAAATATTTAGTCTTGCTATTCCAAACAAAAGCCAAATAGTATTTAATTTTTTTACCCTTTCAAGGTAGTAATCCAGTTGCCACCTTCATCCTATTGCAATGCCCTGCTCTTTACATTTTCAATAATCCACCTGAACCTGTTTCCAACATATATTTATAGACATATGGGAAAAAATATTGTTGGCTGCTGTCCCCAGAGAATACCATCTAAGACAGTGTTAGGAACAGGAACAGGAAAAATGTATGCCATATTTGTTTAATCCCTTCACACTGACCATACACAAATATGCAGCCACACTGGACTGGGCTTTTTTTTATAGGGCCATATATTTGCATACCTGTCTTTGTGCTGGAAGCATGACATAGGTCACGCTCCCAGTACAGAGACCGGGGTCTCACCAAGAACCCAGAGTCCCATGACAATAATCGGGACCCGGAACTCCTGATTCTGGGTCACCTGATCGCTGTGATAGCCTCTGATTGGCTATCAAAATGATAATTCACTGTGAAGCCCACCCTAGTGATTTCTCTCTCCGAATGGAGGTGAACGACACATTGTATCCCTGTTTGTTCTTTCAGAGAGAAAAAAATTGTGTAAAAAAAAATAAATAAATAAAAATACCTAGATCAAGGTTTGATCTAGGTCAGTGTCAGGGTTAGTGTTTGGGTCAAGGTCACAGTGAAAGGTCAAGGCCAGGGTAAAGTGTCAGGTTCAGTATTTTTATTTTTTTTTTTTGGTCAAGATTTTTTTTAATTATTAATATCGTATCAGTGCCAGTTAGTGTCAGTGTCAGTGTATTTTAGGCAGGATAAAAAAAGCAAAGTGCGCATCATTTCTAGCCATAGGCAGAAGCAGGAGAATTTATTTTTGGTTGTTCTTTGGTGGTAGGTTATGGTAGTAGCAACAGATATACAGCTAAATTTTTAAAAAAATATATTTTTGTTTTACTATTTTGGCCCAGTTTTCCTTTGGTAATAAAAAAAAATCAGGAGATATCGATTACCATTCACCACCAAATGAAAGCCCAATTTGTCCTGAAAAAAAGGTGTAACTCACCTGGAGGCCTAATGTAGTTGTGATGATGTGCGGTTTTACTAAGACATGTTAAAGATGCAAAATTGTGCTTAGGCTTTAAGATTTGTTTTACCATTAGGTGTGAAGGGGTTAGAGTCCTGTTCTAATATTTATTTGCCTAAACAAATGCATTTGACATTAAAAAAACTGCAAAATCTAATTTATTTCTAAGAGATATGTCACCAAGCCATTGTTTTCTTATTAATTTCTTCCACCCTAAAGAGCTATATACAGTAGATATTATTGACATAAAGCACTGAAAATTGTTATTACAAGACAATGCCTATGTTGACGCTACAATGCATCTGGAATGCGTGATGATGAGGACGAGGGCCTTATCCCCACAACTCTGGTCCAGCATTTGTGGGAGTGTGCAGGCAGAGGGCTTACTGTATTCTAGAAACTGAATACCAAACTCTATGCCCTCCCAATATTTAGAAATAGAAACTGTAATCTATAAACTGAACAAAACTCTATGTGCGCAGTGGCTATATTGCCTTCTGAGGCATTAACCTTTTTTAAAGTGTTTACTTTCAGTTGCTGTCTCCTATTTGCTCTTCTATTCCTACCTCTGTAGAATCTTAGTTAGCCAATATCTCCCTTCCTACTCTTACTAACTCTCAGCAAGACAATCTTAATGCTCCTTGCACAGAGGAAGAAATTTTAAGGGTTATTAAATCCCTTAAATACACTACTGCCCCAGGACCAGATGGCTATACTACTCCTTACGTCTAGCACTATGTTTCCCTCTTTATCCCTAGATTGAATTCACTATTTCACTTCATTTTACAAGGTCATAACTTTCCTGAGGAGTTGTTTTTTGGTCAATGTGTCCTTATTTCCAAAGCCAAATAAGAACCATTTGTTACCACAAAATTATAGGCTTATATTGACGATCAATAATGATCTCAAGATTTTCAGTATTGTCTTTACCGACATACTTGCCTCTATAATCTCCACCCTTGCTTCCCCTGACCAGTCACGATTTATTCAGACTATTCATTCATTCTAGAGAGGTCCTATTACTTAGTCTTTGACAGTGTAATTTTGACCCTACCTGCTGATTCTTTGGTAGCAGTATGGCTTTAATGGTGAGTTTCTATATGGCTTCCAAAGTTTGCACCACACTCTTAAAACTAGAAATAAAACCCCGGGGTGTAATTCTGGGCTCTTTCTGTTGGGCCAGGGTACCCGTCAAGGTTGCCTCCTTTCCCTATTACTCTTTACGCTTGCTATGTAGTTTTTAGTCACTGCCATCAAGTTGCAGCAGGATTATGTTGGATATTCCAATGGCTATCATAGCTTCAAACTGTGTAAGTATTCAGATTAGATTATATTGTTTTTCTCCCAACCATTGATCTCCATCAAAATTTGAAATATACTGTACCTAAATTATGGAAATTGTACTCAATCTCATTCTTGGGTAGGGGACAGTTAATAAGATGAATATTCTCCCTAAGGTACTATACCTGTTTAGAGCTCATGGCTCAAAAATCTTTTTTAGATAACCAAAGGTTTAATACATTTATTTGGTTGGATAAACAAACCAGATTTTCCAAACAAATACTTTATAACTCCCAATTTATGGGGGGCCGTGGTCTTCTACAATTTTGGTTGTCCTACCTAGTGGCTGGGTTCACACAGGTTGCTCAATGGAATATTGTAAACTCCAAAGTCCCCTGGATTAAATTTGAAGCAGGCTGTATATCCCCTTAATATCTACTAGGTGTGATCTGGTCTTCCTCAATTTCATATATCACTTTTGTCCTAAAAGCCCAATCACTTTGTATCTGGAACCTCTACAAATATAGGTATCATCTAATTTCCCAGTTTTCCCCTGGACCTCCTTCTTATAAGACCCTAGGTTTACCTCTGCATTTCCTTCTTCGGGAACTTTTTTTTTAGTGGTGGGCGAATGTGCTGATTACCCTTTCTGCTTTCCAAGACAATACAACATTCATTAAATTTGCCACCTCCAAATTCTCCAGTATGCTTCTCAGTGGGAAATGCTTCACTGCATTCAAATGCAACACATTTTGCTTCACACTATGCCTTATCCCTTTCCACTAAACTCCTTATGAACGGATGTGCCATGATTCCCCTAGGAGCAAAAGATTGATTTCCACTCTTTATGGTCTGCTGACAGACAACCCTTCATTGAATAAATTACCACACTGCTAAAGTAGAAACAAGATTGTGAGAAGCAATTCTCCCCACATGAGTAGGACACATCCTTTGTAACCTTCGTAAATGTAATAGGTCATTGTCCATTATGGAGACTTGCCCTGATTTTTACTAGGTGGTTCTATATGCTGACTAAACACCATTCAATATTTGCAGAGCTTTCAGATGCATGTTTTCATGGATGTGCCATCCCTGGCTCCCAACTCCATATATTTTGGAGTTGCATATGGCAAAAGATTTTGGAAAATCTCCTCTAAATTTGTGGAGAAGCCATTTACACCAGCTATTCCTATGTGTATTTTATTTGCACCAATTTTGGATGTCCCATATAATTCGGAAAATGTAATCCACACCATATGTGTAGCTACTCTTTGGGCTATAGCTCTGAACTGGAGGCCCCCCTTGATTTTTCAGAAATCATCGTAAAGTTAGATGCTATAATGCTGATGGAGCGGATTTTTCATACCCTTTCAGACACTATGTCTCGTATTTCGGATAAACAGGACATACAGTATTTTCTAATAGACACTTGTTTTTAGGCTGATTCTGTATACAATTATTAGAAAAGCCTATTTTCTTGAACAGTTTAGAAATGCTTATTTTTCTACTCTTAATGTTGGTACGATCATAAGATGTATATACACATTGTTTGTAAAATCCCATGTCTGATTGTATTATGTCTCTGTATGGCATATGCTGTTTTTCTAAGCCTGTATAGACTGATATGTTCTTAATGACAATTATTTGATATGGTCTATTGTATATATCTACATTGTACCTTTTGTATGCTGCTACTAAAATCAACAAAACCAACAACAAATGAAATGTTGATCACTCTTTATCCCTAATCCACACCCCACACTTCTAGTCAAACACTTTTCACAGAGTCAAGGACAAAAACTAAGGCAGCAACAGCATGGTTCAAATTAATTATAATCTTTTGATGATGGACTTTCCATCTATAAGCTCTAATGAGCAGGACCCTCTGATTCCTACTGTATTGAATTGTATTGTATTTGTACTGTCCTCACGAAGTAAAGTGCTGCGCAAACTGTTGGCGCTATATAAATCCTGTGTAATAATTTTATTTTCAGGTACTTATATAGCTCTGTCAATTTACACAGTGCTTTACATACAGTACATTGTACATTCACATCAGTCCTTAACCCTCACGGAACATACAATCTAAGGTTCCTAACTCACATTCATACATACACATATTAGGGCCAATTTAGACAGGAGCCGACTAACCTACCAGCATGTCTTTGGAGTAAGGGAGGAATCCAGAGTACCCAGAGGAAACCCACGCAGTCACAAGGAGAACATGCAAACTCCGTGCAGGTAGTGTCATGGTTGGGATTTAAACCGGCGACCCTAGCGCTGCCAGGCGATAGTGCTAACCACTTAGCGATTGTGCTGCCAATAATAATAATAATAATCTAAAACACCTAAGGAATGGCTTCTCTCTGCCTATTGTCAGATTTGACATGGGCAGATTTCCTTTTAATTCATGTACCTTAGACACACAGGAAATGTATCCAAAATGAGGGAAATTTCCTCCTAGACAGTTGTCACATGAACAGAATTAAGATGTCTCCTGTATTTTTGTTCTAGTGACAACCTATGATTTTTGAGTCTTCTTACTTTTTGTTGCAGTGACAATATCAAACAGAACAAAAGCTGGCGTGCACTAATAGATTTTTCAGTTCAATCATCAGGCTGAATGAAAAATATATAACACGTTAGCATGGATGAAGGAATCTCCCACTGAGGCTATTGTATTCTGACATCCAACTCCAGTTTACCCGTGGGAGCGGCCAAACAGTAACTGCAGCTGACAGGCTGAAATCACCTTTTTTTGGAGAATTATCTGCATGACTCCTTAAATTTTCAGATCAAGTGATGTTGGGCAGTAGGGTGCCAGCAGAGCCATCCACTCATCAATTTTTGTCCAGTTTCCCAGAAACCAGCCAAAATTCAATCAGTATATGGCTAACTATATAGGGAAGTTGACTCACTCTAGTAGAGAGGGCTTCACATCACCCAATCACTTGATCCAAAAATAGAAGGGGATTCTCCTCCTTAGATACACTTTAAGGAGGAGAATCTGTTCTGTTGCAAAGCATACAACTCACTTTGAAAAGTTTATATTCCCTTTGCAATATCAATGACAGTGAAAAGTGTGAAACCATTTTTTATTTAATTACTTAATCATGTACTAAAAAAGTTTTAAAAATGCAGGATTTTTGCTGGCATATGGTTGCATAAGAGAAGTAAACACAGTTTCATCATTTTTTCTAAATTTACTTTGTTAGGTGATCCACCTCGATCTGTTTAGTAAATTAAACCCCAGTGCTTACGAACACTAAAAATAATTTTTGTATTGCATTTGTTTCTAGCAAAAACAGGAGCTTATGCTGTGCTTATTAGTTAGTTCCCAAAGTGAACATGTATAGATTGATCCAAACAATTACATCAATATTAAATTATCTTTTTGGAAATGTAACTTAGTATACTGCAGCAATGAATTTCAGAATTTACTGGATTATGGATAGTCTGCCTGTTGGAAACATCACTGCAGTATGCTTTGGTTTGGAATGTTTCTTGATTTGCAATCATACATACCTAGCCATTTGAAATATTCACAACCTCCATCCCCACATAAAATATAGTCATTGTCACAGAAATGTTTGCTCTCTGTTGAAAAGTCAAATCACAAGTATTTCATTTGCTGGCAACAGAAGAAGATCACCTATTTAAAGACAACTAGGAATAGAACTGAGTGCCCAGCAGAACTCACAAAGCACATTGCTCGAGGGAATAATTATTTTTGCTTGAACAGGAATATTTTTTCACTTCAGTGAACAAACAAATATGACATGTATCTAAGTTGGGAATAATGCTTTTGCAAAAAGCAAATGAAAAATGCAGACGGAGAATGTGAATTGGCATTTGGTTTCAGGTTGTCCTTTAAACAAAGGAAAACATGGTAGCCTTTAGGCAACACAACACGATACTTAAGTACAAGCTAAATATCTTTAATTCAGTTCTGTACATAGTGCAGTATTATTACAAAGCACATACTGGATACTTTTCTGTGATTTACTATTATGTAATAAAAACACATTGCAGACGGTTTACTGAGGAAGTATAGGATGTTCACTTAGCTTAGTGAATAAAGTGGAAATCTGCTCGCTTCAATGGTCTAATCATGTGCAAGGGATGATTCATTTTTTATTTCACTGCTCATAAATCTGCATTAGATTTAAGCACAACTTACCTTTGTTAATAAAAAGTGTAACTATGAAAAAAACATAAAGGAAGCAGTATGTCACTAGCGTTCCCCCTGCAATACAGTTTTATTACCTGTTGATCCTGCCAGTGGATGTGTACTTTTTCTGTTTCCTGTAACAGACCAAGCTGGCCAGCAAAAGTTGTAGCGAGAAGGGTTGAGGCACCCCATTTACTATTAAGGAGAAGGGGGTGTTAAAAGGTTTGCTTTTACTCACATTATTTAAATCCTTTTTTTTCTTTTTTTTTTTCTTTTTTAACAAGACAAAAAATACTAGTTAACGTGCCTGTAAATTGTTGCCTGGAGTTAGGCTTTGCTGTTTTTAGCTTTCCTAAAGTCCATTTAAAACTACAGGACCCTCTAAGATTACACTGTCCACAGATTAACAATCCTACTTTTCGCAGCAAAACAAAACAAATAGTGTTGTCACACTTGTTGCAGGAAGTAGAAAAAATAATGAATCTACTAACAGAGTTAACAGGTGCGAAATCTATGTTACCTGGGGACTCAAGAAAATGTTGGGTTGCTAGTGACAGACTGCATGATATATGTATTTTTTCTTTTCATTTTGCCCATAGTTACACTTTAACCTAACTAAGCTAAATCAGCCCCATGATTTCCATTACTTCCATCATCACTATTAGCATCCACCAGTAAATTAGAGGCAGATGTCTTTCTCAGTAAATATCCTACATAAAGTGTTCACGTTTAGGAACAAGCATGATTATCTACTGTGCAGTGGTATATTTAATAACATTTCCTAAAGACCAACTCCACCATTTTCTTCCCTAAAAATCAGAAACCATAAATGCTCTATTGCCTTACAATGTGTTTCGACGTGTGAAGAGATTTTGGTGTGTTTTTTTCTGCTATTACTGTTGCATTGTTGAGACCCTTCAGATTACCAATAATATATGAAACTATTCATCAGCGTTTTTGTTTTGATGAATTAGTCTTGCATTTTAAAGGAAATTGAAAAAAATAAAATCAGGAAAAACAAACATAAAAGAATCAGTCTGATAGACACAGAAGAAAGGAAGAATAAGATGGTGAGCATGTAGAAATGGAGCACAGGTGGGGGGGAGCTCCAGGAAGGTTTGCAATAATAAGGGAAGCTATGAATTATCTTTTCACACAGTATGTTAGGAATGTTGCCTTACAAAAGGACATTTACTGTAAGGTTCACATATATGGGTTGATTTACTAAAGGTATCGTTTAGTGCAACACAATGGATGAGTTGTGCATTTTACCACAGCACAACATCCCAATTCAAATCCCAGAGCACCTAAATGAACCTGAATTTTAGCACACTTCAGCATGCAGGTGTCAACTATCTGTGCATTGCGGTGTGTTGAAAAAAGTGCAGGTGCTTTAATTGATCCATTATGGTGCGCTGGCAGTCTATTTCAAATGTTAATACGCATGCAATAATTCCCCCACTAATTCTGTACCTGAATATGGCCCATGTGTTCCACATCAGAGAGTACTGGGCAAACTGCATTTTAGTACACTTTTTATACACACACTTCCACTCACTCCAAAGGTAATATCCTTGACCTTGTATTCTCCCATCTCTGCACTCCTGGCAACCTCACCTACAGTTTCTTTCACCTCTCTGATCACAACCTCTGCCAATGAAACCTACTCCGTCTTTCTTAATAATACCTTGTCATCAAATCCTCCTTAGCTTTTCACTACATTTAACTCTCTGCTTTGTCCCCCACCCCCTTTACCCACTAACCCACTCACTGCCCAAGAGATTGCCAATCACTTCAAAGACAAGATTGATGCAATATGTGAGGGCACATCCACTATACAAATATCTTCCCCACTTAACATACGTTGTTTAACAGCACAGTTAACACTTTCCGCTTTTGAACTGGCTACTACTGAAGAGGTTACCAAACATTTCTCAGATGCCCACCTGACCAAATGTGCCCTGGATCCTGTTCCTTTACAACTACTATGGTCACCCTTTTCTTTTATCCTATGCTCTCTCACTCACATCTTCAATCTCTACCTATATACTGGCATGTTCCCCTCCCCATAAATCGTGCACAGATCACTCACATACATAAAAGCCCTCATTGAACCCTATCAACCTGAACTTAAGACCCATCTCCCTGCTCCTGTTCACCTCTAAGAACACTTAATCTACAACCAGGGGCGGACTGACAACGCATGGGGCCCCCCGGGCAATAGGGGATCATGGGGCCCCTGTGTCCTTGCCCAAACTCAAAAAAGCCTATGAAAAAGGTACCAGGGGCATCTCAAAGGGCCCCCTACTGACCCCGGGCCCTCAGGCAGTGCCCGAGTTTCCAAATGGTCAGTTCGCCCCTGTCTACAACCATCTTAGCTCCTACCTGACTGAAAACAACCTTCTTGATCCCTTACAGTCTGGCTTTCACTTACATCACTCCACAGAATCTACCCTATTAAAACTCACTAACGATTTACTAACTGCTAAAACCAATAGCCACTACTCCATACTCTTACTACTAGATCTCTCTGCAGCCTTTGATACTGTTGACCACCTACTCCTGCTCAGTAAACTCCACTGCTTTGGTCTCTGAGAGTCAGCTTTTTCCTGGTTCTTCTCCTACCTATCACAGCACTCCTTCAGTGTTACCTATAACTCTGTCTCCTCCTCTCCACTTCCTCTTTCTATAGGGATCCTTCAATGCTTTGTTCTTGGAC
This sequence comes from Staurois parvus, assembly GCF_062004578.1. Lineage (NCBI taxonomy): Eukaryota > Metazoa > Chordata > Amphibia > Anura > Ranidae > Staurois > Staurois parvus. The sequence goes on from NW_028318060.1 coordinate 3,648,856, forward strand.
CCCTTCCCTTTTCAATCGACACCTCCTCTCTTGGTCATCTGATAACCTTCCACCATACCACCTATATGCCGCTGACATCCAAATCTATATCTCTCTAATTCTCACCTCACTCCTTCAGTTTCCTCTCACATTACTAACTTACTAACTGACATATCAGCATGGATGTGCATCACTACCTTAAACTAAATCTCTCTAAAACTGAGCTTATAATTTTCTACCCTGGTCCTCTGTCTGCCCGATTATCCCCTACTCTTCCATCAACTCATCCCCCACAGTTATAACCCTTTGTGCCACTTGCCCCACCCTATTAGATTGTAAGCTTTTATGAGCAGGGCCCTCTTAATCCTCTTGTTTTTATTGTATTGTAACTATACTGTCTCCCTTTGTATTACAAAAAGCTGCGCACACTGTTGGTGCTATATAAATCCTGTATAATAATAATATACTTTAATATAGCTTGCAGATACTGATATAAAGGTAATATACCCATTGGCTTGGTGGTATAATTGGCTGTATGACTATTTTCTATGCCCACACCAAATATATCATATTATTTACAGTTTTGTATGCAGACACCCACTGTACACATGTATTGTATATTAAACCACATTTAGCATTTTTTTAAATACAGCTTGAATTGTATTATAATACAATAATCTGAAAATTCTAAGGTAAACTATTCCTGTTATCCATTGTCAATTTAAATATATTCTAGGTTTTTTCCTCTAGAGAACATTCGTCATTTGTTTCCTTGGAAAACTGCTACCCCTGCTTCAAGAAATCTTTGCTTTATATGCAGTTCAATCTGAATTCTGAAAGTATCCTATTAAAGAGGCATAGTAATACAAATATTAGACTTGTAGAAAGTGAGATGTCATAGGAACGTTGAACATGCCAGTATGTGTTGCTGAAGTGTGATGTGACAGTAACAGTAGCCCCCGCCAAATGATTGCTTCTCAGCCTTCACATCAATAGACCTTATTTTATGCCATCAGATTTGTAGGCATCTTTCTTCCTCACCTGCTGCCCTAGAATATTAAAACTGTCCATATTTTATTCACTGTGCTTGTGTCCTTGAAAGTATAATGTCAAAGCAGAATAACAACTCCAAGTAACAGCAGTGGATGCTACCCTGGAAATGTAATCAGATTCATATATATGGTTCAATGTTTAATAAATTAATTTTATTAATGCATATTGTATTGAGTCCATAGTATAGATATTATGTAGCTCACCTAAAGCTGAACTTCCAGGAACCATCTGAAAGACACAAGTATAAACAATGAAGTGTTTCCTCTGAATAAACAGTGCAGACAAGTCAATTATGAACAGAAGATTACATGTCAAATGTGATCAAACTAAGCTGCAGTGTATGCTAATAAAGAGCGTAAAAGCAGCTTTCCAATCAGGGTATTTTAATGCAAAATATTATAGTTATAACAGTTTTTTATGCTACAGATAATACCGGCATGTTTATAATGGAAATGTAACACTTTTCAATTTGCAGTTTTACACAAGGACATTGGCCCCTGCAGAGCTGCTACAATAACGGGAACTCTCTCCAGGATTTCTCTAAATGACGAAGAGGAGGAAAAGACAGTGAACACAGAAGGAATGAGCTACTCTACCTTGCCTGGAAACATCATTTCTAAAGTTATTATTCAGCAACCATCTGCTTTGCACATGCCCATGAGTATGGGCGAGATGGCTGATCAGTGTCTGAAAAAAGAGAATAGCGAATTAAGACGAACTGTGTACTTATGCACAGATGACAACCTCAGAATGGGAGACACAGATATGGTCCTACCCCAGGAGCGAATGATAGAGAGTGACTATATTGTAATGCCAAGAGGCTCTGGGAACATGCAAACTCAAATGAAAGATGAAAATAAAATGAACATAGCTATGGATACTTTGCCTCATGAGAGACTATTACACTACAAAGTCAATCCAGAATTTAGCATGAATCCAGCAGTAATGGAACAATTTGGTTTAAATTTAGATCCGCATCTTGTGTCTCAAGAACACATGCAGAGCCTTCCTTTTGAACCTCGCACAGCAGTAAAGAACTTCATAGCCTCAGAGCTGGATGACAGTGCAGGATTATCAAGGAGTGAAACAGGTTCAACAATATCTATGAGCTCCCTAGAGGTTTGTAACATCCAATTTCCTACCTTTACTTCCTATATGATGCAACTCTTTATAACCCTGTTTTATTTTCACCAACTGAAAACAGATTTCTGTAAATGTTAGATATAAAAAGAGCAGAGAGGAAATGTACAGACAAGAGTGATAATTGTTTCCAATACATATCTTTGTTTTAGTGATGATGTTTGGAACTAAAATGATGCATTCTCCCCAACTATAAGAAAAGGCATTAAAACACCTTAAAGCAGAGCTCTACTTCTAATTCTCTGTACTATCAGAATTGAAGGTATTTGCTGTGTGTAGAGGATAGTGAGAAGGCTTGTAACCCTACCTTTTTTTTTCTTCATTTTTTTGAACTATTAAATGGATGGCACTGTAGATAGATGGCAGTGTTCATCAGCAGGCTGAAGGATTGCATTTCTCTCAATGGAGCTAGTCCAACCTGTGTGTGATCACTATGTCAGATCTGGCAATTGATCACATGATCAGGAACCACTCTGATGGTTCCTGATCATCACTGGAGACCATGGCTGTTAATACCAGTCGAGATTGAGTGCCAGCAGCTGCACAAGGATTCAACTGCTGCCTCATACTGGGCATATTTATTAATGCATCAGACATCATGATGGAGAACATCAATACTGCGGTTAAGACTCTGTAAGAAAGGGGTTAATTAAAGGGTAATCAACTTTGCCTTATTCAATAATAAGGAGGGGTAATTACATATTGCAAGAAATCAGAATTTGTCTTGATGGAGTAGGTCCAATACATGATAGATACTCACTGATTGCTAGAGGTCTTGACTTGGGCCTTCATTATTCGCCCTTATTAATGAAGTGTTCTTATACCTGTATGCTAATTCTTAGGCTCAGTTACCCATATAAACCAATCAGAACATATTTTGTATTGATGTGGCTTCAGCAGAGTCAATTTTAAATAGTTTCTGTGGATTACTGTATGATTTAACTCTTTGTTGGTCAAGGCTTATTTAGTAATCAAAAGAGCATTGATACATGGTGTTTACGTAAGGATAAAAGACTGCTTAGCTAGTAAAGCATATGTTCATTTTGCAAAGGTAATGTCATTAAAAAGGTTTAAACTGGTTTGCATTTAATATCTAATCAGGCACCAGGAATAATGAAATAAAATCAGCATTGTTTCTAGTGCATGATTGGGTATTCAAAGTAAACACAGCTTTATCATATTAACTACTATTCACTGTGCAAAGTGAGCATTCAATGTTTTAGGTGAAGAACCTCTACTCCTTTATCAAAGCAACCTCATTACAATCTATGAAGAAATCAGAAATCTGCTTCTCATACTTTGGATAATTCAAATCAATCAATGATGATTTCTGATTTGTTGCTAACTATAACTGCACAACATAACATTATGCAAAAAAAGTTATTAAGGTGAATTTATTACAGGAGCATAGAATGTTCATTTAGCAAATGAACAAGCTGAGCAAGTGGAAATAAAACTTTTTACAAACTTTTTTTTTTCATTTTAAATAGAGTAACACCAATCAGATTTTCTTTTTCCATCTGTGTCTCATTGGGGAGATTTCCCTTCACTTCCTGTGCCAAAGCCAAAATAGGAAATGAGAGGAAATTCCTACAAAGTTACAGAATCCCTGGTTGTCACACCAGGGTCACCAGAACTATTGTCCCAATTGGAAGGTTTCCTGTCTGTTACTGTTCCAATGACAACCCAAAATTTGGGATTTTCTTTAATGTTCACTTTCTGTGATAACAGCAAACGTGACAAATAGAGAGGGTCAATCTCCCTAACAAGGGTACAGATAGCAATAAACAATAACATGTGTCCTAATCCTTCTACTTTGTCCAAAACTAAGAAAAAAAATAGTTTTTGCCTTTTGTTACACTTTAATTTCACTAAGTTTAGTAAGATGCAGCCCTGTTCATGTCAATCAAGTTCAAGAAAAACAATTCTGTTATTTTAGTTTGCTTTGCATGCGATTCACAATTTTACTAAGTTCAGTGAACATTCACTTTTATAAATGAACATTCGCTGTACTAGGAGAACATACTTTAGACTTTTAATAAATCATTTGCATTAAAGAAAGGCCTTTTTAATGTGCCATGGTGAACTTTTATCTCTGAATTTAGTTAAAATAATTAAAATCTAACTTCTCATGAGAAAACATGACAGTGCATTAGTAACTGCTCTTTCTATAGTTAAATAAACATAAGCAGGGTACATTGCAACTTTGTGTTATATAACAGTATATAACTGGCATTCCCTGCTAGAAAGTTTACTGCGAATCTGAAGTATTTAAAATGTTGGGAAATGGCAAACATGTGCCCACAGCAGTATGATGTTCTCTAAAGGAGGCAAACTATGTTATCTGTATGCTATTGAAGGTTTCATTTTTGGTTTTGACTGAACGCTGCCTTTCAGTTCCTAATTTACTAGTTTCTCACTGGAAACTTGAAACTTTAAAAAGGGGGGGGTGCTGGAAACATAGATGTCCTTTATTTTTTGGTATCTTTCATGGTGGTGATTAGGCTACAAAAAATAGTGGAAGAGCAACAAACCTATTACATATACACTTGAAAAAATGTGTAGCTGTAATGTTAGATATTTACAGTATGGAAGATAAGTAGACGAGAAAACTTCACATTGAGAATGTTCCATAAGAATTAGTAACCTTAGCACTTTTTAACACTGAGAATGTGTAAGTTCATTCCTTGACAAAGGGTTGGGCATGTTTTTACCTGAAGACAAACCCTAAAGTCCTGCAACCTTCATATTTGAAAAAAAAAGTATAGATTTCAACCTGTAAATTGTATTGGGAACTATTTCCAAACTCTAGCAGTGCAATTTTAACTTTGCTATTGCTGAAAAAAAATGCTTGCACAGTTAATTAACCACTTCCTGTTTGGCTCATGTTCAGCCAGACAGGAGCAGTGCAGGAGAAGGTAGCCGTTTATAAACGTCCTCCCACATTATCTGCCTGTGCACGCTCCCTGGGAGCGCGCGGCACCGCAATCCGGTGCCTGCTGTGTCCTCCGGAACACCGATCACTGTACGGGACCTCTGTGTGAGGTCCCCATCATGTGATCACTGATTGGCCAGTCAGTGATCACATGAATAGTAGTAAGCAAGTTGTCACTTCTGACATCATTGCTTACTACTAGTGAAATCTGTGAATGATCACAGAGGTCACATGGTACAAGGCTATTCACAACAGCCTTGTACCATGTGACAAGCTGTGACCAATCACAGCTCTCACAGTATTTCTCAATGGCTGCAAGAATGCAGCCATAGAGAAGGAGAAATTATTGCTTTTACAGCCTTTATGGGTGTAAAAAAAAAAATCTTCATCACTCCCCACAAGTAGTACACTGTCACTATGGTGACACTGTACTGCTAGGGTGACAGTATGTTTAAAAAAAACATAAATGATAATATAAAAAAAATAAAATAAAAATGTAAAACAAATTTTTTAAATTATAATTTTTGGTTATAAACTAATTTGGGTTATTTTTTTTTATTTTACTAAAAAGATAGCTGAATACGTGTTGGCCAAGATTTATGAAGAAAGATTATTTTTTGCAAAATTTTATAAGAAAAACACTTTTTTTTCAAAATGTTTTTTATTCAAAGTGTGATAGCACTGAAAGCTGAAAATTGGCCTGGACAGGAAGGAGGTGAAAGTGTCTGGACTTGAAGTGGTTAAATACATTTGCAAAGATTTTAGCCAACTTTGTTGCAGAGTACTACATGTTGTACTGAAACATGCAAAAAAGAATGGTGTGTTAAAGAGACAATGTCACCTTGCCTATGCAGAGCAATATGACAGTGTTTCTGAAAAGGTCATCCACTAACTCCTTATGCTCACTATACCTGTGCTCCCTGGATTCTCTTTGCTCCTCTGCAGTTGGCAAGAATACCCGGAACTTCTAGGTATAGTGGGAGCTTGTAAACAGCTTGTAAAACTATTGTCATATGACCATGGAAAATGCCACTGCTCCCCTTGGTCACTGACACAGAGGAAGCACAGGTAAGATATGTATATGAGAAATGGGGGATACATGAGCAAGGCAAAGGTGCGCAAAAACTGTCACGCCAAATCACTTGTCAGTAATTTTAATTTTTCCTGATAATGGCTGTCAATGTATTTTAAAAGTGACCTTGCTGCTATAGTAAACTTCCCAAATTAAACTATGCTATACTATACAGTATATTATAAAAGTCAGAAGTAAATAGTTACCTCTCCTGTTGCCCACACTGCTAAATGCCTCTCCAATTCTGAGTAATTGCCTTCCGAAGTCTTCGGGTTCCATTTTCTACTGTCTCCTCTAGAGACACGGAGGTCAGTGGGGGGAATTTCTGAAAGCTGCATGTAACTAATGAGATCATCACTCTTGAAGTGTCAGCTTCCATGTGGCCTTTGGGCTCTATTTCTCAGCAATGGAGCAGCAGCTCATGATACGGGCAGCAGCAGAGGTAAGTATTTACTCTCTTCTTCAAAAATTTAGCATAGCAACGGCATCATTTTAAAATGGCAATTTCATGAAGCCTGAATTTTAATAGATGTGTTAGTGAAAAAACTTTTCAAACTTTTCTTTTAACCAAAGGTTTACAAATTACTTTACTATTTTAAGGGGGGGAATCATCCTTTATTTATGGACCTAAACCTGTATATGTACAGTAATTAGAGTGTTGCAGTCACATGGCATTGTTTTATTGTATTAATGTTTATCAAAAGCATACATTTTTTTGGGTATGGAAGTAATTACATCTCTGTTTGGTTTATATTGTTTTCTGTGTCCCCACTGGACAGAAAATTATTGTGGAAATTAAGGATGCACCAGATGTAACTGGAACAAGAATAAAATAATAATCTTTCAATGGGGAACCCTATTTCAGTGTTCCAATGGTTTGTCACTTTCAAGAGATATCTTATGAATTGTTATTGTGTTTTCAGAGCATAAAGTAAAGAAAAATTGACTAAATGGGACACAGGCAGCTCAATGAGTTTGAGTTTCAAGTCACATTGGGCCCAATTCAAAATGCTAAAGATTTACAAACAAAACAAACATACATTTTTTCTGTCTTAGTTTATTTTTAGATGAAAAAAAAAGAGTTCTCCCCTAATGATTTTAGCCTGCAACATTACAGCATCATACATACAGTCCAAAGCAGGGGCGGACTGACCATTTGAGCACTCGGGCACTGACCGAAGGCTCAGGGTCAGTAGGGGGCCCCAAGAGATGCCCCTGGTACCTTTCAGAAGCTTTTTTGGGTGTGATTTGATTGTGGGTAAGTAGTTGGTAAGTAGTTCATAATATGAAATAGGGAATGCACAGTGCAGAGAACAGGTGGTATAGAATAGGCAATGATCAGCATAGAGTACAAAATTAGGAGGTATGAAATAGGGAATGGTCAGCGCAGAATACAGAATGAGGTGATGTTGAATAGGGAACACACATTGCAGAGCACATAATGAGGGGAGTAGAATAAGGCTCCATGTACACTGCAGCTGATAAACTCACGTTCAGGAGCTTTTCTGTGTTTTTTTCACCAGCCCTTGAACTCTCCCTAATGTTTTCCTATGTGTCCATGTACACTATGTTGTTTACAGTCGTTTACAGGCAGTTGAGTTTACAGTCGTTTTTTTAGAAGGTGCCAAACTTGCATTCCGGAGTAGATTTTATCAGTGTTTCAAATGCCAAACACTTGTAAACGCGTGTAAGTGCTGCGAAACGCGTTTATGAGCTTTTGCTTTTGGAACTTTTTTTTAACTCTTCTATTTCCAGATGCTGTCCCTAGCCTTTTTTCATCATGAAAAATGCATGCAAAGTGTTTTCCCGGTACTCAAATGGACCTAGCACACCATACTTCAAGGTTTTGCATGAAAGAAAATATGTTAGACACTGCTGCAATAATTTCTGCACAGAAATTAGCTGGAACACATCCAAACACCAAAAAAAAGACAGCTAATCTCAACAAATACTGCTCTCTCTGCTTTTGCTTTCTCTATTTCTCTCAAAATGTCTGAAATAGTTAATTTTTTACTGTTTTTCAGTGCATTTTGGGCATTTTGGAAGGTCACCTGAGGTTATCTTTAAAAAACGTTTCTAAATGCAAACACTCATAAACGCGCATAAACGCAATATGCAAACGCTGCTTAACAGACATTTTTTAACTTACGTTTTCCAGCAGTCAGTTTCCATTGTTCAGCAGTGTTTTCCAAACATCCTGTGTACATGGAGCCTAAGGAATGTACAGTGCAGAGAATGGAATGAGGTAGTGTGGAATAGGGAACATGCAGAGCAGAATACAGAATGAGGTGTTATTGAATAAGGAAGACACAGTGCAGAGTACAAATCAAGGGGATGTAGAATAGGGAGAATAATAGAACAGCATATGGAATGAGGAGGTATGGAATAGAGAACATAAATAGCAAAATACAAAATGAGGCAGTGTGGAGCAGGGAATGCACAATACAGAGTACAAAATATGGAAGTGTGGAACAGAGAACATAAAGAGCAGAGTACAGAATGAGGACTAGGAAAAGCACAGCAGAGACTATAGTGAAGAAAAAAAAAAGCCGGCAATTGCATTTAAAAATCACACCGACTTCGTATTGTGAGAAAAATCAGTGAAAAACCCGTAAACCGAGGCATTATTTTCAGTGGATTTTCATTCGTAAACCAAAAATTACGGTAACTGAGGTACCACTGTATTTGTAAAATTATGATACGTATTGAAAAGACATTTTGTAATAAACCAATCATATGCACATATAAAAAAAAATAAAAATAGTTTCCTTTTAATATATATACCATATTTTCCGGCGTATAAGACGACTGGGCGTATAAGACGACCCCCTACTTTTCCTGTTAAAATGTAGTGTTTGGGCTATACTCGCCGTATAAGACTACCCCTCTTCCAATGCACACCAGTGGGAAGAATCGTGCCCCATCATTAGTATCAGTGGGAGGAATAGTGCCCCATCATTGGTGTCAGTGGGAGGAATAGCACCCCATCATTGGTGTCAGTGGGAGGAATAGCACCCCATCATTGGTGTCAATGGGAGGAATAGTGTCCCATCATTGGTGTCAGTGGGAGGAATAGCACCCCATCATTGGTGTCAGTGGGAGGAATAGTGTCCCATCATTGGTGTCAGTGGGAGGAATAGCACCCCATCATTGGTGTCAGTGGGAGGAATAACACCCCATCATTGGTGTCAGTGGGAGGAATAGTGCCCCATCATTGGTGTCAGTGGGAGGAATAGTGCCCCATCATTGGTATCAATGGGAGGAATAGTGCCCCATCATTGGTGTCAGTGGCAGGAATAGTGCCCCATCATTGGTGTCAGTGGGAGGAATAGTGCCCCATCATTGGTGTCAGTGGGAGGAATAGTGCCCCATCATTGGTGTCAGTGGGAGGAATAGTGCCCCATCATTAGTATCAGTGGGGGGAATAGCACCCCATCTTTGGTGTCAGTGTGAGGAATCTTGCCCCATCATTGGTGTCAGTGGGAGGAATAGTGTCCCATCATTGGTGTCAGTGGGGGGTGGAATAGTGCCCCATCATTGGTGTCGGTGGGGGGGGGATAGTGCCCCATCGTTGGTGTCAGTGGGGGGGAGGAAAAGTGCCCCATCGTTGGTGTCAGTGGGAGGAATAATGCCCCATCATTGGTATCAGTGACAGCAATGATGGGGCACTATTCCTCCCACTGACACCAATGACACTTGCTGACCCCTGTTCAGTATGGTGCTGCTGCAGCCAGCATATATGGTTGCAGCAGCACCTGTGCATGGCACACTTACCTTCACTTGATTTTCGCGGGGCCGCTCGGCTCCGCCTCCTCGCCGGTGATTGGCCGCCTGTGTGCCTTTCCTGAGCTACAGTTCTGGCGGCCAATCACCAGTGAGGAGGCGGAGCCGAGCAGCCGCGCGAACATCCAGTGGCCGAACTGAAGGAAGGAGCAGCCGCGCTTCCTGGACCGGATCGTCGCGGGACCGGAGCCAGGTAAGAGACAGCAGCCCCTGCCCACCCCTGTACTTAGTTTCCCTTCTGTTGGAAGGGGGGGGGGCGGCAGCGGCACCGCACCGCCCCCCCTAAAAAGTGTCAGCATGCCGTATACCGGCGTATAAGACGACCCCCGACTTTTGAGAAGATTTTCAAGGGTCAAAAAGTCGTCTTATACGCCGGAAAATACGGTATATATATATATATATATATTTATATAAAACACAACTTTCTATAAGTATTTTATGTTACAACTAGACTCAATTATTAGTGTTTATTAGTTATATAGCACCAACAGTTTGTGCAGCACTTTACAATATAAAGGAATACAGTAGTTTCGATACAATTCAGTACAAGAGGGTTAGAAGGGCCATGCTCCTGAGAACTTACAATCTAACTGACAGAGAATACAGTTGAAGAACATTTTTACACTTTCAGGTATAAATCTGTGTAAACCTTGTTTTTTTTACAAACAGAGCATTTGTTCATACCTACTTACAATGCATAAAAGCAAACAGCATACCTGCTCAACCTGGTTGTCAAGTAATCTATATAGGGAGATGCTGGTGCACGGAAGGACCTCCGCCTGTTCTCAATTCCAATAGCATAAACACAAATCCCTCTATGATTAAGGCTACAAGTTGGGTGAAAGCAGACTATGTCCTTATAAATGAATTTGCCCGATCTTCAATAAAGCATACTGAAATAGAATGCCATGTACAGGATTTGCTTTTATACTTTCAATGCATGCAGCAGAAATCATTTAGTTATTATGATACAAACCTTCTGCATAATGTGTTGAATCAAAAATAAAATAATGAACACAGATCTGACAAACAAATATTGTCATCTGGTGCCCTGGTGTGTGGCACAAGATGGATTACTAGCATAGTAGCATTTTACTGTGAAATACAGACTTTGCTAAATTCAAGTGATTACTCTGACTACAAAATTTAAATAATTTGTTTACAGATCTTAGAACTTGTGGGCCTGGACAAGTCTGAGACTCCTGACCCACCTGCTTGTATACCACTTAGTGAAAACATGACCTGACAATAAAATAAAAAAAAAATAGAACCTCAAAAATATTATTCTATTGATACCTTAATATACCATTCTAAGATGATAGGCAAAGCCAGAGGTAAGTTTGCAAGTATAAAAGCATGCTTGTTCATTTTCTTTCAATGTGCTTTGAAGACTGTCATTACAAGCCCAAGCCATTGTTATGTCTTCAGGAACAGAAACAGTGTATGTTGAGTTCTGTACTGCACTGCCTAATCATACAGATTGTAAACTGTGGAAAAAAGCAAACCCCAGCATAGGTTTCCTAGGTGCTGTCTATCCTTCTATCCCATCATAATTAGTCAATTTAGGAAAGTAGAATGCACATCTGGAGTGATCCCCGAAATCTATCTTGATTAAACCTTGGGTCTGAAAATATATACATTCTAGTTAAAGTGATGCAAGGACTGCTGAATCCAACTCCGTCAAACTTGCAAGTAGAATGCAGAGTAGAATACACAACTGGAGTGATCCCCGAAATCTATCTCAATGAAACCTTGGGTCTGTATACACACTAGCTAAACTGTTGCAAGGATTGCCAAACTTCCTGCAAGCCTCCCTAATTGACATGTAAAACATTGTCTGGGGTATACAGGTATGAGAGCTGAAGTGGTTACTGACATTACATACATTTTAGATGTGGGTTTATTTCTACAAAATAAGAAAGCATCAATAGCACCCCCTCCCCAATGGAGCATCTCTACCTTTTTGTGGGAGGTGCTTCTATGGATGGAGAGCCATTTATGACTTCTAATTTTGTAAAATTTTCAGTATCAGTATTCTGATACTCCTGATGCAATATTTTAGGCCTGACAAAGACTAGGCAAAGACAAAATACAATGGAAAAGACAAGTGTAACCAAATTGTTAAGTTCCTATGTGCATTCATTTTAATATAGTACTCAGCTCATTTATGTAAATCACAGTCCAATCATTTTAATAAAAATTATAACCTATATACTATAAACTATACCTACAAATAATATACTTGCTAATTACAGGAATCCAAATTATGTATCACTATTAACATGTATGTAAATCTATGTATAGCTAAAATATTATTTAAGATTTAACATGTTAATGTAATTTGAAAAGTAATTTTAAATATTTTTGAATCTTAAACTTTCATAGCAAGATCACCAGGTATTGTTTAAATGAAAGCTCTTAATTAGCCACCTCCAATTATAGGTTGACATTGCTCTGTCCATATCGCCCAAACATTATTCCGCATTGTCATCCTGTCACATGGGCTTCTAATAGATCCTATCAGTGGCTGTTTCAACACAAGTTACTCAGACATGGTCCACACCATAAAGCCAATGCTGGAATGTATGCATGTAAACGGGAAAATGGTGAAAAGAAGCTGTAGGAGACCAGTAGCCTTGATTTGCAACAAATGATAAAAAGTAATAATACAATAAGAAAATAAAAAATAGTATTTTATTTTAATAAAACTACAAAAATACACTGTGCTTTAGAAAACTAAATGTCATTCAGTTAGGGTTTATATATACTTTAATAGGCTTAAAACATTTTTTAAAAAATGGAGAGCTGAGTACTACTTTAAAATATATTTGCACATTTGTATAGCATGACAGCTGTCCTTTAATAGGCAAAAATGTAATTTAGCCACTTTCCGCCAAGGTCAATTCTGACATTTCTGACATACATGTTAAAATCTGCACTTTTTTGCTAAAATTACTTAGCACCTCAAGACATTATATAATTTCTGAATGCAGACGCACTGGAGAATAAAATGTTATTTATTGCAATTTTTCATGTCACACGATAATTGCAAAGCTATTTCTCAAATACAAATTTTCAGAAAAAATATATTTGAATACATTTTCGTGCATACAAACACAATATAATACCAAATTTGTGGGTAACATATAAAAGATTATGTTGTGCCAAGTAATTAGATACCAAACAAGTAAAGATTTAAAATGTAGCATGGCCTTGAAATAGTGGCAAACTGCGGTACCTACAAATCACCATTGGGAATGCTTAAAAAGCATTTGCAAGTTACCAGTTTAGAGTTAAAAATTAGCTCTGGTGCAAAAAATATTGTTCTTACTGTGATGTTTGCGGCAATACATTGCATGTACATTTACATTTACATATTGTGATCTGGGGTAGCTCTGGAATGACCGCCAGCCAGGTTGGTAAAAGCAAGACAGTTCATTTATTTGAATCAAGGATAAATAAAAGACAGCTTACTTCAGCCTAAGTCAATAAACAATCCTGGTATCAAAAAATGAAATCTTTGGTCCCATACTGGGGTTAGACTCCTCTATAGTAAGGGTGTCAGGCAGGCCACATGGGGGTTAGCAGCCCCTGTCTCAGCTTGTCTGAGAGTTCACACTTGCCACACAGCTTTTGGGTCTTTCTTCCCTGACACAGGTGCTGCTTTCCCTCTGCTTCCTTTCAAGCCTTCTTCACCTGGGACTTAACCTCCCTGGCAGTATTCCCGAGTGTAGCTCGGGGTTAATTTTCAGTACCAAAAGCAGTAACCCCGAGCTACACTCGGGATTACCCTGCAGCGTTGCTTTGGGATTCCGTTTCACTTACCTTGTCCTGCGGTCCCGCGATGTCCCCTGCAGCATCCCCAGCCATCTCTTCCGGCCAATGCCGGCATCCGTCTTCTGGGTTCCGGTCCCTGCGAGCATCGGGACGTACAGGGGTTGGAACCAGTCGGAAATGTAAAAATTTTAAAAAGTGACATTCTCCAAATACTCTAAAATCACATAGTAAAACATTACTGTATCAAACCATTTCACATACATTTTGTCTCTAGTGCTTTGTCTAGTGCCCTGCGTGCATTTTTACTGTTCTTTCTGCCTTGAAAGTGAGAAAAGTCCATGGCGTCCAAAAAGCATCCCTTTATGTCAAAAGTTGTTTTAGACCATCTAGAGAACAGCGATAGTAAATTAGAACCACTTGCAGAATTGAGTGATAATGATTCGTGGGGAAATTTGTCATCAGACACTGAAAACGATTTTGCGACTTTGCTCAGTGATGTGCAAACTTGGCGCTATATTTCAAATTTCAGTGTTTTTGGTTTGATTATATTATTGAATTCAATTTATTATTATTATATTATTAATTTTATGATTAGTTATTATATTATAATTTATGATTTTGTGTTTCAAATTTTATCATACCCGGGATGTTTACTAGACTCTTGTTCGGACAGATTTCAGTGAGTTATTCCTAAAAATTACAGGCCTACAATATAAAAACGACATATTTCCATGCAAAAAATGTACAACTTTGAGCACAGAAATATTGACATAATCAGACCGCTAGGAAGGTTAATCCCTTCTGGAAGGAAAGTTCTGGTAGTCAGGGTTTGGAAACTCTTCCCACCCAAGTCTCTTTGAATCTCTGAAATCCCGGGTCCTTAACTTCTTGGAGCCAACATCACAAAAATATGCAACCTCACAGAACTGGGCTTTTTTTCATGGCACCATATAATTGCATATCTGTCTTTGTGCTGGGAGCGCGCCGCACGGCAGAGTAGAGTAACGATCGGGACCAGGGACTTTCGATTCCAGGTCACACGATCACTGTGATAGCCTCTGATTGGCTATCACAGTGAAGCCAACCCCCCTTGTTTTTTCTATCTTTGAATGTAGGAGAGAGATACATTGTGTCTCTCTCTCTCCTTGCAGAGTGAGAAAAAAAAACAAAACAACTGTTTGTAAAAAAAATAAAGAAAGGAAAAAATAAAGAAAAAATGCCTAGCTCAAGGTTTAATCTAGTTCAGTGCCAGGGTTAGTGTTTAGGTCAAGGTCAGAGTAAAAGCACAAGGTCAAAGGTCAGGGTCAAAGGTCAGGTTTTTTTTTTTTATAATTGGTATTAGTGTCAGTTAGTGTCAGTGTTAGTGTGTTTTAGGTAAAAAAAAACCTCACAATACTGTGGGTACAAACAACAAATAACATACACATATATGGTATCGCTGCGATTTTCAAGAGCTGTAACATTTATCTTTGGTTGTTCTTTTGTAGTAGGTTATGGTAGTAACAAGAAACACACAGCTAAATTTAAAAAAATATATATTTTTTTACTGTTTTGGCCCAGGTTTCCTTTGATAATAAAGAAAAAATCAGGGGATATCCTTTATCATTCACCACCAAATGAAAGCCCAGTTTTTCTTGAAAAAAACAAGGTATAATTCACCTGGATGTACAAAGTAGTTGGGATGATATGTACGGTTTTACTAACACATGGTGAAGTTATAAAATTTTACTTAGGCTTTAAGATTTGTTTTTACTCTTAGGCGTGAAGGGGTTAATAGCAATCCAGAGAAAACTGGAAATCAGTCCTCTCCAGCCAAGTTTAACCCAGGACACCTCATCCTGCATGGGGAGAACCCCTGAGTACCAAAATGTCTCTACAACTGTACCGCTTAAAGGGACCACAACCTAAATATAGGGACACATTGCTGTTCAATATATACACTTAGTGTGTTGAACTGTTATGTTCGCATAAAACATGCAAATCACAATTGTGCCAAAAATATATATGAAAAGTCCTCAAATAAAATCTGATGATAAAAACAACAAAGATATCCACGTGTGAAAAAAGTAATAAATATATCCACTTGTGTAAAAAGAATTTCCCTCATTCACAGACTACCATTCACCTCTTGCCAGAGCCTAAGACCCGCATTAGAGAGGTCTGAGCAAGCTTGCAATAAGTTCATCCCATCTGGTGGCTCAGAATCTCTCACAGCATGGAGGATAAAACTCTTTAATGATCATCCAACAATATGTAGAGCAATCTCTCGCAAGAGGAAGGGGGAGAGGGAACTCCATAATGTAGTACATTAAAATCACTTTATTAAACTATGCATAATATACTCACAGGAGTAGAAGTAACATAGACATGTAATACAAACAACAATGCCAGACCTCTGGTAACCCTCCGAGGACATCCTGTGGAATGAAATGCTTCAGGGATTGGCCACAGAGGTGATTCAATCACACCGGCGAGGTCTGTTTTTTGCTTCTTTTTTTTTTTTAACTGTATTGCTATCACAAGGGATGAACTATATATAGCATGGGTTATAACAGGTACTATTTATTGAGAGATCAGGGGTCTGTAAGACCCTGCTGCAGCCATGATCCTGGTATCAAATTTGCAGCTGGTGATGGGCTTACTGTAAAAGTAATCTGAGTAGCTTTGCAGCTGCCCTATCACTTTTACAAAGTGCCTGTGGAGATTTAGGTACCACATCCACCTGAGGATGTACAGGTATGTCGTAAGGGCTAAAAGTGGTTAAGCTATTGCTATCCTTTTCCAAAACTGAAATATAGTATAGTAAATGGAAAATACGTTCATTATGTAAGCCTCCAAGTGGAATAATTACATTAACATTGAGGAACAAACAAGAATTAACATTTTCTGTAAAAAAACTTTTGGAATTGAAAAAGATAATGACACAAGTACAGCTAGATGTCATTACATTTTTGACAACTTTGTTCTGAGTCTGAGTTGAATATACAGGAATCTATCATCTTCTTAGGTAAATCTCTTTATCCTTTTTAAGCCAATAATCCAAGTTAGGTAGGCACTGTAGAGAAAGAAGAACACTTTACATACTTTTGATTCCTGGTGTTTACAGGAAATATGCATGCATTAGGCATTTCTGCCTTGCTAAGTGCTCTCAAATTGAAGCAGACATTAAAGTGTTCAGATAGTTGTATTATAAATTTTTAGCAGTGCATATGCTGAAAAGTAAATCATCATTTTAATGCCATTATTTATTTATTTCTTTTTTCCTTCACAATAGAGAAGAAAATCACGGTATTCTGACCTTGACTTTGAAGTAAGTCGACACATTAAATATTGTCTTATTTCACAGCTGTGTTACTTTCAATTATCTTTTAATGTTGATACCCAATTAAAAATGTTAAAAAGAATATTTTTTATCTTGATAATAAAATGTGTAAATAGCTCAGGACTGTATACTTATGTAAAGCTGCAAGGCTGTCTATGCTAATTTCTAGTTGAAAGCTCATCTGTTATGTGCAAATTAAGCTTCCTTTACAGTGTGTCAGTTGTCTACAGGATCCAGGGGAAGAAAAGTTAAAAGTATTCAGCTTCATAGTGACATTACTATCCCGAAACAAACATGTAAACACTTTCACTAAAAGTCAGCATATTTATCTATGCTCATGAAGTGCTCAAAACCCCTCCGCTATTTTGGAGACAATCCAACACACTAGACACTGCTCATTTAGTTTTTTCTTTGCCATGTTTATATATTTTGCTTTTTTTGGTTTGCTCATACAGCCATTTTACAGATTTTGGAATTTCTTTCACTTAGACAAAATCTATTTGGAGTACTGTGTCTCCAGCCAGCTCTTAGTACTCTGGGAATCCTTCATCATTTTTTACTTTTTTATTTGTAAGAAAAAGGGATATATTTCTAAAACAGTAAATATGTCATTCACCAATTTAAAACTAAAGTTACCAGCCACAGTAATAGTTTAAACACACATTAAAGAATAAATCAATCACTAAATAATGTTGACTTAGAACTAATATAGTTTTCCTTTAAATATGACTGCAGCAAAACACATATGTCTTAAATTAAGCAACCCTTACCTTAACATTGCTTTGTGATCCCTGGCATGAATTAAATTAGCAACCGTTGGCTTTTAGCACTCAGATTTCCTGTTTGTCTATTCCAATATGTTCATGACATACAGTATTTACAAGATAACAGACTTCCTAATGGTGTTGTTCAGGTGGGAAATATTGGTGGAAATAGGCAGGTACATGAAAGTCACTGGAGCCTCGGGACCCACTTCAGTTCTTATCCCAATGTGACACTATGCAATTCAATTTCTGCATGCACTTATTATTCTCTAAGAGGTCAATTGGTAAATTATTGTGAGCAATGAAATTAATCAGAATTATACATTGCTCATAACTTCTTGATTGTGGCCACCCTAAATCATAGAAAGCAAGCATTCAAAGAACTTCCCTGTTGGGTTTAGATACAGGCATGGCTGTTATCTGCAATTAGGAAGCGATGATAGTACAGAAAGGGTTGCAGACAGTGCCGCATCAAGAGGTCATGCAAGAAATGGTATGTACAGTCAATGCATATGTTTTCAGCCATATTCAGGTCATTGCATTGTTTACATCCCTCTGGCAGCTTCTTGATCTGTGGTCTATGTCTGTTCAGTTCAGCCCCATGGGCTTCTACAGGGATGGTAGACTGATCCATCCTTCTTCCGTCCTACCAGACCCCTGGAAGTTTATGGGGCTGAAATGAGAAGTCATGGATGTCAGGTCAATAAGCCAATTGAGGGATGTAACCAATGCTGCAGGTCTTGGACCAACATTCAGGTAAATATAGTGATTTAGGAAAGAGGGGGTGGTTTAGACCTACTTAGGTAACTGGGGGAAAAAGGTAAGAACACTCCATGGGAAAGTTTCTTCGCACTTTAAATAGTATACGCCTTTATTAGTGTAGCACCTATCAAGTGTTTTACTTCCTTTTTTGTATCATCTACATTACAGGGCAATTAAAAGCAATATATATATATATATATATATATATATATATATTTAGTAGGTGACATAAATAACTATACATGTAAAATGAAAATGTAGTTAGACCACAGCATACTGCCCATTTCATTTTTTAATGTGCAACACCACCGATATGAAAGAAGTCCTAAGCACAGAAACTGGTTATGTGAATTGATTGTGCAATTGCCTTTATATGACAAAGATTTGTAGGTTCGCAATAAATTACAAAAACATGCTTAAAAGCAAAGCATCTATTTATTAATATTAGAACATGTTGCCATGGGTAGAACAATATAAAGACTCCTAATTCCAACCCCTAGGACACAGAGGTGTTTCAGATTCCATAGTCATTTTCATTGACTCATAAATATTTTTATTTCTGTAAAAGATAACTGATATAAATCAGCAGAGATAGAAAACAACACACTGTAATATCTGAGGAAAAACAGTCACAAATGCCAAGAGTGAACAATGAATAATCACTGTGGATCGTTTTATAGAGCTGCAGTACATTCTATAGCAGAATGTTCGCTATGGCAACTGTTGCTAAGGTTCCTAAGTCTGACGTTTCTTTTGCTTCAGTGCTGCATGTTGCACTGCAGATATTTGAACAAATAATATAGCCCAAGCTAATGAATAATTTAAATAGCTCTATTTTTCTTTTATAGTTAAACCCTAGGAATGCTCAGAAACAGACTAAAAAAATGAGCTGCTGTTAAAAATAACTATGTAAACAACATATATGATTAAGATCAGTACACCATGAATAAGAGGCTATTTAAAATTCTACTTATTATGTGCACTGTTTTCTACCAATATACAACTTATCAAGTGTATATACAGTATATATACTCTATATATTTATATGTTAGGAATCAAATTTTACATTTTTATTGTTTTTTATGAGAAGCAAATCAGGTATAATATTTGTTTTAGGTAAATCATATATCTTTTATTGTGACAGTGTATGAAATGTGTGCATATGCAATTTTGCAAATGACTTACACAAAAGATTTTACATTACATATAAAGCATAGGACTGATTCACATTTATGTTTTACTGTACTTGTTTTATTACACATCAACACATGCACACAGGTTTGCCAATGTTTTAAATGGTGCTACCTTGCATCTGTGCGATGTATTGATGTGAATGTTCATTTTTATGCATCAAAGTGTGTTACATAGTCTGTTGATGACAATTATAGAGCATGAAAATGCATGATTGTATAATGCAAGGAAGGACATTCAGATAAGTGTGATTCCATATTATAGATCATGTAATAAAATAATAGTCCCATAATCTGTTCAGACCTATATATGCATAATTATATAGTTACATAGTTAGTCTGGCTGAAAAAAGACAAAAGTCCATCCAGTTCAACCAAACAAAAAAAAAGTTATAATCCTATACCCACAGTTGATCCAGAGGAAAGAAAAAAAAACAGCAAAGCATGATTCAATTTGCCCCTACAGGGGAAAAAAATCCTTTCTGATCACCCGAGAGGCAATCGGATATTCACTGGATCAACTTTACCTATAAATGTTAGTATCCAGTTATAATCTGTGTATCCAAGAAAGAATCCAGGACTTTTTTAAAGCAATCCACTGAGCTAGCCAGAACCAACTCTTGAGGGAGTCTATTCCACAATTTCACAGCTCTTACTATGAAGAAACCTTTCCATATTTTGGAGATTAAATTTGTTTTCCTCCAGACGTAAAGAGTGCCCCCTTGTCCTCTGTGATGACCTCAGGGTGAATAGCTCTACACTGAGTTCACTATATGATTCACTGATGTATTTATACATGTTGATCCTATCCCGCCTTAATCTCCTCTTCTCATGAGAGAATAAATTCAGTTCCTCTAATCTTTCCTCATAGCTGAACTCCTCCATGCCCGTTATCAGAGTGGTTGTCCTTCTCTGTACTTTCTCCAGTTCCCCAATGTTCTTTTGTGAATTGGTGCCCAAAACTGAACTGCATATTCTAGATGAGGTTTGACTAAGTGTTTTAATAAGTGTGTTAATAAGTGTTTTAAGATCTGTGAGCACTAAGGCCAAGGGACTCCATATTTTAATCAATGAATGCAATCAACATTGCTGAGTACCACCATGTAATGGAAGGGAATAATATTCTTGAATATTATGAGTAACCCTGACATCTTTTCCAAATTAGAGGAAGGTGGTACAAATCAGTATGCCATCCACTTATGCTGCTATATCATCAATACCTTTTTAGTGGGACCTGCTGATACTGGCACCTGTTGATTCCATCACACTGCATTAAGCAAAGACAACTCGACGGGATGCTCCAGGCAGACTAAATCAAATTTGCGTTGTACCACGGACAAGATGCCAGCAACCAACAATGATATAACTGGTTCTGGGGGGATAGATTTGATAGAATTTTTTTTTTCACTCATTTTACTAGTAAATGTTTACTAGCAGAATAATATATATTTGGTAGTAATTTCTGTAAGCATTAGCAATACTTCAGTCATTGCTGCAGCTGCAGCAGTTAATAAGGTATCAATTTTTAGGGCCAGTGATTTCCTTCAAAGTAAAAGTAAGCCAAGCAGCTATACAGCCACTGGATCACTTTTACATATGGCTTTTCCAGGTTCTCCCATCCAAATCCTCTTAGCTCCCAGAGCTTACATTTCATGTTGGTGATGTCTTGGTTTCACACATTATACCTTTTTAGTGTTTGTAGTTTACCCTAGCATATTGTACATTTTTTTCAGGACAGATAGGGCTTTATTTGGTAACAAATTTGGATACATATTTTTTATTTCCTTGGTTTTTATTGGAAATATATTTTTTTATAATTTGTTCACTCCAATATATTTACCACAAAATATAATCAACAAAGCCTGCTGAATAAAATTTGACAGTATCACATTACTGTGACTTTTATGTAATGTAGCAGAATGGTAATGTTAAGGGTACATTCACACCAGGTCTGGTGGGACTGCATTGGGCAGCTATTGCAACACAGTTGCAAAGCACCCCCATCACAAGACAAGGCAAAATGCCTTGTCTCTAGTGTGTCTGGTTCACACCACTGCATTGCAGTGGTTTGTGCAGAAAAAGTATTGTATGCAGTATTTTTTTCAAGCGCAGCACCGCATGCCAGCCAATAGAACTTTATGAAATGTTACTGTGTGCAGTTTCAGCAAAGTTCATTAAAAAAAGTGAACAGTGCAATGCACCACAATGCACACTGTAACGAAGGTAAGAGCCTTAAGCTTTTTTCTACGGTACATTGCAGTGCACTTGGGAATAAACAGTTTGCAGAAATTGCTAGCATAACATTAGGATAAGAACCATGTAGCTGTGCAACAGAAGACTACTTCTTTTTATTTCAGTATTCCTTTTTTGTTTTTTGATCTTTTTTAATAAAGAACTTTTTTCTCACTTATTACACTGTTTTTGATGAATGAGTGGGGGTACCATGTACCCCATATACTTTCACATCGGAGGCTGGGATCTGGGGGCCCCCTTGTTAAAAGGGTCTTCCAGATTCCATTAAGCCCCCCGCCCACAGACCCCCACAACCACCGCCCAAGGTTGTGGGGAAGAGCCCTTGTCCCCATCAACAAGGGAACAAGGTGCTTTAGAGGGAGCCCCTCTACCCCAAAGCACCCCCCATGTTGAGGGCATGTGGCTTGGTATGGTTCAGGAGGGGGGTGCTCGCTCATCCCCCCCTTTCCTGACTTGCCAGGCTGCATGCTTGGATAAGGGGTTGGTATGGATTTTGGGGGGACCCCACCCCAGTTTTAAACTTTTACGTGGGGTTATCCTTTAAACCCATACAAGACCCGAAGGGCCTGGCAATTCTTTTTTTTTTACATTCAGCTGTCAGTGGGGAAACCATCAATTTTTAAGGATGTGGTGGCTGGCTTCCCGGACCTTTCCTTAACCACTTCCCGACCGGCCGTTGTATATAAACGGCCGGACGGTGGCACTGCAGGGTCGGGTGGCCGTCAATAAACGGCCTCCCCGCACCCTGCTTGTGCGCGCTCCCTGGGAGCGCGCAGCACCGCGATCCGTTGCCCGCCGTGTCCTCCGGACACAGTGAAACACCGATCGTCGGATGGGACCTCTGTACGAGGTCCCGATCATGTGATCACTGATTGGCCAATCAGTGATCACATGCAAAGTAGTAAGCAAGATGTCACTTGTGACATCATTGCTTACTACGTGTGAAATCTGTGAATGATCACAGAGGTCACATGGTACAAGGCTATTCACAAAAGCCTTGTACCATGTGACAGGATGTGACCAATCACAGCTCACTCAGTTCTTCTCAATGAGTGCATGAATGCACACAGAGAGAAAGAGAAATGATTGCTTTTACATCCTATATGGGTGTAAAAGCAATCAGTGTAAAAAAAAAAAAAAAATCTTCATCACCCCTCACAAGTAGTACAGTGTCACCATGGTGACACTGTACTGCTAGGGTGACAGTATGTAAAAAATAAAAATAAAAATAAAAAATAATAATATAAAAAAATAAAATAAAAATGTAAAAAAAAATGTTTAAAAATTATAATTTTTGCTTATAAACTAATTTGTATTTTATTTTTTACTAAAAAGATAACGGAATAAATTTTGGCTAAGATTTATGATGAAATATTATTGATTTGCAAAATTTAATAAAAAAAACACTTTTTTTCAAAATTTTTGGACATTTCATTTACATAGCAAAAAAAATACAAATCCCAGTGGTGAATAAATACCACCAAAATAAAGCTTTATCTATCTCAAAAAAATGGTAAAAAATTCATTTGGGTACAGTGTTGCATGACCGCGCAATTGTCATTCAAAGTGTGATAGTGCTAAAAGCTGAAAATTGCCCTGGTCAGGAAGGGGGTAAAAGTGTCCGGTCTGGAAGTGGTTAACAACCAGATATTCTTCACACAGAATTCAGATGAGTTGATAAATTTTCAACCAATTTGAATTCGAATCATTCAGAAAATGTGCAATTTGTTAGAAAATTAATAAGGTAAATGAAACAAAACTAAACTAAAATTCCAAAACAAACCCACAAAATGAAATTAGTAACATAGCGATTTATCCGAAACAAAACAAATTTTTCCATTCTGCACATGTATAGTTTAAAGGGACCATCTGATATTGAGTCATAAAGATCACTTCTAATAGTGGTTTATTGCTGTCTGCAATCAGTCAGTAGTATATTGCTATAAAAGTGATCTGTCTCTGGAGGGAGAGACTGGAGGGAACTACAATAGCTCTGCCTGGGAGTCCATGCTGACAGGAATTACCATAACAAGCTATGTAAATTTACTTCCCATGTAAGAACAATGCAGAGGCATTGTGTTTGCTTCTATCCTACACTCTTATAGAGTGATCTGTACAAGCATTAGATGGCTAAGTGCTGATCATTTCATCTCCTGGGCTTAGTGCTGGACCTTCGCTGTTACTCCGGTGCTGGTGGGGGACACTAATTTAAAATATTTCAGGGACAAATCATTGGTGCCATTTTAAAAAGTAATTTGAGACTCAGGTGGATAAAGTTAACCTGTGCCCAGATCATACACAATCAACAATTGATTACATTGCAAGCAGCTAGAGAGGTGAGAGAGGGCTTGCTTTAAAGCACTTTTTAAATATACCAATATAATTACTTTAATTATGTTTTAATAATAGCTTCTTGTAATCCACTGTACAGTAGAAATATTTGAATAGTTGGGTAATTGAGGGGTGCAAAATTAGGAGCAATCAGCAAAATATACTGAAAAGTAACATGCTGCTATTCCTTCTATTCTTTTACTCTCCAATCACAGACTCGAGGAAGAGAGAGAAGATCTAAATTTCACTAAAGAAACATTAGGTCAATAGACTGGCTGTGCTACCTGCCACAGAGCTGTAAATATCAGAACTGGATGAAGAGAAATACACATCTTCTAGCTAGCTCTTATATATGCATTTCTAGCTGTTTGCCTGGAGTTAGCACTAAGGGGGTTCTAAAGTTAAAAGGTTTTTTTACCCTAATGCATGACCTGCATTAAGGTGATAAACTGTCCACTTGTGTCTTCCCCCTTTCCTAAAAACTTACCTGGGTCCTCACTTGGTCCAGTGCTCTGCCCATCTTCAGCAGCGTTGGTCTCTCTCCCTGCTATCACAGGACAGACTGAAATGCAATGAGTAGAGAGCAGGGGCATGGCCGAGCCATGTCTATGGATTCACACAGCCTAGCTTGAGGGCCTGCACATGAGCTCCTATAGTACATGACTTACTATGGGAGAAAAAATCAGGAGAGGATGAGCAGACAGTGCCAGCAGAGGACCACAGAAAATTAGGTAACATCTTTTTTTTTTCATTTTAGGTTATAAAGAGAGCATTTACTATCACTTTAATACATTTTAAAATATGGCTAAAGGATTTGGCACAAAAGTCAAAGTTTTACTTTGGAGTTCTTTAGACTTCAGTAATAATGGGTTAGGTCCTAAATATGTAACGAATCTTAAGCAGCTTAGAAAACAAATGCATGATTTGCCTAGAAAGAGGTAGTAATTGTTTAACCCATAACATATTTCTTCTCTTATCTGAGCCCATGATTTCCAGAAAAAAATCGTATTTTTTATATAAAGAGTGTGACTGTATTTAGATACATCATAATAGCAGTGCTTGCATTTTAGTTTCAATCCACAAGGTGTTCAATTAAGCTAATTAAGTGATTCAGAATCGCCTCTCAGTTTGACTGTTTCACTCATCTGTGACAGCAGAACACAAACACTGCTGATTGCTTAATTGGTTCAATTAAATACTTGTTGAACCCATTCTTCCACAGTCCATTTAGTAAACCTAACAAAAAAAAACCTTAAAAATAAGGCCAGCCCAAATGTTTCCTTTGGCAGCTTTCTGTAAGCACAATGGACACTTTTTAGAATAATTATGCTATTCAATCATGCATGTCCTAAATGCCTTTCTAATGTTGTCTACAAATGTCCATAACACTGGGCTTTGAACCTGAAACTGATGCTTTCCCAAGCAACTTACAAATTTTAGTTTATCATTTAATTTAGGATATTTAAAACACCACAAATATTGCATTTTAAGTTGCTGATTTTGACTAATTAGCAACCGTGAGGCCACCAAGGAAGCATACAAAAATTATAGTGCTGCATGGTTAGCATATGATTAGCTTATTTAGGTAATATGTAAATTTAAAAAAAAAACATCTTGAGACAGCAATCACCTTGTGGTGTTCTGCTCTGTTTGGACGCCGAGTTCACTTGGTGGGTTTTTACCCATCTGTTTCTTTTTTTGACAGTTATAATTCCATGATATCTGATTTCATTTTAGGTGTCCAGTACTCCAAACTTTACACACCCAAACATGTTACTTGTCTATGATTATTTTCTTCTTCTAATGACCAGTCCTTTGGCTGGGCTGAAGAGTTGTTAACTATGCAAAGGGTAGATATGTGAACACAGGCAATTGGAGCAGTTCATCCATTAAGGATCAGTTCACACTTCACTGGAGAGCTGTGTTATTCTGAATAACAATGAATTTCTGTGTGCTATGTTCGCATTTCCTCACAGCTGTCAACTGCAGAGGGGTGTGGAAAAATACAACAGGGCTACATTTTTTTAAACACCTCTCCACAGGGTTTTTTGCAACTCTGTATTTTCATGGGTGATGGGTAAGAAATGAATGAAACGTCACTTTGTGGTACACCATTAAAGTTTTGAAACAAAATGGGGGGAAACAGTGTCATGCATTGTGAAAATTTAGGGCACTGCACCACCGTTGCTGGCATCTGCAACTACTATCCGCAGAGACAAAAATTGTTTTTTCTCTGTAGGCAGTGCAATCCTACTCCAAGTCTTTCCTGATTGATTGTTTAAAGTATATGAGATCTACATTGTGTATAATGGTGAAAGGGACTAACATACTATACATATGTGCCTTTTGAAAGATTTCTCAAATAGACAAGCAGAAAGTCTAAAGAATTAGATAGTAAGACAAAGGCTCAGTTTACCAAGATGTGACACAAGCCTAAGTATTTATTTTTTTCAAAAACGTGGCAGTTATTTTCAGTCCAATGAAATTCAACAATTGCAGTCTAATGACAGAAATAAAGATTTTGATCATTGTGTAAAGGAGTGAGAATAAAGTCTAATATGTGAAAAATGAAACAACTTGAAAAATTGAAGAGCATGTATGGAGAGGTAGATACTGAGGGAGTAAAGTAAGCTTGGAGACAAAATAGTCAGGACGAGTGGTTCCATCTGTAAATCAGAGAATGTTTTAACAAAACAGAGCAAAAAAAAAAAAAATTAGATTAGACCTATAGCCAATAAATGGATTGGGTCTGTCCTGAAAATACTGTATCCCCTATAAAAATAAAATCCTATTAAATAACCCTTAAAATATATATTCATCATTTATTTTGTTGATGGTGAAGTTTTTGATGATGATATTTAATGTGACTCTGTGTAGCTGTATTTGAATGGTAAACTAAATGCATAATAAGGAATGTTTTCTTTTGAATTGTCTCTACACAAAGCAATGTATTTGTGAGAAGTCACAAATGTATCTTCAAAACTCCTAAAACACTTTCAAGTCTCTGAACAGTGTTCAGTTTAAATGGATTCCAGAAAGGAAATTAAATTTGGAATTTTTGAAGTTTTTCTTTGACATGTCATTCGGAAATTAGCTCCTGAAGAATACAACATCAAAAATTGCAACGGTAATATGTTCAGCATACATGTAAAATCTACAAACCTGTTTTACATATGAGCAACAAATCCAAGTCAAGTCTGCTAAATTTTGATTTTTTTGGATCAAACTTACAACAATGTACACTAACAGAAACATGCATTTAATTTTATATATTCTTTTAAAAACATGAGTCAATATATTGTCTTAGGAAACTATAAAATTCCTGGGGTACTACTATAGTTTTAGTTTTAGGCAATGCCTCCTAAATACTTCTGTTTTACAGGAGTATCATTTCTAAGCTCTTTACTCTCCAAAGATATATCCTGTACCTGCTCACAAATATTTGCTTAATGTTAAATGTTTCTTCTCCCTTCTTCTAACTACTAGGAGACATATTTATCAATGGGTGAAATAGAAAAACTAAATAATCTTTCACCACAATTTCCAGGTTGAAATTTCTAACAATTTATTAAGGTGTTTAAAATAGTGCTATCAATACTATTAATTGCATTATGCTTCAGTGCCACATGAGTTTCATTTCCTTACCCATTCTAAAGTCATTTTTATTTTACAACAATAACAACAAAAAAAAGTAATTGAAACCTTATTGCCTACTGAAATACCAACTTTGCACATAGTACATTATGAAGGGGTCCTTTGGACAGCGTTTTAGTTTCCCAAACATTGGTGATACAAAATTGGCATTAAATTGCAACTATGCCAGGAATAGGGACATTTAACTACTTATGTCTTCTTAATAGTCAGTAAAATACCTTTAAATTAAGCCCCATTCACCTTTCCGGTTGCTTTTAATGTCAACTTAATAATTCTTAAAAATCCTCAAAGATCGCAACAAAGACTCAAAGGTCCAATTTGAGTGTGTTTCTAACAGCTTAGAAACATCTACTGTATGTTTAGATTAGAAGGCTGGCAGAATACTAAAATATGTTCTCCACAGGAACTCTCAGACTTCAATACCTGTGTTCTAAACTTTGAAAATAAGTTCCCCCACAATGCACATAGATACAGAGATGACAAGGGCTTGTTTAAAGTCTTTTTCACACCAGGACATGTGTCTGAGAATATGTGCTTTTTTGTTCATTACCACATGTTGCATTTTAGAACAGCAAATTCATTTTAGTGGGCTTCCCTATGTGTGAGAAACATGTAAAAAAAAGGTGCCAGCATGATTTTTAAAATCATACCACACCAAATGTATGATATTGCGGTACCATGCATTTTGGCAGGCATGAACATGCGCATTTTCTAAGAATTAATTGCACCCACGCTTGGCTTCAAAAGAGCAGTGTGATTTGGAGAGGTGCAGGAAAATGCTTGTTTTTTACGTGTTCCTGCACTGAACCTGTTGTGAACAAACCCTTGAAATGTTTGTTCAGAATATGTAAATACTTTAGTGTGTATGATCCAGACACAGGTTCACTTTAAGAGTGTCTTTGCTTTAGCTAAGAGTACATCTTCAGAGTCTCCTAATCCCAAACCTCATCTGGGATTAACTAAAATGTAGTACTTATACCTTTTGCACAGAGCCAGAAATTAGATCATTGTGATAGTAGAAATGCATATCATATATAAATGAGGTGCTAATGTGTAACAGGTGGTGACTTTATCAAAATATTTTTAATCATGATATTCCTTTCTTGAACTTCAATCAATGTTGATTGAAAATGTTAAAAAACCACAATCAAAGTAATATGAAATTTTGTGTGGTGAAGCAAAGTTTATTTTTGTTTTACTAGCTGAAGTTTAGTTAAAAAAAATATCTACAGCTTTAGTCACATCACTTGTCTGTAATGATAAATGTCTCACATTGTGTAGGCATCTGAATCCTGCAGAAATCCTCACTGCAGGGATGCCTGCATTCTTCCTGTCTCTGAACTTCCAGCATGATCTTCAGGCAGAATGGGAGAACAGATGATATGAACATTCTTGTCCATTCATAAAAGTTCTTTCACTGCTTGTAACAAGGTTTGTGAATGGGAGAGAGTCTGATCAGTCACAGGATTCTCTCCCCCCTTCACAATTCATCTCAGTGAAAGGAATAGGAGGATGGATAATACATTATGTATCATGGTAATGAAAGTCTTAAGTTTGTTATTTTTACAATCATGTTCTCATCAAAAGCTTTTTGTTCACATGCATAAATATTACATCAGTGTGTAATCACTAGTTTTCCATATCAGATAGTCAGTTATTACAAGCCTTTATATCTCTTAAAACATTTTTTTCTCATGAAACATTGATTTACCTCCATCTCAAAATGGCCTAATGTCCTGTCTTCTTCAACAAACATCTCACTGATTTTCACAGTTATTGCCAGACTAAAGCTAACAACATTTTATGGAGTGATCAGTATTTATGGAGTGATATTTTGTTTTGTAAATTAACTTTTAATAAATATTTTGCACACATTGATAATATAACATGTATGTGATAAATTCACCTGATCCATGTGAAGAGTATGTGCAATTTATTAGTTTCTTTCTTTCTATAACTTTATTCAAACCTGAAATTAATCTAGGCATATGAAACCTACATAGCCTATAAGAGCATCCAGCAAAGGTCATATTTTTCTTTTGTTTAAAGCATTCCGTGCACCTGAGGAGCACCTAACACAGATACGAATTTACATATTAGGTATATGCCTGTGTGAGCTATCCTACTTGCCAAAAAATATATGCTCAGCTAGCTTTCTAATCCAGAATCCCCTGTCTAATACACTATCTAGGTTATTTTTCTTTCCTGTAATCATAGAAATACAGATTGGTCAGGGCTGTGTTTAGATAGTGAGGAAGCATTATTAAAATCATCTCTGTCTCCAATTCGATCAACAAATTCCATTTCCTAGTTTCTTAGAACTGTATACTGCAGTAAAGCCTGATTGACTTATACTGCTTCTTTTTCCTGTGGTAGTCTAAATGTTTTAGATATTGGATATTTTAATATTTTATTTTATTATGAGATATTTGCATTACATTGTGGGATGCCAACGAGCACTATACTGCTTAAGATAAGCATAATGCACAGTAGGGTCTGAATTTTAGGGGCTGTCTGGCATGCAAGCAACAGCTTTAAAGACAACAATCAGTGCGTGCTGTTGGGAGGTTAAGTCAGTTTCATATGCCTAGATTTAGGACAAGTTCACTTTAAATGTAAATATATTTTCAGACACATTAACAAAACACATGTACTAATACAATTTTGTGGGGTTTTTTTTACACAGAAGGTCATGCATACCAGAAAGAGGCACATGGAATTATTTCAGGAATTAAATCAGAAATTTCAAACTCTGGAAAGATTCCGGGATATACCAAATACTGGATGCACGGTAAGTTCAAATATAATTTTAAAAATCCAAAACATTTTGCAACACTTTTGAGTGCCATTATCCAAAATGTTCATTATCGACTAGACATACTCATACAAAGTCTGATCTTGTTGCTTGCTGCTATGGCAAATGGTTAACTCTTTTTTCATATTTCATTTCACCTAAGCCTAAATGTTCTTTACTTTAATAGATTATGACGATATGTACACATTTAAAGCTCAGTTCTGTAATGCCTGATGCAGCTCTTAAGATGCTTAGGAGCACCAATGATCTCAGTTCATATATGCTATGTTGTCTAAAAGTAGTAGTTTAATGATGGTGTGTGGCTTCTGTTGACTTCTAATATCTCTTGAGGGCATCAGAAGCAAAATACATTCACCTAGTACTACTGTGTGTTGTATGTTCCATTTTTTTCTGTTGCATTCTCCATAATATAAATCAATGAAAAATCCATCAGGGAACTTTTGACCCTCTATAATTTCCAAAGTGTGAGGAGACCTGGGAACTCAAGCGTTGAGATGTTACTACTACATTCTCTTGACATAAAAAACCCTTAGGTGATTTTGCTTTATGGAGTCTACTGAAAATGGAAATACCAATTTTTCATTAGCAAAATATTTAAATGCATGCCCTGCAGAAGGATACAAAATTTATTTACTAGGTATATGAGTTGATTTCCTCACAGCAAAATGGTTAGTACTCTCTACTATGTTAATGCCACCCATCAGGTCAGTGTTTCAAAACTGATATTATTAAAAGGTGAAAGAGAAAAAGGTACTTAGTGGATGGATGTGATCCCAGCAAATAAAGTAGGCAAACTGCCAAGCATACTTCTCATTGTTTGCTCATTTATATTAGGAATAGTGATAGTAGCATTTGAAGTAGATGTAAATAATTAAAATACAGTATGATATTCAAACAAATCATATTGAAGTTAATTTATTAATAATTAAAAATAACAAAACATTAAATTACTGGGTTGTAATAGTATTTTGCCATTAAACCCTTGCTGCCATATGTACACATATATGCTGCCTTACTGAAGTGGGTCTTTTTTTCTATGGGGCTGCATATGTGCATGTATATCTTTGTGCTGGGTGTACGCTGCACAGCACATGGCCAGCACAGAGACTGGACTCTTACAGAGACCCCCGGATCCTGTACTAAAGATTGGGAATCGGAAAACTCGATTCCCAGTCACAAAAGAGTGCATAAAAAGTAAATAAATAAATGAAGACATAAAGAAAAAAATATATAGATCAAGATTTAATCTAGGTCAGTTTTCAATTAGTATCAGTGTCAGTGTTTTACATAGGATAAAAAAAAATGTGCTCCACTGTTTCTGGGCCCTACTAAGGGTACAAACAACAATACACCTATGGGGTATTGATCTCTAGAAGGAGAATTTATCTTTTGTCATTCTTATGTGGTAGGTTATGGTATCAGCCAGAAAATGCGGCGAAATGTAAAACATATATATATATATATATATATATATATATATATATATATATATTACTATTATGGGCCAGTTTTTGGCTGTATTTAAAAAAAACAGACAATATCTATTACTATTTACCACCAAATGAAATCCCAATTTGTCCTGAAGAAGCAACGTATACTTCACCTGAATACACCAAGTAGATGTAATGATATGTGCAATTTTACTAACACATGTCAAAGTTGCAAAACTGTGTTCAGGCTTTAGGATTTGTTTTACCTTCATCATGAAGGGGTTAATGTCACAGCAATAAATAAATAAAACATTTGCATGTACAGCCAGAGGAATTAAAGCTGACACATTACTGCACAGAAAAATAGTTCATTGTTATAGGACTTTGTTCCCTGTCTTTTCTTCAAGCGTGTGCTCCCTGTTGCCATGTATCGATAAGAGAAAACATGAAATTGTATTCACAGACGCTGTGAATATTCTAGACCCAAATAAAAAGTATTTATCTATAAATATTGTGGCAGTTATACATTAATAAATATATAAATATATATATAAATGCACACATATATTTTTGTAAATAAAATACATTTCTGTATATCAGTGTGAATACAATTGTGAATGAAAAAGTCCATAAATGAGTACAAATGAATAAACAACTCCCTATACTGACAAAATTAATCAACTGTTCCAGTTTTGCACATAAAGCAAATTTACTAATAAATGTGGTTTGCTATGCATGACAGGAGACTGCACATACATGATTTCAAAATGTGCTTGAGAATACTTGTTAATGATAAACACCTTAGTGAGCAAAATTGGTACTGGTCACACAACTTTATTTGGTTTATATGGTCACAAACATTTTTTACACCATAATTTTATCATACATTACTTGGTTCATAAACCAGCATTATTTCATTGCTCAATACATAATTAAAATAGGGGCCTGCAACATATGCATTGACCATAAATTAGTGGAGGGAATGCATTTAATGACTGTGAACATCATGCAAACCCAAATACGAATACTTTCTCCATACTCTTGTGTATTTCTATTCAGTATATAGGGTCAAATATGTGTTCTTCCTATCCTAGGTTGTTGACACTATGCCTACTTTAATGACCTAATTATTTAAAAAACAAAATGATAAGATAGGCAAAGGAATACACAGGCTGCTGTTGCTAAACTCTCCTGAATTTTCCAGTTGCGTGACTGTTAGTTTGACCCATTTGCTTCCAAACTTTGAGTCTCTGAGTCAGAACAAGAATAAGATAAGGACTTCTAATGTTACGGTGACTTTCCTGCATCTGCATACGTGTTCCAGGCCAGAGAAAGTAAAAAAATAAAAAAGCACTGAAGCAAGTTTTATTGATTTATTAAAGGGTAGATGTGTTTATCTAGAAAAATGAATCTTAATAAATAAGGTTTACTTAAGGGAAATAAAAAAAACCCAAAAAACATTTATGCTAGTGCATGATTGGGTAGTCAAAGTGAGCACACCTTCCTTTTATTCACTAACATTGTCTGCACAAAGTGAGCAGCCTCGACTACTTCAATAAAGCAAGCCCATAGCATTACAGTCAGGTGGCTAGCATTTTCTGAAGTATATCTGCAATTGTAGCCTCAATATTTCCTTTAGGAAAAGTTTGATTTATTGTATTATTTTAATTCACTTATGTAAATTCCCCTATGACAAAGTCCAATTCTCTAAACTGAGTATGATGTAGAAAGACCCACTGCAGGGTTAATTTTGGTGATTTTGTAGTCATAATACAAAAGAAATAAAATGATATCCTTGAAATATTACTACATGCAGAACTTGCAGAGTGGCCCCCTGGGGCTTCTGGCCTTGTTATACTCCTAAACACTGCTAGCCCTTGTGCTGTGCAGCTGTATGTACTTAAGTTAACCACTAATGGACAACAGCATTGCTATATAAAAATGTAAAATGGTAGCTTGAGAATAATGTAAAAAGACTAGCATAGATTCATTGCTTAGTTTCCAATGCCTACAGAACTGGAGAGCATTCTGTGGGTTATTTTTGTACACATTTCTACAGTGTTGTATTTTTTTAGAGCATTGTACACTAACTATGAATGGACATTTGAAGCTGATTTACTAAAAGAGGTAAGAATATTCACTCAATAAATTGTTTGAATATTAACTTAAACTATCCAATTAACCAAAAGCAAATTCCTGTTCATCTTGAATATGTAATCATGTGCAAATGAAATAAGTAAACAGGACTTTGCTTTTCACATAATTGGGTAATTGAAGTGAATATTTACACAGTTTATTGAATGAAGATTCTCAACTCCCAACTGGCTAATTATATCCAAAGTGATCAATAAGGCTGATATACAGTATTTTGCAGGGTCAGTGACCCAAAACTAAAACATACCCACTGGTTAATTCTCACCCACAAGTTATTTATATTTGTTAAGAAATTGGCAGAGCTTTGTCCATTCCCATCTCTTTTCTCCTATTGAAATTTTCCAAGGGGATTATAATAATTCTGCTTCTTAATTACACTCTCTTTACACTTTATTAGGTACACCTTGCTAGTGCCAAGAAAATATCCTCCACACCATTACACCACCAGCACCAGCCTGAACTGCTGATACAAGGCAGGATGGATCCATGCTTTCATGTTGTTTACACCAGATTTTGACCCTACCATCTGAATGTCGCAGCAACCAGTCTGCTCATTCTTCTCTGTCATCAACAAGGCATTTTCTTCCACACAACTGCAGCTCACTGGATATTTTTTCTTTTTTGGTCCATTCTCTGTACACCCTAGAGATGGTTGTGCATGAAATGTGCCAGCAGTTATTGAAATATTCAGACCAGACCGTCTGGCACCAACAACCATGTCATGTTCAAAGTCACTTAAATCCACTTTCTTCCGCATTCTGATGCTCAGTTTGAACTTCTGCATGCCTAAATGCATTGAATTGCTGCCATGTGATTGGCTGATTAGCAATTTGTGTTACCAGACAATTGAACAGGTGTACCTAATTAGGGTGTCCGTTTATGAACCAGCAGTAATAGATCACTGCTCAGTTCTCCGGAATTCTCGGAGAACACAATTCTCCTGTGAATGCAGTTTATGAAGCATATGTAGATCAGTTCTCCAAACGAAGGGAGAACGGTCTACAAACGCTGGAAAAAGGCTGATTTTACTATAATCTCGCGAGATTACAGTAAAAGATCAGTTTACTAAACAGAGGTAAATTATCTCTGCTTAGTTTTCGGTCCCTCCGATTCTCCAGCTCTGGGCTGGAGAATCTGGAGGGAGAACACAGATCTCCAGAGAAGGGCTGAACATATTCTCCTGGGTGTCATAAACTGTGAATGACCAGAGAAGAGCTGTGATCCTCTGAATCTCAGCTATTCTGTGTGTCATAAATGGACACCAAAGTGGGCAGTGAGTTTATATATCTCAACAAATACAGCAGGTTTCTTGTTTCTAAACATTCGCAATGGCTGCTTTTAAGACAAATCTAGGAATGCCATTTGTTAAAGTTCCCTGCTTTATTCCCAAGAGATACAAAGGTTTCTTCAACCCATCTACCTTTTACTTAAATATCAGTACTGTATTAATTTATTCTTTACAGAAAAACCAGAACAGGAATATAAAGGATGCCATTTCCGACATCTTCTTCTAAAAATGAAAGTACTCTGGCTGTCTTGCTGATCCAATAGCTTCAGTATTATAGGAGTCACTGTCTGGGAATATGTTTCCAGATTAAGAGTTCTAAATATGCTCTGACTTCATTTAAACCATACTCGTTCTAACTCAGTAATACAGAACATTGTGAAGCCAAATAAAGCCAATGAGCTATGATTTTAGAGGTCATCAATGCCAGCCTCCTTATTTTTTTTTTGTACAAGTTTTTATTTTTTTGGGAATTGCAGCTACTGATCGCTTGTTTTTGTTCTATATTACTTCTGTTTTTAGGTTTGTGCTAATTTACCCTTTTTTCTTTCTGTCCATAGGAAAACCCAGCAGTAAACAAGAACCCATGGGACAGTTTCAAAAACCCAAATGAATATCAACATTATACAACAATCAATGTATTAGATTCAGAAGCAAAAGATTCTTTAGAACTTAGACCTTCAGAATGGGAAAAATGTCTAAATTTGCCTTTAGATGTACAGGAAGGTGACTTTCAAACTGAGGTTTAATATAACCACAACAAACAGACTGAAACAAGACAAAACGTCATTTGCACTGACACATGTGAAAGACTTTAGAAGCCTGGCGTCCGGACTTTTGTGGCCACTTCATGTCAGGATCTTCATGTGCCAAATGTCAGTGTTTTATTTTTCTTTTTGTTTTGTTTTGTTTTAATTTTATTTCTTGTCTACTCTCACTAGCAAATCTAGTGCAGAACCAGGTGTACAAATCTTACCATCATGTGTTGTAAGTACCCGTGGAATGGATTTGTAAGGTAATCTTTATAGATCAACCTCAAACAACAATTCATGTTGTAACAGCTTCATTCGGTTTAGTTTTCAAAAAACTTCACCATGAAGCACAATGTATATATGCAGTTTTTAAAATTTATAACAGTCTGTTTGGCCATTACTACACTTTTTACTTTATAATATAAAAAAGAGCAAAATTTTTGTCATTAAATGAATGTTTGTTGAGCTACGTTCTTCATTGCTTTAAATGCAATAAAGTAATAATCTCACTTTTATATGAATAATATATTTCACATCTTTATTATTGCAGTTTTATCTTGGAAGCTCATGGTGGCTTTCTCTGCTGCAGCTCTGTATAAAATATTTAAAATGTTGTATGGTGTAAATAAACTTTTGTCTACAGCTTTGTTCTTTTTGTCTTCTGTGAAACATTATTTATGTTTACAGACTGGAAGAAACTCATTTGTTAAGTCTGTCAAAAACATTTGATAGAATAGTCAGCTTTTTCTATAATGTGAATATATGCTTCTAGCTTTAGGTGTTACAGAAGAAGAAATATATTTTTGCTATCCCCACACCCATTAATTGCCTAGTCATAATCAGAATATTAAAGCATTAAAAAAAGGAAATACATTTATGCAATTGTTATCTTTGCAAATACAAATAGTAAAAGTTCAAACCTATATTTCAAAGGAAAGCCAGTTAGTTCATGGAAATTATATTTTTGATGCTTAGATATATGTGAATGTGAACAGCTTTATGTAAATACTGTTGTCAATATATGTTAATAATGTATAAACTTTGTTTCTGTTTTAACATTTTTAACTGTATCTGCTTTGGGCTGGCATATTTGATTATTAAATATGTACACTGTGCTTCCTATATGGGACCATCAGCGCAACACATATGCTTGACTTCTCCTATTTAGGTGTAAAATTTAACAAAAATGTTCATGGAAGGCCAAAGTTTATGGAAGATCTGGAGTTACATTGAAAGCTGTAAAACTACCTTGTTGCAAAATATGCTTAATGCAGGAGGGTTAACCTTTTTTCTGCCCAGGGGTCATTAAATGCTAGTTGCCCAAGCTACATTTACCAGAGTAAGAAGGTATCCATTAACTTGACAATTTGCTCACCTAACTAATCATTATGCTTTTTTATTATTTTATTAGCATAATAGACTTTTATTTGTTACAGTGTTCTAGGGTTCCCTGTTTCTTTTTTCACCTGAGGTTGAAAAGTAGACAAATTTAAAAAAAAAACAAATCTAGTCTACCTACAACACAAAAAATATATGATACAGTGCTCAGCATAAATGAGTACACACCTTTTAAAAAGTAAGATTTTAATCAATATATCAATGAACACAAGTAAGGTTAATAATATAACGTAGATAACAAAATCTTCAGTTTTAATCAAATTAGTTGATGCAAAAATTATTATTCCCCACAACAAAAACTACTACATTTAGTATTTTGTATGACCTCCATGATTTGTAAGGACAGCACCAAGTCTTCTGGGCATGGAATGAACAACTTGGCTACATATTGCAACATCTTTCTTTTTCATTCTTTAACCCCTTCACACCGGCCGCACGCAAATGTGCGGCCTCCCGGCATCTGGGCCTAGACGCCGAGCGGCCACACATTTGCGTTCATGTAACAAAAAACATGCGCTGAGAGCGCGCGCCCTGCGCACTCCCAGCACACGTGAGGTACTCACAGAAAGGTCTCGGTCCGCTGTTTCGATCGGGACCTTTCCCGATCATGTGACCAGCTGTGATGTGACGTCATGGTGGCCACATGACACTAAGCCATGCCCCATCCCGCCCACTTCCCGGCGCAGGAACTCCTCTTCACGCCGGGACGATTCGGCATGAAGGGGTTAAGAACAACCTTTGTTAGAGCCTGGATGCTGGATGGAGAGTGATGCTCAACTTGTCTCTTCAGATTTCCCCATAGGTGATAGATTGGGTTCAGATCTGGAGACATACTTGGTCATCAAATCACTTTCACCCTGTTCTTCAGAAATGCAACAGTGTTTTGGTATGTGTTTTGGATCATTTTCAAGTTGGAAAAGTGCACAATGACCAAAGGCACAGAGTGATGGTAGCATTTTCTCTTTCAATATAGAACAGTACAGCTGTGAATTCATGATACCATCAATGAAATGCAGCTCAACGACATCAGCAGCCCTCATGCAGCCTCACAGAAGGACACTGTCACCACCATGTTTCACTGTAGGCACTATTCATTTTTCTTTGTACTCCTCACCTCTGCAATGCCATACAGTTTTGAAGCCATCATTTCAAAACACATTTATCTTGGTCTCATCACTCCAGGGTACAGATTCCCAGTAATCTTCATTTTCAGCGTGAGCCCTGGCAAATTCTAGGCAGGCTTTTTTGTGCATGGGCTTTAGGAGAGGCTTCCTTCATGGACGACACTAATGCATGCCATTCCTCTGCCATGTACACCATATTGTGTCACAGGAAACAATCTCCCCAGTTTGGCTTTCTACTTCTTTAGTTAACTACAGTGAACTTGCATAGTGATTTTCTTCAATCCTTCTCTTCAGAAGATGCTCCTGTTGAGGTGTTAACTTCCGTGGATGGCCTGGACGTCTCTGTGAGGTGGTTACATTTTTGTATCACTTTTGCTGCAGTATTCTGACTAAATAGTAAAGCTTTGCTGATCTTCTTGTAGCCTTCACCTTTTCTGTGTAAAGAAATAATTTTCTTTCTCAGGCCTAGTGACATTTCTCTTCCACGTGGTGCCATTGCTGACAGCATGAAATGAGAAGGGGTTTTCTTTGTTAAGTAACGCCCTTTTATAATCAAATGTCTGCTGGACACCTGTTTATTGAATAATTAGACTCACCTGTAGTTGAATTCTTGTTAATTAGGATTTTGTTGTCTAACATTTTGCTTTGCTTCTAAGACTTTCATTGGAGTGTATTCATTTTTGCAACATGTTCTTAAAAGAACTTGTTAGGAATAATACTTTTTTGTGTGTGCAAATTACCAAATCTTGTTTGCAATCAATGGCCTGCATTAGTGGGAGTATTTTGCAGTATAGTGTCCCATAGAAAATGTTGATTCTGAAAGGAAAGTAAAGGTTTTCTGACACATCTGTTGGGGTGTACTCATTTATGCTGAGCACTGTACACTGTATATGTATCTGCCTACCCCCATCTACCCCATATCAATCTACCCACAATAATAAATATACAAAAAAAAACTATATGGGGTTGATTTACTAAAACTGGAGAGTGCAAAATCTGTGCATGGTAGCCAATCAGTTTCTAACTTCAGCTTGTTCAGTTAAGCTTTGACAGTAAAACCTGGAAGCTGACTGGTTTCTATGCAGAGCTGCACCAGATTTTGCACTCTAAAGTTTTAATAAATCAATCCTATATGTACCAGCTCTCTATAACTAGCTTCATGCATTTTTAACAAAAACTTGTGGCATTATTATAAATATATAAACATTTCTAAGGTAATTGAAGTGCAAGAAAATGTTTGAAAGAGTGCTGAAGTTCAAGGAAAAAATAAAAATGCTTGATTTGTTTCACATAAACTGTACAAAAGGTCTCTTTTCAAAAGAGGAAAAAGTTTCTCTTCACAGTGTGGATGCATCCAATAGCAACCAAATGTGCTTCATGGACCACTTTCACCCTTACTTGGACACAAGCTTACCCTCTATAGTAGATCTTCTAACCTGCACAATGTCAAACAGCACTTTTGAACTTAAAACAGCACTTAAAACTCTGTTATCATCATGGTATCTCATATGCCAAACATACACAAGACAAGACCATAGTTCTTAAACGCTTTTAATACAAACATAAAGAAGGAGAAGAGGAAGACACATGAATGTAACATGCAGGGTGGAGACTGTTGAGTGACATCATTGCACCTGAAACTAGAAATAAGCCGTTCTGAAATTGAATTACTTTACTGCTAGCAAACACTGAACTAGTCAGTGCATGCTTTTAGTGCAATGATTTTTGGTGTGCATTTTCCTTGTTTTAGTATTAAAAGCTTTTAATGGAATGCACTAAAATCTTGCGTATGTCTATATGTATGAGATGTCATGATGATGATGGAATTTTAAGAGTAATCTGGACAACGTGGCAATCGACTACTTTAAGGATTAAATATCAACGTGCTGTCTGACCTCGTACATAATATTAAGATCTACCATAGAGGATGTTTTTGGATTTGATTCGCTAAAATTGGAGAGTGCAAAATCTGGAGCATCTCCACATGGTAGCCAATCAGATTCTAACTTCAGCTTGTTCAATTGGGCTTTGACGAAAAAAAACTAGAAGCTGATTGGTTTCTATGCAGAGCTGCACCAGATTTTGCACTCTACAGTTTTAGTAAATCAACAACTTTGTCTCAATAAGGCTGAGAGTGGTCACTTAAAGGTGAACTTTGGAGCACTTTTGCACATTTGGTTATTTATGAAGACAACCACAGTGTGAAGTTAGAATTTTCTTCAGATTAAAGATACAGTTTTGCAGAGTTTGAGGCACATGAAGTGGCCACTGTTTTTCTTGAATAACAGCACTTTATAAAACATCTTCTGAACTTAAAAGACTTTATTTATGTCTATATCAGTTTATGAAAATATCCCAAGCTTTTGTTCAAGGTTTATGAGGGGGCAGCACAGTGGCTAAATGGTTAGCACTTCTGCCTGGCAGTGCTAGAGTCATTGGTTCAAATCCCAATCACAGCACCACCTGCCTGGAGTTTTCTTGTTCTCCCTGTGCCTGCATGGGTTTCCTCCGGGTACTCCAGTTTCTTTCCACACTCCAAAGACATGCTGGTAGGTGAATTGGCTTCTGCCTAAATTGGTCCTAGTATGTGTATGAATGTAAGTTAGGGACCTTAGATTGTACACCCCTTGAGGGTTGGGGACTGATGTGAATGTATAAAATATATATAAAGCCCTGCATAAATTGATGGTGCTATATAAGTACCTGTAATAAATAAATAAGTTGATTATATAGAGCTGGTGCACATATACAGGTTTACATATATTAATAATTGTAAGGCGAATAGGGATGGCACTGCACTATTGGTTTTGCCTTTTCAAGGCAACTTCAGGTTGAGATTGAGGGGATAGCACAGAATAATATTATTCTTCAATTTATGTATATATGTATATACTTACAGTATCTAAATATATATATATATTAATTTGCTAATTTTATACATTTTCTAACACTGTAATTATGTATGACAATGATAGTATTTGAAAGATGCACACTGCCACAGCCTCCAGTCTGTATATGATCACATGATCCACTTCGGTTTGCCCCTGATTATTAGGGGTGACTGAAGCTCTTAATGACAGCCAGGACTTACAGATAACAGCTATCCACAGTGTCATGAGGCAATGTGAAGAGGACATTAATATACAGATTATGATTGGGAAGTGGTTCATGCAACTTACTCCTTTGCCAGTGGTTGCAGAATCTACATGTAAATGCAAACTAAGCAGTGCAGAATCAATCTGAACCCAATTACTCCCCCATAGGATGCAGTTGTCTTGCCTCTTGTACAGTCTAAAGAAGGTGAAGCCAAACTATAATTTAGAACCTGCATGTCTAAAACATCTCTTCCCTCCTTTTGAGAGTCATGTAGCACAGACCTCTGCATATTGTATATCAGAGAGAAGGAGGAGTGGTTAGAGGGTTAGAAATAGAGAAGAGGGCCTAACAGTTGAACACATTGAAATCTGTATATATCTGTAACAGAACTGTTTTGTTTATTTGGACTACATATTTTACAGAGATTTTGAGGATGTCACTGTATATATGTGCTTAAATAATAGGTTCACTTTAATTATTATAAAAGATATTTGTATACTGTTCAGTAAAGTCCTTAAATGACAAATCAGTTGCAATTTTTAGCACTAATGAATGTGCCCATTATTTATCAGCACCAACATTTCTGTTATTGTTATATACTTTATGTATTTACCGTTTTCATTCCACTAGTACTGGTATAATATTCATTGTATTTATGGACAGTTAGGGCTTTCTAGGAGGTTTAGTGTATGATTTAGTTCTTTGGATTAAGTTAAGGTTAGGTTTAGGAATTAAATGACCACTATCTTGAAAAATATTACATTATGATATGCTCCTAATGTAGAGATTATATTTGATATAGATATTTTTGTAAAATTCAAGAAATGAGCTGGATATAGTTATTAAAGTGAAAGAAAGAATGCTGCTGCGCTTAGGATTAAAGGCAAAAAATACCAAATACCAATTTGTAGCAGCAGTCCTGATTGTGAACTCATATACACAAAATATTAAGTAAATACCATGTAGACTGCTCTTGGGCCTGGCAAGAAATAGACTTAGTGACAATAG
The DNA here is from genome assembly GCF_062004578.1 of Staurois parvus. NCBI lineage: Eukaryota > Metazoa > Chordata > Amphibia > Anura > Ranidae > Staurois > Staurois parvus. Next base: position 3,691,933 of record NW_028318060.1, read on the forward strand.
ATACATGATTGATGATAATAATAAACATAAGTTATACTGGTAATAGTACTCTGTCCCAGTATGGGAATAAAGTGCAATGGTGCTCAATCCTTGTTTGTGAACTCCATATGAAAGTGACAAGTGCTTCACTGTGCTCAGACTGGTGCCCCACATGGATTTGCACTCACCGTCATCTCATGACCACCTATCTCTAGGTTGGTCAAGTGCGCTTTTGGTCAAGTTGCATACTATCCCAGTATGCAACATGGTAATAATAACCGATGTTCCTTCACAAAGTTTAAGCGCCGTTGCTAATGGTAACCGGTAATCCTCCACAGGGACTATACCAATGCCAAAAATCATCCTGGAAGTGACATCGGCGTAAGTTGCTTCATCAAAACCCGACGCGTTTTGATCAATAGGACATCATCAGGAAGTGAAAAATCTGCCATTTTGCAGATGGTATTTATACCCTTCAGTCAGCATGTCAATTCCTTGATCATACTACAGCTTTGTCACTCATTTTTAATCAATAACTGCAATATTGCTGAATACAGTTAGATAGCGCCTGTTGGGTGTGCTTAAGCTGACATACAAATGTTAGTACTTATGCATGTACAATATCGATTTACATAGTATGCACACGGTAGCGCTCCTAAAGGGGAATGGTCCCTGCTATATACCTAAACTCAAAGTCAGAGTGAAGAGCACTCATATAAAGTGGAACAATAAGTTGTTAAAGGGGAATTACCACTATATATACAGCATAAATTAGGATAAAAACAGATTAAAAGATAACAAAAAAAGACGGAGTTCACAAACAAGGATTGAGCACCATTGCACTTTATTCACATACAGAGACTGAATAACCAGTATAACGTATGTTTATTGTTATCACCAATCATTTATCTATTGTCACTAAGTCTATTGCTTGCACGGCCCAAGCATGGTCTATATGGTATTTACTGCATAGTTATTAGAATACCATCATTTTTTTTTATAGTGAGCCTTTTGATTGATATTAATAGTTAGGTTAGGAGTTTATGTTAATGATCCAATTTAGGGATTACATGGTTAGATTGAGGGGTTAATGGTTAGATTTAGGGGTAAAAGTTAGTTTAATGGTTAAATTAAGTTTTTTTTGTATTAAATATGCAATAAAATAAGAGGATTTTTGACGTGTCTGTAAAAATCATTTCTTGGGAGTACATCATGGGACACAGAGCAGCTCTATTATTCCTTGCTCACGGGATTATGCGCCACCTACAGGTAATTGGACATTGGAAAAAGACCAGAAGTCCATTCCTATTTAGCCCCTCCTATATCAGAAGGTCCTCAGGTTTGTAGCAATATATGCATCCCAACATAGAGGTGAGAGACCCCTGTGTCCAGAGAGATGGATTTCACAGGTAAGACAAAAATTCAGTTTTCTTTATCATACATCATGGGACACAGATCAAATCTATTAGTCCTTACTTACAGGGATATCTTAAAGCAATGCTTATGAGAGAATGGAGAAACAGCAACCCCCAACAGTTAAAAAATTAACCTACACTGCGTCTGCAAAACAGGTCTCTTGATCCTAGTTGGAACTTTTAAGAATATGATAACATTGGGCAAAGAACTGCACAGCAGTGACCATCACTTTCACTAGTGAAAAAACTGAGGACCTTCCAGTATGGGAGGGGTTATATAGGAAATGATTTCTTGTCTTTTGCCAGAGTTCAATCACCTGTAGGTGACACTTAACTCTGTGAGTATGGAATAAGAAAGCTGCCCTGTATCCCATGAAGTAGCAAATAATTCACAAGTAATTTGTTTTGGTGCCAAAAGCTCAGGTTCATTAAATACTTGTACTAAATGATCATATTCCCACACTAGAAAACAACTGTACATTTTTAAGGAACAAAAAAAAGAGTGGCTAACTATTACTGGTTGTATGATTGTCAGCTATTTTCTTCAAAGCTGAAACCCTCCTCAACTGTGGCAATGTCTCTTACACACTCTCCACTCTTCAACATGCTCTGTTTAAGTAGATTGGCTGCACAAAAACAGGATACAAAATTCTAAAATTTTTAATTAAAAAAATGTCACCGTTGTAAAATCTAAAATTGGGCCCAATTTACTAAATTATATGAATATACACCTTTGAATAAATGTATATGTGGCACAGGCTAAACAAACTTAAATCCTTACAAAGTTTACCAAAAACTTGTATTTCACACAGAAACTCACATCCACATACACTAACCATAATACATATGCAGCCAACTGACTAACAAATGTGTCCTGGAGTGCATGCTCCTGCTTACAAATATATGCCAGCTGTTGTACCTTAAAGAAAAACAGGCTTTCTGTTCTGCCTCTCCAATCTTAGCATTGATAGTGTGATCTCTGTAACTTACAGTTGTGATGAGATAGCGACAACTTCAACCTCAGTTGCATACCACAGTCAGTGACTCAATCGATAAGACATTTTGTAGATCTTGTGAAGTTTATTCCATAAACTGAGAGAATCTTACAACAATGAACATTCGATAGGTCAAAAGATCATAGTTTCCTGCTCCATGACATGAGGCTAGAGCTGCAATGCATTTCTGGGAAAAGGGGAGGGCTGTCTATACAGCATTAACTAAACCAAAGGAAAGGGAAGAGCAGAAACAAAATATAGAAACACTTAAAGGCATATGACAGTCAATATGACAGTCATGTGAAACATGACACTTTCTCTATCACCCATTGAGGAACACAGTTTGATGGTCTTAAGCAATGTAGAGTCATACTGCTGCCTACAGAAGAAATAGACACTAGGCATATAAAAACTAAATTACTTTAAATCTATAAGGCCTCCCAAATCTTCCCAGCGATTCTTAGTATCCTCAGCAGAATGTATGCCTTTCTGCTAGATCTTTGCTAGATTTGGAAGATTTGCTACTATCAACTGTTGCTGGTAGTTTAATGCAAGATATTTAAAATACTGTTAGTGTCTCCAGTCAGCAAATGAGCACTTATGGATACATGCCATACTGAATATATTAAATCCCATATCCCAGATGTCTCTCCAGTACACCAATGAGTACAGGTTTTCTATACTGATGTTCTCTATTCTTAGTGGTAACAACCGTTGTTTATCCAACAGTAAAATGACTCTGCATTTAAAGTCAGGCCAGTATTTGTCCGGGATGCCTTTTTGAGTGCCAGGACCAGAGGTGTGGCAGTCATTCTGATTTCGTCTCTCCATTTTATTAATATGCGCAGTTACATTTGATGTTGCTTAGGATTCACACTATACAGTATACTGTGATGTTTGGAGACTGAACCCTTACAACATGGTCTCTCCCACTTGTATAGACCTGTTTCTTAACCACCAGAAGTTTTTCCCACAAATTTCCTTATGAAATGGGAAAATGACCTTAATGTTAAGTTTAAAGTCAAACAGAAAGAATTCTCCAGATGACACATAGGGCCTCCATATTGAGCTCCATCCAGGAAAGGGGATACAAAATTCTTTCAGGATGGTATAGGGTCCCTGTGACATTGCATAGGCTGTTTCCGCAATGTCCTTCCATGTGCTGGTGATATGCTACATACTTTTTGGTCCTGCCCGAAATTAATGCCTTTGTGGAACCAAGTAAAACAAATCATCTTTAGGGTAATGGACATCCAGATGCTGAATGATCCCACAGCTTTCTTGCTGCATTTGGACCTGTTGTCCTTTAGGAAATACAAAAGCTCAGTACTTATCCATTTACTCAACACAGCTAAAGCATGCATTCCATTGTGTTGGTGGCAAACCTTGCCTCCAACATTGGGTTTATGGTTTGCTAAGATTAATAAAATCCAGCGAATTGGGGAGCTTCTTGCTTCTGCAAACAAAAGAGAGGAAGAATGCTGACACCACTAGTTTTATTGGACAGACTTTACCTCCTTTGCAGAGTCATGCTAGCCTCTGAGCATTGAGATACAGACCACTCTGAGAACCCTCCTTTCAGGTACCTTTTCAGGTAAACACCTGAAACTAACTGTGAGCCATGCACCCCGCCCCCCCATCTCTACCCCTGTGCCCCCTATTTTTTTCCTCTTATTTCCCCTGTAGTTTTCCCTTTTCTTGGCCTATTGAGGCATTTACACTAGAGGCTGCAGTCAAACTTGAGTGGACATAACAAGTGCTTAACATATTCGTGAAACACATGAGGGGTGGCCACCTCATGTATGTTTACCATGTTTTCAATATGCATAGATCTATGGGAGCAACAAGTGATAATTAGTTATTCTCTTATGCCTTTCACATATACACAATTTTACAACTGTATATGTCCCACACTTATTGTTTGACTGTAAAAATTCAAAATAAGGAGTTAAAAAGAAAACATATATTGTGGCTGTCTCATTATAGTGCTGCCAGAGAGAAGAGCACTTTGGTAATATTGGCAAAAAAGGCTGATTACTGTGTTTGGACTTTAGGGGGCTAAGTCTTCACTCATCTTTTATTAGTACTTGATAGCATATTTGTGCAGGAAGCTTGGCAGTATTTTTTGCCCACACCATTATAAGTTCCCTGCTGTTTGCATCCTGTGGCCAGGACTTAATAATACAGTTTTAATTTCTGTGCATTTGCATGTGCACACCCACTCACATGCATATCAGCCACTTCCTAACATGCTCTGCTCTAGCTCAATTAGTATTATGAAGAGGCATGCTTGCACACGTGTGCATTGGCAATGCCCCTGATGCGCTCCCAGAGACTGTACACTGGTGGACCATACTCACACCATGTACACAGAGGCCACTTTTATGTTCTGAAAGGTTTTTGAGGTAGATGAGGTAACTATCTAAGCCACAGATGAATATTTTGCTCTTGACATTCTTTGCAAAGTGTGTACGGTGGAGGTGTTAGATAAAAAGATAAAATATTGTATATATTGTGCTTTTTACAAGTCTAAATATTCTCTGTCAGGTACTAATACAGAAACTGATTCTTTATTGGGCATTCCTCTATCTCCCTATCTTACTAAGGCTGATATTATTTATGTTATGGAAGGTTTTATTTCTTGGTTGAAAAGCTTGTTGCACCTCCTGCTCGCAAGAGTCAAAATGCCTGCCATCTCATTTCCCAGTGGATTCTGACACAGAGAATCCTAATGTTTCTGGGTCTGTTGGAAATCCTCTAGAGGACTCATTATTGATTTCTGCATCACTTCCTTCCCTGAAGGAGTAAGAGACCCCACGAGCTGAGTAAACATTTATGTCACAGCCCCAGAAGGATTCCATTTTAATCAAGGCTGTGCAATCCACCTTGAAGTTAGAAGATTTCACTTTTACTTCACCTACAATGTTGTCTTAGCCTCGGTTCTCATAGGCCTGGATGTGCCATAAAAGAAACATTTTCATCTCTTATAAGTTAAATTTATTTACAAATATTGGAATTTCTTGTATTAAATTTGTATTAAGTGGTTTACCTCTCTGAGGTTAACTCTCCAGTGTTTCATCTTAACAAGACTACAAGATTATCCCTACAAAGAGGAACTGGACCACATGAAGTGTACACTGATATTTCCAGTGATTGTAAAAACGTCTAAAAGTAAAAAAGTCAAAGTTCATGCTGCACAGAGGATACCACAGTACATGTGCAATATATGTATGATGTAATTTCCAAGAACTGCAGGATTTGACCATGGCAAGCATGCATACACAATTTCTTACCCCGATTCTTGTGAATGGAGATTCTAGCGACTAAAAAATACTCTGCTTTATTTGTTCTAGTGTTTAGCATATTTTCCATTGTTTATTATGTGCACATTTTGTAACTTATTGAGAAGTCCTTGTGTTTGTAACATTGTGGTTTATTTTGGTGTTTTGTTGTTTTTTTTTTTTTTAATTTTAAAGTAGAATCTTAAAATGTGCATGTTTCAGTACACTTATTTATAGGTAAGTAGATACTACTATCCACTTTCTGCTGGGGACAGCATAATCATCCTATCTGCATCATGGTCAGTGTTTTCCTTGTTGTTCATAAAGTATAGTCTATGGTGTGGTGCCTGGGGTTTCCCACAAAGTTCTCTCTGTTTCACACTCCACTGTGATTGGAAGAGATGCAGGTTACATGCCTTGATGGAACCCATGACCTGTTCCTGGAGATCTTTTTTTTTCGTGGGTAAAAAAAAATCTAGAATCTTTAATCGCATCCCCAAAACAATCACAGAATATTGGTTAGTGGCATTTAAAAAAAAAAACGTCCCTCCCCCATCATTGGAGGATGTTTTCAATTTGTATTGCCCCCCTCCCCAACAATCCCATGATAATTGTGGCCAGTCGCCCTTGTGGGAATTTTACTACAACAGTCAGAATTGGGGTGGTAAAAAGAAGTGGTACATTATAACTGGAGCCCCTTATCTTCACAGAACATACAAAAGCAGCATTATTTGATTGTTCTATATACACTTCAAAATAGGACTGCAACACAAGAATAGAAAATAAGTGTATGCTTTAGCATATCAGTAAGAGTATTTTCATTGCTGGGTGTACATACAGCTGTGCACTTATGGCAATCCATATTGACAGCAAACCAATTATCATCATAATGATCCTTTGTGCAATTTCTTTTAAATCAGACCATTGCTTAGAAAGTCTTATTGAACACTTCTCTATATCAGTGGTCATAAATAGAAAAGGAATGATTAACCAATTCAGGCCCATAAGACATGCCCATACCTCAGGCTGAAGTGATTATACTGGGATCAAGGCTGCAGCCATGATCCTGATATCAAAATTTGCAGCCAGTGATGGGCTTTCCTGTGGAGGTGCTTCAACTTGTTCTATAGCCACCTGATCACTTCTATAGGGTGCTCAAAGCAGCCCACCACCATTCCTGGGCTCCCTAGTAAAATCAGGAAACTCGGGACTGTTGAATCTTGTGCAGCTGAACACAGAGGAAAGGGAAGTACATTTCCTCCTCTGTGAGAAATGCAACCAGAGATGTCACTTCCAGTTTCAGTTTGATGTTTACAAACCATTACTGGCTTGTAAAGCCTGTGATCAAACTGACCTTATGTTATTGCTATTGAGGGCAGAGGAGAGATCTGGGGTCTACTAGGCCCCAGATCTCACAGTTTAGAATACCTGTCACTGCCCATGCTATCCCAAGGGATATTGTAAATCCCTTGTGATAGCAATAAAGTTAATCCAAAGAATGCAAAGAAACAATGTAAAAAATATAAATAAAATTAATAATTACATTTTGTTTACTAATTAAAGCGCCACTGTGAGGGAACGCCTGTCAAACCGATTGGGTGATTACATCAGAGAACTGCTTCCTCGCCGCTGCGACGGAAGACCAAGACATTATAGCTGGGCATTGCACCCAAGATTAGATGACACTAGCTTAGATGCAAACTGGAACTACTTTATTGAACAGAAAAAATTATTTTTATACATTTTTATTTTTATATTTTTATTCAGGAATAGGGGCAGTCCCCACATGAACAATGAAAACCAGGTCCTAGACCTCCACCTGGCCTAGACATGTGTCAGTTGGGCAGAGTAAACCCACATAGTGGGGCCACACAATCTACATTTTTGGCCGCAGGGAAGGGTTGTCATTGGTAGGTATGGGGCAGAAGTTGTGAATCCTCTGTCTGGTTGCCAGCCTTCGGCTGGGAGGTCTTTACCGTTTCAGGGCTCAGTCTGTTGCTGGGGAGAGGGGCCAACTGCCCAAACTCTCTGGAGCTGTGAAGACATGATAGGTGCTGGACAGAGGCCAGCGGCGCTGTGCCTTGTTGCAGTGCTTCAGCTGGGGACTCCACATCCTCCACTCTGGCTGACTGTTGGGGAGGGAGGCAACCACTTTCTCTCCCTGACTGTAGATCTGCCATAGGGGAAGAAGTACAACAACCTTCTCTCTCAGACTGTGCTTTAGAACTGCTGCTGGGGAGGGAGGACAACCACTTCCTTTCCCGATCTGTGTAACTATCGCTGGGGAGATGAGCTGCTCGCTCCATCTCCTGGACTCTTGGACTTCCACTGTGGAGCAAGGATGCCTTCCTACACTCCTGAGTCACTACACTGCCACTGGGGAGAGAACACAACCATCTCCTCTACTGAACTGTGGAGCTGCTGCTGGGGAGATGAGCCAGTTGCTCCATCTCCTGTACCCTCATCCAGCTTCTGTGACAACATTTCTCTGGTACTGTCTTCCTGGTGCATGGATCCTTTCTGGGAAGGGAAAAGAGTTTCCTCCTCTCTAACTGACTAATGGGGAGGGAGGGAGGATGGCAACCTCCTCTCCTGGACTGTGGATCTGCCACTGGGTAGGGAGGATGACCACCTCTTCTCCTTCACTGTGCATCTGCTGCTGGGGAGAGAGGGCAACCACCTACTCTCCATGGGCCCCTGGAACTGCTGTGGGTGTGGGGTAGAGGTGCTGGCCCCTCTGTCCTGTTGCCAGTGCTGGTGCTGGAGCTGTGTATGGGTAGAGACAGGTGGTACTCTGCCCCACTGCCAGTGCGTCAGCTGGGGTAGGAGTACCACTGTATCGGCCTGTTGCTGGGGGGAAGGGCTGCCCACCCTAGCTCCCTGGAGCTCCAGAAGTGCTGTTGGTGCTGGGCAGAGTTCAGTGGTGCTCTGTCCTGATGCCAGCTCTTCTGCTGGGAAGCAAAATGATGCCTTGATGCCAACTGCTGAAGGCTCTCTGGGTTGTTCCTCCTCAACAGAAAAATCTATTAAAGGGCACAGGCTGGCAGCATTTGGGCCCAGTACCAGCACTTTGGTGGGTAACTTGTAATCCATAACATTCATGGATGCTGGGGCATACTGTTGAGCTTCATCAGTCTTTTATATGTTTGTTCCAGCTCCCATTCTTGTGTAACTATAAAGTTCATCACTTCTCAATCCAAGCTCACTGAGATGTAAAATCTTGGATGTTCTCCCATCTCCACTCCACTGCACTACCAAAATATGGATCCTCCTGAAGCATCTCAAATATCAATCCCGGGCCGCCGTAGTCATAGCCTTCTATGTGATCACTGTTCTTCAGCCGTGAACACACTTGGGCAGCATTCCATTGCAGTGCCAGATAACCATCATCCAGCACCATTTCTGTCTGGACCAGCCTATACAGATCCATCATCCATTCCCCCGATGATGCTCTCCTAGGAATGGTATACACAAGTCCAACTGCAGCCAGTACATATCTAGGGGTGTAGGGAGAATCTTTCCATAATAGTATTGCTTCACTTGGAGAGCCTCCATCCAGAGCTTCTGATGGATCCCGTCTCTCAATTCCAGCATGTCCTGGGCAGAACCAGGCTCTCCATACTGGGCGATATACTCTTGATTTCACTTCTGGATCTCCGCTTTCATGGCAGCCAGCTACTGGAACACTTCTTCTACACTGCTCAAAAAAAATTAAAGGAACACTTTTTAATCAGAGTATAGCATAAAGTCAATTAAACTCCTGGGATATTACAGTAAGTAGCAGAGGGGGTTGTTAATCATTTTCAGCTGCTTTGATGTTAATGATATTAACAACAGGTGCACTAGATGGGCAACAATGAGATGACCCCCTAAACAGAAATGGTTTTACAGGTGGAGGCCACTGGCATTTTTTCCCTACTCATCTTTTCTGACTGTTTGTCAATAGTTTTGCATTTGGCTAGGGTCATGGTCATTACTAGTAACATGAGGCAATACCTGGACCTACAGAGGTTGCACAGGCAGTTCAACTCCTTCAGGATGGCACATCAATACATGCCATTGCCAGAAGGTTTGCTGTGTCTCCAAGCAGTCTCAAGAGCATGGAGGAGATTCCAGGAGACAGGCAGTTACACTAGGAGAGCTGGACAGGGCCATAGAAGGTCCTTAACTCATCAGCAGGTCCAGTATCTGCTCCTTTGTGCAAGGAGGAACAGGATGAGCACTGCCAGAGCCCTAAAAAATTACCTCCAGCAGTCCACTGGAGTGAATGTCTCTGACCAAATAATCAAAAACCGACTTCATGAAGGTGATCTGAGGGCCCGACATCCTCTAGTGGGCCCTGTGCTCACTGCCCGGCACCATAGAGCTCAATTGAAATTTGCCATCAAACACCAGAATTTGCAGGTCCACCACTGGCGTCCTGTGCTTTCACAGATGAGAGCAAGTTCACCCTGAGCACATGTGACAGACATGAAAGGGTCTGGAGAAGCCATGGAGAATGTTATGATGACTGCAACATCGCTCAGCAGGACTGTTTTGGTAGTGGGTCAGTGATGATCTGGGAAGGCATATCCATGGAGGGATTCACATACCTCTGCAGGCTAGACAATGTCACCCTGACTGCCATTAGGTATTGAGATTAAATCCTTGGACCCATTGTCAGACCCTACACTAGAGCAGTGGGTCCTGGGTTCCTCCTGGTGCACGACAATGCCCAGCTTCATGTGACAAGAGTATGCAGGCAGTTCCACAAGGAATTGATACCATTGAATGGCCCCCCACGCTCTCATGACCTAAATCCAATAAAACACCTCTGGGATATAATATTTCAGTCTATTCAATGCCGCCAGGTTGCACCTCAGACTGTCCAGGAGCTGAGTGACGCCGTGGTCCAGATGTGGGAGGAAATACCCCAGGGCACTATCCATCTTCTCATTAGGAGCATGCCCCAACATTGTCAGGCATGCATACAAGCAGGTGGGGGCCTTACAAACTACTGAGTACCATTTTGAGTTGCTGCAATGAAATTTCAGCAAAATGGACTAGACTGCTGCATCATTTTTTCACTTTGATTTTCAGGGTGTATTTGAATTCAATTCTCTGTAGGTTGATAACACTGTTCAACAGGTAAAAAGTTTTGGGCATAAAATTAGCTAATCTTACATAATTTTGGGGTGCTGAAAACGAAAATGACCCTAAAAAATGTTGATTGGCTCTAGTTTCCATGATATATTCACTCATCTAATGACGTAAGCCATTCAAAATTATGATGCAACTTCAGCTGCATATTGCGCAATTGATACTGGTGACCAACAGAAAATTGCATGTATACTGAGATGATGCAATATTAGCCTTTAATTGCATCACTTCACTGCATAAAAGCTGCAGTATCTGTAGCTCATTGGAGTTCGTCTTTACATTTCGTTTTATGCTTATATAGGCTACTCAGTAATGCCTCGAACTTGTGTGAATAAAGCAGATAATTTCTGCTATATCTGCGGTGAAATAACTTTTATCTCACAAAAAAGGAGGATAACAGGAATGATTAAGAAAGCCTACAACTTGTATTTTGGCTGCAAGATAGGAGACCAGGACAAGAGCTGGGCACCACATATATGCTGCAATTCTTGTGGGACGGCACTGGAGCAATGGTTGAATGGAAAAAAGGCATCTATGCCTTTCACTGTGCCAATGATTTGGAGAGAGCCAACAGATCATGTTAGTAATTGTTACTTTTGTATGGTGCCTCCAACAAAAGGGCTAAATAAGAAGAAAAAGTTATCTGTGCACTATCCAAATATTCCATCGGCAATACGTCCAGTTCCTCATGGAGAGGGGCTACCAATTCCTAAAGCACCAGAATCCTTCGTGGTTGAGTCAAGTGAGGAAGAACCTGAAGCGTGTAGTCATCAACCGTCAACCTCACATGACCCAGACTTTCTTCCATCCACACCCACTGAACCACACCTCATTACACAAGTGGAATTGAGCGATCTTATCAGAGACCTGGATCTTCCCAAGAACAAGGCAGAGCTTTTGGGGTCAAGACTACAACAGTGGAATCTCCTAGCAAGTGATGTTCGTACGTCTTTCTACCGTCATCGTCAGAAAGATCTGATACCATTCTTCGTCCAGGAAGGTGATATTGCTGTATGTAACAATGTTCATGGTTTAATCTCAGCCATCGGCGTATTCTATGATCCCGATGAGTGGAGGCTGTTCATTGATGCTTCAAAGGCGAGTCTTAAAGCTGTTTTGCTCCATAATGGCAATCAGCTGCCATCAGTTCCAGTTGCTTACGCAGTTTCAATGAAAGAAACGTATGAAAACTTGAAAGAGCTTTTAAGGTGCATCAACTATGATGAACATCAATGGTCGATTTGTGGTGACCTGAAGGTGATTGCTATCCTACTTGGACTTCAAGGTGGATATACTAAGTACTGCTGCTTCCTCTGTGAGTGGGACAGTCGTGCGAGAGAAATGCACTATGCCAAAAGAGACTGGCCATTATGCCAGTCATTGCAGCCTGGAGAAAAAAATGTTAACTATCCAGCACTTGTAGACAGCAATAAGATCTTATTACCTCCATTACACATCAAGTTGGGATTAATGAAAAACTTTGTTAAGGCAATGGACAAGAATAAAGCAGGTTTCAAGTACCTGATTAGCAAATTTCTAGCACTTAGTGCTGCAAAAATAAATGAAGGAGTCTTTGTTGGGCCACAGATTCGTAAACTTATTCATGATGATGAGTTTCTTTCTCTGTTGCGTGGAAAGGAAAAGGCTGCCTGGACAGCATTTGTATCAGTGACATCAAATTTTCTTGGAAACAATAAAACACCAGACTACAAGAAAGTGGTAGAAAAACTCATCCAGACTTACAGAAATCTGGGTTGCAACATGTCTCTAAAAATTCATTTTCTACATTCGCATCTGGATTTTTTCCCACCAAACTGTGGAGCAGTGAGTGATGAACACGGAGAGCGCTTCCATCAAGACATTGCAGCTATGGAAAGAAGATATCAAGGTAAATGGAGCCCATCAATGCTTGCTGACTATTGCTGGACAGTTGTAAGAGATAGCCCTTTCCTCGAATACAAGAGAAAAGCCAAGAGAAGCAAAACCGACACAAACTGAAGACAAAACTAGTGAGAATCCGAAGTATTAAAATGATTCAACTTAGCTTATGGCTATAATTTTTCTTGGTAATCCTATGCAATATATTATGCCATTTAGGCTTTGTTATGTAGTCAATATCACTTGCTTTATATTTGTGGAAAGACATCTATCTATATAATTATTGTGCATTATGTAGTCATTACGCCTATAGTAGAAAACTTTCCGTTTACAGAAAAACTAGAGCCAATTGACAAATTTCATTGTTATATTTGAACTCAGAATGTGAAATTCATTAAGAAATGGATCCTTTTGTTTCCAAAACTGGCAAAAAATAAAAATTTGTTGAACAGTGTAATTTTCATTTCCCTCAAACGATGGGGCATCCTTACATTCCTAGCACATTACCCAGTTCATATCAGTATAGAATAAAAGTGCTCCTTTTATTTTTTTGAGCAGTGTATATCACCCGACACTGGGTGCTGATGGTGGTTTGGACTGCCCGTAGGGAGGAATCACATCCCTCTGTTTGCCACCAAATGTGATGGAATGGATTTCACCCTGTTTGGGTGATTCCATCAGAGAACTGCTTCCTCGCTGCTGCAACCCAGAACCAAGGCATTATAGCTGGGCATTGCACCCAAGACTAGACAACACTAGCTTAGATGCAAACTGGAACTACTTTATTGAACAGAAATATAAATTTTTATACACTTCAGGAATAGGGGTAGTCCCCACATGAACAATAAAAACAATTATTATACATTAGGATAAACATAATACTAATTACATCTCCAAGAGGAGTAGCAGACAGACAGAAACAATAGGTGACTCAATTAACTCAGTTAACAATGGGAATGCACACCTACCAGGCACACAATGGTAGGAATACACATAACACCTTGATAAACAGAGTAGAGCAAGAGTCCTCAGCATCAGGTTGTTTTGAGCTGATTATATCAACATCTTCTTAGAGTCTCTGAGTCTAGGAAGGGGGGGGTTGAAGCAGTCAATGCTGGTTTGGGCAGAGAGACCCCAAATCTGTATCCTTGTCCTCCAGTTCTCAGAGTCTGTGTGTTTTGGGGAGACATGGACTTGAATACGAAGTAAACTACTCTAAAGGTCCCCCCCCAGGCACACACCTACCAAAGAATAGAGCCCCCTCAGATGCCAGGGTCATGGTCAGTAGGCCAGAGGCTAGCCTGCAGTCCCCTCCAAAAGTCCCTGTCCCGGTTAAGTCTGTCACAGCCCTCTACCCTGTGCACAAATGCACATATGTAAATGGTAATCGCACCAAACATGTGAGGTAGCATCACGAATGTCAGAGTGAGAGCAATAATTCTAGTGCCAGACCTCCTGTTGGACTCTAAACTGGTAACCTGTAAAGGCTTTTAAAGCGTCACTGTAGTTTGTCGCTATTCCACAACCCTACACAGTTTTAAAGTGTGACATGTTAGGTATCTATTTACTTTAGTGTAAAATCATATTTTATTTTCTAACAAAAATGTGGATATTATGTTGTGTTTTTGTGCACTAAAATTAATTAAAGTGTATTTTTTCTTGAAAATGTGTGTTTTTAAGATGGATGCGCAAATATCGTGCAACATATATCATTGCAACAACAGCCATTTTATTCTCTAGGGCCACTGTTTTAAAAAAGTATATAATGTTTGGGGGTTCTAAGTAATTTCCTAACAAAAAAAGTCAGAATTGGCCTGGGAAGCAAGTGGTTAAAACATTTCAGACTCTTCCATATCAAGCCTAGGCTTTTGTGTGTGGATACTGAGCTAGGAAACAAAACAGTATACATAATGTGAACTACTAAAAACACTAGCAACTGTGGATGTTGAATATTCTACACTTGAACAAAAATTTAGGGTATTATGTGTTGGTTTATTTGGAAGGCAAAATGATACAGCAGCTCAGTTTTCTTCCAATGTTTTATTTCTAAATCTTCTAAAACTATTTTACACAGACTAGATTTTTCTAATTGAACATAGGTGTCCTTTTATCATGCAGCAGTAAATGACCGCTGCTCAGTTCTCCGGCATTCTCAGAGGAGAGAGTTCTCCTCTGAATGCCTTTTTATGAAGCAGTGTAGATCGCTTCTCCGAATGAATGGCAAAGCAATCTACAAATGCTTTGAACGCTGGAAAATGGCTGCTGTTACTATAATCTCGCGAGATTACAGTAAGAGATCAGTCAAACACCATTTACTAAGTAGCTGTAAATTACCGCTGCTGCGTTTGCAGTTCCTCCGATTCTCCAGCTCTGAATTGGAGAATCTGGAGGGAGAACACAGATCACCAGTGAAGGGCTGACATCACTCCTTCCTATACTGGCCATCTGTGTGCTGAGATGATCAGCGGAGAACAAGTTCTCCACTGATCATCTCTCTTTCCTAAACCACTAATGATTGGAGATCCTTAGGATCGCCGCTGATCTCTGTTTCATAAAAGGACACCATAGTCACAAGCACACAGTACAGAGAAATTGCAGTCATCTCATTCATTATATAAACAAAAATTTGTGATGCTTTCCTAATTAACCGCTTCCGGACCGCCCTATAGCAGAACCATTGGCGGCTACAGCTGTCATCACTGATGGGGGAAAGGTCTGCATGTAAACAATACAGATCTCTATCCTGTCAGCTCCAGCACACTGCTTTGCACAGCAGAGCAATACAAAGCAGCATGCTTACACAGTAAAACACACATAGCACACAGTTAACCCTTTGATCACCCCAGATGTTAACCCCTTCCTGCCCAGTGTCATTAGTACAGTGTCAGTAATTTTATTAGCACTGATCACTGTATTAGTGTCACTGGGGATGTCAGTGACAGTTAGTCAGTTTCCCCCCCAGTGTCAGAATGCCCGTCGCAGTCCCGCTATAAGTCGCTGATCGCCGCCATTAGTAGTATAAAACGTTTTTTTAAAAATTCCACTAACGCCATTTGTAAACACTATAACTTTCACGTAAACCAATTCATTTACACGTATTTTTTTTTTTCAGCAAAAACATGTAGCAGAATACATTGTGGCCGAAATTTATGACGAAAATTTGATTTTATAAATTTTGTACTGGATATGTTTTATAGCAAAAACTCAAAAATATTGGGTTTTTTTTTTTCAAAATTGTCTATCTTTTTTTGTTATTAGCTCAAAAAATAAAAAACACAGAGGCAATAAAATACCACCAAAAGAAAGCTCTACTTTTGGAAAAAAACCTATAAATGTAATTTGGGTACTGCGTTGCATGACCGTGCAGTTGTCAGTTAAATTAATGCAGCGCCGTATTGCAAAAAATTGCCTGGTCAGGAAGGAGGGTAAATCTTCTGGAGGGCAAGTGGTAAATGCCAAGACATTATCCATGTTAATTACAGACCTAATAAAACAATTCAAAACAAATTGGCAGGTTAAAAACATATTCATGTATCAGTTGTCACATCCTTGAAATACTAAGCAGCACAGCCACATAATTTGGAAAAAAGAGCTCCAGCCGCCAGCCATTCCCCATCGTTTATAAAACCTCTGAACATGTCACATCTGGAAAAAGGAAATATTAATTATGGAGTAGCCACTGAAGAATTAATTGAGGGGGAGCTAACCCTGAGGTATCTAACCACCTTTACCAAATGGTCATACATTTCTTTGTGGAGTTACATTGCTGAATACGGAATTCACCTGCCTAATTCACAGTTGTTTTGTTGGAGGGTGGGGCAACAGACTTTTTTATTAAAAAAAAAAAAGTATTTTTTAAAAGTAGAGCATACTATCAAGGTGATGGCGCATGAGTGTTGTTCAAATGTTCTAGTAAGTAAGCAAGAAATAGTTATCCTCTTTACCAATTTTGGTAACAAACATTGGTCAGCAAGAGGGATATGTTTCTCAGGTATTAAGAGAGCAAAAAAGTTAACATATAAATATTACTGTACTCATATTTTGCAAAGTGTCCCAGAACCTGTGTCCAGGTCACATCAACCTTCTTGCAGGATCCATCATTGTTCCATTAATTGTTGGTGGAATTTTCACGTAACATAATGCATTCTATGGTACATTTCCCTTGTGACTGACTGTAGCATTTTCCTATTACAGTTGGTGTTTTGGGTGATGTTTACCTGGGACAAATATTTGTGTGGGATTTCCCTCTGAGACTATATTCATTCTGCGTGTCATTTTCCTTCCAGCAGACTTTGTTTTGTGTGGCATTTTTCTCTGTGACAAACCATGTTATGTGTAGCTTTTCCTTGTTTGTGATTAGTATAGCATTCTCCTTATGACAAACTATGCTTTGTGTAACATTTACCTCTTACCATGTGGCATTTTTGTTTGTTTTCTTGTCCCTATAGCAAATTCTGTATAGTAGTGGTTGTGTTCATTTGCAATAGAATGTATTTTGTTTGTTTTTTCTGCTTGACAGACAGCATGTCTGTGGGTGGGAGTGTATCATAATCTGAAAACCCCTTTAAAAAAAAGGGGACATCCCCCAAAGTACCCCTACTCATTCACCAAAAAAGAGGTAAAGTGTAAATAAATGAACACAGACATCGCTTTTGCCAAAACCTTTATTACAAAAATACTTAAGTATTGCAATATACATCCATTGTCAATCATATCATCCAACGATGCAGATTTACAACAATCACGAAGCCTGATGCATGCCAACCTGCCAAAAGAAAAAAAAACAGCAACACACATGTCTGCTACTTCACTCCTGCCAAAAGTTGATATAAACAAAAGGGCAAATCTGTAGAGTAACATCATTGACAATATATGGACACACTATATATAGTTATTAACGTCATGGGAACTTCCCAACATTTTTGCCAGAAATGTGAACCTTTTTTTTGTAAATGCCAGTTTTGCTGCAGTAGGTTGTATACATCACACAGATGCACTACATCACAGGCAGTGTCAGGGCACCCCAAGGCATGTTTCACTTTAAGCATTACAGCTCCCTACCAAAGAGAGTTAAAACATTTTTTGGGTTCTTTTTGCTCTGGTACATGTTCAGTAGGGCAGTGCTCATCCCCCATGTTGTTTATTTGATAATCCCTTTCCTATTAGACTAGAAAATGCCCATTACTGTTTTTTAACATTTGGCTCCCTTGACAATGCAGTGCAAAAAAAGAAGCTCACAATCCATACTGCTGACAAATGTTTACGCAGTTGAGGGTATCTTTTTAATAGTAAGTTTTCCTACAGCTTCTATATCTGTTGTGGCTGCTACTTCCACTAATACTGGCCTATTTACGCTGGATAAAAAAAAATTATGTGTCTCAGTCAGTTGACCTAAAACGGCCTTTTTTTCAGGTTGAAACAACTCAGACGTGTGTGCTGCTGCTACATTTAAGCCAAGCTAGAAGAAAACCTTAAAAAACTATATAAGAATATGGTGTCCATGAACATCATACTGTTCCATAACACTGCTTACAGCTTAATTACATCTCCCAAGAATGTAATTTCAAGGATTGGTATCACCCTCAGTGCCCGTTCACATATATGTGGATTGGATGCAGTTTAAACCACATCCAATCAGCATGTGTGAAATAACATTGCTTCCTATGGTGCCTGTTCACATATGTCTAGTGCACGGCTAGTGCAGATTCAGTGCGTTTTTAAAAAGAGTCATGTCTGATTTCTGAGCAGTGCGGTCAGGTTCATGTACGAATTACAGGCTATTGACTTCTATGGGAACCATTCCTAAACAGCATATGTGAACAGGATAAGATCCTGAGCTAATCCTGTCCTGAACCGGATGTAGACCTGACTTAAACCTGCGAACAGCTACTGTATCAATTAAATGTGAAACCTGAGCTTCAATCCGCACTGCATATATGTGAATCAGCCTCCGAGGTCACACCATAAGTGTGTGGTCAGCCATCTTGCTGGAGGTTTTCTCTCTTGTAATGCTCTCATACTGCAGTGCATCAGATTATGTGCACATTTAAGATAAGTATATAGAATATTAAATTAAAAATATTTTATTTTATGTGGAGAACACTATATATCCTTTTTTTTTGCGTTCCCAACTAATATTGACCAAAGGATTATGGAGGATGGAAAAGGATTGAGGAACATCTGGGTGCTGGAGTGAGGAGTACTGTGGGGCTTTTGTGACCCCACTTAAAAGCGAAAGTGCACATGACCTAGTATTAGTTAGGTCAGAACATAAGGTGAGAGCATAGGTTTTCTGGTGAAGGGACATGCACAAGTGGTGAAATAAACGCATTACTGTAACAGTAGAAATTTTGAAGAGTTTGGGTATTCTTATGATGAGTTCTCAGCACACTTTTTGAACATCCACGTTCTGAGAATTACATTTAAAGTGAATATATGGACACAATGGACTCTTCGCTTAATGATTTGTATTGATGGAAGATTGTTTATGTCACAGGATATTTGTGTCACAGGACACTGTATGAATATTCATGCTTTGAGATCAGATTTAAAGTGAAAACATGTACACATTGGACTCTGCTTTTTATAATTTTTGTTGATGGTATATTGTTTATGACATTACTTAACATATAGATACATCATTACTGAGGTCCTTGCAGATAATTGATGTATTGCAGGTTTATTGAGTTCTTTCCTTATTTTTGATAATACTCACCCTGATAGTGATTGTGGAAGTTTTCTTTAATATATTTCCTATTTCCTACTTGCCTTGAATATAGCAAGAATGTTCATTCAACATTCACAACCCCAAAAAACTTCAGTGGGGTTCAGTTTTAAATTTAGAATTTATGGACTTCACATAGGATTCACTAACCCCCCCCAATCCAAACCGAGACACATTTGCCTGGGAACTTGAGTCAAGATGGGGGGAGACAGAAGCTTTGGGCACAACAGTTCAATGGGGAGGAGGGAAACAGGTGGAGTGAGTCCTTGACACACTGATACGCAGGCAGTGCTGCCACTAAACGTGCCTGATGGTGGAGTCAGACAGTTCCCAGAAGAGAGTCTTTACACTTGTAGAGTGCCAGTGTTGGAGCACTCCATGTACTCCTCCACCTGGCACTAGAAGAAGCCACAGTGTCAGATGGAGTGATCTCTACCTGACAGATAACTGGTAGTCCCTGCCTCTGAAATCATTGAGAGGCTGGGAAGAGGGAGAACAGCACCATGTGGAAGTATGAATGAAAAAAAAGACAAATCTACATTCATGCATTTACTGTGAACTGCATATTTCCTTGAGGAGTGTGGGGGCATTGTGATTGGATAATGTTGTCAGGAAAGGCCTGCCAATGGTACTAGAAGAGCACCACGGTGCACGAATATCCTCATGCGCAGGATTCCGGCAAGACAAACAGATGTGCTAGCGCCTGGGCAGAGCACGGGTGCACACCTGTCACTTATGCTGGCGCCAAGGGGGCTATTTAAACTACCACTGCTGCCTTAGTGGCCAGTGGCAGGGTTAATTGAACCTTTCATGCTGCACTATGAAGGGGTAATAACCACTGCCACTGGCCTATACTGAGCACCAATGGGGAGGCATGTTTTAAATAGCACTGCTATGAAAACCATGAAAGGGGGTTTAAATAGCATAACACCACTGACCATCTATGTAGATGTTATTATTGCATACGGCTCCAGTACAGGAGGTAGTTATTGTGCAATCTGGCACCAATGCTGATGCTTATTATTGTGTAAACTGACACCAATCCTGGAGGTTATTACTGTAAACTGGCACCACTCTGGATGTAATTCTTGCAGCTACTGAAACTAATACTGGAGGTTATTATTGTGTAAACTGGTACCAAAGCAAGGTGTTATTATTGTGTAAACTGGTACCAAAGCAAGGTGTTATTATTGTGTAAACTGGTACCAAAGCAAGGTGTTATAATTGTGTAAACTGGTACCAAAGCAAGGTGTTATTATTGTGTAAACTGGTACCAAAGCAAGGTGTTATTATTGTGTAAACCGGTACCAAAGCAAGGTGTTATTATTGTGTAAACTGGTACCAAAGCAAGGTGTTATTATTGTGTAAACTGGTACCAAAGCAAGGTGTTATTATTGTGTACTCTGGTACCAAAGCACGGTGTTATTATTGTGTAAACTGGTACCAAAGCAAGGTGTTATTATTGTGTAAACTGGTACCAAAGCAAGGTGTTATTATTGTGTACTCTGGTACTAAAGCAAGGTGTTATTATTGTGTAAACTGGTACCAAAGCAAGGTGTTATTATTGTGTAAACTGGTACCAAAGCAAGGTGTTATTATTGTGTACTCTGGTACTAAAGCAAGGTGTTATTATTGTGTAAACTGGTACCAAAGCAAGGTGTTATTATTGTGGAAACTGGTACTAAAGCAAGGTGTTATTATTGTGGAAACTGGCACCAAATCTGGGGGTTATTTTTGTGGAAACTGGCACCGATGCTGGGTGTTATAATTGCTGCCACTAAAATACTGCAGGTTATTATTGTGTAAACTCCCGCCAAAGTTGAGGGGGGATCATTATTGTGAAAACTGGCACCAGTGCTGGGAATTATCATTGCATCCACTGACATCAATGTTGGGGGTTACTATTACTGCAGCAACTGGGTTTATTTTTCTCCTACTGTCTCTTCATTATGCTTTGCAGAACAAATACAGCAGGATTGACATTTTACCTGTATTTTGCACCCCCCACACGTAGAACAGGTTTAATAGAAAACAGAGGGAGCAATGGAAGTACTAAACTAACAGCTAAAAGATATACCTGCTGGCAAATAGAATAGTATTTTTTTTCCTTTTAGCCAGATCTATTCTGCCTCGAGGTCATCAACTGCAGAGTCACAAAAGCAAGCAAAGTAAGATTAATAAATATATTGTACTGTAACTTGTTCACACCAGTTAGCCATAGTGATCATAATGCTATTAGCATGCACTGGAAACAGTGTTGATATACTGATCCTGGGGTATCACTCTGTTCACTTTTTTTGTTAGAAATTTGTTGAAATGCCACAAGTGACTTTTCCTTAAAGTGGAATTTTAGTCGAAAATTAAGTCTTGAGAGATTACTTCAGTCTGGCCCTGTTTGCAGGTATATCTATATAAAACATTATAAATAAGTGCCTATACAATGTAAAAGCCAGTAATGTGCAGGCTCATCCTGCTGTTCACAACCTCAATTTTCTGTACACTGTTCTGAAAATCAGAGCCACTAGAGAGTGATCTGCTAATGGCCTAAAGATTTACTGGGTAGCATTTTTTGGCAGCAAAATGGCAGCCTCAAACAAAAAAGTACAGGAGCAATGCAGGCTACACTACACACACTAATTTTGGTAGTATAGTTATTCATGTGGAATGTACAGTATGTTCCTTGCTAAAGAACATTAATTTTTATCAAGTTGGTATGGGTAAATTTCCACTTTGAGTTCTTTTCACACAATGACATAGTTTAGTGATAGTTTGCATCACAACCCACTTCATTGAAAAGAAAATACTGCATTCAGTATACATCTTCTTGTCTTTAACATACACTAACTCGTTTATAATAAACATGGCGGAAGGGGTGTTTTGCCATTCTTTCCCTGGGTACTAGATGACCTTGCCCTGCTAGGTACTCATGTTCCTAAAGCCTTATTGCTGTATGTCTGCAGGGCTAAATCATCTAAGAACTGGTGCTGCTGACTGCTAGTCTCCAAAAAAGTAAAGTGAGTTCTAGTGATGCCATTGTGCTGCTTATGTTGTCCTTGCTGGATAAAAAAACTACAGTGCAAGGATTGCCCTACTAACTTGAAGAATCAAAGGATTTATCACATCTTGCTTCTCTTGAGATGCCCCTTAACAAAGGAAAGGGGGTATGGGAAAAATGGGGGCTGGTTTAGAACTCAGGTCTGAACATTTTCTGAGTTGAGGGTAAGCTCAACACCATTTTATTGATGTAGGCATTGACAGCCATTTCACACCTGGCTGTGGTCCTCTATGGCACCTTTGTGGCCAATTTTAATTTTTGAAAATGCTAAGCTATTTATATGTTAGGAGTGCTTTAAAAATCTGCTATTAAGGAGAATGGAAATTCTCCCAGACCAAATCTCCTTTTTCTCCCTTTTTGACAATTTTCTATGAAGAAAAAAACATTTTGCTAAGACACTTGAGTGTTTTTCATTTTGAGTTATGTATTGTTCTTGTCATTTTCTGACACCTCTGCATCATTTTTGAATATGATTTTACATTATGTGCGCATGTTATAACCATTTCTGACTTAAGTGTTGCAGCTCTACAATTATTTTCTAGATGATCGAACAACTCGAAAATGATTTTTAAGCCCTCTTCACTTTTCCAGTATGTATTATATTCATGGCTGAATAAGCCAGAGTACAGTGCTGTGATATGGTAATGTTCTCCACTGTTCACACACAAAAAAAGCGCAGTGAATTCAATTTCACTTATAGTTTTCACATTACAGTGTTTAATAGTCTAAACTGTTCCAGACATCATTAATATCCATGTCAGTACTATGTGAATATTCAGTTTGTTCAGCATTCCATAACAATTTCCTGAGAGTTCCTACTTTAGATAAAAAAAATACATAAAAGAGCTTAAAGAGAATAGATCGAGGTTTTGTACATATATTCAAATATTCCAACTTATTATCAGAACTTTAAAAAATATGTTTTTAAGTCAAGTAAATATCAACGATTGTATGTTATTATTTTGTGCTCTCATATGAGCCAGCAGGTAGCCCGTAAGTAGAACTCAGTTGCTCATGCTCAGTTAAAAAATTACTCATCACTTATCAGATGGCTCAGCCCATAGTTTCAGCCAGACAAATCCTGCCTCAAGGCAAGAAGCCTCTGCTGTGCTGTTTTTTTAGATAATCCATAGTACTCTGGGACTTATTTGTCATGTATTAAATATTCATTTGCAAACTAATTGTATTGTATGAGTTAAAGTAGAATTCCAGCCTAAACGTAGCTAGTCTTAAAACATGCTCCCAACCCCTCCTAAAAACTATGCTGATTAACTTGTGTAAAAAAAAAGATGTATATACAGTACTTACCAATTTTAAACTCACTCCAGTCCAGTCACGTGATCCAGCTTTCCTGTGTCATCCAGAGGTGGCTGAAGGGAAGAGGAAGGAGCACTGACAACAGATGGGATATACGAACCTATAGGTGATGTCACAGCTTCTAGAATTCCCACATGTTGTTGAGTGCTCTCTCCGCTGATCACTGAAACAGAGGATCACATGGCCGAACCAAGTATGAATAGTAGAATGCTATGAAAATTGCATCATCCCTAAGCAGTACAATATGCAGTGTTGTGAAAAAATATTTGATTCCTTCCTGATTTTTCCTTTTTTTGCGTATTTGTCACACTTAATTGATTCAGACCATCAAAAAATGTTAATAATACACAAAGGAAACCCGAATAAATACAAAATGCAGTTTTTAAATGATGATTTTTTTTATTAAAGGAAAAAAGGTGTCCAAACCTGCCTAGCCCTATGTGAAAAAGTAATTTCCCCTTAAACCTAATAACTGGTTGTGCCACCCTTGGTGGCAACAATTGCAAACAAGCATTTGCGATAACTGGCAATGAGTCTGTCACATCGCTATGGAAGAACTCCGGCCCATTCTTCTTTGCAGAATTGTTTTAATCTAGCCACATTGGAGGGTTTTTGAGTATATTAAGGTCATGTCACAGCATCTCAATTGGATTTAAGTCTGCTTTAATTAGGCTACTCCAAAACCTTAATTTTGTTTTATTAGCCATTCAGAGGTGTACTTGCTGGTGTGTTTTGGATCACTGTCCTGCTGCATAACCCAAGTGAGCTTGAACTTGAGGTCATGCACAGATGGCCAGACATTCTCCTGCAATTAGGCTACTCCAAAACCTTAATTTTGTTTTATTAGCCATTCAGAGGTGTACTTGCTGGTGTGTTTTGGATCACTGTCCTGCTGCATAACCCAAGTGAGCTTGAACTTGAGGTCATGCACAGATGGCCAGACATTCTCCTGCAGGATGTTTTGCTAAAGTGCAGAATTCATGGTTCCACCAATTATGGCAAGTTATCCAAGTCCTCAAGCTGCAAAGCAGCCCTAGACCATCACACTACCACCTCCATGTTTGACTGTTGGTATGATGTTCTTTTTATAAAGTGCTGTGTTAGTTTTATGCCAGATGTAACAGGACACATCCCTTCCAAAAAGTTTTGTCTCATCAGTCCACAGAATATTTGTCTCATAATCTTGGGGATAATAAAAATGTTTTTTGGCCAATGTGAGATGAGTCTTTGTATTATTTTTGGTCAGCAGTGGCTTTCGTCTTGGAACTCTCCCGAGGATGCCATTTTTACCCAGTTTCTTATTGTTGAATCATGAACACTGATTTTAACTGAGGCAAGTGAGGCCTGAAGTTCTTTAGATGTTGTTCTGGGATTTTTTACAACCTCCTGGATGAGTCATTGTTGTGCTCTTGGAAAAATCTTGGTAGGCAGGCCACTCCTGTGAAGGTTCTGTGAATAATAGAAATGGCTTTGTAAACCCTTTCCAGACTGATACATGTCAATTACTTTGTTCTTCATCTGTTTTTAATTTCTTTAGATCTCGGTATGATGTGTTGCTTTTTTTAGATCTGTTAGCGTTCTTCACTTTGTCAGACAGCTTCTATTTAAGTGATTTCTTGATTCAACAGGTCTGGTAGTAATCAGGCCTGGGTAAGCAAAATTTAACTCAGCTTTCCAAAAAATTTGGTTAATCACAGTTCATTCATGATTTAGCAAGGGGGGGGATTACTTTTTCACAGGGCCAGGCAGGTTTGGACAGCTTTTTTCTCTTAGTAAATGAAATCATTTTTAAAAAACGGCATTTTGCATTTTGTATTTACTCAGGTTATCTTTGTGTAGTAAATTTTGTTTGATGATTGGAATACTTTAAGTGTGACAAATATGCAAAAAAAAAAAAAATCAGGAAGGGGCAAATACTTTTTCATAGCACTGTAGCACAAGTCCCTCTGTTTTAGGGACTGTTGTTGGTAAGGTTAAATGTAAACTGTCTAGCAAACATACAAAACTTTATTGATACAAAAACATCTAACAAAATATCAAAAGATAGAAAATTTTAAGTAATTAATTACATGTACATACAACACATTATCAGTTACAGTTAAATAACCCTTATGGCTACCTCTGTGAAATAGCTCTGAGAACAAAATAGTATCCTATTGCTATAAGATTTGCCTTTACGATGGAAAATAGAGATGCAAGGTTTATGGTTTTGCTATGGGGCTCCATTACACATTACAGCTTTGGTCACAAAGGTGATTCATCATAGAAGGAAAGGCCACTTACTGATGAGGTCATCTCTATGCTCATTCCCTCAGTCAGCAAGCTCCATTTGTAGGATTCACAACCCTCCAGAATGCAGTAAATCCTGATTGACTTATCGTGATTCCTTGTCTTCTCCCAGTCTTAATGCTGATGTGTAAGGGATTGCAGGAAACTAGTAGAGTTTGAAAAACAACTCAAATTACATTTTAACTAGTACTATTATTATTATTATTATATTAAACAGGATTACAATAGCTACAACAGTTTGTGCAATGCTTTACAAGATAAAAGGAGATGGTACAGTTGCAATATAATATAAGACAAGACTGTTAGGAGGGAATAACTGGATGGCATTGGTGTCTATTATATCTGTGATTACTTACACTTAAAGCTTACAATTGTAATGCTTTATAATTTTCCACAGTTGTATTTATAAATATAAAATTTGAACAATTCTGTTAAAGGGTTACCTTGTCTAATCTGAAGGCTATCTGCTTTCTAGTATACATGTATATGTATGTATATGTGTGAGTGTGACAGACCTAAATGGATCAGTCATACTCTTCTACAAAACTGACAGCGGTCTTAGCACGGGAATATTAGATGTCACCTCAGACTCTCTTAAGCCTGTGGCCTATTGCAGTTTAATTTTCACAGACCTCCACTGTGACTTCTAATAACCATACACTTCATATCGGGTGCACTATATCCAATATATTTAAAAAAAAAAAAGAAGCCTATCATCTATTGGTTCACTAAAAAATGTTTATTTAAAGGAAAGTTCAGTGTATTTACACACCTTCTAAGCAATGAATGTGCAGTTTATCTGGAAGTCATTTTGGAAATGTCTTTCACAATTTACTTGCTGTTCCATGATTTGAGTGTTTCTAGCCACACACAGAACTGTAAGTATTCCCTCTAATAGCCATTAGGGATTAACAAAATTGAAAGTGTTTATTTATGCAATTTGGTGGATTTTTGAATCAAAATTAATCAGATTTCCGCTAAAATTGGGCAGCATTTCTGCCTAGAAGCACTTGGATCATTGGTTTGAATCCCAACCATAGCCATACCTGTTTGGAGTTTGCATGCTCTCCCAGGGGCGTCCCTAGGCAGGTGCGGGGGGTGCGCGCCACACCAGGTGACACCTATCACACTGGGTGACACCAGACCCCCTCCACAAAAATGTAAGTTTTAAAGCAAGCAGATGATCCCCGCAGGATGGATCGGATCTACGGATTGAGCATAATGCATTGGAGTCCGATCCATTATCCTCCCCAATCCACAGATGCGATCCATCCTGCGGGGATCGTCGGCTTGCAACTTATACGGGGTTAACAAGCTCCATGAAACGGTAAGTTTTACAGCAAGCCGACGATCTGCGCAGGATGGATCGGATCTGTGGATTGGGAAGCATAATGGACCGGACTCCGATCCATTATGCTTTATCTGCAGATCCGATCCATCCTGCGGGGATCGTCGGAGGTGGTGTCACCAAGTGTTACCACACCGGGTGACACCAACCCTAGGGACGCCCCTGTGTTCTCCCTGTGTGAGTGGGTTTCCTCCCACACTCTAGAACATGCTGGTAGGTGAATTGGCTCCTGTGTAAAATGGCCCTACTGTATGTATGAGTTATGGGCCTATGAACATGTATGAGTTATGTGTGAGTTATGAACCTTAGATTGTAAGCTTTTTCAGGGCAGAGACTGATGTGAACATAAATAAGGAAAGTGCTACATAAACTGATGACACTATATAAGTATCTGTAATAAATAAATACATTTCACTATTGTGTTGCCATACACTACATGTAGGTTGGTGACCTGATGATTCTCTAGCACAGTTAAGCAACACAGCTTAGTCATCTCCCTGCCCCAGTCTGTGAGTGAATAGTGTAGCAACAGACTGATGAGGGTATCTATCTTGCCTCTCTTTCTGTCAGCATGCTGCTTGTCAGTACATGTGCATACAGCTCACTTGATTGGCTAAAATTACTGAATCTCTCTCTTCCAGTTTGAATTCTACTGTACTGTGGATTACAAGAGATTGATACCAAGCTGTGTTCAGATACTTATCCTTGTTGCGTTAAAAATACATGTAATTTTTGTTTTTGAAATGAGTTTTTGGGTTTTTACATTTCCTTTGGTTGCTAATGGTTTGTCACATAAAATACTGCTTGCCAGCTCTATAAGTAAACATAATTCACCCTTTGCCAGACCAGAGGCAAACCTGACTTGAAATACAGTTGTGCTCAAAAGTTTACATACCCTGGCAGAAATTGTGAAATTTTGGCATTGATATTGAAAATATGACTGATCGTGCCAAAAAATGCTCTTTTATTGAAGGATGATGATCATATGAAGCCATTTATTATCAAATAGTTGTTTGGCTCCTTTTTAAATCATAATGATAACAGAAATCACCCAAATGGCTGTGATCAAAAGTTTACATACCCTGGAATGTTTGGCCTTGGTACAGACACACAAGGTGACACACATGGGTTAAAATGCCAATTAGAGGTTAATGTCCCACATCTGTTGCTTTTTAAATTGCAATTAGTGTCAGTGTATAAATAGTCAATGAGTTTGTTAGCTCTTACGTGGAAGCACTGACTAGGCTAAATACTGAGCCATGGGGATCAGAAAAAAACTGTCAAAAGTCCTGCGTAACAAGGTAATGGAACTTTATAAAGATGGGAAAGGACATATAAAGATGTCCAAAGCCTTGAATATGACAATTAGTACTGTTAAATCACCTATTAAGAAGTGGAAAGTTCGGGGATCTCTTAATACCAAGCCAATTGTTATTCAAATTGTGAGAGCGCTGAAAGCTGAAAATTGGCCTGGGCATGAAGGGGATGAGTGCCCTGTAGGCAAGTGATTAAAGACAATCAAATGCAGGTCAGAAGAATTGTAGGTCAAGCGCACATAGTAAACAATTCTGAATGAGCTCTGAAGCATCTCAGACCATGACATACAAATGGAATTGACACAAATGCAAGACCTTTCTGTGCAGGTCTTTAGAAACCCTGGCCCATGCTCCATCCTATAGAAAGGCCTCATTATGCACTGTTGCCCCCTAGCAGGATGACTCTATTTTATGTAAAAATTATCCTTCCACAATTGTATTTTATGTAAAAATTATCTATATACTGAATATACATTTTTATTTCAAACACACATATCAGTATATCAGCAAGAATAGCGGCTTATAGTTTGTCAGCTAGAAAATAGTCCTT
Source organism: Staurois parvus (assembly GCF_062004578.1). Classification (NCBI taxonomy): domain Eukaryota; kingdom Metazoa; phylum Chordata; class Amphibia; order Anura; family Ranidae; genus Staurois; species Staurois parvus. The sequence continues at coordinate 3,721,219 of NW_028318060.1, forward strand.
GAATATGCAGAGATGCACTAATTAGCCAAAGTAACATGTTCTGCTGAGTCTGTCGGCGTCTGGATTAATGTTACAATGTAATACAAAATTCACTCTAGGCTCTGCTACATTGAATAATTCTCTGCAGTGTCAAGGCACCCAGCAGTGTCCAGAGGTCTGAATCAATGCAGCTTCTATGCAAATGACAGTTTGCTCTCTAGTAAAGTGGCAGAGATTTTAAAATAAGATGCCGAAATTGCTGATTTAAAGCATAGAGGTAGTTTCCCACTTTCTTTTTTTCTCGACTACACCATTATTGTGCTTTATATGTAACAGATTTTCTTTAAAAGAAAGAAGACAAATGAGTATGTACCTTGAATGTCACAAGTTGCCTTAGATACTAAGGGACATGTGATACCAAAGCATCACTGTAAATATGTAAATATACCTATGCTTGCAAAACACGTATCCTATGTTGCTAGGAGACCTCATAAGGCTAACTAGATAATAAATAATATGTACTCTAGCAACTAAAAAGCAGAAGTCTGCCCACACAGATCTCGTGAAGCAGATATTGCTGCAGAGTAGTCATGCAAAATTAATATAATAATAATCTTTAATATTATTCATTATACAGAAAAACGTGGACAACAAGGTTAATAAAAATTTAGCTTTGTACTAAAAATATATAAAAATGATATTCCCACAGCTATGAAAGTCAGCTCATAAAACTGTTTTCTTTATTCGATTATGCAGCAAACAGTGTGCATCATTCTAAAAATTAAACTGGACATAATGACTATTTTTATTATGTTCTTACATCACATGAATCTTCCACATCTTTCAAGCATGATATTACTGAAAATACATTTGCAAAACATACAGTGCATGAAAGAAATGTTGGTTGCTTACAAGAAGAACTCAGACCACGCTGCGTATGTCAATCATAATTTCTCAAAAAGCATATTGGTGTTTATTGTTAAGCAACAAATTGATTTTGTTTTACAATTCCAGGCAACATACAGTATGTGCCTATGATAAAGGATTGCCAAATTCAAATTGTGCAGAACTCTGTTCTAAACCAATATATATATTTATGTAATGTATACAATGCTCCAAAAAATGAAGGGAACACTTTGAAAACACATCAGATCTCAATGGGGAAAAATATCATGCTGGATATTTATACTGATATAGACTGGGTAATGTGTTAGGAACGTAAGGTTGGCCCATCATTTGATAGAAATTAAAATTATAAACCTACAGGGGACTAAATTCAAAGACACCCCGAAAAATAAACATGGAAAAATGATGCAGCAGGCTAGTCAATTTGCTGAAATTTCATTGCAGCAACTCAAAATGGTACTCAGTAGTATGTATGGCCCACCTGCTTGTATGCATGGCTGACAATGTCGAGGCATGCTCCTAATGAGTTGATGGATGGTGTCTTGGGGTGTATCCTCCAAGATCTAGACCTGGAGATCACTGAGCTTCTTGACAGTCTGAGGTGCAACCTGGCAGCTTTGGATGGACTGAAACATGAAATCCCAGAGGTGTTTTATTGGATTTAGGTCAGGCGAGCGTGGGTGCATTCAATGGTATCAATTCCTTCATCCTCCAGGAACTGTCGCCACATGAGGCAGGGCATTGTTGTGCACCAGGAAAACCGCAGAACCCACTGCACCAGTGTAGAGTCTGACAATGGGTCCAAGGATTTCATCCCAATACCTAATGGCAGTCTGGGTGCCATTGTCTAGCCTGTATAGGTTTGTGTGTCCCTCCATGGATAAGCCCCCCACATCATCACTGAACTACCACCAAAACGGTTATGCAGAACGATGTTACAGGCAGCATAACGTTCTCCATGGCTTCTCCAGACCCTTTCATGTCTGTCACATGTGCTCAGGATGAAACTGCTCTCATCTGTGAAAAGCACAGAGTGCCAGTGGCGGACCTGCCAATTCTGGTGCCCAATGGCAAATGCCAATCAAGCACTATTGTGCCGGGCAGTGAGCACAGGGCCCACTGGAGGACATCAGGCCACTCTCATGAAGTCTATTTCTTATTGTTTTGTTCAGAGACATTCACACCAGTGGCCTGCTGGAGGTCATTTTGTAGGTCTCTGGCAGTGCTCATCCTGTTCCTCCTTGCACAAAGGAGCAGATACCAGTCCTGCTGATGGGCTAAGGACCTTCTAAGGCCCTTTCCAGCTTTTCTAGAGTAACTTCCTGTCTCCTGTAATCTCCTCCATGCTCTTCAGGCTGTGCTTGGAGACACAGCAAACCTTCTGGCAATGGCACATATTGATGTGCCATCCTGGAGGAGTTAGACTGCCTGTGCAACCTCTGTAGAGTCCAGGTATTGCCTCATGCTACCAGTAGTGACACTGACCCTAGCCAAATGCAAAACTAGTGAAAAACAGTCCGAAAAGATGAGTAGGGAAAAAAGTGTCAGTGGCCTCCACCTGGAAAACCATTCCTGTTTAGGGGGTCATCTCATTGCTGCTCATCTAGTGCACCTGTTAATTTCATTAACACCAAAGCAGCAGAAACTGATTAACAACCCCCTCTGCTACTTAACTAACCAGATCAATATCCTAGGCGTTTAATTGACTTGATGCTATACTCTGATTAAAAAGTGTTAGTTTAATTTTTTCGAGCAGTATATATATATATATATATATATATATATATATATATATATATATATATATATACAGTGGGGATCGAAAGTTTGGGCACCCCAGCTAAAAATTTGTATTAATGTGCATAAAGAAGCCAAGGAAAGATGGAAAAATCTCCAAAAGGCATCAAATTACAGATTAGACATTCTTATAATATGTCAACAAAAGTTAGATTTTATTTCCATCATTTACACTTTCAAAATAACAGAAAACAAAAAAATGGCATCTGCAAAAGTTTGGGCACCCTGCAGAGTTAATATCTTGTACTGCCCCCTTTGGCAAGTATCACAGCTTGTAAACGCTTTTTGTAGCCAGCCAAGAGTCTTTCAATTCTTGTTTGAGGTATCTTTGCCCATTCTTCCTTACAAAAGTCTTCCAGTTCTTTGAGATTTCTGGGCTGTCTGTCACGAACTGCTCTTTTAAGGTCTATCCATAGATTTTCAATTATGTTGAGGTCAGGAGATTGTGAAGGCCATGGCAAAACCTTCAGTTTACGCCTCTTGATGTAATCCCCCGTGGATTTCGAGGTGTGTTTAGGATCATTATCCATTTGTAGAAGCCATCCTCTCTTTAACTTCAGCTTTTTCACAGATGGCATCAAGTTACCATCCAAAATTTGCTGAAATTTTATTGAATCCATTTTTCCTTCTACTCGTGAGATGTTCCCTGTGACACTGGCTGCAACACAACCCCAAAGCATGATTGATCCAACCCCATGCTTAACAGTTGGACAGAGGTTCTTTTCATTAAATTCTGTGCCCCTTCTTCTCCAAACGTACCTTTGCTCATTCCGGCCAAAAAGTTCAATTTTAACCTCATCGGTCCACAGAACTTGTTTCCAAAATGCATCAGGCTTGTCTATATGTTCATTTGCAAAGTTCAAACGATGATTTTTGTGGTGAGGATGTAGAAGAGGTTTTCTTCTGATGACTCTTCCATGAAGACCATATTTATACAAGTATCTCTTTATGGTGGAATAGTGTACCACAACTCCAGTGTCTGCCAGATCTTTGTGAAGGGATCGTGCAGTCAAACGTGGGTTTTGAATTGTTTTTCTCACAATCCTGCGAGCTGTTCTGTCTGATATTTTTCTTGGTCTTCCAGATCTTGCTTTAACTTCCACTGTTCCTGATGACTGCCATTTCTTAATTACATTCCGAACAGAGGATATTGACATCTGAAAACGCTTTGCTACTTATAGCCTTCTCCAGCTTTGTGAGCGTCAACTATTTTCAGTTTCAGTTTTCTAGACAACTGCTTAGAAGAACCCATGGTGCTGATTGTTGGGGCAAGGTCAGATGAGTCTGGGCATTTAAAACCTTTGAGATTGACATCGCCTGGTCTTCTCAGACGATGATTGAGAACAATTCATGACACTGGCAGGTCTCAGCATTGCAAGGGGGGCAGTGCATGCTATAAATTCTGCAGGGTGCCCAAACTTTTGCAGACGCCATTTTTTTGTTTTCTGTTATTTTGAAAGTGTAAATGATGGAAATAAAATCTAACTTTTGTTGACATATTATAAGAATGTCTAATCTGTAATTTGATGCCTTTTGGAGATTTTTCAATCTTTCCTTGGCTTCTTTATGCACATTAATACAAATTTTTAGCTGGGGTGCCCAAACTTTCGATCCCCACTGTATATTACACAGACTAGCTCGCTTATGGACCTTCCAATAAATTATGAAAGCCAGAGTGTTCACAAGAACATTTCAGCAGAGTCCTGTACACCTTTTTTTATATTTTCTCTCTGTTGGAAAGAGCCAATGTCCATTGGTCAAGGCATAATGAGTCTTGGCTACTCACAAACACAATCTATATAGAAATAAAAAAAAATCCCTTTGAAGAGAAAACTGTGTAGGCTGCCATTTCTGACCTCTTTCTAAAATTGCTGGTTGTCTTTTTGTCATGCTGATACAATGGCTTCCATATGTTGACTCATCAGCCTGCGTGAACTCTGAAATCTTGATGTGCATATTCATTCCAGGTCATTGATTAAGAAAGTGTTGAAACCACTGGGCCTAATTATATAGAAAAAATATGTGTACCTTGTGGAACCGATGCTCCAGCAAACCTAATTGAACAGCCAAACATACAGTATATGCTATTATAGTGCATAATATAGTGAATACACTAACAAATGTGGAATACTAACAAGCACATTCTCCAGCATCTGAATGTGTTCCAACTAAGTAGTTTTGAACCTAAAATAAAAATGTGATTTTCTTTAATGTTTTGGGGCTAGGTTAGTGTTTTAGGCTCCTCTTAGTGAGCAACTGAGCAATTCATGTTTTTTAAGTAGGCCAGAATATGGACATTCAAATATTTACCTAATCTTGGTAAGCAGCAAATATTCTTTAAAACAAGTCCTCATTGACCTTCATAGTCACTGTGAGGCAATATATCCTCAAAGTTCACAGAAGAAACACCACTCATGTTGGTGCATTGCTTGCTTTGGTGCACTGTTGTGCAATTCATTTTGAATGGCATCCCAACGTCTAAAGCGCACATGTACTTCAAAGCACAATGCATGTTGTCCTGTGCATTGCACTGTGAAAAAATGCCAAAAAACTTTTTTCATGTGTTAAGGAGCATGCAATACATACATTTGAAAGGGCTGCCTAATGCAGTATGCCACAACCTACGTAAATGCACAAAAATGTGTGTGCTGCAGTGCACTGCATTGTGGTACGAATCAGCACTTACTTTCCCTTTTTAGTGGTCCAATTTCCCCTGCTTCCCCTTCCCAGTCATGACTTAAAGCCTTCCTGTCCTCTGTAACTAAAGAGTAGTTGCACAGGAAGAGATGGTAGAGTGGTGTACTGAGCTCAGACTTCACTGATTCTCTTTGAGGATTAATTGTTCCACAGTGTGTATTGCTGATATAACACAGTGTGTTTTATGAGCAATACGCTATCAATCTTGTCAACAGCCCAAAGTGCCACACAGGGCAAGGAGTGAGACCACCACCAAAAGTATTACCAGATCTGTTGAGTATCAAGAAGCCAAGAAGTGCATGAAAAGCCAATGCTTTGATTCCCCATAATTATCGTCAACAGATAAATCTATCCACGCAGCGTCCTAAGTTTGTAAGGGGGACGCACATAAAGAAAACTCACACAGATGCATACAGAAAAAAATAAAAAGACTATATAGTGCAAATAGCATCTTTTTATTAACCACTTCCATACAGGGCACTTTTACCCCCTTCCTGCCCAGGTCAATTTTCAGGTTTCAGCACTCTCACACTTTGAATGACAATTGCGCGGTCATACAACATTGTACCCAAACTAAAATGTTATCATTTTCTTCACACAACTAGAGCTTTGTTTTGGTGGTATTTAAACACTACTGGGGTTTTTATTTTTTGCTAAATTAACAAAAAAAGACTGAAAATTTTGAAAAAAAACCCACATTTTTCTTTGTTTCTGTTATAAAAGTTTGCAAATAAATAATTGTTCTTCATAAATTTAAGCCAAGATGTATTCTACTACATTTCTTTGGTGAAAATAACCCAAATTAGGATGTATTATTTAGTTTGTAGGAAAGTTATAGAGTTCACAAACTATGGGATATATCTGAAAATTGATCAATCCTGAAGTACTGACAGCCAATCTAATTTCTTGAGGTCCAACAAAGTCAGAAAAGTACAGATGTCTCCCAAATTACCACTTTTTGTAAAGTAGACAGTCCAATATATTTCATAAGAGGCATGGCGAGTTTTTTGAAGTTGTAATTTTTTTGTCATAATTTTTCGGAAAATGAAAAAATGAAAAAAATTATTTTCACTATTTTTTTTTTACATACTGTCACCAGTGCAGTACAGCGTCATCATATAACTGGCATGGCAGTGATCAGGAACACAGACTGGTGACAGTATGAAAAAAAAATTATAATTGTTTTAATTTTTTTTTAAATTATTTTATTAGTTTTAATTGTTTATTACTTTTTTTTCTCTTTTTTTAAGATTTTAATTTTTCAAATTTCTCTATGACCAAAGTAGTATAATGTTATCATAGTAACATTGTAGTACTTTGGGTAAGTGATCAGTATTTTTTTTTTTTTTACACAATTTGCTTATAGCAAATACTTTGCTATAAGCAAGCATTTACCTGAATTTCATTGATTCATTCAGGGTTTTTTTTTGTGCTTAGCTGTGATTTGGCCATGGTTAATCACATGACACAGATGGGCTGTGATTGGCCCAGATTGTGCATGTGATCGCTGTGACCATTCACAACTAGACACACTTGTATACAATGGATGGCATGAAAGGAAGCCATCCATTGTATACAACTGTCATGTGACCTGCTGTGATTGGTCACAGCAGGTCACATGGTACAGGCAACGGGGCCAGTACACAGATCTGTCATTGGCCGTGTCCGAGGTACATGGCCTGTGACAGATCTGCGCGTGCCAGAAAAGATGCCATATGGCGTCCACCCGGAGGGACGAGTTGCTTGCCTGCCTGCCATCTGGCTATAGGCCAGGCGGCAAAATGCACTAAAATAAAAGACATTAAAATCGCTCACTCATAGTACCAGGTATGGCATCTGATATCACAGGCTCTAAGCTCCGCCCCATGTGTTTCACCCAAAAGGTGCTGATTAACCACTTGCCTACTGGGCACTTTTACCCCCTTCCTGCCAAGACCTATTTTCAGCTTTCAGCTCTCTCATACTTTGAATGACAATTGCGTGGTCATGCAATAGTGTGCCCAAACTAAATTTTTATCATTTTTTTGAGACAATTAGAGCATTCTTTTGGAGGTTCTTATTTTTTGCTAAACAAACTGAAAATGTAAAAAAAATATATTTTTTCTTAGTTTCTGTTATAAAGTTTTGTAAATAAGTACTTTTTCTCTTTCACTGATGGGCACTTGTAAGGAGTAACTGATTGGCACTGATAGGCTGCACTGATAGGCACTGATAGGTGGCACTGATGGGCACTGTTAGGTCGTACTGATGGGCAGCACTGATGGGCACTGCTAGGCGGCACAGATGGGCAGCACTGATTGGTACTTTTAGGCAGCAGTGATGGGCACTGATAGGTGGCACTGATGGGCACTGACAGGTGGCATTATTTATTTATATTGGGACACTGTTAGTAGATAAACGCACAGTGGATATGATTCAGATAACGCATGGTTAATATGTGCAGTTATGTGAGATAGAGTGTGTTATTGTGTTTAACCACTTGCCCTCCTGAGGATTTACCCCCTTTCCTGACCAGGCTTCTTTTTGCTACTCAGCGCTGCACTAATTCAACTGATAATTGCGCTGTCATGCAATGCTGCACCCAAACGAAATTTACGTCCTTTTTTTCACACAAATAGAGCTTACTTTCGGTGGTATTTGATCACCTGTGCACTTTTTATTTTTCACGCTATGAACAAAAAAAGACCAAAAATTTTCAAGAAAAATTATATTTTTTACTTTCAGCTATAAAAAATATATAGTAAACTCAAAGTTAGTTATAAATTTAGGCCAAAATGTATTCTGCTACATGTTTTTGGTAAAAAAATATCCCAATAAGTGTATATTGATTGCTTTGTGTGAAAGTTATAGCGTCTACAAACTATGGTATAGATACTGCAATTTATGCCATTGTTTTGCTATACAGCGCTGTGCTAGTTTAACGGATAATTGCGCGGTCATGCAATACGATACATAAATGAAATTTACATCCTTTTTTTCCCACAAATTGAGCTTTCTTTTGGTGGTATTTGATCGCCTGTACGGTTTTTATTTTTTGCACTATAAAAAAAAAGTCTGACATTTTTGAGAAAAAAAAACAATATTTTGGACTTTTTGCTATAAAACATGTCCCGTAAAAAAAATGTAAAAATCAAATTTAGTCATACATTTCTGCCAAAATGTATTCTGCGACATGTCTTTGCTAAAAAAAAACCAATACGTGTAAATTAATTGGTTTAAAAGTTATAGCGTCTACAAATGGCGGGAAAGATACTGTTTTTTTTTTTTTTATTTTACTAATAATGGCGGCAATCAGCGACTTATGGCAGTGATCAGCGATTTATGACAGTGACCAGCGACTTATGGTGGGACTGCGGGACTGCGGCGGACATTTTGACACTGGGGGGAACTGACTTGGGGTCACTGACATCCCCAGTGGCACCAATACAGTGATCAGTACAAAAAAAAAACACTGACACTGTACTAATGGCACTGGGGAGGAAGGGGTTAACTTTTATTAGATAAGGGTTAACTGTGTGAGGGGAGTGCTCTACTAGGGGGCGGGGGGGTGTACTTCACAGGAACACACTGATACCGAGAGATACAGCCTTCTCTCAGGTTCAGCATGCTCTGAACTGACAGATAGCAGAGCTGCAATGTAAACAATACAGCCGTGCTATCTGTCAGTGATTACTTGTAATCGCCGGCACCCGGCGGGAAATGACCCGCCGGGAGCCGGTGACGGACACCCGCTGCCACGATCGGCGGGACGGGTAGGGCGGGCACGCGCCTCGCGCGCGCCCCCTACCTGTTTTGTACAGCAATATTAAAAGACGGTGCTGTGCGCACAGGTGCCGCCCTGCCACAGTAAAAACATTGCGGCGGGTTGGCAAGCGGTTAATATAAGGCGATACATTTTGAGCACAGATTATGTACTTATATGGTATTTAAGCATTGTCACAAAGCAAGATTTATGTACATTTACTTATTATTTACTATTTGATTATATAGTATTGCGCTGCATTTTTGTATATAATCATCTGTCAAGATCCACCTGTAAAGCTAGAGTGTCACCTGTCCTGCTGATATCTACGCATGGTCAAGACTTCACCTACACCTCTTCAGTGTCACCTGCCTCGTTGACATCGTTGCATGGTCAAGTCTTCCTCTGGTGCGTCATCTACTCTGATCTTCAGGCAACTACACAGCTAGCAAGCCGTGCTTCTTTGAGGTTCCACCCACAGGGGTGCTCTGCACTCAGCCCCTAGGAAAGCCCTCTTGTCACCTCGGTCTCCAGCCAGGTACGTGACACATTAAATTCTTTCTACACTTACAAAGTTTATATAGTTTGCCAAAAAATATTAGCAAAGTAAATGTACTGTATATTCATAGAAAAAAAAATATAATCATAGAAAAAAATTAATAATATAATGACTAATAAAAAGGCAATAAAATAGCACATTTGTAGATGTTTGTAAGAACACAATATAGCATCAGATACTGATATAAATGTTTTTCTAGGCGTTTTTAACACTATGAGACACCAAGTGGTGTTCTTTAGCATTGCAAGGGTTTGCATGCAGCATTATTCTAAGCTTTATTTTCCCAGAACTGGTCTTCAATGGTAGTTTTTTTAACCATCTGTATTTTATAACCACCGCAATGCAAATGTATTAAATACCTGATGCTTTCATAAGGTTTTCGTTATAAGCTACGCCTTTACTGTAGTTTTTTTTCATAAACTATGTAATCTTTATTGGTTAGTATATTTTTCAAACAAAGCATACTTCCACTTTCTTGCCCCCTAAACTAACCCCTTACCTCTTTTTTTAAAATGTTTTTCAAATCTGCTGTTCTTATAAGTAAGTAAAACAGTAACAGTGTCTGAAAGATTGCAGCTGGAACAAGGATTGGGTTTAGAAAGGATTTGTTAACACAAAATCTAATAATAAATACACAATGTGAATAGCTGTTTATTTATTAATTATTTAACTATGGAACACTAAATCTTGAAGAAAAAATGGACACACAGAGCTGGCTCGGAAGTGAGCCTGCACGAGTGCCACCATAGCAAGCAGCTTGATATGGGGGCACTTGGGGGGGGGGAGGCAGGAGTGCAGGCAGGGGAACACAGAAAAGGAGGATCGAGGCTGCTCTGTGCAAAGCCATTGCACAGAGCAGGGAAGCATGACCTATGTTATTGAAAGAAAACCCTTTACAATCACTTTCAAACCCTCATACTTTATGTTTACTAAAAGCAGAGAAACTGTAGAATAAAATGGTGACAGCTAAAAATTGTTATGTACTTTTAGGTACTTTTAACCACTTACCTTCCTGAGGAGTTACCCCCCTTCCTGACCAGGCCATTTTTTGCATTACGACTCTGTGTTACTTTAACTGACACGCGACTTTAATGATCATGCAACGCTGCACCAAAATGAAATTTATGTCCTTTTTTCCCACAAATTGAGCTTTCTTTCGGTGGTATTTGATCGCCTGTGCGTTTTTTATTTTTTGCGCTATGAAAAAAAAAGGGGGACAATTTTGAGAAAAAAAAACAATATTTTGGACTTTTTGCTATTAAACATGTCCAGTAAGAACATTAAAAAAATAAAATTTCATCATAAATTTATGCCAAAATGTATTTTGCTACATGTCTTTGCTAACAAAAATCCCAATATATGTACAGTGGGGATCGAAAGTTTGGGCACCCCAGCTAAAAATTTGTATTAATGTGGATAAAGAAGCCAAGGAAAGATGGAAAAATCTCCAAAAGGCATCAAATTACAGATTAGACATTCTTATAATATGTCAACAAAAGTTAGATTTTATTTCCATCATTTACACTTTCAAAATAACAGAAAACAAAAAAATGGCATCTGCAAAAGTTTGGGCACCCTGCAGAGTTAATATCTTGTACTGCCCCCTTTGGCAAGTATCACGGCTTGTAAACGCTTTTTGTAGCCAGCCAAGAGTCTTTCAGTTCTTGTTTGAGGTATCTTTGCCAATTCTTCCTTACAAAAGTCTTCCAGTTCTTTGAGATTTCTGGGCTGTCTGTCACGCACTGCTCTTTTAAGGTCTATCCATAGATTTTCAATTATGTTGAGGTCAGGAGATTGTGAAGGCCATGGCAAAACCTTCAGTTTACGCCTCTTGATGTAATCCCTCGTGGATTTCGAGGTGTGTTTAGGATCATTATCCATTTGTAGAAGCCATCCTCTCTTTAACTTCAGCTTTTTCACAAATGGCATCAAGTTACCATCCAAAATTTGCTGAAATTTTATTGAATCCATTTTTCCTTCTACTCGTGAGATGTTCCCTGTGACACTGGCTGCAACACAACCCCAAAGCATGATTGATCCAACCCCATGCTTAACAGTTGGACAGAGGTTCTTTTCATTAAATTCTGTGCCCCTTCTTCTCCAAACGTACCTTTGCTCATTCCAGCCAAAAAGTTCAATTTTAACCTTATCGGTCCACAGAACTTGTTTCCAAAATGCATCAGGCTTGTCTATATGTTCATTTGCAAAGTTCAAACGATGATTTTTGTGGTGAGGACGTAGAAGAGGTTTTCTTCTGATGACTCTTCCATGAAGACCATATTTGTACAAGTATCTCTTTATAGTAGAATAGTGGACCACAACTCCAGTGTCTGCCAGATCTTTCTGGAGGGATCGTGCAGTCAAACGTGGGTTTTGAATTGTTTTTCTCACAATCCTGCGAGCTGTTCTGTCTGATATTTTTCTTGGTCTTCCAGATCTTGCTTTAACTTCCACTGTTCCTGATGACTGCCATTTCTTAATTACATTCCAAACAGAGGATATTGACATCTGAAAACACTTTGCTATCTTCTTATAGCCTTCTCCAGCTTTGTGAGCGTCAACTATTTTCAGTTTCAGTTTTCTAGACAACTGCTTAGAAGAACCCATGGTGCTGATTGTTGGGGCAAGGTCAGATGAGTCTGGGCATTTAAAACCTTTGAGATTGACATCATCTGGTCTTCCCAGACGATGATTGAGAACAATCCATGACACTGGCAGGTCTCAGCTTTGCAAAGGGGGCAGTGCATGCTATAAATTCTGCAATGTGGCCAAACCTTTGCAGACGCCATTTTTTTGTTTTCTGTTATTTTGAAAGTGTAAATGATGGAAATAAAATCTAACTTTTGTTGACATATTATAAGAATGTCTAATCTGTAATTTGATGCCTTTTGGAGATTTTTCCATCTTTCCTTGGCTTCTTTATGCACATTAATACAAATTTTTAGCTGGGGTGCCCAAACTTTCGATCCCCACTGTAAATTAATTGGTTTACATGAAAGTTATAGCATTTACAAATGGCAGTATATATACTGGGATTTTTTTTCTACTAGTAATGGTGGCGATCAGCGACTTTTAGCTGAACTGTGAAACTGCGACAGACGTTCTGACACTGAGGAGAGCTGACTTGGTGTCACTGACATCCTCAGTGACACCAATACAGTGATCACTGTTAAATAAAAAACACTGACACTGTATTAATGACACTGGGCAGGAAGGGGTTAATATGAGGGGCAATCAAAGGGTTAACTATGTGTAGGGAGTGTTTTACTAGGGGACGGGGTACGGGGGATGGGGGACGGGTGTGCTTCACTGTAAGCACACTGCAGTGGATGGCTGTGCTGTGCACAGCCATCCACAGCAGTATGCCCGAGCCCAGGGACGGACTGACCATTTGGAAACTCGGGCACTGCCCGAGGGCCCGGGGTCAGTAGGGGGCCCCATGAGATGCCCCTGGTACCTTTTTCATAGGCTTTTTTGAGTTTGGGCAAGGACATGGGGGCCCCATGAGCCCCTATTGCCCGGGGCCCCATGAGTTGTCAGTCCGCCCCTGCCCGAGCCAACAGGGAGGAAGACTGTTAGTAAACAAAACAGTCTTCCTTCCCGTTGGAAATGCTCGGTAATCACCGGGTGTCGATGGGCAATTACCGGCCGGGACCCAGTGATTGACAGCTGTGGCCGCGAATGACGGCGTGGGTAGGGCGCGTGCACGGCTCATGTGCGCCCCCTACCCAGAGATGCTAACTCACATATATATATATATATATATATATATGTGATTTTGCGCATCCCTGCCACCCTGTAGCAGTATAAGCGGTTAAAGAACTTGTAGTACACAAAAACACAACATAGTTCAATTTTTTTTTTTTTGCAATATTTAAACAACAGAATTGCATTGAGCAAATAGATGCCACATTTCCTTGCAAAGTGCAACTCCTCTTGCAAAGTGAACAGGCTGTTTGCCTTTCATAAATCAATCCCTCTGTGGGGGAGATTTACTAAAAATGGAGCACTAAAATCTGGTGCAGCTGTGCATGGCAGCCAATCAGTTTCTAACGTCAGTTGGTTCAGTTAAGCTTTGGCAATAAAACCTGGAAGCTGATTGGTTTCCATGCAGCACCAGATTTTTCACTCTCCAGTCTTAGTAAATAACCAAGTCCCTTCTACAATAATACAAACTCACCTGCCTGTTCACATGCACAGCTCAGTATAGTATACTTATCAAGCCAGAAGAGCCGCCATCTTGAAGAAGCCAAGGAGAAGATACCATTGCTGGAGAAGGAGGGATGGGAGGGGAGTAACTGTTGATTTCATTTTGCTTTAAAGCTTGAGTTTAATCTACTTATATTTTGCCTTCCTTGCCCCTATCAACATAATAATTTGTTAATAATAAGACTTTTCTTTTCTCATTAAATACCTTATTTTAAACCAAGTGATTGCTTCTCTATGCAATGTAAGTGGTTATATCGTTCTTGGGAGTAGGTATGCAAAGAACTAAAATATAATAAAAGAAAGGAGTGGGCTAGGGACAGTAATACAGTGGAGGAAAGAGCTAAATGATGCTTGATATCTTCCAGTCCGTAACTCAGGTGGGCTTTATCTGACTTGCTGCAGCATCTAATGCATACGGTGAGAGGCTCACAGTGTGCAGTGTAATCAGTGTAAGCAGTTTCAGTACAGGAGAGAAGCCTATGCAACTGTGCAAGAATGAATGAAGAGAAGGCTGGAGTTCAGCTTTAAACATATGCAGATAAGAAATAGAAGGTAAATAGTAATAAGCAAACTAAAAATGTAATGTATGTCATTAGAGCAAAAAAAAATAAGCAAAGCACCTTTGAAATGTTTTGAAATAAGAAAAATATGTTTAAGGAGCAACTAAAATGTAATTTTACTTTTGGCCATCAATAATTTAGTTCTAAAGTAATCTCCATGGTTGACTTCTCCAAACTGTTCAGCTTACCAGGTGGAAAATTAATCTTTTAGCTGATTTTTGGCTGAAGCTTAAAAGGAACTTGCTAGGTCAGATACATGGGAGGTAGTCTGCTGCCTGATTTTTGATGGTGCAGGCTACAGGACCATCACTCTTAAAGCAAAACTGTGCTTGATATGTTGTTTTAATAAATGGTATACTTATGTTTTTTTATTGTGGACTAACAAATGAACATAATTGTAAAGAAATTATATATTATTATATGAATAATGTCATTTAATGTTCCATTTTTTTCTTTTATAATAAATATATTGCTATGATTCAGTATTGTGGTAGCTGACATAGTGATCACGAGGGATGAGCCAAAGTGCCCTTGGATCAGTTTGAGCACTGTTTGGCAAACTTCAAAGAAGTTTGGATGCCAAACCCTATTGAAATAAAAGGGACATAAATATGTCAAACTAAAAATGCCAATTGTCTGGTCTAACAGGCAAGGGGGTGTCATAGAAATAGCATGGTGGCCAGTGTGCATGTACCAATGCAAACATTTTTTTTTTAAATTCCATCAGCCAGGAGCAGTGGTTTTTAAATGCCTAAAGTGAAAAACTAAAAAGACCCAATTCCCTTAAATAATATGCCCTAATCATTCATGTGAAGGGGTTCATGTCTGTGCTGCAGCACTGACATTTAGAAGAGGTCTGTGTGCTGTTATTATTTGAAGAAGCTGGCAATAAAATGTAATTTGCTAGCAATTTAAATGGATTTATTTTTTTTCTTGTAAATTTCATTTTTTGGTGCAGCACATCCTACAGTGAAAATGAAAAAATGCATATATATCAGCCCCTTTTGAGTTTAATATTTTAAGAGGGTCCTTTCAGGTCTGATATGGATTTTAAGGGGTCTCATACTGCATAAAAACAAAGAAAGCGTGAGCCTCCCTAAAAATCCATACCAGACCCTTAATCCAAGTATGCAGTCTGGTTGGCCAGGAAAGGGGGATACAGGTGGGCGAGCTTGTGACCCTCTCCACACCCTCTTGAACCATATAAGGCCACATGCTGACAACATGGGGGATTACTTTATGTCCACCATATGTTGATGTTGAAGTGCCTCTTCCCCGCAACCATGAGTGGTGGTTGTAAGGGTCTGTGGATGGAGGGCTTATTGGAATTTGGAAGCCAACTTTAATAATAAGGGGGCCCCAGATACTGCCTCTACATTAGAGCAAAACAAACAAATATACAAAGCACCTTTAGCCCTGGGACACACTGAATGTGGCTTTGCAATCAACTTACTTCACTTGAAGTAGAACAATTTCAAAGCTGCAGACCAGTGTGATTTCATGTGCGGCTTGTCTGACATCTATGCGACTTCATGCACAGATGTCTATTCAAGTTGCACATTAAATCACAAAAAATAGTGGAGGAAACTTTTTTCCAAATTGGAGCAGCACCACAAAGTCATTGTCACATCAATTTGAATGGTTCCATAGGCACAAATAGGGTGAAACTTGTCATGTGATTTGGAACTGTCAAGTTGCACCGCTGTGCACTCGGGCTAAGGGGTAAAAAGGACCCCTACTCATTCACAAATAAAAATGTAACCTAGAACTAGAGACACTCAAATCTTTGAAAACTCTTTTATTAAAAAATGAGAAATCCCCAAAAAAGTTCATCATTGTAAATTCTCCGTCAATCCCCATCCTTGCTGCCCACCGATTTGCCACAAAAAAAAAAAAAAAGAGTCAGCGCACATGACTGATCCCAGCTGTACCACTAGAAAAATGAAACCTCCCCAAGTTGTTATAAGCTATATAAGGGAAGGGGTGGGGATAATGGTGACATCATTGCCAAAAGGGGGCATATAATAATGTTCCCTTTAAAGTAGGAATTGTGCATATTGATTTTGATCTACATTTTGCAGGGATTAACCTCACTCCCCAGCAACACACATTCTTTATTCCTTTGTTGCCTGTGATCCCAGAGATGTAAACGCTTACATTAGGGTGTAAGGAGTGATACAGAAGGTGATGAGTTTTGAGTTTATTTGGGTGAAAGGGAGAGATTCAGAAGAAGAGCTTGCAATCTATTAGGACATAATGGATTTAAAGGGTGAAATAACTTGCAGTATTTTAGTATATAAAGGAGGGATACAGAAGACAAAGGTAACAAAGGAGAGATGCAGAAGGTAAAAGAGCTGACAATCTATTAGGAATTTACAGTCTATTGAGTCTTTGTTGAATGCTGCCTATTAGCTGTATGGAAGCTATGGTGATGTTTGAGCATTTGACACTGTTTGTTAATCAGATGTGCTTAGTAGTTATTCAACAAAGGATCGCCCAGATTCTTATTGATGAAAATGCCAACTGCCCATCTGTCTCAGGCTTCACTATTTTACAAATCACTGTACAAACATGCAACAAGTTAAGTCACCGTGAGACCCCCTAATTTAAATATGTTTTCCAGGCCAGGAAACAGTACTGATTCCCGAGGCTCAAGATAAACCTTTATTATTATTATATGTGTTTGTTTTGGTGAAAAACAACCAAGCTATAGCACAGATAAGGATAAGTAACTTTATTGTGGTGTATAGGATGATCCATGTACAGTTAAATTAGAGATTCATAATTTTTAGCTAATATTGGCTGCCTGTATACCAGGAAGTGATCTGTAAAGGAGTATGTGATTCTGAAGATACAGTGGTTGCAACTGGAACTAATCTTTGTAATTAAAAGTATAGCTCACCTGATATGGTCAATTAACCTTTTGGTTAGAACATAATGAATGTCTTGTTGGAAGTATTTAAGTTCCTTTTGTAAAAATATCTAAGCATTCCCGTGCATATTTAATGTGCTGTGTCAGCCAAAGTGCTTCCATAAGTGTGCAGATATTTTAGGGGATCAAACTTATTAAGTGTACTGTAGAGAAAGTCACATGCAGAGTTAATCACTCCCTCTGCCACTTTGTACCCGGGCAATTAGTATAACTGACTAGGATGCATATTAGGAATTAGCAATTCAGTCTTTTATTCATAGTTTAAGCTGGATGTTTTATTAAGTTGTACAAAATAATTGGTATGTATTGTAATTGCTGACATATTATATTGAATGTGCAATAGTAAAATATTATTTCAAGTAAAAATATATTTTCAAAATATAGGATGTAAAATCGAAATAACACAGACACATACGTGTTTTTTTTCTGTTTTGCACACTAAAGAGAGTTCTGAGACTTGAGGAGAACCAGTCATGTGACTTTGACAGGTCACGTAACCAGGCTATCTTTCTGTCTTTATATTTCTGTTCTCAGATTAATTTATAGAGTGTTCCTCCATCTTTGCACTTTGCAGCCAATGGTATACAATAAAGCACATCACTGTGCTTTAAAAATAAGCATAGCTCTTTTTTTAAACCCTTCAAGCTGACACCTCCCAACCCTTTAAGAGCGTCTAGATGCTGGGAAGTGGAGGCAGGCATTCAGGTCATGTGATATGTATGGCCGGTATAAAGTTAAATAACAGTATGGCCATGCAATGATCATACTACTGCTTTTAAACTGTACCCTTTAGAAACCAATAAAAAAAGCTGTCTAAAAACTTGTGATAAGACAGGCTTATTTAGCAACGTGCCCATTTTCTCACTATGCTAAGATGCAGGCACAAACCATATTAAATCCCTTTCCCACAACTCCCTGGATTCCTGGACACTCTGGTTAGTTTCTATGTTCAAGTGTCTCTGCTCCTTTCCCTCTACAGCTCTGCAAAGCCACACCTGATGAGGCAGAGGTGGCTGAGTAAGTCATCTACAACCAGGTAGGCGGCTCTCCACTGTCAGAACCAGCATGCAGGCAGCTTGGCAGGAGCCTAATAGCACACAGTTTCTCCAAAAAGTCCAGCTACTGTAGAAAGCACCTACCTGATTTCTAGAGCATTCCAGTTCCAGTGTGGTGGTCCCACTGTGTGCTCTGGCCTGAGTTACCCTGGGCCACTTTTCATGAAGAAATGTAGCCTTTTGTGTTCTAAACTATTGTGCAAAAGTAGTGATTCTCTGCTTGACATTCTGCTATTATTGTCTTGTAGAGACTATGCTACACAACCACGTTACCTTGATTGAGCCACAGAGATATTGTTGTGAATAGTCCATGTTTGCGCAGCTTTCATAATCTGTTTAACATTATTCTGCAGTGTATGCATTAGTGATTCTAATTATACAATTGATTAGCAAACTGCAAGTTGCGGTTACTCTTTGTGTGATCATTTGGCTGATTACCCATCCAGTTACAATACCACAGTGCTCAAAATTCCTACATAAATAGCATGTTTTAAATCTCATGTAAAATTGATACAGTTGAACTACTAAAATGTTTCAGCTAGAGACAGTTTCTCGATGTTCATAAATATTGATTTTACATGAATCCTTGATAATATATTAGATATGCCTTAATTGCAAATAAGAGCCTTCGATACCACCATCAATGCATAGTATCAATTTCAAGCCTGTTATATTCCTCAGTGACCAACATACCTTATCATAGTCTGTACATATTTTATAGCTTGTGTATTTTTCTAAGCATCCTTACAAATGTGTATATTAATAGTACCATAACAGGAGAATGTTCATAAGTCTCCACATGCTGGGGACTTATGCTTAATGGATATCCACTGGTGAGATAATAGCATTTCCACACAATGCATATGTGTTACAAAAGTCAATATCCATATAAAGAATATATATATAAAAATATATATACACTCCAGTGCTATTGGAGCTGCGGCAAAATTTACAACATACAACTTATATCAAAACAAAAATATATGAAGAGCTGCTAAACACTTCTGTGAAATCCCCAAAAACAGAGTCTTACAAAGTTAATAAATAATGTGCAGTGCTCCTCAATAATGATAAATGATGTATACCACGTTAATATTATATAAACCATACAATGACTCTGTACCACCATCAAAGTGTCTATATGTTACAGACCAAAACTCAATAAAAATTATTTGTTTCACATATAAAAGAATCTTCATGCTTCAATCATGCAGAAACATTATACAGTCCACAACCAATGCTGTATTTCACAGTTCTACTGGGCAAACTCATGCATGTAAATCAGTGTTGGAAGTCCACCAATCCCAGTGCAAATGATACACACACCTTAGTGCCCCACTCAGGTGGATTCCCACTTAACTCAATGGAACTCTCTGTTAGCCAAAGTTAAAATAAGTTTTTAAGGTAATTAAATCTTTCAATACTGATCCTCTTCAACTCAAATCCCTCTCCTCTTGGTGTTCATAGAGACTCATAGAAATTTACAGCTTTTCAAGGGCTAACTTTGCAGTCAACTCTGTGCTACCAATGTCAAAGCTGTTTACTCTGTCCCTGAGGGGTGGTGGTAGCTTCTTCCTTCCAACCCCAGTCTGCTACTGCTACCGTTGCTGACAACTGCCAAGTCACCACCAAGTGAAAGTACTGGATGCTTTTTTTATCCAATGGCATAAAATACTGTTCTTTTATATTCCATTTAGTTTGCTGCACACACATTTCTTTGTTTAGTGAGCTGGTCACCTTAGTTTTTTTTTTTTTTTTTTAATTATTTTTTTAGTAAAACGTTGATGTGCACATTGCATAGTGCACCTTACTGGAAAAATGTCACACACATATTTACCATGCATAGCAAACTAGGAGTTAACCAAACATCAATGTGCAATAAGCTTGAAAGATTGAGTTGAAGGACATACAAGCACTTGTGTGCAAACAACTATAACAATGTATGCCAGGTCTTGTTTAATTCCTACCAGTAAATCAGCCTCACAGGATGTGATCTTCCTAATGTACTTGTCCATGGCCTGGAAACCTGAGCTGAGTTTGCAGATTACGCTTGTGGCTCAATGGTCAGAAATATTTTTTATTCTATATATTTTTCACCACTTGCTTCACTGGCAGCCCCACTCATACTCCTTCAGAAACACATGGACTGATAAATATCTATGCTCACCACCACCCCATAGCTCTTGGTGGTTATATACTGTATTGAAAAGAAGTAGTGGTGCTACTACCCATACAGAACTCCATTCATAGAGCCAGCAGATGCTTGATCTTCAGTCACACGGCTGAAAACAATTGTCCATAAACTTGATCTGCACAACCAACCTAGCTCTAAAAGCTTGTCTTTATTCAGTAAACCACAGCATAAAAAGTTACAGTAAGTCAGTTGACGCATTTCAGTCTATATGGCTTTAGTCATAGCAGTTATAACTAAAGCCGTGTACGCTGTAATGATTCAGCTGATTTTTACTGTCGTAGATTGTAAGCTCCAAGGAGCAGGGTCCCCTTAACCCTCTTGAATTGAACTGTATTGTTGCTGTATTGTCTCCCGTTATATTGTAAAGTGCTGAGCAAACTGTTGGTGCTTTATAAATCCTGTATAATAACAATAATATTAATCGTTTACGCTGTGGTTTACTGAATAAAGACAAGATTTTTGATCTACGTCTGTTGTGCAGATCAAGTTTATGGACAATGGTTATATACTGTACCTTTGCAGTAGCAGATGGCTAATACTTGATAGTTCAATGCATTTGTTTGCCTGATTCCCATAGCATCACATTCATACACCTATTTTTGGCTTACTTTGATGCACTAGATTTACTGCTTGGTGACAGGTCCAGATGCAGAGTCAGTCTCCCCTGTTAGGGGTGTTCTGGCCAGTACACTGGGCTTTAAGGATAGTTTATTTTGCTTGTAACCATGCAGCAGGGCTCAGGCATGGTGAATCGGCATCATATTGAAATGGTGCTATTTCTTCAGCTTTATATGGAATTATTATAACCTTCCATGGTATTCATTGAGAGATACAACATTGCCATCCATTAACCTATGAACAGCTACTACGTATTCATGGGTCATGGTTCATTGGTGGTTTCATTGGCTACTTAGTCTGTATAACAATATTTGAGAATACTATATACTGTATCATATATCTCTGCTGGCTATATTGTATATAGTTTCTGTTATTACAAACTGTTGGACCACTTATGAAACATACCATGTTTATATATGTATTATGGGCTTATTTACCAGTTGTAGCAGGGTTTTTTAACCACTATTCTTGGTCAAGATTTTGAATATTCTTTATTGTCTCTTCCTTTTTTAATAGAAGTTAGAATAAGAATGGACTTTTATATATTTGTTTACATTTCTTGAGTTGTTTTTCATGTATATTCACACATTCAGGGGGATTTGGCAGTCACAACCAGGTTTTTATTATTTGCAGAATTTGTAATTTTAATTATACTGGTGATTAGTCCTGATTATTATATGACAAAGCTTGTTCAATTAAGCTTTGACAATAAAACTGAAGCTGATTGGTTACTATGTACAGCTATACCAGATTTTCTGCGCACAACGTTTAGTAAATCTCCCCCATTCTCTACTAGGTGAAATATAGAGTTATGCAAGTGCAGAGGGCATTGAGGATTTTATCTGCTGGATTATTGTTATTTTATATATTGTCAAAAAAATTGAACCCAAATCATCTCTAAATCAGTAAAAGAAACTTTTATTTGAAGCAGCTGTATTTTCACTGTGAACTGACATCACTGGGAATAATGGTCCTCCATTATTCTCCGTTACTCACCCATGACTACATAAAAACATTTTGTAATCTATTATTACCTAGAAGAGGCTGCTATTGCTGATTTTTCATAATGTATATTTCCGTTACAATGCTGGCAAGCTAGCCATCCTGACTATCAAAATGCCCTTCTGTGGATCTGTTTTTTTTTTTTTTTTTTTAATCCTTTCAGTGCATCAATAAGACATCTACACCATACTGTATGCTTGTTATAATAAGTAAGCATAAATAAGGGCCCAATTATATTTATAACCTGCTGAGATGGAGCTATGTCCCAATTTCCTGCACCAGGACATTAATCTAATCTGGCTATTTTAAACTCTGCAAAATGCATGTGTACACAACATTTGCAGCATGCACCTGTAACTACACATGCCAATGTATCAATAGCACTTCATTTCATTTCGTTAAATGCATACAGATGTGAGTATATGAACACACAAGCTAGTAATTGGCTAGTGATTGCTACTGTCTGACAGCAATAATGTTACAAAGTATTGTTGCAAAATACAAAAAACCCCTTCTGCATTGCCTGTCCCTCTACCTCTGCAAAAAAACAGTCAAAGCTGACATTATATTTGAAATTATAAGTTATAATTCTACATCAACATGCTAATAGAAATGTTAAATAAAACCTTTCCATTTATATTGCATACCTTATTTTAATCCCAGTGATGTTATTACTGGTTCTCCTTGCTTCTCTCTACAATGCAGGCAGCTCATGGCTGGTGGGAGGGGTTGGCAGAGTTCTGCACATAGCGTTCTGAAAACATAACAATACCATGCCTCAGTACTCTTCTCAAGAGCTTCCAGTCATGATGCAAGCGGTGTTCTAGCTCTTGGAGGATGTTATCAAAAAGCCTTGATGATTATTATTATTATTATAATACAGGATTTATATAGTACCAATTTTTCACAGTGCTTTACAATATAAGGGAGACAGTACAATTACAATACATTTCAGTACAGAAGGAAAAGTAGGGCCCTGCTCATGGAGCTTACAATCTAAAGGAAGGGGGAGGTGGTACAAAAGGTGATAGCTGTAGGTGATGATCTGATGAAGGTGAACCAAGTACAGTTCTAAGGTGGAGGTGGGGTAGGCTTCCCTGAATAAGCAAGTTTTCAAAGATCGCATAAAGGCAGACAGGGTGGGGGCTGACCGGACATATTGCGGTAGGGAGTTACAGAGGATAGGAGAGGCTCTGGAAAAGTCCTGGAGGTGAGCTCAGGAGGAGGTGACAAGGGAGCTAGATAGCAAGGTGTCTTGGGAGGATGGAGCGGGTGATTTGGACAATATCTGCAGATGAGGTTGTTGATGTAGTTAGGGGCAGTGTTGTGGATGGCTTTGTATGTTGTGGTTAGTATTTTGAATTTTCTACGTTGGGTTAGTGGAAGCCAATGAAGGGATTGGCAGAGAGGGGCAGCAGTCACTAATCGGCTGTTAAGGTGTATGAGTTTAACAGCAGCATTCATAAAAATGCCTTGATAGATGGATTTTAGTCTGAAGGAGTGGGTGTTCCTAGGCAGGCTATATTAGCATGCTGGATAATGCCCACACATGATGCTGGGTCACTATAATTAAAAGAACTGAAATGTAATGAAGGAACAGCAGGTCTGGAAATAAAACAGGCTTTATCTGATTTGCTGCAGTTTCTAATGTACATTATGTGAAGCTCTAGGTCTGCAGTAAAATCAGAATAAGAAATTACAGTACAGGAGAGGAGTCTGAACAACTGTGCAAGACTGAAAGTTCAGCTTTAAAACCTTAAAATCAGAATCATTCCAAGCAGTCATGAAGGGGTTAAATAGGTAAAGAGTAATATACAAAATGCAATAATCCCTAGCCACTATTCATTATCAATTTTTCATTGACTGTGCTGCCCTGAAGAAAGTCTAAAATTCTTTGTGAAAATAAAAAAAAATAAAAAAGTATATCTAATCTCTTGGATTTCTGCTCATTCTTATGCTCCCCTGCTGCTCAAAGCCTATTAGAGTTAATACAAAATTAATAGTTTTTTGGATATATTAGTTAATACACTTAACTTTTGTGCTATTATTATTACCGCATACTTATGCATGGAAATGAATTTAATTTTCAAACTGCAAAAAGCTTGTAATTACCCAGGTGGAGTAAGATTTTATCCACCACACTAAAATAAATGTGTTCCTGCTTTGCTGGAGGCAGACATACAAGAACACTTTAGCTTGCATACATATAAAATCTGCAGTATTGTACTTTTTTATTAGCGGTAGCTTAGAATAACATGTCATCTTAAGAGTCAGGTTTTATTGTTATTAAAGTATATCTCTAAACATTTTTTTAGCATTTGGATAACATGGTGAATAGAACCTTTGTCAGGTTTCAGTTCCTGTTGTGTTTTTTCTTAGGACAGACACTCCATCAGTTCATAAGTTGCAAAAAATAATAATTAAGATACAGACTAAATTATTTGAGCCTGTAGGCACACAAAAGTAGGTTGAATATTTGATTACTTTAAGAGACTATACAGCAGAGCTTTGTGGGACTCATCATTTTGAGCCTTTGTGTGGCCCTCAGAACTTCTGCAGAGAGCAGTCTTTGTTTTCTAAGACCTTTGCACACTATCTTCTTTCTTCTGTGCTGTCTATCCATTTCCTTTTTTAGTTTTTTTTTCTCCTCTAAACATTTATAATGCATCTTGCTAAGAGAAATATTAATTACAGTAAGGTCATTTTTTGGACCCATTTTCTTCTTTGCGGTTCCTTTACGTACAACAAATGAACACCTGAATGCAGTAACAAATGCATATTACAACAATATCCTACGTTAGAACAATGCAAATATGTAACTGGCCAATTACAGCCACTATATTGAACACAAATATGGAGGCATTGCTTTGTAAAGAGTTAGTATTAACAGTGATCTTTAGCAATCTCATGTATTGTGGCTCCAGTCTATGAATGTCTCCTATATTATGTCCCCAATGTCTAGCAACTCCTACAGCATGTCTTCAGTCAGTGACCATCTCCGGTTCACAGAGTTTGAATCTTTTGGTAGCACTACATTTACTGAATACCATGTGCAGCCCTATGGTAAAGTCAGGAGCCACACTATTCCCACTAACTAACCTAACCACCACTGCACTTGAGGTTGCAACATTTGCTGTCATGTGTCAATGTTTGTAAACCCCTCCAATGAAACATCAGATAACACTAACATTTGCTGGAAACACCCTTGCAAGGTAGCTGGCAGTAGCTAAAGTTGTGTCCTGTTAAACAAGTACCTCCAGTAGTGAAGATACTAATTTAACCAGGATATAACCGTGGCCCCTTCTCTCCACAGCTTTAGGGGCATTTTTGTAGTACCTTGCTACATGGTTCTTGCAGTGTCAGAGAGTTCCATCTATGCTGATACCTTATCTTTTGTGGGCTACCTAGTGAGGGTGATTTCAGGAACTCTTGGTATGCTGGAATGGGGGTGGAGCACGCCTGACATCATCACTCACTGCGCATGCAGGCTGTACAGCAAATCTCAATATATATGCATTTATCAGTGCCATGTGAGCTTATCTGCTACTGAATAAGTTACTTTACAGTATCACACTTTTTGTGGTCTGCTTTTCTTTTAATTATTTGTTATAAGGAGTGTATTGAACAGTCTTAAGAGGGGCTTTGAAGGAGACTAATCAGAAGCCAGCTACCATGATGTCCATATATGCGGGAAAAGTGCAGTAGACCTCCATGCAATAAGGGCTTTAATTATTCAGTAAGGAGTGCAATTGTGTGTGGTGGTGGTGGAAGATTGGCTTTGGATTGCAATTCACATGGTGTGCTGATACATTAATTTTGCTTGGTCTTGTCTTCTTTTATAGGAGTTCACAGTGGATTTTGGGACTTTATTTTGTTTGTACAGTATACTTATATTTTTATATGTTGCAGCACTACTTGCTTATTTGTGCACCATTTTTGGTATAATTTATTTAAAGGGAACACGCTATACATATACTGTACAGTATGTATATATAATTTGAAAATGTACGTGGATATTTATGTGAGCAGCTGTTCTTTTTTGGGTGTGACCACAATACCAATATTAATATTTGTAAGTGTTTGGTATTAGCACAGAGTTCATTTAGTGTTTAGTAACTGCTGGTATGATGGTTTTCCATTGGCGTAGTTTATAATTGCCCTGGTCAGTTCATTTTTTGAAAGTGAAATTGCTTGATTTTTGTTTATCTTATCTTGTATTTTATCTGCAGTATCCAGTGCACTCTGTTTTGTGTTAGCCTCATGTATGCTTATATAGCTTTTGGATATTGACAGAGTTGGCAAGGATAAGCAGATTTGCCTTGATTCCAGGGAAATGTCAAATATTTGCAGATGTAATTGTCTATCACCCACAACCTAATTCCTAGGGAAATCATCAGAACATTTCCTCTCTAGCTTGTGTTATAGTAAACCACATATAGACAAACATAAGCACATATGCTACTTGACATCATAACAGGGAATACAAATATAGATATACGTGTATATACATACACTATATTTATTTATTTATTTCAGGTACTTATATAGCGCTGTCAATTTACGCAGTGCTTTACACATATATATATATTGAGCATTCACATCAGTCCCTAACACTCAAGGGGTGCATGTCTTTGGAGTGTGGGAGGAAACTGGAGTACCCAGAGGAAACCCATGCAAGCACAGGGAGAACATGCAAACTCCATGCAGGAGGCGCCATGGTCGGGAATTGAACCCATGACCCATTTACTGCAAGGCAGACATGCTAACCACTAAGCCACTGTGCCACCCACTATATTGCCAAAAGTATTGGGACACCCCTCCAAATCAATGCATTCAGGTGTTCCAATCACCTTCATGGCCACAGGTGTATAAAATCAAGTACCTAGGCATGCAGACTGCTTCTATAAATATTTGTGAAAGAATGGGTCACTCTCAGGAGCTCAGTGAATTCAAGTGTGGTACCATGATAGGTTGCCACCTGTGCAATAATTCCATCCGTGAAATTTCCTTCCTACTAAATATTTCACGGTCAACTATTAGTGGTATTATAACAAAGTGGAAGCAACTGGGAACAACAACATTACAGAGCCAGGTCAGTGCATTCTTGAAGCACACAGTGCGCAGAAGTCGCCAACTGTCTGCAGAGTCAATAGCTAAAGACCTCCAAACTTTGTGTGGCCTTCAGATTAGCACAACAACAGAGAGAATAGAGCTTCATGGCTGAGCAGCTGCATCCAAGCTTTACATCAATAAGTGCAATGTAAAGATTTGGATGCACTGGTGTAAAGCACACCGCCACTGGACTCTGGAGCAGTGGAGACATGTTCCCTGGAGTGATCAATCATGTTTCTCTGGTGATCCAATAGGCATGTCTGGGTTTGGCGGTTGCCAGGAGAACGGTACTTGCCTGACTGCATTGTGCCAAGTGTAAAGTTTGGTGGAGGGGGGATTATGGCATGGGGTTGTTTTGCAAGAGTTGGGCTTGGCTCCTTAGTTCCATGCTCCTTACTTTGTGGGAACAGTTTGGGGATGAACCCTTCCTGTTCTAACATGACTGCGCACCAGTGCACAAAGCAAGGTCCATAAAGACATGGATGAGTGAGTTTGGGGTGAAGGAACTTGACTGGCCTGCACAGAGTCCTGACCTTAACCTGATAGAACACCTTTGGGATGAATTTGAGCAGAGACTGGGAGCCAGGTCTTCTCATCTGACATCAGTGCCTGACCTTCCCATATACACACTCCTAATGATCCCCTATTGCCCGGGTCCCCATGAGTTGTCAGTCTGCCCCTGTTGGGGTGTCTACTTTCCAAAAAGGGGTAATTTTTTTTGGGGGGGGGTGTTTGTACTATGCTGGCATTTTAGAGCCTCCGAAACTGTGATAGGTAGCAGGGAAGTGATATGAGGAAATATGCCCTTTGAAAGCCTGGAGGTGATCATTGGATTTTGGGGGCCTGCATGTAGCTAGGCTGCCAAAAGGTATCTCACACGTGGTATCCCCATACTCAGGAAAAGTAGAAGAATGTGTTTTGGGGTTTTATGCCACATATACCCATGGTATACGTGAGCAATATACCATTAAAATGACAACTTTGTGTAAAAAAAAAAAATTGTAATTTTCAAAAAATTTGTGGCAAAATATAAAATGTTCCATGGACTCAACATGCTTCTCTGCAAAATCCTTGGGGTGTCTACTCTTTTGGGTCAGTTGGGGGGTGGGGGGGTTGTACTGCCCTGGCATTTTAGCACCTCAAGAAATGTGGTAGACAGAAAGTAAAAGCTTCGGAAATTCCAATATATATATATATATATATATATATATATATACACATATATATATACCATAGTTTGTAGAAGCTATAACTTTCACACAAGCCAAGTAATATGCATGTATTGAGATTTTATTTTACCAAAGATGTAGCATATTACATTTTGGTCTAAATTTATGACCAACTTTGAGTTTATTGGATATTTTTTATAACCAAAAGTGAAAAGTATCTCTTTTTTTCCACATTTTTGGGTTTTTTTTGTTTGTAGCACAAAAAGTAAAAACCGCAAAGGAGATAAAATACCACCAAAAGAATGCTCTATACAGTCAGGTCCATAAATATTGGGACATCGACACAATTCTAACATTTTTGGCTCTATACACCACCACAATGGATTTGAAATGAAACGAACAAGATGTGCTTTAACTGCAGACTGTCAGCTTTAATTTGAGGGTATTTACATCCAAATCAGGTGAACGGTGTAGGAATTACAACAGTTTGCATATGTGCCTCCCACTTGTTAAGGGACCAAAAGTAATGGGACAGAATAATAATCATAAATCAAACTTTCACTTTTTAATACTTGGTTGCAAATCCTTTGCAGTCAATTACAGCCTGAAGTCTGGAACGCATAGACATCACCAGACGCTGGGTTTCATCCCTGGTGATGCTCTGCCAGGCCTCTACTGCAACTGTCTTCAGTTCCTGCTTGTTCTTGGGGCATTTTCCCTTCAGTTTTGTCTTCAGCAAGTGAAATGCATGCTCAATTGGATTCAGGTCAGGTGATTGACTTGGCCATTGCAGAACATTCCACTTCTTTCCCTTAAAAAACTCTTTGGTTGCTTTTGCAGTATGCTTTGGGTCATTGTCCATCTGCACTGTGAAGCGGCGTCCAATGAGTTGTGAAGCATTTGGCTGAATATGAGCAGATAATATTGCCCGAAACACTTCAGAATTCATCCTGCTGCTTTTGTCAGCAGTCACATCATCAATAAATACAAGAGAACCAGTTCCATTGGCAGCCATACATGCCCACGCCATGACACTACCACCACCATGCTTCACTGATGAGGTGGTATGCTTAGGATCATGAGCAGTTCCTTTCCTTCTCCATACTCTTCTCTTCCCATCACTCTGGTACAAGTTGATCTTGGTCTCATCTGTCCATAGGATGTTGTTCCAGAACTGTGAAGGCTTTTTTAGATGTTGTTTGGCAAACTCTAATCTGGCCTTCCTGTTTTTGAGGCTCACCAATGGTTTACATCTTGTGGTGAACCCTCTGTATTCACTCTGGTGAAGTCTTCTCTTGATTGTTGACTTTGACACACATACACCTACCTCCTGGAGAGTGTTCTTGATCTGGCCAACTGTTGTGAAGGGTGTTTTCTTCACCAGGGAAAGAATTCTTTGGTCATCCACCACAGTTGTTTTCCGTGGTCTTCCGGGTCTTTTGGTGTTGCTGAGCTCACCGGTGCATTCCTTCTTTTTAAGAATGTTCCAAACAGTTGTTTTGGCCACGCCTAATATTTTTGCTATCTCTCTGATGGGTTTGTTTTGTTTTTTCAGCCTAATGATGGCTTGCTTCACTGATAGTGACAGCTCTTTGGATCTCATCTTGAGAGTTGACAGCAACAGATTCCAAATGCAAATAGCACACTTGAAATGAACTCTGGACCTTTTATCTGCTCATTGTAATTGGGATAATGAGGGAATAACACACACCTGGCCATGGAACAGCTGAGAAGCCAATTGTTCCATTACTTTTGGTCCCTTAACAAGTGGGAGGCACATATGCAAACTGTTGTAATTCCTACACCGTTCACCTGATTTGGATGTAAATACTCTCAAATTAAAGCTGACAGTCTGCAGTTAAAGTACATCTTGTTCGTTTCATTTCAAATCCATTGTGGTGGTGTATAGAGCCAAAAATATTAGAATTGTGTTGATGTCCCAATATTTATGGACCTGACTGTATGTGTGAAAAAAAGGACATACATTTTGTTTGGGTACAGCATTGCACGACCGCATAATTACCAGTTGAAATAGTGCAGTGCCGAACAGCAAAAAATGGCCTGGTCATGAAGGGGGGTAAATCTTCTGGAGGGCAAGTGGTTAACAACATTTCCTGACTTTTGCTTGATAGACTGCAAGTTAACTATTTTTGCAGCATTATTCTTACCCAATCTAGTTTATATTTCCACTATTATTTATGTTTATTTCTTTATTTCAGGTACTTATATAGCGCCATCAATTTATGCAGTGTTTATATACATATTGTACATTCACATCAGTCCCTAACCCTCAAGGGGCGTACATTCTAAGGTCCCTAACTTACATCCATACATACACATACTAGGGCCAATTCATACATGATCCAATTAACCTACCAGCATGTATTTGGAGTGTGGGAGAAAACGGAGTACCCGGAGTATACCCACACAGGCACAGGAGAACATGCAAACTCCAGGCAGATGGTAACATGGTTGGGATTCGAACCAATGACCCTAGCACTGCCAGGCGAATATTAAAACTGCTCGACCAAAATTCTCAGTTTTGCCCAAGTACATTGGCCATTGCAAAGCCACATCATGACATTCCAGTATTCTGATTCATTTTACATATGTATGTAGACACAAATACAATGTAAAATACACAAATAAGTTGAAAATACCCAGTACAAGAGGCAAATTGTTTCACGATCGTCTTGCAAAAGGGATAGTAATACAACCCACTGCATGGAAATCTCATCAATTGAATGAAAGAAGTCAGCTTGTGATTAAACTCAGTTTTACTTACTTAAACCTTTGAACTATGATTGATAATTCTCTTTGACACAAAAGATAATGGACTGAATGTGGACCTTAAATCACTACCAAACAGTTTTATGACCACTCTCACCTCTGAGACTTTTTCCTCTCCCCCCTCCCATTCCGTAGCATTCCACCTGATCTGATTAACTTTCTCCCCTTGATTGCCAAGTGTTGTGTGTTTTTCCTTTTTTTTTTTTAAGATTGTTGTTCTTAAAGAAACAATTGAGTACTGTCCGTGATACTTTTTTTATTTGCACTAACATACAATTTTGAGGACAAGCTTTCGGGGAATGTCCCCTTCTTCAAGGTCCAAGCAGTACTGATCACAAAGTTTTAGCAGAATGTTAGAAGAGATGTGTTGGATGAAAAAGAAAAAAAAAAGAGACTAGAGATAAGACACAGCAAAAGCAAAGACTGGGGGGGGGGGGGAGACAACACTCACAGAGGGAGTCATGCTTGAGCTGATAGTCATAAAATTGTTGGATAATGATTGAGGAATCCCATGTCCAAATTCAGGCCGTTATCTCTTGTGTCAAATAGAATTATCATTCTTAGTTCAAAAGTTTTTCTTTCCTGAATGGATTTGAAATTTCCTTTAAGAACTAAAATATTGAGGACTCCCATTGTGTGGTCTGGTTGTGTGAAATGGTGTCCCACAGGTGTGCAGAGGTCATCTTCTTTATGTTCCTTGATGGTATGTCTGTGCAAATTCATCCTTGTTTGCAACTTCTGTCCTGTTTCACCAACATAAGATCCTTAAAGGATTTGTTCTTAAAGGAAATCTATGGTAACAGTATACACTTTCATTTTATAACATCAGCATTGTAATAACAACACAAACAATAGTTACCATTGACAATCTAATGTAAGCTTACTTGCAAAATTTGCTTTCATGTTGTGAGATCTGCCTGTCCACTGGCCATCTCTTTTCACAACTTCCTGGACTCCCTGCATGCATTGCAACTTCTCCTCTGCTGTTTACTTTAGATTTCTAAGGACTACATATCCCATGGTATCTTGCTGCCTTCATGCAGTGATTCAGGTATTGATTCTGCCTCCTGAAACTCCTCCCCTCAGCATCTCTGTAGTTCAGAAGGAAGGCTCTGTGAAATGTGTGACAAAGCAGTGACTACTCACAGAGTATAGTGAATACATGCCACAGAATTCACAGAAGAAAATGTGTGGGGATCTTCGCAAAGTAAGTCTACAAACTCATGTTTGTTCAGAATAACAGGAGTAGGCTGCAAATAACTAAACTACAATGTAGAGATGAATATATGATTTGACCATAGATCAGGGGCAAACTGACAACTTATGGGGCCCCCGGGTAATAGGGTATCATGGGGCCCCTGTGTCCTTGCCCAAACTCAAAAAAGCCTATGAAAAAGGTACCAGGGGCATCTCATGGGGCCCCCTACTGACCGCGGGACTTTGGGCAGTGCCCGAGTTTCCAAATGGTCAGCCCGCCCCTGCCATAGATACACTTTAACATTTTGCTAATGCTTTGTGCATCAGTACAGCTTGGACCTTTGGAGAAGGAGGTATGCCTTGAAAGCTTGTCCTTAAAATGTAACTGTTAGTGCAAATAAAATCATGGATCATGGAGAGTACTAAACTGTGTTGTTGCAAGTGCACATAATAAGGTAACACTTACCTTAAACACATATCCTAAGCCTAGATAGTATTTTGGGTGGAATTATTCTTATACCAGTATACCAGGTCAAAGCATTGAACTACTATACAAATCCTATGGAACTGTGTTTACCTAAAGTGTGACGTTGTCCATACTGTCTCAATAAGGCCTCATTATAGTCACAGCTTGACATTACACTTGTTTATATGGATCACATCAAGTTCATGTCTTTTTATGTAGTTCACCCTGGAGAATGTACATCAGCAAATGACAGGCTAAGCTTACTATGAGAGTAAGTCAATATTAAACAATACCTGGCTAGAACTAAGATCAAGTAGTATAATATCATATTTGACTTAGTATTTGTCCTGTATTTAAATGGGTTCATTATTTTTCAGTGGATACTGGTGAGAAATAGGTTAAAAAAACCTGTTATGCAAACCAGATGCTAAATACCTAGGAAACACAAATCTTACAAAAATATTCAGTATTTTTCTCAAACTTCATAATACAATTTGACATACGTTTTAAATCTACTATATATACAGTTTGTCCTTTTAGGTAATACATAAATATTTGTAACACTGATATAATTATATAAGTGATTTATAAATTTTTTAGGAATTGATGGTATTTTGAGGCACGGACTTCATATAATTTGAAAGCTATATATATATTATTGGGGATTTCACATATATTTATTTAGCGCAGTTTTACAATACATAAATAGGCATTGCAATAGATTTTTTTTTTATTTTATTTATAGCTTTCAGAAAATAATATTATTGCTGCTATAGAGATATGTATTTTATAGGTACTGCATGAATGCATCATTCATTTATATCACTCTCTAAGCAATTTACACACAATGAAAAAATAGTGAATAATTTAAGACAGATATTTGTAATGGTAATGGGGGAGATGAGTGAGTTTGATGCCATCAAAAATGGGAAATTAATGCATACATTGTCTACCAATACCATTGATAAACAGGAACAATAGTGAAAACTAGAAATGAGGATGGAAGGCAAGTAGTCAAAACATTTTACTTAGAGTGGTTGTAAAGCTCACACGTGAAATATGAACAAAGCATATCCCTCTATCGTGTGTATTTATCTCAATCCAGAGCACTGTCATTTCTGTCTGCTGCTTCATTCCTCAGCTATCAGCGTGAATCCCTTCTGACAGGTTTTCCTGACACCAAGAGAAAAATGGTGACAGGGGAGGGACCTCCAGCAGATTGACAGCCTCCGCTCTGTTCTTGTGAGCTGTGTGAGGGGAGGGTGTCTTTTTCCTCCAATCAGTTCTCAGAGCTCTCCTCAAGGAGCTCTGCAGAGTGTAATTTCAGCTCTCCACTCTCTTTTTTTCTGAACTCTCAGAAAAACTTTATAAATTCAACAGTTTGAATGGATGTATAGAAGAGAAGACTGCAGATAGACATGTAAAACTTAAATGGATTAGTTTCATCTCTGTGTATCATCTGAGGCCAGTCACTACACTGGCTATATGTAAGGGTATACAACCACTTTAAACATGGTAGGTATATAATAGATAGGAGTTCAGAATTGTAACAGAAAGCTGTCCTATTATCAGAGGATGCTGCAATGTTACCAGAGAGACAGACAAGGCTGACAACATTGATTTCCGGAAAGCAGAGTCAGTGTTGTCAGCTCATTACATAAAATGTAGGAGTTCACTGGATTTTTGGCAAGATCAGCAGGAATTTCTTTACTTGGAGTGATTTTACCATGTAAGCTTACACACCTGTATACCCCCTATGTACCAAGGCAGTTTTTAAATTTTATTCTATGGGCCTGTTTATTTGGCATTTTGTCATTATTCAAGATAACAAATTTATTTCAGTAATGCAACTTAAAAGGTGAAACTAATATATGAGATAGACTCATGACATGCAAAGCAAAATAGTTCAAGCTGTGATTTGTCATAATTGTGATGATTATGGCTTACAGCTCATGAAAACCCCAAATCCACAATCTCAGAAAATTAAAATATTGTGAAAAGGTGCAATATTCTAGGCTCAAAGTGTCCCACTCTAATCAGCTAATTAAGCCATAACACCTGCAAAGGGTTCCTGAGCCTTTAAATGGTCTCTCAGTCTGGTTCAGTAGGAATCACAATCATGGGAAAGACTGCTGACCTGACAGTTGTGCAGAAAACCATCATTGACACCCTCCATAAGGAGGGAAAGCCTCAAAAGGTAATTGCAAAAGAAGTTGGATGTTCCCAAAGTGCTGTATCAAAGCACATTAATAGAAAGTTATGTGGAAGGAAAAAGTGTATAGGAAAAAGGTGCACAAGCAGCAGGGATGACCACAGCCTGGAAAGGATTGTCAGGAAAAAGCCATTCAAAAGTGTTTGGGACTTTCACAAGGAGTGGACTGAGGCTGGAGTCAGTGCATCAAGAGCCACCACACACAAATGGATCCTGAACATGGGCTTCAAATGTCGTATTCCTCTTGTCAAGCCTCTCTTGAACAACAAACAACGTCAGAAGCATCTTACCTGGGCTAAAGAAAAACAGACCTGGTCTGTTGCTCAGTGGTGCAAAGTCCTCTTTTCTGATGAGATCAACTTTTGCACCTTATTTGGAAACCAAGGACCCAGAGTATGGAGGAAGAATGGAGAGGCACACACTGCAAGATGCTTGAAGTCCAGTGTGAAGTTTCCACAGTCTGTGTTGATTTGGGGAGCCATGTCATCTGCTTGTGTTGGTCCACTGTGCTTCATTAAGTCCAGGGTCAACGCAGCCGTCTACCAGGAAATTTTGGAGCACTTCATGCTTCCTTCTGCAGACGAGCTTTATGGGGATGCTGACTTCATTTTCCAGCAGGACTTGGCACCTCCCCACACTGCCAAAAGCACCAAAACCTGGTTCAATGACCGTGGGATTACTGTGCTTGATTGGCCAGCAAACTCACCTGACCTGAACCCCATAGAAAATCTATAGGGCATTGCCAAGAGAAAGATGAGAGACATGAGACCGAACAATGCAGAATAGCTGAAGGCCACTATTGAAGCATCCTAGTCTTCCATAACATCTCAGCAGTGCCACAGGCTGATAGCTTCCATGCCACGCCGCATTGAGGCAGTAATTGCTGCAAAAGGGGCCCAAACCAAGTATTGAGTACATATGCATGCTTATACTTTTCAGAGGTCTGATATTGTTCTATTTACAATCCTTGTTTTATTGATTGCATGTAATATTCTAATTTTCTGAGATTGTGGATTTGGGGTTTTCATGAGCTGTAAGCCATAATCATCACAATTATGACAAACCACGGCTTGAACTATCTTGCTTTGCATGTAATGAGTCTATCTCATATATTAGTTTCACCTTTTAAGTTGCATTAGTGAAATAAATGAACTTTTGCACAATATTCTAATTTTTTGAGTTTCAACAGTATATATATTTTAAGGACTTCAACTAAGAACTTGGTGTATAGCATCTATGTATGTTATATACAGTATACCGAATATTAGATTAACTGGATCTTCCCAAAATTCTCAAATCTGTTCAACTTCAAACTCCATAAATTCAAATCATTCAAAATTTAAGCCCTTCTCCTGCAGATTAAGTTGAGCACACTAAATAGATACAATACAGTCAAAGCATTCACAATAAATAAAAGTTTATTATTATTTATATTTATTGTATAAATATATTCCTTTTAGTATTATACCATAATTGTCACAAAGACAGACATATTGACATCCTTAAAAACACTTAAAATCTTTCACTTATGGGGCTAGCCAGTATACACAAAGATATCATACTGGAAAAGATAATTGTTGCCAGCAACAAACTATTGAGAGATGGTTTGTTCAACTTTGGCTCAAAGCAAAGTAGAGTGATCAGTGTATACCGTAAATAATAGTTGTATGTTATATACTGAATATGTGTACAGATCTCTGTAAATAAACATAGAGCAGTGGGCAAAAGGGTTTTATACCTAGCCTTAGAATTGTGATTAGTGCCAGGTATAGTATAGGGCGCGCCTAGGTAGACATAGCAAACTACCAATTGCTCATTTAAGTTGCAGATCAGCAATCAGAGGCTCATAGTTTCCACATACAGATGTACAGGCTCCATCCATCATTAGAACTTATAAGGTTATCTTTCTGCATATGGAGCAGTAAAGCTCCTTTCCCTTCCATAATAGAGAATCAGCGGGTGTCACTCACAAAACAAGCACCTCTGGATATTCTATGACTGATAGAGACACTTATCAATTGGTCCAGGAAACAGTGTAATTGAGGTCCAAGACTTACTCAAGTCTGGCAAGAGCATGCAAAGCATGTGATTTTTAAGAACAAACAAAATTATTTCTTCTTTTATTTAGATATTTAGAAATAAAGGAACTTTTTCAATTTTGTGTTGGTTTTTTTTGAAGTGTCACTAAAAAAAATAACAAAGTTATTCTCTACAGCCTCATGCACAAGGGCGTTTCTTAGCTACAAAGTCCTCAGGTGTAAAACCCTGACTCTATCTGACATCCATTTCATTTTGTTTTTCGTATGAAAATTTAATGTTCGGAGATTAAGATGCATATAAATCTCCAAATGGACACAGAAACAAACGTCAGTGAATCCAAAAAAAGTTATAACAAGATTCACAAATGCATTTGTTCAATTTGTTTAATTTGATATCTTGGATTCAGATAACAAATTTGGTTCCATTCGTTAATTCAGATGCACATGGCGCCAGTCGATATTGTCCAATCAGCTCATGCCATTTCTCTTGGTGAGTTGGACTAGCGACCAAAAATATTGAATCCTTCCAATTCGAATTTGTCTGATTCTATGATATAGTGAATATATACCAATCTTCTGGAAAAAGCTCAACATTTTTCAAATCCACTTGGCCCAACAAAATTATGAAACAAATGCTGAAAATTCTGAAAATGAATCAGGTCAACGTAACGAATATAGTGAAATGAAATTCTTCAATGAATGAATGCATTCAAAACGAAATGAAAATCTCCTGCGTGCACATGTCTACCGTGCACAATCACCAATACAAGTTATTTTATGCTTTAGAACTAACAAATGTCTGTGTGCGGGTGACTGTTTTGATAGCAGCTGCTGCTAGAGCTGCTATCTTTACACAGAAGCTTAAGGCTTTTATTTTAAGGGCCACACATTGCTGGCTAGTTGAGTTGTGGCAACAGGACAGAAGGAGTGGAGGTGTCACACAGATATTATGTACTTTTTGTACTTTTTCAGCACTCTCAACTAGCTCAAGAGACAAAACATGGAGAAACACAAATTTCAGAGATGTACAGTACTCATCCATCCACTGATCATCAGATTAATTCAAGCTTTCAATATTTTATTTGCATCACATTTGGATTAAGGACCCTGCATGACATAGATATTATGGCAAGACCAATATTGGGAGAACAAATATAAATATGGCAAAGAGCCAGGATTAAATGCAGGTAAGAGTACATTCAGAAGATCAATGTAGGAGGGATGAACTAAAAGTCAAGAGCCAGTGTTAATGGGTACATGAGTACTTCAGAAAACAGAAAAACAGTAAGCACCCTTTTCCAAGATATACAGAGCTTTTAGAGTTGTCACCAAGGCAACAGTACATGTTGTGTTAGATTACCTTCTGTAGCATATTAATGGCTAATGCTAGGCATCACCATTTTACAAATGTATAGCAAGACATTGATACATTTTCTCCAAATGTCCTCAAATCTGCATTGTGAACTGTTGACAAAGGCAACGCTATGACATGATGCATTTATAATCTAGTTCCCAATGTTGACATAAGAGTATATAATAAAATATGAATTTTCCAATTGTTTAAAATGGGATTTACAATTATTGAATTACCTTTGGCCTCTGCCTCATCTGGTCTCTAGATACTTTATTATTTGTGTAGTAGGACAGCATGGTTGATAAGCAGTTAGCATTTTTACAGCACCCAGATTGTCACGTACCTGATAGGAGACTGAGATGACAAAGCTGGCCTCTTGTTTCTCCAGCCCAAGCCCCACTGAAGGTGGAACAGATGGTGCCGAGGGACAGGAAGAACACGAGTGCCAGTAGGTATTGATAGTAGAACTTGCAGTAGGCGATTGTCAAGGTCCTACCTTTTCCCTGAGGTTATGTTACTCCATGTGCTGGCGTCCATCTTGGTTTTCTGCTGTGCATGGTGGGAATCCTTTTATGCCTTCAGGTCTCTGAGGTCCATCCCCCAGAGGGGTGTGGCTGATGACATATAAGCCTGTGGTCCGCACATGCTCTTTGCACTTGTGTCTTGTGTCTTGGTGTTGCTATTACTCTGTTCTGACTCTCGTGATTCTCCTGGTATCTGATTCGGCTTGTGACTCGACTATTCTTTGTATTCTCCTTTGATCTGACCCTCTGTTGCTGAACCCGGCTCGTGACCTGTGATTCTCGTCTGCTGTCCTGTATTGTTTTGTCCTGTTGTTGTTGACCCGGCCTGTCTGACTACTCTTTTGTCTCTTCCACCAGCTACACACCATTGGCGGCGGCCATTACCGCAGCTGAGGTGTCTCGGGGGCCGCGACCTGGTTCCTGGCTGCGTCAAGTCCATCCCCACCATCAGGGGCCCTGGTGAAGGGCAGCCTGGGACTTAGACTCCGCGCCCTGAGGGACTTCGGTCTGTGGGTGGTGGTTGTCGTCAACCAGTGCGTTACATTGTTAGGCCTGCCTGTCCGTTCCTCGGCCCCTGCCCTGACAGCGATGAAGACTGGAACAGTATGGCAGGACATCAGGTCAGGAGCAGCAGCCATACAGGATGAACCAGCTGAGGTTAAAAGAGCACTCTGCATGCACCACAGGTTCATGGCATAAGGCTTGTCAGAGCTTCCAGTGGACTGAAGACAGGAGCCCGCTGTGATGACTGAAGCTGATAGAAGTGACAGCCAGAGCAGGCACTTGAAGATAACATGGAGCCAAAGCAGAGACAGAAGCAAAGTTACAAGAGTAGCCGAGTGGCTAGGCAATGCAATACAGAGGCATAAGCAGAAGCGTGGTCAAGGGTTGAGCCAAGGTCAGGAACGGGTAGGCAGAAGAACAATCAAAATCTGAGATCAGGCCAATAACAAGCTGAGTCAGCAATAGAGGTCAGACAGTCAACACAGAACATGAGCATAAGCATCCTTTAAATAGCTCTCCTGGCACCAGCGGGAATTTGTGCATGTGCGCAAATGTGTTTGTGAGAGTGCATGCATTATTGCACGCACACATGGCCACCATTCTTTGTGGAAACACCATGCACATGGATTCCCTGACACAGATTATGGGCTCGGTTTGTCAGCAAGTCTTCATGGAGTTTGTTTACTTTCACCCTATTTTGTATAGGTTTCCTTTTTCAAATTTAAAAGCAAATGTATTGGTCAACTGGCTTTCATCCAAAATTTATCTTACAAATGTAGGGCTTACCCCCAGAGAAGCTGCTGTTTTCTCAGGTCCCCGGGTCCTAGAGCTTATGACTGTGTAAGCAGCACCATGATCTCCAATGCACCCAAGCTGAAGATGGAATATTTATTGCAACAATATATGCAATGCTATAAAAGAAATGGAAAACAGCAATAAACACATCAAGTATATGAAATAGATGTAAATTACCAGATACAATTGGTAATAAACAAGCAGACCAGCGAACGACCCTAAGTTCTATACTGAAGGTCTTGTCTGGGAGACAATGCTATAACAATGGTCCAACAGTCTTTGTTAATCCCTTCCCTATTGGCCAGTATGTTGGGGTCCAAATCTGATATTAGAGTGCTCAAAATTATGTCCCTCCTAACCTAGGTGTACAGTAGGTGTCTGAATGATGTCCCTAGTAACAGAGTCTTAATCGGGGTGTGGTAAGATATGGCCAGCAGCTTTTCACCAACTCCTAATAACCTGTCTCCTCCCACTCCTTCTTTAAGGCTCAGTGATGTTAGCTGCAGTGACATCCTCTCCAAAATCAGGTGGTGACACCAGGCTCAACAGTGGCATTCCCACAAACTAAGAGAAGTACACCTCTCACCCTCTTTGCAATTCGGCAACAGCTTGCTACTTTGTGTGTGTGTTCAACCATGTCCTCTGTGAGACTGCCTCAAGTTCCAGAATAGTCCTTACTTTTCCTCCCCACAGAGCTCTGGAAATACTGGGATATGTAGTCTCAGAGTCAATCGGTAATACATACTCAATATCCCTGGGGACTACATTTCCCATAAGTCATAGTTGCTCCCAGCAGGCTCTGTCCTTGCTAGAATCCATGGTATCTAGCGGAACCCACAGTTTCCTTTTCCTCTGTTTTTTCAGAGTGATGGGCAGGGCATTTCTCCAGTTCTCTCTGTGGCTGCATACAGTCTTGCAAATGGCCAGTGATTTATCTCTCTCTGCCCTCTCTTCCTACAGCCACTCCTATCCTTGGTAGCAAGCAGGGAAGGAGACAGAAATTGCAGAGGTGGCTGTGTGTGGTTTGCTGCAGTATCAGTGTAATGCTGACAAACTAATCTGCGCAACAGCTTCTCTCCTGCCATTGCTGCAGATCAGGGCTACACAAAGTGTGTATAACTGTTTTTGGCAAGCTTTCACTGGCATTTGAGATGCATTAGTCATGCATTTTGATTGACTTGTATGCAGAGAAAAAAAGGAAAGTACAAACTGATTTTGAGTTGATTACAACTTCAAAGAAACAGCTAAATACACAGTTTAAATACACATATGGTGCTTGATTGATTTGCCCAATAATTTGTAATTCTGTACAGCCAATCTTGTTTTTTAAACACATATGCATGACACAAGTATTTTCTTGGTCCATAATTCAGGTTCCTTTGTGTTCTCTCCACCTTCAGTCAGTTCATTGATCGATAAATCATCATATTCACATCTTCCCAATTAGCAGGGAGGTCATACAGGTAGTAAAGCTAAATAGGAAGGCAGTAGATTGATATCCTTGGCTGGACAGTGTGGTCATTGTTAGCAAGCTCTTGTTTGCTTCCGAACTACTTCTCTTCCCATACTAGTCTATAGGAGGATCTTGAAGCAGTTTTGAAGGAGATCATTTGTAGGTCAAATGTACCCGCAAAAAGATCTGAACAATGTTAAAAGTGTCTCAAACGGATGGCAAAAGTGTTCTGCATTTGCAGCCCAAGCTGGTCAACAATGGTCCTTCTAATCTAATTTATTATGCACTTAGCAAATATTACATGACAAATGAGGACAAATGCATTTTTTGTAATTCTGCAAACAGAAAAATACAGCAAGGTGGGTTAGCTACATAATGTTTTGCACAGTGATTTAATAACAATTATAATAATCCTGTCACTCTTACCTATGGAATCTTACTTATGTATCTTTCCTGTATCGTATGCATAAATGTGGCTTCAACATACAATAAGGAGCCATATCTAGTGTCATCATTGCTTCACTCCCAACTTATTAACCACTTGAAGACTGGACTGTTACACCCCCTTGCAGTCCAGGCCATTTTTCACTTTTCAGTGCTGTCACACTTTGAATGACAATTACTCAGCCATACAACACTGAAAGTTTATATTATTCATTCATGTGTTATGCTAAATGATCAAAATATTCAACTAATAAATACCATATAGAGTGATCAAGCAAAAATATACAAGAATCTCATCAACTAGTAAAGCGATCTACACTGAGAGCAATTCAAACTGATGTGTGTGTCAGAAAAGTAAAAAAAGGATCTCTGCCACCAAATAGCCACAACTGAAGGCTTACCAGGAAAATGTAATGATCAGATGATAAGATCACCTGGGATTGTAAACTCAAGATCTAGTTGGCCAGTGGAAACAATTAAACAGGTACCAGTCCTTGAAAATGCAGAAGCAGCGTGAAACGGAGGTGTGTCAGAGTCACAAGATCTAAGGAGCCACCCGGTCTTCACCAGAACCTCTGGCGGTGTGAATGTTTCACTACAAAGTGTTCCCCAGGTTGTGGCTCTCTAACACACTCGTGCGGGCACATTGCAACCAAATAGCACACTGGAAAGATGCAGGGTACACACAGGATACTAGGAATGAAGGTAACTTACTGCAGCAATCTAGGAAGGAATGTGTCAGGGCTCCCGGGTATGACCAGAGGTATGTGACTGACGCAGGGAAACGCAGACTTCAGATATATTATAAACAATGTAATTTATTAACACTAACAATACAAACATAAACGCAGTGCAATACTAAAACATAACACAGTGCAAACAAACCAAACCAACCACCCACAGATAACAGTACATACAATGCAAGCGTCGTCAGGCAGGCCGGGTCAATATCAATTGGGCAGGTAGGTACAGGGGGAGCAAGCGGAGAATGGTCGGGGTCACAGGCCAGGTTCAGCAGGTAGCGGGCAGCGTGGTACAGAGGGTCAGGCAGAGGATAATGGTCAGACAAGCCAGGGATCAGAGCAGGGTCAGCAGAGAATCAGACAGGAACAGGGAGCAGGAACAGGATACAGGGCCCAAGAGAAACACAACACCAAGGCAGAGTCTGCAGGTCTGAATGTCCCTTAAATACACCAGTATAATTAGTTCCAGGTGTTTGACTGGCTGCAAGGTTGAGTCTCTGATTGCTGGGAGCACCCGCTGGCCAGCCCTGGTACTGCAGCTCATAAGGCAGCTGAGTCCCACTATTGCTGGCTAGTCCATTCCTGACAGAATGCCAGGGGAAAGGAGCATGCATAAATTGCAGGTGAGTGGGGGATACTGAGCAATTGTGCAGAGAGAGAGAGACTCAGCAAGCTGGAAAGA
Organism: Staurois parvus; assembly: GCF_062004578.1. Taxonomy (NCBI): domain Eukaryota; kingdom Metazoa; phylum Chordata; class Amphibia; order Anura; family Ranidae; genus Staurois; species Staurois parvus. Next base: position 3,764,953 of record NW_028318060.1, read on the forward strand.
GCTGTGGGGCAAACAACAAGAAACAATGCTAAGAAGGACACATACAGCAACAGGAAATGAAGGGATCCATGGAAAAAAAACAAAGGGAATATAACTGCATAGTCAGAGGGAGAACACTGAGAACAAAGACAGGATCAAACAACACACAGAATATGAGAATACTCAAGCAGTGGCAATCACCACAAAAACCAGAAGGGTCCAGCTTCCACATGACGACACATTGCTCGAACACACAGGTGCAAAGGACTAATAATACCTAGGTTCAGGGCTGATAGGCAGGAACGCAAGCAACAAGTGTGACAGAAAATATGACTCTCGTGTTATAGAGCAGTCATGTACAGCATGTGATGGTAATGATCAGTAACAGATAAGGCATCTAATTTCTATTAACAAAATCATCAGCTGGTTACAAGCTTAGGAACCCAAACATACTCTCGATACACTTCCCCAACTTTTGATGCACTCAATAAGGTCAGGAGTCACTATGCTCCACATAGTGTGAAATCCAAGTTGCCTCCCATTCAGGTCTCCAACCTTATATAAAATGTTTTTTTTATATACTGTAGATAGAGCTTTCATTTGGTGGTATTTAACCACCACTGGGGTTTTTTATTTCTGCTATATAAAAGAAAAAAGACCAAAAACACTGAAAAAACAGTTTTTCTTTCTGTTTCTGTTTCAGAATTGTGTTCATAAATCTAAGCCAAAATATATTCTAATACTATTCTTTGGTGGAAAAAAAATGCATATATTATTTAGGCGGTGCATTGTATATATACTGTATATATATATATATGAAAATTGATCTACCCTGATGTTCTGACTGCTTATCTCAGTTCTTGAGGCCCTATGATGCAAGGTCAGTACAAATACCCCCATAATGACCTTTTTTTGGAAAGTACACAGTATGAGGTAAGAGGCATGGTGACATTTTTAAATTTTAGTTTATTTTATTTATGAAAGTAAATAAGTTTTTTTTTTCACAAAGTTGTTATTTTAACAAGTTAAAACTCACACACAACAGAGGGCACAGGGAATTGTCATTAAAATGCAAGAATCTCATAATTATTTTATAGTATGACATGGCCAAAAGGAAGAATACAATGGCATACTATATGGTGAATGGGGTGTATGGACCAATATGACTTCAGTTAATTTTTTTAGATTCCCATATTTAGGATGAGGCCAAGAAAGATTGTAAATTCTTCCACTCAAATGGATAGAAATACACTGCACAATGGTGAAAGTTTAAAAAGTGAAGCTATAAATCCTATTTATCTGAGGGACTAGTTACTGCAACCCACCCTGTTGTGCTAGAATAATAAGTCAAATCTTGCATCCTCCTTACCTTGCCAGTGTATTTATGTCTTCAGCCTTCTTCTCTGTATTTAACCTTCCACTTCTTCTGCTAAGCATTCAGACGCAGGGTAGCAAATTGATGACATTTTCTTTACAATACACACAACAGATTGGCATGTCCCAAAAAATTGAGTTGCTAGCAGGTATAGGTGCATGTACATACCTACAACAGCCCTCACATAACTACAACAGCTAAATTCTGAGCTCTTTGATGGGCAAAGCTCCACAACTTTCAGGCAGTGTTGGAGCTTGTCCACCCTCTCCTTCCCTTTTCTCACACACTACAAGGAAGTGCCAGAGCTTTGCCCCTTTAGACGGACCAACATTTGACCATAGAAGGGTTAAAAAAACTGCTGCAGGTACATGCAGAGACATCTTGGGAACTGAGCGATATACTTGTTAGCAGTTCTCTTTTTTTAAGTGATAGAATCATTTTGAAGGATAAGTTCACCTTTTGTAACATGTTATATACTACACCCATATTCAGCCCTCCCGTACCCTCCGAACCCTGTTGTGACAGCTAGCAGGGGATGTTCTCCTCCCTGGTAGCTGTCACAATTTAAAAAAAATGCAGCCGTGCAGGGCTCCGCCTGCTCAGCCTCATCATTCATTCACAGTATTCTGTGAATGAGAAAACTACAAGTCCCTTCGACTACGAGGCCTTTGCGGTTGTCGGCTTGTAGTTTTAAATGAACTACCACAGCGCTCCACAGTGCTGCGATGGTTCATTGAGCCTTCCTGTCAGTAATGTACAAACAAGCAGATTTACTGACAAGTCAGGAGGAGACTTGCATGGCACCAGTGTTCTGCTGATAGCTGTTGCAATGCTTTACAGGCTCCAGGAACAAAAAAATAATAAATGCGCATTTTGTTTACCTGCAAAAAAATGTGCATTTATGATTTTTTGCTAAAAGGTGAACTTATCCTTTAAATTGGAACTCCAGGCAGGTACAAAAAGCTGTAATCTGAACCACTATTGATGAAAACATTGTAGAAGTATATCTAAAGCCAAAAGTGTAAATTCCTTGCCAGAGTTTTTGCCATCTGTGTGCCATTGGGCAGTTTTCCCTTTACTTTACCTGTCCTTCAAAAAATAAGAGAAATTTCTCCAAAATTGAGAAATGCTCTCTTAGAAAGTGGGACAGAAACAGGTGTCCTCTTTGGAAGATTAACCTTCTATTCCTGTTCTGGTGACAATCAAAATGTAATCATACAATCAGTCCTGCTAACAATGATCACTAGGTCAAACAGAATGAAAATATCTCCCTAATGGGAACAAGAGCAGCAACAAAACACAGGGGTTCTAACCACTTATCACTCTATCCAAAGGAAAAAAATGACTTTAGATACACATTAAATGTACTTTTTTATACAGCTGGCAAAAATAACTGCAGCTGTCTTTATATCAGCCTGCTGAAAGTGGGAGTAGCAGTCAATCAGACTTTAACCACTTGCCTTCCTGAGGATTTACCCCCCTTCCTGACCAGGCTGCTTTTTGCGTTACGGCGCTGCGTTCCTTTAACTGACCATTGCGCGGTCATGCGACACTGCACCCAAATGAAATTTACATCCTTTTTCCACTAATTGAGCTTTCTTTTGGTGGTATTTGATCGCCCGTGCATTTTAAATTTTTTGCGCTATTAAAAAAAACGACAATTTTGAGAAAAAACAATATTTTTTACTTTTTGCTATTAAACATATCCAGTAAAAAAATGTTAAAAATATAATTTTGTCATAAATTTAGGCCAAAATCTATTCTGCTACATGTCTTTGCTGAAAAAAAAATCCCAATATGTGTAAATGAATTGGTTTACATGAAAGTTATAGCATTTTACAAATGGCAGTTTGATTTTTACTAGTAATGGTGGAAATCAGTGACTTATAATGGGACTGTGGGACTGCGGTGGGCATTCTGACACTGGGGGGATCTGACTTGGTGTCACTGACATCCCCAGTGACACCAATACAGTGATCAGTGCTAAAAAAAAATACTGGGCAAGAAAGGGTTGACATGAGAGACGATCAAAGGGTTAACTGTGTGCTGGGTGTGTTTTACTATGGGGCCCTGTGTTTGTGCTTCAATATAATCACACTACTTTGCAGGGCTGTGTTGTGCACAGCCGTCCAAAGCTGTGCGCATGAGCTGACAGGGAGGATAACTGTTTTGTTTACAAACAGTTCTCCTCCCCGTTGGATATGCTTGGCAATCACCGGGCGCCTGCGAGTAATCACCGGCCGTGACCCGGTGATTGATAGCCGCGAATGGCAGCCCAGAAATCACTTATATATACCGGGCACTTTTACCCTCTTCCTGCCAAGGCCAATTTGCATTCACTTTGAATGATAATTGTGTGGTAATGCAACACTGTACCCACAAAAAAGTTAGCATTTTGTTACACAAATAGAGCTTTCTTTTGGTGGTATTTAATCACCATCGGTTTTTAATTTTTTTTGCTAACTAAACAAAAAAAAGGAGCTTTTGAAAAAAAAAACGCATTTTTCTTTGTTTCTGTTTTAAAATTTAGCAAATAAATAACCTTTTTTCATAAATTTAGGTCAAATGTTTTCTGCTACATTTATCTGGTGAAAAATAACCCAAATTAGTGTATATTATTTAGTCTGTAGGAAAGTTATAGAGTCCACAAACTATGGTATATATCTGGCAATCAATCCTGATGTACTAACAGCCAATCTCATTTCTTGAGTGCTAGGTTAGTACAAACCCATTTTTGGAAAATAGACAGTCCAAGGTATTTAGTAAGAGGCTTGGTGAGTTTTTTGAAGTTGTAATTTTCTTGTTACAATTTTTGTGAAAATGAAGAAATTTTAAAAAATTCACAATTTTTTTTCTTTACACATTGTCACCAGTGCAGTGTTATCATATACTGTAACTGGTGTGGCGGTGATCAGGGACACTGACTGGTGACAGTATGTAAAAAAAATTTTTTTTTCACACATTATGTTGCTTATAGCAATGTATTTCATTGATATTAGCAACCATTTTTACTGAATGAAACTGACTCGTTCAGTATTTTATTGTGATTAGCTGTGATTGGCCAAAGCTCATGGTACAAATGGGCTATGATTGGTCCTGCCTGTACCATGTGACCACTGTGACCAATCACAGCTAACAACACAGTTATATACATTGGATAGTATGAAAGGAAGCCATCCATTGTCATGTAATTTGCTGTCATTGGTCACAGTGGTCACATGACACTGGCAGTGGGCCGATGTAGTGATATGTCATTGGCTGTGACCCGTGAACACAGACGGTGACAGATCACGCTGCTGCACGGCCCCACGGCTGAAGGAGGAGTGGCCATCAATCTGCTATAGGTCGGGTGGGAAGGTGTTAATCTAATTTTTGTTTTCATTTTCTAAACCCAGGTTGATGATGGTTCTAGATTAGACTGTATTGCTGAAATGGAGTGTAATTTGCAGATAGACCTAAAGGAGTTTTCTGGAAAAATCAGTGAGTCAATCATACAGGCAGGAACTTACATCTCTGGGGCATCCGTACACCAACTGTGTACAGAACACCTCCAGGTTGCCATATTGCATTGAATCTTACAGAAAATTACAGAGTTGCAGATTGGAGGAAATATAATTTTTAATATCCATGAATTGCAATTTGACTTGTGCCCAATTGTATATGCTATAGTGTTTTATATATATATATATATATATATAGTGCTCTAGTCTAAGCAAGTCATAGGATTTCTAGTAACTTTTTCATTTAGATGTCCCTACACGAAGGACTACTGCATCTAAAATGATGGATTTATGTCTGGTAATAACATTTAGTAGAATTCAAGGTGCAAGGTGCTTTTGTGAGTTTGAAGTGGTTAATTATGAATGATAATAGTTTGCAATGTGTAATATACTGAGGTGTCAAAAATCTTATTATTGTCAAATATCTAATTTCCTACCATGTCCTTTTAATGAAATTGGCACAGTAACCGAGTTTTTACACAGACATTTAAAACTGTTAGCCAATGAAATATAAAATTTATAGTTTAAATTAGTTTGCACTTTTGGTTTTGATGTTCTCTTTGTTCCCATATCACAGTTTGTGTGGCCAAAGACAAAAGAGGCCTGGTCAAATTAGGTAATGATTCTCATGTCTATGAGTGCCAGCAGAGTGCATCAGACATCCCTGAAAACTAATTTCATAGATAATAAAGACCAGGCATTCTGGACCATTTTGTCCAAATGCTGTTGTTTCTGCCTCATTATAGGTCAGCACAAAATGTTCTAGGTGTATTCCCTCACATACCTGTATAAAGACTTACATGATCAGGTTATTAGAGTATGCATGCTTATATGCCTGTATAGAAAATAATCTCATACAAAAAAAGGAATTTACAGGGAAGGTAGGAACTATATGCCTAACTCACCAAGTGCTGGTAGCACTTCAACCAGTGGATGACAGTACAATACAGTATTAGATGCAAACCCCTTTATTGTGTACATTCTCGTAATATTAATGTATTTAATGATGGATTATTCCATCATCTGTTGTTTAAAGTATATTACCCAGAAGAAGCTGGGCATGCAATTAGCTGTGGATTGAGGGCAAGTGTGGACCAACCTAGAGCAGTATTACTGATAACAGCTGCTCTCTCTAGCACATGGAAGCACTCTTGTTGGTTTCCATCCTCAGTTTTATACAGACCAATCATGTTCTCCAAAAGGATATACCCTAGCCATGTTTTCACAACTCAGGATAATTCCTTATTATGTGGGATTTCCCTTTCTCTTATCTATCAGATCTTCTCTCTAAAGAGTTTTTAATAGCAGTCCACAGCCTTACAGTTTTTTATGAAAGCATGGAACCCCCACAATCAGAAACAGACCTCCATCCTAGAATTGTTCTAATACAGTACCTGACTGTCTGCAACACCACAACACCAATGAGTGCCAAAATCCCCAAATCTGGGAATTATGGAAGCCCTCACAGCCTCTGGAAGTACTGGTTAACCATGGCCAATTTTGTGATCATCTTGGATGTGTGGGGAGGTTAAATCCTTGTATATTTATTCCTTACTTTCCTCTCTCAGTTTTTTTCTTTTCTTCTGCATTCTGTTTTCTAAGCTACAGCTAGCTTATTCAGGCTTTTATGTATCTTTTGTTCTCAATTTAAGCATAGGCATGGCAACAAATGACAAACAATGAGACAAATCAAAAAAGAACAGTCCATTCCTCAAAAGACATCTTTATTGCATACTGTTTACAGGTTGCTTAGATCTTACAGGACTGTATAACAAGACAGGAATAACAAAGCTGCTCACTACATAAAGTAAACACATTTTTTCTTATTGATGGCTACCTTCTTGATATGAGAATATGATACCACAGTAATGTATCTACTTGGATGTATGAAACTGACACCTAATACTGTCTCAGTTTGCATATGCTATCATAGAGGGGGTCGAAAACTGGGAATTAATAAGTAAGAAAGCCCAAGTCTAAATTTAAGCCATTATCTTTTGTGTCAAATAGAACTATCATTCTTAGTTCAAATGTTTTCCTTTCCTGAATAGTTGAAGAAGGGGGCATACCCCAAAAGCTTGTATGTTAGTGCAAATAAAAAAAGTATCAAGGAGAGTATGCAATTGTTTCTATCACAAGTGCACTAATACACTAATATCACCACAATCACTGCACTACAATCACCAAGATGTATTTATATTAAAAACACTTGGGGGGGGGGTTACTAAAACTGGAGAGTGCAAAATCTGGTGTAGCTCTGCTTAGAAAGCAATCAGCTTCCAGGTTTTATTGTCAAAGTTTAATTGAACAAGCTGAAGTTAGAAGCTGATTGGCTACCATGCACAGCTGCACCAGATTTGGAGTGCACCAATTTTAGTAAATATCCCCCATAGTGATAGTCGCACTTTCAAAACTCCCTGAATGTTCCTGATAGCCAGCGATCAATTAATTCTAGGTTTGCCTAGGCTTAAGGTCATATAAGGAAGCTATTTATGGCAAGCAAAATGTATTTATGTATTGTATTAAGATTTACTCAATATAATTGATTAAATTATATAACAATGCTAACATATGCACTTTTCCATAATAAGCTGCTATTGCTTTAAAATTCAAAACTTATATCCTGTAAGTTTGACACAGCTGTCTGTCAAAAGTGCAAGTGATTTCTGGGCTATCCTAATTGCCTAAAGCCTTTTTCCACCAGGGGGTTGCTAAGTAAAACATTTAAAAAGTATTTCTTTGCATGTGATAAACAAGAACAGCATTAAAATTGTGTGAAACAATATGTGTGTCAAGCAAACTTAATACCATTAAGGCAACCTTGATTATATGAATTTTAATTGAATGGGCTTAAAAGATTTAAAGTGCAATAGTGTTGAAGAATAAATTTAAAATATCCCAACCCAATCAATATGAACCTCTGTTATATGAACCTGTCATACAGTACTTTGGTGCTGACAAATAAACCTTAGTAAAGTTCTTAATAACACGCATATAAATAAAATGTTAAATATTGCTGTCCAGTTCTGGTTACCAATTATCAGGAAGGATGTTCTTGAACTGAAGAGAATACAGAGAAGGGCAACAAAGCTAACCTCAGAGGACCTCAGATATGAGGAAAGGCTACACACATTAAATATTTTCGCCCTGGAGAAGAGTCACTTAAGAGGGGATATGATAGCAACATATAAATCCTAGTAAGGTGGCTCTATCACTAGGAGGGAACTTTTTCATCTTAGGTCTTTGGAAAAGGCCAAACAATGAAGTTGGGCAAGAAACTTTTCATACTTAAACTTTGTAAAGGGTTATTTACTGTTAGGGTGATGAGGATGTGGAACTTCCTTCCACAGTTTTTGGTGCCAGTGGAGAGTTGGATATGGAAGGGTTTGGAAAACAGTACTCTAACATACAATAGGGTTTATTAACTAAAGCTGGAGAGTGCACAATCAGGTACACTTCTGCATAGAAACCAATCAGCTTCCAGATTATATTGCCAAAGCATAATTAAACCAGCTGAGGTTAGAAGCTGGTTGGCTACGTTGCACCAGGTGCACCAGATTCTGAGTGAATCAGCTTTAGTAAATCTCCCCTAATGTGTATGAGACTATATAACTATGTATGTAACTAATAAAGTGCCTATAATCCAGAGGAGGGCAGGAACATATAAAAGGGGATTGTTTATTCATGAGCAATATCTACAAAAATATATTGACCCACTTTTTAATTTAAGTGATCAATAATTCTGGTGAGTGTATCCATATGTGGGGTTAAAACCAAAAGGTAGAGTCATTGGGGCATTGGCACTTTTGAGAGTGAATCACTGACACATTATTCACTTTAAACTTGTTTTGAGCATTGACATTATCTGCATGGGACATTGTTTGCACTGAATATTGTCTTGTTTTTTTCTTCTTTTGGTGGATGTGTGTAATTATTACTGTATATGTACAAATATTGGATCGTGATGCTATAGATGGTTAAATTTAGCACACTCTTTAGGGTTTTAGGCACTTTATTAATAAATAGCACTTTGCTTACAGTATGTGCATATTGTTAAGACCTTTACTAACAAATATTTATCAGCAGCAGTACGGTATAACAGGTTCTTATAAGACATAAGGATTTCAAGGTATCATAAGACAAAGGTTCCAATTGACTGGATTGGGATATTTTAGGTTTGTTCATCAACACTATTGCACTTTAAAGTCCATGCAAATTAAGGTTCATATAATTAAACCTGCATTCACTCTATCTGATCTCCCACAGTACACACAATATGGAAATGCAATTATTTTAGTAAATATAAACTGCTAAATACCTTTTCTCATCAACAGTTAGAGCAGTCCTGTGACTTCAGCAGAGCACTGGTTAATGCTTGTAGAAGGAGTTTTCTTTCTGCTCTAGGAGGATGTGAAACCCTTGACCTTCTGTCTGGACAGTGCTGATTGGCCCTCTGCTGATCACATGCACTCTCCCAAGAAAAAAAAAACTCTCTAGCAATACACACCAAAGTGAGCATGTGCATGTGACTACGGATTCAGTCTGTATCAGGTGGTCATTTCAACAAGAGGAGGGGCAGAAGAAAGGATCAAACAGCTTTTTTTACACAATGCAGAGGATTAACCCCTTAGGTTCCACAGTGAGTATAACAAGCATGCTTTACGACATATACAGACTGATTTTACTGTTGTGGGTTTAGTAACACTTTAATGTAAGTTTAATGGTTTTAAGTTTGTTTGACATACTGAAACTTTGACTGTGTGATTCATGTAATTGCCTTTAGACTGAAATAGGGATGTTAAACCTGAAAAGGGCACATCCATTTGACATTTAGATAGTATTGCATGTACCAAATTCCTCTAATTTTATAGATGGACAAGCTTATACACAACGAAGCCTCAAACAGTATTTTCATAAGCTATTAGGTTAGGACAAATTCTAACTTTGTTAAGGCTATATCTTAGAAAGTGACACTAAAAGGCTAAGAACTTAAAAAATGACTTGTTTGCACATTGGGGAACACTGAACACTTTTCAAGTATGGATGTCTGAACACTTTTTGGATAAAGTCTTTAACCCCCCTGGTGGTATTCCCGAGTGTGGCTCGAGGAAAACTTTCAGCACCACAAGCGGTAACCCTGAGCTACACTCGGGATTACCCTGCAGCGTTGCTCAGTGATCCCTCTTGCACTCACTTTGTCCTTCGCTCCTGCGATGTCCCCCCTGCAGCGTCCCCGGCCATCTCCTCCGGCCAATGCTGGCATCCGTCTCCCGGGTTCCGTTCCCTGCGAGCGTCGGGAAGTACGGGACATATGGGGGACGGAACATGCGGGAAATTCAAACATTTTAAAAGTGACATTCACTCAATATACTAAAATCACATAGTAAAACATTACTGTATCAAACCATTTCACATACATTTTGTCCCCAGTGCTTTGTCCTGTGCCCTGCCTGCATTTTTACTGTTCTTTCTGCCTGGAAACTGAGAAATGTCCATGGCGTCCAAAAAGCGTCCCTTTAGGTCAAAAGCAGTTTTAGACCAGCTAAAGAACAGCGATAGTAAATTAGAACTACTTGCAGAATTGAGTGATAATGATTTGTGGGGAAATTCGTCATCAGACACTGAAAACGATTTTGCGACTTTGCTCAGTGATGTGCGAACTTGGCGCTATATTTCAAATTTCAGTGTTTTTGGTTTGATTATATTATTGAATTTAATTAATTATTATTATATTATTATTTTTATGATTATTTATTATATTATAATTTATGATTTCGTGTTTCAAGTTTTATCCTACCCGGGATGTTTACTAGACTCTTGTTCGGGCAGATTTCAGTGAGTTATTCCTAAAAATGACAGGCCTACAATAAAAAAAACAACATATTTCCATGCAAAAAAATGTACCGCCTTGAGCACAGAAATATGGACATAATCAGACCGCTAGGGAGGTTAAAAAATATGTTTATTGTGAGATCATTGTGTCTGCATTCAGTAAATATCATTACTTGCTGGTTGTTGAGACAAAACTGATTATACAAATTACAATTCCAGATGAAATTGCAGAATTAGATAAACCAGTTAAAAGGCCCTTCAAATGTTTATCTGTTTTCATTGATGGCATTACATAAATCACAACAGCTTTGTAAAGACATCATAGTGTGTGTCAGGACAGGGTCACATGCAACAGATTACTACTACTACAATATATATATATATATACAGTCATGGCCGAAATTGTTGGCACCCTTGATATTTTTCCTGAAAATCAAGTATTTCACACAAAAAAGGTATTGCATTAACACATGTTTTGCTATACACATGTTTATTCCCTTTGTATGTATTGGAACAAATATAAAACAGAGGCAGAAAAGCAAATATGACATAATGTCACACAAAACCCCAAAAATGGGCTGGACAAAAGTATTGGCACCCTTAACTTAATATTTGGTTGCACACCCTTTGGAAAACATAACTGAAATCAGTCGCTTCCTATAACCATCAATAAGCTTCTGACACCTCTCACCCGGAATTTTGGACCACTCTTCCTTTGCAAACAGCTCCAGGTCTCTCTTATTGGAAGGACACCTTTTCCCAACAGCAATTTTAAGATCTCTCCACAGGTGTTCAATGGGATTTAGATCTGGGCTCATTGCTGGCCACTTCAGAACTCTCCAGCGCTTCTTTGCCATCCATTTCTGAGTGCTTTTTGACGTATGTTTGGGGTCATTGTCCTGCTGGAAGACCCAGGATCTTGGACGCAAACCCAGCTTTCTGACACTGGGCCCTACAGTGCGACCCAAAATCCTTTGGTAATCCTCAGATTTCATGATGCCTTGCACACAGTCAAGGCACCCAGTGCCAGAGGCAGCAAAACAACCCCAAAACATCATTGAACCTCCACCATATTTTACCGTAGGTACTGTGTTTTGTTCTTTGTAGGCCTCATTCCGTTTTCGGTAAACAGTAGAATGATGTGCTTTACCGAAAAGCTCTATCTTGGTCTCATCTGTCCACAAGACGTTTTCCCAGAAGGCTTTTGGCTTACTCAAGTACATTTTGGCAAACTGTAGTCTTGCTTTTTTATGTCTCTGTGTCAGCAGTGGGGTCCTCCTGGGTCTCCTGCCATAGCGTTTCATTTCATTTAAATGTCGACGGATAGTTCGCGCTGACACTGATGCTCCCTGAGCCTGCAGGACAGCTTGAATGTCTTTGGAACATGTTTGGGGCTGCTTATCCACCATCCGGACTATTCTGCGTTGCAATCTTTCATCAATTTTCCTCATCCGTCCACGACCAGGGAGATTAGCTACAGTGCCATGGGTTGCAAACTTCTTGATAATGTTGCGCACTGTGGACAAAGGCAAATCTAGTTCTCTGGAGATGGACTTGTAACCTTGAGATTGTTGATATTTTGCCACAATTTTGGTTCTCAGGTCCTCAGACAGTTCTCGTCTCCTCTTTCTGTTGTCCATGCTTAGTGTGGCACAGACAGACACACAATGCAAAGGTTAAGTGAACGTCTCTCCTTTTTATCTGCTTTCAGGTGTGATTTCTATATTGCCCACACCTGTTACTTGCCCCAGGTGAGTTTACAGGAGCATCACATGCTTGTAACATTCTTATTTATCCGCAGTTGTGAAAGGGTGCCAATACTTTTGTCCAGCCCATTTTTGGAGGTTTGTGTGACATTATGTCGAATTTGCTTTCTTTCCTCCCTTTTTTTGTTTTGTCCCAATACACACAAAGGGAATAAACATGTGTATAGCAAAACATGTGTTAATGCAATACGTTTCGTGAGAAATACATGATTTCCTGGAGAAATATCAAGGGTGCCAACAATTTCGGCCATGACTGTATATATATATATATATACTGTATATATATATATATATATATATATATATATATATATATATATTGTAGTAGTAGTAATCTGTTGCATGTGACCCGTCCTGGCTTCAAAAATTGATAAAAATGGCTGTCTCCATCCAAGGTTGGATTCATACTTTTTGCTTAAGTCAACTTTCCTGTACTGTTGCCCACCTACTAAAGTCAAGTGGCCCGGCTTCTTATTACACTAACAATATCAGAAGGTACCTCAAAGGATGGGGATGGAAAAGCTACAAGAGACAGTTTGAAATCTCTTCTTCACTATACCTAGAGCTTGTTAGCTTGTTAATTCATTCAAATATGCTTTCAATTTAGATATAAATGTATAGAGTCAACTATTCAGTACACTCTTCCACCAACAAGAAAGCTTAAACTGTGCAGTTACAGCTAAAGTCAAGACTCAGAGGGCAGAAGCAGATGGGAATGCATTACTGACAAGAAGTAACAGGATAAGTAAGGTGATTGTATACCACCCCTGGCAGATCTGCCACCTGGACCATGGTCTATGTTTGCTATTCAAAAATTCACCATTTCCATCCTTAGATTGATCCATATACTCTGATGGTCCATTGTTTTTATTACTATGCTCAGACATATGTCATTTTCACAAAATCACTAGATTGCAGTAGACTACAGTAGTTGGAATGTCAGCTTATCTGCATCTGACATCTGTAGCCAGAGTTTACAGTTTGATGAATACGGGATATGAATTTTTTTTAAATTGTGAAACTGGTATAACTCTTTAAAGGAAAACTGTAATGTATTTTACTAAGTATGTATTTTGATTCCTTATTGTAATGTACATCTGAAAATACTTTTTTATGTGATTCTCATATTTTATTTACTTGATATTTTCAGTTTTGATTATTATTGTAGGCATAGCAATTTGAAAAGTTGATGCCTTTAGTTGTCTTCTGTATACAGTGTAAGCTAAAGCAATAAGCGTCCTTGCTTTAAAAGAACCATAAACAGGTTAATGCAAAAATCTGAATAATCATTCTTATTATTATGCTGATTCTCAACTCTTGAATGTTCCTACAAAACAGACATACCTGAGTCCTTTGGTCAACGAGAATGTAAACAACTATGGAACTTTATTGTGTGATACCAACAGCGTGGTTGATTTTAAAAAGGAAAAGAGGCTGTTTAGCCAGTAAAATGAAAGCTAATAAATAAGGTAAGAAAGACAAATAAACCAAGTGCTAGGTGTCAGTGAAGGAGGGAATGGCTAGCAGCTGACATAGGAAGTAAACCTGTAAAACTTCAAGTGGTACATAAACGATAAAAATATGCAGCGCTATAAGATTAAACATAAATGAGTAGATAACAAATACTAAAAAAAACCAGATATGATATGATAAGAAGCTTCTAGGTTATTATAACGTATTAACGTGACTTCTGTGATATATCGGCATCTGGAAGACTGGAATGCTCGTGACTCTTGTGGTAATAAACTGAGAGTAGATTGCACTAACCGGATGCATATGCAAATGAAGCATGGAGTAATTAAGACCTACTCCTAGTACTCTGGAAGTAGGTCACTGAAAATTCCTTTGAGAACGTGCACAGCGCACGAAACGCGTCAGGCAGGTGCCCCCCAGATATCTTCACTCATTGCATGGCCATTGCTGGACGGCCGTGTACATATTCTTACTCTGTAAGTGGTTTTCTACCTATGTTTTTTATTATACCAATAAAACCCTGCTACACTATCAAAGCTTCTGGCCTGTGGCTCCTTTTCTTATGCTGAGGGAGCCTTTTTTGAAGGTGGCTACATATATCCTGTCCGTCTGCTGGCTGATATCCTGGCTAATACCTGGCTGCTGCTGTTGTCTGTGGATTGCCTGCCTTTGCCTGTCCTGGGAGATATGACACCTAGTGGCAAGTTTTGAGATGACAACTACCTATCCAGTGACCTACTTCCAGAGTACTAGGAGTAGGTCTTAATTACTCCATGCTTCATTTGCATATGTATCCGGTTAGTGCAATCTACAAGAGTCACGAGCATTCCAGTCTTCCAGATGCCGATATATCACAGAAGTCACGTTAATACGTTATGATAACCTAGAAGCTTCTTATCATATCATATCTGGATTTTTTAGTATTTGTTATCTACTCATTTATGTTTAATCTTATAGCGCTGCATATTTTTATCGTTTAAATAAATAAGGTAAAGCTGTGTTCACTTTGAAACATGATCATATGTTGCCATAAGTCCTGTTTTTTTTTTATTTCCCTCACACATGATTGGGTATTCAAAGTGAACACATGTGCATTTTAATTACAAACATTCATTTTACAAAGCAAATAATCACTTTGCTGGGTGAACAGATTTTAAAGATTTATTAAATCAACTCCACCGTCTCTCTGATTCAGAGACTATGTAACAGAAGCAAACACAAAGTTCCACATATGTTTTAGTAAATCAACCTCCTTGTATGATGAAATTGACAAGGGAGCATATATCAAACTTCGGTGATCTCTTACTTTTTCTCTTAATTTAATGGGTCAGATTTAAACAATGTGAGTACAGTTAAATCAAAGGGCACATATTAATCATTCCTAAGTAGATCTGCAAAGTTATAACAATCCATAAGAGAATTTTAAAATTAATGTATAAGCTCATCATGACTTGTTCTGTTTAAAGTAGTTCTAAATGTTTTTTAATTTCTATGTCATTCTTATCTGCTCTGTGCAATGGTTTTGCACAGAGCAGCCCCAATCCTCTTCTTCTCAGGTCCCTTCCTGGCACTTCTGGCTCTTCCTCTTCATCTAGTGACCCCAGAGAAAGCCACTTCCTATGGGGGAACTCATGCGGGCTCACTCCTGAGGTGACTGAAATTTCTGAATTTTCTCAAAAAGTTCTGTGAGGAAATGTGTTTGACCTGAATTGGGTGCATAGATGTTGACCAAAGTAAGAGAGGATGCCATGTAGTCCCAGTTCAGGAAAATAAACCTACCGTTGGGATCCAAGAGAGAGGATTTGATCCGTAATGGGCAGGAACTTCTAATTAACACCTTCCCGCCCGGCCTATAGCAGATTGACGGGCAGGGAGGACACTCGCCGTTGTGACTGGGCGTCATATGACGTCCTGTGAAAAGCAGCCGTTCACTTGGCCACGGGGCCACGCAGCGACGCAATCTGTCATGGGCTGTGTCCACGGCACACAGTCGATGACATATCACTACACCGGCCCATTGCCAGTGTCATGTGACCGCTGTGACCAATCACAAAAGCTCACATGTCAATTGTATACAATGGATGGCTTTCTGTCATACCATTCATTGTATACAATTATGTTGCTAGCTGTGATTGATCAAAGCAGTCACATGGTACAGACAGGACCAATCATAGCCCATCTGTATCATGTGATGAGCTTTGCCCAATCACAGATAATCACAACAAAAGTCAGTTTCATTCAGTAATAATGATTGCAAATATCAATAAAATACATTGGTATTAGCAATCATAATGTGTAAAAAAAAAAACCCTCATCACTTGCCCATATTAAATATTACTAGTAAGTTCAATATTACTGTGGTATTGTTTGGTTACAGTGTGTTGAAAAAAAAAGAAAAAATTATGTAATAAAACATAAAAAAATAATAGAAAAAGTTGAAAAAAAAATTGAATTATTATTATTTTTTTTTTTTTTACATACTGTCACCAGTCAGTGTACCTGATCACTGTCACACCAGTTATATAATCATGCACTACTGGACTGGTGACAATATGTAAAAAAAAAAGTAAAAGAAACTGTGATTTATTATTTTTTTAATTTCTACATTTTACAAAAAATTGTAACAAAAAATTAAAACCTCCATAAAACTCACCATGCCTCTTACTAAATACTTTGGACTGTCTATTTTCCAAAAATGGGTAATTTGGGGGGTAGTTGTACTATGCTGGCATTTTTTCGGCTTCAAGAAATGAGATTGGCCATCAGTACATTGATTGATTGATTGTCAGATATATATACCATGGTTTGTAGACTCTATGGCCTTGATTCACTATTGGGCGTGGGCGCATATTTATGGGCTTAAGCCCAATTTTCATGGGCGTCCGTCCATTTTTTACCCTGCAACCTAATTCACTATTGACCAGAGCCCATAAGCAGACGCCCAATCTAATTCACAAAAAGACACACGCCCGGAATCAGACTCACAAAAGCAGACTTGCTAAGAAGCACGTCTAACACCATGAAAAATCACTGTAGAGACATGTTCACTTAGAAATTTGCTTTGCCAAATATCAGGACTTCACTTTAAACAATATCTGCTATTTCCAAAAAAATTAAGAATGTGTTAAAAATCGTTTTTTTCAAGGAAATCGACACAGTAAAAATCTAGACGCCCGTGCAGTGTCTTTGGCAGATAGAACTGAGCATGTGCAGAACACCTTTTAGACCTCTGCCATGGGCGTTTGCTTTTTAGCCACTGACTAATAGTGAATCTGATTGTGGATTCCTCTGACAGCCGGCACTCGGTCGCGACTACTGTGTTTAATAAACAGCACTCGGCATATCTTCATGTAATCTAATTAGATTTCCTTAGTTCTAGTGATTCTATTTTTGTTTCTTATCCTTTATAATTATTTCTGTAATGATTTTACTTATTTTGAAGGTCTAGATAATATTTATTTTGAAAGCTGAATGTAAAAATAAAGGTCCGCAATAAAAAAAAAAAAAAAAAACAGCGTGGGTCCCCCCTCTCATCCATACCAAGCCCTTCAGGTCTGGTATGGATATTAAGGGGGAACTCCATGCTGAAATTTAAAAAAAAAACAGCGTGAGTCCCCCTCAGTATCCATACCAGACCTTTATCCGAGCATGCAGCCCGGCAGGTCAGGAAAGGGGGGGGGGGACGAGCGAGCGCCCCCCCTCCTGAACCATACCAGGCCACATGCCCTCAACATGGGGGGGTGCTTTGGGGCAGGGGGGCTCCCCCCCCAAAGCACCTTGTCCCCATGTTGATGAGGACAAGGGCCTCTTCCCCACAACCCTGGCCAGTGGTTGTGGGGGTCTGCGGGCGGGGGGCTTATCAGAATCTGGAAGCCCCCTTTAACAAGGGGGCCCCCAGATCCCGGCCCCCCCCCTACGTGAATGATTCTGCGGTACACGGTCCGCAGAATCATCCCAGTGACCCGCCCCATGTCACATGCTTGCTGTTCCCGGCTGGCCCCGCCCCATACCTATATAAGAAATGTCAGCTAGGCTTTTCTTCACTAGGCTGGAAGCCTTGGACGGGAGCGGAACCTTTTTTTTTTTTTTCCTTTTTTCGGGTCGCCGCCGCCGCGATTGACGTTGGATCTACTTCGGGGGACATTGTTTTAATAAAGGACTTGTCAAAGACCCTGTACTGTGTTTTTTTTACACCACACTTAGTTTTTTTGTGAATGAGTCTGCGGACCGTGTACCGCAGAATCATTCACGTGGGGGGGGGGGGACCGGGATCTGGGGGCCCCCTTGTTAAAGGGGGCTTCCAGATTCTGATAAGCCCCCCGCCCGCAGACCCCCACAACCACCGACCAGGGTTGTGGGGAAGAGGCCCTTGTCCTCATCAACATGGGGACAAGGTGCTTTGGGGGGGGAGCCCCCCCTGCCCCAAAGCACCCCCCCCATGTTGAGGGCATGTGGCCTGGTATGGTTCAGGAGGGGGGGGCGCTCGCTCGTCCCCCCCCTTTCCTGACCTGTTGGGCTGCATGCTCGGATAAGGGTCGGTATGGATATTGAGGGGACCCACGCTGTTTTTATTTTTAATTTCAGCGTGGAGTTCCCCCTTAATATCCATACCAGATCCGAAGGGCTTGGTACAGATGGGAGGGGGGACCCCACGCCAGTTATTTAAAAAACAGTTTCTAATTCCCCGCAATACTTTGACATTCAACTGTCAGTGGGGAACTCCGCCGACAGCTGAAACATGAGCGCTGCATTGGTTTTCACTACTAAAACGCCGCATGAGTTGATAACATAACTCATGCGGGATTTTAGAAGCGACAGCCATGTGTTAATGTTTCAGCTGTCAGCGGGGTTCCCCACTGACAGCTGAATGTAAAATAATTCCCTTTATAGCATAAATAATAATAAAAAAAAGCGTGGGGTCCCCCCTCCCATCCATACCAAGCCCTTCGGATCTGGTATGGATATTAAGGGGGAACTCCACGTCGAAATTTAAAAAAAAAAACAGCGTGGGTCCCCTCAATATCCATACCAGACCCTTATCCGAGCATGCAGCCCGGCAGGTCAGGGAAGGGGGGGGGGACGAGCGAGCACCCCCCCCTCCTGAACCATACCAGGCCACATGCCCTCAACATGGGGGGGTGCTTTGGGGCAGGGGGGGCTCCCCCCCCCAAAGCACCTTGTCCCCATGTTGATGAGGACAAGGGCCTCTTCCCCACAACCCTGGCCGGTGGTTGTGGGGGTCTGCGGGTGGGGGGCTTATCAGAATCTGGAAGCCCCCTTTAACAAGGGGGCCCCCAGATCCCGCCCCCCCCCCCTACGTGAATGATTCTGCGGTACACGGTCCGCAGACTCATTCACAAAAAAACTAAGTGTGGTGTAAAAAAAACACAGTACAGGGTCTTTGACAAGTCCTTTATTAGAGCAATGTCCCCCGAAGTAGATCCAACGTCAATCACGGCGGCGGCGGCAGGGACCCGAAAAAAGAAAAAAAAAAAAGGTTCCGCTCCCGTCCGAGGCTTCCAGCCTTGTGAAGAAGAGGCTAGCTGACATTTCTTATATAGGTATGGGGCGGGGCCAGCCGGGGACATCATCCCCGCCCCTTACCTATTTGAGAAATGTCACCCTGTCTCTCCACTGAGGCTAACTAGCTGAATGCAGGAGACAGTCTGACATTTCTTATATAGGTATGGGGCGGGGCCAGCCGGGAACAGCAAGCATGTGACATGGGGCGGGTCACTCAGATGATGTCCCCGACTGGCCCCGCCCCATACCTATATAAGAAATGCCAGCTAGCCTCTTCTTCACAAGGCTGGAAGCCTCGGACGGGAGAGGAACTTTTTTTTTTTTCGGGTCCCTGCCGCCGCCGCCGCGATTGACGTTGGATCTACTTCGGGGGACATTGTTTTAATAAAGGACTTGTCAAAGACCCTGTACTGTGTTTTTTTTACACCACACTTAGTTTTTTTGTGAATGAGTCTGCGGACCGTGTACCGCAGAATCATTCACGTAGGGGGGGGGGCCGGGATCTGGGGGCCCCCTTGTTAAAGGGGGCTTCCAGATTCTGATAAGCCCCCCGCCCGCAGACCCCCACAACCACCGGCCAGGGTTGTGGGGAAGAGGCCCTTGTCCTCATCAACATGGGGACAAGGTGCTTTGGGGGGGGGAGCCCCCCTGCCCCAAAGCACCCCCCCCATGTTGAGGGCATGTGGCCTGGTATGGTTCAGGAGGGGGGGGGCACTCGCTCGTCCCCCCACTTTCCTGACCTGCCGGGCTGCATGCTCGGATAAGGGTCTGGTATGGATATTGAGGGGGACCCACGCTGGTTTTTTTTTTAATTCCAGCGTGGAGTTCCCCCTTAATATCCATACCAGATCCGAGGGGCTTGGTACAGATGGGAGGGGGGACCCCACGCTTTTTTTTTTATTATTTATGCAATAAAGGGAATTATTTTACATTCAGCTGTCAGTGGGGAACCCCGCTGACAGTTGAAACATTAACTCATGGCTGTCGCTCCTACAATCCCGCATGAGTTATGTTATCAACTCATGCAGCATTTTAGTAATGAAAACCAATGCAGCGCTCATGTTTCAGCTGTCGGCGGATTTCCCCACTGACAGTTGAATGTCAAAGTATTGCAGTGATTTATAAACAGTTCTTTAAATAACTGGCGTGGGGTCCCCCCTCCCATCCATACTAAGCCCTTCGGGTCTCGTATGGATGTTAAGGGGTAACTCCACGCTGAAATTAAATAAAAAACAGCATGGGGTACCCCCCTAAATCCATAACACATACTTATCCGAGCATGCAGCCCGGCAGGTCAGGAAAGGGGGGGACGACGACGAGCGAGCGCCTCCCCCTCTCCTGAACCATACCAGGCCACATGCCCATACCAAATTATTCAAACATTTGTAAACAGACCAATTAACTGAAATGGTTTGACATTTGTACCCCAAATATGACGTTCCCTGAGGCGTTGGTAAACCGAGGTACGCCTGTATTAGTATTGCAATCCTTTGTATTGGGATACATAGAACCAACATACATCTGAATTGGCAACATAGCACAACATTTGTGTCACATTGGAGATATCTGGCTAGTTATACTGACCATGCCCAGGGACCTAGGATTGATTCACAGCACAGAAATACAGGCTGGGTTAGCAATGTAGCTCCGTGGATTAGTGGTTAGCACTACTGCCTCAAAACTCTAGGGTTGTAGGTTTGAATCCCAACCCCGGCGAGGTAGTAGCATGATCTCCGTGTGTGGCTGTCTTCACATACATATTCTGGCAACATCTTTGCTTTCTGTCTAAATGATCCCTAAAATGTGAATTAGAATGAGGCCTTGTCTGTTGAAACACCTTCAAAGCTGCACCTTATGTGAATGTCATACAATGGGATAAGATAAGGGCCTGAATCACTAATAGATTTGATAATGATGGTTTACACTCCACCCACTTTTGTGAAGGATTTGGCAAGCAAAGAGCTGACAGAGAGAGAGAAGAGTGAGACGAAGAAGAGTGAGCGAGAGATACATATGAAGAGTGATAAAGAGAGACATTCAGAAGAGTGAGCGAGAGAGAAGAGTGAGCCAGTGAGACAAAGAAGAGTGAGCAAGAGATACATACTGAAGAGTGATAAAGAGAGACATTCAGAAGAGTGAACGAGAGAGAAAAGACTTGGTTGGTGAATCCACACATCAAACTTGTCACAAATCCTGGCGTGCATTTTTCCCCCAAATGCATAGCAGACCCTTATCCCAGCAGGCAGGTACCGCACGCCTTCAAAGATTTATTTCCTTTGTTGATTTTCCTGCTTCGCTCACACTATATGCAATTGAAAATTACTCTTTAAGTTGCCAATTTTACTGTGTTTTCTAGAGAATTACTAACTAGTTGTGTTTTCAATTGTGTGTAGCATTGCGATTTCTATTTGAGTCTAGATGTTAAATTGCTAATAAATGGCCACAATTCTCAAATACCTTTGAACTCTCGCTGCAACAAATGGCGTACGTTAATACACTCACATTCATTATATCCAATATCAGGTACGATGTCAATGCACAAATCGCACCTGAAATTGCACACCCTGGATGTGACTTGTCATGTGATTGGCATGGCCAGCAGCTTGCTCTTTGCATGGCAAATTGCACCCAATGTTACTGGGGGCCAACACCACTGTCACATCTAATCCGATGCGGCAATTGTCCAACTTACAGTGAAGTTGCACGAGTTCACAATCCAATTGGATGTGAACAGAGCCTACAGTGGCCAATAGGGTGCGACTTGGTCTACGATTTGCAAGTCGCCTGTCATGCCAATTGCATGGCAATCGCAAACAATGTTACTGGGGGCTACCCGGTCACATTAAAGCAGATTTCTAAGTGGTGTTATTGACGCCACAGTCACATCATGTGACTTGCATAGAAGTTGCATGATTTCAAAGTCGGGGTACATGGTGATTTCAAGTGCAATTTGCAAGACATTCGACATCGATCTCTCAGCAAATTGCATGAAAAGTAGTGTATTCATTACTCTATTATTACTTGCGGCTCCTACCAAGTTTGAACCACAACAATATGAACGCTCCAATAGCGTGCTCATTGAGTGGGACTTGGCATGTGATTTGCACAACATGCAAGCTGTAAATCGTCTGCAAAGTCGCACCCTATTGTCTGCTATTAGAGTGACCATATGGGTGCGTTTCAAACACTGATTTCTATAGTAGTACATGTACTACTTTAGTGGCAATTTGCATAGAGATCTGTGTCAGATGTCTTGAAAATTGCATTGAAATGGTCAACTTTACTGTAAGTTGCATGATTTGTAAATCAGCTTTGCCCAGAGTGTAATGTTTGGTGATGTTTGATTTCTGGAGTGTTTTACCAATTGATGGGAAATTCACCATACTAGTCAAATCGATTTGTCATTTTCAGTATTGCATACAAGATGTGGTCATGTGACTGTCTTAACTCATGCGAGAATCTGGAGGGAATTGTGACCATAGTAGCAATAAAGGTTCCAATTGGGGTTCCCTTTCACATCCCTGCTCAATGTTCTGTTGTATGCTGCACACGTACATTTCACTGTATATATCTTTCTGATTTGTGGGGCCTGTATACCAAGGGTTAATGCAGGTAGGAAGAGGATTCATCAGGTGAAAACACTTTCACTGACCAAATTAAGGTCAGTGGTGGGTGTGGCTTCATTGGGTGTGGGGCCTTGTTTGGCGTGCTCCAAATACAACCTAGCTTATATAAAGATGTGCAGTAGGGAGTGATTTGGCCTGTTACTAGGCCGGGTGGTTTGTGACTAAGTCCTTGCTTGTAGTGGTTTGGGGGAGGAAGAGATTTTGTGCTGAATTGCCCCAGACACCACTCAGGCTGTGTTTGGAAGTGGGCTGGAAATGTTTGCATATTTTTGGCCTTGTAAAGTGTGTTTGTGTGTTATTGCACAATGATTGTGTTTTTTCTCTTTGCATTGAAAGCCTCACACATGTCAATCGTTTTGTTTAAAATCTGCTCTTGTTTTAATTTTGCTTGCTTATTTAGACTCAAATGCATTTTTCTTACAAACCTGCTGACAAATGTATGTGTAGGGGATTTGTAGAGGTGGGAGGGGATTTGTAGAGGTGGGAGGGGTTTTTCACATATGTCTTGTTTTCTTTATATTTTGATGTGTAGACTTTTTTGTGAATGGATCTTTATACTAAATGATTGTGTAAGTAAACCTTATGTGCACGAAAATGTTACTTGATTCATCTTCCCCTTTGTTTCCTGCTATAACCTGAGCACACACAGTTCATTAGAAGTATCTTTAGATTGTAAGCTCTTATGAGCAGGAGTGTTTTATTTTTGCCACATCAATCCTATTTTTGTGACTCACCAAGATATTGACTGTACCTACTTGTTCCTGCTGACCAAATAAATGAAGATATATTTGATCAATAAATGTTTCACTGATGTTTTTGTGTTTATTTTATGTTCAATATATGAACAACCTTAATAGTTACTTTGTATACTTATATAATCTGCTCAAATGTAGCTTGTAAGAGCGTGAATATGCAAGTGGGTGCAAACTGGCTTTTTCAAAACCAAACAAAAAAATAAAAAACCTGCTTGCACCACAATATTGTTATGTACTAATGAATATGTCACATTCACTGTGCAGCCAGCTACAGGTTTTCTACAATTTGATTTACAGTAATAAAATAGTCCCCACTGTATGTTGATTTTTGGCCTTTGGCAACAAATATATATTAGCCAAGGTTTAAAAAGAAAAAAACCACTAAAACACACATTCGCGAAAGCTATCATAGCCGTGCATAGAAATGAGCGATCGTGCATAGATATGCGCGATCGTGCACAAATAAACGCCAAACAGGTGTCCCCCATGGCGCACGAGCAGCTATCCTCCCGGAAGTCCGTCATCTGGTGCGCGCGCACCCGGAAGTGGTTGTGGGGAGTGTAAGTGGATGAGAAGTGGTTGGAGGTTTTGTGTTGGTTGAAAATTTTGATAACTTTATTGGCATTTGGACATGGCGAGAGCACAGTTCTCAACTGAGGAGATGATCCTTATATGTAAAGTAACTGTGGCCATTGCAAATATGTTTATAACATGTGAGGGACAAGTAATTGTAATTTTGTGGGTGAGGCCTAGCAGAATCTCACTTGGTGCACATGCTACTTATCTGTACATTAGCTCCTGGGTATTGATGGGTCAATTATATTAACCACTTGCCTACTGGGTACTCCTACCCCCTTCCTGTCCTGGCCAATTTTCATCTTTCTGCACTGTTACCCTTTGAATGACAATTGTGCGGTCATGCCACATTGTACCCATCTTAAATTTGTATCAGTTTTTTCAGACAAATAGAGCTTTCTTTGGGTGGTATTGACTTGCTGCTGTGAGTTTTACTTTTTGCTCGATAAACCACAAAATAGCTCATAATGAATAAAAGTCTGTTTATATTATAACATTTGGTAAACTGGTAATTTAGCAACACTGATGTGCGTTGATGAGGCAGCACTGCTGGCCACAGGTACTGTTGGGTGGCACTGGTGGGCACTGATCATCGGGGCCGACCCCTGCTTTGATAACTGCTGGTTCTCGGCAGTACTTTCCACACATTCTGACAGCGTGATGAAAGTGCAGCCAAGACCCGGCAAATGCATTTCCCGGTGATCAGCGTGTCATTGGACATGGCTGATCACATGGTAAAAAGCCGCTGTGATTGGTCTTTACCACATCACGTGATCAGCTGTGTCCTTAGGACACAGCAATCATGGAGAGCGGGTTCTGCCAGGATGTCATATGACACCCTCTCAGAGCTGCCTGGATGCAGTGTAGCGTTATTCGGCTATCTGCGGTTGCCAAATAGGTAACCAGCTAGGCCTTCATGGCTAATCTTTGAATATCTGGACATGTATACTGCATATAATGCATTACATTCTACAATGTGTTGGTGTACATGGTATTACAGTGTGCAATGCGTTGCTGGATTCTGCATGACAGTGGACAGCGTATCACAGTGTGCAATGCGTAGCTCCAGCCTGCATGACAGTGTACAGTGCATTACAATCTACAATGTGTGGGTGTACACGGTATCACAGTGTGCAATGCGTTGCTCCATCCTGCATGACAGAGT
Source organism: Staurois parvus (assembly GCF_062004578.1). NCBI lineage: Eukaryota > Metazoa > Chordata > Amphibia > Anura > Ranidae > Staurois > Staurois parvus. The sequence goes on from NW_028318060.1 coordinate 3,790,523, forward strand.
ACAGTGCATTACAGTCTACAATGTGTGGGTGTACACGGTATCACAGTGTGCAATGCGTTGCTCCATCCTGCATGACAGAGTACAGTGCATTACAGTCTACAATGTGTGGGTGTACACAGTATTACTTTGTACAGAGTATTACAGTGTGCAATGCGTTGTACACTGCAGTGTGCACTAAAGCATTTTACACTCATGCACTGTACACACTAACGCATTTGACATTTCTAGTGTGCAATGCGTTCGTGTGCAATGCCTTGGACAGTACAATGCATTTGCAGTATTGGTGTATGTTTATTAAGCACAGATAATTCATCTGATTTTAGTTATCAAGGAGAAGTCTTCTCTGTCCCCCTGTTTATGAGGTGGAGGACAATTGTTTTCCGAAGAAGAGAGGAGACATTTTTTCAAGGAGATCTGTATAGATTTCCAGAGATATGTGTAGATGGTTGAGGGGCTGCATGTGATCTCCGGAGATAATTGTGATTAACGATCACCTGAGTTAAACCAGTGAATGAAAAGTGTAAAAAAACATGGATTGAAAATAATCTGCACTGACCACTGTGCTTTGTCAAGCCACATATTGGCACATTCTGGTGTCACACAGATGCGATGTGAAATTTGCAGTGTTTTCTGTGCAAGCGCTGCACCGCATCACAACCGCAACCCCTTCATGCCACCTGCTGCGGCTTTCTAGGTGAAGTTACCAACACACCAATATTGGTACACAAAGCGTATTGCGATTTGCCAAATTGGATGGCATGCCTATTCACACCCATGTGCATACCCTGAAAAAGGGTCCTGCACATTTTTGGCCCGGATGCGGTGCAATTTGAGGTGTGCAAAATGTTTGTCTCTAATTGCAACGCACACAAATTGCATGTGGTTTGCCCAGGAGTGCGGTGTTAGACCACAATGCATGTATGTGAAGCCACAATAAAAGGATGTGGATTTTGTCTATTTTTACTTGCGCATGTTAACATTATGTAAGTGCATTTTTCTTCTGTTTAACATGCTATAGAAATGCAACATGCATTTGGATGTAGTGTTTTTGTATGTGCATTTTGGAAGTATTCTAAACACACATTGACCCTAGGGCCACACCATATCTTAAGCAGGCCATAGATGGGTCGAAAATCGGCCGATTTTTCGGCCGAAAATAAAATCGGCCGATTTTCGGATCGTTAGTGGGCTATTTGTTCGGCCGTTTTTCGGTATTTTGGCAGATTTTTTTTTTCGGTAAAGTTGGAAAAAAAACGGCCGAATTTGCCGTTCGGCCGATTTTCGCGGCAATGATGGGCAAATCGGCCGATTTTTTTACTGATAAAAAATCTGCACATGAGCAGTGACCTGCAAGAGGAAGACAAAAAGAAGAAAAAGAAGAAGAGGATGATGATGATGAAGATGATGAAGAAGAGGATGATGATGATGAAGAAGAAGAAGATGATGAAGAGGAAGAAGAGGATGATGATGAAGAAGAAGAGGAAGAAGAAGAGGAAGAAGAAGGATGAAAAATGAGAGGAATTCCAGTATGGCAAAAAGTGTCCCTGCAGAGAGCTCCGCTATTTCTTTGACAGTTCCTTGACATTTACAGCGGTTGCAACATTGTATCTATTTGTTTCCGAATAAAAACATCTGTATCCGAAATGGATACAAATACATTGTTGCAACCGCTATAAATGTCAAAGAACTGTCAAAGAAATAGCGGAGCTCTCTGCAGGGACACTTTTTGCCGGCTGTAGACGGGATGAAAATCGGCCGATTTTTTTTTTACCATTGCTGGTAACGTCGGCCGCTTGAACAACCGATTTTTCATTTTTTAAAAGAAAAATCGGCTGTTTTTCTCCCCGTCTATGGCCTGCATAAGCATTAGTGTGCCTGGGGGAGGGGGGGACCTTTGGCCTTTCCAAACACAGTAGATGCTCCAAGAATGTTTCCTTGAACTCTTGAAATGGTTAAAAAGGAAAGACACTCTAGATAGCCTGCACTGAGAATTGACTGTCATGATGACGTGTCAATGATTATTTGCTCTCATTTTTCAGGAGTGGTACTGCTTGCGGTTGAAGCTGGTAGAAATCCACCTTCACGTCCTCCACTCACCTTCACTTGTGGCCAGTGGATATTTTGTGGCCGCAGGCAAGAACTGGCATCGAGGACCTGCATAATGACCCTGGCATGCCAGAGGTGGTTTGGAAGCAGCACAGCAATTTGACCATCCCTTTCCTCTATGTTGGTTTTAGGGTGCAGAATTGCTTCTCGTTCGTGAACGGACTGTCGCCGGATATCAGAGTCCCCATATTTTCAAGATATGTTTTAGCCATGTTGGCTTATTTTTATGTTATTTTCCAAGTGTGTCGCACCTAACCATGCGTGCCATGTGGTGCCATGCGTATTTGTGGCTGTGAATGGGGTTGTTTTTAATAGACGTGTGTAGGTGCAACAACGTTTTCATCATGGTACCTGCGCACATCTACATAGGGCATTGCATTTCTTTGCTGTGCTGGAAAATGTGTGTTCTTGCATGCGTTTCTGCACCACCAATGGTGTGAACAAGTCCTAAGGGCTGGTTCACACTATAGAAACAGTCTAGATGTGTTCCTGATGGGTTTTTTTCATGCCCTTTTGGCATGCATGTTTAGTGTGTTCCAGTACATTTTGGATGCGTTTTGGACATGTTTACATTGCATTTTTGTATCCCTTCCACTTATTTTTTTCTATTTTCTTTGTGTTCAATGTAGTTAGGGACATGTGCGTTTTAGTACATTCAAGGACGTTTCAATGTGTTCCAGTACAGTTCTGTGCAGAAACAATGCAGCGTGGTCAACTTTGTTTACAGCACCTGCAATGCATTGAAAATGCAAGCGCTGATGTGAACTATGACATTGACAACCATATAACCTTCTTTCTGTGCGTTTGTGATGCTGAAAAAGCAACTGAAACACATGTAGTGTGAACTGGCCCTAAAGGTTATTAGAGGTCAGGGAACAGGACTGACCAGGAATTGTGAATTCAATCAGACTAGTGGTGAGATACAATCAGCAATTGTATAATAATGTGAGATCTGAGCTGTAGCTGATAGAAAATGAGACACATTCACTTGATCAGTAAATAGATAGTTAAAGAGTGGGGCGGTGATCCATAGATTTGCATATGGGACAGGTGATGATGGGGTGGGGGAGGGGGTCAAGTTGTATAAGGAGACAGATTTAAAAGAGAAAAAAGTTACAATGAAATATACACGGCATGAAACTTGCACATGACCTAATTGGCAGAAGAACAGTACGCAAGTAACATTCATCCACTTTCTAGTCATTAGGCAAAATCATAATTGATTGATCAATATTCCTGCCACAACCCAGAAAATTGATCTCCATTTTTTTGGGATGTTGCCAAGACTGGGATTAGAACCCATGACCCAAGTGCTGTAAGTTCTGAGCTCTAACCACTAAACCACTGTGGGAAACACAGTTTGAGTTATAATGTAGAATAGTTACATTGTTTAAAAATGATAAAGCGAGCGCTGGTCAAATGATATAGACTAGTAAAATGGTATTACACAAGATAAATATAACCACGAACAGTAGTGCATGAACTCGTGAAAGGTCATCCACCCCTGTGACAGTGTACTACACTATTGAGCACCTTTCTGGCTCCTGTGGCTGAGCTAATTCCTCCCCAGGACCATTTGGGCACCCACCCTGATGGATGGATGGATGGAGCTGGATGACTAACCCATAGCTGCCAGCATACCGCTGCACCCCCAGATGTGCGATGTGTATAACCCATGCACATTAATACTTTTGTTCTGGTGAGTGTAGACCAGTCCCAAGGGTGGTTTACCTTTCACGAGTTCATGCACTACTGTCCGTCACGGAGAGACCACACGTGCCATTCATAGGCACTCTCTGAGTTGGTACTCTCACACGAAGGACATTCCATTATTCAGGAATGATTCTATGAACTTATTTTAGCACGATTTACCAGTTTAGATCATTATTGCAATTCTTTGCACTTTTTGGTTTTTACATGCGTTCATTATTGATCACATGCATTTATAGCGCTGCACTTGTCTTTAACATAGAATAGTTATGTGATTAAAGAGAATGAAGATATATAACTATATTGGGAAATTAGAAGTATATAAATTATTTGAGATATAAGTGTGAAAAATTTGAAAATAAAATGTATGACATTCATTAGTAAATGCAATACTTTCCTGATCATTTTGGAGAAACAGCCAAAAAAAAAAAATAGCAAAAGAGAATTTTCAGAATGTAATAGTACAGCTGTATTAGAATTTTCTATCAGAAAAACGCCAATGTTAATAAAGCCCGCGCTTGTGCGCCATCTAGCGAATATATCCGGTATTGCACCTAAAAATGTGCCAGACGGGATACCACATTCACTAATGGCAAAGTAGTCAGTAGACGCTCGTTAATGAGCTTGCTAGACGCTGGTCAGACGACTGATTGATTGACCGGAGTCTGCCTGAATGGTCAGTCTCTGCTAATACACTCACATCTTAGTGAATCAAGGCCTATAACTTTCCTACAGACTAACTAATATACACTAATGTGGGGTATTTTCACTAAATAAATGTAGCAGAATACATTTGACCTAAATTTATGAAGAAATGTTATTTATTAGCAAAATTGTATAACAAAAATTAAGAAAAACTCAGTGGTGATTAAATACCACCAAAAGAAAGCTCTATTTATGTAAAAACATTATAAACTGTTTTTATGTATATGAATCTTCAAATGGACATAGCAACAAATATCAACGAATCTGAAAAAAAAAGTTATATCAAAATTAATGAATGCATTTGTTTAGTTTGGATGATGTCACACAATGCACTAGTAGTTTGGGCCCATGGGGAGATTAATTACATTTTTGACTCTCTTCAATAAATCTGATTCGGATAATGAATGGATCTGAATTTCTTTCCATTTGTTAATTCGGATGCACATGACGCCAGTCGAAATTGTCCAATCAGTTCATGCAATTTCTCTTGGTGGGTTAGATTAGCATCTGTAAATATTGAATATGAATTTGATAAGATATCGTATATATAGCAATCTTCCAGAAAAACTGAAAACTCTTTCTAATCCACCAGGACCAACAAATATATGAATCCAATGCCAAAGTTATGAAATTAATTCTGAAAACTAATTAGGTCAGCATAATGAATATGACAAAATGAAATTCTTCAATAAACCAGTGCATCTGAAACTAAACAAAACTTTGTGGTGTGCATAACATAGCATCTACAGAAAAAAAAATATTTTTAAAATGGTAAAAAAAGGAGCAAAAGGAAGACAAACTAAATGGTTTGCAGGAGCGGCTTCGGATTCAGGAACCAGGAGACAGACCAAGCTATTCCAAGGAAAAGATCAGGATTTAGGAATCAATTTAAATTTCAAAGACCACACAAAGAAATGCAGGAGCAACGAGATCAGAATTCTAGCCAAATACAGAAACTAGAAACAGGAAAGGAAGTCTAAAACAGGACCACGGGAGCTGTAGGAACATTGTGATTGAGTAGCAAACTAACATACCAGTCACTCAGTGAGATAATACCCCGGACGCCATTAAAGAGAAAAGACTCCTAAAATATTGTCATGGGTTGCTATATCAAGGCACAGTCATTGAGAGACAGGAGTAAAAGAAACAGAAACAGGTAAACAGGTGGTAGGAAAAAAGAGCAAAACAATAGCAGAGAAACAGTACAGAGACCTAGAATTTGCATAAAGTGCATGCTGTGGGATAGTGTAAAGGCAAATTTGTGACAGTCTATGTTGCAGCAAGCACAATTTCACTACAAGTGGCATTCAAATTATAAAAAAAAAAAAGATCCACCTGAACCTGTTTGGATGAAAAGAGCAAAGTTACATTGGTCTAATCTATCATATAATTACTCCCAAAGATATTTAAGTATTACACCTGAAACACAAATGTTGCTTAGCATGTAAATTGATTGCTGATATCCATACGGAGCATGGCACATCTGCAGAATAATTGACAGTAATGAGCTTCTCACCATTATGCAACTGTAACTGAAATCCATAGCTCTAATAAACCTTTCTAATTTTTAATTATTGTTCTATCATCATGATTCATAACCTATGACCTTATCTGGGATATGTCCTCCTGGAAGTACTACATCATTACTGAGGCTATATGCATAAACCATGTAAATACTTTGAGCTCCTTACATAAATGGGCATAATACTTTGCTTTTGGTAGTCATGACAGGATGTCAAGGGGACCATGGAAAAAAGCCAATGCTCATTAATTCAGCACTTATAACATCAATTATACACTCTGAGTGACCAGTGACAAGGGAGGGATTAGTCAAAACACAAATGCCCTATGAAATGCCCATCAGGCCAAAATGCATCCATCCATTCAAGGTTAATGAGGCTATGTAAAGAATTCCATCAATTACCTGGTAGGCTTTTTGGCACCAATGTCAGTGAGCATTTATCTTGTTTGATAAGTTATTCTTTTGCCACCTGTATTACACTATGGATTTCTTATACAGCTGTTATTAGTGTGTGGAAGCTGTAGAAAGAGCATGATCAGAGGTGGTTGTATTAGATAAAAATCCAAACATGCACACCTTGTAATAGCTATATTCAAGTCTTTAATGGGCTATCAAGTGCTCCTCAACCGGCAATACTTCATCTTAGTGCAATGCCTTTACAATATAGCTGACCCTAAAAATTGATCATTAAGTGACACAAATGGTTCTGCTACAAGCACTGGAGGCCAGTACTGTGACATTACACATCACACCTTTCATGTGAAAATATATTGTATGTGAGATCTTATAGATCATTTAAAGGCATATTAAGAAAATATAGCGCTATACTGAATTAAATAATATTTATCTCACAAATAAAACAGATTTTATTTAATCATCCTAAAAAATAGAAGAAGAACCACAGTCCCTAGGTAAATGATAAAGACTGAAAAGCGAAGCAGAATATCACTGACATCTAAAGCTTGTTATTCTGAGAGACCAGTAGTTCCAATGAAATCATTAGAGAAATGTGTATAGATCTAGATTTTATGGTTCATTTAAGCCTGTTTCTTTGAACAGCTCTGATTGTGCAGTAAAATCATTGCCTGTCAATATACCTATCAACATCTCCTTTATCTCTACATGTATACTGTCTCTAATCACTAAAGCATGAATTCATTCATATTACATGCTCTATTTTATCAATTTGATATTGGTTTTGTTTTTTATTTTACTTTATTTTTGTGCTCATTATTTTATATGAAATGAGTTTGTTAAAAAAAGTTATAGTTTACATGTGCATCAAACAGTATGGTCCTTTTATTGATTTGTATTTAGGACAAAACCTGTCTCTCTTTGTTTTGTGTTCTGGTTTCTAGAGCAATCATTGGGGTTTGACCTCCACTCCAGCTAACTACCTTTCCTGGTTATAGAACTTCTGCTCTTGGTTACCAATAAGGTTTATTTTTGGGGTTGCCCTGCCCTAGAATTGTTCAACTTTTTCCAATCTCTACAAGCAATCCACTGCTGGTCTTAATGTCTATCAAATTATCTTCAGTGCATTATAGTTTAGGGGCTACAATATTTTTCAGTTTGCGATAGTCATAAAATGCAGACTATACTGTACATAAATACCATGTTTTTGTTGGGTTGATCCTCTTTTTGTAGTGCAAATGATAGTAGATATATGGTGTAGGCTTAGAATTTTCTGAAAACTAATTAGCCCCCTATTATACTGCTTATTTTATAATAAGCCCAATTAAAAGAAGAGAATTAACTCCTCACTGAAAGAAGAAGATGATCGGGAATTTAAAGGTGCCAATAATAATGGCGTTGGAGCTTGCTGTGGTGAGACCCGATAGACATCTGATCAGGCTATTGGCCGGCATTTTTCTGTAGGTTTCCCACCTTTATTCATATCAATATTTTTTGATGTTTTTTGTTTTTTTTAGCAAGTATCTTCTCTTTGAAGATTGGGCTTCTTTATAGCCTTCGTTAACTGCTGCCACCTCCTCTTTTTGGTTTGAGAACTATACAATTGAGGTAAATTTAGTATTTTCTCCATCATAATGGTTTCCTTTTTTGGCAGGTTGATTGGTTTCATCTGATCTCTGCTTATTATTATTTTTTTATTATTATACAGTATTTATAAAGCGCCAATAGTTCGCTCAGCGCTGTACATTACAAAGGGAGACAGAACATGTGACAGAACAATACCAATACAATGCAAAACATGAGGGGATCAAGGGCCCTGCTCTTTCGAGCTTACAATCTAGGAGATATAATTTATTATCATTTTTGTTTTAGTGTTCTAATTGGACTGGTATTTCTGGCCTTTTTTTTATGTACTGCCACTGTTATGGCGGTGGTTGACAATGTCCATCGAGTATTTTTTGTGATACTTCCATCTGAATAGGTATTAAACAAAGGTTTGTTCTGCTTTAGGCTGTTAATCTACAATATTAGGTGGCAGTTGATCACTTTATATTTTTGCGGTTAGCCTTTGGGCACCCTAAAAAACACTTACCATTTGAGCTCTCTTCACGTCCAAGTTGATTGAAAGAACTCTTTGTTCCTTTAAACTATTCATTAATGGTTTCACAGACATTACATTTAAATGAGCCAGTCATGAATCTGCTGTTAAATTGCCTTTCATCGATTTTTGATTTATGTTTATGTTATATACCATATATATTCCCCTATCTCTGTATGTTATTTGGTATTCAATACCTTGCTTATTTAATCTGTTAAAATGTTTATTGTTATTATTGTCTACTTTACATGTTCCATTGTTATAGGTGCTATATTCAATTCTCCTGAAGAAGCCTGTAAATAGGCAAAACATGTTGAGAAGTAGTGCACCGGATGTAGACTATTGTAACTAGTACTATTATTCAATTTAAACACTCAATGTGTATACTATACTTGTTTATTTTAAATGATTGAAATAAATGTTGTAATTTTTTTTTTTTTTTCATTTTTTGTTATTATTGGTGCCTTTTAAAGCCTGATCATCTTCTTCTATCAGTGAGGAGTTCATTCTCCTCTTCTTTATCTTTTCTTTGTGTCCCTCCTCCCTTCTCTTGCATCATGTTGCCATTTGGGATGTAGGTGCTGTGAGCTCCCCTCTGAATTTTTGTATTCTTGCTAAGCCCAATTAAAGACAAAAGAAAAAGACAACCAAAAAATTATGTATGAACTTCCATTTTCATTGTTTTACATGCGTTTTCCTGCTAGAGAAGTTGTACAGGATGCCTAAATATGAACAGGGAATACAAAGGGCACTAGAGTTATACCAACTGCACATATTAAATAGCAATCAGTAACAGAAATGGTATTACCCATTCCTTCTCTTATTGCAATATAGGTCTGTGTGCAGAAGCTTGTCACTAAAGGCTGTTACTCAGTTCTGCAAACTAAAGGCTGTTACTTCAGTTTTTGCAAATAGCCAAACTAACTTGGTGTTTGGTTGAATTGAACCACCAGTGGCAAGTGATACATTTAGTAGTAGTATTACTGCCAGTGCTAAATGTGACAGCTTCCCTTCAAGCTGGTTGTTAGGAAGTCAGTAGCTACCAGCATCCTAACAACCATGCCTCATCCCTGCCCTTCAGGTGTAGTATGGAGTTCAAGGTGGAACCCCCATGCAAAGAAATTAAAAATTGGGGTCCCTCAAAAACTCCATCCCACACACTGACCTGAACATACAGTTTGCAGGCCAAAAAAGAAGGTGAGCAAGTCTGCTCCCCCCGAACTATACCAGACTATAGTTGTGGGGATCTTCTGGTGAGGGTTTATTAGGAATTTGGAAGATTCTGATAAGCCATTCACCTGCAGACCCTCATAATCACCAGGCCAAGTTTGTGGGGAAGGGGACCTTGTCCCCACAACATGGGGGCAAGATGTTTTGCCACGGGAATCCCCCATGTTGAGGACATCAGGCCTGGTATTGTTCAGGAAAGGGGAGGGTCACACGCTCAACCTCCATTTCCTGGCTTGACAGGCTGCATGGATAGATAAGGGTCTGGTATGGATTTTTGGGGGACATTTCTTGTTTTTTTCTTGTTATTAGCATGTGGTTTTATTCATCCCCCCATCTTAGACTTGAAGGATATGGAATTTTGGAGAGACCTCACAACATTTTTTTGTGCTTGTGGGGTCTCCTTTGACATCCATATCATACTCTAATCAAGGATAGTGGCTTGGTATGTATTTAGTATGAGGGTCTGGTATAAATGAAGGAAATCCCTGGCTGTTAGTTTACCAACAGAAGGAGCTGTCATTTGTCTGAAATTTAAATGTTTTTTTCTTTGTAAATGTCCCCTTTGCTTCCATAAGCTGTACAGTATATATCACACAGATAACCCACTTCAAAGGCAGGTAAAGGGTACCCCTAGGCATGTGATTTAAAGGAATTGTGCATTTTTAATGTTGACCTTAAATCATTATTAACTGCTTCCCAACCTCCCTATAGCAGATATACTGCTGCAGGGCGGCACAGGTGTGCAAAATCACGTATATATATCACCATGGCTGTCAATCACCAGGTCCCGGCCGGTGATTACTCGCCATCACTCGGTGATCTACGACAGGAAAGAGAACTGTTTGTAAACAAAACAGTTCTCCTCCCTGTCAGCTCATGCACACTGCTTTGGATGGCTGTGCACAGCACAGCCATCCAAAGCAGTGTGCTTACAGTGAAGCACATGGACACAGCACTACGTGAAACAGCACACAGTTAACCCTTTTATCGCCCCTCATGTTAACCCCTTCCTGCCCAGTGCCATTAGTACAGTGTCAGTGTTTTTTTTTTAGCACTTCTCACTGTATTGCTGTCACTGGGGATGTCAGTGACACCAAGTCAGTTCCCCCAGTGTCAGAATGCCTGTGGCAGTCTCACAGTCCTGCTATAAGTCACTTTTTGCCGCCATTACTAGTAAAAATAAAATAAAAAATCCCAGTATATATACCGCCATTTGTAAACGCTATAACTTTCACGTAAACCAATTAATTTACACATACAGTATTGGGATTTTTTTTTTTAGCAAAGACATGTAGCAGAATACATTTTGGCCTAAACCTATGACATACTTAGATTTTTAAAAATTTTTTACTGGATATGTTTAATAGCAAAAAGTCAAAAATATAGTTTTATTCTCAAAATTGTTGGGCTTTTTTTATAGTGCAACAAATAAAAAATGCACAGGCAATCAAATACCACCAAAAGAAAGCTCAATTTGTGGGATGAAAAAGGATGTACATTTCATTTGGGTGCAGTGTTGGATGACCGCGCAATTGTCAGTCAAAGTAACGCAGCGCCGTAAAGCAAAAAATGGCCTGGTCAGGAAGTGGGGTAAATTCCCAGGAAGGCAAGTGGTTAAAGTCTCAATGCCCTTTCAATCAGAATTTTAAAAAATACATGTTTTGTTTTGGTACGCAATCCCCAGGACAGTACCCAGCATCCAATGCCATTTTGTTTTTTTAAATCCATTTCCTATTAACCTAGAAAATATCTTTTTTGTTTTATCTTTCATTACATTTGGCTCCCATTTACTTCACTGGGGTTTGGATTGCACACCCAAATTTTAGTCACGTTTTGAGGATCTGCCCTGAACCGAACCCAGGTTAGTTTGGATTATCCTTAATTATGACCCTACGTGTGCGATTGTTTGTGAGAGACACATTTATGAAGATCTTCAGTATTTTTTGTGACTCTCCAAACATGAATCATGTTGGTTTCTGACTTCAGGTGTTAATGCACATTTACTGCTCAAAAGTATGTTTTTAAGCTTTATTCATTGTCTGAATGTTCTGAAATTCTACTGATCGGTTGTTATGGCAACACTACTTCAGTCATAGATTTATTTGTATTGTTTATCTTGTTGTCATGGTAATTTTATGTCCATAGGATGTCATTAAAAGTTCACACTATACAGTTTGAAAGAAATGACAATGTGGTAAAATGATATTTCTTTCTGTTCTGTGGTGCAGTATGTTGCAATATATGTTGAGAAAAAGGGCAAATAGGGATCTATGTTTGTTTGCAAAAAATACCACTGTGACAGCTGTTTCAGTCATTTGCATATGCATTTAATTTAAAACTTCCTTAAAAATATCCGTTTCATTATAAAAGAAAACATAATTTTCTAAAGATTTTGTACAGATAGATACCCTTGTGAATAACATAGCATGAGGAGCAGTGACACCATAACAAAGTCCAACTAATTGATTTTCACTAAAGTTTTTCTTTTGCAAAAAAATGTAGTATACTTGGTGAACTCCAATTACTATTGCTGTAAAGGTTGCTTTTCCATCTTCTGATGTTCACCTTTCCATCTTCTGATGTTCACCTTTCCACCTTCTGATGTTCATATAGCAAATAAAAAACATATTATTGCATATTCAATTGCTGCATAAACCACATTGTAAGGTAATGCTATTAAAATTACCTTGTTATTTAATTTCCTGGTTGAATGATTGGCTTACTGATTTTTACAGGAGTCTACACCAAAATATATGTTAGAATTTAGGTATCTTCTGCAGCTTTACTCTCTAAGGGGTAATTATTTCTAAAGGGATGCAGACACTGCAGCTTTTCTCATGAGAACACTGAGAGTCAGTTCAAATCATAAAATAGTGTGAAAAGGTGTGTTCCATGCCTGTTTCCCACCCCATGCTCAGAATGTACTGCCTTTTCAATCTGCTGTTGGTGCCCATGTATTGGTAAGGGCACCCCAAATGCAGATTGCAAATTCCATGCGTTGATGGGCACCAAATATCATGGTAATGCAGTACCATTTTTTAAAAGTAGTGCATTCATTACTTTTCTGACATTCCTGTGCGATTTCAGCCTATTGAAATGAATGGGCTGCAAAAACTCACACACTGGAGCATACAGGAATCACAAAGACATTCATGCCGCATTCCTATGCAATCCTGGTGTCAACTGGCCACCAGCTGATTAAAATGAACACAGATCCATTTAGAATCACTTTGCACATGATATAGTCAAACAAACAGCTATATCTTCAAAGTAGAAACAGGTAGGAATCTGTAACAAATCTGTCTGATTGAAACCTCAGACTGAACTATCCAAAAAAGGATAAAAAGGATGAGCAACTGCAAGTATTCATTGAGTTCTATATGTATTTATCATCTTGAGCTATGAATCTCTTTAAGCAAAACCGTTTTTACAACCAAGAACTGAATAAACAGACATAAACATGTGAAAAGTAGCCTAAAGCTCCACTTGCTGTCTTAAAAGAAAAGTACAAAATATCTATCCCCATAGTAGCAGCTGGATAATGCTGGTCCACTGGTGCTACCTAACCTGTAAATTCCTCATCCCTTCTGACACTCTAGGTTCAGACATAGACCAAAATAGTTACCAATAAATGGGCAATGGACACAATATTTGAATAACCACAGTTAACAAGTTAACAGTTAAGGGATGCCAAACTGTTTACAGCAATACACACAATTTGAAGGAGTAAGCAATGTTAATACAAGGTGAATATCAATGCTTAAATAATGTTAGCAGACTGAGCATAACCATTGGGAATCAATGGTGCCTGTTGCAAGTGCAACACTGGTTGGGGAGAAGAGGCTTAAGGAAACCACCAGCTATCCTTATGACCACTGGTGCAATGCAAAAGGACACGGAGAATGACAATTTATGGATAATTGTGTAAAGGAGGGTTGCCCCTTTAAATAAGCAATGGGTAGTTGTGAATATATACAAAAAAATATGTAAGCAAGCGCTAATTGAAAACAGACATGAATAATTAATTATATATGTGCAAATGATTATTCTAGTAGCTGCTGGCACTCAGGGCATAGGTAACAGTCCCAATGTAAACATGTGTATAAAAAGTGCAGAGCTATAAACGCATGAACATAAAAAATTAATGCTATAATCATCCAAATAAATAAAGTGCAAAAGTACGTGCAGTTGTGCAACTGAGTGAATCAATAAATGTCCATGATGACAATATAAAACAAACAGTGAGCAATAAACGATAATAGTCCTCAAATGAATTGCAATATATCCAAGTGAAGAAGTTCAAATGTGCAAATATCCATGAAGGGAATCCACCACCTTGGACAGATGTACACTCACCAGAAAACAAACATTATTGCACATCTGTTTAAATTCTGTCACATCTGGAAGTGCAATGGTGTAAAGACAGCTCCGGGGTTAATCTTACAGCTCCATCCTTACACAAGTGGGGCAGGTCTCCTTTATCCTGTGGAAAATCAGCTCGACCACAGGTTCCAGAAAGTACAAGATGTGTTCCATTTCTCACCATCCCTTAGGTATTCACTGGGCTTAATTACAGCAAGTCATGAGTAGTTCCAAAACTATACCACTAGATGGTGTCAGGATCCATTTTTATAGGCTGTACAGCATCAGCAGTAGTGGAAGTCCGTCCTGTATACTGTATACATGGCAGGGAGTGCTGGGTGCCCAGACGTGTGATGGAAGTCGGATGGGATGACTGCAAACTGCAGTGACGTCACATGCCAGGCATGCATAGGGAGGTGCGGTCCAACATGTTTCGCCCTTGTGCTTCTTCAGGGATAGGCAGGGCCAGTATATCAGGATATTTATACCTTGGGGTGCGGCAATAACCAACTTTACCACTAGATGTCACCCATCAGCCTAATGAAACACACACTCACACACTCCCACACTCACACATGTGAATGATGCAAGTGACCTCCAGGGAAAATACAATTCACATTTTTACATTGGACAATGAGAATCTCAACTAGAAGTAGATCGTATCTAGCAGTCTTCTCAAAAATATGAGGAAAGGAAAGGGAAAAGAAAGGATAAATACAGGCTAGGTCATTTAACAGAGTTAACATATGTTTCTACATTGCAATGTCATCATTCATATAAGGAGGGCTGCAGGAACAGCACATGACAGTCACTATAATTCAAGAAAAACCTGTAAATTACATTACAGGACCCAGGCGCGCCTTTCAGCACCGGGCGGGCTACTTAAACTAGCCCTGCACAGACACAAGTTGCCTGATGGTCTTCTCCCTGTTCCTGAGTTCCTGCTCTTCCTGTATGCTGATTGCCTTGTTGCTGACCCTGCCTGGACCTGATACTGCTGTCTCCTCCTGCCCTGACCTTTGGCTCGCCCTGACCATCCTCTGCCTGCTCCTTTTGTCTGACCTCCTTTTACCGAACCCCGGCTTGTGACTCTTTGTCTACCGATCTGTACCGTCTGCCTCGCTGTTACCTACCCGGCTTGCTGACTATGTCCCACCTCTCACAATGGGTCTCCCTGGTGGATTTTCTAATGACTTGTGCAATTTAGGGTTAATATAGATGGTCAAATTATTATATTATTTTACTGTGAGATGATCCCTTTCCTTTTTAGAAAGTAAATTTGCTTCCTATGCTAGGGATACCTTTTCATTCAAAACCTTAACTAAACTTGGGAAGGGATTATCCCTAATTCTTCTGTACGTAGATTGATCATTAAGTTGCCTCATAACTTCCTTCTCATATTTTTCCTTGGATAGGAGGTCAACATTACCTCCTTTATCACTTTTCTTGATTACCAGATTTGGGGCATTTTGCAATTTGGATAGTGCTTTTCTCTCTACACCTGTCAGATTATGGAGTCCTGACCATGTCCAATTAATTTTGTGGAGATCTTCCTTGACAAGGTCAAGAAACACTTTAACCCATTGATATTTGTGTAGCGGGGGCATTTTAGTGGATTTTATCAAGAGATTACAGAGTTTCCTGGTTATGGAAGACTGATTTTCATATTCATCCTCTACATCATCATTGTCATCCAGCAGTAACAATAATGTATTAAGGGCTTCTTGATCTAGTTCATCCTCAAGCTGTGTCATCACACGTGGGTTATCTTCTTTTTGCTGGCTATCCTATCCGGATTGTGAATGGCAAGCCTCATTTACAGATATTATAAATGCATCTACTCCTGAAGGAATGAACAGAGAGTCAGAGAATGTGTTAAGTTTTTGGATACAATTTTAGTGTAATCATGCATTGACATCTGGATTGTATATGGTCAACAGTATATTGAAATTTGTATGAAATGCATCAATATGGATTAATTACAAATAAGCTTGTTACCATTTGATCCTCTTATTGTATTCAATAAGTAGTATATTTAGTCATTTGTTAAACAACAATGTTGGAAACTAGTTATTCATTGGTCGTGTGTGTTGTGCCTCATTCAAAGTCCCAGGACAAATAAATTGATCGTATAGATATATTAATGGTGGGATGGAGGCACATCACTGGATGCACCAAGTCACATTCTATTTTGTTTCACAATCACAGATTGAAGCATCATCCCTGGGAGCCACTGGATTGTGGCATTGCACACTGCAAGCCAATGTACTTCTATACGGCACAGCTGGAACGATCTACATATATGCGACAGCATGGATGGTCATGCACTTGCAAGGTGCTCTGCTGGTGCCATTTTTGAACTAACCACTAATGCTGCCTTACACACAGTGCACATCATGGCTGAAACAGTCTGCGTGTGCACAGCAGCATGAATGGTCAGACACATGCAGAGCAGTCTGTCCGCAACATTTTTGAATGCTGCCTTCTGTTAGGAATAAAAAGCAAAAACTCCCAGGATGGCCATTTCCTGGCAACAGACCCTCCTTGATGGGGATGTCCCAAAAAATTGGGGATGAATGGCAACTTTACTGTAAAATCTTCCAAAATTGGTATACAGTACTCCTTTGGCGAGTTTTTTTACTGCAATTAATACTGATTATATATCAACTTAATTGAAAATAAGCCTTGTTTTTCTTTTGTTTAAAAGAAACCAAGGTGATTATTATGTTAAAAAATAAGTGATTAGCCATTTTTAACCGAAAATAAAAATAAACGTGTCAATGTATGCAAAAGAAATTGATGTTAAAGTGCTGAGGAAGTATGGTATAGTATGGTATAGGTCATTCTAACCATATTAATTCTTCACACATTCTTGTTTGATTGCTCCTTCTTATTTATTATTCATTAGCTCTAACTTTTGCTGGTTTTTGCTGATTTCCATAATTCATGCCTCATAGGATGGCCATACGTAGCCTGAAAGTCACAAGTGATTTGTCTAATTCAAGCATCAATTTCGAAGATCAGGTGATCTTCAAACAATAAGGTATACTTCTGATTGCTGGAAGTGCTCATTATTGCACCTAGAGTTTTTATCAATGCATTAAAAATTTCTGTATAACTGAACATGATTATTCCTGTTTCTGGCCTATGTAACATTTACCTTTTAACAATGGCTAGTAGAATATCATTGTGGGTCTAGGGAGCATGGCATTGTGATGTTGGACAGGCAAATGTCTTACTAAATACAACATCAGCTCATCAATATACAGTCGTAGTACCTTGATTGATGTCAATAATGTTTTATTCCATCTCTCATCATTCATGGCTTACTAGTAAGCATGCTTTCCCAGTCATCATATATTGTTCTTTAGTCATCACTTGTCAGCTCACTAATCTGCTCTATGATATCACAATGTGTTTTCCATGTTAAATAATCATAGAATAATTATATTGTTTTTCCCAAGTTTTAAGTCTCTTATTATATCATGAATAGGGCAAACGAGTGCAATGGCTGAGGATGAGTGCAGTGACTCAACCGACATCAAAGATTTATGTTTACAGTGATACTAAAGGTTTACTTTTAAAAAAAAGAAGAAATACTGATCCTCCTCTTCTCAGGTCCCTCACAAACTCTCCTGGCCCTTCCCCCTGCTGAGTGCCCCCAGAGCAAGTCGCTTGCTCTGAGGGCACTTGTGTGCTCTTTGTGTGCTCGCTCCCAAGCCAGGTCTGTGTGTCCATAAAATACACAGAGCATGGTTCAGTCCTGCCGCTAATCCCTTCTCACTGGCTGTGATTGACTGCAGCAGCCAATGGCTCTGCTGTCTCTCAGCCAACAAATGTTTGTGGACCTGATAATCTCACATAGTACAGTATATGGCAAAACGTATGTGACACCCCCTTCTAATTATTGAGTGTGGGTGTTTCCAATGAAGGTTCTTGTTAATGTTACAGCATACAAAGAAATATTAAAAAACTATGTGCTTCCAACCTTGTGATGACAATTTTAGGACATGACTGTGCCCAAAGGTCAGGTCCAAAATGATATGATTTGATGAGCATGGTATGGAGGAACCTAGTTGCCTTCACAGAGCCTTGACCTCAACCCTATTGAAAATCTTTGGGATATACTCAAATGCTTGTCCATGTCAGACCTTCTCGTTCAACATCAGTACTAGACCTCACAGGGGATCTATTTACTAAATGGGCAAATTTCCCACAGACATGCTTTCCAGTGGAACTTGTTATAGCCCCAAAGTGTTGTTCAGTTAATGTTAATGGTTTGAAATGGCATATTTAAGAAACTTGCACATTGTAGGTGTGATGGTAAGCCTACAATTGCTACTGAGTAGCTGTAGCTGTTCATGCACACCTGTGATTCCAGCTATTCTTCTGCCCTTAAAAGCATTTAATCACACCAAGATTAAATGCTTTTCTTTTTTAAAAATGGTGCTGTTTATTTCTAAGTAAACTGGAAGTGATGTAAGGTCATCGCTTCCAGGTTACTATATCACAGAGCCAAACAAAGCCATGTGATCAGCTGGCAGATTGGGACTACCGGTGGGACGGAAGATCCTGTTAAAGCTGTGGAAGGTAATGCGGGGGGGGGAGAGTCCCTTCCCACTGCTTGTAATAGCAATTGAGCAGCTGGTTAGCAGCTCTGATTGCTATTACAGGAGAGCCAACTATTGTCTCTAGAAAACGGTATGTCAGGAATCTAGGAGTGACCAGAAAGGTGTGGACTGACACAGGGAAACGCAGGTCTCAGGTACAGTGTAATACAGTTTATTATTAGCCACCCAGATATATATATATAAACGCACAGTGAGCAAACCAACCTTCCACTAATCTTAGGAGGTGCAGGAATACAGGCGTAGTCAGGGCTGGAGAGGTGGAACGGTCAGGCCGGCCGTAGGGTTCTGTAATGACCGTTTGGTGGTACCTCTAGCGGTCCTCAGGACAGGATTCCCCAGGGCGCGGAGTCTAAGTCCCAGTCTGCTTATTCACCAGGGCCCCTGATGGTGGGGATGGACTTGGAGCAGACAGGAACCAGGTCGCGGCCCCTGAGTACACCTGCTAGTGGTAGAGGGATCCTCCAGAGGTATGTGCAGGTAGGAAGCCTGATGTGAAGAGGCAGAAGGTGTGAGCAGGGACGGCTGGATCCGTGCAGGATGGATGGATGGCAGAGTAGTTAGCGTGGTCAGACGGGCCAGGTCAGCAACGTGCGGGCAGAAAGGTACCAAAGGAGCAGGCAGAGAATGGTCAAGGTCACAAGCTGGGTTCAGTAACTCATGGGCAGCGCGGTACAGGGGATCAGGCAGAAGGATGGTCAGGCAAGCCAGGGGTTAAACAGGAGACAGTCAGCAGAGGTCAGGATCAAGCAGGGTCAGCAACGAAGCAGGAACACAAGCTACCA
This sequence comes from Staurois parvus, assembly GCF_062004578.1. Classification (NCBI taxonomy): domain Eukaryota; kingdom Metazoa; phylum Chordata; class Amphibia; order Anura; family Ranidae; genus Staurois; species Staurois parvus. The sequence continues at coordinate 3,810,083 of NW_028318060.1, forward strand.
GGTACAGGGGCTCATGGGAAAACATACACCAAGGCCCAGATCACAGGCCTGGTCATGCCTTAAATACACCTTCTGCAATCAGCCCCAGGTTTGGCTGATTGCAGAAGTGAGCTTCTGGCTGCTGAGAGCACCCGCTGGTCAGCTCTGGTACTGCAGCCCACATGGCAGGTGAGTCCCACCACCAGTGCTGAGTCCATTCCTGACACGGTACCAGGATGATGCCTGCAGCTTTAGGCATCATCCCAGTACAACAACTTGATGTCCAGTGATGTACCAGGTACGCAAGTGGATATACTGCATAATGTGCTGCAAAAGACTATTGTCAGGAATGGACTGGCCAGCAATGGTGGGACTCACCTGCCTTATGGGCTGTAGTACCAGGGCTGGCCAGCGGGTGCTCCCAGCAATCAGAGACTCAACCTTGCAGCCAGCTAAACACCTGAAACTGCTTATACTGGTGTATTCAAGGGATGGCCAGACCTGCAGACTCTGCCTTGGTGTGTGTTTTTCCTGGGCCCTGTATCTTGTTCCTGCATCCTGTTCCTGTTCCTGTTCATGTTTCTGTCTTGTTGCTGACCCTGCCTGATCTGGATCCCTGGCTTTGTCTGACCATTCTCCTGCTCCTGATCCCTGGCTTTGTCTGACCATTCTCCTGCTCCTGATCCCTGGCTTTGTCTGACCATTCTCCTGCTCCTGATCCCTGGCTTTGTCTGACCATTCTCCTGCTCCTGATCCCTGGCTTTGTCTGACCAGTCTCCTGCTCCTGATCCCTGGCTTTGTCTGACCATTCTCCTGCTTAACCCCATACGTTCTGACCTCCTGTTGATAATCCCGGCCTGCCTGACAACGCTTGCATTGTATGTACTGTTATCTGTGGGTGGTTTGGTTTGGTTCGTTTGCACTGTGTATGTTTTAGTATTGCACTGCGTTTATGTATTGTTAGTGTTAATAAATTATATTTATAACATATCTGAAGCCTGCGTTTCCCTGCGTCAGTCACATACCTCTGGTCATACCCTGGAGCCCTGACATTACAACAAGGCCAATCCTGACCAGAAGTGGCTGCACAGGGAAGCCGTCTTGGTTTGTTGATGGGAAGGATGGATCTTGATGAGGTTGTGTATTTATATCTGCTAGTGTTTGATGACAGAGAGTATGCTTATCAAACTCTGAAGGAGTATCCCCGGGATGAACTGCTAGAATGTATACGGCTCGCTCATGTTCTAGTAGATCAGGGCACAGAATTCTCTGAGGTGCAGCCATTGATTCAGGTTTGTGCGGAGTTGGTTTCATCTGGTACCCCCGAATGCAGGGATGAATTTTTGCCGCCATTTAGTGCCGACCAGGTAGAGTCACTGGTATGGTTATTAGAGGATGATGTGGATTGCTTCTTGGAGCATTATGCTGCATGTTCACCACAGACACTAAGAGATTGTATAAACGCAGTGCAGTCTTTGGTCAGACAGGCTTTGTGTAAGCTCAGCTTTGTTCAACCCATACTGCAGACATGGACAGATTTGTTGCACCCAGCCTCAGTCAGCTTACAAAAACCCAGTCCTGCTTCTAATCTATTTCCTCAAAGCTCTATTCCTGCATTCCCAACAGCTCCTCCTGCCCTGCTATCTACCGCATGTCAGTACCCTGTTCCCACTCGCTGCACCTATCCTGCCTTTAACCCTGTAAAGAAGTACTCTGTAGCAACTGCTCCCTCCTCTGTTCCATCCTCCAGCTCTTCTCTGTCTCCAGCTGCTCCATTCGTTTGCAGACCTGCGTTTACTTGCAGTGCTCCAGTAGTTAAAACCAGAAAAAAGCGAAAATTCTTTCCAACCAATACCATCCTGCCAGTATCCAAACCGGTGAGTCTGCCGTCTGAGAACCTGCCTTCCATGGTTCAGCCTGGTGCCTCGGCACCCGCACTTCAGCCTGAGGTCTGTACCCAGCCTGATGCCTCTATTCAGCCTGATGCCTCTACTCAGCCTGATGCCTCTCTTCAGCCTGATGCCTCTCTTCAGCCTGATGCCTCTCTTCAGCCTGATGCCTCTACTCAGCCTGATGCCTCTACTCAGCCTGATGCCTCCACTCAGCCTGATGAACTGATCCAGCCTGATGATCCTATTAGGCCAGTTGACTCGATGCCCGCTGTTGATCCAGACGATCCGGTACCTGATCCGGTGCCCGCTGTCGTGCCAATTGACTCAGAGCCCGCTGTCGTACCCGGTGACTCGGTGCCCACTGCCTTGCCAGATGACGCGGTGCCCGCTGGCGAGCCAAATGACCTGATGCCTGGTGACCCAGTGCCCGCTGTCATACCTGGTGACCCGATGCCCGCTGTCGAGCCAGACGATCCAATGCCTGGTGACCCGGTGCCCACTGCCTTGCCAGATGACGCGGTGCCCGCTGGCGAGCCAAATGACCTGATTCCTGGTGACCCAGTGCCCGCTGTCATACCTGGTGACCCGATGCCCGCTGTCGAGCCAGACAATCCGGTACCTGATGACCCGGGCCCGCTGTCATGCCAATTGACTCAGAGCCCACTGTCGTGCCTGGTGACTTGGTGCCCACTGCCTTGCCAGATGACGCAGTGCCCGCTGTCGAGCCAAATGACCTGATGCCTGGTGACCCGATGCCCGCTGTCCAGCCAGACGATCCAATGTCTGACCCAGTGCCCGCGGTCATGCCAGTTGCCTCGGAGCCCACTGCCTTGCCAGATGACGTGGTGCCCGCTGTCGAGCCAAATGACCTGATGCCTGGTGACCCGATGCCCGCTGTCCAGCCAGACGATCCAATGTCTGACCCAGTGCCCGCGGTTATGCCAATTGACTCGGAGCCCACTGCCTTGCCAGATGATGCGGTGCCCGCTGTCGAGCCAAATGACCTGATGCCTGGTGACCCGATGCCCGCTGTCCAGCCAGACGATCCAATGTCTGACCCACTGCCCGCGGTCATGCCAGTTGACTCGGAGCCCACTGCCTTGCCAGATGACGCGGTGCCCGCTGTCGAGCCAAATGACCTGATGCCTGGTGACCCGATGCCCGCTGTCCAGCCAGACGATCCAATTAGAGATGAGCGAATCGAACCAGGCGAACCGGAATTCGATACGAATTTCAGGAAAAATTTGATTCGCGGCGAATCCGAATATTTGCCTACTTCGGGTGCGCGAATCGGATTTTTCCCGATCAGCCGGCAAAAGTGTCCCTGCAGAGAGCTCCGCTATTTCTGACAGTTCTCTGACAGAAGAAACACATGTACAGCGGTTGAAACATTGTATCTATTAGTTTCCATTTAGGATACAGATGTTTCAACCGCTGTACATGTGAAGAAGCTGTCAGAGAACTGTCAGAAATAGAGGAACTCTGCACATACACTTTTTGCCGGTTTGGAATTCTTATTTTCATCCTACTTCTTCTTCTTCTTCTTCATCCTCATCCTCAGAAGAAGAAGAAGAGGATGAGGATGAGGATGAAGAAGAAGAAGAAGAAGAAGTAGGATGAAAATAGGAATAATTCCAAGCCGGCAAAAAGTGTATGTGCAGAGTTCCTCTATTCTGCAGATACACTTAGAGGAGCTCTGCAGATACACTTAGAGGAGCTCTGCAGATACACTTTTTGCCGGATTGGAATTAATCTTATTTTCATCCTACTTCTTCTTCTTCTTCTTCTTCTTCATCCTCATCCTCATCCTCAGAAGAAGAAGAAGAGGATGAGGATGAGGATGAAGAAGAAGAAGAAGAAGTAGGATGAAAATAAGAATAATTCCAAGCCGGCAAAAAGTGTATGTGCAGAGTTCCTCTATTCTGCAGACACACTTAGAGGAGCTCTGCTGATACACTTAGAGGAGCTCTGCAGATACACTTTTTGCCGGCTTGGAATTAATCTTATTTTCATCCTACTTCTTCTTCTTCTTCTTCATCATCCTCATCCTCAGAAGAAGAAGAAGAGGATGAGGATGAAGAAGTAGAAGAAGAAGAAGAAGTAGGATGAAAATAGGAATAATTCCAAGCCGGCAAAAAGTGTATGTGCAGAGTTCCTCTATTCTGCAGATACACTTAGAGGAGCTCTGCTGATACACTTAGAGGAGCTCTGCACATACACTTTTTGCCGGCTTGGAATTAATCTTATTTTCATCCTACTTCTTCTTCTTCTTCTTCATCCTCATCCTCAGAAGAAGAAGAAGAGGATGAGGATGAAGAAGAAGAAGAAGAAGTAGGATGAAAATAAGAAGAATTCCAAGCCGGCAAAAAGTGTATGTGCAGAGTTCCTCTATTCTGCAGATACACTTAGAGGAGCTCTGCTGATACACTTAGAGGAGCTCTGCAGATACACTTTTTGCCGGCTTGGAATAAATCTTATTTTCATCCTACTTCTTCTTCTTCTTCTTCATCCTCATCCTCAGAAGAAGAAGAAGAGGATGAGGATGAAGAAGAAGAAGAAGAAGTAGGATGAAAATAAGAATAATTCCAAGCCGGCAAAAAGTGTATGTGCAGAGTTCCTCTATTCTGCAGATACACTTAGAGGAGCTCTGCTGATACACTTAGAGGAGCTCTGCAGATACACTTTTTGCCGGCTTGGAATTAATCTTATTTTCATCCTACTTCTTCTTCTTCATCCTCATCCTCAGAAGAAGAAGAAGAGGATGAGGATGAGGATGAAGAAGAAGAAGAAGAAGTAGGATGAAAATAAGAATAATTCCAAGCCGGCAAAAAGTGTATGTGCAGAGTTCCTCTATTCTGCAGATACACTTAGAGGAGCTCTGCTGATACACTTAGAGGAGCTCTGCAGATACACTTTTTGCCGGCTTGGAATTAATCTTATTTTCATCCTACTTCTTCTTCTTCTTCTTCTTCATCCTCATCCTCATCCTCAGAAGAAGAAGAAGAGGATGAGGATGAGGATGAAGAAGAAGAAGAAGAAGAAGAAGAAGAAGTAGGATGAAAATAAGAATAATTCCAAGCCGGCAAAAAGTGTATCTGCAGAGCTCCTCTAAGTGTATCTGCAAAATGTCATTTATGGAAACAAATAGATACAATGTTTCAACCGCTGTATGGAGTGAATGTCCCAGAACTGTCAGAAATAGACTATTTATGACAGTTCTGGGACATTCCCTCCATACAGCGGTTGAAACATTGTATCTATTTGTTTCCATAAATGGATCCATTTATGGAAACAAATAGATACAATGTTTCAACCGCTGTATGGAGTGAATGTCCCAGAACTGTCAGAAATAGACTATTTATGACAGTTCTGTGACATTCCCTCCATACAGCGGTTGAAACCGCTGTATGGAGTGAATGTCCCAGAACTGTCAGAAATAGACAGAAACTGTCACAGAACTGTCCTTCTTCTCATCCTTCTCCTTCTTCTCATCCTTCTTCTCATCCTTCTTCTTCTCATCCTTCTCCTTCTTCTCATCCTTCTCCTTCTCCTCCTTCTCCTTCTCCTTCTCCTTCTTCTCATCCTTCTCCTTCTTCTCATCCTTCTCCTTCTCCTTCTTCTCATCCTTCTCCTTCTCCTTCCTCATCTCCAAGGGCATTTAAATTAAAGGTACAGTGTTCTGCACTAATTTAAAGGCTCTCTGAAGCCTAGAAACCCTTTTTATAAGTTAACTTCGTAGCAAATTAATTCGCATCGAATCAAATTTCTTCCTGGAATTCGCCGAATCAGCCGAATCGAATTTTTGAAAAATTCGCTCATCTCTAGATCCAATGTCTGACCCAGTGCCAGCGGTCATGCCAGTTGACTCGGAGCCCACTGCCGTGCCTGGTGACTCGGTGCCCGCCGCTCCGCCTGGGGGCCCGAGACCTGTCGCTCCGCCTGGGGGTCCGGCGCCCGCCTCTCCGCCTGGGGGCCTGAGACCTGTCGCTCCGCCTGGGGGCCCGAGACCTATCTCTTCGCCTGGGGGTCCGGCACCTGCCGCTCTGCCTGGGGGCCCGAGACCTGTCACTCCGCCTGGGGGTCCGGCGCCCGCCGCTCCGCCTGGGGGCCCGAGACCTGTCGCTCCGCCTGGGGGCCCGAGACCTGTCACTCCGCCTGGGGGTCCGGTGCCTGCTGCTCCACCTGGGGGCCCGCTGCCTGCTGCTTCGCCTGGTGATCCGATGTGCCTCTGCCCGGAGTCCTGCCCGATGTGCCTCTGCCCGGAGTCCTGCCCGATGTGTCTCTGCCCGGAGTCCTGCCCGATGTGCCTCTGCCCGGAGTCCAGCCCGATGTGCCTCTGCCCGGAGTTCTGCCCGATGTGCCTCTGCCCGGTGTGCCGCGGCCCGATGGGCCGCTGCCTGGAGCCCTGCCCGGTGTGCCGCTGCCCGGAGTCCTGCCCGGTGTGCCAGTCTTTGATATCCCGCCAGTTACCAGACCCGGGCGGTGGAACATTTTGCCCAGCTAGGACTGTTTGGAGCGTCCTGAGGCCACTCCTTGAGGGGGGGGTACTGTCAGGAATGGACTGGCCAGCAATGGTGGGACTCACCTGCCTTATGGGCTGTAGTACCAGGGCTGGCCAGCGGGTGCTCCCAGCAATCAGAGACTCAACCTTGCAGCCAGCTAAACACCTGAAGCTGCTTATACTGGTGTATTTAAGGGATGGCCAGACCTGCAGACTCTGCCTTGGTGTGTGTTTTTCCTGGGCCCTGTATCTTGTTCCTGCATCCTGTTCCTGTTCCTGGTCCTGTTTCTGTCTTGTTGCTGACCCTGCCTGATCTGGATCCCTGGCTTTGTCTGACCATTCTCCTGCTCCTGATCCCTGGCTTTGTCTGACCATTCTCCTGCTCCTGATCCCTGGCTTTGTCTGACCATTCTCCTGCTCCTGATCCCTGGCTTTGTCTGACCATTCTCTTGCTCCTGATCCCTGGCTTTGTCTGACCATTCTCCTGCTCCTGATCCCTGGCTTTGTCTGACCATTCTCTTGCTTAACCCCATACGTTCTGACCTCCTGTTGATAATCCCGGCCTGCCTGACAACGCTTGCTTTGTATGTACTGTTATCTGTGGGTGGTTTGGTTTGGTTCGTTTGCACTGTGTATGTTTTAGTATTGCACTGCGTTTATGTATTGTTAGTGTTAATAAATTATATTTATAACATATCTGAAGCCTGCATTTCCCTGCGTCAGTCACATACCTCTGGTCATACCCTGGAGCCCTGACAACTATACAGTATGCAACAAAGGATTAAAAAATTGAAAAGGTATTGTTATGTCCCTGCCGGTGGTAGCCTCTAGCGTTCTACAGACCGGAATTCCCCAAGGCGCGGAATCTAAGTCCCAACCTGCTTGTTCACCAGGGCCCCTGATGGTGGGGATGGACTTGGAGCAGGCCGAGACCAGGTCGCAGCCCCTGTGTTCACCCAGCTGTGGTAGGAGCACCACTGGAGGTGTATAGCAGGTGAGAGCCTGATGTGAGGAGGTAACGAGAGCAGGGTCGGGCAGGCCGGGTCGGTAACAGTGGAGGCAGAGCGGTACCAAATCAGTAGGCATGAGGATAAACAGGTCACAAGCTGGGTTCGTGAACAGGAGATCAGAACGTGCAGGGTTAGGCAGGAGAATGGTCAGACAAGCCAGGGATCAGGACAGGAGACAGACAGCAAATCAGGGTCAGGCAGGGTCGGCAACAAGGCAATCTACAATACAGGAACTCAGGATACAGGTAAGATCATACGGCAACTAAAGTCAGACCTGACCTGTTTAAATAGGGCGCCCTGATTGGCGGCAGGCACGCGTCCGCGATCGCGAGTGCGCATGCGCAAGCACCACTGCAATCGCGGATGCCCAGGTCCCAATGCTCACACGCTAGTGCGACTAGGCACACTGCGCATGCGCAAACCCGCGCGCGATCGTGGCCAGCTCTGGGGTCCCTGGCAGGTATTCTATTTTATTTTTTACAGTTGAACTGAATATGGTTTTTAACATGCTCCATTATAGTTTTCAATATGTACATCTTTTTCTAAGAGATAAATCAGAAATATTTCAGTGAAAAAGCCTTTATGCATAGCAAAATGTAGCAACATACTGTATTGTGAGTCCCTAGAACCCTTGCAAGCACAAACAGTTACTTTAGTCCTTGGAAGAAACTATCCTTCATGATATAGACTATTGAAAAAAGTTCTGTGGTCTACAGAGAGGTTTTTTGACAAGTGGGTTGAAGGCAGAGTTCCTAGGTACATGTTTTAGTAAAAAGATTGACAATGTGTTACAGAGTATATGAGTGAGCTTTCATGTTAAGGCATTGTTCTACCACTGTCATCACAGTATTGACCAAGGTTGCATCGATCAAGAAATATAAAACACAGATATTCTTCTGTTTCCAAGATGTGTTTGTTCTTAACTCTTAACAGAAGTGAAATGGCTGCAAATGATCAGATGTTTTTAAGTTATATCCAAAGGTAGGTATGCATGCTCTCTAGATGTTAAATTATAATTCTGTGGATAAGCTGTAGCTTCCAGTAAAGTCCAATGTACTAGCATCTCATGCAAAGTGATATCTTTTTGTGGGAGACCAGAAACCTGAGAAATAATGTGAGTGAAAAAATTACTGGTTTAGTTTATATTTGTAAACGTTTGCAACGCATATTTTTGCCTTGGTGTTGCTAATACATAGCAGTCTGCACACTACTGAGGGAACAAGAAGTAATAGTCATAGACTTTACAAACAAAGTCAATAGAGCATGATGATTACAGCACACATATTGTACAGTATGACAATAAGTCCTCATGCACAATGGGCATTTTTACAGCTGCTGTTTTTGGCTTTTGATGTTTTTTTCTACAGCCAGTAAACTCCCCAGCATGTTATCCTATGTGTCCATGCACACATAGACTGTAATTAGCGTTTTTTGGCAGGGGGGGTTTTGGCTGGAAAAAACCCCCAGAACTAGTGGATTTCTAGAGGATTTTTTTTAGCTGTAAATATGCTCTAAGGCTCCATGCACACTGGGCATTTTAATAACACTGGTAACGTTAGCTGTGTAAAGTCACATTAAAAATTTGAGTTTTCAGCATTTTTTAGCATATTTGCAACAGCGTTTAGCAGCGTTTTGTCATGTTTTTTCACGTTTGCAGTTTTTAGTGGGATTTTGTTTTTAAAAAGTTTAAAAATGCCACGATTTACCACGTTTTACCACGTTTTTCAGCGTTAGAACTTTTTTTTACAGCTAAAAAACTCCTCTAGAAACACACTAGTTCTGGGGTTTTTTCCAGCCAAAAATCGCCCCTGCCAAAAAACACTGATTGCAGTCTATACAGTGGGGCAAAAAAGTATTTAGTCAGCCACCAATTCTGCAAGTTCTCCCACTTAAAAAGATGAGAGAGGCCTGTAATTGGCATCATAGGTAGACCGCAACTATGAGAGATAAAATGAGAAAACAAATCCAGACAATCACATTGGATGATTTGGAAAGAATTTATTTGCAAATTATGGTGGAAAATAAGTATTTGGTCACCACAAACAAGCAAGATTTCTAGCTCTCACAGATCTGTACCTTCTTCTTTAAGAGGCTCCTCTGTCCTGCACTCATTACCTGTATCAGTGGCACCTGTTTGAACTTGTTATCAGTATAAAAGACACCTGTCCACAACCTCAAACAGTCACACTCCAAACTCCACTATGGTGAAGACCAAAGAGCTGTCAAAGGACACCAGAAACAAAATTGTAGACCTGCACCAGGCTGGGAAGACTGAATCTGCAATAGGCAAGCAGCTTGGTGTGAACAAATCAACTGTGGGAGCAATAATTAGAAAATGGAAGACATACAAGACCACTGATAATCTCCCTCCTTCTGGGGCTCCACGCAAGATCTCACCCCGTGGGGTCAAAATGATCACAAGAACGGTGAGCAAAAATCCCAGGACCACACGGGGGGGACCTAGTGAATGACCTGCAGAGAGCTGGGACCAACGTAACAAAGGCTACCATCAGTAACACACTACGCCGCCAGGAACTCAGATCTTGCAGTGCCAGATGTGTCCCCCTGCTTAAGCCAGTACATGTCCGGGCCCGTCTGAAGTTTGCTAGAGAGCATTTGGATGATCCAGAAGAGGATTGGGAGAATGTCATATGGTCAGATGAAACCAAAATAGAACTGTTTGGTAGAAACACAACTCGTCGTGTTTGGAGGAGAGAGAATGCTGAGTTGCATCCAAAGAACACCATACCTACTGTGAAGCATGGGGGTGGCAACATCATGCTTTGGGGCTGTTTCTCCAAAAAGGGACCAGAATGACTGATTCATGTACAGGACAGAATGAATGGGGCCATGTATCGTGAGATTTTGAGTGCAAACCTCCTTCCATCAGCAAGGGCATTGAAAATGAAACGTGGCTGGGTCTTCCAACATGACAATGATCCCAAACATACCACCCGGGCAACAAAGGAGTGGCTTCGTAAGAAGCATTTCAAGGTCCTGGAGTGGCCTAGCCAGTCTCCAGATCTCAACCCCATAGAAAACCTTTGGAGTAAGTTGAAAGTCCGTGTTGCCCAGCGACAGCCCAAAAACATCACTGCTCTAGAGGAGATCTGCATGGAGGAATGGGCCAACATACCAGCAACAGTGTGTGCCAACCTTGTGAAGACTTACAGGAAATGTCTGACCTCTGTCATTGCCAACAAAGGATATATAACAAAGTATTGAAATGAACTTTTGATATTGACCAAATACTGATTTTCCACCATAATTTGCAAATAAATTCTTTCCAAATTAGCCAATGTGATTGTCTGGATTTGTTTTCTCATTTTGTCTCTCATAGTTGAGGTCTACCTATGATGCCAATTACAGGCCTCTCTAATCTTTTTAAGTGGGAGAACTTGCACAATTGGTGGCTGACTAAATACTTTTTTGCCCCACTGTATGTGCATGGACACATAGGATAACATTCTGGGGAGTTTGATGGCTGTAGAAAAAAAAAAAAAGCCAAAAACAGCAGCTGTAAAAACATCCAGTGTGCATGAGAACTTTAACGTGACTTTACACAGCTAACTTTACCAGCGTTAATAAAACGCCCAGTGTGCATGGAGCCTAAGGGTTGTGTTCTCAAAGTTATGCAGTGAAGCAGTTGCCCCTTGTAATAAGTCCCCAATGCAAAGTCCAGTATAGCACATTTTTATTTCAGATTTGCAGTACCCATCAGTAGCTGAACCTTAAACTAAGGCTGCCTAGATAATGCTAACCTTAGAGTAAAGACTTTCTGCAGAATCTGAAATTTATTGCCATTATGCCATGATTAAATAATATGAAGCTGTACAATGAAAGTGAGCGAATTTCCAATACCATTAAAGAGTAGAACATATAGGACCCACACTCAACTGAGCAGATCATTTTTCTAAAGGGTAGTACATATAGGACCCACACTCCACTTAGCAGGTAATTTATTTTTTTTGCTTTAATAGGGAATGATATGCTGTATCTCTTGAACACCTAGCTGAAGATGAATAGCAAGTGCGGGACCTATATTTTTTTGTATCATATTCATGTCTTCTGTGTTTCAGACTGTTTTGTAATAATGTTCATACAGTGTATGTTAACAATTGATTTGTTTATATTTATAATATATACATTCTGTAATGATTACTGATCATATTTTGACCTATGTGGTATCTATTAAATGTTTGCTTTAGTTTGGTTGTAGTTTGGTATAATTATATAGAAGCATTACTTTTATACTATGAAGCATGTTACTTCATCCATATGCTCTATAGGATGTGCAAAGTGTTAATATGCTCTGATTGTAGACCTCCCATCATGCTATATTTAAAGCCTATTGAGAATGCTTAAAGAACTGAAGCATCTGTTGTAACTTACTGAAGCTGCACCACACAGTCTGTTGCTTCTTACACATCTTAAAGCACCTTCAGTTTGTTACAAGCTAAAGTAATTTTCTTTAAAGTTGACACATTAGTAGGGAATTTTGCAAGAAGAACTCAGTTACTGTTATTGGCTAATTAGGTATTTTTATTAATGGCTAAATGATATGAAAGCTAAATGTGGTAATTGTTCAATGGCCTGTGTTAAATACTATATTAAAAGTTAAATATAATTAGCATATAACAGTGTGCTCCCATGTAAAAATCTGTTTCTAAAGTTCCAGTTTTAAAATGATTGATGAAAGTTGCCAACGATGTTCACCCTTGTTTTAGATTCCATAGAAAATAACTGTTCAGGTCTTTATGATTCATATTAATGCATTTAGTATTAAAAAGCTAGATTCTTCCAACTACTGTAGCTTAAAAAACTATTATAATTTTAAAAAATAGCTCCTTGATTGCCATCTATACCAGTCTTGTGCATCATGCCTGGTTTGACTTTTTGCATTAGAAGGTCTTTCAAATGGGGTCTCCTAAAATAGATCACTTTAAAAGAAGCTCACTGCTGGAAGGCAAAAGCTCTTTTAAGGATGAGCTGTAGGCATCAAGGGAGATGAAGAAGTTCTATGCCCTTTCAAACAAATAATCTGCATGAACATATATGTGAATATAAACACCAATAATAGCTTAACAGTGTAAGCTTAAGAGGCTGTACACATGCCCACAGTAGCTTATAGTATCCTCTGGTTCACCTGAATTGACATATTTACAAGACCAAAGTGTGGATTATGATTTTTTAGGTAGAAGTTGGCTAAGTCACTGGGTCACAGTAAGGTTTAGGCATAGTACTTTCTTCTACGTTTTTGTGTGCACTGACAGTCTTGCAAAATGTAAGTCAGTGTAGTGTAAACAATGAAGTTGAGCATACAGTGGTATAATTTCTCTAATATTAATCACAGGCAAGGAGTGGTAGAGGCACTGCCACATGGAGGCCTCTCCTTTCTTCCTCCACTTTCTTCTTCCTTTATTGCTCCTCCTCTGCCTTCCTCAACTCTTCTTCCTCCTCCTACTCCTCCTTCACCTCTTCCTCCTCATCCTTCCCCTCCAATGTGATTATAGCATGAGAAGTCTTTGAGGAGCTGGGGATTTAGGTGCCAATAGTGTCTATACATGGTGAAGATGTCTAGGTGGTCCAACATTAACGTATAATTCTGAGTTTTATCTAACTAGTCTTGAAAACACTCCCTCCCCCCCTAACGCCGATTCTGACTAACATGTGTAAGAAAGATCTGTGGACAGCACAGTGGCTAAGCGATCAGCGCTTCCATCTAGCAGCACTAGGGTCATCAGTTCAAATATGAACCATAGCTCTATCTGCCTGGAGTTTGCATGTTCTCCATGTGCCTGAGTTGGTTTCCTCTCACACTCAAAAGACATGCTTGAAGGTAAATTGGCTCCTGTCTAAATTGGCCCTAGTACAGTATGCCTATGTATGAATGAGAGTTAGGTACCTTAGATTGTAAGGTCCTTGAAGGCAGCAACTGATGTGAATGTAAAGGCTTACTTTGGCCCATCCATTGACACAGGGGAACTGAATTACATGACCAGACAGGGGTGGGTAGTCTGGTAAAGCCCAGAATTCTACACATCTCTATACTGTGATGAGGAAATAAATAACCTCTGCTCAAGAAGAAAAGCTTTGAAAGTTTATTTGGAAAACAAAAAATTATAAAGCCATGACATGTGAACTAATATTGCTTCTAATGGTGCCTGTTCACATATGTCCAGTACACTGGCAGTGTGGATTCAGTGCAGACTGAAAAAGAGTCCTGTATGATTTCTGAGCAGATCAGACAGGTCCAGATGTGGATTACAAGCTACTGACTTCTACAGAAAATGCTTCTGAACTGCACATGTCATCAGTTGTGAACAAGCTTTCAGTTCAGGATCAGGATTGCAATTCAGGATCAAGTTTCAGCACACTTTGCTCTTCTCCCCCCTCCTCTCCACCTCAGCAAAACAAAAAATCCTTGCAAAACCACATCCAAACCAGCCCTGAACCTGTGAACAGTACAACTCACAGATATGTCACAAAGACATGTCCTGAACCAACCCTGAACCACTGAACAAATAGATTGCAATCCACACTGAACCCGGACCTTGAAATCCGGAATGCACATGTGTGAATCAGCACTTAAGGATTTGCACAGGCTGTATATTAACAATTACAAGAAATATTCATGTGTTTTTTTGGATGTAAGAACAAATTATCCCTTTGGGACTTTAATGCAGCTAACAAAATATCACACATATGTTTATGTAAAAAGATTTATATACTTTATTTTATAACATTTTCTAAAACATTCATCACATCATAAAATCACACTGGTAGCTCTGATACAATTCAGCATAATCCTTTCTATAGGGGTACAGACAGCAAGATAGCAGGGGCATGACAAAATGGGGATCTCTAAACAAACATATTCAAAATTAATAACAAAACATTGTAATACCATCAACAATAGTTATATGATCTCCATTTTCATACTTACAAAACATCAATTGCACAGCTAGCATATATCAGAGCAATCCTAAAAACAGTGGCGTTCACCACAGAATTGCATGCCTCAATAAATGATGGCATGAGTGAATCTGGTAATACATGAGTGGTCACATTACATCTCAGGATATTGGCAGCAGAGGAAGAAGTCAATGAACCCCCACATTGGTGACAACATCATTCCATGGAGTCACTGTATAAGAAGCACAAAGTATTAAGTAATTTCATACAATAAATCAAGAGGACATTTAAAATGAAGGAGGATTGCTGAACCTGGTTGTCTACAGGGAGTGTACTAACCATATATCAAGTAGAGCTGAAATTCCCAAATATTCCTCTTCCATATTGGTAAGAAAAAGAGCTAAATAAAATTCAATCACTTGGACATACTCCACATCACTGCATCTGTAATGGAAACCCATACGGAAGCATTATAGGTTTAACTATGGCAAATAAATAAATATGTGTATATGAACTTTACAATATGCTTTTTCAACAAGTATATACCATAGTCTCAGGGGGATAGGAAAAAAATGACCAAAGCCCCTTGGCAGATACCAATAAGTGCCCCTTCCAAATCCACCTGACAATGTAAAAACACAAAAAAGAGGGAAAAGAGGATAGGTCACTCAATTTCTCTTATTCCAATTGTTCAACAACCAAATTAATCAACTGTATGGGAGAGGAAAGTTCTTAACATCATCCATGCTTACCAAGCATGTCAGTATCTCAGGGATTCCTACCTCCATCAAGACACGCCAGCAAAAACCACAGTCAGGCCTCCAATGTATATACACCTCAATATAACCTGATTGCCTCATTAATTGAGATGATTGCAGTTTAACCTGTGCTGCCATTTAGGGATGTTATGGCTAACATCACCACAGGACACCAAATGGTGTCCACCATGTGGCCACCCAAGCATTCGTGAGGGAGAGAACCCATCCCCATTGCAGTATGTGACATCATGACTCCACGCCGGCACACAGCGTCAGGCTGTCATGGCCCACGTCAGGCACATGAGCAGCAGCCAGATCATCTGGAAGACAGTCCTAGGATGCCACCAGCACAGAAGTTTTCCCCCTGCTGGTGCTGCAACATATAGCAACTGCTCAGTCTGCACCACAGTGGGTCTAAGGCAGAAAATCACGGGTGTACTACCCAGTGTATTTCCGAGTGACTAGCAGGGAACTCACCCATCCAATCAGACACCAATGTCATCATGAAGTCCACCTAAAATAAACAAATATAAACACAAATTATGAGACATAATATTTCTAGTATTACATAATACCAATACCATACATGCATAAGCACAGTACTCATATCAACACCTCAGTGCACATCCTCTAAATTTAAATGTTTTCTTCAAATTTAAATTACATAATTAAATTAAATGTTAGATACATAAGCAGAAAACCTACAGATCAGAAAATAAGAGTTTTTCCTGAGGTATACCCCTTCAAAAATGGACGATAGGATACTGTTCATTTAAACCTGGAGGGACCATGGCTTGAAACTTATATATCCATTTCTATTCCAATTGGAGTCTCTTATTCCAGTCTCCTCCCCATTCTGGAATATGTACCCAGTCAATAGCAATACATTTTTATTGGGGGACTCTATAATTGTGTACCAGAACCACATGTCTGCCAATGGGCAGATAGTGGTTCTCAATATGCATGCTATAAATGTGTTTGTAGATGCGCCGCCAAAACTCCTGCTTGGACTTACCTATATGAAAGGTGCTGCATTCACAAGACATTAGGTATACCAACCCTTTGGTCTGGCAATTGGCAAAGTGTGGTAGTTGAACTATATTCTTTTTATCCACCAGGTAGCTATATGAACAGTTTCCACACAGGTACAGTATGTCGAATAATCCTGGCAATGATTGTCTGTAGGGCCCTCCTTATACTCACTGTGGACCAATTTGTCCTTCAATGAGCTGGCCCTTCTAAAAGTTATCAATGGAACTGGACTCACAATTTGTTTGACTAAAGCATCATCAGTTAAGATGGACCAATGACATTGCAAAATGTGTTTAATTTGTAAATGCTGATTAGAATATCATAACACCATCCGGGTTGATTCCTTTGCTGCTAACATTTTCGTCCCTTCATTTTAAACAAAGGTTGTGACGCCACTGTTTGCAGGATCTATTATAGTTAGCTTTAAGCAAACAGGATTTGCTGTGTCCCCCTGCAGGACAGTGTTTCTGCCTGAGAGGCGGCCATTGCCATCCTTCTGTATGCAGACATCCAAAAAAGTCACTGATTCCATACCGTGGGACATGATGAATTTTATTGAGGCATGCAATTCTATGATGAACAGCATTGTTTTTAGGATTGCTCTGATATATGCTAGCTGTGTAATTGATGTTTTGTAAGTATGAAAATGGAGATCATATACCTATTGTTGATGGTAGTACAATGATTTGTTATTCGTTTTGAATATTTTGTTTAGAGATCCCCTGCTTGTCATGCCCCCTGAAAAAGACCATGGATTGGAATGATTGAAATGCATTGGGGCTATTGGGGAATATCTTGAATACTATCTTGCTGTCCCAACCCCATAGAAGAGACTAAGTTGAGGAAATTGTATCAGAGCTACCAGTGTGATTTTAAGATGTAATTAATTTTTTTGAAAATTTTGTAAAATAAAGTACAGTATATGCATTAATTCTTTTTACATAAACATGTGTGATATTTTGTTGGCTGCATTAAAGTATCAAGGGGGTAATTTTTTTCTCGAATGTATTATATTGGGGACTAGCAGCCAATACTCTGCCTCCTTTTATTGTGTTATTTTGTTAAACCTTATAAGCTTGACCACCCTTTATGCTCTGAAATGCCTTGCTGTAGAAAGCACAGAGACTATCTCTACAGAATGCACAACAAGACATTTCATGGATGGGAAACAACAGATTGTTCAAAAACAAGATTTCTGAAAAGTAATCTTGTAGCAATCAAACCTGTTATTATATAA
This sequence comes from Staurois parvus, assembly GCF_062004578.1. Taxonomy (NCBI): domain Eukaryota; kingdom Metazoa; phylum Chordata; class Amphibia; order Anura; family Ranidae; genus Staurois; species Staurois parvus. Next base: position 3,827,407 of record NW_028318060.1, read on the forward strand.
AGAGCCTACAATCAAGCACCTAATATTGTTATTTAATCATTAGTAAAACATATAATCATGTCTCTTTTCCAGCTCCCTCCCACCAGAGCCAATTTTTCTTTTTTTCACATATTATAATACCCCTTTTTTATGCCTGAAGATTAGTTAAAACCCACAAACCTTATTTTCTAAAAGCAGAGACCCCAGAAAATAAAATGGTGCAATCTTTTATCCCACATGATGTTAGTGCACTTGTTTATCAAACCTGTATTTTTGGTAAAACTAGACTAGTTTTAGTGTACACAAAGGCAATATGTTATCTAATTTTTGGTAAAATATCAAGAATGCAACAAAGTTCAATACTCAAAATTGTCCATACTGGATACTTTAAATGCCTTTACAAGTTATCGGCTTAAAGTTAACAATGAACCATGACCCTAGATCATTACTCTCATTCCGATGTGCATGGTGATATCTGTATTGCAATTGTTGTTTCCATACATAGACACCCCTGACGCACACATTTTTGTTCTTATATGTGTCTAGGTGAAGGCAGGGGAATGTTAATTTTTTTAAAGCTTTTTAAATGTTTTAATAATAACAATAAAAATAATAATAATGTTTTAATATTATACTTTAATTTTTTTTACACATTTAACTATATTGCAATCACATAGGAGCTGATAGCATAGTAGAAATTACAGGGCCTCTTTAAGGAGGACCCTAATGCAGCCTATGGAGCCCACAGAAGCTGATCAAGGACAGATAATGCCTCATCGACTTCTTCCCTGGTCAGTGCTGCTGAAAAATGAGAGAGAATGGAGATACACTGATCTCCCTCTGTTTTACCTGCCATGCCTGTCCTGGGCCCACAGGAGTGACAAGAGAGCACAGATTAGGACACTCATTTATGTATTTACAGCCTTTAGTACAGTACCTGTTAAAACCAATTGCTGACCACAATACATATATATACGTTGCAGTTTGCAAGTGGTTTACCAGAGTTATGGCTGAGGCTGTCAGCCATAACCCCGGTAATTTTTTTTACAGTCGGTGATTGACTTAAAAGCTAATGAGCCATTGGATCACTTTCAGAAGCTGTGGGAGGGGACCCCCCCCCCCACCACTACTTGCAGGTGTTTCTCAGGCTTATCTTACTCACCAGTGGGCCTGAGAAACGATACAACGGGTCACGTGGCTGGCCATATAGGTGATCAGAGACCAGATCTTCTCTGACCATCTCTATGGCCCAAGGCCATTTTTTAGAAAGCAAAAGATCAAAAAATGTTTTTGATCTTTTGCTTTTAAAGGTAGAGAAGAGATCTGGGGTTATATTGACCTCAGATCTCTCCATAAAAAGGACCTGTCATCCCTTATTTCTATAACAAGGGATGTTTAATAATAGCAATAAAAGTGATAAAAAAGGGGACAGTGTAAAAATAAAAAATGAAATAAAAGCATATATAGGCCATATCTACATATGTAATCGGTGTTCAAACCACATATGTGAAGTATCATTGCAAATGTCAGAGCAAGAGCAATACATCTAGCACTAGACCTCTTCTGTAACTCTAAACAGGTAATCTGTAAAAAAAATGTTAAACCGTCACCTATGGAGATTTTTAAGTATTGTAGTTTGTTACCATTCCACGAGTGTTCGTAATTTTAAAGCATGACATGTTATCTGTTTACTTGGTGTAATGTCATCTTTTATCTTTTCCCAAAAACTGGGTTATCTACTGTACTTTTTTAAATTAAAATTCATTAAAGTGTATTTTTTCCAAAGAAATTGCATTTGAAAAAACGCTGTGCAAATACCATGTGGCATAAAATAGTACAAAGATCACCATTTTATTCTCTGGGGTCTCCGCAAAAACATATATAATATTTGGTGGTTCTAAATTGTTTACTAGCAAAAAATAATGATTTAAACTTGTAAAAGTGCCAGAAAAGGCTTGGTCTTCAAGTGGTTTTAGGGCTCACTCAAGGTAGAAGCACAAGCAGCAAGCTGGGCTTAAGCAACTGTGAAAAAAGGTAGCAAATAAACAACAGTGAACAACAAACACATCCCTGTTGGAAAACTCTATGCTGCTTAGGGAATGGCTGTCTCACTGAACAGTGATTCCTCTACGACTGGTGACCCAGTTGCAGAAACTTCTTCCATATCCACAAGACAAGATAAAAATATTAATTTGCAAAAAAATCTCAGGGGAGCACTACAAGTCCATTTTCCTTTCCTGTTTGGGAGCTCATCAATGCCAGAAAAAATGGCAATGACAGCTGTAGTTGTATCAGGTATGTTTCCTAGGCTGTCCCTGTCAACAGGAGCAGATAAGCATTAAGTGTTGGGCAAGGCAATTATGGTTTTGCAAGGACACAGGGGTCTCTTTCTTAATGGCTTTCAATTCTATGGCTGTCCATAGGACCAAATTGTTTTGTGTTACTTCGGATACCTCCCCTTGTATAGTAGAGATCCTTCATGGAACCAAAATTGTTGGATTTTTAGATGAAGTACCAATTTGTTGGAAGGGGCCCTGACTCATAGTTTCACTAAGCCTTATTCTCTCTTCTTCAAAATTATGGTCTTCCTCTGGGTTTTGTAAGACTGAGCACGGTCTACATACAGCTCCTTCGATTTGAATGAAACATAACCGCTGCACTTTGTGAAAGCCCCTCACATAGAAGGGATACAAGTGCAGACACATTTGCTTTTTCAGAACACTTGCAGAGGAAGACTTGACTTCTTCCACAACTCAACTCACCCAAAGATTTTCTATTCCTGTCAGTGTGCACCCTTAATAATATCAGACAGTCGTGCAGCTCACTGCTGGTCACACAGAGTTGCTGTCCACTTAGGACTGCTGTCCCCAGAGGAATGGTGAAGTGTGGAGTACTCAAGAGGAGATTGTCACAGCTACCTGTTCCTCATTCTATTACTGGGTCTTCCCTTTGCTGCTGCTACTGCTGCTGGCATCCTGACCCTCAGGCAGTGCAGCCAATTACAGAGGATGCACTTTCTTAAAGTGCTATCATGCAGACAATATTCGAGTGATGTGTCCACACGATAGCAGCTGGACCTCTTGCCTTACTTAGTGACCTCTTCTGTGATTTGCAGGCCTCCTGACATGCCTGTGGAGCTACAGTGTTTCCCAGTGCCATCATCCTCTCCTGTGATCTTTGTTCACTCCAACCTGCATTCAGTCCTGGGAGCTTTGTAAACTCCAGCCAGCAACCAGTCTCTATTCATCAGTGTGTTCTCGCATGAACTATCTGCTCCTCTGCACCAATGTAATTCCCTATGTGTTTCAGCCAGGTTCTCATCACCAGCACATATGAACTCCCAGTCTGTTTCCTCATCTGTGCCTCTGTGTGTTTTTGTGCACTTCTATCTCTTTTAACTATATTAACTGCAGACTTGTGACTCCTGCCTACCAGTAATTCAAATGACTTGCTCTTCAGTCCCTGTATGATTCCCTGCGTGCTTCAGCCAAGCACTTGTTACTGTACACCTTGTCTGCGTCATACTTCAGCTATCTTATGCAACCTTCAGTAAACCCCCCCAGTGATTCTGTGTTCCTCCACTCATTCCCAGTGCCTCTGTTTTTTCTGTGCATGGCTGCCTGCTTGGACTATGTTACTAACTGACTGGGGAGTCCAGCATCCCAGCACTGCAAGGGACTTTACCCTGCATACCTACTCTCAGTTCCAAGTAGCTCCTACTAAGGCAAGTCAAAGGGACCTCAACCCGGGTGTTGTGGGTTCTCTTACAAGTGCCTACTGGTATCCAGTCCATCTCAGACTCCTTGAAGCTATCTGTGTCTCCTTCATGGCCAACACCTCTACCCATTCTCAGCTGTTGCAACTAACTCATGGTAGGCCAGTCCTTGCTTTGTGCGAAAGATTTCCAGCTTGTGATAGAGAGGAGAGTTTAGTAAGCAAACTAATGCAGCTGCTGAGTTTCTGTCCCAATGCTACAGTACATGGCCAGTGGCTTACAGTGCAATGAAACAGCTGGGCCTCTAGACAGTCTGCAATTTTCCACCAACCGATACAGCCTCTGCTCATGGTAAAGGTTCTAAAGATTAGAAATCAGAGAGTTTAAAATTTATGAAGGTTCTGGACATACTGGTGGTGATTTATTAAACCTGGAGATTGAAAAACCTGGTGCAGCTCTGCATAGAAACTAATCAGCTTCCATTTTTTTGTAAAAGTTTAATTGAACAAGCTGAGGTTTAAAGCTGATTCATTACCATGCACAGCTGCACCAGATGTTGAACTCTCCAGTTTTAGTAAAACAAGTCAAGTAAGGACAGCGTCTTTGCCACAAGTTGCAAAGAATAGTTGCAATGTATGGCCTCCAAATACAAACATTTTCATATTAATTGCAAATAAGCACCTAATATTATCATTTAATTATTAGTAAAACATATACAGTATTTTTCGCTCCATAAGACGCACTTTTTTCCCCCCAAAAAAGGGGGGAAAATGTCAGTGCGTCTTATGGAGCGAATATAGAGCGACCAGTCCGGTATTTCCGCTGCCACCACGTCAGAATACCGGGCCGGCCGCTCAGCTCTTCTCTCCTGCAGGACCTTACCTGTTCCTCTGTCAAGCGCTGTAGTCTTCCTGCACCAGCTTCTTCCTGCGCCGGCTTCTGTGACAGCTGGGTGCCCACTGCGCATGCGCGAGAAGTGCTGCGCTTTGTGAATGATCCGGCAACTTCTGGGACACATGACAGGTCCGAGAAGGCGCTGGGCCATTCACAAAGTGCAGCGCTTCTCGCGCATGCGCAGTGGGCACCCGGCTGTCACAGAAGCTGGCATGGGAAGAAGCCAGCTTGCCCACACTAAAGAAAGGACAACGTCAGGTACCCGCTCCCCCTCCCTCCCCAAAGGTCCGCAGTCTCTTGGTCATCCCCTGTACTGTCTGCAGTCTCTGGTCATCCCCTGTACCATCTGCAGTCTCTGGTCATCCCCTGTACTGTCTGCAGTCTCTGGTCATCTGTACTATGTCCGCAGTCTCTGGTCATCCCCTGTACTGTCTGCAGTCTCTGGTCATCTCCTGTACTGTCTGCAGTCTCTGGTCATCTCCTGTACTGTGTCCGCAGACTCTGGTCATCTCCTGTGCTATGGCCGCAGTCTCTGGTCATCTCCTGTACTGTGTCTGCAGTCTCTGGTCATCTCCTGTACTGTGTCCGCAGTCTCTGGTCATCCCCTGTACTGTGTCTGCAGTCTCTGGTCATTCCCTGTACTATGTCCGCAGACTCTGGTTATCTCCTGTACTGTGTCTGCAGTCTCTGCTCATCTCCTGTACTGTGTCTGCAGTCTCTGGTCATCCTCTGTACTGTGTCCACAGTCTCTGGTCATCCCCTGTACTGTGTCCGCAGTCTCTGGTCATCCCCGTACTGTGTCCGCAGTCTCTGGTCATCTCCTGTACTGTGTCTGCAGTCCATTGGTTCAGAATATTTTTTTTCTTGTTTTTCACCTTTAATACCTAGGTGCGTCTTATGGTCAGGTGCATATTATGGAACACGAAATACGGTAATCATTATTATACTTTATCACCGCCATCACAATTTTTATGTATTTGCATTTTTGTTAAAAAAAACATCTTTACAGTGTCACAAGTTAGCCTGAAGTTCTTTGTTTGTGTGTTCTTACCTCCTTGCTGCAGTCCTGTTCCTGATCCCTTCCATATGTGTGTTTGTCTGTGCTCACCTATGGGCGTCGTCTGCTGTTCTCTGGGTTTTATTTCCTTCCCTTCCATCATTTCCTGGCCTGCCTCCTTGTTTGCCTGCCTATATAAGACATGCTCAGTCTAGGCCACTTTGCCTGAGCAACTTCCTAGTTGTCAGAGCTCCTGTGTGTTGCTATCTCCTGTATCCTGCATTGATTGCTCCTGTACCAACCCTGGCTTCATTCTCTGACTGTGCTTGTTTTCCGTCTGTCCTGACCTCAGCTTGTCTATCGGATTTCTGTTTGTCTCCTCCCATTGTACTCTGCTCACATGAGCGGTCTCCTCATCCTCAGCTGGGCGTACCCGGGGGTTGCGACCTGGTACCAGCTTGCTGCAAGTCCATCCCCACCATCAGGGGCTCTGGTTAAGAAGAAGGCTGGGGCTTAGACTCCGCGCCCTGGGGAACCCCAAGTTGATGATCTACAAGGGCTCACTACCACAGGTTCATGACATACAGATTTTTAATATTTGTATTATATATTTTCCTTGTAAGGATGTACCTGCACTGGTTAAGGAAACTTGGGCAGAGATAGTAATGCAGACTAGGTAAACATAATGGCAGCTGAAAAGGGTGATCCAATTACAATTTGTGGGACCACAACATCTGGTGGGAGACCCATTATCATACTCCCTGGTCCTTGTTGGCATTTTGCTGTGAGTTTTTCTCTGGGGTCAAGAGGGGAAAGGCAGGCAACAGTAAAAATTAAGCATACAATTCTTCCGCCACAGACCGTTTCTCCAAATAAGCACACAAAAACCATAAAATGATTGGCACTCCAAATATTCATTCAGAAACTAATAGGTGAAAGGCCATTAAAAAAGGACAGTGTAACAAATGTACAGTTCAGGATAAGTAAACAAGTCCAATAAATTCTTGTGGTTAGGCCAAAATTCCACTGGAGCTGATTGCTGTTGTCTTGGGCTCTAAGGATTAAAATAGTTCTAAAGGCAAAAGGTTGTTTTAACCTGAATGCATTCTCTGAATTAAGGTAAAAACCTTCTCTGTTCAACTTCTGCCTCGACCCTCCCTGCCCCACCCTCCTCCTCCTGGCAGCTCCTGCTGCTGTCAATCACAGCCTGTGAGGAGAGAATTGAGTCAGGGCTGACCAGCGCTGTGTGTGTGTCAATGGATACACAAAACACAGTTCACGATCGATCCTCCATAAATATCCCTATAGCAATTGGCTTTCTATGGGGGCACTCAGAAGGGGGAAGGAGAAAAGAGCGCCGGTGGGGCACTGAAGAAAAGGAATGATTGGGGTTGCTCTATGACTGTTGGCTTTGAATAAAACTAATTAGACATGGATTATTAAACACCAACTGCAGATGTAAGTAATGCATTCATTACATTTATTATATATGTTCGTCTAAGACAGTGGTTCTCAACCTTTCTAACGCCGTGACCCCTTAATACAGTTCCTCATGTTGTGGTGACCCCCAACCATAAAATTATTTTCGTTGCTACTTCAGAACTGTAATTTTGCAGTGGGAGGAATAGTGCCCCATCATTGGTATCAGTGGGAGGACTAGCGCCCCATCATTGGTATCAGTGGGAGGAATAGTGTCCCATCGTTGGTATCAGTGGGAGGAATAGTGCCCCATCACTGATGTCAGTGGGAGGAATAGTGTCCCATCGTTGGTATCAGTGGGAGGAATAGTGTCCCGCCATTGGTGTCAGTGGGAGGAATAGTGCCCCATCATTGGTATCAGTGGGAGGAATAGTGCCCCATCATTGGTATCAGTGGGAGGAATAGTGCCCCATCATTGGTATCAGTGAGGGGAATAGTGCCCATCATTGGTGTCAGTGGGAGGAATAGTGCCCCATCATTGGTATCAGTGGGAGGAATAGTGCCCCATCATTGGTATCAGTGGGAGGAATAGTGCCCCATCATTGGTGTCAGTGGGAGGAATAGTGCTCCATCATTGGTATCAGTGGGAGGAATAGTGTCCCATCATTGGTGTCAGTGGGAGGAATAGTGTCCCATCATTGGTGTCAGTGGGAGGAATAGTGCCCCATCATTGGTGTCAGTGGGAGGAATAGTGCCCCATCATTGGTGTCAGTGGGAGGAATAGTGCCCCATCATTGGTATCAGTGGGAGGAATAGTGCCCCATCATTGGTGTCAGTGGGAGGAATAGTGCCCCATCATTGGTATCAGTGGGAGGAATAGTGCCTCATCATTGGTATCAGTGGGAGGAATAGTGCCCCATCATTGGTGTCAGTGGGAGGAATAGTGCCTATCATTGGTGTCAGTGGGGGGAGGAATAGTGCCCCATCGTTGGTGTCAGTGGGGGGAGGAATAGTGCCTATCATTGGTGTCAGTGGGGGGAGGAATAGTGCCCTATCGTTGGTGTCAGTGGGGGGGAGGAATAGTGCCCCATCGTTGGTGTCAGTGGGGGGAGGAATAGTGCCCCATCGTTGGTGTCAGTGGGGGGAGGAATAGTGCCCCATCGTTGGTGTCAGTGGGGGAGGAATAGTGCCCCATCGTTGGTGTCAGTGGGGGGAGGAATAGTGCCCCATCGTTGGTGTCAGTGGGGGGAGGAATAGTGCCCCATCGTTGGTGTCAGTGGGGGGAGGAATAGTGCCTATCGTTGGTGTCAGTGGGGGGAGGAATAGTGCCTATCGTTGGTGTCAGTGGGGGGAGGAATAGTGCCTATCATTGGTGTCAGTAGGGGGAGGAATAGTGCCTATCATTGGTGCCAGTGGGAGGAATAGTGCCCCATCGTTGGTGTCAGTGGGAGGAATAGTGCCGCATCGTTGGTGTCAGTGGGGGGAGGAATAGTGCCGCATCGTTGGTGTCAGTGGGGGGAGGAATAGTGCCCCATCGTTGGTGTCAGTGGGGGGAGGAATAGTGCCCCATCGTTGGTGTCAGTGGGGGGAGGAATAGTGCCCCATCGTTGGTGTCAGTGGGAGGAATAGTGCCCCATCGTTGGTGTCAGTGGGAGGAATAGTGCCCCATCATTGGTGTCAGTGGGAGGAATAGTGCCCCATCGTTGGTGTCAGTGGGGGGAGGAATAGTGCCCATCATTGGTGTCAGTGGGAGGAATAGTGCCCCATCGTTGGTGTCAGTGGGGGGAGGAATAGTGCCCCATCGTTGGTGTCAGTGGGAGGAATAGTGCCCCATCGTTGGTGTCAGTGGGAGGAATAGTGCCCCATCGTTGGTGTCAGTGGGGGGAGGAATAGTGCCTATCATTGGTGTCAGCGGGGGGAGGAATAGTGCCCCATCGTTGGTGTCAGTGGGGGGAGGAATAGTGCCCCATCGTTGGTATTAGTGACACAAATGATGGGGCACTATTCCTCCCACTGACACCAATGATACTTACCTTGCTGACCCCTGCTCCAGCCTGGGCTCGCTCTCTCCCTCTCCCATCTACAGCCTGCAGAAGCAAAATTTGCACTTACCTGTCAGCTGTCTTCCTTCTCTGGCCGTTCTCCTCTTCACTCGTTCCTGCAGCTCCCTCGATCCTCTTCGATCTGCGCGCTCTGCCGCTCGGCTCCTCCTCTCCAAGCTCCACCTCCTCGCCGGTGATTGGCCGCCTGTGTGCCTCTCCTGAGCTACAGTTCCAGTGGCCAATCAGCGGCGAGGAGGCGGAGCTGTTGAGTGATCCCGGAGGTGTGGCCAGGTTACAGGGGCAGCATATCATCCCGCCCACAGATCGCGAGACAGAGCAGCGGTGTCTCGGTTCCTAAGACCATCGGAAATATGTTTTCCGATGGTCTTAGGCGACCCCTGGGAAATGGTCGTTCGACCCCCAAAGGGGTCGCGACCCCCAGGTTGAGAACCGCTGGTCTAAGACAAGACCAAATACTTTTTGAGTATATGAGTGGGGTGTGAACATGTAGTGTTTGGATGCAAAGTGTTTTTATACTTTCAAAGGAGGAAGTGAGGTGTCAGCAACAGCAGCTTGATGTGCTCTAAATAGCCCATGCTAACATTTATAGAAATTTATAGCTATCAAGCAGCTGTTGTGGACAAATAAAAGTCCACTAAAGAATTATTGGATTTACAGATCTGTGCACATAGTCAAGACACATAAGAAAATGTACCCCAGCACCACTGCAAATCAATGCCCCCCACCCCTTCCAAAGTAAAATTGGCTGCAAAATTTAAAAATAAAGTTGTCACAAAAAAATAAATAAATATACATATCTCAGCCCTGGCTTAAGACACTCCCGAGAGGAACAGGTAATGCATAAGAGCTATCTACGCCCCTAGCTTTGGGCCTTCAATAAAGTGGACCTGTGAAAAAAACTATTGTAGCCAGCAGCAATTAGAAATGATGCCCTGTGAAAAAACATACAGCCTGTCACCGCTGTAATGCATGTGGACAGGAGCAGGATGCAAGGAGGCTGCAGGACTTTAGCAGCATTACAATGTGAATGATAACTGTAACAATTGCTTATGCTCTCAACCATATTGTAAAGCCATCAAATGGATGTCGTATTCATTAATAATATATGCAGAATCGTGGCAACTGCAGATAAAACAGAGAGTAAGATGGCAGCATGTTTGGGTGTAAATGATAATGGGAATTATTTCTGCTTTAACATGGAAGTAAGGAAAAAATTAAATTTTTTCTCCAAGATACACAGCAATTTTTACTGACATGACATTCAGTAAGAGTTTACGTCTAAATAAAATTATATCGAAGACTTGTGAGCTGTTATAACGTATGCTTAGTGCCAAACCAAAATATAACTTAGTAGATCACCTGCACCTAACACATACTCATACAATTGTGCCTAATTACATAAATACCAAATTGTGCCATGCTCCACTGTTGTCAACAAATTACAAATACATGAATATGTGCAAATTTCATATAGTGTAATTTTACATAACTCCACTGGGAATATCAAAAAATGTCCTTATATAATTCTTCACAATTCTCCTGTTATCTTTAAAATACAGAAAATCTGTGCTTCTTAATTCACCTCTAGTGTCAACATTCACTTCAATAGTCGTGCACCCCCACCAGTTGTGCTCTCACCTCAAATATATGACCAAACCATTATGTGAGGTTATATACAGTCTGTGCCCCTTTAATTGGGCCAAATGTGGATGGGATGGTATCCTGCTGAATGGGATCCATTTCGCTCATCTACTGGCTCTCCTCCAATGGTGGGTATGTTAAGAGAATAATCATAGTGCTTTATCCTTAAACACTCATTTATTAATATAAAGTAGTACACTCACATGGCCAATGTACAAAAAGCGCTTTGTGCAAGAAATTGCCTCCTGACTGTTATCAGTGATGATATCCTGTGTAAAGCCAGCTGGTATCAGTATAGCACCATCGAGCATTGTGACATCAAAGCTCCTCCCCTATGCATTACGCCACAGTGTCACGTGGCTTCATCAGGGGGAAATGATTGGCTGAAACACCACTCATGCATCCTTATATTGGGGACGTTTCAGCACCATTTTGTAGAAGCCTGCATGGCATTAGCCATGAAGCACAGATTTTCTGTATTTTAAAGATAACACGAGAATTGTGAAGAATTATATATGGACATTTTTTGATATTCACAGTGGATTTATGTAAAATTGCACTATATGAAATTTGCACATATTCATGTATTTGTAATTTATTGGCAACAGTGGAGAGCAGCACAATTTGGTATTTAAGAGTTTATGTCTACTCTTCAAAGGACAAGCAGTACATTATGGTTTATGATAGCATGTAGGTACCACCACACACAATGTGGTTGATTTACTAAAACTGGAGAAAATCAGGTGCAGCTCTCCATAGAACCCAATCAGCTTCCGTGTTTTATTTTCAGAGCTTAATTAAACAAACTGCAGTTTGAAGCTGATTGGCTGCCATGCACACCAGATTTTACACTTTCCAGTTTTAGTAAATCAACCCCACTGTATTCAACTCCAATGTTAGGTGAAGGAAAAACTAGCTTCACCTCAGATCCCAGCCCATTGGCTGCAGCCAGTTTTTCATTCACCTTACATTGGAGTGGAATACAATATGCAGTGGTACCTGCATGCTATGTTATATTTTGGAGTAAATTGTGCTCTATTTCTGCCAGTATCTGAATACAGACTGTAATCTAATATTGACTGACACTACAGGCTTGGAGCAGTGCTGATCTATTATGGTATTAGTACATTATGGTGACTATGGAGAATTCCCGCACTAATTCTTCAGGTCCACAAACACAGAGGATTCATCACCAACCCATGGTAGCTGTAAACCTGAACCTCATCCTTATTCTACTTTAGCTCTTCCCATTACGGGGGACATGCCCATATATCAAAAAAGGTCTATGGGTATCTAGCATCAAATGTGTCAGGTGTCTGTGATAGTGAGCCCTTGGGGTTCCCCAAGACATGGAGTCTAAACCCCAGTCTGATTCTTTACCAGGGCCCCTGATGGTGGGGATGAAATTGCAGCAAGCTGGAGCCAGGTCGCAGTCCCTAGGTACGCCCAGCTGAGGATGCAGAGACCACTCATGGAAATAGAAGGAAATTGTCAAGGTCCTACCTTTTCCCAGAGGTTATGCTGCTCCATGTGCTGGCATCCATCTTGGGTTTCTGCAAAGCATGGTGGGGGCCTTTTATGCTTTCAGGCCTCTGCGGTCCATCCTCCAGAGGGGTGTGGTTGAGCACATTTAAGCCTGTTGTCTGCACTTGCTCTTTGCATTCGTGTCCTGTTTGATAGTGTTGTTGCAAGCTCTTATTCTACTCTCGTGGCTCTCCTGGAAACTGACTCACCTTTGTCTAAGACTATTCTCAGCCTTATCCCTTTATCTGACCTTCCGTTGCTGAACCCGGCTTGTGACCTGTGTATTCTTGTCTACCGTTCTGTACTGTCTGTCCCGCTGTTATCGACCCGGCCTGTCTGACTACGCTATCGTTCTTATCTGGTTCCTACCAGCTATACACCATTGGCGGTGGCCATTACCACAGCTGGGGTTTCTCGGGGGCCGCGACCTGGTCCCTGGCTGCGTCAAGTCCATCCCCACCATCAGGGGCCCTGGTGAAGGGCAGCCTGGGGCTTAGACTCCGCTCCCTGAGGGACTCCGGTCTGTAGGTGGTGGTTGTCGTCAGTCGGTGCGTGACCCTGCCATTAAGCCTGCCTGTCCATTCCACAGCTCCTGCCCTGACAGAAATCCAGGGAACAAGTTGAGGTCGGGGAGGGCAGCAGGCAAGCACAGATGGTAGACGAAGCCAGGGACGGTACACGGTAAGTCAGACAGAGGATACACGAATAGTAGACTAACAGGTGCTCAGAGAACTGGGAAGTTGTTCAGGCAATGTGGGCTACACTGAGCATGTCATATTTAGGCAAGAAAACTTGGAGGCTGTCCATAAAGTGATGGAAGGGAAAGGAAATATAAACCCACAGAATAGCAGGCAACACCATGAGGTGAGCACAGAAGCCAAACGACGCATGTGAAAGAAATACAGATCTAGGAGAAGCACTGCTGCAAGGAGGTGAGAATTACTGAGGCAGGAAAACTGCAGGCTAAATTGTGACAAAATGTTGTAGCCCCAGAGTTACAATTGCCACCATTTTACTATGCCCATAGGAACCATTTCACTAGATATACTGTCTGCATTTTCAAGACTACTAGCTATGGAACAATAATATAAAAAACGTAAGGCCCAATGGCTTTAGGCAAGGATTTCTGCAGAGGAAATATAATTGTGCCTTGGCTTTAAATGATGATCAAACATCAGGATTTAGACAGATAAAATTAGCTGGGCAGATAGATGAGGTAGTTAAATTAGGAACGAGAAATGGGAATTTTACTTTGGTCACAATATACATGTACATAGTGTACATCAGATCCAGACTAATGGGGCTTTTTAGACATAGTCCCTTACCCTTTTTCTGGCCCTCATAGCATCATTTCTAGCCACAGGTTAATAAGCTTACTTGAGTAAATTACAGTTCAACATAACCTGTAACTTCAGTAAGTAGATCATCATTGATACTTCTCATGAAAATAAAGGGTAAGCTAAACTGTTAGGTCCATGTAAAAAAACAAGGTGTAAGGGTTTACTAGCCAGAGACTTATCTTCCTCTTCCTGAAGAAGCAACACTTTTAACTGCCTGTTCACTTATGCTTCTGATAAGGTCTTTCCCTGCCTCACAATTCCACTATGCATCTGTTTTAATACTGGAGCCCTTAACACTAGATTCCAGGAAGAACAATGACCATAATTTAGGATTTGCTTAGGTTTATCTTTGCATAGGTTTATCTTTGGCGTGAACCCTAAAAAAGCAGCAACTTTAAAATATGTATTGTCATTCTGCAGGTGATGCAGGCATCTTCAAATAAAAGTAAAAGAACATTTCACACCCTGACACAAGGGGATGGTGGAAGTGCAGCCATGCAAACAACAATGGTTGTGAACTAGCAGCAAGAGACCCACCAATCACTTCAAATTCATCCTGTGCTCTTGCACTTGAGGAGGGTATCTTTCCCTACTTATCAGCCTGGCCCTGCTTCAAGGTATGGCTCAATCCTTTGAAGTAAACTGGTTATAAAATAATAAATAGGACTTGATGACCCTTTAGAAGATTAAAGTTTAATTTCTCTCCCTGAAATATAAAGATACTATTTCCCCTTAGATTTAACTTCAAATAAAACATTTTACATGAATCTTCTTCAGTACAAGATATATGGGGAAAAAGCACTAAACGTACAATTTCCTGATGATCAGAAATGTTCAGAGAAAACACCTACTAAACTTCACCAAGTAGACTACATAAAGATTTTTCTAGCGTTATTACACTGGTTCACCTTAGCTCTACGGGGTACCCAGTACATCAAACATGTTTTGGCATGTTTGTGGCCGGAGTGTATAACAGTGTTTAGCTATGTTCCTAAAGGAATAAAATTGGATCCCTTTTAACCCTGTCATCTATTAATTAAACCAATTATAAAAAAAAGTAATTTAATCATTGACTTCTGCTTTATGTAAAATTACACTGAGAAAAAGCAAGCTCTTCTTATAAGCTGCATACTCAATTGCAGGATATCAGAAACACTAGAATATATGGTAGCAAAACTGTAAAATAAAATAAAAATTATTAAATCAGGTGGTATTATGGCTAACATATTATGTCTGTATTTTTATTGCAGTAAAATAAAAGATGATGATTGTAGTAACAATGGTCTTCTTTACTGAAAGTTAAAGTGAAATTGAACTTTCAGGTTAAACAGTTTAATACACATTAAGTGCGTAAAACAAAAAAGTGTGCAAAGTGTTACAGTTCATTTTTTTTATAAAGCAACCAAAGTAGAAAAGTCTGGCCTCCGCTAGCATGCTGCAGAAGAAGACTCTTGCTCCCTGTATGCAAGCAGTGGTCACTTTACAGAGGTCCAGCACAGCCCCTACTCATCAGAGCTAGAGCTCACTGGTCAGCCAGGGGCTGTAGATTTGCTGACTGTAGAGCTATTGGTCCAACCCAGCAGATGGCATGTTCCATTTCTGCAGAGAGACTACTACTTGCATGCAGAGATCAAGGTTCCTTTTCTGCAGGATGCTGGCAGGGGAACGCGTTTATACTTGGACTGTGTCTGCAATCCAAGAGAAAAAAAATTTTGAGTAATACAATGTAAGTATTCATTAAAGTGTTACTACACCCAGGACTCTGCATTCACTATATCTGGTCTCCCACAGTACACACAACATAGAAATGCAATTATTTCAGCAAATATAAACTGCTAAATACCTTTTCTCATCAGCAGTTAGAGCAGTCTTGTGACTTCTGTCAGTGTCCAGCCGAGCACTGGTTAAATCTTGTAGGAGGAGTTTTCATTTTGCTTTAGGAGGAGGCAGAACCCCTGACCTCTGTCTGGACAGTTCTGATTGGCCCTGTGCTGAACACATGCACTTTCCTAAGAAAAATAAAAACCTCTCAAGCAATATACACCAAACTGAGCATGTGCAGATTGACTACACATGATATGTCTCATCAGGAGATAAGAGGGGGGCACTGGAAGAAGGGTAGGATCAGAGAAGTCAAGATCACACAGCGGTTTTACACAATTCAGAGGATTAACCCCTTAGGTTCCACAGTGAGTATAACAAGCATTCTTTACTGCATATCTGTTTCCTCTTCTACCAAATTGTATTGTAACTGTAATGTCTACCTTCATTTTGTACAGTGCTGCTCAAACTGTTGGCGCTATATAAATCCTGTGTAATAATAATAATAATATAATAATATACAGACTGATTTTACTGTTGTGGGTTTAGTAAAAATTTAACTCCTACTGATGACATATTGTGGTCCAGGAGCTATTTCCTAGCCTGTACTGGTGAAAAAGATTGGTGGGCATTTTTTGATTCATACCAACCAACGTACCACCTAAGAGGATACTGCTGGAGTAAAACCTCTAATGAAAGAGACGTTTAAACAAAATATATAGACTGGAGCATGAGGTTATGACAAGGAACTTTGCAATCTTTATAGTATATAAAAAGTTGCTTAGTTCCACAAAAGTACAAGTGAATGCTACTGTGAACAAATTGCTGATCTTCATTAACTAACAGAGTTCATAACCTAGCTGTTAGACCTTAAACTGGAAACACATGATGAGCATTATTTCTCTGGCTGCAATCTGAAATACAACACAGGGTTGATGACCTTTGCAAACGTTATCATGCTATCTAATCTCAAGACAATTAAGATCACTTCAAATGGTGTGACACAAGATGAACACGCCTTATATGCATTAAGCGGAACAGGTTACTAATGCAAAAAACATTTGTTGGTACAAGATTGTGGAAAACCCATTAAGCTGTGCGTTCTTTAAAAGACTTTCTCATGTCTTTCAATAAAGATGAAAAGGCACAGTTTGTGGTGAGATTGCAAAGTATAAAATTTAAATTTCCTATTTACTTCTTCAGAGCTCATTAAATTTAAACAGGAATGTGAAAGCGCAACTAGTCAAATATATTGCTGGCTGTTCATAGATAAAACCAAATGCAAATGTCTTTTATGCTTATTGGTCTGAAGCAAGTGAAAGGGCAAAAGCGTAATCACTGATTCTGCGTATGAAAAGCCTAGCATTTTTATTTGAAGGCTATACAGTGAATGCTTATTATACAAATTGCCTGCAGTTCAGATTATAATTCAGACTTTGGTATGATATCACATTGTACTTGTAGACTAAGCTACTGATAACCAGCAGAACTTTTTTTTCTTAACTCCTCACTGCACAGATCAAAATCGATAGTAATAGCGTTACTTCAGTACCAACAAGAATTTGGCACAAAGATGGTACATTTAAAGTCATTAAAGTAGTAATCATTGTGCACTATGCTCACTACATTTCAGAGGAGGAAAGGCAAGGGGCCTCTACTGTAACCTCCCACGTCTTCACCATTGCAATGTCTTCCCCCTGCATTGCCTGTTTTTCACTGCATTTCTTTAGTTTTTTTTGTCAGTAGTAATTGCAGTTTGGCAATTCTAAAATTCCTATTTAGTCACAATAGCAAAATGAATTGAAATTTCTAATTTATCCCTAAAATGTTATACCCAGTTGACAAAGGCAGTGAATCAGGATTGGTTTGGTCAGAACAGAGATTTGGACTGAACTTTCATGTTCAAGCTTTCAACTGAGCGTTGGGCTTTTAGCCATTCAGTGGGGGACAAACATCATAAATAGTAGCATTTTTTCTACCACTACATTATATTACAGCTTACTTCTTTAGCTGTCGATGTCTGTCAAGAAAGCAGTGGGTGACAGCACTTGCCATACTCTTAGCAACCAGTGATGACACCTACCCCCATTCATGTGCTGGCCGAAAATCACTGGCCATGTACACAAAGGGTCAGGGATAGTGGCTTACCTCATTAACCAAATATGGCAATTTTTTTTCTGAAAGTCCGTAGGCGGCATGCATCATGACTGACAATAGATATACAATGTGGGACTTTTTGTTGTGTTTTATTTTTTAATAAAGGATGTGTGATCTCTATTTACTATGTACATTTTTTGTGAATGAATAGGTACTACTCATGAATAGTACTGTGTCCTTTATTCTTTCACATAGGGGGCAGTATCAAGGGCCCCCACTTTGTAAAAGGGGTTTCCAGATTTTTCTAAGCCCCAACCCACAGACCCCCATAACCACTAGGCCAGGGTTGTGCAGAAGAAGCCATTGCCAACATGGCAAAGTATCTCTCCATGTTGATATCACGTGACCTAGTATAGTTTACGAGGTGAGGTCACATGCTCATCCCTGACCTCCTATTAGATACTATATATCTGAGTCTGAGTCTGGTTTGGATTTTAGACTTTTTAGATTTTGTACTTTTTTTTTGCATGGCATTTTCCCCTAAAATTGATACCAGTTCTGAAGGGCCTGATATGGCAGTTGAGGCAGATAGCGTGCATTTTTTTCTGTTTTGCCCCCACATGTTGAAGGCATATAGCCTGGTATAGTTTATGAGGTGAGGCCGCACACTCGACCGATCTTTTCCTGGACTGCAAGGCCGAATGCTTAAATAAAGGTCTGGTATGGATTTTAGAGAGGGGAACACACACATTTTTTTTTCATAATGTTCCTCCTTAAAATTCATACCAGGCCCAAAGGGCCTGTTATGGAATTTGAGGTGGAACCCATGTTATTTTTTGGCTATTTTGTCTTGCATTCCCCTTAACACCAGACCCTCATTAAGGATAAGGGTTTGGTATGGTTTACAGAAAGGGAACTCCGCACTTTTTTAAGGTGTACCCACCTAAAATTCACACCTGACCCAAGGGCCAGGTATGGAATTTGGGAAAAATACATGCTATTTCTTTATTTTTCCCCCATGTTGACAGCATATGAGTTGATATAACTCAGGAGGAGGGGCTGCATGCTTAATACTTTGGAAACCCATGACATTTTTTTTTGTGGGGTGTGGTATGGATTTTAGAGGGGGAACTCCACACTTTTTTCCTTTTTTTCAAGGTGTTCCCCTTTAAAAGATGTGCAAGAACCAAAGGAACTGATATGGAATTTGGGGTGGACCCCATGTCTTTTTGTTGTGGGTGTCTCCATTAGCATCTATATCAGGGCCTCATCTTGAATAAGAACTGGTGTAGATGAAGGGACTCCCCAGAACAGACGTTTGTCAGTCAGTTTTGTAGTAGGTTGTATACATCATACAGATGTGACACTTCACAGGCACTCATGTTTTTAAAGAAATTTTTAATTTTTAATGTTGTCTTTTAAGCATTAAAAAAAAATCACTGTTGCCCATCACATTTTTAAAAACTTTTTTTCTGCTTTGGTACATATTCTCCAGGGCAGTGTTCAGCCCTCCATACCATTTGATTGATAATCCCTTGCTTATTATACTAGAAAATTGACATTATTTGCCTTTAACATTCAGCTCCACCTGGCTTTAATTGGGTTCAGATTTAGCTTCCAGTAATGTTGAGCGAAACCCACCCCAAAATGAAGCCAGGTATGTTCGGCCCATCCCTATTCATAATGTATATCTTTCATTGTAGGCGTCCTGAAAAAAAGCCTCTCCTGAAAAATAAAACAAAAATGCACAATTATAATACAGTCATGGTGCCTGCTTTACTTGTAACTACTGATAACACACTGACTCCTTTCTGCTGGATTATGTATGCATTTCAGCAGTACTGTAGCTGGAGGAATCGTGATTAAAGACTGTTTCCTGAGAAGCTAAGGAGTGCCTTTTGGGGAAGAAAGTCTGAATCTTCCAAGATGCATCTGGAAGGCAGTGAGTATTGTCGGTTGCTTTTGACTAAGTGCTGAGGATTGTTTTTAAAGAGCTTCACAATCTACAATTTTTTGCACAGTCTGTTGCTTTGTTGTTATATTTACCTTTATGTCTTCTATAAGGGTTAATTCTTACAGATGAACTGATAAAGTGTATGATAACAAAGATAACTAAAGGTTATGTGTCAGAGATATATATTTAACTTTGAGAAGGTTTTTAGGTCTGTTTTTGATGCCTGAGCCCAGTACTAAAAACAACAGGTTGGACCTAAAAATGACTGTACTGGTAATATCATTGTTTTCTTTTAAAATGGCAATAGGTTTTATTGAATAAATGCAACAGTTGACCCAAATACACAAATGTATGCATTACTTGGTTACAAAGGATGGAAACATCAAACAACTGTTGTGAAAACAGGTAAATCAGACATACAGAATATCTAAATAACTCTATAACAGAATACTTCTCTAGAGAAATAATGCATTGCAGGGATTCTACATGTGTGGAGAAACAATCCATAAGGATGATCTTACCAACAATGGACAAGTTTAATTACTTAAAATCTTATCTCAGTGGTGCCTTGGAAAATGTCACTGCTGTCAAATAAAAATTACTCAGTAACTATAGGGATTCCTGTGAACAGCTCGAATGTAAAGAAGTAGTGATTCATATACACCCGAGGAAACATTCAAAGTAAAATATACTAAAAAAAAATGCTTGACAGGTCAATCTAATATGACATAATCAATGTGATGCCTTATACATTTGATGTCAGCAATTCATTTGGTGAGCAGTGCAGGTGAGTCAACATATTGAGCTTAATTGTACAATGCTTCTACATAAAAATAAAGTAACATTGATGCTGATCTTGAAAAAAAACTATTCTTTATAACCTGAAAGCAAATTATTCAGTCTATCTTAAAATCTCCAAACAAATGTTACCTGTATGGGTAAATTAAACTTTTTTCTACAGTCCAGATGGTAGAAGGTCTAAGAGTCCTCTACTTGTTAAATAACAGCTGATGTGTATATTAGTGTCAGGCTGGCTATTTTTTTGAAGGAAGATGATCAAAAAGACACTATCACAGCAGCTGTGTGATACCTCTGTATCCAGGAGAAGTGTTTGTATTTAGTTTGGGGGCTGATGAAAAATTATTCCTGTTGGGTAGGTATGCTTCCATCCCTGATCCTCCATGAATGATACATTACATGCCTTTCCTATTCACAATCTGAAAAGTTTAGTTTAAACTCACACCAGTGATCAAAATTATTTAAATACCCCCAACAGTTCCTACCTAAGTTCATTGATGTCAGTTGATAATATATGAGTGTCTTGTGCCCCCTGGGCATTTTGTTGAAATGTGGACCTGCAAAGTAGGAGCAAACAATAAATAGTATGTCAGCTTGTTCTACCCCCTTACTGAATAATGGATAGTGGATGATAAAACTAAGGCAAGCCATAGAATATATAATTTTCCTTCCTTCCACCATGGATGGAAGGAAAGAAAATTGCTTGATTTCCCCATCAACACAGTCAGATTTAAAGGAGGAATCTCTCCTGCATGCTATAACCACCTGGCAATGATCACATGCTAAAAAAAACAACAGATTGGTTGTACTGAAGTCGATCAATGGATCAACTTCATTACAACCAACCTGTCCATAGATGGATCAAATTTCGGGCGGTCCCTGCTGAACCAGCTCAATCCATCTATGACCGGCTTAAGTAAAGTCTCATCTAGGTTTCTCAGCATTTTCTATGCTTTCATCATAAAGCAACCTGTTTGGAAGACTGAAGAGTGAAACTTTAGGGGGAATTATACATAGAGTAGGTGTATGTGTTAAAAAAGTGGGCCAGGTGACCTGTTGAATCTGGTATATAGAATCCAGCTATTAACTTATCATGTTACAAGTAAGTGTGTTAGACCTGGCTTCTGAAAAAAAGTTAGTCTCCTAAATATCTAAATATGAGCTCCGGTCATAAGAGAAGATCAGAAAGAATGGTCACCCTGAGAACAAGACGTGATCCAAAGTAGAAACATGAGAAGTAATGGCCTTTTACCCAAATGCAGTGTTAGCATATGCAAAGATTGTTAGACCTTGTGAAGGGGCATAGAGAAAGACCTTTGTATCCTTCTGGAGAAATAGGAGAGACTATTATGAGGCAAACTTATCAGTATGCACCCACATGACCAAAACCCTCTGAACAAGCACAGTGTTAGTAGAATTACATTGAAGCGTAGTTACAACTCCTATGTGACCTAGGCTTGAATCCCAAAATGGTCAGTTGCTGTCATAAACCTAGTTGTCTAGTTGTCTGTTTAATATGTTGAGCACTGACATTAGGAAATACATTTAATTACTTTAAAGATAATATTAGATAGATATTTTACAAAGAAATGATTAGACTTTGTCATAATACCTTTGAGTACAATACAGTAGTATAGTATATATGGTGTGTTTTATATATATATATATATATATATATATATATATATATATATATACACTATATTGGCAAAATTATTGGGCGCCTGCCTTTACATGCACATGAACTTTAATGGCATCCTGGTCTTAGTCCGTAGGGTTAAATATTGAATTGGCCCACCCTTTGCAGCTATAACAGCTTCAACTCTTCTGGGAAAGCTGTTTGACCATTCTTCCAGAAGCGCATTTGTAGCTCGCAGTCTCCTCTCTAATTCATCCCAAAGGTGTTCTATTGGGTTGAGGTCATGACTCTGTGCAGGCCAGTCAAGTTCCTCCACCCCAAACTCGCTCATCCATGTGTTTATGGACCTTGCTTTGTGCACTGGTGCGCAGTCATGTTGGAACAGGAAGGGGCCATCCCCAAACTGTTCCCACAAAGTTGGGAGCAGGAAATTGTCCAAAATGTCTCAGTATGCTGACGCCTTAAGAGTTCTCTTCACTGGAACTAGGGGGCCCAGTCCAACCCCTGAAAAACAACCCCACATCGTAATACCCCCTCCACCAAACTTTACACTTGGCACAATGCAGTCATGCAAGTACCGTTCTCCTGGCAAACCCAGACACATCCATTGGATTGCCAGACAGAGAAGCATGATTCGTCACTCCACAGAACATGTCTTCACTGCTCTAGAGTCCAGTGGTGGTGTGCTTTACACCATTGCATCCAACACTTTGCATTGCACTTGGTGATGTAAGGCTTGGATGCAGCTGCTCGGCCATAAAAACCCATTCCATGAAGCTCTCTATGCACTGTTGTTTTGCTAATGTGAAGGCCACAGGAAGTTTGGAAGTCTTTAGCTAATGACTCTGCAGACAATTGGTGACTTCTGCGCACTGTGCGTTTCAGCATGCACTGATCCAGCTCTTTCATTTTACATGGCCTTGCTTGGAGTTGCTATTGTTCCCAGTTGCTTCCACTTTGTTATAATGTCACTAACAGCTGACCGTGAAATATGTAATAGCAAGGAACTTATTGCACAGGTGGCAACCTTTCACAGTACCACGCTTGAGTTCACTAAGCTCCCATTCTTTCACAAATGTTTGTAGAAGCAGTCTGCATACCTAGGTGCTTGATTTTATATACCTGTGGCTATAGAAGTGATTGGAACACTTGAATACAATGACTTGGAGGGGTGTCCCAATAATTTTAGCAAAATATATATATACACTTTTTTTTTTTTTTTTAAATAGTGAGGTATGTCTTGGTTATGGACAAGTTAGCTATCATCTCGAGTTAATTTATTCCTAATATATTGTTACATGTTAGTATTGTGTTAGTATTGTACATTTGTTATTCTCAGAATGGCTGAACCCATTTGATAAACAACATCACACCACCAATGTGTACTTTATTTTTATGAGGCTTGGAAAAGCACATATTTCTGATACTTTGGGATTCTGCTTTAAGTGCTAATGAAAAAAGACTGCAAAGGAAGGACTTGAAGTAGAGGTTAAACTCAAAGGAAATATTATACAAAGCAATACTTGCCAAACAGTGATATTTGCTACAGAGCCTGCAAGGCACTTGCTGTAGGAAAAACAGCTGGTGAGCAGAGATGCTTGCCAAACAGAAGTCCCAGGTGGCATTAAATTGTGTCATCATGACCAATGTTGTCCACAGCAACTAAATTTCTCATTGATCACGTGCTATTTAGTATACAT
This sequence comes from Staurois parvus, assembly GCF_062004578.1. Taxonomy (NCBI): domain Eukaryota; kingdom Metazoa; phylum Chordata; class Amphibia; order Anura; family Ranidae; genus Staurois; species Staurois parvus. The sequence goes on from NW_028318060.1 coordinate 3,850,988, forward strand.
TGCACACACTTCCCATAACCCCTTAATGTCCTTTCACACCTAATGCAGCCAAAATTCACACAATTATTTTGCTCACAATATTCCTTCAATACCTGATCCAGAGAGAATATTATTTTTAGAAAAGAGAGAAAACAGTCTATGCTGTTAATAAAGAATAGGTGCCAATATATTAAACATATCATAGTCTCTAGATTCTTATCTGAAAAAGAAGACTGAAAAATGTATGTCTGCTTTTGTGTTGCATTTGAAAAATACAATTAACAAAACAAATAGCTTTGCAATTGTACATTGTTGTTCTAAAATGGACCTATCAGCTATGTCAATGTATCTAATCATAATAATATTATTCATAATAATAATAATAATAATAATAATAACAATAATGCCAACATTCCTGCACTTTGCTCCAGCTGAATTTTTTACAACCCTTAAAGCCTTGGATGCTGGACACACAATATTCACACGACCTTAACTCCTACCCAACTTGCAATCCAGACCATAGCTAAACATTAAAGGTGACCTTTAAAGTGCATGAGAAAAGCATGAAAGATAATAGTGCTGTTTTTTATTTTGCAAATTTCCTAAAAAAAACTAATTGGAACCCAATTCATAAATCCTGGATGGTGGAACATCCTAATACTATATAAATGAAACCACATGCTGCAAAACATTTATCAATTACCAATCTGATGACAATTCTATCCTGGAAATTAATTTAAACAATAAAGTCCATGTATTGTTTAAACAAAAAATTAAGTCTAAATACCAGATATTTCTGGATTATACTTTTTGTTACAGCTGCAAAATTACCAGGGTGGTCAGCTATGCAGACATTTAATATCTCACTGCCACTTGCAAGGTTTGAGTGCCCAGCGAAATGTTTTATGTTCATGTACAGCGAATGTTTGGTGAATGTTAATTTTACTGCTTTATAAATGTACCCCTTTGTTTTTAATTAAGAGTTAAATTGGGTCCTTTAATACAAAAATCTCTCAAAAACCTCTTTTACAGCCAGCTGCTGAAGCTTACTTTTGGATTACAGATACCAATACCAGAGCTGATTTTTACTAGTCATGAAGAAGGGGCACCTGCAGGGAGCATTGATTTGTTAACAAAATATATATATAAGTTAAAAATTATATATACAGGTGAAACTCGAAAAATTAGAATATCGTGCAAAAGTTAATTTATTTCAGTAGTGCAACTTAAAAGGTGAAACTAATATATAAGATAGACTCATTACATGCAAAGCAAGACAGTTCAAGCCATGATTTGTCATGTTTGTGATGAGTATTACATACAGCTCATGAAAACCCCAAATCCATAATCTCAGAAAATTAGAATATGACTCCAGCCTCAGTCCACTCCTTGTGAAAGTCCCCAACACTTTTGAATGGCCTTTGCCTGACAATCCTCTCCAGGCTGCGGTCATCCCTGCTGCTTGTTCACATTTTCTTCCAAACTTTTCCCTTCCACAGAAATTTCTATTAATGTGCTTTGATACAGCACTTTGGGAACATCCAACTTCTTTTGCAATTACTTTTTGAGGCTTTCCCTCCTTATGGAGGGTGTCAATGATGGTTTTCACTTGCCATTGCATAATACCGTTTAGAAATTTATTGCCAACAGATACCGCCCTTACACTAAAACTCACATTGTATAAAAGTACAAAAAGCATTCAGTAATAGGTGTAGCTATGGCGAGTGTTCTTTATTTACTCACATATGAAATTTGAATAATACTTACCTTGATGGAGCCTGAGCTGGATTAACCATTTGATGAGTGACCATTACTACATCTGAGCCGATCTGGTTTAATTAATCTGAATCTGAATTGTTGTCTTTTTTTTTCCTTTATTATAGTAGGAGGTTCACAGAAAAATGGTCATACATCTAGTAAACATTGTTACTGAGAGTAGAGAGGTAAATATACATGTGCAATTTGAGCTAAGTAGGAAAAACATAATTCAACAAAAGAGATATTCATTGTTATAGTTACAAAGGGAAAAGCTCTACTTGGAATAAGCAGTAAAGTGTCAGACAGTTCTACGTTATCTATAAAATGGAACCCCTGGCCACAGAGCCATAATTAACATTGCTTCCTCTAAACCTCTATTTTTGAAGTAGTGATGGAACAGGTATAGGGGTATAGAGATAAGTTGCTATAGGGTGGAAGGGTGGAAGAAGGGGGTTCTGGTTGAGATTTGAAGAAAAGGAGGTGAAACAATAGCTGTCAAGGAAACTGAAAGAAGAGAATTGGAGGGGACCTGTGTTCGGGGAAAGTGAGAGGATGAATGGGGCTTACAGCGACAAGGAGATGTAACAACTCTGGATGGGGGGAAATGGAACAGATAAAGAAATGATCTAGAAAAAGAGGCTTGATTAGGTAAAACAACATCAAGGAGTTATTCTGGGGTGTATTGGAAATCTGTTCAATAGTACCAAATTTTGTTGCATTTTTTCGTGCCAGTGGTAAAGGGAAGCTGTTGGATCTTCTATTTGCATGATTTAATTGATGCTTGAGAACCAGAGTTCTAGCTTTTGTAGTAAGAAGTGCTTCAATCGGATAGGGGTAGCTGCTCTATCAGTGTTTAAAAGGTAAATTAATAGTGAGTCTTCATATTTTTCATGTGAGAGAGTGTTGACATGGAATAAGAGTGTGAGCAGGTCCATTTTTAGGTGAATTTTTCTTCACTTTGTGGTAGATGCATATTAGAGTCCCAAAAAGTGGTGAGAAGGCAGAAGTCCAAATATATATGTAGGAATATGTGGGATTTGCACCTTCAGCATATGGAGGGACACTGTGGGTTCATCTTATGTAAGCAATATGGGATCAGGTACAAGCTAAGTAACTTTTAGTCAGAATCTTGGATTATGTGGAATGTTGTCTTTGATATCTGAGGTCTTCTTTAATTAAATAAATATACTTGGATTTTGATGTGGTGCTCATATTCTAATACCTTTCATTGCTCACCCAATGTGTGTTTTAGGCCCATTTGTGTAAGCTACCTAGTCAAAGTCCCCACTGCATGGACTCATCTTTACAACAAGGAACAAATTAATTTTGGAACTACCTACCTACATCTTCCAAACTTTAAAATTCACCTGTACACTGAAAGGTTCAGCTTAGCAGGTTATTGTGTGTTGTAAGGAAACTTTTGCATGTCATATACTGTTTTTGTGGGTATCGATCCCCTTAAAGAGCAGTTAGAGATCAAAAATTAGAACTAATGATCCACTGCCTAATGTGATAAGGCAGTGTAAAGAAGCAATTTGTGAAGCATACTGCAGCCATTCAAGCATCCAAACCTATTTGATGACTCAAAGATTTATTCTGAATGTTTTTTATATGGGTTACTGCACTTTTTACTTTATTGAATAAGCCTGAGTTACATTATCATCACAAATGAGAGGCTATTGTGAATTTAAATTTCTCGAGTAAGATGCTTCCAATATATGCCAAAGTGTAACATTGCAGTCACAATCTTTTAGAGCTAACTTTTGTGATGTACATATGGTAAACTTTGGAGTATTTTTAAATTGTCAATCCCTTCCAGTAATCTGTAGCAAATCCATGCTACACTTCTTGGTATTAATAAAATGTGAGGATATTACTAGAAAAGCCAGTCCCAGGACAATAGGCTTATTGAAAAAAGACCCAATCATTTAAGTTAGTATGATTCTCGGCCTTTTAAAATCATTTGAAGTTGAACTGAAGTACAAAAAGCCTCTGGATAGCTACAGGGCAGATTATTAGAAAGCATTAACTGAAACATTAGTTTAGCCACTTCTGTCATGTTTAATGTCTCTTTAGATAGAGAGCCATTTAACAAGAGCTCAAGCCTTATGTTATCTATTAACTACAAAGAGTTAGTCTAGTCATGAGAATACATTTGTGAACCAGCAGTTTGAATCATGACCAATATATCTTGCTGTTGTTGTTTTTCTTCTTAGTTCACACTTGCATGTACGTATAAAATGCTCTTCAAAACAATGTTTTTTTATATTTTATGTGGTCAGTTCTTATCAGAATAGCATAAAAAATAAATCATAAGAGTGAAACATTTTCTCATAATCTGTACATGCTAAAGCCTTACACATCCTTTATGCCTAATTTGCCTTTTGGATAGTGGAAATGTATAGATAAAAATGTTTCTATCATTTAATACATAACATTTATAATCAACAGAGAAAGCGCAGTCAGTAAAAATAAATGATACAATAAAACATACATCCTTCTATCATATATAATGATGTCAAAAATTATTCAGGGGCACCAGGTTTACACTTTAAAGTAGAGGAAAGGTGTCAGTGAGATATTCTGTATAAGATTTTAATAATCCCCATAATTGCTCAAAATGGAGCAGCTTTTTCTGAAACAAAAAGTCTTGATGTTGATGTTCAAGACAAAAAATAATTATTTTTGCAAAAGTTTAAACCCTGAAGAATACCGGATATGTTTGCTTCTAATATCTTTGAATGAATTGTATTGCCCTTCATAAAAAGCCTTAAAGGTACTCTGAAGATAATTTATAAGTATTGTGGTTTGTAAAAATTACTTATGTAGCTGTCTGGTCTAAAAACCGTATTACTTTTCAGTTCCTTATTTGACTGAAGTATTTCCTATGAGATGAGTATACTGGTTCTTCAGAATTAAGACTGAGCACCATTCATCTGTCAATAAAATGTTGCATTCCTACATCAGAGAAATTTATTGACTAGTAGGTTCCAAAAAGCCAAAGAATCTTATCTGGAATGTACATAAATACATCCTCATCTTTAATAGGGGCATTTAGAGTGTTGCCATTTTCATGAGCATTTTATAAGTTGGGCAAGCATGTATTTCCATCTAAGCAGTAACAATATTTATCATAATAAACATGTTTTAAATTTACTAAGCTGAATTTTTTAGGTTATATTCCAGATCTGGGATACTTGAAACTCTTTGAGGAATGAAAGAGGGCTAATATAAAACCATTGTAGGCAAGAATAGGTTTTAAAAGGGGTTGAGTAAACAAAAAACTCCTTGCCATGTCCGGATACTGTAAAAATCTCAAGACATCTATTAAAGGTCTAAAGACCTAAGGATGACATACAGTTTTTATATCTAGTTTTTTTACACAATAAAACCATAAGGAATAGGCACAATAGTGTAAAAACAGTCAACTTTATTAACCAGAATAAAGTTCCAATTTCTGTACATTAATTACTAATTTGTCTAAAAAGGTAAGAAAAGTTAAGAAATGTAGTGGTTAGTAGGGATGAGCAAATCATTCATTTTTGTGAATGATCAGCAAACCTATTGTAAAGTCCAAACTTCGATCCAAACCCATTGAAGTCTATGGAATGAATCTTGAAATTAAATTCTAGCCATTTTCAAGGCTTATAGACAAGAATTATCAAAAAAAGGGTGCGGGGCATGGGGGACAGATATCAATCCAAAAAGAAAAAAGAAAACATGCAGCGGGGAGAGGGTCCATCTTTAACCACTTCCGTTCTGGTCAATGTACATGTATTCTTACACGGTCAGGTGGGTGCTCTCTAGTTCCAGTAGGTCTGATCTGTAACCTTTGATCATCAATTACAGTACCAGTTCACTGTGATTGACCTTGGTACCATGTGATCACAATTACAGTAGTAAATAAGGCTGTCATTCATGATACCTTGCCTGCTACTGTGTGATCTTTTTTTTTGGTCACAGCAATCACACTGTACCTGGCCAATCACATCATCACAGTAATAAACAAAGTTTTCTTCAATGAAACCTTTGAACAGTGTTACTGATTGCATTTACAGTGATCATAACTGTAATAAGAAAACACTGTGTAGAAAAAATCCCTGATCACCCCCTCTCTTCCCCCAGATTATACAATGTCACTCTGGTGACAATATGCAAAAACATGTAAAAATAAACTTGTAAAAATTGTAACAAAAAATGTTTAAACAATTATTAAAAAGGGATTTTTGTGCATACTGTCATCAGAGTTAGTGCAGTGTCATTATGTACAGTGGCTGAAGGTTCCATCCCATTCAAGACACTTTGGAACCTTCAAGATCCCGCACCTGATCCGTAACTACCAAATCTGGAGAAACCACACTGCACAGCTTTCTCCATTCACCATAAACATGCCAGAGCTTCTCAAACTTTACTTTTGAGAATTCTGTGTCCTTTTCATACACATGTGCTAAATTAAACTATGTCAGGGTCTCACACTGTTACATTGCATATTGTCATGCTTGTCTGTTGATTACTGTTGTATTTGCATGATTACTCATTTGTTGTCCATGTATTCTAACAAATGCAGAATAAGTGACATCCTTATTATACCTCCTCATGTGTGACCTGTCCACCTACCTTGTGATACCTGACCTGTCTACCAGTCTCATGCCTGACCCAGCTGCCTACTTCCTCATACCTAATCCATCAATCTTCCTCTCCTACCTGACCTGTCCACCTACCTCCTCATATCTGACATATCCGTCTACCTCCTCATACTGTACCTGTCCACCTACCTCTTTTTACCTGACTTGTCCAAGGTGAGCCTCACAGCTTGAAATCGTGATCAACATCTCCCATGTATGTCAGTGTATTGCCAGGTCTGTCTGTTGGCTGCTCTTATATTGTCATGATTACTCATTTGTTATCAATATATTCTAACAAATGACATATTGAAGAGAAAGTCCAGTGAGGAAAATTCAGGGCAGGGGGTGAGTATGTGCTGAAGGTGTTTTTTTGCCATGGATGTAGAGGGGTTGTATTGGCAGGGAGTTGGGGGGGTGTTCTAAAAGATACATTAAAGATACAGTATCTGCTGGAGGGCATCACCTGTAGAAGCTGGGCTGGAGAAGGACCTTCTCTCTCTATGAAGAGTGTCTCATGGAAGCTGGATGGACGACATATGTTCTTGGACATTATGAGTAGTACCATGGCCTAGGACTCCAGGTGTGAATGTACTGTGGAGGTTAATGCCAGAGGTTGTTGTTGGGACAGGGACTGTTCTGACAGAGTCTCAGATTAGCTGGCTATCCCCTCTACCTCCACCAGTATCCTGCACCCTCATCCCTCTCCCCTGTTTGAGTACTTCAGTTAATCTACCCCAAAAAGACATCCCCTAGACCAGGGGTCTCAAAACTATGGCCCTCCAGGTGTTGAGGAACTGCAAGTCCTATGAGGCCTTGCAATACTCTGAAAGCCACAGGCAAGACTCCCAGAGTCATGATGGGACTTGTAGTACTTCAACAGTTTGGAGATCCCTGCCCTAGACTGAGCCTGTGTCTGTTAGTGTGCTTGGAACTGGTGTCTGGGTTATTTTTAGAAGTCCCATCAAGGACAAGTGCTACACGTTTATGAAGTCTTCCTGACACCAAGGATGGGACCTCCCATTGTGTGATTAGTCAATAACATCTGCCTATCTGTGGTAACTGGATCAAGGTGTTGGCACTGTCCAATTGGATATAAATGCTGGAGAAATTTCAAGACACTCATTAGAAATGAAGAGGCTTGGACAAACTAGAAGATGTCTTCAATGGTGCAGAACAAGTGCAGTTGCATGTGACTAACTTCTACTCGAAATATAGTATAACAGCAACTGTTTCCCACTGCAAGGTCAGGAAGTGCATTATTGGTAATTGGTTGCTGTAGCCACATTAGTTTGCTATTTTCCCAATTGTGGATGACTTGGGTTGTGGCAAACACATGTCAAGCCATCAAAACACATATGAGACCCAATTTGGATCCTAACCTATTGTTTAATAAACACTGCCATAAGCTTTGCTGCCATGCATTGCAGTACCACAAATGTGCCTCATATGCAAAATATTTTCATACAAGAATGTAAAAAAACATATAAAAAGGTGTTACCTTCTTGTGCTCTACATTTTACTTAGTACTTCCATAGTGATTTATATAATGCTACCCCACAAATCCCTAGTTAACCTGAATACATGGTTGCAGACACAAAGAAGTGAACATCAGATAATTACTTTCATGATAGGTATATGCAAGTAATGTGTAAGTGTAATACCTTCAGGTATATATAACCTTTCACAGCAACCACAATAATCTCCCAAAAAATTCTTTCATGTGCCTTTTTTCTTCTGAAGGACAGATACATTTTTTCAGATATTATCCATGGTCAGTATCTCCTTCATGAACTGAGAAGCTGCCTCACAAGGTAAAACAATCATGTAAATCCTGACTGAGGCAGATCAACCACCTGATGCAGCTTCTCATATTGTGATTTGTTACAATTTGCAATACTGCAGTCTTAGGCCTATTTCATACTGGCATTGAAAGCAGGTGTTTGAGGGGCATTTTTATTTCCCCTTTAAATACCTACAGTATACAAATGATACTATGGACAGAACACAGTGCTGTTCCCATATTCAAAATATAGAACATTAGCATTGCATCACTTCAAAATTATCTCCTATCTAATGCCCAAACTAACGCTATAGGAGCTTTTGTTGAGAGTTAGAAATGTAGTCATGTGTGAACAAGCCCTTAATGATATCTGGGGGATGAGACTGAGGAAATGCTTTCTTCTGCCAGCAGGAGTCTGATGACATCCTCTCAGTCTAGGCAGTGTCTTGATTGGAGCTTTTTCATGATAAATGTAAAACTTTTTTAAAAGTATTGATGTATATGTTGATGTATAAGAATTTATTCTTATATACCGAAACGGTTTCCCTCAACAAAAAAGTTTTACAATGTATTATGTCAATCTTTAATTTATGTATTTGTAATATAGTTTCAATTGGCTGAGCCAGAATGCAAGAGCATGCCATCATAGGCATGCAATGATAATGTCATCCCAATGCTCTCAGCAACAGGGCAATGACTAGGGAATGCAGTTCTCAAGACAAGCATTACAAAAATGCATCTCTCCTGCATACGCACTGAAGCACATGGACAACTACTCAAGGTCCCAAGTATTAGCAAAAATAATGTATACTGTTTATATAAAACTGTGCTCCAGTGAATACAGTAGATACTGTATTTAAAAACAGTAAACAGATATTTAAAAAAATATATATTTTTAGTATGGTAACCAGATGAATAATACTTGGTGAAGGCATGTTTTCTTTTAGATAACTACTATTGCTAATTGTCTGCTAAACGCCAAAGTTCCCAACAGGTACAGATGTTCAAATGAATATCTTTCTCAGTAAGCAGTGCGCTACAGAAAATATGTACCTAAAAGCCTATATATGTAAATCTGATACATTCAAATGTGTATTAGGTGAAAACTACACAACAATAACAAGATCTTTATGTGTGTGTATTCTTCTACAAAACCCAACAATTGACATCAGAATGTACTGACAGTTTCCTTCTAAAATACTGTAAGTTTGATTAAAAATTTCCAGCTCTCTGGTCTGCAACACTTGTTTTCGGTAGTTATCCACCACTTCAAGTTGTAACAGATGAATGCAGGAAAATGAAAAAATCTGTCACGTACCTGAGCGAAGGCTGGAGTAGAGAGAGGGCTCCCCTTGCTGCTGAATGCAGTGCGCCCCTGGAGGTGGAGACAGTGCCCAAAGAATCATGGGTTGCCAGTGGTGTTGCTGCTTGGTGATGCCTGATGAGATGAAACCCGTGAGTGCTCCAGAAGCAGGAGAAGTTTCTCCAGAGGACTCGTGGCTCCCGGAGGATGAGTAGAGTAGTCAGTAGCCAGAGCCAGGGTCAATACGGAACAGCAGACAGAAGCCAGATCAGGATCAAGCCGTGGTCATACACAGAGCAGCAGGCAGCAGCAAGGTCAAGATTAAGCCAGGGTCATACACAAAGCAGCAGACAGGAGCAAGGTCAAGATCAAGCCGAGGTAGAGAGCCAGGAAGAGAGCCAAAGCAAGGTCAGGGTCCAGCTGGGTCGGTAACGGGTAATCAATAGTAAATACAGGAACACAGGAACTGGGGGGCTGATGATAATCCAGCAATTACTGAGCAGAATTACAGTCCTTATAAAGGCCACTGATTGTTGGCAATTATCGAACACTGCATGTGCCGATGCGTTTTCGGCACAAGAATGCAAAATTACGCGCCGCCCGCCTATGCGCATGCGCACATTTTTGCGTGAATTGGTGTGGCCATCTTGAGTATTGGCACATTTGCCAGGCTTCCTCGCCTTTTCTCCTGACAAAATCATTCATCTCCGTGGACTTTTCACAGTGGTGTGATATTTTGGTGTATCTTGATATCATTGTAAGTATGATGTGGCTTATTTATGTCTTAATTTAAAGGGTTAGTTCGCCTTCACCAAAAACCTGCCTATGCAGATACAAGAGGTACATAAATGGCTTGCACCAATAGCGAGGACATTATTCAACTTTAGTCACACAGTTTGTTTTAATCCACAGACGCCTCTTACCTACATAGGCAGTTCTTTGGTGAAGATGAAGTATCCCTTTAAGACTACTGTTAGAACAAGGCTAATTTTAGAATAGTCAGTGAAAGATTAGTGGTAAAGATAGCCAACAGACTGTAGTGAGGAGTTAAAGAAGCTTAGAATACAAGTTGTAAAGAGGGCCACTAGCTAAAATGTGAAGAAAATGTATTCACATGTAAAATATGAAGAAAATGTATAAAGTGCTTATTTTAACTATGCTCAAACACTTAAAGCATATATGGTAAAAATACATTTTTGTAAATGGCAAACTAGGTGATGCCTTACAGTATAACGTTCTTTTGTTTGTAACAGCATGTAACTTTGTCTCTAGAAGAGGATCTTATTGAATGATACAAAAATGTTGTACTTTTATGACATAGGATCCTCTGCACTGACAAAGGCCATGTGACCCCTGCCTCAGCACTGTTCATATACCTTGGCACTAAAGGAATGCTAAAATAGCTGCATTAAAGAAAAAGTCTTTGTTTTGGGGTTATTCATTTTTTCTTGATATAATGCAGACTGAATGGTAATATAAAGGTGTGTTAAACTTTCATGATACATCTGCATTATATATGGTGTCATTACTGACATGTTTTTGAAGGGCTTTTTGCTTCAGAGTGAGTCTGTGCTTGGAATATGTATATTAATATCAACTGTTGTGACTATAATAAGGATGACAGCCTTGTAACATATACAGGTCCTTCAAAAACAATCAACTATGGCATCTTCCATATTACTATCTTGACCAGGTTTGCCTTCAAAGGCTTGTTAAAACCCCACCACTACAGATATTTAAAATCAATGTATGCCATATGATGACAAATACAGAATGTTTCATTCATCTCAACATATGACAGGTGTTATATTGCTCTGCACTGTGCGCTTCTTAATAACAGACAATTGCATGATCTCCCATACCCTTTAAATAGGTTTCCCAAGAAAGACCCACTAAATTGGCAATTAATTTTAAAAGCAATTATGTAAAATCATGCTGTCAAACATAATTATGGAAAAAAAAACTCTATCAAGTTAATGACAAGGATAATAACAAAAGATATGATATAATCAAATGCAGCAAAAAAGGTGGTGTGCTATATCTAGTATCAAAAAACTAATAGAAAGATTAATTAAATCAAAAGATTAGCTAGTATGAATTCTTAAAGCTATCCTGACCTTAAATATTATAAAAAATAAAATTAGATAATGTTATCGATATTATATGGAGATTATTTGGCATAGAAAAGCAGAAATAAAAACCTTACAAAAATGTTCATGTTGAACAATAAGTGCACATGCCACTATATACTGTACTCATGGAATCCCCACCCAATAGGCAGAGGAATAACTCCATCTTTTAATGATAATCCCTTATTTTTCTAAATAATTTCACATATACTGTAAATAATGCAAAAGAAGATCCAGCTTAACCAACTAGTGCTGACCACCTCCCAGCCCCCCCCCCTTTAAAGGTTCTAAAAGTTCGGAGGTGGGCCCTTGGGTAATGTATCCGCTGTGATTGACTGTAACAGCAGTCATATGATCAGAAAGCTCCCGATCGCAAATATGCAGCAGGAGCTTACCTATCACGGCTGGCTACCATGCTGGAATTAAGGCCCACCCACCGAGCGGCTGCATATATGCGTGAGGCCGGTGTCAAGAGGTTAATGAGATGGGAGACTGAATGTAATACAAAACAAAAACTTGCTTAAAGTACAATTCCATGCTCTAACTAAGCCTAAAACGTCTCCCAAGCCTCTTCTAACTACCCTGTAGAAGACGATGCTTATACTCACCTATTTCAGGACACTCTGTCCTGCTCACATGATCTCTTCAGCAGCTAGCTTCAGGGGCAAGGAGAGAGCGCTGACAGGAAATGAAAAGACTAGGTTGGTCACAGCACCCATAGGCATTCTATGGGGTATCCTTTGTTGGCTGTCCCTCCTCTCCCTTAAAGCTGCTGCTAGGAGCCAATCACGTGACTGGATCAGATCGGATCCTCCCCCTAGAATAGGTAAGTATAAGCAGTGTAAATAATGTGCGCAGTTAATAAAAATTCATAAATGCATGAAAAAATAAAAAATAACCGCATGAAAAATTGAATAAAACTAGAAAATAAAAATAAAAGTGATTGCTGCTAACGCATTAATTATTGGTTTTCATCACATTTCAGAAAAATGTATAACCTCCTCCACGATGCAGAACAATCTCATTAAATAATGAGATGTGATTTATCTCTTCCATTTTTTTTTCTCAAGCTCTGTGACTTGTGCACACACCCCGTGATGATATGCTCTCGCCTTGTGCAATAGACCTCAATACAGTTCAAGGTCTTAACACACTTGTTGCCACACCTTGGGCATATGTGGTATCAGCTATTCCCCTCGTTCCTTCTTCCTCAGTATTCATCACCACAGAAACATCACATGCAAAGATAGAATGAGACCACAATAGTGCTCTCTGGATAGTAACAATTTATTAGAAGTCCATAAAATCAACACTTGCATTTAAAAAGCACCCAGAGTGCTATGTATCTCAGCATGAATAAACATGGGTCATAATGATTAGTATAACCAGTGTTTTCATACCCACAGTAACAGAACACGTTACTCTCCTGTACCAGAGCTTCCTCAGCAGGACAAATGCATGCGTCACAGAGCTTGAGAAATGGAGAAAGAAGAGATAAATCACATTGTGGTGGTGGAGGAAATATAGCTTTATTGGATATTGAAGGACCATTATATTGTTTTGAATTAAGGATCGTCACATTATTTGAGGGGATTGCTCTGCATCGTGGAGGAAGGTAAGTATAAGCATCTTCTTTCTACAGGGTAGTTAGAATAGGAATTAGAAGGGGGGTGGGGGGTGGGAGTCATTTAAGCAAATTTATTTAGAGCCTAACTATATGAACTTACATAGTTTCTCAAGCTTCCAAGGAGCCCCAAAATACCCAGTTCTCAAATATGCCAAAACAATTTTTCCAGGTAAAGCTGTACATTTCCTTCCATACCTCATGCATATTACTATTGTGAACCTCTATATTAAATTATAATGTCTTTACATTGTAATGTCTGCGGTGTCAAGTCTTCAAGAGAATTTGAGAAGTACTGTACAGAGTTACAGGAGGCTTGGCAGTGAGACATGGTGAGGTAGCAGTACCTGCCTGCTATGCCTACATAAAATTCCATCTTTGTTATAATCCACTTTTTAACAATAGAAGGATAGATTAGTGAAGTAGGTGCCACAATTGAATAGCTCCTAAAATATTAGAAACGCTTTAAGCAATTTTTTAATTAATATAGGATCAATTGAGTACTGTCCATGATACTTTTTTTATTTGCACTAACATACAATTTTGAGGACAAGCTTTCGGGGAATGTCCCCTTCTTCAGGTCTAAGCAGTACTGAAACAAAGATTTAGCAGAATGTTAGAAGAGATGTAGGGGATGGGAAAAAAAACTGAGATAAGAAACAGCAAAAGCAAAGTCTGGGGGGGGGGGACAACTCTAGCAGAGGCAGTCATGCTTGAGCTGATAGTCATAAGACTGTTGGATAATGATTGAGGAATCCCATGTCCAAATTCAGGCCGTTATCTCTTGTGTCAAATAGAATTATCATTCTTAGTTCAAAAGTTTTTCTTTCCTGAATGGATTTGAAATTTCCTTTAAGAACCAAAACATTGAGGTCTTCCATAATGTGGTCCGGTTGTGCGAAATGGTATCCCACAGGTGTGCAAAGGTCATCTTCTTTATGTTCCTTGATGGTATGTCTGTGCAAATTCATCCTTGTTTGCAACTTCTGTCCTGTTTTGCCAACATAAGATCCTTTGCTGCATTTTCTGCACTGGATAAGGTACACAACATTACTGGAGGTGCAGCTGTATGATCCGGAGATATTGAAGATCCCTTTTGAGTGTCTGACACTTTTTGATGGATTGATTTGGTTGCACAGTTTGCAGCGTTTCTTATTGCAGGGTTTGCTTCCAGTATTTGTGACATCTTGATCAGAAAGAAGTTTCCTACTGATTAGTTTATTTCTGAGGTTGGGGGGTTGTCTGAAAGCTAGTATTGGTGGTTGCTGGAATATTTCTTTCAGAGTTCCATCCTCTGTTATGATGGGTTGTAAATCTTTGATTATTTTTCTTATTCCTTCTAGTGCTGGGTTGTATGTGGTTACTAGAGGTACACGGTTGTTTGTTTTTTTCTCCTTGTACTGAAGTAGATTTTCTCTTCGGGTTCTCAAGGCTGTGTTTATGTCGGTGTTGATAGTTTTGTCCTCGTAACCTTTCTTATGGAAGGCATCTGCTAGTGTCCCGAGATGTTTATCTCTGTCTCTTGGGTCAGAACATATTCGGTGGTATCTAATGGCCTGACTGTGTATGATGGCACGTTTCGTGTGTTGGGGGTGGAAGCTAGAACTGTGGAGGTAGTTGCATCTGTCAGTGGGTTTCCTGTATATTGAGGTGTGAAGCGTATCATCCCTAATGTATACTGTGGTGTCTAGGAAGTTGACGTGTGTGTTTGAGTATTCCATTTTTAGTTTGATTGATGGATGAAAAGTGTTGATCAATGAGTAAAATTGTTTTAGGTTTTCTTCTGTGTCCATATGATTTTCTTAGGTTTTCTTCTGTGTCCATATGATTAGGTTTTCTTCTGTGTCCATATGATGAAAATATCATCAATATAGCGATAGTATCTGTATGGTTTTTGTTCCATGCTATTCAGGAATTTTCCCTCCAGGTCAGCCATAAATAAATTGGCATATTGGGGTGCCATTTTACTTCCTATCGCAGTACTCATACATTGAAGATAGATGTCTTTATTGAAGGCAAAGTAGTTGTATGTAAGTATGAATTCAATGAGCTGTGTAACATCCTCAGCAATGTATTTGTGGTTTGGTGAGGATGATAAGGATCTGTGACATGCAGCTAATCCATCCTTGTGAGGGATATTACTATGCAGGGATACTACATCCATAGTCACTAGAAGTGTATTAGATGGTAATTGCTGTATGTTGTTGATCTTGTTCAGAAAGTCAGTTGTGTCTTGCAGGAAACTAGCAGTATTCTTGACTAACGGTTTTAAAATTTTTTCTACAAAGCCTGAGATTTGTTCGGTGAGTGTATTCATACCTGTTATGATGGGTCTGCCTGGATTTCCTGGCTTGTGGATTTTGGGCAGCATGTAGAAGTCCCCGATTTCTGGATGATCCGGAATCGCATTTATAAGTTCTGAATGTAGGTGGGCTGGAAGTGTTTTAATGAGACCTTTTTAATTGCTTTGTAAAGTCCTGGGTTGGATCATAATCCAGTTTCTTATAGCAGATGGCATTTTCCAGCTGCCTCTGGCCTTCTTCTTTGTATTTGTTTGTATCCATCACAACAACTGCTCCCCATTTATCCGCTGGTTTGATGGTGATGGCCTGATTATTGCGCAAATCCTGTATAGCCCTTCACTCTAGTGGTGAAAGATTGTACAAAATTTTCTTTTGCTGGGTGGATATCAGGGATGTAGCTCGCAATCTGAAACTGTCAATATAGGTGTCCAGTTTGGGGTTGCGTCCTTGTGGAGGTGTGAAGCAGCTGTTCTTTTTCTTTGTGTAGCACTCCATTGTCCTAGGATTCTTTTCATTACTGTGGAAATATTCTTGGAGCCTTAGTCTCCTGAAGAAATCCTCCATATCTGACAATAATTGTAAATGATCCAATTTGGTGGTTGGGCAGAATGTAAGGCCTTTGGAGAGGATGGTTAATTCTGGTTCAGAAAGTTTATGATTTGACAAGTTGATGGTTCCAAGTTCCTCTGTTATATCCACATTTTCAGTCAGGTCAGCACTTACACAAGGGATACCTTGGGATTCCAGATTAGATTCCAGGTCACTGATAGTAGGAGGTATAGATGTTGGGTTGCTTTTATGTTTAGGTTGTATCCAAAAGGTCTGCTCTTGGTGTAGCTTTTGAAGTTTTTTTTTGCTTCCCATTCATGGCAAGTTTTTGTGTTTGTCTTTGTAAAATTTCCAATTCATTCTTGATTTGGTTAATGTTGGTAGGGTCCAATGATGGTATGGTTTCAAACAAAGATTGCTTTTGTATCCTGATAGTTACCCTTTTTCCATACAGTTTGTGAATGAGGTTATTCCTTAATCTCTCGCTGGTGCATCTGCAGAGTCCTTCTGCATAAGGAGAGTTGATTGTATTTATGCAAGGATTTTTAATCCGGAGGCCTTGTGGTATGAGATTCCTCTTTTTGCATCTTGAGAGAAAGAAAATATCACTGTTGATCTGTGTTTCCTTTGTGATTAGGTTGGTTAACTGCTTTTTTATGCAGCTATATGCGGTATCATCCATTTTGCTTGAGGTGATTGTAGCCGTATTAGTGCATTTGCGACAGGAACAATTGAGTACTGTCCATGATACTTTTTTTATTTGCACTAACATACAATTTTGAGGAAAAGCTTTCGGGGAATGTCCCCTTCTTCAGGTCTAAGCAGTACTGAAACAAAGAGATGTAGGGGATGGGAAAAAAAAAACAGAGATAAGACACAGCAAAAGCAAAGTCTGGGGGGGGGGGGGACAACTCTAGCAGAGGCAGTCATGCTTGAGCTGATAGTCATAAAACTGTTGGATAATGATTGAGGAATGCCATGTCCAAATTCAGGCCGTTATCTCTTGTGTCAAATAGAATTATCATTCTTAGTTCAAAAGTTTTTCTTTCCTGAATGGATTTGAAATTTCCTTTAAGAACCAAAACATTGAGGTCTTCCATAATGTGGTCCGGCTGTGCAAAATGGTGTCCCACAGGTGTGCAAAGGTCATCTTCTTTATGTTCCTTGATGGTATGTCTGTGCAAATTTATCCTTGTTTTTCCTGAATGGAAAGAAAGGAAATTTCAAATCCATTCAGGAAAGAAAAACTTTTGAACTAAGAATGATAATTCTATTTGACACAAGAGATAACGGCCTGAATTTGGACATGGGATTCCTCAATCATTATCCAACAGTTTTATGACTATCAGCTCAAGCATGACTGCCTCTGCTAGAGTTGTCTCCCCCCCCCAGACTTTGCTTTTGCTGTGTCTTATCTCTGTTTTTTTTTTTCTTTTTTCCATCCCCTACATCTCTTCTAACATTCTGCTAAATCAGTTTCAGTACTGCTTAGACCTGAAGAAGGGGACATTCCCCAAAAGCTTGTCCTCAAAATTGTATGTTAGTGCAAATAAAAAAAGTATCATGGACAGTACTCACTTGTTCCTGTTGCAAATGCACTAATATGGCTACAATCACCTCAAGCAAAATGGAAGATACTTTAATTAATATCGAATTTAAAAAAGTAAAAAATGGTCACAAAATATTCAAAACAATATCTCCTCCTGTTGTAGAATAAACCTTAAAGACTAAGAAGAAACTGTGTCTATTACAGTATGGTCAGAGGCATTTACAATATGAAGTGACATACAGCCAGTCATGCACTGGTCATTTCTGTGCACATTAAAAACATGAATAATCTGCATACCAAACTCTCTTGTAAATCCATTTGGTACTAACATATTAAACTGAAGTGTTTATAATGTAATATCCTTATCTTGACACGTCTTACACAGTAGCAGAAAAGAAACAATTTAAAGTTTCAGCATTCTTATTCTCATCCCGTAAAGACACCTTGTAATGCTACAGATAGAAATGAGATGGTAATAATCAGCATACAGATAAAGTCACGTCCAACCTGTCATGGGTCCCCCACACACCACACCCACAGCGACTAGCTAACCAAGGCACGCACGTGCGGCCGTTACAGGGCGGTAAAGAGGGAATAAAGGGGACTTACACTTTGAATATATAAAACCATATATAAGATCAGCTGTGATACCTTTTCACAGCCCGCACTACCTCTGGCCACCACCAGATGGAGACTCCACTCCAATCCAGCTGGTCGACCACACACTAGCAGATACAAATCTTACATACAATCTGGTGCACTGATTAGAGTTGAGGACCAGCTTAGTAATTACCCACCCTTCTAAGGTCCCTCCAGCTATCTACTGCTTGAACCCCGGTGTTAATCACCCTTCCACTGTCCACACACCCCCCCCCCGCACCAGACACACAACAAAAGGTAGCTGCCACCACCCAACAGTTTATCCGCAGAACGGTCTGCTGGGACACCCCACACACACAGATCTCCATCTGGCCGATCTGTTACCTTTTACAATCTGCACGCAATCTGCCCACACACAATGCAATTGCATACAGATTGGCAATGAGCTTGACTGAGCGTTTAAAGGCACTAAAATACAATGCAATTTAATCTAATCCAATCTAATCTCTCCAATCTAATCTCTCCAATCCAATCTCTTTGAAGATATGAGCACGTGCTTAAATACACAGAAGTCACTAATTATTTTAAGATTTAATTTCCCGAAGTGGGCAGTGCATAACATATGTACAAAGTATAAAAAGTTACAGAAATACAAAAAATACAAGAAGACACACAAATGACTATTCACTATAAAATAAAAAGGGAATAAAAAACAGAAGTAAAACTTTACCTGTATTTACCCTGTGACTGGAGCAAGTCAGAGAAACAGCAATCCGTTAGTTGATCGACCAGCTCCATACGAATCACAAATGTACCAATGTCCGGGTACTCCTTTTATGGGGATCTGGACATAGGCGGGACATTAGTCCTTGGCCAGTTGATCTTGGGGGGGTGGTCCTGACCTGCCCACAGGATGTACTGTGTGCTGACCTGCCCAAGTTCAATCGGGCCATCTAATCGGGGATTAGATTTCCGACACCAGCGCATTGGCCCGATCGCGACAGTACCAAACACCATTCGACTGTTGCAACCCAGCACCACCTAACCATTTCCTGCATTTTCCTGGCATTCTCCCCAAGCCACAAATATGATTTTTATATGCAGATGCAGCGCACAGATTGCCCTACAAGAAGGGAGCATGTTCATCACTCTGCAACTAATATTTTAGCTTTTATGAGAGATTAAACATACCTCTTTTGATGTATGGATCCCGTTAGTGCTTTCAATGTCAGGCAGACACCCTGCCTGCTTGTCATTTCCTCCAAACCGGTTCTCCCAGAATGTGATAACCTTATCAACACACAAAATGTGTCACATCCAGGAACCCCGGATTTTCCACCTAAATGATGCTAATTCATGACCACTAATTGATGACCACTGTCTGAGCATCTCTGACTGAATATACATCTGTAATGAAAAGGGCTGAATCTACATTTAATCTACTCAAATCTGTACATTTATGTCACATGTGGATGCACTATGGTCACGATTACATATTGCCACTGATCCTATCCTATCCACTCAAATCTTACATGTACGTTACAGATACCCATTTTGTTTTTAATTAATTTTCTAAACACTATTCCTACTCCCCACATGGATTAACTGACAATGGCAATGCTCATTATGTCTTTAACCAAAAATGACAATATTGTCATATGTGTACCCTACCTTTACCGCCCCTTCTAATTCATGATTTGAACACAGTAGTTAATGGCCTAAATATAAGTAATGTGAATAATATTAGGATCTATTTTGATATTTGGTAACTCCATTCAGGAATTCAATGTCCTAATAGCGGAGATTATTGTTGCCATATATTATTTATCCCATATATGACAGTAGAGCAGGAGCGGACTGACAATTTAGGCACTCCGCACTGCCCAAGGGCCGGGTCAGTAGGGTGCCCCATGAGATGCCCCTGGTACCCTTAATATGATTTTTTGGGTGTGGTTTGAGTGTGGGTGAGGACACGGGCCCCATGATTTCCTATTGCCCGGGGGTCCTATGAGTTGTCAGTCCACCCCTGCAGTAGATGCAGTAGAGTCCTAAGACATCCAGTATGTTATGCCTGCCTATATACCATGAAAGAAAAACAAACTGACGGTCACTAGAGACTTGCTGAAAGACGCTAGGAACACTGGGGATATAGAAATCACACTGGAAGGCACCAGGAGATGCTTGCAAACAGACTCTAGGAACAAGGAGGATCCAACTACAGGATCACTACGAATATCAGAGTCACTAGTAGTCTCTCAGAACATAGAATCCTAGAATAGAGGTCATTTGGAATCTTCTCAGGAAACCAGGGACACTAGAGTCTTGAGGTCATGAGGAATATTCTCAGAAAGCCACTATAAAACTGCTCCACTTGGAAATGCATGGGGACTCTAAAAATCATCTCTGCTAGGAAACATGAGGGACATTAGAAATATTTTCCACTAGGAAATCTCTTGGAAACACTCGGGGACTGTTAGCAATACCAGCTGTTGCTCAGGCAATATCTGAGGCAATGAGCCAACTTTAAACAGAAGGAAGATGGCATGGCTGGTCTGGGCTTATAGCTAATTGAATCAACAGCAGGTGGTTACCCAGTCTTGAACACAAGTCTTTTGGGATAAAAGGCAACAGAACCCAAGCAAAAGCCATGTCAAAGTCACATGTGCCAGCATGCCTGTTGATCTTTGGGAATAAAGAAGACAGATCTGCAGCAAAGCTGCAGATATGTGACAGAGTAGTTATTTAAGCAACCCAGGTCTGTCTTCACCTCACTAGTCATTCTACTATCAGTAGTACAGCTGTACTATGAAGCTAATCAAGTTCAACATATTTGGAGTGAGAAAGCTTCAAGCCAGATAGACATTCATCCAAGCATATATGTGGGTTGAAGGGAATAGGGTGTGTCTAGATGACAGCAATGCAATTCGGCCTCTCTCAGGACTTTGTAGAGACATATGTAAACTGTCCATATGTAGCAAAATATATTTGTAATAGAAACTGGGTATACAACCCATTCCCATGTCATTTAAAGTGGTAGACAGAGTATCATATAGTAAAAGTTACTCATATTACTGAAATGACGAGAACTTTCACATACAGTATATACTGTACTTGATAAAGTTCACATTTCTATCTCATGTTCCTTAATACATTTACAGTTAGTTGTTAGAAGAAAGCTTGTAATTTAGGTTCTTTGTTGAGGTCCTGAGGGGCCAGAGAATTTAAAGTATAAATTCAGCATGCTTCTTTTCACATGAGGATTTTATCTTTATCTTCACAAGATTGGCAATTGTAAATGATAAATCCAACTGAATTTTAGTCCTTCCACTGAGGATCCATGAAATTGTTTGAAATAATCCCCTAAGGGACTTACTTTCTTTTTCCTAAAATACTACAAAGATGTTCTTTTATTCTGACTCACAGTTCCCTTTTGATTTCTCCAATACAGATTCTTTTGCATGGCTATTTGATACAATAAACCCCATGGGACAATCCATTCATTAGGTTACAGACCTTGGTATTTTTAGGAGAGCATTTACAGTAGACAACAATGTCATTAAGATTGGTAGCCCATATTCAAGTGGACAAGAGTCCATTAGTTCCGCTACTCTATTGTCCAGCATCAAAATGTGGACAGCAGCAAGTGCAGTTTATCCCACTGGGTTAGTAAATCTTGTTATTGTACACAGCCTATAATCCTCCCCTGTCTTTTTCACAGAACTTAGGGATTGATTTGCTACAAGTATATAGGCTGTTCACATTGCAAGGGCATTTCCCCCTGGCGAATGAAGTGAAGCGTAGCTGACTTCTACCATCAAATAATGTAAAAGAAAAGAAATCCCTGCAAATGATTGGGTGTGGTGAAATTTCACCACATTCAGCCAACAATCCTTTCAAAAGTGAGCCTTTAGTAAATCAACTCCATACTCTCTGATTGGTTCCTATTTAGGGCCTATTTTTAATTTTTTTTAAAGCAGCTGTCTCTAAATCTGTCCTTCAAATCGTTATGTTTCAAATGAAAATCTTTGCAATCCGAACAGTTCCTCCATTTGCGCATGAACTGTCCAGTGAGGATTCCCTTAAAATAGGGGCCATTGATGGTGGCTAGTGGTGTGCAGGAGCATATTTAGAGCTGCTGATTTTCTGAATGTGGTTTTTAGTGCATTTTGTATCCAAAAATCTAAGAATTCAATTTCCTCTCTAGATACTGTATAGGTGAGAAAAATGCTACATTCATTACTGTTAAAATTATGAAAGTCGCCATAGCTGAGATTCTCCACATCACCAGCAGGTCATCCATATAGCAGGTCATGCCATATAGAAGTCTTGTAATTCATGAATAAATGTATTATGTGCTCCAGCTACGAGATAACTTTGAGCGAACCAATTAATTGTTTCATTAAAAGTCTATCATTAACTGTTTTTGAATGTTTTTTAATGACCCAAGGGTCTAAGTGCATATAGCACTTGGTGCTGTTCAAATTTGTCCCTTCATTTCTAAACAGCATGGTCGGACTGTCCTCCCATGTGATAACGTCACTGCTATTACAACTACTACTACTACTACTGATAATGCCGTTGAGATGGATTTGTGACAGTTGTTGCCTTTGGTAACAGGGCCCACTCTGGAGACATTAACAGAAAAATCACACAACCTGTTGTGCTGTGTGTCTATCAGCAGTTGTACACATACACAGCTGGCTGAAGGATAACAAGGTGGTGCAGTACTATATGATCGTTCAGTTTTTATGAATGAGCAATCAGTGTTGTCAGACTGTGTCATAGATAGAACCAGCCTGACATTACTGATTGCTCATTCATAAAAGTGAAAGATCACACAGTGCTGCAGCATTGTGTTATCCATTGGTTGGGCTGTGTATGTGTAAATGCAACCACTGATGGACACACAGAATCACAGCTAAAAGTGATTTGTCACTATTATGTATGAATGATCAGCATTGCTTGTTCATTCATAATGGTAATATTGACTTCTGACTAACTGCTATATGTGCTTGCTTCCCTGGGAAGTGAAATAAAATGTAAAACAAATTAATGAAAGTTCTTATTTACACCCAGACCCGTCACTTTGTACTCAGGAATCAATTTAAATCTTTTACCTCACTATGTGAGTCCCATAACCTCCCCACCTCTGAATTATTTAGATATCTGCAGTTTAAACATTTCTTTGCTCCGTACACATTGGCTGCCAACCCAATTTCCTCACTGTCTCCTTTTGAGCGAGCATGTCACCGAGACCCTCATAGACGAGGTCTCATATCCTATCTATACTCCCTTTTTACAACCCCATCCGTTTCTCCATTACCCTCGTATACCGGTAAATGGGAAGCGGATTTAGGCCGGCAAATCGACCCATCAGATTGGGACCTCATTTGGAACAATACCAAAGAGTCCTCGCAAAATGTTGTGGCCCTGGAGACCAATTACAAAGTCCTGACCCGCTGGTACCTTGTCCCAACCAGAATTGAGAAATTTACTCTTGATTATCCCCCAGTTTGTTTCAGAGGCTGCGCAGACCTAGGAACATTTTTTCATATTTGGTGGGATTGCCCAATCGTCCGAACCTTTTGGGCGGAGGTATTCAGAACACTGTCTGCACTCAGTGCCACAACCCTCCAACCAAGTCCTCTAGTCGCGCTTCTCAATCACCAGCCACCAGACATTACGAAGGCAAATTTTAAGCTCATTCTACAAGTCACCACAGCAGCAAAACAGGTTATCGCTAAAGCATGGAAATCACCCTTACTGAGTACGACTGCAGTTATGACTAGGGTCACTCAGGCGATGATCCACGCAAAAATAGAAGCCACTATCCTAGATTCCATCCCCAAGTTTAAAAAGATTTGGAACCCATGGGTGGAGCATTTCCTCCCATCCAACTTTGACGAGTCCCTTCTCAACCCATAATCTATGTTTTTTGCTTTACGGGAACCATCCTTTGTTGATACTTCGGTTATTTGGCTATTTTCCTTATCCCCTTCCTTGGAGCCCTACACCCTACCCTTCCCTTTCTTTCCCCCCTCCTCCTTCCCTTCATATCAGGCTCTATTTGATAGTTGTTGTTCACTCTTGTTAGTGCTGCCTGACTAGTATAAATGGGAACCTTTACTGTTCATTTACTGTACACCTCCAATATCCCATTTGTTTACTTATAACCTATATTGTTGTACTTTAAAAACAATACAATATTTGAACAAGAAAGTTCTTATTTAATGTCAGTCTATGTCAGGACCTGGATAACCTGTTGGTGGCACTGTAGTTCCTAGAGCTGAAGGGCGCAGTTCTTGTGGCCACCAGTGAGTGTCTCCCAGCAGTAAGCAGATCCAAGTAATTAAACTCCACCTTATGTTGGCTGCTGGGAAGGTATATAACCCCCCCTTTTTTCATATACAATATATTCACGTTTGCCTTGTATACTGTTTGCTGTTTGGTAAATGGGATTTTGTTTCACTATTAATAAATGTTACGTAAATCATACTTGGTCTGATTCCTGCTTCCTTGAGTGTGGCTCACCAATCTGGTCATCTTTGCTGCCGTTGGATACCTGCACTAGGTATCTCTTACAATCTCATGTATAAAGAAGCCATATCCACCACCGCCAGAAGGCACTCTTCAGGGATATGTAAGTCTTATTGTTTGTGGAGAACATCTTCTGTGTCTAATAAAAAAGAGGGCAGATTGGTCACCAAATCTTGCAATTCCCCTTTCAATTAATTTGCCAATGCAATCCAATGAGCTGCTTATTCCAGAGACAATTTGCATGTCAGGGGGCTTTGATATATTTATGTACTGTAGCTATATGTGAGTGGATCTCTTTAATCTAGGTACTTTTGGGGAAAAAACATTATTGTAGCACAAATGAATATACTTATGGCCAAGCTTAGTAAGATTGAGAGTATTCAAATATGCATAGATCAGTCCCCATTACACCACTCCCTATCATTCCTTTATACCACTCTACTTGGGAAAGGCAATCAGAGAAACACCAAATTCTTGCAAAGCTGAAATAAGGAACTACAGGTTATCTTCACGCAGGATTAGATGTATTCCTATATAGCCCATAAAGTTTTTATTACCAGTAAATATCAAGAAAGTGGTTATAACCTACTTACCAGGTGGTAGTGAACTTCATCAGATTTACCCAATGGTCTCACCTTTATGCGAGTGCTGCGTGGAAGCCAAAGGTATTCTCCTACACATTTTCTGGAGATGTGGATATGGTAAAACTAACCAATCACTCACAGATGTTTCTTTGAGAATAAACCCAAGGTATATCTGCTCCTATGTACAGCCATTTGTCATGATGTCTCTTCTGTATGGACTTCTGTGCAAAGGCTAATACATTTTCCCTCTCATGCTCGCAGAAATTGGGCACATGATAATGCACATGTGCATATATATGCGCACATTGGTGCTCGTACCCATGCAAATGTTCATGCACGCATGCGCACACATGCACTTGTGACAGATGGTGGTGCCAAACGGCCTATTTGAACTGGGCTAGTGTTCAGGATCACTACTACTTCATCTTCAGTCTTCTGTGTTTCCTGTATTCTTGTGATCCTGTACCCTGATTCAAGTTACTTACTCGGATTGTCCTGACTACGCCCTGAACTCTGCCTGCATTGACCTTGGCTTGTCCTCTCACCTCTTCTGTCTGTTCCATCGGCGTCTGCTCCACTGATCAGCTTCCAGACCCAGCTTGTACCTAGACCACGCTTCTGCCTGTGCCCCGTACCTGATCTGTCTTGCCTGTGTATGACCCGGCCTGTCTGACTCTGCTACTTGCCTGCTGCCACAGGTACCTACCTACCACTCTGCTGTTCCTGCTGATCTACAGTCTGCTACAAGCCTCTGTCTCTTCTTCCAGCTGTCGCCAGTACCAGTCTTCTTTAGTCTGCTGCGTGCCAGTCTGCCTGCCTTACTGAAGACCCCTGATGACCTCACCTGCCTAGTGTGGTCACCTACTCTGCTGCTAGCAAGACTTACAGGCACTCATGCCACTCTGCACTCCTCTGCCTTTAGTTTACACTACCAGGGGCTCCAAGTCAGAGGTGTAAGAGAGGCATTTCTCATCATATCAGGCTCAGCTAGCAGGTACGTGATACCTTTGCAGCTTTAACAGCTTCAACTCTTCTGGGAAGGCTGTCCACAAGGTTTAGGAGTGTGTCTATGGGAATATTTGATCATTCTTCCAGAAGCGCATTTGTGAGGTCAGACACTGATGTTGGACGAGAAGGCCTTGCTCCCTGTCTCCACTCTAATTCTTCCCAAAGGTGTTCTGTCAGGTTGAGGTCAGGACTGTGTGCAGGTCAGTTAACCACTTGCCCTCCTGAGGATTTACCCTCCTTCCTGACCAGGTCTCTTTTTGCTACTCAGGGCTGCACTAATTTAACTGATAATTGCACGGTCATGCAATGCTACACCCAAACGAAATTTAAGCTCTTTTTTTCATACAAATAGAGCTTTCTTTTGGTGGTATTTGATCACCTGTGCGCTTTTTATTTTTCACGCTAAAAACAAAAAAAGACCAAAAATTTTGAAGAAAAACTTTATTTTTTACTTTCAGCTATAAAAAATATATAGTAAGCTCAAAGTTGGTTATAAAATTAGACCAAAATGTATTCTGCTACATGTTTTTGGTAAAAAAATCCCAATAAGTGTATATTGATTGCTTTGTGTGAAAGTTATAGCGTCTACAAAATATGGTATAGATAATGGAATTTACACAGCTTTTACTTTCTGACTGCCTATCACATTTCTTGAGGTGCTAAAATACCAGGATAGTACAAACACCCTCAAATTACCCCTTTTCGGAAAGTAGATATCTTAAGCTATCTGTTGAGAGTCATATTGAGTCCATGGAAGATTTATTTTTTTCCCACAAGTTTCTGGAAAATGACAAAACATTTTTTTTTTTTTACACGAAGTTGTCATTTAAATTATTTATTTCTCGCACAAGCCATGGGCATATGTGGAATTACACCCCAAAATACATTCTGCTACTTCTACCGAGTATGGGAATACCACGTGTGTGAGAATTTTTGGGAGCCTAGCCACATACAGGAGCCTGAAATCCAATGACCACTTTGAAAGCCTGAAGGTGCGTAACTTCCTCATTACACTTCCTATCACAGTTTCGAAGGCCCTGACATGCCAGGATAGCAGCAACCCCCCCCCCAATGACCCCTTTCTGGGTGCCTACTTTCCAAAAAGGGGTCATTTGGGGGGGGGTTAGGTGCTATCCTGGCATTTCAGGGCCTCCAAAACTGTGATAGGTATTCTGGAAGTGTAATGAGGAAATAAAGCCCTTTAAAAGCCGTAAGCTGCTTATTGGATTTTGGGGTCCTGTGCTTGGCTAGACTGCCAAAACGTCTCTCACATGTGGTACCGCCATACTCGGGAGAAGTAGCAGAATGTATTTTGGGGAGTAATTCTACATATACCCATGGCATGTGTAAGCAGTAAATCATTTAAGTGACAATTTTGTGTAAAAAAAAATTGTTTTTTTTGGTCATTTTCCAAAAACTTGTGGTAAAAAAATAAATTCTTCTATTGATTCAACATGCCTCTCAGCAAATAGTTTGGGGTGTCTACTTTTTAAAAAGGGGTCGTTTTGGGGGGTGGAGGCATTCTATGCCCAGCATTAGAAGTTTATGCCTCACATCAATCACTCTTCTAACCACCTGAAGACCCAGCCTTTTCTGACACTTTTTGTTCACATGAAAAAAATCAGTACTTTTTTGCTAGGAAATTAATTTAAACCCCCAAACATTATATATTTTTTTAAAGCAGACACCCTAGTGAATAAAATGGTGGGTACTACAATTTTTTATGGCACATAGTACTCGCGCACCGATTTTTCAAAAGCAAATTTTTAAACAAAAATATACTTTTTTTACTTTTAATGCACAAAAACACAATATATTGGCCAATTATTTGGTAAAATATAAAAGATAATGGTATGCCGAGTAAATAGATACCAAACATGACATGCTTTAAAACTACGCATGCCCGTGCAATGGTGACAAACTGCAAACATTTTTAATATCCATAGGCAACGCTTTAAAAGCCTTTAAAAGCTAACATTTTAGATTTACAGAGGAGGTCTAGTGTTAGAATTACTGCCCTTGATCTGATGTTCACGGCAATACCTCACATGCATGGTGCAACCGCTGTTTACATACCGACACAGGGTCAAGGCTTGTGCACACAGGTGTGCGTGCATAGGAGGGGCGATTTTTTTTTTCTTAGTTATTTTGATTCTTTTTTATTATTTTTACATTTGTACTTTTATTTTTTTTTTTTGATCACTTTTAACCTCCTTGGCGGTATTCCCGAGTGTAGCTCGGGGTAACATTTCAGTACCAAAAGCGGTAACCCCGAGCTACACTCGGGAATACCATGCGGCGCTGCTCCGGCACGTGTTCTTCACTTACCTTACCCTGCGCTCCCACGATGTGTCCCCTGCAGCGTCCCCGGCCATCTCCTCCGGCCGATGCCGGCATCCGGCTTCTGTGTCCTGTCCCTGTGATGTCGGGACGTACGGGCGCCGCCGCCGCCGGCGGCGGGAAATTTAAAAATTTTAAAAAATGTCATTTTTTTTTTTTTTTCATTTTACACAGTAAAACATTGCTGTTTCAACCTATTTCACATACATATTGTCCCTAGTGCTTTGTCCTGCGCCCTGCCTGCATTTTGTCTGTTCTTTCTGCCTGGAAACTGAGAAATGTCCATGGCGTCCAAAAAGTGTCCCTTTAGGTCAAAAGCGGTTTAGATCAGCTAGAGAACAGCAATAGTAAATCAGAACCACTTGCAGAATTGAGTGATAATGATTCGTGGGGGAAATTCGTCATCAGAAACTGAAAACGATTTTGCGACTTTGCTCAGCAATGTGCGAACTTGGCGCTCTATTTCACATTTCAGTGTTTTTGGTTTGATTATATTATTGAATTAAATTTTTTATTATTTTTATATTATTTTTATGATTATTTATTAAATTATAATTTATGATTTTGTGTTTCAAATTTTATCATACCCGGGATGTTTACTAGACTCTTGTTCGGACAGATTTCAGTGAGTTTTTCCTAAAAATTACAGCCTACAATAAAAAAAATACATATTTCCATGCAAAAAAATGGTACCGCTTTCAGCAGCAAAAATCTGAAATAATCATACCGCCAGGGAGGTTAATGCTATAACAGGGAATGCAAATATCCCCTATAACTTCAATGGGCATTGTCATATATTCTTTTTTGAGAAATCTGGGGTCTATCAGGCTCTAGATATCTCCTCTGCCCTTACATTATCTAATCAAACCAAAATCGGTGTGATCAGATGCTTTCCCAATTTACAAATGGTGCTGTTTATATCCTGCGAAACTGAAGTGATGAAATGCTTGTAGCTTCCGAATTCTTAGACTATAGAGATGATTGGCACCCCTCTGGCCTCCAATCAGCTCTATGGTCAGCTGGCAGAAACACCGGCTGCATTCTCAGGTTCCCCCGATGGCACGAGACTGCCCGAGAAGGCCGTAGAAGGCAGTGGGGGAGGGGGGCATCATCTCCCACTGCTTGTAAAAGCAATCCTGCAGCTAATTAGCCACTAGGATTGCTTTTACATGAAAGCCGATTGCTGGCTGAAAAAAATGATACCAGGATGATGCCTGCAGCTGTAGGCATCATCCTGGTATAACCATTCAAAGTCCAGTGATGTACCAGTATGTCGCTGGTCCTTGTTGGGTATATATACTATGTTCTTTTTTTTGTATGCAGCCTGTGGACTGAATGACAAAAATGAGAAGAAATCTCAGCCAGAAAATGTATGTGGTATGCCCACCATTAGAATATACCGCCCTGCATCCACCCACTTCTAATGGTGGGCACACATTAGGTCACACTTTGCCACAAGCGCCAGTTCCAAGATTGAAAAAATGTCTAAATAGTGGCACGTTGAATAAATATTGTTCACGTATAAGTGGTACCCCATATGGAAAAAGGATGACACCAAGTCCCAAACTATCTTGCCACTGCTCCCCATGTAGTCTGGGCATCCAGGGGGCTCCACGTGACTATCTTTTCCCTTGTAAATCCAAAACTTATAAGTATAGCCTGTTGCCCTCTCACAGGTCTTCTACATCTTGACCCCATATCTGGCACGCAAGCAGGGGAGAAATTGTTTGAATGCAAGGCGGCCAGAAAAATTAATGAGGGACTCATCAACGCAGATGTTTTGCTGGAGAGTATAGACATCTGCAAATTTTTGGTTGAAGTGATTTGCAAGGGGCTGAATTTTGTGGAGCCGGTCAAATTCAGGGTTACCCCAAGGATGACAGAGTGTATTGTCGTTGAAATGCATAAAACACATTATACTCTCATATCTATGCCTGGCCATGGCAGCAGAGAACACAGCATATGATGAATTGGGTCTGCGAACCAATACAACCGCAATTCATTTCTTTTAGTAATGCCCATGTTGAGGGTTAGGCCCAAAAAAAATGTCAATTCGAAAACCGTAATGAGTTTCCATGTGACTGGTCTGGCAAGGTTTGAATTTGGGTTGGCGGCGATAAATTGTTGCGCATATAAATTGCTTTGATCCACAATCAATGCATACAGATATTCTGTGAAAAACAGCTCCAAAAAGCAAGGAGGTATGTGAAAGACCAGGATGTACTAGACCGCTGGTACTCGCCAGTTCACCAAAAGGTAGAGCGGCACTAGTACTGGCACTCTGCTGCATATAAGAGTCATCAAAATTTACCGGCAAGTGCTAACAGAGATCAGGCCTGATTCTGCGAACACTGCGGTTTTGTGTGCAATATATCAAGTGACAGTGACCTACTGACACTGCACTTGCTGGGGGAGAAGGGGGGGTAAGCGTAGGGGCTAAACGCAGGTGCTGGCAGGTGCCGGGGCTGATCCCGCTAACGCTACGTTTTTGGGGACGCTATACTAATGTGAATGCTGGTATAGTGCTGATCTGATCAAAGATATTGACTCGTTCAGACACTATACTAGCAATGGAGGTTTATTGTGTATGAGCGTGCTCCTGGCAATCAAGGGGTTAAATGTGATGACTGGTGTACTGACGGGCAATCTGACACTATCTGGGAGGGGCGTGAAAACCACGGGAGCGCAAATCACGTATATATATATACCTCCTAGATTGTAAGCTTGAAAGAGCAGAGCCCTCAATCCCCTCATGTTTTGCATTGTATTGGTATTGTTCTGTCACATGTTCTGTCCCCCTTTGTAATGTACAGCGCTGAGCGAACTATTGGCGCTTTATAAATACTGTATAATAATAATAATATATATATATGTGATTTTTGCGTACCCATGCCGCCCTGTAGCAGTATTTCTGCTATATGGCGGTCAGGAAGCAGTTACAGAAGCGGTTTGTGTTACATCGCTGCGTTACTTTAACTGACAATTGCGCGGTCATGCAACACTGCACCCAAATTAAATTTACATCCTTTTTTTTCCACAAATTGAGCTTTCTTTTGGTGGTGTTTGATCGCCTGTGCGGTTTTTATTTTTTGCACTATAAAAAAAAAGCTGACAATTTTAAGGAAAAAAAAACAATATTTTGGACTTTTTGCTATAAAACATGTCCAGTAAAAAAATGTAAAAATCAAATTTAGTCATAAATTTCTGCTAAAATGTATTCTGCGACATTGCTTTGCTAAAAAAAAAATCCCAATACGTGTAAATTAATTGGTTTACGTGAAAGTTATAGAGTCTATAAATGTCGGGAAAGATACTGGGATTTATTTTTTTTTTTTTGGATGCAGCTGCTTGGCTATGGAAACCCATTTCATGAAGCTCTCTATGCACTGTTGTGTTAATCTGAAGGCCACATGAAGTTTGGAGGTCTTTAGCTTTTGACTTTGCAGACAGTTGGCGACTTCTGTGCACTGTGCACTTCAGCATGTGCTGACCCCACTCTGTCACTTTATGTGGCCTACCACTTCGTGGCTGAGTTGCTGTTGTTCCCAGTTGCTTCCACTTTGTTATAACACCACTAACAGTTGATCGTGGAATAGTTAATAGCAAGGAAATTTCATGGATTGACTTATTGTACAGGTGGCAACCTATCACAGTGCAATGCTTGAATTCAATGAGCTCCTGAGAGTGACCCATTCTTTGTAGAAGCAGTCTACATGCCTAAGTGCTTGATTTTATACACCTGTGGCCATGAAGGTGATTGGAACACCTGAATTCAATGATTTGAAGGGGTGTCCCAATACCTTTTCAATATAGTGTACATTTTATTATATATTAATGAACACAGAGGAGTTCATATTTAAACACTGGACATCTTTTCTCCTACAAATGGTCATTACACCACTCCAATTTATGACCTTCTCACCTGTCAATATAATTCTTGCTAACCAAGTTTAAGCTCTTTTATTTTCATATAACAGGAAAAGTAGTGCATTTTCAGTTAGCACATATTTTGATTCATAATAAATATTTTTACCTTAAACTAATATCTGAAGTAACTTTCATAGTTTTATATGCTTCCATATATTTATCAATTTATTATAGAAAGCATTTGTAAATTAGCCACTAGAAGGAGCTGTTAAGATAAAATGTAAGCCACACTGGGAGTGCGTTAATTTAAATCAAAGAATTACTCATAGGGGTTGATTTACTAAAGACAAATAAGCTGTTCATTTTGCAAGAGAATTTTACCTTAGCTTTCTGAATGAATTGAAGCTCTGCTGACTATCATCCAATCATGTGCAAACAAAATTTTCCCAAGCACGTGATTGTGTATTCTTTACAAAGTAAAATTTCACTTCATTCACTAAGCTAATTGAAAAATCCCTTGCAAGATGAACAGCCTATTTGTCTTTAGTAAATCAACCCCATAGCTAAAGGGAGCAGATTAATCGTGAGCTGGAAGAAAACCCTGTATATGTAACGAGAAAACATGGTTCCCTTGTAATTGTATAATTACAATTTTTACAGAGAAACAGTTATTTAAATAAACATTAAAAAATAAAATGGCTATATTACCCTTTTGCTCTGCTGTCATAAAATCTTTTGAGACACTAAAATAAGTAAGAAAATTATCCTCAGATTATCAAAATAGAGAATGAATGCTCTAGAAGCTGGTTACACTACTAGAATCAGCATATACTGTAAGCTCTCATGTGCCTGCAATGCTTCAATGCATAAATAGCCCTTGTATTGCCTAACTATAATGACAAATGCTTCAAGGGATTAAATGCTAGGAGAGGCATACTACACATTTGACGGAAATGTCCTAAATTCACCCATATCTGGTCTGGAATCTTTGGTTTATTGTACTTCCTAATTCTTTTCTCGTTGTTATTTGCAAAGACCCATGGGCCTCCCTTCTGGACTGTAAAATCAAATCCCTGAACAAACATCAGCAAACTCTCACAACCATGATTTACTTTCTGCTAAACAAACTCTAGTTTTTCTTTGGTAGAAATCAACAGCTGACTTTTCTGAAGACAATTTAGGCTGTGTGGATTTATCCTGCCAAGTATAAAATAACCCTTTTTAAAATACGAACAATATTTGCATGTCACTGCTTAAATCACTCTCCAGAAAAACATTTTATTTTAGGATGACGCGCAGAGCCATGTAAATAAAGTCATGATGTCTTGAGGCCAATTGTGAAACAGCCACATTTTTAGGGATCCCTGTATTCCAACCTGCATACTATGGTTTTTTTATTTCATAACTCCTCTGTAATTATAATGAAAGAATATATTGTGAACTCTCTAAATGACAGGCCTGTGAAGTTCCTTTAACCACTTAAGTTTAACCATTTAAGTGCAATGGCCAAGTTGTAGCTACACTGCTCTGAGTCGACGTACCTGTATGTCCCTCAGAATGTGGGTGTGCACTTGCACGCTCCTTTGGACACAGCGCATGAGCGCTTGGCAGAAGGGCTCTATGATTGGCTTTTCTGATCACATGATGGCTGTGTCCAATCACAGCCATTATGTATTGTAAACAGAACCATCTGTCAGTTGATTGGCTCTGCTTCTCCTCACAAACAGCCCGCCATTGAGGAGAAGCAGAGCTGATCTGTGTTGCCAGGAAGGGAGCAGTGAGGAGTAGCAGAATGTATCGTGGAGTGTAATTCTTGGTACGTACCGTATCTTTGGCTCCATAAGATGCACTTTTTTCTCCCCAAAAAAGGGGGGAAAATGTCAGTGCGTCTTATGGAGCGAATGTAAAGTGGCCGGTCCGGTATTTCTGCCGCCACCATTACAGAATATCGGGCCGGCCGCTCAGCTCTTCTCTCCTGCAGGACCTTACCTGTTCCTCGCTCCAGCGCTGCAGTCTTCCCGCGGCGGCTTCTCTGACAGCCGGTTGCCCACTGCGCTTTGTGAATGGTCCAGTGTCTTCTGGGACACATGATAGGTCCCAGAAGGCTCCGGGCCATTCACAAAGCGCAGAGCTTCTTGCACATGTGCAGTGGGCACCCGGCTGTCACAGAAGCTGCCGCGGGAAGAAGAAGGAAGGACAACTCCGCGGAAGTGGGAGCGGGTACCTGTCAAATTCAGGTACCCATTCCCCCTCCCTCCCCAAAGGTCCACAGTCTCTGGTAATCTCCTTTACTGTCTGCAGTCTCTGGTCATCCCCTGCACTGTCTGCAGTCTCTGGTCATCTGTACTATGTCCACAGTCTCTGGTCATTCCCTGTACTGTGTCCGCAGTCTCTGGTCATTCCCTGTACTATGTCCGCAGTTTCTGGTCATCTCCTGTACTTTGTCCGCAGTCTCTGGTCATCTCCTGTACTATGTCCGCAGTCTCTGGTCATCCCCTGTACTGTGTCCGCAGTCTCTGGTCATCTCCTGTACTGTGTCCGCAGTCTCTGGTCATTCCCTGTACTGTGTCCGCAGTCTCTGGTCATTCCCTGTACCATGTCCGCAGTCTCTGGTCATCCCCTGTACTGTGTCCGCAGTCTCTGGTCATCTCCTGTACTATGTCCACAGTCTCTGGTCATTCCCTGTACTGTGTCCGCAGTCTCTGGTCATCTCCTGTACTATGTCCGCAGTCTCTGGTCATCTCCTGTACTGTGTCCGCAGTCTCTGGTCATCCCCTGTACTGTGTCCGCAGTCTCTGGTCATCTCCTGTACTGTGTCCGCAGTCTCTGGTCATCTCCTGTACTGTGTCCGCAGTCTCTGGTCATTCCCTGTACTGTGTCCGCAGTCTCTGGTCATTCCCTGTACTGTGTCCGCAGTCTCTGGTCATCACCTGTACTGTGTCCGCAGTCTCTGGTCATCTCCTATACTATGTCCACAGTCTCTGGTCATTCCCTGTACTGTGTCCACAGTCTCTGGTCATTCCCTGTACTATGTCCGCAGTCTCTGGTCATCTCCTGTACCGTGTCCGCAGTCTCTGGTCATTCCCTGTACTGTGTCCGCAGTCTCTGGTCATCCCCTGTACTGTGTCCGCAGTCTCTGGTCATCTCCTGTACCGTGTCCACAGTCTCTGGTCATTCCCTGTACTGTGTCCGCAGTCTCTGGTAATTCCCTGTACTATGTCCGCAGTCTCTGGTCATCTCCTGTACTGTGTCCGCAGTCTCTGGTCATCCCCTGTACTGTGTCCGCAGTCTCTGGTCATCTCCTGTACTGTGTCCGCAGTCTCTGGTCATCTCCTGTACTTTGTCCGCAGTCTCTGGTCATCTCCTGTACTATGTCCGCAGTCTCTGGTCATCCCCTGTACTGTGTCCGCAGTCTCTGGTCATCTCCTGTACTGTGTCCGCAGTCTCTGGTCATCTCCTGTACTGTGTCCGCAGTCTCTGGTCATCTCCTGTACTGTGTCCGCAGTCTCTGGTCATTCCCTGTACTGTGTCCGCAGTCTCTGGTCATTCCCTGTACTATGTCCGCAGTCTTTGGTCATCTCCTGTACTTTGTCCGCAGTCTCTGGTCATCTCCTGTACTGTGTCCGCAGTCTCTGGTCATTCCCTGTACTGTGTCCGCAGTCTCTGGTCATTCCCTGTACTATGTCCGCAGTCTCTGGTCATCTCCTGTACTGTGTCCACAGTCTCTGGTCATTTTCTGTACTATGTCCGCAGTCTCTGGTCATCTCCTGTACTATGTCCACAGTCTCTGGTCATTCCCTGTACTGTGTCCACAGTCTCTGGTCATTCCCTGTACTATGTCCTCAGTCTCTGGTCATCTCCTGTACTTTGTCCGCAGTCTCTGGTCATCTCCTGTACTATGTCCGCAGTCTCTGGTCATCCCCTGTACTGTGTCCGCAGTCTCTGGTCATCTCCTGTACTGTGTCCGCAGTCTCTGGTCATCTCCTGTACTGTGTCCGCAGTCTCTGGTCATCTCCTGTACTGTGTCCGCAGTCTCTGGTCATTCCCTGTACTGTGTCCGCAGTCTCTGGTCATTCCCTGTACTGTGTCCGCAGTGTCTAGTCAGTCCCTGTACTATGTCCGCAGTCTCTGGTCATTCCCTGTACTATGTCCGCAGTCTCTGGTCATTCCCTTTACTATGTCCGCAGTCTCTGGTCATCCCCTGTACTGTGTCCTAGTCAGTCCCTGTACTATGTCCGCAGTCTCTGGTCATTCCCTGTACTATGTCCGCAGTCACTGGTCATTCCCTTTACTATGTCCACAGTCTCTGGTCATTCCCTGTACTGTGTCCGCAGTCTCTGGTCATCTTCTGTACTGTGTCCGCAGTCTCTGGTCATTCCCTGTACTGTGTCCGCAGTCTCTGGTCATTCCCTGTACTGTGTCCGCAGTGTCTAGTCAGTCCCTGTACTATGTCCGCAGTCTCTGGTCATTCCCTGTACTATGTCCGCAGTCTCTGGTCATCTCCTGTACTGTGTCCGCAGTCTCTGGTCATCTCCTGTACTGTGTCCGCAGTCTCTGGTCATCTCCTGTACTGTGTCTGCAGTCTCTGGTCATCCCCTGTACTGTGTCCGCAGTCTCTGGTCATCTCCTGTACTGTGTCGCTGGAGAGTGGATGACATGGTTAAGATATACATGCTACTGACCAAGTAGCTCTATGGCGAGTGCATAGTAGTGGAGGACCTTGCACTGGATAAAGAGCACTTGGTGGGATTGAACACTGTTTGTCGTAATTGGCACCATAAGCTTACAGACTTATACTGGAAGAACTATACTGTTTATTATTTTATTGTTTGTTACACTGAGACACATTTGGATATAATGTATTTTGTTTTATTCATTGATTTCTACATTGTTCACTTTGATAGTTTCTTTATGTGCTGCACTGTTTTCTATTTACTTTGGCATTGATATTTTGTCACTTTCTTTCTGTGCCAGCTGCTTCCATCTCTGTAGCACTCACCATTTATTTTTTAATTAAAAATAACTTATAAATTGATAACTTTGTGTAAAAAAAAAAGTTTAAATTTTCTTTCCACATTTTCCTAAAACTTGTGGAAAAATAATGAAATGTTCAAAAGACTCATGATGTCTCATAGAATACACATTGGTGTGTGTGCTCTCCAATATGGAGTCATTTTGTGGGTAATTCCATTGTCCTGGTGCTCCAGGGCCTTCAAAATGTGATAGCTAGTCAGGAAATTAGATGAGTAATTTATGCCACTACTGTAGAATGCCTGAGGTTGCTACTTGGATGTTGGGCCTCTGTACATGGCCAAGCTGTGGAAAAGTCTCACACATGCGGTATTACCATACTTACAGTGAGGAAATAAGTATTCGATCCCCTGCTGATTTTGAATGTTTGCCCAATCACAAAGAAATGACCAGTCTAAAAATCGAATGTATTGTAACAGTAGACAGGAAGCGGCAAAAGGAGGCACTGGTTGAGAAACATTGTTCTGATTATTGGATTTCATTAGTCACAACCATTATCAATGATCCATGGATGAACATAAAATCTACAGTATCTTGAAATTATGGTAAAAGCTTCAACTACATATAGTATAGAAAAAAATCAATGGGATTAAAGCACATGATAGCACCTGATGGTTCAAAGTAAGAATGTAATCCCTTTGTTCATTTATATTCCTGTTATATGTTTATACTTTACAGGTAATATATGTGCCTCATTGAGATGTGAATGTTTTTAACCTTATATTCACAAGTCATAATTGTCATTATTGTCTTACTAAATTTTAAAGTGAAACTATTTCTTTTTATTCAATTGGATATCAGTTGTATTAATATGTTTTTAAAGCTACATAGGCAAAGTAGCAGAATGTATTTTGGGGCATAATTAGTGGTATGTACATGCTATGTTTTAGAAATACCTTATAAATTGTCAACTTTGTGTAAAAAAAAATAAGTTTTTATTTTCTTTGCACATTTTCTAAAAACTTGTGGAAAAAAATGATATTTTCAAAAGACTCAATATATCTCATAGAATACACATTGGGGTGTTCTCTTTCCAAAGTATGGTCATTTTGTGGGTAATTTTGTTGCTCTGGAGCTCCAGGGCCTTCGAAAATGTGATAGGTAGTCAAGAAATTAGATGTGTAATTTATGCCTCTAGAACACCTGAAGGTGCTACTTGGATGTAGGGCTACTGTATGTATGCCATGCTGTGGAAAAGTCTCACACATGCGGTATCACCATTTTCAGGAGGAGTAGCAGAATGTATTTTGGGGTGTAATTGCAAGTATGCCTTTGCCATGTGTGGGAAATAACTTGTTAATATGACAACTATATATACAGTATTTCTTCATTTTCAAAATAATTGTGAGAAAAAAAACACAACTTTAAAAAGCTCACCATGCTTACTAAATACCATGAACTGTCTACGTTCCAAAAAGGGGTCATTTGGGGGTTATTTGTACTGTCCTGACATTTTAGGGCCTCAAGAAATGAGTCTGTACATCAGCATTGATCAATTTTCATTTATACGTAGCATTGCTTGTAGACACTCTAACTTTCACACAAACCAATTATAGTACACTTATCTGGATTTTTTTTTTTTTACTAAAGACATGTAGCAGAATACATTTTGGTCTAAATTTGTGACAAAATTTTATTTTATTGGAAAGTAGAAAATATCAGGGGTTTTTTTTTTTAATTGTCGCTTTTTTTTTACTTACATCACAAATAAATTAAAAACATAGTGGTGAATAAATACTACCACAAGAAAGCTCTATATGTGTGAAAAAATTATAAAAATTTAATTTGGGTACAATGTAGTATTACTGCATAGCTGTCATTCAAAGTGTGAGAGCACGGAAAGTTGGTCAGGGCAGGAAGGGGGTAAAAGAAGGTAAGAAGAATCTCTGCTTGGATGTCCAAGGAGCCCAAACCTTATCATATTTCCAAGGGCAACCCCAATTTATATAGATGAGTCTATATAGGCGAGTCTGCAGAGCTGCATCCAGCAGGGCCTCCCAGACAGACAACTCAGGAGGGCTGATGACCATTTCAACAGTATTTCCTTTTTTGCATAAAACAAAAGGTAAGAGATCAATAGTTTAGCAAGGATACCCAGTAAGACTAGATGCAGGGAGGTCAGCAGAGACAGTGGCAATCAGAGATTAATCTTTGTAAAAACATCAGACCAGTAGGTTACAATTACAGGGCTTGACCAAAACATGTCAAAATAGGTCCCTGGATGTACTCAGCACTGGGGACAGATAGGGACACGTTCTGGATATATCCTATGGAGTCTTGAAGGAGTATAATTCACCCTATGGAGAAACTTAACTTGGATCAATTTGTCCCTAGAAGAGATAACAAGCTTAGGGCCCCATTCCACTATCCTCCTAGTCCTCCCTGTCCAAATATGGAATATCATCTTTCCACTGCTCCCACATACTGTATGCTATAATTTTGGGGGAATTAATATTCAAAAAGGTACAGGTTGAGAAGG
Source organism: Staurois parvus (assembly GCF_062004578.1). Taxonomy (NCBI): domain Eukaryota; kingdom Metazoa; phylum Chordata; class Amphibia; order Anura; family Ranidae; genus Staurois; species Staurois parvus. The sequence goes on from NW_028318060.1 coordinate 3,891,033, forward strand.
GTTTGTCTAAGTCTCCCAGGGGAAGCAGTTGCTCAATAGGATAGCTCTGGCAGCATGCTGCAGCTGAAAGCAGCTAAACAACATCCTAGCCGGTAGTTAGAAATTGCAGGAGAGTTGGGGAAAGGGCAAGAGGATCCCTTGGGGCATAATTTTGGCCAAGATTTTGATGCCATATTATGCCCAGACTTGGGGGGTCTGGAATAGTGTGAAAGTTAGGAAGGGAGAGATTACCCCAGAGCGGTTGGGCTAGTGACCACTGATTTGAACTCATAAAATCACACTAGGCAGCAACCTACATCCCTCCAAGTGACACGCATCGGAGCAGGTACACCCCCATATGATTTTGGTCATCTGTACACTAAATTACAATACGTAAGTCTAACAGAAATCCCAAGAAGGCTGTGTCCAAACACACCGCAGCATTGGATTTAGAGCTGAGAACCCACCAATACCAAGACAAGGACCGCCACCCAAAAATACATGAAAGTTTGGCAGGGTCAGTCCCCCCAACTGGGGAGGAAGCCAAATGGTAGACTTCACCAAATGGGGAAGTGCACCATTCCAAACAAAAGAGCTCACACATTTATGAAGATCACTGAAAAAGGAGGAAGGGACCCAAATAGGACAGTTTCGGAAAACAAAGTTGAGTTAAGGTAGATACTTCATTAATGAGGTTAACACGGCCCAAGAGATATAGAGGGAGGCCAGCCCAGGCAGAACACTGCGCCTTAAGTGCTGACAGCAAGGGGAGGAGATTCCAGTCCAAATAACAAGACAGGTCTCTGGTAACTTGGACCCCAAGGTACCTAAACTCATCAACCCATCGCAATGGAGAAGAGCACGCCGAAACAGTAGCATGCTCATCAAGGGGAATGATTTAAAAATAAGTGTCTAATATTAATGTTTGTTCCCTTTCCTGACATGAACCCAGTTTGAGCCACATCAATTAAATCCTCAATCACCTTGGAAAGACAACCTACTAGGATCTTGGCAAATATTTCTGTGTCAACATTCAACAAGGAGATAGGCCTATAGGAAGCACAATCCTGCGTGTCTTTGCCAGGCTTGGGAACCAATACATTGATTGCCTTCTCATAGACTCAGGGAGCAACTCCAGGGAGGAGCCAACAGCTCTACAAACTGGGAGTAAAATTCAGTCAGGAGATCATCCACCAATGGGATCTTGCTGCCCTGTAAGCACACAATCACCTCCTGAACTTCCTTCAGTGAGATATCTGCTTCTAAACCTTCCCTAGCCGAGTCAGCCAGCTTGGGAAGAGGGATAGTATCTAGAACAGTACATAGGTCATGGAGGGAAAAGTTTACATGAGAAGAATAGAAGTCCCTATAAAATTCTAGAAAGCGGGCATTAATGAGCTCTGGTGACAGACGCAACTGACCCCCTGTGTTATGCACAATACCACTTGGTGTCATTGGGATCTTTAGCTAACCAGACAAGCAGCCTCCCATTTTTGTCCCCGTATTTGAACACCCTTTGAGTGAGTGAATCAGCACCTTTTTGTAGTTTTCTACTCAACAGATAGAGAGTTGCTGTATGGCCTGACGCCAGGTTGAATGCTGGTCCTGATCTGGAGTAGGGTCAAATGCTGTCTATAGCCTAGATGCCTCCTCCTCCAGAGCCTCCAATTAGTGAGCCACCTCCTTTTAGAAATATATTCCCCCGTAAACCAGGCTTTAAAGGGGTCCCATAACACTAAGGGAGATGAAGATTCCCCATTCAATACCCAGTAGTTGTAAAGGGATTCCATAAGTTGCTCTTGCAAATGTTCGTCCATTGCCTACAATCTGGAGAGACACCACAACAGGGACCCAGGGGGCGAAGAGAGGAAAAAGGTCAGACACAGGGGGGCATGGTCAGACACCCCTCAAGAAAGTATTTGTGCTTCCTTGAAACAGCGAAGTACAGAGGGGAAGCAAAATCTATCTGAGAAAGGATCTTGTATTTTGATGAATTACTTCTACAGTATATTCCTTATTGGTTGCGTATAGATGCCTCCAAACATCTGTGAGGGCAAAGGTTGAGGCGCATTGCTTAAGATCAGGAGAAGCACAGGCTACCACATGTAATCTGTCCAGATCTGGGAAAGGGACCATGTTAAAGTCTCCCAATAACAGAACCTGAGCTGTGTCATACTGTATCAGCAATTGCATAATGGTGTTGAGAACCTGGACAGAGGCTGATGGTGGTAGATAGAGCCGCACAATCCCCATATCTCTATCATATACCTGTGCATGCAATATAACAAACCTGCCATCAGGGTCAGTTTGAATGTCAAGGGTCTGCAATGGAAGAGACTTCTAAACCAAAATGCTAAATCCACGGGCATTGGAAGAGTATGTGGCATGATAGTGTGCACCCACCCAGGGTTTCTTATGACTCATGATTTTAGAACCCAGCAAATGTGCTTTTTGCAATATACAGATTTGAGGGCTAAACTTATGGAGGAACTGGAATATCAGTGATCTCCTAAATGCTGAATTGAGGTCCCAGATATTTCAGGAGATTATTGTCACTTAAGACATACGAAGTCATGAATACATTGATATACAGGAGTTGGTCCCGGGGGGGGAGGGTAGCTGCCCAAACAAAACTAGGTCCAGGTGGCAAGTAATGCAGGCATATAGCACTGGTTAATAGGACATAAACTGGACAGATAAAAGACAGATACACCATGTCACTGAAAAAATATTGAATTAAAGCACTCCCCAGAAAAACCCTCCCAAACCAACCGCCCTCCGCATAAGCAGCAGTGGCTAAACAACCCACCTCCCACCCTGCATTCTCAACCCCAACACTGGAATGCTTAAGTCCCCAAACAGTTCAACAAAGAAACAGAAGGGAAGCGTGAGCTAGAAGGGTTAAGTACTGAGATAAGGCTCTGCTGTAGATGACAGAGATGGTGAAACAACATTGTATCTGAACATAGAAAAGTGTTGCTCTACTTGTAAAATTCAGAGTGCCATATGCATATCAATATATCCCAGCACACCCATCAGTGTACCAGATGGTGCAACTATTAGGTACAAATAGCGTGAAAAAAAGGCCACTCCATGTCCAATGAGAGGTAGGAATGTTAGAATGCAGCTCCACTGCCTTTGGGGAAAGAGAAGAATGAAGTGCAGCAACAAAATCCAGGGCACAATGATGTCAGAGTGGCAGTACAGGGGAGAACAAACATTATCCTTAGAAGTAGACCCTGAGTGCAGACAAGCACAGAGCAAAGAGCAAAAGCATGAGAGTTCTCCAGGAGAACCAGGGGCACATCCTTAGGTTACAGTTCCAACATGGAAACATGCACAACAGGTGCAAAAAGTATCCTGGTGGTCGCAGGCTAAAACAAGATGGTGGGACTTCCCTGCTGTAGATAATATAGAAAAGTCTGAGTATAGCAATCATCAGAAAAAGCCATAGTAGTACTCACAAGACCTATACTCAGCAGTGAGGTGGGAGGGAATCAATCCAGGTAGAGGCCTCCTGTGGAGAGGTAAAGAAGGGGACCATTTCCCCATCTTGGACTCGCAGGTAAGCAGGATAGAGAACACTGTAGCAGATTCCGTGGGCCCGCAGAGCCACCTTCACATAATCAAAGGACTTCCAAAGCTTCTGCATCTCCACAGAGTAGTTGGGAAAGAGAAGCAATTTACCATTTTGGTAGGTGATGTCTCCTGTAATCTGGCCACGCAGAGAACTTCGTCCCTGTCCCAGAAATTGAGGAATCGAAAAATTTACCATTTTGGTAGGTGATGTCGCCCTGTAATCTGGCCACACAGAGAACTTCGTCCCCGTCCCATGAATTGAGGAATCGAAGGATAAAGGTGTATGGTGATCAGCCAGAGAGGCAAGGCTTAGGTGGTATGTGATGGGCCCTCTCCACGGTGTAGTAGGGAGAGAACTGGGCTGCTGGGAGAAGGGTGTGCAGCAGGTCCTCCTGTAAGGTATTTCTGGCAAGAAGAATCGTGATCGGGAACGCACATGCGCATAGGAATTCCAGCAGAATTGCTGGTTGTGTGCATGCGCGCAGGAATGTGCAATCGCGCACAAGCATGTGCACGGCGAAGATTGGCGCTAGACGACCCATTTAAGGAGTGCCCCTGCTCAGGTTCAGTGCTGACTGGTCTTCAGCTCCCCCCGTGTCCTGCTTGTTCCTGTATGATTCCTCCGTTACCAACCCAGCTTGTTCCTGACCCGACTTCGCTTACTCTCCTGATACCGGTTCCTAACTTTGCCTCTGCTCCTGACCTTGGCTCTTCCTTCTGATTCTGTACCACGCTGCCTGACCGTTGATGACCTTGGCTATCCCATGACTCTGCTCCAGTCTCTTGTCCTCACTACCTACCTTGCTCTGCTGCACGTCTGGCAATCCACAGAACCTGCTCTGCCTATTATTACGGTGTCCAAATCAGAGGATCATCCGCCTTCCAAGGTCATCATCTGCAAGAGCTTTAAGCAACAACCACTGGCGCTCTTGTCCCCCTGGTCCCTAGACTCCCTCTGTTCCAACATCAGCGGGGTCAGGGCTCATGACACAAGTGAGGCCGACCTCATCAATTCAGTCTCCCATCAGGTATGTGACACGTCACAAACACCATCGAATTGTTGCTCTCCACTTCCTCCGCCAACTCTACAATGCGGATGTTGTTCCTTTAGTTATGGTTCTCTGCATACTCTACCTTGTATTCCAGCATTCTGACCTTGGTTTGAAGGGAGCAGATAGCTGTGGTGTGTTTGCTGACTGTGCCTGGCCCAATCGTTGTTCCTCTGAGGAGAGCCAGGAGCGGACCTTATCAATAGCATGGCGTAGTAGCCCCACATTCAGCTGTACCACTTCAATTTTAAAGGTCAGAGCAGCTTGGTAGGAGGCAATTGCTGCCATGACATCAGCTAGATAGGGTTGATCAGAAGCAGCCATCTCCTCATGCTCTGTCTGCAATGCCGTGTTGGAGAAGGACATGGCGCAAGTTCCCACATGACCAGTGGAGGCCAGGATATCCTCCTCCATTATTGGCAGGAATCAGATCTTTTTCACCCTCGCTAGCAGGTTTCCCTGAGGATCAGCCGCGCATCAGGATGGCAAACAGCCACTTCCCGAGTGGTGGACCGCACAAGAGCTAGATAAATACATAGTCAGTCCAGCAGAGCTCCAGCAGATGCAGCCACTCTTGGACACGCCCCGGGGGTTCAATATTTAAAGGAATTTCACACACAGATCCTTTAGAAAGTTCACACATTTCTCCTGATTATAATCTCAGGCAGGTTATGGTAAGGTGATCTTAAATTAATGAAAATAAATGCTTCTTTACCTCTGTTATACTGTACCTCCCATGAAATAAATTCTCTTTTTACTCTATTCTTACACTTTAACCTCTTCATGATAGAGGGAAAACAAATCTTACCACCTAAACACAGTATTGACAAACGTTAGTAAAACTGTACCTATCACAACTACTTAGTGTAGCCAGGTGAATCATACTTGGTTTTTTCAGGACAAATTGGGTACATTTGGTGATAAATAGTAATCGATATCACCTGATTTTTTTATTATCAAATGAAAGCTGGCACAAAATAGTAAATTTTTTTATATTTAGCTGTGTATTTCTATTATCATAACCTACCACCAAAGAACAACCCAAAATAAATTATGCTCCTGACAATCGTTGTCATACCACATATGTGTTATTTGTTGTTTGTACCTGTGGTAGGGCCCAGAAATAATAGTGCATATTTTGCTTTTTTATTCCACCTAAAACACACTGACTACCTAAAATAAACTGACCATGACTTTTGATCCCAATTTTGACCCTTATAAGGACCCTAACTGTAACCCTGACACAGACCTAGATAAACCGTGATCTAACTATTTTATCTTTAATTTTAATTTTTTTTTACATACTTCTTTGTTTATATTTTTCTCTTCTAGCAAGGAGAAAAAGATACATTGTATCTTTTTTGCTATTGAAGAAGAGAAAAAAAAACACAGGAGTGGACTCAACAGTGACTTATTACTGTGATAACCAATCAGAGGCTGAGGTAAAGAACATATTACGGTAAAAATAACCTTCAGCCTTTACAACTACTTGAAGTTCCTCTTTAAATGAATGAATAAAACAGCTGTGGCCCCACAGCAAACTGAACATAATGTGTAATCATAATCACATGCATAACCAATCAGAAACTGTGAAACTGCAGCCAATCAGGAAGATCTGATATTGTTATTTTAATGCTAAAATTCTGTTGGTTGACTGCGGCTTCAAAGTACTTGATTGGCTACAGGTTTTGTTTACACGTTATATGCAATAAACTGAGGGACCATGGCTATTTCATTCATTTCAGCTGTCATTTCACAGGCTAACAGACAGTAGACAGGAAGCTGTGGCCCAGCAAAAGGAGGCGCTGGTCTAGTGGTTGAGAAACATTGTTCTGATTATTGGATTTCATTAGTCACAACTAGAGATGAGCGAATCGAACTTGGCGAAGTGGAATTCATTTCGAATATTAGGAAAAATTCGATTTGCGCCGAATCCGAAAATTAGCAAACTTCGGATGCACGAATCGAATTTTCCCCGATCGACCGATTTTCATCCCTTCTACAGCCGGCAAAAAGTGTCCCTGCAGAGAGGTCCGCTATTTCTGACAGTTCTCTGACAGATCCTTCACATTTACAGCAGTTGAAACATTGTATCTATTTGTTTCCATTTAGGATACAGATGTTTTTATTCGGAAACAAATAGATACAATGTTTCAACCGCTGTAAATGTGAAGGAACTGTCAGAGAACTGTCAGAAATAGCGGAGCTCTCTGCAGATACACTTTTTGCTGTACTGGAATTCTTCTTATTTTCATCCTACTTCTTTTTCTTCTTCTTCTTCTTCTTCTTCTTCTTCTTCTTCATCCTCATCCTCATCCTCTTCTTCTTCATCCTCATCCTCTTCTTCTTCTTCTTCATCCTCATCCTCTTTTTCTTCTTCTTCTTCATCCTCATCCTCTTCTTCTTCATCCTCATCCTCTTCTTCTTCTTCTTCATCCTCATCCTCTTCTTCTTCTTCTTCTTCTTCTTCTTCTTCATCCTCATCCTCCTCCTCTTCTTCTTCTTCTTCTTCATCATCCTCTTGTTCTTCTTCTTCTTCCTCACCATCATCCTCTTCTTCATCCTCATCCTCTTCTTCATCCTCATCCTCTTCTTCATCTTCTTCTTCTTCATCCTCATCCTCTTCTTCTTCTTCTTCATCCTCTTCTTCTTCTTCTTCTTCATCCTCATCCTCATCCTCTTCTTCTTCTTCTTCATCCTCATCCTCTTCTTCATCCTCATCCTCTTCTTCTTCTTCTTCTTCTTCATCCTCATCCTCTTCTTCTTCTTCTTCTTCTTCTTCTTCTTCCTCATCCTCTTCTTCTTCTTCTTCTTCATCCTCATCCTCTTCTTCTTCCTCATCCTCTTCTTCTTCTTCTTCATCCTCATCCTCTTCTTCTTCTTCTTCATCCTCATCCTCTTCTTCTTCTTCTTCTTCTTCATCCTCATCTTCTTCTTCTTCTTCTTCTTCATCCTCATCCTCTTCTTCTTCTTCTTCTTCTTCTTCTTCTTCCTCATCCTCATCCTCTTCTTCTTCTTCTTCATCCTCATCCTCTTCTTCTTCATCATCCTCATCTTCTTCTTCTTCTTCATCCTCATCTTCTTCTTCTTCTTCATCCTCTTCTTCTTCTTCATCATCATCCTCTTCTTCTTCTTCTTCATCATCCTCTTCTTCTTCTTCTTCTTCTTCTTCTTCTTCGTCATCCTCTTCTTCTTCTTCTTCTTCTTCTTCTTCTTCTTCTTCTTCATCATCCTCTTCTTCTTCTTCTTCTTCTTCTTCTTCATCATCCTCTTCTTCTTCTTCTTCTTCTTCTTCTTCTTCTTCTTCCTCATCCTCATCCTCTTCTTCATCTTCATCCTCTTCTTCTTCTTCTTCTTCTTCCTCATCCTCATCCTCTTCTTCTTCTTCTTCATCCTCATCTTCTTCTTCTTCATCATCATCCTCATCCTCTTCTTCTTCTTCTTCTTCTTCATCCTCTTCTTCTTCATCATCCTCATCCTCTTCTTCTTCTTCCTCATCCTCTTCTTCTTCATCATCCTCATCCTCCTCTTCTTCTTCTTCATCCTCGTCTTCTTCTTCTTCTTCATCCTCATCCTCTTCTTCTTCTTCATCCTCATCCTCTTCTTCTTCTTCCTCTTCTTCTTCCTCATCCTCTTCTTCTTCTTCAGCCTCATCCTCTTCTTCTTCTTCCTCATCCTCTTCTTCTTCTTCATCCTCATCCTCTTCTTCTTCTTCCTCATCCTCTTCTTCTTCCTCATCCTCTTCTTCTTCTTCTTCTTCTTCATCCTCATCCTCTTCTTCTTTTTCTTCTTCTTCTTCTTCTTCCATATCCTCATCCTCTTCTTCTTCTTCTTCTTCTTCTTCTTCATCCTTATCCTCATCCTCTTCTTCTTCTTCTTCATCCTCATCTTCTTCTTCTTCTTCATCCTCATCCTCTTCTTCTTCTTCTTCCTCATCCTCTTCTTCTTCTTCTTCTTCCTCATCCTCATCCTCTTCTTCTTCTTCTTCTTCTTCATCCTCTTCTTCTTCTTCATCCTCATCTTCTTCTTCTTCTTCTTCTTCATCCTCTTCTTCTTCTTCTTCTTCATCCTCATCCTCTTCTTCTTCAATTGAAGCTGCTTCTGCTCCGCCACTCTGCCATTGGACTCTTGATAGTCGTCTCCCCACACTGCTGCTGGGGGGACTTTTTAACATAGGCCTCTGTATGGCCTTCAATTTAAGCTGCTTACGCTTCGCCACTCTGCCATGGGCCCCTGTACCGCCTCCTCATGCTGCTGCCAGGCCCGTAATCTGCCATGGGCCCCCGTACCGACTCCTCATGCTGCTGCCAGGCCCGTAATCTGTTATGGGCCCCTGTACCGCCTCCAGGTCCAGAGTGTGTCATGGGTCCCTGTACGGCCTCCCATTGCTGCTGTCTCCATCGCCACACTCTGCCATGTGCCACTTTCAGGTCTCCTCACACTGCTGGTGGGTTCCATTTTGTCATAGGGTGCTGTATGGCCTCCCATTGCTGCTGCCTCCACCGCCACACTGTGGCTCCACACTCTGGTTTTGGCCCCGTGACTGCCCAAATGAGTGAAGCGTGCGGTGATTCTAAGATCGACGGCACTCATCTGCATGTCATACTGACTGACAGTATTATTTCTCTTCCCCAGCAGACTCCAAGGGCATTTAAATTAAAGGTACAGTGTTCTGCACTAATATAAAGGCTCTCTGAAGCCTAGAAACCCTTTTAATAAGTTAAATTCGCAGCGAATAAATTTGCATCGAATCGAATTTATTCCGCAAATTCGGCGAATCAGCCGAATCGAATTTTTGAATAATTCGCTCATCTCTAGTCACAACCATTATCAATGATCCATGGATGAACATAAAATCTACAGTATCTTTAAATTATGGTAAAAGCTTCAACTACATATAGTATAGAAAAAAATCAATGGGATTAAAAGGCATGATAGCACCTGATGGTTCAAAGTAAGACTGTAACCCGTTTCTTCATTTATATTCCTGTTATATGTTTATACTTTACAGGAAATGTATGTGCCTCATTGAGATGTGAATGTTTTTAACCTTATGTTCACAAGTCATAATTGTAATTATAGTCCTACTAAATTTTAAAGTGAAACTATTTATTTTTATTCAATTGGATATCAGTTGTATTCATACATTTTTAAAGCTACAGTATGTTTCTTTATCTGTTTTTGCTATTTATATTGTGTTGGTTCAACAATGTCAAATTTGGGTACTTACATTTCTTGGGTACTTATATCTAAATTACATTTGATCATGTATTCATAAATGCAGAATTACATTCATTTGTGCCTTTTATATTTGCCTAGAATTCTGCTTTAACTTCTTTCATACATAGGTTTAAAACATGTCATTTTGAAGCGGATATGTTGCTTATTTCTACAAGGCAACATTGCCATGCCCTCCTTTTTGTTCTCTATGCTCTAGTGAATGTTTTAAATCACTTAAAATTTACAAGATTTTAATAAATGAAAAGCGGTGGTTGACAGGGCTCACAGTTGAAAGTGTATTATATAATGATAAGTTGTTGGCCAATAGGATGAGGGCATGGTGTGAGACAGACTTTTTCTCTGGCTGCTAGAGATTAAAGAATTCATTTTGCCAGAAAATACTCACTTTCACTTTCAAAATTCACTGTTGGTAGCATTTTTCTGATGTATTATTATTATTATTATTATACAGGATTTATATAGAGCCAACAGTTTGAGCAGCGCTTTACAATATATGAGAGACAGTACAATTACAATACATTTCAGTACAGAAGGAATAGGAGGGCCCTGCTCATGGAGCTTACAATCTAATGTAGAAGATCTCAATTGTGTTCATTTAGCTGCTTAGGTGTCCCCCCCCCATTTTAACCACTTGCCTACTAGGCACTTTTACCCCCATCCTGCTAGGTAAAATTTCAGTTGTCAGGACTGTCACAATTTGAATGACAATTGCGCGGTCATGCAACACTGCACCCAAACATTTTTATCTTTTTTTTTAGATAAATAGAGCTTTCTTTTGGTGGTATTTAATCACCACTGGAGTTTTTATTTTTTGCTGAACAAACTAAAAAAGACTGAACATTTAAAAAAAAATTTTTTTTCTTAGTTTCTGTTATAAAATGTTGTAAATAAGTATTTTTTCTCCTTCACTGATGTGTGCTAATGAGGCTGCAGCGATGGGCACTGATAAGCATCACTGGTGGGCATTGCCAGGCATCACTGATGGGCACTGAAAGGCAGCACTCATATATGGCACTAATAAGCGCCACTGATTGGAACTGTTAGGCAGCACTGATGGGCAGTTATAAGCGGTACTGACTGGCACTGATAGGTGACACTGACTGGCACTGATAGTTGGCACTAAAAGGCAGCTCTGGTGGGCACTGATATGTGTCATTGATGTGCACTGATGGGCACTGATAGGTGGCACTTATGGGGTTACACTGATCATCAGGGCACTGATGTCCCCTCTGAGGAATGCTGATTATTGGCTCTCCTCTCCTCACGAGCTGTCAGCATGAGGAGAGGATTGCTGATAACCGGCATTTCCTTGTTTACATGCGATCAGCTGTGATTGGACACAGCTGATCACATGACAGAACCGACGTCACCGGCTCTTTACTGTGATCGGTGATCCGCTGTGTCCCAAGGACACAGTGCACGATCGATCGGAGCGCATGCACAGTTACAGTGGGAGGACATCATATGATGTCCTCCCAGAACCAAAGAACCGCCGCCTGTCCGTCATTCCCTTTTTTGGTGGATGGGAGATGGTTAAAAAAGGCGTATTTTTTGGAGGTGTGCATGGGGAGTGTGTTAGTTTGGACACAATAATAAAGCAATGAATGTGACATTTACCAAATATTTACTTAATCTTCCAGGTGTATGTGTTTTGAATTATAGGGAATGAATAACTATTTATGAATATATGGTGAATGTCACAGTCAATGACGAGCTCAGGCATGTTCAGACACAAGTCTGAACCCACCTTAGTACACTAATCCCACTTTGAAGCTATGGCTGCAGACAGTGAATCTTAAGTGGTGGAGGCACCCTGCAGCTGTGCCCATGGTATATGGGTGGCTGCTGGAAAGGAAATGCCTCCGCACTAATGATTGGTGTCTGCAGTGACAACTTCCTGGCAGGATAGACTTGTGTCCAAACATGCCTGAATCACAATCATTCATTTAGAAATATGCTATAGTGTTCTTTGTGCTTGTGGTTTTTTTTTTCATTTTGTGTGCATTGATAGATATTTGTGTACTGTTACTTTTTATATTACATTTTTGGCTATCTTTTCTTTTCTTTGTAAAATACTCAAGCTTAAGAGAGGCATAGTTTAAATCATTTTCTATAGCCCTCAGAATCCACCTAAGGCTCATTGCACCCTTAAAAAACACACTAGAAAATATGAACCTTGCCTCTCTTATTTGCCTTATCACCACTGGTTACAGATCCATAACCATTTTTTGAAAATATTTTTCTCCTAAAAACAAAACAAAAATAAACCATTAAATAGTGTTTCACTTCTCGTATTTATCACTTAATATTTTATTTTACCAATCATTTTCCTTTAACTAGTTAAACAGGCGTCCACAAGGGCATACAATTGGCATGCGGAAGGCAACCAAAAGTGAGTATTAAGCTTGACCTGTATGATCTTGGATTTATAAACTATTATAATGAATATGTACTCTTATACATTTCATTTTCCCACAGCTCAAAGTTCTAGAGTGAGAGATTTTCTGACAATGATACAGCATCTGTAACTACTTGCATTTGTCTCAAAATGAACCATCAGGATCATAGTTACTGTACAGCAATTGCAATTCACAGTCAGGGGCCACAGGGCAAGGGATGCTTGAAAAGTATTTTTTAGTTTAAGATTTGTCTTATTATTGGTCTATATGTTCCTTTCCTTAGATATATTGTCAACTGAACATGCAGCAGAATATAAAGTAATTACCTTGCAGAAACTGCTAAAGGTATTTTAGATTAATATAGGAAAACAGAGAAAGTTGATGGAAATTTTCAGTTAACTGAAGCATATCAGATTTAATCCATGGTTTACAGCAGATATATCAGTAGGATTTCTATAATAGTTGTTTTTCTGCTCTGTAATGTTCAGTGTTTGTTGCACTATAATTACCATTCATTACATGCAAATAAATGTTATTTCCTGCAACACCTGCAAGTAAACATAGCGACTATACTTAATAAGACAAAGGGGGGAATGTACAAAGGTATGACTTATTTCATAGGCAGAATGTGTTTTAAACAACATATATTCAACATCACACTGTGTAACAACAACTACGCCAGTCTATATATTTTCAGGGTACCCTTTACACACATTAGTGTTTAAATTTATTATATTCAAGCTTTGTAGTCATCATTGTAGAATATATAACTTGCAAGCCTACAAATGAAGCCACAGTCAGAGGTGTAAAAAGACTAAAACTGTATAAAAATATTCATAGACTGAAGTAAGTCTGGCGCAGCTTTAAAAATACACGAAATCTAATACTATTGGCTGCCAAATACCTTATTTTAATATAATGCAGGTCTTTATTGAATCCAAGACCCTTTTTTATACCATATAGCTTTTGAATACTATAACAAATGGCCTATTCCTATGCTGCATCTTATTATTATTATACAGTATTTATATCGCGCTAAAAGGTTTGCTCAGCGCTGTACATTATAGCGGGGGACAGTACATGATACAATACAGTAACAAAACAATACACGAGGGGTTCGAGGCCCCTGCTCTTTCGAGCTTACAATCTTATCTCTTATTACAACTTCAAGTGTTCCTGTGTTGTCTTTAGGGCTCATGTACACTGCAGCTGATAAATTCACCTTTAGGAGCTGTTCAGTTTATTTCAGCAGCTAAGGAAACTCACCCTAATGTTTTCCTATGTGTCCATGTACACATCTTCGTTTACAGTCATTTACAGGCATTTGAGTTTACAGTCGTTTTTTTGAACGCAGAAAACTTGCATTCAGCAGTCGATTTTATCAGCGTTTCAAACACGAAATGCTTGTAAATGCTTGTAAACATGTCTAAACGTGGCAAATCACGTTTGTAAGCCTTTTGCGTCTGAAATGTTTTTTAACTCTTCCAGTTCCCAATGCTGTCCAGAGCCTTTTTTTCATTATGAAAAATGCATGAAAAGCATTTTCAAGGTACTCAGATGGACAAAACACTGAACACAGGATGTTCCTACCAAGTTTGTCACACATTGCAATAACCAATTCACACCTCAGACCTCTCCCATCATTGGAAACAAAAGATATGTTAATGCCCATTCACACCTCAAATTCCTCATGAAGACCCCCTGTCAGGTGACCTTAATGACTCACTCCAACAGACACCTTTCCTATCCTTGGAAACAAAAGAAATGTTAATGAGCACCTCCCACTTAATTATCTCAACACATACTGCTGTCTCTGTTTCTACTCTGTGTATTTCTCTGAAACATTTTGAAATAGTTAACAATTTACCACTTTTCAGTGCATTGTGGGCATTTTGGAGGTTCTCCTGTGCTTATCTTTAAAAAACGCTTCTAAATGCAAACGCACACAAATGCGCATAAACGCTCATACATGCATTATGCAAACGTGGCTAAACAGACGTTTTTTAACCTATGTTTTCCAGCAGTCAGTTTCCATCGTTCAGAAGTGTCCCGTGTACATGGGGTCTTAGGTTGATAATCTGACTGCTGATCTGTCATGCAGTCCCCCCATCCCCAGATAATGCACACATAGTCAATTAATATGCATTCATATTGTTGTGTCCAACCAGATCTGATAGTCCTGCCGTGACCTTCCCCTACTGCTCTCTTTGTCTCCTGGGTAGCTGGGTACACACTGTGAATTTTTTTTATTCAACCATTGGATTGAACAGAAACAAAACCTCACAGATTCCTGCATCCACACAAGTGATATGGATGCAGATATCTCCCCCCGCTGCCCCATTATATTCTGACAGCAAGGACTCCCCCTCCTGACAGAATAGAATGATCAGAGCTGCAGACATTGGCTGCAATGGCTGATTGAATGCTTGTTTTCCAGCATCCAATCAGCCATTGCAGAAATCTGTTCGTCAGAAATGATCAGTCTTGTGACTGGCTTCTGTTGAACAGAAAGGGGCAACACACATCGAAATTCGTCCATTTGGCTTGCTGATTGAATGCTGGGTTTCCAGTAGGTCCGCTCATCAGAAACCAGTCTAACGATCAGCATCTTTTTGAACAGAGAGGGGTAACACACATCAAAATTTGCCTAGTTCCTACTGAACCAGCCAAATTTTGATACATGCATATCCAGCTTTAGTCAGGTGATAGGAGGATTTACTGAACAATTAGAAGGCATGAGAATAAGATAATGGCTTGCTTGCTTATCAAATGCTGGTTTTCTAGCAGGATTGCTCATCAGAAACCAGTCTAATGATCGGCATCTGTTGAACAGATAGGGTAATACACATCAAAATTCATCCAGTTCCTTCTGAACCAGGCACATTTCGATATATGCATACCCAGCTTTATTAAGGTAATAGTTTTATTGTCCAATAAATAGATTTATTGGACAATTAGAAGGCACGAGAATAGAATAGGATGATTGCTTGCCAGGGTTTTAACTTTGCTAAAACATTTGATGCAGTTCCCCACACATGACTAAACATGTGTAAATTAAGATGTATAGGTTTAGAAATTGCAGTTTGTAAATCAGGGCCAGCTTACAAAGACCATTGCCCACAAGTTAGTTTTCTCTCCTTTACAAAGTGAGCTAGATACATTGGTTGGTTGAGCAGCAACTTGGCACCTGAGGTTCATTGTGGATAAACGTAGAAATGTGCTCTTTTGGATCACAAACAAACAAGAAAATTCATACTGGTGGAAATTAAAGTGTGTGAGTCATTGATGGAGAAATATCTGGTCATCTTTGTAGATCACAGACATAATGGGGTTAATTTACTGAAACTGGAGAGTGCAAAATCTTGTGCAGCTGTGCATGGTAGCCAATCAACTTAAGCTTTGACAAAAAAAAAACCTGGAAGGTGATTGGTTTCTGTACAGAGCTACACCAGATTTTGCACTGTCCAGTTTTAGTAAATCAGCCCTAATGAGAGCAGACAATGCTAATCTGTACCTTCTAAAGCTACTAGGATTATTGAATGAAGAGTGACATGAAGAGAGGGAAACATAAGTTTGTTTGGTAGGAACTGTTTCCACTTATAGTCTTATAGGTTTAAATTGAAACTTTTTATGAGTATTCTGCCTTTTGTTAATCAACTAAGGGTTACTGGTTCTGAGAATTAAAGGTTGTTTTTATATATTACCTATTTATTTTATATATTGGAACTTGATATTCGACTTGTGTCTTTTTTCAACCCAGCTAACTATTTATGGTTCCTTTTAGCTAGGTTAATAAATATGGATGCATTAAGTTTAACTTAGTTGAACACAGTAGTTTAAATAACATTTTGGCCTGAAAACTGAAAAGTTATTTTGAACTTTTCTGAATGCTCTGGCTTGCTTGATGTGTTTAAATATATACTTGAACAGCTATAAATTTTTGAAAAAATGTTTCTACATCACATAGTGATGTAATCTCAATCCTTTAAAATGCATATAGGAACATTGAATGTCATTACTGACACATACAGATTCTTTAAATTTTCCTTTACTATAAAACCGGTGTAAATTTCAGTGAAAATTATTGGCCGTTAAGCTCAATCACATTAGCAGAGTACATTCACTTTAACTGCACTATGCATTCATTTGCAGTGCTTGTCACAATCAAAGACAAAATATGATTAGCTTGTCAAGAAATACTCAAGACAGTCTGCTTCCTGAGACACTATACTAGATGAATATTCATGACATGTCACTTGTCAAGGTCTGGTCATGAGCTACCTATGCATAACATATGAATCTGCCATACAAAGTGATGAAACAAGAAGCCCTATGGAGGTGTCATCATGTATTTTAGTTTTAAATTGTCTGCCTTTGATAGATCTAAATACAAAAACCAACCTATAGCAACTTACTCGACTGCTAGTTCTGTGAAACAGTTTATTGAAAACCACATCTTGAAAACCAAACTTGAAAGAGATTAACACCTGTGTTTGCACAGGGTTTTTAGGTTTTTGTATTAATATTGATATCTATAATATACTGTATCTAAAAAAGAAAAAAATCTGTTTATTAAGAGAGTACAGGCATTCCCTGATGAGGCTGGTCTAAGTCAATTGTCTTGAGGAGAAAAATACCTGTGGAGCACATCAGGGCATATCTTCCCATGCTTTACTTTGAGTCAGCACATTTAGCTACAGTGTTGAATGATGTTCTAAGGTGAAAAGACTATACACAGTTATCAAACAAAGATTTGTCTACTATGAAAGATATTAATGTGCTAGGCACAGGACCAATTTTGATTAACAACTAATACAAAGCAACAGGCAAAGTCTAATTATTTTTTACAAACTGTAAAATATTGCTTAAAATGATATTAAAGGCTTTGTTTAATAACAA
Organism: Staurois parvus; assembly: GCF_062004578.1. Taxonomy (NCBI): domain Eukaryota; kingdom Metazoa; phylum Chordata; class Amphibia; order Anura; family Ranidae; genus Staurois; species Staurois parvus. The sequence goes on from NW_028318060.1 coordinate 3,908,179, forward strand.
ACGTGTCATGCTTATCTGCTCTGTGCAATGGTTTTACACAGAGCAGCCCCAATCATCCTCTTCTTGTTCCCCACTTGCACTCCAGGCCCCTCTCTTCTGCCTAGTGCCCCCATGGCAAGCAGCTTGCTATGGGGGCACCCGAGAAAGCTCACTCCCAAGCCACTGCTCTGTGTGTCCATTCACATATGGAGTGCAGCTCAGCCTTGCCCTGCCCTCTCCTCATTGGCTCACTGGCTGTGATTGACAGCAGTGGGAGTCAATGGCTACTACTGCTGTCTCAGACAATGAGGATTGGAGAGACCTGGGAGAGCCAATGCTCTTGTGCTGGATCGGGATGGAGCTCAAGGAAATATTAGGAGGGGCTGGGGGAAGGGGGTAGCTGCACGCAGAAGGTTTTTTTTAACTTTCAAGCATAGAATGCATGAAGGTAAAAAAAGTCTGCCTTTAGAGCCACTTCAAACACAGATGAGTTCTTAAATGAACAGGCAAAAGTACAGAAAGAATTTTGGAGGTTACAGGCTTTTGAATGGTTCTATACTGTTGTTATCTAACTAATATGGTTTAAAAAAACAAGTGTATATTACATTTAACTTCACAAAACTGTGTTTAAACAGAGGAAAATAACATGCCCCAGACAACTGTTTCTACAAATGAAAAAAATGCTTCTTGACTCCTAAAAAGAGTTGGATTAATTGCTTGGGTCAAAAGGCTACCATTTTTCTCTCAGTAATTGTAAATGTAGTTAACATTACTTATAAGAGATATGTCTATTTGTAATTTCCCTTGTTGATGTTGTCATTACAACCTTATACAGTGAGGCATTCAACATGCTAAAGTGATTATAAACCTAAAATGTAAAACACTTTGTATACAGTATTTCAGTCATGATATACTTCAATCACTGGCTATGACTGACAACAGCAGGAGCCAATGGCTCTCTCTGCTGCCTCTAGGCCAGTGAGGAGAGAGAGAGGAGAGAGCACAGTGTTGGATCAAGATTGGGCTCGGGTAAGTATAAGGGGGAGCTGGGGGGGAGCAGAACACAAAGGTTTTTTTACCTTCATGCAGAGAATACATTAAGGTAAAAAAACGTCTGCATTTAGAACAACATTAACTACTCTTACTGTGAAAAATTTCTATCTGAACTGATGTCAAAACCTTTCACTTCCTTGCACAACTAACATCCACATGTCCTTTTTTAAAGTCATTTTAAAGGCATAAAAAGTTCATTTGCCAGACTTTTATACTACGCTTCAATCTATTTCAAATGTTAATTAAGTTTCCTATAAGAAGTCTGTTTGCAGCTGTAAACTGGGCTGTAGTTATAAATCTCTTCCAGCTGTGAATCAGCCCTATCTAGGGTGAATCTTGAACTTAGCATATCAATTTGCTCATCTCCAGTCATTAAATTAGCACATAGAACTTTTCAAGACAATTGTTGTTTAAAAAATATCCAATGCAAAAAATGAGCATTAAGCTGCATTCACTCACAAATTGTGCTTCTTTTTTTGTACATCGGTATAAAAAGTGCAAATTACAAGGATAATAGCTATTACTGAAAAACACTTAGCATAATTTGAGCTGGTATAAGGCTGGAAATAAACTACATCATGTGTAATGTTAATAGTAATTGGGAAATAAATGTACAAATGATTTCTCATTGCCCAGAGCACAGCATTAGCTGTTAAGTATTCAGAGGCATTAATAATTCCTTTATCAATCCGGAGGAAAACCTTAATCAGTGGTGCTTGCTTCTCTACTTAGCCTTGCTTCCTAGCAAATGAAAGCTACAAGACAGAAGAGTTTATAACAGGAAGCAGCCAGAAGGCCAAGACGCAGAATGAGATCGCACTGTAATAGGGTTTTTGTTTTACCCATCACCAATATTTGGATTGCCAAGAGCAAGTTCTACAAATTAAAGTATATACAGACTTTCCTACTGCAGACTCTTATTACAAAGCTTCTGACATTCTCCTTGGAGAACAATTGTGCTACACTTCTTCTATTACCAGTACTGTATGAGCTGTGACCTCTGTTCACATATCTGTGCAAATGAAAAATACTTCTGATTGCCTTACTGCTGCAAAAAAACTGATCAACAAGCAGTTATGTGCGCAAACCCATCAAATCACCAATTAATGGGTATGTGCTGTTTTACTTATATTGTAAGTGATATATTATGATCAGAACTAAGATGTACAATTAACAATGTTCTTTATTTATTTTTACTCAGATAACTATAAAATATTGCATATTAGTATTCCATATTTACCAGATGGCAAGCACTAGAAAAGAAAGTAGCTTATACACTATATTGCCAAAAGTATTAGGACGCCTGCCTTTACACATACATGACCTTTAATGGCATCCCAGTCTTAGTCCGTAGGGTTCAATATTGAGTTGGCCCACCCTTTGCAGCTATAACAGCTTCAACTCTTCTGGGAAGGCTGTCCACAAGATTTAGGAGTGTGTCTATGGGAATGTTTGTCCATTCTTCCAGAAACGCATTTATGAGGTCAGGCACTCATGTCAGGTGAGCAGACCTGGCTCACAGTCACCGCTCTAATTCATCCCAAAGGTGTTCTATCGGGCTGAGGTCAGGAGTTTGTGCACCTTGCTTTGTGCACTGTTGCGCAGTCATGTTGGAACAGGAAGGGGCCATCCCCAAACTGTTCCCACAAAGTTGGGAATATGAAATTGTCTAAAATGTCTTGGTATGCTGACTTCTTAAGAGTTCCCTTCACTGGAATTAAGGGGCCAAGCCCAACCCCTAAAAAACAACCCCACACCATAATCCCCCCCCAACCAAACTTTACATTTGGCACAATACAGTCAGGCAAGTACTGTTCTCCTGGCAACTGCCAAACCAGACATGTGCATCGGATTGCCAGACAAAGAAGCATGATTCATCACTCCAGAGAACACATCTTCTCTCCTCTAGAGTCCAGTGGCGGCGTGCTTTACACCACTACATCTGGCTCTTTGCATTGCACTTGGGGATGTAAGGCTTGGATGCAGCTGCTCTACCAAGGAAACTCATTCCATGAAGCTCTCTATGCACTGTTGTTGTGCTAATCAGAAGGCCACCCGAAGTTTGGAGGTCTTTAGCTATTGACTCTGCAGGCAGTTGGCGACTTCTGCTCACATTGCGCTTCAGCATGCACTGACCCCACTCTGTCATTTTACATGACCTACCACTTCATGGCTGAGTTGCTGTTGTTCCCAGTTGCTTCCACTTTGTTATCATAGCACTAACAGTTGACCGTGGAATATTTAGTAGCAAAGAAATTGCACAGATGGACTTATTGCACAGGTGGCAACCTATCATGGTACCACACTTGAATTCACTGAGCTCCTGAGGGTGACCCATTCTTTCACAAATGTTTGTAGAAGCAGCCTGCATGCCTAGGTGCTTGATTTTATACACCTATGGCCATGGAAGTGATTGGAACACCTGAATCTAATAATTTGGAGGGGTGTCCCAATACATTTGGCAATATAGTGTATATCAGTTTGACAAACTTATATGATGCAAATAGCCTCTGTCATGAATAGACATTAGTAGCAGGATATTATATTACACACACACAGCTAGATAATTCAGAATACATAAACTCAACCTCCCTTAGTAAAGATGGCATTGTCTAGAGGAGCAGTAAAAAGAGTAGTACTATTGCTGGGCTGTTCTGCAACAAAGCACCCTGTATTAAATGTTTATTTTATTTATTTAGAATATAATCATTATATTGAACATTGGCTTATAACAAATATAAAAGAAACTGACATTAAAAAGTTTCTTTTCAAAGTTGAACTTCACACACACACACACTTCAAGGGTTAAATGCTTATTATGTCTAGAGATAGAGGAATAAACTATTAAATTACCTTATTTTCCATTCCAGCAATTTTATTGTGTTCACCTCTTCTTCATGATGCTCCAGGTCGTGGGCAGACTCTCACTGTGCTCAATACAATGTAGGACTATTGCTCCTGCATTGCATGTGAGTGCAATCACAGGCCAAAGTGCCTAAGAGAAGAGGCTTCATGGAAGAATGGCAGAACTATGCTAGAAAAACTAAACTAACATTGATGTGTACTAAGCTGCTGTGCTATACCTATAATAGATATGTGAAAAATATTAAATAAATTGTGCACAGCATGACACCAATTAATACATAAAACCTTGTGCAATAAAAGATCCTACATAGACTAATATATCATGTTTAATAGGAGAGGTGGTCAAGAGATGGAGAACTGTTGGCAACCTAGGGGAATGTCATTGTGACTTTGACCAGCAGTGAGTATTATTTCCTGCACAGGGGCAGAAGGTGTTGCACCTTCCTATTTCTGAGCGACCAAGCTACTATCCTGCAGCAATGAACGAGTGTCTATTTGTTTGCTACAATCAGTTTCGGCTTCATCTTCCTGTAAGAAATCATAACTAGATAAAAGGTTTGGTCAAAATAAGCATCAACCTATTCCTTGCAAGATCAACTTACCAATCGTGCTCTAAGCACTGTTAGCCTACATAAAATCTAGCATGTGGAAGTGAGCATAGGTGTTATGCCTCTTTGCTCCTTGACCACTCCTCTGTTTGATATTTTTTGTTTGATATCACTTATTCACTTATGCTTCTCTATTTTGCATTTAGACCTCTCAGTGCAGCTGCAGTGCCCCCTCATCTCTGTCTCCCCTGGTCTCAGCATTCAGGAGACTCTGGTAACTGACTCCACTCTTCCTCATGTCCTCCTCCAGACCCTGCACTTTCTGCTTTCCAGCTCTGCTCCCAAAGGGGGTGCACAGTGATGTTAGGGAGGGTGTGGGATTCTTGACATATGATGTAATGGGGGGGTGGAGTGCTCTGGACATCTAGTCTTACAGATACAACTGGCCCTTTGAGGGCAACCATAATGCTGATACGGCCCGCGATGAAATGGAGTTTGACACCCCTGCTGTAGATGGAAAGCACATCAATATAGTGATGCCACTATTCACTGGCCTAACCAATAGAAACTGCATCCTTAATTACAGACTTTCTCATGCAAGGAGAAGGGTAGAGTGTGCTTTCAGGATCCTGGCAAACAAATGGTGAGGTTTTACTGTTCCTGAACACCTATCTGTTCACATGCCATTTCAGCTGCAAATTTAATGAGGTATGCTGAGTTGACAGATGGAGCTAACTGTCAAGCCCAGCCATTTAAGTCAATAGGGCTGTGCTGCAACAATGAACCAAACTTTTGGCTTGCATTTGCAGAACATTAGCCACATTGTAAATTGCTGTTCAGCAACCCCCCCCCCCCAAAAAAAATATAGTCCTTCCCCAAAGCTTCTAATTCACTCCCTGGTTATCTCTCACCTTGACTACAGCAACTCCCTCCTTGGCTTACATTTACATAGACTATCCCTCCTTCAGTTCATCATGAATACTGCTGCCAGGCTCATCCACCTTACCAACTGTTTAGTGTCTGCTACCCCTCTCTGGCAATCCCTCCACTGACTTCAGCTCACCCAACAAATTCAATACAAAATGCTAACAAAAACTTACAAAGCCATCCACAACTCTGCCCCCAGTTACATCATCAACCTGGTCTCAAAATACCAACCAAATTGTTCTCTTTGTTCCTTCCAAGACCTCCTGCCCTCTAGTTTCCTTGTCATCTCCTTCCATACTGCCTCCATGACTTCTCCTGCGCCTCAAGAACACTCTGCCCCAATCTCTCCGACTATCTTCTACTCTGTCCACTTTTCGGCAATCTCTGAAAACCCTTCTTTTTAGAGAGGCCTATCCTGCCTCCACCTAACAACTGTACTTTCACTTTCTCTATCACCTCATCCCCTACAGTTATTACCTTTTGTATCCATTGACACTCCCTTTTGGATTGCAAGCTCCATCAAGCAAGGCTCTCTGATTCTTCCTGTATGGAATTGTATTGTAACTGTATTGTCTTTCCTCATTTTGTAAAGTGCAGTGCAAAGTGTTGACGCTATATAAATCCTGTGCAATATATACCACCTTCACACCCCAGCCTTCTAAGGATTTTCTGATGCCAGGAGGCGGGGCGGGGTTTAGGGTCATGTGACCACCGTGATTGGCTGTCAAGGCAATCGCATGATCGGAAAGGTCCTGATTGCAAGGAGAGATCGGGAACTCTCCGTGGGACACCGACACATGTATTGAGAGCGCGCAGGGCATGCGCTCTCAGCATGTCTGTTTAAAAATGGTAAGCAAATATGCAGCCCCTCGGCATCAAGTCCCAGTCCCTGAGAGGCCGCATATTTGCGTACACGCAGAGTGAAGAGGTTAAATAGAGAAAAAACAGAAGATTCTTCATAGTGTAAAAGTTTCCCCTTTTATTAAATGAAAACAGACTTAAAGCACTTCTACTCTTCTGGTGCTATACCAGCACAGGGCTGCACAGGGTTTTATATATTGATAGGTTCGGAGCTATGTACTATGTATTTTATATTTACTGTGATGAAAAATGTAGAAAGAAGAACCATTGGAGGGAATTTTGAAGGAGTGATCTGTCAAGTATGAGGAGAGCCATGAGCCTTGCTTTTTTTTTAACTTTGAAAAAATATATTAGAAATGGGGATGAGCAAATCTATATGATACATATGCCAACAAAACTAAACAAAGCCATGTGAGCATTAGGTCAGTAAAGCCCTTGCTGACATTGCTGACCTGATAAGCATATTGCTCTATTTTTCAACAAAGCCATGTGATTACCATGTCCTTGCTGACCAGGTAATCACATGGCATTGTTGATAAGTGATCACCATGTCCATGCTGACTAAGTGATTATGTCTTTGTGGACCCAGCAATCACATGACTTTTTTAACCATGCACCAACCACTCACAGTAAGTATACTGCTAGCGGGTGGCAGGTGCAGGCATGGTAACGTACAAGTATGTTGCCATATTTCTTACGGGTTTGGGGAGCATGCCACATGTTTAGCAGCAGATTTCAGCCAATGATTTTAACTGAAACCTGCTGATCGACCGTGTACAATTACAGCACAGATCTCTGCTTACAGAGAACAGTGATCTGGCTGTTTCTTTTCCTTGAAAAGCAGGGAGAAAGAGCAGGCAGATGAATAAGTAAACTTAGCACACATTACACACATTACGCTTGTTATGCACATCAAAAACCCCTTGATTGACCCTAGATATTACCCCTTCCCAGTGAGTGTCATTAATACACTATACATTATCACTGATCACTGTATTAGTGTCACTAGTGATGTCATTGTCAGTTAGTGACCCTCCCAGCCAGTGTCTGTTAGCACCAGATTGCCTGCCACATTATCACAGTCCCACTATAGGTTGCTGATCACTGCCATTACCAGTATAGCATCTATAGCTGCGTAAATTCCAGTATATATACCATTGTTTGTAGATGCTATAGCTGTCACATAAACCAATTATTATACACTTATTGGGATCTTTTGTTCACCAAAGACAGCAGAAATCATTTTGGCCCATATTTATGAAGAAACTGGATTTTACAATTGTTTTTATTGGATATGTTTTATAACAAAAAGTAGAAAATTTGATTTTTCAAAGTAGAAAATATTTTTTCAAAATTTTTAGTCTTTTTTTCATTTATATAATAAGAAATAAAAAAACCCAGTGGTGATCAAATACCACCAAAAGAAAAGTTTATTTGTGTGAAAAAATTATATAAATTTCAATTGCATACAGTATTTCATGACCACGCAAGTGGCAGTTAAAGTAGCACAGTGTTGAATAGCAAAACAAATTCCCTGGTCATGAAGGAGGTAAAACCTTTCCGGAGGTCAAGTGGTTAATAAACAAAGCCACATGATCACACAATCATGATCCCATTGCTTTATCAACAATACCACGTGATCTCAAGGAGAGGACATAATCACTAGTTTTTTGGGGGGTTTTGTTAATTTCTTTTTAATCAAATATTATATGTTTATTGTGCACTGCACAGACATGAGGATTGCATGGATTTGTTGAAATACAAAATAAAGTGTTAAAGTGGAATTCTGGGCTTAATCTCACCTAATCTTAAAACAGCCCCCTCCCCCTTCCTAACACCTATGCTTACTTACCTGTGTAAGAAAGATCTGTATACTCAGGGGCTGACTGACCATTTGGAAACTCGGGCACTGCCGAGGGCCCGGGGTCAGTAGGGGGCCCCATGAGATGCCCCTGGTACCTTTTTCATAGGCATTTTTGAGTTTGGGCAAGGACACAGGGGCCCCATGATCCCCTATTGCCCGAGGGCTCCATGAGTTGTCAGTCCGCCCCTGTGTATACTTACCTATTTTCAGCCAATTGTGGTCTGGTTATATATTCCTTTTCCCCTGTGTCAGCCAGCGCAGCTGCAGAAGAAAAGAGGGAGTGCTGACAATGAATGGGCCATGGGTAACATTACTGCTTGAGACAATACTAGCCATTGTAAGATTGCTCTCTTCCCTGCAGCAGAGAGGAGAGAGCATGTGATTGACAAAAGCCAGCTGAAAATATGTAAGTTCTGTATACAGATCTTTCTTACACAGGTTAGTAAGCATAGGCAGGGCTGCTGTTAGAAACCACAGGGCACTATACAGCCAACCCCCCCCCCCCCCAAATAAAACACAGTTTACTATACTGCAGTTATGAATGAATGCAGTGAGTGATCAGTACCAATCACTCATTGTGCTCATTCAGGAAAGGATGGGGCTGGTAAATGTGACCTTCCCCCACTCTCCATCCTGAAGGATCCCATTGCGTTCTTGTTGCAGCTGCCGCTGGAAAGGAGAGGAAGGAATCCGGAAGCACTGTGGGGGTGGAGGCACAGGATGTAGGGATCAGTTCCAGTAACTGCCCTACCCCCCCTTCACTGTGCCAATCACCCTCCCTGCTCACATCTGATTTACCCAGCTGCCTGGGCCCTCTTGCTGGCCTGGGCCCCATATGGGAGGACTGGTGGTACCCCCTTATCCACAGCCCTGAGTATAGGTGTTAGGAGGGGGTAGGGGACAGGTTTAGGGGTAGTTAGGGTTGATCCCAGAATTTTACTTTAACCGCTTCACGACCGCCCTATAGCAGAACTAACGCTACAGTGTGGCAGGGCCGCACAAACTCACGTACATAGCAGAGCCATATAAAGCAGTGTGCCTATATAGCAAAGAACAGCACACAGTAAAACACAGCACACAGTTAACCCTTTGATCACCCCAGATGTTAACCCCCTCCTGCCCAGTGTCATTAGTACAGTTGCAGATGCAGATGTGTATCACAAAAAATGGCCTGGTCAGGAAGGGGGGTAAATTCTCTGGCAAGCAGTTAAAGTATAAAATAAAGGCCAAACAGTATCCTGAAAGCCTTGCAAAGGTATATTATGTTGTTATGATAAGAAGTTGGCATGGTTTTCAGGCAACTAAGTATATTCCTTGGTATACTCCTGGGTTGTAATTAGCATAAATACACCTAACATGATGGCAGAATGGGTGCTGCACATACTGTGTAGACACTTGGAGCAAGCTAAGGCTTTTAGGTGTTGTAATTCCATTGCATAGTCGATAGGGGAAAATTGTGTTTTGGCAACTTATGCTTAAATCTCTGACACATAGAGCAGTGTAATGTTAGAGCGGTTGCTACTGCTGTACTGCAAATGATTATTAAACATGGCAGCACCCAGGGTGAACTCAGTATTACTTTGTATCATTAATCTGGACACTGGCAGACTTGGTATAAAAGTGTGACTTTAATTAGGGAACAGCTGCAGATCCAAACAGTATTTAGCTGATAACAGGCTCATTTTAAATGCCATTTTCTGCTGCTACCCACTCCCCCCCCCCCCACTTCTCTCTGCATATATAGATGCAAAACCACCATGCCACAAAGCTAAACACAAACCGAGTGGGGCGATTATTATTTCTGTAAAAGCCAGGGATTGGGGACAGTATACTGTAAGGCTGAAATAGGTCTGGATAACAAACCTAATTGGCAAGGCTATATAAAAACTCCCAATCACACTTTTGGCCATGAGCACCATTTGCCATATCACATATAAAGCACAGCTTGATGCTGGGTTCACACTAGCCTGCAGGCTGCGGGCTGGCTGCGGGTGCAGAAATTGTACCTGTTTCCATAACCTCAACCACCCGCAGCCAAATTGCGCTGATCTTGTGTGATGCAGACCCTCATGCATCTCAGCCCACAGCACGATTGCAGGTGCGGGAACTACAGGGAAACCACATGGCCAAAAAAACCATGCAGTTTCTTTGTGGCCACATTTCTAAAAAGGTGCATGCACCTTTTTTGTGCGTGACACACAGCACATTTGAATTTGGCTGCTGAGCCTAAGCAAACATGGGCCACATTACTGTGAACCAGGGGTAATGTCCCCATTTATGTTTACCTAAGTGAGAACTATACTCTGCCACACCACTTTTTACTTTTGGTGCAGTTATATGCATGTGAAACTGATATGATCTGTGTCATTATGGTTTATAACAATTGCACAGGTATAAACAGAGCCTAAGCATCAAACTATTATATGTTGCTTAAAATTAGAACTGCACTCACAAAAAGTAATTCTTTATCAGATAAAAAAAAAACAACACATTTTGCTGCAATAGAGGGCTGTTCCCCACAATACTTCTTTTGTGACACTAGATATCTTCAGTCTTTCAGGTTGAATCCAGTTAGAAGCTCCTCTCTCTGTCATTCTGCTTTCTTCTCCTATCAGCATTCTTCTTTTCAGCTTGTGAACTTGTTGGCTCTTCATGTTGCCTCTTCCTTCTCCAATCTGAGCTCTGCTGTACAGGGACAGCAAGAGACTGATACCAAGTCAAATTCAGGTACATATATTCAGGGATGGGACAAGAAAAAGGGGGTGGGGGGTTTGCGGGGGGGAGCTCCTAATCTAGATCATTAGCTGGTATCCAATGGGGCTTGGCTTACTACTGCTGCCACACCATGCTCCAACACTCCCAATCTCCTCCCTGGCTGCACACATTCAACATGGAAAACACTAAGTGCATGCGCAACCAACTCCCAGCTATAAGAAAGCAAGTGATTGACCGCACATGCTCAGTGCTAACTCAATGCCAACCATGGACAGCTCAAGAAAGAAGGTGGAGAATAGGCAAACAACACTATGCCAATTCTACATCATGTGTTCACTGTTTGGGGGCAGGGGCACAGTTTAGCATCTTTGCTCTGGTCATTGGACCATTCTGTCCTGATGCTACTTACACTGCTTGCATTTAAAAAGTACTGATGCATTAATGAATACAGAGCTGCATTCATTTGTGTATTTTATATCTGCCTAAATCAGAGGAACCAGGTGAAGAGGGGGGCCAACTACTAGGTGGTTGGACACATTGACCACAGCTGTGGGGATGACACTGGAGGGTGTTGCCAGACTAGCACAAAGCTGACTTCTTTTTAGAGCTCCTATTCATCAAGTTGTTAGGACTTGGACTCAAGTTGATGGCACTTAATATATCTGCCTAGAGTACAGCTTCAAAGTTTCTCCCTAAATTATTGTCATGTTTATTAATCTTGCAAATGTTAGGAATGTTTGGGTAGCTGAATTTACCTATTAATAATCATGTATCATTCCCATTGTCTGCTTTTTTTTTTTGGAAAACCATTTTAATATTACTAAATTTACATATGTAATCACTTTTTTTATAACTAAGCTCAGACAGTGCATTCTACTAGTTCTAAGACCAGTTATTATTTTTGCAGTGTATGTGTACCTGATCAGATTCCACACTATCATGGCCCTCAAAGAAAACTTCAGAGAGCTATTCTTCAATAAGATTAAAGAAAAACCTTTCCTCCTTTATGTATTTTCTATCCATTGTACTGTAAACAAACTACGGGCTTCAAAGTTAATAATCCAGCCATTTATTTCTTAAAACCAATAATTCTGTTATACATGATATCATCAATTTTTTTGTTTTACATCAGCAATTAACGTTTCTTAGTTTTGTTTGTAAACCTTCTCAAATTTGATAAACTACATCTTATGCTCAATAGTTTTTTATTAGATACATAACAATTACAAAAATGAGGAACGATCCGCAGGTTCCAAATATACTGTATATCAACATTCCATAGGTATAGATCACTACAAGGAAAAGGAGCATAACATGAGCATATTAATTAAGCAAGCCCTCATTTCGCAATGTTGCATATATAGAAGGTGGAAGCTCAAATTGATTTAGATTACATTAAATTAATCATTATTGTATATAATATATTATACGTCACCTACATTTTAGGAAAGAAAGGTATAGACATGTCACCAGCTTTATAGAAGTAATAAAGGGAAATCAGCCATCAGAAAAAGGAAAAAGTTAGATAAATTTAGAACAATATCAATATACTAGAACTATGTATAAAAAGACACCAATATAGAGAACCATGCAGCAATTAAAATATGGGAGATCACTATCCTATATTTAATAGGGTATCAATCAATTTCAATTCAAATGGCATTCTGAGGGGTGTTAGGATACCTGTCACATTCAATATGAGAGCGGCTACTGATCTCCAAAACTTTGTAAGCCTTTACAGCTCAAAAAAACATGCAATATGTTCCCAATACACTGACACTCTCTCCCACACAAAGGGCAATGAGTAGGAAAAAATTTGGACAATCTAGAGGGAGTCATATACCAATGGTGCAATATCTTGCAAAACGTGCAATAAGTTCTCTATACGCTGACACTCTCTCCAACAAAAAAGGGCAACGAGTAGGAAACATTTTGGACAATTTACATGGAGTCATCTAACAATGGTGCAATATCTTTTGAAATTTTTCTCAGTGGTCCACACAATGAGTGGATTTACTATTTATCGAGAGGGTAAATCTCCACTGTTGTAATGAAAATAATCAGCAGATGAAAACATCTGCAGAAAATCTACCTCTCATTTACACATTGCTGTAGTCTTACAATGGCTCTTGATATACATTTTAAAAGAAGGATATACTTTTAGTGTGCAATGTAGAGGAAGTGAGAAATTGCTAAACCGAGGGGGGAACGGTGATAGACTTATCAAGATATGTCCAATGGAAATGTCTAATGTGAAGGAACTTATAATTCTCCCCACAACTAAGGCAGTTCAGTAGATCCTCAAGTGTATTATACCCTTTACAGGTCCAGTCATGTATATGTATATCTGGAATTAGGTAAATATATAAATTCAAGACACATATTTGGGACAGTAGAGACCTCCAGACTTCCAAAGAAAAAGTAATTGTGCAATAAATAGGGCTGATAACGTGCAGAAATTGCAGAGCTCAACAATAATGCTCTAAGATCATAATCTTCATAATGGCTGCCTTCTCCATATAATACTATAGTTTATGAGGAGAGAGGGAAAGCCATGTTTTAAGCTGGTAAAATAGGGTAGCTCAGTAGTATTTTTTGATATTAGACATGCCAAGAATTCTATGGCGTCTATGGATCCATAAAGCAGCATATCCAATATGAGAGATATTGGTAAAGTCCTGAATAGGTACAAACGTTTTGGAATGATTTTCATTTTGAATGCTGCTATCATGCCTATTCATGTTAATTTGAATCTGTGTATATCCAATAAGGCTTGCGAAATATGGTTGAGTAAAGGTGGAAAATTCAAATCATATATCTTATCCAATGGAAAGGTAAGTTGTATGCTCAGTTAAGTCATAGAAGGGGTGCCCCAGGTGTGCAAAAAGCTTTGCTTCAATAGCTGTATAAGAGGAGACTTAATGCCCATATTCAAAGCAAAAGACTTATTTATATTAACTTTATAGTAGGATACTCATTGAGCCAACCTGCTCAATAGGAGATTGTATCGCCAGCAATGATACAAGTGGATTTGTCAAGGTACACATAATGTCATCGACATATAGCCCTATTTGGTGATCGTATATGTCTATAATTTTTTTCTGGTAATTTTAGGATTGGATCTAATCGAAATTACAAATGCTTCTGGAAAAAGTGAGAGGGAGAAAAGGACATCCTTGGCAGGTACCATTAGTGAAGTCAAATATTTTAGATAGCTTGTTCGAGGTAAATAACTGGGCAGTCAGTTTAAGCCATTGAAGCTAAAATTTTTGGTTTGAGATAAGTAACAACAGTGGAGTGCAATCAAATTTAGCATCCTCCTAATTCCATCAGGGGTCTGCTTTCCCTTGACAAAACCGACTTGGTTTGGGCCAATAAAAGAGGGTGTTACCTCCAAGAAGTGAGTTTCTATCATTTTGCAATAGATTTTCAGATCTGAATTGAGGGTTTTGAGGGTGTACAGAATCTTTGCCCAGTTTTGAAAGTGTAACTATAATTGCAGGGAAAATGGCAGTGGGTGCAGCTCTGTTGAACACTTGGAGCATATAAGGTACTACAACACTTCATAAGGATTTAAGAAACTCACTAATACAGTATAAAGTGGGTTGAGGAGTGCCCTGGTTCACTTTAAAGGTTATAGAGGGATTTATAATAATCAACAAAAGCGTTGACAATCTTGGGGTTATAAAGGGAAGCATGAGTAGAATGGTGAATGAGATGAGATATTTTTATTTTGGCTTGCCAACATCGTAATTAGGGGGTAAAAGCTAACCTGCTTTATTGCTTTGGGAGTAATAGGAAAGTTTCAATAATTTTAGACACTTTCTTGCTCAAACAATATTACATCCCTCAACTCCCATCAGCAAAAAAGCAGTTTATTTAGTCCTGAGATTTTAGTCAAGAGTGATTCAATATGCTGCATTCTCTTCTGCTTTGCCCTAGTGCCAATTTAGATGAGCACCACTCTGAGATACTATATGCCTCACAGGTGCACCTTTATGTAAAACCATTTTCAGTTGACGGAATATTGAGATGAAAGAACTGGTAAAATCTCCTTATCTATCGTTACACCACAAACATGTAGATCGACAGTCTCAGGTGGGACTGATGGTCATGGTAATGGTGTGCCTTTGCTTTTGAAGTAAACTTAGCTAATAAGCAGAAGCTGCCTTGAGGTAGTTGCTACAGAATACGTGGGCATATTAACAACATCAATGTCCCTACAGATTTGATATAAAACCTAACTACAGCCCAAACTTTTCTTCTTTATTTTTATAGAGTGGGGAAGATTTAGGATATCTGTTAGTTTAGTTTTTTTTTTCAATTTCTGTCTCTCACCCCATTGAGGAAATTTCCCTCACATTCTGTCCCTGTGATTCCCATATGAAAAATGGTGAGAGTGATTGTCACTGAGACAAGAAAGCATGAGCAGCAGTAAAAACATTGTCAAACTTTCTTATCCTTCTCCACCCTAGAATTTTTTTTATCTTGGGTTCATCCCATTTGGAGATATTTGCAGAGGACAATAAAAGCCTGACAGAAGTTATACCCCGTCCCTGCTTTATCCAAAACTGAAATGTTTTGGCTAGAGATGAGCTTTAATTGTATCACCTAATTTCATCTTTCTCTACACTGGGTAATCACTTGCTCTACCTAAAGATCTATCTCTCTGATGTCATACCTGAGCACAACCTACTGGTTATTTGTGGCTTTATCTCTGTCTGATTTCCTGCCAGCACTGATCAGGGATTTAGCTACATTGCTATTTCCATGATCACCACAGTAGTTATTCTTTTGGTTGTTAATAGTTACAGACCTTTCATTATGTATTGTCAAATGCAAACGGTACTGCCATGTCGTGCTATTGATGAAATGGACATTTTTTTTTTAAATTGTACATTTTTATTAAAGGCCAAAGCCCGTTACAACAACACTTTAGGTGTGTATGTTACAGTAAAGGAAATCCACAATCAATATAAAAGAGAACAGAAACAAAAGAAATATGAAAATAATTAGACAGCATGGTAAACTGTACAGTACAAAAACACAAGACGACATAAACCTGCACATTGCCGAGTTACAGTAGTTGTCAGAGGCTTGGTACGTAAAGAGATGTCTGAGCTAAATAAGGGGGAGAGGAAAAATTCTACCAAAGGGAGAATGATCCCATGGTTCCCAAATAGATCGAAAATGACCTGTGTTCACCCACTAGAGCTGTAAGATATTCCAGTTCTCTGATTTCAAAGATCGCTCTTAAAAGATGATTTAGTGTGGGGACATCAACTGATTTCCAAAATCGTGGTATCATCCATTTAGCAGCCGTCAGAAAATGTATTCCTAACCTTAGAAATACTCCTAAAGGGTAGCCCCAAAACATAGTGTAACGGGTCTAGGAGAATGGTAACATTGAGTACTTGTTCTGAGACCGTTTTAACTGTAGCCCAATAACCTGCAATCTGTGGACAGGACCAAAAAATGTGTGCCAAGGTGCCTACGCCTCCAATGCACCTCCAGCACCTGTCAGACAGACTCTGATTAATCACATGAAGTACTACAGGGGTTTTGGGATATCTTTACATTTAATATATCTAACATCGTTTTGGAAGAATTTAGCAGAACCATGAACACGCAACACTTAATTCTAATTTTATCATATGAGAGGCTTTGTAGAGAGGTAGCCCAAGGCATGTAAAATTGTGCTTACAATATTAAGGAGCATATACAAAATGTAATCTATATTTCTCTCTAGTATAAAAACAACTAATTCCTACGGAATTTAACAATTTCCTATTACACACAGCAAATACTGTAACATATTTATAGTTTTTGTTACTAATATGGTCAATTATTGTCTCTGAATGTTTGCTGACAATTGCCAATCTGCTAAATGATTCACTTTGTTTTTAGTAAAATGAATAAAGGTGTCTTGTAGACTCCTTAGCAAGTTCTGGGGGAGCTCAAACTCCATTTGGGAGCACATGCAGCTCACCCTCACTTAGTATGCTTCCTTGTTATAGTACCACCAATAAGGGATTACGATATTTGCTTATTAGTAGATGACATAAAAAGTAACAGGGAAATCATTCCAAATATTCACTACAACGTTTGCTAATTAAACTAAATGCTATATCCTTTGGATTCCACTCTTTTGCTAACCTAAAGTGGAGGATCCTGACTGAACTAGCTATATTTATTCAGTCAAACAAATCTCATCATCTGTTCTGCTGAATTGCAGAATATTTGCCAATAATCTCTCATGAATCCTTACAGTTTAAAAATTCACAAAAATTACAAATGGGAATGGGAACAAGTTTAAGACCAAAATGTACATGGACTTACAAGTAATGCATACCTGTTGCCAACTTGCTATAAAGAATCTGACCTACCTTTGTCCTCACTTATATTTCATGAATATGACCAAATTTACCAAACGTGCAATCATATGGAACACATCACATACTTTACAAGGGCAGCTCCCATGGAATAACACAAACCATCACCAGGATCATGCAGAGAAATGATTGCTGTGTTTCTTGATCATCTTTTGATTTTTTTTTCTGACAACACTCCATCTCCCCACACACATACACACAAATTACTATTAAATGTAAAGTTCTAATCATACATGGGAGAAAAGGTTTCACCAAAATGTAAATTTCTATTGCTTCTTACCCCTTTCAGTGCTGTCTTAGGAATTAGACAACAGGGATTTATATTAAATTTTAATTGGTAATGCACAAGATGACAAGATGCTAAATCTGACACCAACAGTAAATGGTACCAAAGGCATATAAAAGTACTAACTATTACATTTTCAGTAATTAACTTTCTGATAGATGGTAGATGAAACAGTGATTATAAATAAAGCAGTGATAAAGAAAGAAAGGTGACTCAAATGACATCAGTTAAACTTTACAATTTTAAGTCTAACACAGTAAGGATCAAATAGTGATGGATGACGGAAAGATGAATGGATGGTTGCTTTCCCAACAGTATGAACATGATAAACTGTGGATGTTGGATGACATTGTAGATTTGGAAATCTCACAAAATCAGACAGATAAGGTGAAATAAAGATGAACAGTTGTAGAGGGAATTATCCTATCCATTCTTTTCTCTGACAACAGTGAATGAAACAGAAAAATGTGAAACGCATTGTGGAAATATAGGACAGGGCTCCAGTAGTATAACATCTTGAGAGAGCATTTCTAGTGCACATGCAGCCTGACACTTCAGAATGAACATTTGAAAGATTTGTTTTCCTGTTCATTGAGCAAAGCTTAAACACATATACAGGTATGGGATCTATTATACTGAATTCTTGTCTTCTGGTCTTTTCCAGATAAATGACTTTTTTTCTTTCTAAAATATATCAAACTAACAACTGACCCACAAACTCTCCCTAGGGTTGCCATCCTCATCATCTTTTTGTATCACTGCACTACAAAATGTCTGATTAGACTTTTTCACTTATAGGGTAACAAGCAAAAAAGTATCAGAGAACTAGTCACTGGCATTAGTCCATTCAGTTTTTAATTTTATAAAAATCTAGTTCAACTAGATATAGCAAAGTGTACCGATGGTGTAAAATGGAACACAAGAGTCAGCATTTTCTTTGGCTGAGATTTAGTGCAATAGGCTGCTGTGACGGCAAATATCCCAACCACAAATGGACCACTGAGTGTGCCATTAAAAGTTGGTTTTGTCAATAACACAGTAGCAAGAAATCCACAACCATATGTTTTGTAAAGTCTATCTAATCTAAATTAGGTTGTGAGTCAATGGCCTCAATTTTCTAAAGTAAAAATATGTTTAAATTGAAATAGCCAATAGGTACTTTCACAATTACAAAGCTTAAACTGTAGGATAGGTATGGAACTTTAATATAAAGGTATATCAAAAAGTTTGAATGAATAATTAAGTCAGCGATACAGAATATTTAATCAATCAATATACCATAGTATTTCCATTATAAAACAAATTATTAAATATAACCAAACTGACCCATTTATGCCCTGAATTGGTGCTCTATGTAGATATTTTAAGCACAATAAAATTGTGTGAAAGTATTGACTACAGAAACAGTAAAATAAATAAAAATGTATATACCAATTACAAGAGAAGCTTGGGGTTTGTTTTATTCCCGAAATTATGCTTACCTAGGTGGATGCAGCATTGGTCCAAAGGTGTATCTGTCCGCCACTGGCTTTAAATGTGAGAACTCAGAGATCACATGACGGCTGATCCCTGAGTTCTCACAGCCGCTTTCCCACACAACCCACAGTCACTGTTCTCTGCTGTGCCCCCCCCCCCCACTCACTGGAGTGCTGGGCTATGGGGGGGAAAGGGAAAGGCTTACTCAAGCTCTCAGAGTATCACTGGGAGGCTGATCCAGGTGCTGTTCCAGACTCTGGGGTGGATCCCGACTTTGAGGTTGGGATCTTTCCCCAGCCTGGACCGGCTGAGTGATGTCCCTCGACAGCAGGCTTAAGCTAAAAACAGGTCACAGGAGTGCAGAACAAACTGCTTTCCTGTGATACACAGGAGAAATACAGCCAAAAGAGATGACTGTACTCCTCCTTTAATTCACTCACCATCACATGTATAATCACATATTTTGAAGTAAATACACCTTTACACACTGGTACTGACTGATATGCCAGTGTTGCTCTTCGCCCTCTGTTTTTTTTCCTCACTCAGCTAATGTGATCCCAGTGCTGACTGAGAAGGGCAGGGAAGGGGCAAACAAGGATGCTGTGAAGGTGCTCGATGTCCTCCTTATTAACTGATTATGTCATTGGTTGTTAAGATTCTGGCAACTGGAAGGTTGTAAGGGTGTACAATAAAAACCTGTGGCTTTGTGTAACCTTAGGGCAGGCTTCATGGCAAGCTTCATCCACCCACTGGCTTGTATATAATTTTTGGACAACTTTTAGGCATGTTACCAAGACACCCCAGAAGAAACCTGAAGGCACCCAAGGGTGCCTGAGCCCCTTGGTTGAAAAAGGCTGATTGAACTACCCTAGCAGACACCCAGGTCCGAATTTATTAGACTATCCCCTCTTGCTTCTTCTGCAGAAAAATTAAAGGGGTCAAGTCGATCTACAGGCTGTGATAATACAGCTGGACTTTCATTACTTATTCCCTAGGGGGTTTTGATACTGTAAATGGCAGATAATGTCAAAACCTAGCACATAAATAAGGAAATATATATATAGGCAAGTTACATTCAGGAGTAAGATGGAAGTTGTTCAAAGAAATGATCAAGTTTTTACCCAGCAATTTATTGGTGCTGAATTAGGAGCCACACCCCAATAGGACCTTCCAGGAAATTGATTGAGCATCTCAGTCTGAGAAATTGTATGAGAGCATACTGATGAAGGCAGATATTTCTTCCTAAGAGGAAACGTGATGATCTGAGATAATGAAAATAATGATGAAGATGAAGATCAAGCTGAAGATGATGCAGATAAAGCTGACCAAGATGAAGATGGAAATCTATATAAAAATTCCTTTTTTTCTCTGAATCACCCTTTTATTCCTTAAAGTCCTCTTATCTGGGGAGGAGCCTAGAGGGTATAGTTGAGATATTTACTCACATCTGTTTGAGGAGTAATATTACCGATTAAGTGATTGTTTACTCAGTCAGTAATTTCAATGGTCCATCAGATGGTGCTCTAAGACTAGGAATCCCTATATTAGGTCTTCTGGAAATAAAACTGGATTTTATGCAATTCACTCTTGCAATATAATATGTTTATCCCTGAGTTAATTTTAATATGTAATTTTACTTAGGGTGTACAGTTATATTTCCTGCAATGTTTAATATAATTTGAAATATCACTCCTAAGTGTATTATCATCTTAATCATGTAGCATTGGTTGAGGATGTGTGATTTTATGCATTGATCCATGTGAAGGCATTAGCTATCACACCTTAAAAGATGTTTGTATACATTTTGCACCATTTTCCATCTTACTTCTGAAGACATACAATGTGAAATTTTAACAGTGAGTCCATTCTGAAAAGAACCATAATACATATCTATGATAACATCTATTGATTATAATACAATCCTGTACCCAAAATACTATTGCACAAGGTAATTGGGACTATTCAGCAGAGTATAGAAATGTTTACAAAAAGTACATCATGATTCTGTTGAAAATCATTTTGATATGATTTCTAAGGGCAGAAAGTCCCTGCTTAATATCCTTCTTTCTTTTCTTTCTGAGCAGGGGCGAACGGACAACTCATGGAGCCCCGGGCAATAGGGGATCATGGGGCCCCTGTGTCCTTGCCCAAACTTAAAAAAGCCTATGAAAAAGGTACCAGGGGCATCTCATGGGGCCCCCTACTGACCCCGGGCCCTCGGGCAGTGCCCGAGTTTCCAAATGGTCAGTCTGCCCCTGTTTCTGAGTATATGTGACTAACAGATCTTGCTGTCAAAAATTTACCTAATGTCCACCTTGGTCCAATGTTGGACAGTGCACTAAGATGGTACTTTATTGAAAGAATCTGGTCTCAGCAAGCTTTTAAATAGGAGTAAATGTACAAATGCAGTGAGCGCTCTCAATAGTTAGCAGCTGAGCATTCAAGGAAAAACATATAAAAAGTCCCAAAGAATATGTATATAGAAAATGCAGCACTATCTGGTATTATTATGCTATAGGTAGAGCTGAGGATCACCATGACCGCATCGCCGTCTGTATATATAGTAACTGGCACATGCGCACTATCGCGGCGCCATCAGCAAGATGGCGCCGCGATAGTGCGCATGCGCCAGTTACTATATATACAGACGGCGATGCGGTCATGACGATCCTCAGCTCTACCTCTAAAGAAGTGCGTGCGCACGAAAAGCGTCAGTTGGAGCCCAGGACGCCTTTGACACTATGCCGCCGGTGCCACGTGGAGGCCCGGTGGCCATCTTTGTATTTAAAGGGTCAGTTTGTTCATTCAGATTTGGCACCACTGCGGTTTTGAGTATATATCCTTGCTTTTTAAATAAAGTCAATTATCTACTACACTATGAGTTCCTCCTTCTGTCTCCTGCGAGGAGCCTTTTCACTTTTGCAGCCCCAGAGTGATCTCTGTACCAGCTCCTGAGAGGGGGGACTACATCTCTGTAAAGATTTCTCTGACCTGTTGGACCTCATCTTCTCCACACGAGGGTGCTTCATCTTCACATTTTCCAGCTCCTGCCCATGACCAGACCAGAAAAGAGAGGGGAATCTTCCTGATATTTTACATACATGCGTATTACCAATACGCTTCTGGTTAGTGTGCATTTCTACCATCTGCACTGGGAATCAGCAAGCACTTTCTTTGGACTGTGATTTATTTTATTTTATTCCATATATTCATTTGCATTTAATATTTTCTTCACCTATGTACCGATATCATCATAATTGCCTATAGCATAATAATACCAGATAGCGCTGCATTTTCTATATACATAAGCTTTTAAATAGAGTTGTAGAAATTAATTATGACTGTTTGGCTGGTAAACTCCTTCACTGTTCCTAAGCATGGAGTGTCTGTGGTTTTAATTCACCTGTATACAACTCTGTGGGTAGAACACATGTTTCAGGTTTCTACAGCTCTGAGGTAAATATTCAGGTGACCTGATAGTCTGGTGTTCTATCTGGAGTCCAGGCATATTTTAAAATTTAAAATCAGAAAAACCTTGGGAGGTAAAGTAAAAACATTTGTCTAAGGAATCAATATCCACTGTTCACCTACCAGCTCTGATCCCCTTGCATCACCTAAGACAGGCTGATATTGGGATTTATCTAGGGTGCTGTAAAAGATAACTGTTGATGGTGCCATTGGGCATCCACAACCCTGACAATGAGGTCAGACAGCAGGATGGGAAGGATTTAAAAGGGCCGCCATGCCGCAAATTCTTGACTGTGGCTTTCATACCAGGGAGGATGACTTGTGGATGGGCTCTGTCAGATCTTCTTCATTTTGTAAGTAGAGGGTGAATTGTGGGTCAACTATATGGGGGCTAGGATTCTTCACTCATAGGAATTTTTGCTGGAATTGTTCAGTTCTGCCTTTGCCTTTTTTTTGTAGAAGCACAACTAGGTGGGGATTGTTTTTTCTTCTATGTGTGTGACTTTGGGTGGTGAAGAGACACCCTTAGAATGGAGGCTATTTCACTTCATGAAAGACTGAATAGCTATCCCAGGGTTTTGGGACTTCATAAATGTTTTCACAATTTGAAGGTAATGTATTTTAGTAACTATATTCCCTGTTTAGAGTATGGAATTTTGGTACTAAATTTCAAGTAAGATGTAAAATGTGGTATGTCCAATCTAGGAAATAATGCAGGGAACTTGTCCCTCCTATAATCTCCTAGTTTAACCCCCTGTCCTGATGCACAAGCTTTTCAAGTTCTTTGACACATCTGAGCATCCTGGTATGATATTCCCTCAAAAGTGATCTAAAGAAATGTTTATGTAAACGGTTTGTTGTTTTTTGTCATTGTAAATTGTGTTCTTGGTTCAGTATTATATATACTTTCCTTTTTTGATTTATTCATGAATTGCATATCTTTTTTTTTTAGTGACATGTGCAGTACTCGTAAGACTTCTGAAAAAGTTGTAGTCTGGTGAAACATGTAGCACTGAAGCTACTGCATTAATGTTCAAGCCACACTGCTGATGTGATGATTTTAAGAATACTACTTGGAAGGTGTTGTTTTTTATACAATAACATTTTTATATTTTTATATAAATGTTTTTGTGAAGTATTGATTTTGGCCCCTTAAAAATCCCTATATTTAAATTTTTTTGCTTTATGTTTCAATATTTTTATTGAAAGATTTGAATACAATACAAGGTATCAAATTGCTGTTCAAATTCAATTACAACAATACATTTTGTGCAAAATAAATTCCCCACCATTTGCCTGGGGACGTTGTTAACATAACTTGCATTGACCTGAGAGCTTTGCTCGGTTTGGTGAACCGTATTTGGGTGTGTATTTTATTTAAAAGGTGTAAGGAACAGGGCTGGAAGGGGTTGGTGGGGAGGGGATAGGGAGAAAAGAAGGGGGGTGGCGAAAGCACCAGTCTAGGGCAAAGGGTCTTAGCATTGTACAATTAGTTAATCAGCATTTTACGGAACAGTTTGGGTTCTGTAGCCATCAAGACCATTCGTATTTGAACGTGTGGTAGGAGGAATTGTTGAGGGCTGATCTTCTCTCCATGTCACATTGGAAGTTAAGATCTGTTGTAAGTGAAGTGAGAGAAGGAATTTTGGAAGATTTCCATAATTTTGTAAGGTTGATCTTAGCGGCTGCTAGTATGTGGATAATAACAGTATGAGAATCTCTAGAGAATTTGTCAATTCTGATGTGGAGGGGTGCAAGAGCAGAGTTTGGTGTTACTGGGGATTCAGTTAGTGTTGAGATCAATTGGAAAAAGCTATTCCAGTAAGATCTGAGAGATTTACATGTCCAAAGTATATGGAGAGTTGATACTGCTTCTCCGCATTGTCTCCAACAAGCAGATGAGTGTTGAGGGTAATATAAAGAGAGTTTAACGGGTGTTAAGTACCATTGGTGTAATATTTTTATGTACGATTCCCAGTGGGAGCTACATCGGGAAGCTTTATGGGTGATGTTAAAGGTTTTTTCCCATGTGTGCGGTAGTATTGGTTGTGAGAGAAGTTTCTCCCAGTTGATTAAAGAGGTAGTTTGTAGGGTAAATTGTAAGCTGGTTATGTATGTGTAGAAAGTTGAAATCCCTTTTCTCGGGTATTGCGTTTTGTTAAGGAATTGGAGTGCGGTGGTAGGAATTTTCAAAAAGTGTGGAACATTTACCTTTTGTAGAGAGTGAGCTACTCTCAGGTAGGTGTCATGTACCACCCGGCGGTACCTCTAGCGACCCACAGAACGGGATTCCCCAGGGCGCGGGTTCTAAGCCTCAATCTGCTTATTCACCAGAGCCCCTGATGGTGGGGATGGACTTGGAGCAGACTGAGACCAGGTCGCGGCCCCTGAGTACACCCAACTGTGGTAGAGGGAACCGCCGGAGGTATGTAATGGAGGAGAGCCTGATGTGAAGAGGCTGGCAGACCCGGGCAGTAGTGACTGGATCCGTGCAGGATGGATGGATGGACGGATGACAGTGCAAGTATAGCGTAGTCAGACAGGCCGAGTCAGAAACAGCAGAGGCAGAACGGTACAGAGCAGCGGACAGAGAGTAGTCGGGTCACAAGCCAAGTTCAGCAACAGGAGGTCAAGTAATCAGGAGTAGGCAGAAGAGTAGTCAAAACGAGCCAGAGGTCAGAGCAGGAGACGGTCAACGGAATTAGGGTCAGGCTGGGTCGGCAACGAGGCAATCACAATAACAGGAATGAGCAGGAACACAGGAACAAAGACCATACGGCAACTAGAGTATGCACAGGGCTGGTTTAAATAGCGCGCCCTGCGCTGTCATTGGTGCCAGGCGCGCGTCCGCGATCGCTAGTGCGCATGCGCGGCCGCCGTTGTTGCTGCGGTTGCCAATGTCCTAGTGCCCGTCTGCTATTGCGCAGCGGCATTCTGCGCATGCGCCGCCCTGTGCGCCGCCGCGAGCCCTGGGATTCCTGACAGTAGGTGACGTTCTCAGTGTCGGGGAGGTTAAATTTTTCCTCAAGAGTCAAAAAGGAGTCTAAGTTGTGTGTTGTATAGAGGTCTTGTATATGAGCTATTCCCCGGTTTTCCCACTGTAGCAAATTTAAGGAAGGAATAATGAGGTGTAGCGTGGTGATTGGAGTAGGTATAAGTTTGGTATCTGTTAAGTTGAAAGTTAAGAGATCATACCAAGCTTGTAGGGAGACTTGAATGCATGGGTGTTTGAGTAGAATTTTGGTCTGAGGTATTTGTGGTGAGAACAGTATATCATGTGGTATGAACGGGATATGTGGGACTGTTTCCATGGTAGACCATGATTTTTCTTTAGTTGGGTGCCACCAAAAATAAATTTGGTCTAGAAGAGTGGCATTGTAGTAGGATTTTAAATGTGGGAGACCTGCTCCTCTTCTGGATGTTGGGCATATTAAAAGATTTGTAGTACACCTGGGTTTTTTTTTAATTCCAGAGGAATTTGGCAAGTATCACTTGTAATTTGGAGAAAAAGGTATTGAGGATAGGAATAGGGAGTGTATGGAATATATAAAGGATTTTGGGTAGTATGTACATTTTTAGGGTTGCTACTCTTCCCAGTTTTCGATAGTGTTGATGTATGAAGATTGTTAAGTTCTCGTGGGATGGATTTGAGTAATAATTTGTGGTTTGAAGCATATAGCTGATCTGTCGTAGTGGTGAGTTTCATTCCTAGGTAGGGGATGCTATGTTGATCCCAAGAGAAGGGGAATTGTTTGATTAGTACTTTTTGAGTCTTAGTAGGCGTGTGGATATTTAGGATAGAAGATTTGGGCTCATTGAGTTTGTAGTATGAAACTTCCGAATAGCTTTGAAGATGTGAACGAATCGTATGGAGTGATTTGTGTGGGTTGGTTATCATTAGTATGATGTCATCTGCAAATAGGCTAATTTTGTGTTCTGTTTTAAGGTGGTTGATTCCTGTGAATGTTGGGTCATCTCTGAAGTTTGACGCTAAGGGTTCAATGAGTAAGGTAAAGATTATAGGGGAGAGAGGGCAACCTTGTCTAGTGCCGTTGGAAATGTGAAAGGGTTGTGAGAGTGTGCCATTTGTTAATACTCTAGCTGATGGGTTGGAGTAGAGGGAGAGGATTGCAGAAAGCATCCAGTCTGTAATTCCGAATTTTTTAAGTGTTAGTTTAATAAACTGCCATTGTATTCGGTCAAATGCTTTTTCTGCATCCAGGGATAGGAAAAAAGAGGGTTGTTTGGTGGTTTCTAATTTGTGGAGGAGGGATATGAGTCTTCTGGTTGTGTCTGGTGCTTGGCGACCAGGGACAAATCCCACTTGGTCTGGGTGGATTAATGTAGAAAGGTGGGGAAGTAGTCTTTGGGCTATTATTTTGGCATAGCGTTTTATGTCTGTGTTTAGCAGTGAAATCGGTCTGTATTTCTGGAGCAATTGGGGGTCTTTGCCAGGTTTTGGGATAGTTGTAATTATAGATTGTGGCATTTTGTTCGGGAATTCACCCATAGAAGCGGCATGGTTGAAGAGATCAGTT
The DNA here is from genome assembly GCF_062004578.1 of Staurois parvus. Classification (NCBI taxonomy): domain Eukaryota; kingdom Metazoa; phylum Chordata; class Amphibia; order Anura; family Ranidae; genus Staurois; species Staurois parvus. The sequence continues at coordinate 3,935,151 of NW_028318060.1, forward strand.
AGGTGTGGTCTGAGGTCAGGGGCAAATGTTTTGTAAAATTCGTTAGTGAAGCCATCATTTCCTGGTGATTTATTAAGAGGTAATGTTTTTATGGATTTTTCTATTTCTATGGGAGAAATTGGGATAGAAATAGAAGCGAGTTGTGTTGGAGTAAGTTGGGGGAGATTCGTAGTGTTTAGAAATTTTTGTATGGATATGGTTGTTGGTTGGATTGTGTCCGGGTCATCTTTGATGTTGTATAGTGCTTGGTAGTAAGTCGCAAAAGCGTTGGTTATGTCTTGCGGATTTGTAAGGGATGTATGTGTTGTTGGGTGTTGAATTAAAGGGATTTTGGATTTGAGACGTCGTTGTTTAATTAGTTTTGTTAATAGTGAATTTGCTTTGTTACCTATGGAATAAAATTGTGCTTTTGTTTTCTGTAGGTTGAGGGCATATTTGTAAAGTAGGAGGGTTCGGAGTTTGTTTCTGTCTGAGGCTAGGGATACAGATGTGGAGGAGTTTGGATTTTCTTTGTTGATTTCTTCTTTTAGTTTTATGGATGTTAGGAGTTGGTCAATTTGTTGTGTTCTTTGTTTAGTGATGCGGGAATTTAGTTGTATGAGGATACCTCTCATGTATGCTTTGCATTTTTTTTGCTTTATATATAAAGATTTAAATAATTAAATGGGTTCCCTATGTTTTCTTAAATGCAGCTTTTTAATTTCTGACTGTAGTGTACTTCTAATATTTTAGATAAAAAAAAACAAAACAATATATTCATATTTTATTTTTTATCATTACATTTCATTTTATACTGTATAAGAACCTATGGCTGGGTTATGGACAGTCAAGTATTTGCATATTCTTATCAAGCAGTAAATTAATTTTAGAACAAGAAGTCAGTTACCTTTGTAGCTGTAGAAAATGTGGAAAAATTAATCCTCAAAGTTCACAACAGAAGCAAATGTTATTTAAGTCATTCAGCAGCTTTATTTCCGCTGCCCCCTTCTACCAGAAGTGATTGGGCAGCCTTCAAGTATTCTAATCTGTAATGTAAACACAGAGTAGGAACTCTGGGAGAGAGAATCAAAATCAGCTAAGCTGCCAAGAGAAGGACTTGAGAAAAGAAGATAAGTGCATCATTTAACAGTAATAGCCCCATAGTGCATGCAGCTACAGAGGTCAGTCATGGCTTGTTTTTAGGCTCATGTACTACAAGGGAATATGTATATATTTAAAATTCCATAGGCTGGGCTCAGGTTCACATTATTCAGAGAGCATTCTAGGTCTCTTATGATTAGATTCTTAAAATACAACTGACATTAAAATACAAAAGGAGAGAAGAGTTAGGGAAGCCCCAGGTAATACGCTTAACCTTTATTGCAAAGTGGCACAGTACATATAGGAATGCCAAAGTGCCAACACATTTTATAAATAATCCTGTTTATGCATTCCTAAGTACAAAATGTAAGGAAGAAAACAGTTGACTAAATGTCATGTTAATGAAATGGCTTCAATGCTTTTAGTCACTAAGCCAAAACAGACATACTCATGAGGAAATCTGGATTTCCCTGTTACATGCTTGTTCTGGGTAGATGACACAGAAAGTATTGAAGCCAGAGAAATCCAGGCTATTAGCATTTTCAGAAGGGGGTCAGCAAAGGCAGCATCTATATGTATTACTACATACAGTATTTACTTTAGGGATACCACGGCAAGTCTATATGTTAATTTTTTACTTCTTTACAAAGATACATATATAGAGTTTTTTTAATAAATAAACCTGCATGGTGAAAATCTGGTGCAACTCTGCATAGAAATCAATCAGCTTCCAGGTTTTATTGTCAAAGCTTAACTGGACAAGCTGAAGTTAGATGCTGATTGGCTATCATGCACAGCTGCACTAGATTCTGAGTGTACCAGTTTTAGTAAATCTCCCCCATATTGTCAGACTTGCTAAAGAATGAAATCCACTGTACGAAGCTCAAGGTCAAAATAGCTCCCTTATAAATGACGGTACAAAACATTAGCCTTGTAGAATATATGCATTCACTACATCAACAATTGGCATATTCAATCCTGGATTTATCACTCAAGTCTTGACACATTTGCAGCTTACACTTCTGGAATTTATCCATTTGGTACATATTATATACAACACATTTTTCATGTTTGTAGGTTGAAGCGAGATGTCTTTTGACTTCTAAAATACCTCATTGGTTTTCCAATGTTTACTAATAGCTAACCTCTCAGCCAGAAGAATATGCATAGTAATAGGAATGTTATCTATGCCTATACTTAAAATAGTCAAATCCGGGTTAAGTGTTAGGATTAGACCTGTTAAAGAGGTTAAATCAGTCTAAAGACTGCCCTCCAAAAGCTATGTAAATGAGGGCATGACCATAACATATGAATTAAGCATCCTACAGATCCGCATCCTTTCCGGCACCTATCGTCTGATAAGGAGTTGAATTTTGCTATAATGTACAGGGTAATGTACCAACACAAATTAATTTTTTAACATTTCCCAGTATGTAGAACATCTTGAGTGTGTAAAGTTGCTTAGAATGCCTTTATGCCATTGAGCTTCCAGGATAGGATGCTGAAGTACTATTTCCCACTTGGAAAGTGGGGTCTATATAGAGAAAAACGCATTGGGCTGCAATAGATTATATATAGTTGTGATCCCTTTAATTTTAGGCCGTCCACAACAACCAGGTCCAGGCTAGAAGGCCTAGAGTCGATATAGGGCGATGCTTGAAGTAGGACCGTAAGGTAGCATAGGTCGAAAAAAAAATATGTAGAGGAAAAGGATAAGTGTGTACAAAGATATTTTAATGGTCATATACCCACCTCATGTATTGTATCTTCAATATAGTAGATACTCACACCAGGCTAGTGTTTAAAATATATACTGTATGGGGAGTAAGAAAGCAAAACATTTCCTGGCTCTCGTCCTATCACAACGATCCTTCAGTGTTACCTATAACGCTACCACCTCCCCCTCATTCCCCCTCTCTGTTGGGGTCCCTCAAGTCTCTCTCCTCGGTCCCCTTCTCTTCTCCATCTACACCTCCTCCCTTGGCCAACTCATACACTCTCACAGCTTCAATTACCACCTCTATGCCGACGACACGCAAATCTATCTCTCGACCCCTCGCCTCACCCCTGCAGTCTCCGCCCGAATCACAAGTCTACTGAACGACATTTCAGATTGGATGTCGCTCCACTTCCTTAAACTGAACCTCTCCAAAACCGAACTCCTAGTCTTCCCCGCAGCCCGCACACCACCCCCCACTGACTTCTCCATCATGTCCAACAATGCCACCATCAGGCCCGCCCCGCAGGCCAGAGTACTTGGTGTCATTCTTGACTCCAATCTATCCTTCCAGCCCCAAATCCAATCACTAACAAACTCGTGCAGACTCCACCTCCGCAACATCGCCAAAATACGCACATTCCTAACCCCAGAAACGACCAAGCAGCTCATCCACTCCCTCTTCATATCACGACTCAATTACTGCAACTCCCTCCTCACTGGCCTGCCTCGCCACAGGCTATCCCCGCTTCAGTCGATCCTGAATACGGCAGCCAGACTCATCCACCTTACCAACCGCTCCGTTTCTACCACCCCCCTCTGCCAATCCCTCAACTGGCTTCCGATTGCCCAACTGATCAAATTCAAAATCCTAACACTGACGTACAAAGCTGTCCATCATACTGCCCCAAACTACATAACCAACCTAATATCCAAGTACTACCCAACATGCACTCTCCGCTCCTCACAAGACCCCCTTCTCTCTAGTTCCCTGGTCTCCTTCTCCCATGCCTGCCTCCAGGACTTTTCCAGGGCGTCACCCATCCCCTGGAACTCCCTACCCCAATCCATCAGACTATCACCTAATCTCCTCTCCTTTAGGTGCACCCTGAAAACCCACCTCTTCAGGGAAGCCTACCTCACCCCCTGCTAACTGCCGACCTCCTCCACTCTTCCTACCACTCCATCCCCCACAGCTATTTCCTCTTGTACCACTATCCCCTCCCTCCTAGATTGTAAGCTCCAAGGAGCAGAGCCCTCGAACCCCTCGTGTATTGCATTGTATTGTTATTGTACTGTCGCATGTACTGTCTCCCATTGTAATGTACAGCGCTGAGCGAACTATTGGTGCTTTATAAATTCTGTATAATAATAATAATTTCAAATGGTAAGGGGATCTGAATTCTCTGTTCTTGTGGACTGTGCATGCAGGGTGGTCGAAAGGGGATTCATTTGATATTTGAAATGGGTGGGGAAATGGGCTAGCAATAGGAGTTTCAAAGAACCTGAGTTGATATACCATTGTTCAATTGCATACCATTGTATTTGGTACAAATCAGAACTTAGCTTGGTCCAAGACTGTAGCTGAATAATAATCCTTGTCTGGGAGTCTCATTTCTATAGTTGGCTTGACATACAGTAGATTGGACAGAGGTTTAGTAAGTTTAATACCTTAATAGGTCAGTGGTTCCTGAGACCAGGTGTAAGAAACTTTTTTGGAACTAAGAATGCTGCATCAATGCTAACATTCATAATGTTAGCTTTAGCTTCATTAGTTTTGTTGTAAGACATCTCTTAGAAGGATTGCAATATGTTACTAGCAGTAGCATTGCCAAAATGAGATTAGATAAAGTTAAAATAACATCTTCTGCAATAATGGAATGGTGTGGAATTGATCGCTGAGTTTTACCCCTGAGATATTGGGGTGGGTCCTATTTTTCTCTGCTAGGGGCTCCATCAATAAAGAGAAAATTAAAGGTGACAGAGGACACCCTTTGCAAGTGTCATTTGTTATAGGAAAACTTTGTGATAGCATACTGTCTGTGAACACTCTGGCCAATGAAATGGTATACAAGGCCATAATAGCTGAGTGGATAGTACCAGAAATGCAACAATTTATAAAGGTTTATGAAAGATAACCCCCGTTGTATACAACTAAATGCCTTCTTTGCATCTAAAGTCAGCAGCAAAGAAGGCACTTTGTGGTGTATGGAATAGTAAAGTACATTTAGAATCCAACATGTAGCATCCAGAGCTTGCCTACCCACCACAAATCCCATCTGGTCTGACTGTATTAACAGCGGAATTCTTTTTTCTATGCGGTGTGCTATAAATTTGGCATATAAATATATGCCAAATTTATAGCAATAAAACTAGGCAAGGAACCAACACAACCTCAAAACTTGCACCTAATTTCTTTATTAAATATGGACTTCAAAATTGAAGTCCATATTTAATAAAGAAATTAGGTGCAAGTTTTGAGGTTGTGTTGGTTCCTTGCCTTGTTTTGGGAGTGTTATAACAGTGGCACATAACACTTCTTGTGAAAAGAAAGCTAATGTTGCTACAGCATTATACATCTCTAGATATGAGCTTAATAGAGAGTAGTATAGTCGATAATATTCTGCTGAGAGGGAATCTATTCATGGGCATAGATTTAATAGTGTCCTTTATTTCTGATCGGGATATGGGTAAATTTAGCTGAAATAGAGAAAGTTTTGGCAAAGATATCCAGTCTGAAAAAACTCTTAATAACTGATGGACTTGGTTGAGAAATTAAACTACCATCCTTCAGATTGTATAACGCTCTATAATATGCACTAAAAGCATCTGCTATTTCCTGCGCATTGTATAGCCTTTCTGTTGTAAATGGGTGGAGAATATAAGGTAATCTCTACTTGTGCACCTACTCTTTAACCTGTGCTGCCAATAGTTTGCTCACTTTATTGCCATACTGGTAAGAATTGGCTTTATGAGTAAGACATCTGTTGTGGTAGGACAGCAACAGTGTATGAAGATTATGCCTGGCCTGTGCTAGTTGGGAGCTAGTATTCAGAGAAGACGTTGATTTAACAGTTCTAAACAAGTTATGGTGGCAAGAAGGGTATCAATCTGCTGCGACTTCTGCTTTGCGTGAATAGCGCTTAATTTTATAAGATGTCCTCTGACATGCGCTTTATGAGCATTCCATAAGGTAAAGAGGTCCTTCAATGATGTCTCATGTATAGTGAAATACTCTCTGAAAGCTTTAGAAAGGTTATGCATAGTTGCGAATTGTGATAACAAGTGGGTATCTATATGTCGCATATAATAAAAGCCTCCACTGCTGGTTCCTTGCCCCGTCATAGAGATTGGAGCCTGATCCGACCAGACTATAGAGTGTATCTCAGAGTTTGACACATTCTGTAACAAAAGCTTATCCTTTAACATTAAATCAATCCTAAAAAATGTTAAGTAAGAATGTGAAAAAAAAAGGTGAAATCCCTTTCCGTGGAGAGCTGGCATCTTCAGACATCATAGAGATTGGAGGAAGATATAAAATTATGCAGTGTAACTTTGTGCAAGGATCTGTGGGTGTTAGTGGAAATGTCCATAAATACGAACTGCCCCACATTAAAGTCACTGCATATGGGCACAAATCCTTGTTGCACTTTATCAACTTTTTTCCAGAGTTTCCTCAGAATGGAAAGTTGTCAGGTATTTGGTAGGTATACATTGACCAACATATATTTAGTATTGTTGATCTCACATATCAATATAAGATATCTCCCAGAATCGTACATAGACATTGAGATGTGTGAGAACGTGACAGAATCCTTCACTGTAATCAACCCCCCCCCCCTTTTTTTTTTAAAGCTCTGTTGGACATAAAAATATAAGAACAGTGTCTATGAGAAAAGCAGGGAATCTTTTGACTGTGAAAGTGTATCTCTTTTAGACAAATTACATCACATTTAGGATTTTTGGCTTTCCTCCACACCATGTATCTCTTTGTGGGGCTATTCAGGCTTTTTACATTCAATGATGTTATTTTGAATTTCACAGGAGATAACCAGTAGATGCTTTCAGCTATTGCAATCAGAAAATACAAAAACTAAATTAAGTAATCCACGGGGATATTGCAGTACCTGGAAATATTATTGCAGATCTCAGGAAGGTTTCAACATGAGGAATACAGCATCAATTCCAGGAAGCTGGTGGAAGGCTTTTTGGAGTCATTATCCAGTGAATGTAGTCAAAACACCCAAAAACATAGCATAGTTAAGTGGAAAAGAACATAATAATGAAAAGAAGGGTAATAGTAGACTGAACTGAAAGTAAGTAAAATGCTGCAAAAGTCTGCAGAACTGTAGGTTTTACAGCGTGTTTTTTTTTAGAAGTGTGTTAAGTAGTTGAAGGGGACCCCATAGTATATGCTGCATTATAGTAAAATTGCTAGACACTACAGTTATTTATCCTGCATCTACATCCTGACACTTCTGAATGACTCTTTTAAGAGATGAGGTTATGGGACACAAATCGCCTTCTGGGTCAAGGATGTGCCACTCTCTAGGAGCTTAATATGCCTTTTTCCAGAGAGGACACCGATAAGGTTCTACCATCATTGGTGATAGTAAGTTTGGCTGGGTAGCCCCACCGATATATAATGCCGTGGTTACACAAGGGTTTTGTTATAGTAGACAAGTTGTGGCTTTGCTTCAGAGTGTATTGTGAAAAATCTGCATATAACTGTAAGCTTTGCATTAATAAGTAAATATATATCCTCCTGCGCTTTTATGGAAAATACAACACTCAGCTATAGAGGCAGCCAACATCTATCCTATACCACAAAAAGGACAATGAAAACATATATATAAAAGTAATGCAGCGCTAACAATAAAGAATATGTTATACAATAAATACAAATGACCCAAATCCACCGAGGGATATGGAAGAGACCATGACCCTTAGCAGGTAAATAATAGTGGCTTAGTGCAAAATAAAGTGTCCATAGTTCATATCTCTAAAACGTGCAGGTGAATCACAGCACACTCCAAACGTGATCCAAGGCAGTCTGGCTGCAATGGCCTCTCACCTCCACTCTATGACCCCACAGGGCCACAAAGCATAATGCAGATCACCTCTGGATCCCTCCAACCAATAGCTCCTCAGAGAAAAATGGCATGGGCGGTCATCACATGAATATGAACAGTCTCCAGCCGGACCAGTGGGCAAACGGAATGTACCCTCCTCAGATGTCAGAAAGCTCATATGCTCATAGATGAGGAAAGAAACACAATCCTCATAGTGTATTACTGCTTTTAATGGCCAGAAAGTAACAGTAAGCCAAGAAAACAGAGATGCATACACTTACATAACAGCAGCTTATTTCCGATTAGTTCCCATAGGTTGGGTGTACAGCATGATCAGAAGGTGTTCCAAAATGGCGCCACGCCGGAAGTACGTCGCAGTACGTTTGCATTCACACTGGGGCAGTGTCTGACCTTCTATTTAGTGCTAGTAGCTTTTCCTTGATGTAGTAAAAATGAATGTGCACCAGTGTGTCCCTGGGAAGTCTGTCAGGCAAGTGCAGGGGTTTCAGTAGCCAATGTATGTGGTCAATAGCGAGTTCCTCAGCCAAGGAATCAAGGAATACTTCTGCCAATAGGTTAGAGAGAAGAGACCGCAATTCTCTAGGTTTCACAAATGCAGGTATACCCTGTATTTTTATGTTGTTCTGCCTGGAACAGTCCTCCAGGTCCGTTAACTTTACTTTTATCCAGGTTATGTAATCCTCTCTATCGTTGTGTGCATTTACATGTTTGTTAAACGTGGTAGTAAATTCTCACATTTTATGTTTAATGTCACTGACTCCCATTTCTTGCATGTCAGATTTTAATTGCTTCATGCATGTCATAAGATCAGATTAAATAGACTTCCTTAATGGGGCTAGCATGTCCTTAAGAGTAGTGTCTAAACCAGTCTGGTTTTTTGTAGGGAATGTTAATATGGAGGCTGGCAGTTTGCTGGTGTCATTTAGTGAATTATCAGAGACACTCACCTCCCCAGGTGCAGCATGTGTCTGTGAAAGTCTATGCTTGGATTTAGCTGGGTTTGTGAGAGAAGGAACCTGAATAGAGACCCATTCCGCCATCATGAGAGGAGCCGATGCAAGGTGAAGGAGGAAAGTTGCTGCTGGCGCTATCTTGGACATGCTGTTGGCTTGGTAGAGGGAAAATGTCAGTGAGTCTCCCTGGCCACCCCAGCTCCTTCCACTTTCTATTAGTACCCAGCAGGTTTCCAAGGCTGCAGGGAAGATGTGCCCCCATGCAGGATGCTGTGTGCCACTGTTAGTAGCTCCAGTGGGTCGCAGGAAAGCAGAGCTGCAAGCTCAATCGGCCATCTTCTGCAGCAACCAACCATGCCCCCCACCCCTCATGGTCAAGAGAAAGAAGGTGATAACTGGTACTTATTTATGTGTTGATTTGGGGTTTCTAAATAATATATTCTAAATCTATAGAATATGCCATTTATATAAAGCAGCAGACTCATAAACAGCAAGATAAAAGTGGTGTTAATCAACACAACAGCCATAGATATGATCAGGCAGTTTCTTTGTACAGGATAAAGCATTTGGTTGCTATTGACAATGCCCTTTGTTCCCATTACTACAGTATTTTTATAAATAGTCTATTGAAAGATAGGTTGATAAAAAAAGCTGACTATTTCAGATAATTAAATGACTAATAAGAATGAGTGAACAAAAGTGATAAGTATGCATGTCTGCTCTGCTAATTATATTCCAGTGGTTAAACAAGCTAATTCACTCAAATCTGTATGATAATGGCAAATTGAAACATGTGCCTATGTTGTTTTCATCTATGTTCTGGATCCCCCGCAGCTCTGAGCTTCTGTAATACTTCATCATCCTCCACCCACAGTTGATTCCTTATCAGTGGAACACAGTGTGAGCCCCAGGATCAGATTCACACTAACTGCCAGCTGAAGGCTTTTTTTTGCCATATGAGAAAAAAATCACCACTTACTATTTCCTCCAAGACTGTTGTAATAAATAAAATATACTACTTATTGACATTATTGTCTACAGATAACTTTAACCAAAAACATTCCTTAACAGAATATGAATGTATTTTAATTGTTTCTAAAGCCCAAACTTTTTTATTGGTGGAAAGAATAAGTAAAATTGAACAACCATGTAAGGTTTTTATTTCTGTGTCCTCTCAGAGATTCTCTCTCTCAATCTGTTCTGGTGGCCAGGGGCCTGTCACCAATGAGGCAAAGTAAGGCAATTGTCTAAGGCAACACTCAGTGGAGGTAGCAATAAGGCTGGAGTGCCTATACTGGATACTGCATTCTCACTGCAGCTCAGTTCATTGTCCTGTATACACAGGGGAGTGTTACTGCGCTAATTCAGCAGCAAAATTTATAAGAACAATTATCCTAGCACTTTTAAAAATACAAATACAGTTCTCATTGAAACCTCGCCTCTTGTCCATTGCTGTCATCCACAGACTTGCCACTCCAGCCAGCTTCATTCAACCCACTTTCTGTGTGTACCTCATGGACCAGATTTCCAGGTGGAAAACAAAAATGACTCTGTGGGTCACTTAAACAAAAACTACATGCAGGAGTGACCTTCAGTGGGCATGGGGGATATACTTTTCAGATATACTGTATATAAACATATAAAAGATATTGTTAGGGAAAAATCTTGTGTAAAGCTATCCTAAATTCCAAAAATGATATTTGTAGCAGTGCACAAAAGCAAAATGACACAAATATACATTGTAACCCATTATTTGCTCTAAAAGGTATTTTGCAAACTGACACAAGCCGTACCAGAAATAGAAAAAAAAATGAATTTCAAAGAAAATCACTAATTAGGATAAAATGTCAGTGGAAAGTAATTAAAAAAAACAAATCAGTGGATTCAGGTGTTCCAATCACCTCCATGACCACAGACCACTGCTTCTACAAATATTTGTGAAAGAATGCATAGTTTTCAGGAGCTCAGTGAATTCAAGCGTGGTAACGTGATAGGTTGCCACCTGTGCAATAATTCCATCTATGAAATTTCCTTGCTACCAAATATTCCACGGTCAACTGTTAGTGGTATTATAGCAAAGTGGAAGCAATTGGGAAAAACAGCAACTCAGCCACAATGTGGAAGGCCATGCAAAATGCAGAGTGGGATCAGGGCATGCTGAACAGCACAGTGCACAGAAGTCGCCAACTGTCTTCAGAGTTAATAGCTAAAGAGCTCCAAACTTGGTGTGGCCTTTAGATTAGCATAACAACAGTGCATAAAGAGCTTCATGGAATGGGTTTCCATGGCCGAGCAGCTGCATCCAAGTCTTACATTACCAAGTGCAATGCAAAGCATTGGATGCAGTGGTGTAAGGCATGCTGCCATTGGACTCTAGAGGGGTAGAGACATGTTCGCTGGAGTGACAAATCATGCTTCTCTGTCTGGCAATCTAATAGACATGTCTGGGTTTGGCAGTTGCCAGGAGAACAGTACTTGCCTGACTGCATTGTGCCAAGTGTAAAGTTTGGTGGAGGGGGGGTTATGGTGTGGGGTTGTTTTTCAGGGGTTGGGCTGGGCCCCTTAGTTCCAGTGAAGGGAACTCTTAAGGCATCAGTATACCAAGACATTTTGGACCATTTCATGCTCCCAACTTTGTGGGAATAGTTTGGGGATGGCCCCTTCCTGTTTCAACATGACTGCACACCAATGCACAATGCAGTCCATAAAGACATGGATGAGCAAGTTTGGGCTGGAGGAACTTGACTGGCCTGCCCCGAGTCCTGAGCTCAACCCATTAGAACACCTTTGGGATGAATTATTGAGCTAGGCCTTCTCATCCGAAGATGCCTGACCTCACAAATGCGCTTCTGAAAAATGATCAAACATTCCCATTAACACATTCCTAAATCTTGTGGACAGCCTTCCCAGAAGAGCTGAAGCTGTTATAGCTGCAAAGGGTGGGCCAACTCAATATTGAACCCTACGGACTAAGACTGGGATGCCAATAAAGCTCATGTGCTTGCAAAGGCAGGCGTACCAATACTTTCGGCTATATATATGAAACTCGAAAAATTAGAATATCGTGCAAAAGTTCATTTATTTCAGTAATGCAACTTAAAAACTGAAACTAATATATGAGATTACATGCAAAGCAAGATAGTTCAAGCCGTGATTTGTCATAATTGTGATGAGTATGGCTTACAACTCATGAAAACCCCAAATCCACAATCTCAGAAAATTAGAATATTACATGCAATCAATAAAAGGATTGTACATAGAACAATATCAGACCTCTGAAAAGTATAAGCATGCATATGTACTCAGTACTTGGTTTGGGCCCCTTTTGCAGCAATTACTGCCTCAATGCGGCATGGCATGGAAGCTATCAGCCTGTGGCACTGCTGAGGTGTTATGGAAGACCAGGATGCTTCAATAGTGACCTTCAGCTCTTCTGCATTGTTCGGTCTTATGTCTCTCATCTTTCTCTTGGCAATGCCCCATAGATTCTCTATGGGGTTCAGGTCAGGCGAGTTTGCTGGCCAATCAAGGACAGTAATCCCACGGTCATTAAACCAGGTTTTGGTGCTTTTGTCACTGTGTGCAGGTGCCAAGTCCTGCTGGAAAATGAAGTCAGCATCCCCATAAAGCTCGTCTGTGGAAGGAAGCATGAAGTGCTCCAAAATCTCCTGGTAGACGGCTGCGTTGACCCTGGACTTAATGAAGCACAGTGGACCAACACCAGCAGATGACATGGCTCCCCAAATCAACATAGACTGCGGAAACTTCACACTGGACTTCAAGCATCTTGCAGTGTGTGCCTCTCCATTCTTCCTCCATACTCTGCATCCTTGGTTTCCAAATGAGATGCAAACGTTGCTCTCATCAGAAAAGAGGACTTTGGACCACTGAGCAACAGACCAGGTCTGTTTTTCTTTAGCCTAGGTAAGACTGTTTAGGAGTGGCTTGACAAGAGGAATACGACATTTGAAGCCCATGTCCAGGATCAGTCTGTGTGTGGTGGCTCTTGATGCACTGACTCCAGCCTCAGTCCACTCCTTGTGAAAGTCCCCAACACTTTTGAATGGCCTTTTCCTGACAATCCTCTCCAGGCTGCGGTCATCCCTGCTGCTTGTGCACCTTTTTCTTCCACACTTTTCCCTTCCACATAAGTTTCTATTAATGTGCTTTGATACAGCACTTTGGGAACATCCAACTTCTTTTGCAATTACCTTTTGAAGCTTCCCCTCCTTATGGAGGGTGTCAATGATGGTTTTCTGCACAACAGTCAGGTCAGCAGTCTTTCTCATGATTGTGATTCCAACTGAACCAGACTGAGAGACAATTTAAAGGCTCAGGAACCCTTTGCAGGTGTTATGGCTTAATTAGCTGATTAGAGTGGGACACTTTGAGCCTAGAATATTGCACCTTTTCACAATATTCTAAGTTTCTGAGATTGTGGATTTGGGGTTTTCATGAGCTGTAAGCCATAATCATCACAATTATGACAAATCACAGCTTGAACTATCTTGCTTTGCACGTAATGAGTCTATCTCATATATTAGTTTCACCTTTTAAGTTGCATTACTGAAATAAATGAACTTTTGCACGATATTCTAATTTTTCGAGTTTCACCAGTATATACACACACTGTCCTTTGCCTTCAAAATAGCATCAATTCTTCTAGGTACACTTGCACATCTTCTATGAACGTAGGGGTGCTTTAAAACCTTATGTCTTTTCATTTAATCTCAGACAGACTTTCTGACGTTGAGATCAGGGTTCTGTGAGGGCTAAACCATCACTTTGAAGACTCTATGTTCTATTTTTTACTCTGAAGATAGTTCTTAATTACATTGGCTGTATGTTAAGGGTCCTTGTCCTGCTGCAATATAAATTTGGCGCAATCACGCGCCTCCCTGATGGTATGGCATAATGGTTAAGTATCTGCCTGTATTTCTCCTCAGTATTAAGGACATTATTGATCCCCACCAAATCTTCAACTCCATTTGCAGACATGCAGCCCCAAACTTGCAAGCATCCTGTACCATGCTTCGCATTGCCTGCAGACTATCATTATTGAACCATTCTCCAGCTCTATGATGATCATACTGCCTCCTACTACAACCAAATATTTAAAATTTTGACTGATCAGTCCTGAGCATCTGCTGACATTTTTCTGCACTCCAGTTCCTATGTTTTCGTGCATAGTTGAGCCACTTAGTCTTGTTTCTATGCCTGAGGTATGGCTTTTTTGGCTGCAGTTCTTCCATGAAGACCAATAGCCAGATGGGTGTATATGGGTCCCACTTGTTTCCACCAGTTCTGTGCTGATGGCACTGCTGGACATCTTCTGAGGTTGAAGGGAAGAAAGCATGATGTTAATCTGCTGCATTGAGTTCCCTTGTCCAACCATTGCGTCTATGGTTCGCAAAGCTGCCCACTTCTTTGTGCTGCAAGTGTACAATGTGTGTAAGTGTAAGAATTGATGCTGGTTTGAAACCAGAGTAGTCAAATCAAATATTGATTTCATTTCGATTTTTCTTCTATTCTATCCTTTTTCATTTTGTAAATTGCTAAAAATAAACATTTAAAATATATACCGTATTTTTTAAAGCATTCTTACGTTACAGTACTTTTTTATACCTGCCTAAAACTATGGCACAGTGTAGTATGTGTATATGCATTTTGGGGAGGAGAGGGAATATGAGATGACCCTCTGCTGGTAGCACTTGTATTCTCTCATGCTGCAGCATCACCAGAGTAACAGGGACTCTGAGCCTACCCAAATTGCTCAGGGATGCACACAAATCCTATTAGTCATTGGGTTGGCCTCAGCAGCATGGAGGATCACACTGCTTCCTGTTTTCCTCTTTGGTGCAGCAGCCACAACACATTAGGTTTAGGTGTTTCTCAATTCCAGTGCTGACCCTAGTAGGATTGTAAGACCTTTAAGACTCACATGGCCCCAGACTCCAGCCCTGTGTCCTCATCACCACACAGACTATAGATATATATATATATATATATACATATATACATACATATATATACATACATACAGTTGTGTCCAAAATTATTCAACCCCCACTGAAATTGAGTGTTTTGGCCAGTTTGACATTGCTTTTGATCATTCAGTCATCTTGCTTACATTTACATTAAAGAGGCACTTGTAGGTCAGACAAATATAACATAACAGTTATAATGAAATAACCACAAATGTCTTTTCTGTGCTCACAGCATTATCAGTTTTATTCAACCCCCAAGTGACATTCAATCTTAGTACTTAGTACAGCATCCTTTTACAGTTATAACAGCTTTTAAACGTGAAGCATAGCTTGACACAAGTGTCTTGCAGCGATCTACGGGTATCTTCGCCCATTCTTCATGGGCAAAGGCCTCCAGTTCAGTCACATTCTTAGGCTTGCGCACTGCAACTGCTTTCTTTAAGTCCCACCAGAGGTTCTCAATCGGATTTAAGTCTGGTGACTGCGATGGCCACTCCAAAATGTTCCAGCCTTTCCTCTGCAACCATGCTCTAGTGGACTTGGAGGTATGCTTGGGATCATTGTCCTGTTGAAAGGTCCAACGTCTCCCAAGCCTCAGGTGTGTGACGGACTGCATCACGTTTCCATCCAATATCTCCTGGTACTGAAGAGAATTCATGGTACCTTGCACACGCTGAAGCTTCCCTGTACCTGCAGAAGCAAAACAGCCCCAAAGCATGATTGACCCTCCACCATGCTTCACAGTAGGCAAGGTGTTCTTTTCATCATAGGCCTTGTTCTTCCTCCTCCAAACATAGCGTTGATCCATGGGCCCAAACAGTTCTAATTTTGTTTCATCAGTCCACAGAACACTATCCCACAACTTTTGTGGTTTGTCCACATGGCTTTTGGCATACTGCAGTCGACTCTTCTTATTCTTTGGAGACAGCAAGGGGGTACGCCTGGGAGTTCTGGCACGGAGGCCTTCATTACGCAGTGTGCGTCTTATTGTCTGGGCTGAAACTTCTGTACCCACATCTGACAAATCTTTTCTCAGTTCCTCAGCAGTCACACGGGGACTTCTCTCCACTCTACGCTTCAGGTAGCGCACAGCAGTCGAAGTCAGCATCTTCTTTCTGCCACGACCAGGTAGCGTTTCAACAGTGCCCTTTGCCTTGAATTTGCGAATGATGCTTCCTAAGGTGTCTCTTGGTATGTTTAACATCTTTGCAATCTTCTTATAGCCATTGCCCTTCCTGTGAAGAGAAATCACCTCTTCTCTTGTCTTCCTGGACCATTCTCTTGCCTTCACCATGTTTGTAACCACACCAGTAAATGTCTAGAAGGAGCTGAGTATCACAGTCATTTTAAAGCTGCCTAATTGGTGCTTATTATGCTTGATTGCTGCTCGGTGACATCCACAGGTGTTTTCAATACCTGATGGAAAGCACCTGTATGAACCTCTGTTCTTCAGAGTGGTAGTCTTTAAGGGGTTGAATAATTGTGGCAATGAAGAAACCACATAAGAACCATTTACTACTGTATTACATAAACAATTGATGTCATTTTAGTTGCATTTGGGTAGTTACAACGTCCTTGTAGGATTTGATTCTGAATACAATTCCAAATGTACACTATAGTCCCTAAACCCCTTTACAGCATTGGGGGTTGAATAATTTTGGACACAACTGTATATATATACATACACCCACACAGTATATATAGTTGTGTTCAAAATAATAGCAGTCAGCCATCACTAACCTGATCAATCACTGTTTTTGGTAGAAATGATATTTCTACATGGCAAATCATTTACTAGCAGGTGTAGTAGAGTAATAGAAATCCAACAGTCCCAACAGTCATGACATGCATGCTGCTGATTCTGTGTAATTGAATCACTAATTGAAAGGGGCATGTTCAAAATAGTAGCAGTGTGGAGTTCTATTAGTGAGGTCATTCATTCTTTGAAAAACAGGTGGCAATTATTGCCCTTATTTAAGGAAGGAAGGCAGCAAATGTTGTACATGCTGGTTACAGTGCATTTCTCTCTGAAATTCTGAGGAAAATGGGTCGTTCCAGACATTGTTCAGAAGAACAGCGTACCTTGATTAAAAAGTTGATTGGAGAGGGGAAAACATATAAAGAAGTGCAGAAAATGATAGGCTACTCAGCTAAAATGATCGCAAATGCTTTAAAATGGCAATCAAAACCTGGAAGAAAGCTAAAAACTACCATTCGAATGGATAGAAGAATAGCCAAAATGGCAAGGACTCAGCCAACAATCAGCTCCAGGAAGATCAAAGATGGTCTAAAGTTACCTGTGAGTACTGTTACAATTAGAAGATGCCTATGTAAAGCCAAGCTATCTGCAAGAAGCCCCCGCAAAGTCCCACTGTTGAAAAAAAGACGTGCTGAAGAGGTTAC
Source organism: Staurois parvus (assembly GCF_062004578.1). Lineage (NCBI taxonomy): Eukaryota > Metazoa > Chordata > Amphibia > Anura > Ranidae > Staurois > Staurois parvus. The sequence goes on from NW_028318060.1 coordinate 3,952,384, forward strand.
AATTTGCCAAAGAGCACATTGACTGGCCTAAAGAGAAATGGTGCAACATTTTGTGGACCGATGAAAGTAAGATTGTTCTTTTTGAGTCTAGTGGCCGGAGACAGTTTGTCAGACGACCCTCAAACACTGAATTCAAGCCACAGTACACTGTGAAGACAATGAAGCATGGTTGCGCAAGAATCATGATATGGGGATGTTTCTCATACTACGGTGTTGGGCCTATTTATTGCATACCAGGGATCATGGATCAGTTTGAATACATCAGAATACTTGAAGAGGTCATGCTGCCTTATGCTGAAGAGGAAATGCTCTTGAAATGGGTGTTCCAACAAGACAACGACCCCAAACACACCAGTACACCTGCAACATCTTGGTTCCAGACCAACAAGATTGACGTTATGGAGTGGCCAGCCCAATCCCCGGATCTTAATCCAATAGAAAACTTGTGGGGTGACATCAAAAATGCAGTTTTTGAGGCAAAACCAAGAAATAGAGAACTGTGGAATGTAGTCCAATCATCCTGTGCTGGAATATCTGTTCACAGGTGCCAGAAGTTGGTTGACTCCATGCAACACAGATGTACAGCAGTTCTCAGAAACAGTGCTTATACAACTAAATATTCATTAAGTGATTCAAAGGAAAGCAAAATCTTCAAGAAAGCTGCCATCTTAGCCTCGGTTTCATCTACAGTTGCCATGGTGCTGCACATGTGCTATGTTATGACACCAGCTTCATGGTTCGGTTGGGAGTAAAAGCATCTGTGACAGTTATCCTTCACAGCATGCCTTGAATGTAACTGTTCTGGGAAACCATTAAATCAATGGGTTTAGTTCTGCTTTAAGAAAATACTTTTGATAAACAAATAATTATGTTTGTCACTATAAACTAATAGAGAGAGAATAGAGGGCTTCAATTTGAGTAGCCAGAGCTTCAGGTAAAAATAACAGCACACAACACAAGCAGTATTTCTTGCACAATAAAAACAATTGTGTATTACTTTTATTTTGCAAGCACACAAATGCACATTTGTGACTGCATATCTGAGAGCCTTAAGGCTATCAACAACAATTTAAAAATATTAAAGAAACATTGTTTTCAGACAATGTGATGTAGTTAATGCACTTTATTTAATTTGAGGATTGAGTACATAATCATGACAAAGCAAAGAAAAAATGGAAAACATGAAAGAAATACTGTATGTTTTAAAGAGAACAGATATGAAAGAGTCAAGTCTTTCTGCTACCTATGTTCCACGATAAACAAAGATAATGATGTTTCCAAGGTAATAAAATAGCAGTAACTGTTGGACAGAATTATTATTATTCATTAAAGGCAGTTAAGAGACTGAATACTTTGTCACAGAAACCGGAAATTCAGATTTATAGAACTATAGTCAACCCTTTTGTTATGTACACTATAGGATAAAAAGTTTGTAGACACTTGAGAATCTCACATGCTACAGTATATGTCAAAATCATGTGACCTCCTCCTATTGAGTGCAGGTGTTTCCAATGAAGGTTTTTGTTAATGTTAAAGCATACACAAAATAGCAAACAACAGTGTGCTTCCAACCTTGTGATGACAGTTTTAGGATGTGACTGTGCCCAAAATGATATGGTTTGATGAGCTTGGTGTAGAGGAACCCAAGTTGCCTTCAAAGAGCCTTGACCTCAGCCTTACTCTTTGAGATATACTCAAATGCCTATTGCATGACAGACCTTCTCGTTCAACATCAACATCAGTACTAGATCTCAAAAGTGCTCTATTTACTAAAAGGGCCAAATTCCCACAGACGCGCTTTCCAGTGGAACCTGTTATAGCTCAAAGTGTTGTTCAGTTGTGTATCAATGCTCATGGTTTCGGAAAGGCATATTTTAGAAATGTGTATATTGTAGGTGTAATGTTCAGGTGTCCACAAACTTTTGATCATATAGTGTACAGTTGCAAGAAAAAGTATGTGAACCCCTTGGGATTACGTAGAGTTTTGCATGAATTGGGCATAAAATGTGCTCTGAACGTCATCTAAGTCACAACAATAGAAGAACACAGTCTGCTGAACATAATACTACACAAACATTAGATGTTGCCATGGTTTAATTGCACATAACATGTAAACATTCACAGTGCAGGGAGGAAAAAGTATGTGAACCTTTGGACTTAATAACTGGTTGACCCTCCTTTGGCAGCAATAACCTCAACCAAACGTTTCCTGTAGTTGCAGATCAGACCTGCACAACAATCTGGAGTCATTTTGGACCACTCCTCTTCACAAAACTGTTTCAGTGTAGCAATATTCTTGGGATGTCTGGTGTGAATCGCTCTCTTAAGGTCATGCCACAGCATTTCAATCGGGTTGAGGTCAGGACTCTGACTGGGCCACTCCAGAAGGCGTATTCTGTGCTGTTGCAGCCATTGTTTTGTTGAATTACTTGTATGCTTTGGGTCATTGTCCTGTTGCATCACCCATCCTCTGCAGAGCTTCAGTTGGCGGACAGATGGTCATACGTTTTCCTGCAAAATGTCTTGATAAACTCTGGAATTCATTTTCCCATCAATGACAACAATCTGTCCAGGCCCTGAGGCAGCAAAGCAGCCCCAAACCATGATGCTCCCTCCGCCATGTTTTACAGTGGGGATGAGGTTTTGATGTTGGTGTGCTGTGCCTTTTTTTCTCCACACATAGTGTTGTGTGTTCTTCCCAAACAACTCAATCTTGGTTTCATTTGTCCACAGTATATTTTGCCAGTAGTGCTGTGGAACATCCAGGTGCTCTTTTGCAAACTTCAAAAGTGCTGCAATATTCTTTTTGGACAGCAATGGCTTCCTCCGTGGTGTCCTCCCATGTACTCCATTCTTGTTTAATGTTTTCCTTATTGTAGATGTGTCAACAAAAATGTTAGCATGTGCCAGAGATTTCTGTAGGTCTTTAGCTGACACTCTGGGATTCTTCTTTACCTCATGCAGCATTCTGCGCTGTGCTCTTTCAGTCATTTTTACAGGACGACCACGCCTAGGGAGAGTAGCAACAGTGCTAAACTTTCTCCATTGTAGACAGTCTGTCTTACCGTGGACACATGAACATCAAGGCTTTTGGAGATACTTTTGTAACCCTTTCCAGCTTCATGCAAGTCAACAATTCATGATCGTAGGTCTTCTGAGAGCTCTTTTCTGCGAGGCATGGTTCACATCAGACAGTGCTTCTTGAAACCAGTAAACCCAAAACAGGTGTGTGTTTTTTAAGGGCAGGACAGCTGTCAGCAACACATCTAATATCATCACACTGATTGGAGTCAAGGTTGGCTCACTCCTGGCTCCAATTAGCTCTGGGAGAAGTCATTAAGCTAAGGCCTCACATACTTTTTCCTCCCTGCACTGTGAATGTTTACATGTTATGTGCAATTAAACCATGGCAACATCTAATGTTTGTGTAGTATTATGTTCAGCAGACTGTGTTCTTCTATTGTTGTGACTTAGATGACGTTCAGAGCACATTTTATGCCCAATTCATGCAAAACTCCAAGTAATCCCAAGGGGTTCACATACTTTTTCTTGCAACTGTATGTGGTAGAGTCTGGGTACCAAAAAGGCAGTTATGGATGGATTCAGCAGATGGGAAAGAAGGGTTTTATAGAAGATCATAAAACAGTCATGAAACTACTGTAGTGGCAGTGGATAAATAAAACCAGAGTGATGGATAAGAATAAAAAAACAAGATTTTTTTTTTAAGATGGCTGCTAAAGGTAGAAGAAACAATGGAAAAACTGGTGATTTGGGCTTTCTACTTCCTGCTTTCCTGACCTACTTATAGGCCAGCTAGAACACCCACAATGCTATAGTTTGGTTATGTGATAGTGATGGATAGAAAAACACCAAGATTTACTTAAGGTGGCTCCTGGAGGTAGAAGACACAGTGGAAAACAAGTGGTTTGGCCTAGCTACTTCCTGCTTTCCTCGCCTACTTATAAGGCCAGCTAGATCACCCACTATACTTTGTGGCCAGTGGGATTCTGAGGTGAGCAAATATGTTGCCATTGTTCACTTCAAACAGTGACTTGGATTTTCAGTGTGGTAGGGTATTCTAGAAATAAGTTATTGTAGGCAGTTGGTTTAGGACAGTCATCCCAGTTGGTTTGAGAAATTTATCCAGCCCACAGGTTTGCTTTAAACATAAAAACAAACACATATATAGTATATGTTCAAATAAACACATATTGCTTGTTGCCCTCTGGTGTATTGGCATCTTAAATGTCTTAGGCAGCTTAAATTTCAAATATGCCACAATATAAACAGTATGTAAAAAAAATATCATCTAGATAAAGAGACAATCTTGGAATAATGATGCTATCAGTTTGCTGAAGAAAAGAGATATTCCCTCACACTCTCCTACAAGCTGTTATCACTCACTCATACTGAACATCGTAATTTTCAGCCAAGTCAGGGTAAGAAACAAAAAAGACAGCTGATTTATATAACAAAACAGCTTAGAACACAAAGGCTTCTTCAGAGGCACCGGAATTTGCATAACGTATCATTTAAGAATATTATTTTTAGTTCCAAAAGTTGACACTGGCCCTAGACCATACCTGAACAAAGATCATGCTGGCTTTCTGTAGAGAAGGGGGGAAAAGGTATTGTTGGTGTACCTTCTGTGGCCTCCTTTGAGTAATAAGTGCATGCACATATTACACATTGCTCAACATGAAAAATATATCTGATGCTAGGTCTAGTTTAATGATTTTACGTTTGAAAATGTTTCTGTTTTGAGGGTCATTGCAATATTTTTTACATCCCTCCCTTTGAATCTATTTTTCATTTGTTATATGTGTAATGAAGAAAAAATGAAAAAGAAGTGCCCCTTTGTCGCATAAAAAAGTCCAGCTTTGGTCACTGGATTTCAGTAAGCAAGGCCATTTCATTTCTAACAGCCGGTCATGCCTTCTTCAGTTCTATTTTTATAAGCTACAAATGGCATCACTTAAGACACTGTTCATGGTCAGGCCTGTCAAATTCTCCAGAGAATATTATTAGAGATTATTCATGCTTTTTATGTTGGTCAGACCACTTAGTTTCTTCTCTTTTTTTACTGTAATCAAACATGACATATCTGGCAATAGTTCATGCTATCTGTTCATTTCAAGAGCTATTGCATACGAAATTAATAAAATACGTTTGTAACTTAATTTGTACTGAAGATCAAGAACAGAAAAAATATATCAAAACAAATGAGAATAATATTGCCAGAGACTGGAAAATTGATAAAAGAAATACCTACATCTCCAAGATTCACAAGCAGAGAGGACTGTCAGTTTGATTGGTTTCCTGTGATTATTAATTAAGTGCACAGTCAGAAATAAATACATATCTGATTGTATCCGATGCTTTTCAAACATCACCCCTTTGTGCAACTTTTTAGAGCGGTCCTTATGCGGCGATATGTTAACCATTGTTGGGTTATTTTTATGTTATATCTAACAACCCTGCTGACAGATTGGAAGAAAAAAATATATCTTCAATCTGATAAAAATACTGTGCATGTAATTGTATGTAGGAAATGAAATACTGTATGTATCAAGATTGGACTGCATAATACACTCTGAAGGGAAGTAAACACTGTTAACATGTAACTGCACCTTTGTTAAAACAAAAGTGTGGTATTAAAAAAAAAAATACTCACCTATGTAGATGCAGCATCTATCTGAGGCTGCATCTGTCCCCCGTCACCTCTATACTGAGAACTGAGCAATCAAAGATCACTAATTGCTCAGAGCATTAATAGAAAGGGGGGGGGGGGGAGAGGGAGGCCTATTATAAGGTCTCTCCCCTTGTTAGTGGATTTTACTGGTGCCACACCCCTTATTAAGAAGACACTGAAAAACATGGAGACCCTAACTATAAAAAGCTAATAGGGCTTTAAGAGGCACTAAACCAAATCGAAAATATAATCAAAAATGGAAAAAGTGCAACTTTATTGAACAAAGTTAAAACCACAGTTCTTGCAATGATATTTGAGTAATCACATAGCTCATCATAGTGCCTGGTCATATGTGTCCCCGCGAGGCATTTAACTTTTTGGCCTGTTCCTGGCCAGGATGGTGCCTGTCGTGGCCGACCCGACGCTTAGGTAAAGATCTGAGTGTGCTCATTGGCCAGGTTGGGGAGACCACTGGATCTATAGTATCCAGCCCTGCTGTTAATTGAAGATCTCTGCAGGAAAAAAATAAAAAAGGCTATAGAACCACAGGTCCCAGCAGGGAACTAGGCCCTTACTCCTCACTAGGCAGAAAAAAAAACTAGATTGTCTATGCAGAGAGGGGGTTTATATCAGCCAGGACTGCCCATAGGCGGTTCCCGAGTTTTTTCTTTCTGCCTAGTGTCCTAATCCTGTAGCTGGCAATAAAACCCTATGGTCAAGAATAGAATATGCTGTGTCTGTCAATGAACAAAAGAGAAATTGATTTAAACCCAATAAAGGGGTCACAGCCTAAACTTCCCACAATCCTTGTTGTAGGTTTACTTTATTATTTAAGTATGCTGTTATGGTGTGATGGGTGTTAATGGGGTGTATAATCCCATGAGAAAAGCTGCAGCATTTGCATACATTTAGCCACGGACTAGCTTTCAAAATATCTCAACAAAAATGAAACTCCTGCAGGGAATGTTCGGAATGTGACTTGTACAAATGTACTACTGAGAATACCAGTTACACAACCACAATGGCAGAAAGGTAACTTCCTTCAGAGACATTTTGTACACCAAGGAGCATATTTATAAAGCAGTAAATTTAACAATCAAACATTCACTGTAGGTGAATCTTCCAGGTGCATGTTTTTTTTTTTTAAAAATGACAGTGATGATTCACCACCAGTGAATGCTTCGGAAAAGTAACATTCACTGCTTTATAAATATATCTCCAAAAGTGTTGAGTACACTCCCAGCTTGTGTGTTTAGTATTGTGATGTTTGAATGTGAGAATTTTTTTAAATGACAGTGTCTGCAGAATTAAATGGAAAAGTCATCTTTAACAAACTCTCACAAACAGGGACCTCCTAATCCTTTTATATTGAATTGTATTGTAACTGTACTGCTTCCCTGTATTTTGTAAAGCTCTATGAAGAAATCCTGTATAACAAAAAATAAAATGGTTTGTATTGCAATTATACATTTTTAACACAACACAAGTGTTACATCAATTGCTTACTAAATTAAAATGTAACCCCTTCATGAAGATAAAACAACTCCTAATGCCTAAACACAGTTTTGCAACTTTGGCATGTGTTAGTAAAACTGTATATATCATCACAGCTACTTAGCTGTATATTTCTTGCTATTACTATGACCTACCACCAAAGAGCAACCCATCTTTCTATGTCTCATGATTGAAATTATACAACATACACTATGTTGCCAAAAGTAGTGAGACACACCTCCAAATCATTGGATTCAGGTGTTCCAATCACCTCCATGGCCACAGGTGTATAAAATCAAGCACCTAGGCATGCAGACTGCTTCTACAAACATTTGTGAAACAATGGGTCGCTCTCAGGAGCTCAGTGGATTCATTGGTACCATGACCGGTTGCCACCTGTGCAATATGTGTCCATCTGTGAAATTTACTTGCCACTAAGCGGTAGGTCACATAAAATGACAGAGCAGCCCCGTTCCCCTTTCCCTCCCCTCCCTTTCATCATCACCCTCCCTCCCCTTCTTTTCTCCTTCTGGCAGAAGATTATCTCTTCATGTTGTATTCTTGGTTGAATCATACCTCTATGACTGTATTAACAATGTATTATTATATCTACTTGTAAAATTTCCTATAATTGTCTCAGTATCTTTCTGTCATTTACTTCACTGTGTCTTTCCTTTGTTTTACCTTGAACTTCCAATAAAGAATCATTGACCATAAAATGACAGAGCGGGGTCAGTCGCCAACTGTCTGCAGAATTAATAGCTAAAGGCCTCCAAACTATGTGTGGCCTTCAGATTAGCACAACAACAGTGCATAGATGCATAGAGAGCATCATGGAATGGGTTTTCATGTCCGAGCAGCTGCATCCAAGCCTTATATCACCAACTGCCATGCCGGCACTGGACTCTATAGTAGTGTAGATGTGTTCTCTGGAGGGAGGAGTGACGAACCACTCTTCTCTATCTGGCAATCTGATGGATGTGTCTGGATCAGTCTGCATACTGAGACATTTTGGACCATTTCATGCTCCCAACTTTGTGGGAACAGTTTGGGGATGACCCCTTCCTGTTCCAACATGACTGTACACCAGTGAACAAAGCAAGATCCATAAAGACATGGATGAGTGAGTTTGGGGTGGGGGAACTTGAGTGGCCTGCACAGAGTCCTAAACTCAACACGATAGAACACCTTTGGGATGAATTAGATTGGAGACTGAGAGCCAGGCCTTCTCGTCTGACATCAGTCCGACCTCACAATGCTTCTGGAAGTATGGTCAAACATTCCCATAGACACACTACTAAACCTTGTAAACAGCCTTCCCAGAAGAGTTGAAGCTGTTAAAGATGCAAAGGGCGGGCCAACTCAATATTTAACCCTACGGACTAAGACTGGGATGCCATTAAAGTTCATGTGCGTGTAAAGGCAGGCGTCCCAATACTTTTGGCAATATAGTGTATGTGTATATGGTTTGTTGTGTATACATGTAGTAGGGCCCATAAACAAATGGCACACATTTTGTTTTTTTTAATCCTACCCAAATCACACTGACATTAGATTAAGTGTTTTTTTTTTTAATAATCCTACCTAAAATACACTGACCCCATCACTAACCAACCCTGATCTAGCTATTTTATCTTTATTTTTGTGCACTTCTTTGTGTATATTTTTCTCCTCCAGCAAAGAGAAAAAGACAGTTTTTTTTCTCCATTCAAGAAAAGAAAGAAAAAAAAACCACAGGGGCAGAGCGTACAGTGTCTGATCACTGTGATAGCCAGTCCCAGGTTATCACAGCGATCTGGTGATCGGGAACTGATCCTCCTAGTTCCTGATTAGTATGAGCCAGAGCTGTTTGTGACAGCTCTGTCTCTGTGGTGGGAGTATGCTGTGTAGCTTGCTCTCAGCAAAAAAACACAGTAGCACATACAGTATATGTGGCCCCACAGATAAAGACTCACTTCCTTAAAGCAGAGTTCCAGTGAAACTGTAAAAAAATTAAAACTGTAGCTTCTGGCTTTTAAAAAACAGCCATTCACCTGTCCCTCAATCCCGCATTGTCCTCCCCACAGCCCGTTTCACCTATATTGGTGTAACAGCGATGACAGCAGGAAGCTTTTGGCTCTTGGACTCTAGACCTTGCAGAAGCTCCATCCATCTCTGCCAGCAGTGTCATTTCAACTTCAGCCCATGCTTTCCCCAGCCAGTGGCCAAGGTGAGGATCTGGGATAACTCATACGCTGACTCTGGACTTATCTTCCAAGCCACCTGACCAGCCTCTATACGCAACAGTAGTTTATGAATGCAACCATTGATTTTATTTTGTCCATTAAACTGTTTTATGCATGCTACACTAAGGGGCATGCGCTCCTCTCTTCTTTCTTGTTTTACACAGTTTTGCAGTGTCAGCCCCACACAGCGCAGCAGCAGCACCCTCTTAGTTACAGCAGCTTTCTGAGATTTTTTTTTTTTTTAAATCTGGGCTCCCCGGTTGTAGATATTATATCCATATTGTCTTTTCATGGTCTGCATGTTTTTAATCATTCATATTGTACTCTTAGATTGATTTATTTTCAGCCTCATTTTTAAGACTTCATTGTTTTTTTCATCACACTCACACAATCTTAATTGGGTTCTAACAATCAGAAGGAGAGCCTTAAGACTAGTATACACGATCAGAAAATCAGATGAAAAATACCACTTTTGAAGCGATCGTACAATAATCTTATTGTTTGTACACAGCTTTCATCCGAAATTATTTTAAGGCACAAGCGTGAAAATTTTTCTCGTATGATACCAGATTGTACAATTTTCATTTAATCAGTAAAGTTTTCGTTCAAAAAACCAATACAAATACATTACATCACTTCTGAATTTTCTGTCGGAAAAGATTTTTCATAACTTTAGTAACCTCTTCACTTTTGATATGAGACTAGCATGCAAAAAACAAAAATGGACAATCATTTGTCCAATATACTCATCGTGTGTACAGGGTTTTACTGGGCTCATCATAGCTATTTAATCTACAGGTGACATTGTCCTGGGGGTGAGCGCAGTATGCTACATAGGTTTTCCTGTGACACTATCCACTTTGGCTTTCCTCCTTCAGACTAGAAAACGAAGACTTTTAGGACTACATTACACGACCCCCTCTCCTGTCACCCATAAAACAGGGTTGAAATGTTATGTGGTTCAAAGAGAAAAATTATGACATCCATCAGAGATCGTGGGAAATTATCACCTCAAAAAAATTCTGGAAGGAATGTGGTTGCACTTATTGAGCAGATGTAACAAAACACTTTTAATTGTAAATTTAGACCAAAAGGCAACAACTAAGAGAAGTTAAATGTTAGGCTTTACATACACCTGATGGTGGACTGTAAAAGCCCTTCTGATTCTTTGATTGATGAGTGATTGTAGCCATGTTAGTGCACTTGCAAAAACAAAAAAAAATTGAGAACTGTCCGTGATACTTTATTTAACTGCACTAACATAGAATTTTTCAGGGCAAGCTTATGATTGTACCCTATCATGGATAGTACTCAGTTATTTCTGATTTTCTACTGCTCTGCATATATGTGTAGGCTACAGTTGCCTTGTTTTTGTCCCACAAGTTTGCAAAATGTTTACCAATGCTAGTTACATTTAAGTATTGTGTGTTGCTGTGCTTACAGTGATAAAATAGATTTTGGTTTAAATAGTTTAACACCATGCACATCTAGCATGCATGTTTTCAAGTGTATCATTTATAGAACACAGTATCATTTAAAATATAATGCTAACACAAAATAAGTGTTCATGCAACACATTCCAGCATGAGTTGTAGAATAAATAATATTCTCTGGAGGAAATCTATCCTTCTGGGAACACGGAACACACAAACATATGCAGGAGAATATCTAGGGCGATCGGGATTAGCCATAAATCTTGTGAATATTTTTACACATAGGAAACATTTTATATTGAAGTCTGATGAAAGAGTTTGTAACATAAAAAGAACATAGAAAAAGAAGCTTTCGATATTCACAGAAGCAATATGGTAACAAAAGAGATATTTTATGGATAGTTTAGTGTTATTTAAAATAAATGGTATTAACATTTACATTTTATAAATGTATATACAGTAGGTTTCAGAAAACTATAGGAAAAAACTCCTTTTTTAAGTCACCTCATGTGTTATACCTTCTGAAGAGCCCCGGCCCCATCAAGCCTTTGTTATTCTGTCTTAACTATATAAAGAATTAAAACTAGAATATATAGTGGTTGCACACATCATTTTACAATAAGAAATACATTTTTAAAAGATATTTTCTCTTTCCCAGTCAGGTAAATTTTAAATATTGTGTATAAATATATCCAGTATTTTCTTTTCTGTTTCAATATTTTTATTAAGAAAGTTTTGTTTTAAGAATACAACAAGCTCAAGATACGCCCATGCAGGGGCAGAGCAGAACAGTAACACAAACAGATACATCCAGCTGACTTGTTTTAGTCAAATAACGAAGGGACGGCAAAAAGCCAAACAAAATATTAGCACCAGTAATTCAACATATTACCAGAAAAAGAAGAGGAAAGAAAAAAGGTTAGAAGAAAGGAAAAAAGAAAAAAAAGAAAAAAAAGAAAAAAAAAAAGAGGAATCAGAAAGAAAACATGGAGGAAAGGGAAACTAGAAGAATCACGGATCCAGGGCTAACACAGGCAGCGACTATAAGAGGCTATAACTAGTAGGAGGCAGGGATGGCAAGGAATAACGTATCCAAGGTTCCCAAACCTTAAGGAATCTCGGATGAGAATCATGAAGAATGCTAGACATCTGTTCATTGATCAACATAGCATTCATCTGGGTCTTCACCCCCTGGAACACAACCAAAGGGGTTCTCCAAGCTTGAGCTATAGCATGTTTGGCCGAAATAAATAGTTAGGATGCCAGTTTCTGCTGAGACCTAGACAGGCCCAAAATTGGGCAATGCAGGAGGGCAACCCTTGCATCCCTACGGACCGTAATATGAAATAGTGTTTGTAGCAAACCAAAAACCCTAGACCAGAAGCTTATCAATCGCGGGCACGACCACCAGATGTGCAAGATGTCCCTGCATAGACCACAGTTCCGGAAACACCTATCTCTGCCAGTCGGATTAAAGTGAGCAGTCTGAGCTGGGACCCAGTACCACCGCAGGAGAACTTTGTAGGCTGCCTCAAGAGTGACTGTACTGAATGAACATTTTGCCACCATCCCCCAGGCTCTACGCCAATCCTCCGCAGCAATCGAGACACCCAGATCTCGCTCCCGTTGAGAGACATAAGACAGAGGTGGTGAGGAGGACCTACTTATAAGGGAGGCATAAATTACAGAAATGAGACCAGGGGATCACGGGGAATGCTGACAAACGTTCTCAAAGGGCGTTTTGCGGTAAAGGTATGTAGAGGTACAACGGAGGGATAGGAACGAGTGGCGCCAGTATTTTCTTTTCAAGCCAGGATAAGGATCCTTAGGTTTCTTTCTAGATTTGCTGGAACAAATAAAACTTTACATAAATGTACAAAATATGATATAAAACTGACCCAAAACCAAAGAACTCTAGCCATACATTTAAGAGACTTTTTTTTTTTAAATGATGAAATTCCTAAACACTATTAGCTGACAAGTTTACCTGCTTTTCTAGTTACACGAAAGAAGCTTATTTGCAGTCCTGGTATGACACAATGAAAAACTATGTGCCTACTCTCTACACTATATCATGCTGGCTCAGCCTATGCAGAGCAAAAGAGAAATTGCCATTACACCATTGGTTTAGCACTGCTTAGCTATGATTCGGTTCAACGTTGGTGAACATGACCATGAAGTTCTTATCCTAAATCTAAACCCCACTGGGAACTGAAAATTAGAACTCAATAATGGCCATTTTCCATGTTAATAGGCAAAGGATTGGCAAACAAAAGTCAAGGTTGGACAGTAACCTGCGGGACATGTACCAATGAAAAAAAACTTTTTAAAAGGTATCATTCAATGTGGAGAGGGTCTTTTTTAGGTGGCTAAACCACCTTCCGCCCGTCATATAGTACAATGACGGGTGCAAGGTGGTTCTCTCGTTCTGATAGGACGTCATATGACATCCTTCCATTCTCACAGCACATGCGCAGCTCAGGGAGCGTGCAGCGCGGCGATCGGAGGTGCGCTGTGTCCCTCAGACACAGCGGATCACCGATCCATGGAAAGAGCTGAAGATGTCGGCTCGGTCATGTGATCAGCTGTGTCCAATCACAGCTGATCACATGTAAACAGGGAAATGCCGGTTATCGGCATTTCTCTCCTCTCGAGCTGTCACGCTGACAGCTCGAGAGGAGAGAAGAGCTGGTAATTGGCATTCCGCAGAGGGGACATGTACATTGATCATCAGGGCACTGATGATTAGTGTACCCTGATGATCAGTGTAGCCCCAGAAGTGCCACCTGTCAATGTCCATCAGCGCCAGCTGTCAGTGCTTAACAGTGCCACCTGCCAGTGCCCATCAGTGCAACATCAATACCACATATCAGTGCCTACCAGTGCACATCAATGCCACATATGAGTGCCCATCTGTGCTGCCTTTCAGTGTCACCCATCAGTGCCAGTCAGTGCCACCTATCAGTGCTGCCAATCAGTGACGCCTATCAGTGCTAGCCAGTTCCGCCTATCAGTGCTGCCTTTCAGTGCCCATCAGTGATGCCTGTCAATGCCCATCAGTGCCACCTACCAGTGCCTCCCCATCAGTGCCACCTATCAGTGTCCATCAGTGCATCTTATCAGTGGCCATCACTACAGCCTCATTAGCGCACATCAGTGAAGGAGAAAAATCACTTATTTACAAAATTTTATAACAAAAACTAAGAAAAAAATTTTTTTTTCAAAATTTTCAGTGGTTTTTGGTTTGTTTAAGAAAAAATAAAAAACCCAGGGGTGATTAAATACCACCAAAATAAAGCTCTGTCACAAAAAAATTATAAAAATTTCATATGTGTACAGTGTTGCATGACTGTGCAATTGTCATTCAAAGTGTGACAGCACTGAGAGCTGGAAATTGGCCTGGGCAGGAAGGGGGTATAAGTGCCCTGTAGGCAAGTGGTTAAAATGCAACATTGAAAACACAAAAGTTCTTCAAAGAACACATACAAGCATGCCTTACAGACTTAACCCTCTTGCTGCCAGAGCAGTATTTGCACGTTTAAAAAATCATTTAGGTTTGAAGATTACACAAAACCCCCAAAATATTATATATATTTTGTGAAAGCAGACACCCTAGACAATAAAATAGTGGTAGTTCCAATTTTTCCATTGTCACATGATAGTACTACAAAGGTCTAGGAAATGCAAAAATTCAGTAAAAAACACGCTAAAGTGAATTTTAAGGCATACAAAAGCAATAAAATGCACTGGTTACCCCCATCCTCAAAAAACCCTCGTTGGACCCCACCTGTTTGAATAACCTAGGACCCATCTCCCTGCTCCCGTTTGCCTCCAAGCTTCTCGAGCGCCTTGTTCACAACCATATGAACTGCTACCTCACCGACAACAACCTTCTTGATCCCCAACAGTCTGGCTTCTGCCCACAACATTCCACAGAAACTGCCCTACTAAATCTCACTAATGACCTGCTGCTAAAACCAACGGCCATTACTCCATACTCATACTCCTTGACCTTTCCGCTGCCTTTGACACAGTCGACCACCCGCTCCTCCTCAGTAAACTCCACTTCATTGGACTCCGTGACTCTGCTCTCTCCTGGTTCTCCTCTTACCTTTCTCAGTGCACTTTCAGTGTTACATACAACTCCTCCTCCTCCGCTCCCTCTTTCTGGTGGGGTACCCCAAGGTTTTGTTCTCGGGCCCCTCCTTTTCTCTCTGTATACCTCCTCCCTGGACCAATTGATAACCTCCCATGGCTTCCAATAACACCTCTATGCTGATGACACCCAGATATATCTCTCCACTCCCCAGCTCACCCCCTCAATCTCCTCACGTATCACAAATCTATTAAGCAGCATATCAGCATGGATGTCACATCACTACCTTAAACTCAATCTTTCAAAAACTGAGCTTGTAATATTTCCTACTCCCCGATCCTGAAAAACTTTTTGTTTTAACACTTTGTAACTTTATGGACTTTCTAATGCCATTTTTTATGGTCACTTGATTAGCACTATTTTCACTTTATAAATAACAGTTGAACAGTGATATAATTTTTGATGACTGCTAGTTTATAATCAACTCTGCAGTCTGTTAGATTTATTGCACTTTATTGCTTTTGATTATTTTGATCTCAGCGCTGCACCTACTTTTTACACTACTGATCTTGGAAGGTTTTTGGTACCTTTTTCGGTGTTACAGCAGCTTGCCTGTAGCGCTCACTTTGTCTCTTATAATAAAATTACCCAATTTTTCGTAAAATATAAGTGATGAGGTTGTGCCGAGTAAACCAATACCCAACATGCCAAACCTTTAATTTGTGTGCGCCTATGAAATTTCGACAAACTTCAGTACCCTATTAATTTCTATAAGTGACGCTCCAAAAGCCCCTATAAGCTCATCATTTTAGTCTTTATAGAGGAGGTTTTGTGCTAGAATTATTGTTGTCACTCCAGCATGTGCGGTGATTGGCAACAAGTATCGCAATCGATGGTTTCACGTGTAGACGCCTTGACGTGTGTGTTTATGTTCGTACATGTGAATATGGAGGGGTAGGGTGAGCTCAAAATTTTTTGGGGGGATGTTATGTGCTTGGGTTTAACGTTATTTTTTTGCAAAGTCCCATATGTGATAAGTTTTAGGTGACAGGTTCTCTTATTAAGACATGCAGGTTCTAAAAGATCCTTCATATCTCCTCTGGGCTCCACTCAATTTATTGCAATGCAGACTGCATTGCAATGCATTGCTTCTTGGCTGTGCTAGCCAAGAAAGTGACAGCAGTGACCCGGAAGCGACATCACACACGTCACCTTCCAGGTCACAGAAAGAAGAAGAGAAGTAGTTTGATTGGGGCCCAGTGCAGCAATGTAGGAGGGAGGGACAAGTTAATTTTTTCAATAAATGGAATATAATATATCAAGGACAGTCGCCAAAGCCCTCTGATCTAAGGTGATGGCCACCAAATGGCTACTTTCTGGAAAGAGTCAGCAACGGCAGTTAGTTTTTGCAAAACAGAAAGCACAAAGTTCAGATTGGTGACCTTGGAGGCTAGACTGGAGGAAACACATGCATAAACACACCTTAGGCAAAGGTGTGAACTAGGGAAGGAGAAAGAAGCCAGTGGACATTAAAAAAAAAAGCCCACTAAAGCCAACACTTGACCCTTGATGGTACCCAAGGCCAGCTTCTGGTCAACCCAACTAAAAACAACCAAAGGATCACACTAAATAATATCTGACTTTTTTCTCAACCATTTCTAGTCTAACCTGCTAAGAAAAAAAAAAGTTTTCAATCTTCAATAAAACCTAATGCCAGAATATATTACCATGTTTTCTGTATTATCCTAATCTACATATAGAGTAATATTTGTTAAATATAATGTGAGTTTCCATTGTATAATGGCACTTAAAAAATAAATAAAAAACTTATTTGAACTGATAAATAAAAAGATAAGAGTTAGCTCAATTGTCTTTTTTGTTAAAGGCTAAATGAAAACAACTTTTCTATTCAAAGCATAGCATTTTATTAGCATTTATTATTACATAAATGTAGAAAGTTTCAACTTACATTACAAATTAAAAGGCTGGTTAATTTGAAAGAAATCAATGTTGAATTGTGTACAAACTTGCAAATCTAAGCAGTTAGAGGCACATTAGGAGATGAGGTAAGCAGGTCATCCACTTGACTCTCACTAGCAAGGGATCCATGCAATACTAGTAATACCTGGGTAGTGCTGGAGTTTCTCAGAGAATGAGCACTTAGAAAGTATAGACGTGTAGAAGTAGGTTGCAAAAATATTCAAGAGTTTTGATGTTACCAATGGTCAAGGCAAGTAAGACAAGTGAAAGCAGCAGCTCTGAATACTTAATGACTTAATAAAGATGGGCAGATGTCTTTAAAAAAAAAACAAAAAAAAAACTATTCAAAATATCTCTTTAGAGATAGGCATCTTGATTTGACAATCTTCAGATCTATTAGTCCACAAGCTAATATCAATTTGCTGATCAGCTTAATAATATGTATGCCTGTTTTTGTGAACCACAGAGGAATGGAATACATATTAATACTAGTAACCAATACAAACAAATCAGCCTGACCCACAAATGCTGGAGTAAATGGTGCACACACATTTAAATCCAGCTAAAAGATGACTAAACACAGTTCAATCTGCCAGTCTACCATCAGCTGACTCACCTTTATCTTTCTATTAGCAACTATAGTGTAGTTTTATCAGACCAATAAACCTTTTTTTCTTTCAAAACAGTTAAATAAAATAACCCTTGCTGTACCTCATGATATCCCATTTAACAATACCTGTGCATAGAGTCTTTTGTAAACTCTTCCTTATGTCACAACCCTCTAGCAATACCTAGAATGCAGCTGTGAAAACTATGTAAGCCAACTTTACCTTGAGATTTAATGACATTGCCATTCCTTTTCCAAATGGATTTTTTTTTTTAATTGGCTGTGCTCTCAGGCAATAGAAAATATCCTTCCAGCTAATTGGGAAAGGAGGGGTAAATGTCACTGTATTCAGGCAATGACATCATTCTTTTGAAGATAAAGATTTGTACACAGAGGTTTCACAACTGACTACTATGGATTGTTAAAGAGCTAGCTGACATGAGAGAAGGCGCAATATAGAGCAAACAAGAGCCCCATTGCACAGGTATGTGAATAGTGCAAGAAATAGCAAAGGTCACTTTGAAGAAAGAAGAAAAAAAAAAAGCAAACATCTGAAAGGGCGTTTGAAGTACAAGAAGGTCTGTGAATGTTTAGCAATTCTCCCTTTAAAGTATAAATATAACAAAAAGCTTTTGGAAGTTCAAGCTGCAATGATAAAGGTATTGTACAAGAACAATGTGATTTATAATGTAGTTTAAAGGAGAAGAGCATTGTAATTTATAATACATCTTAGCACAGCAACCCAATGCTAGGAACAACATAGCGTTGGTAAAAGAAAATATAGAAATCGGTTTTAAAGAAATAAGGTTTACTACGGCCCTGACTACTTATACTGTGCTTCCATCTGCTTCCATGATTCTCTATCACCACATTCTACCCTCAGATAAGTGCATGCCACAAGCTGGAATTAAAGTGTTAAAATAAAACATATATTAATAGTCCCAATGGAGATGAAATAAAGTGAGAAGTGCACACTAACCAGATGTGCACATTAAATGTGCAGTGTAGATATCCTACAGTTCAGCAAGTGGTCATCTGGGTGGTAAAGATAGGTAGATTCCCTGGGACAGAATGGGTCCACAGATGGCACATAGATAGTTAAAAGGCTCCCTTTGAGGGTAAAACCAGGCATAACTCCATCAAAGGGTAAGACTCCTTCACTGGGTAGAGCGGGTTATGGTGTCTAAAAAAAGAGATGCTCCCCGCAAGGGGTCAAGAAAAAAAGGTGCCCATAGTGATGTATTGTTTGATAAACAGCATTTATTGAAAGCAAATGACAGTAGCAAAGGGATGCATCCGGTAAAAAATTGCAGTGTACAGAAGGACTAACTGTCCTGAAAGGAGTAATGGCCGCCGAAGCTCCACGATGCTCAGACGGTGTGACGTCATGGCGTACGTAGGCTCCTTCTAGGCTACTGTCATTTGCTTTCAATAAATGCTGTTTATCAAACAATACATCACTATGGGCAGCTTTTTTTCTTGACCCCTTGCGGGGAGCATCTCTTTTTTTAGACACCATAACCCGCTCTACCCAGTGAAGGAGTCTTACCCTTTGATGGAGTTGTACCTGGTTTTACCCTCAAAGGGAACCTTTTAACTATCTATGTGCCATCTGTGGACCCATTCTGTCCCAGGGAATCTACCTATCTTTACCACCCAGATGACCACTTGCTGAACTGTAGGATATCTACACTGCACATTTAATGTGCACATCTGGTTAGTGTGCATTTCTCACTTTATTTCATCTCAATTGGGACTATTAATATATATGTTTTATTTTAGCATTTCATTTATCATTTTCATTTTTGCTTTTATCTTAGCGCTGCACTTTTTTTCATATGTTTTTGTGAGGATTGTTATTGGTTATCCTGTGTGCCTAGCTGCTTTATTTGAAAAGCGCTCACTTATTTTATTTTACTTGGAATTAAAGTGTAATTCACCTTCACCAAAAAACAGCCTATGTAGGGAAGGGAAGTCTGTGGATAAAAAAAAAAAAAAGAGTGCGTCTGACTAAAGTTCAATAATGTCCTTGCTATAGGTTTAGGCCATTTATGTACCTCATGTAGCCTGACTGGAATACTCCCAGGACGTTGCTAAGTACTTCCAGGATGTTGCTAAGTGAGGCCTAGTCATTACTGATCATCACAATCATCTTCACCATCACAAGAGTGAGATTTTTCTCTGATTCAGACCCCCTCACATGATCTCTGTCCCCTGATACAGTAGCTCTAAGCTCAGCGTCTGAGAGCTCACTCCTGTGATGGTAGAGGTGAGCAATAATGACTAGACCTCACTTAGCAATGTCCTGGGAGTATTCCAGTCAGGCTTCATGAGGTACGTAAATGGTCTACAACTATAGCAAGGGTATTTTCAACTTTAGTCAGAGCTGCACAGTTTGTTATTATCTACAGACACCCCTTATCTGCATAGGCAGTTTTTTTGGTAAAGGTTAACTATCCTTTTAAGGAATATGTCACCTGGGGCAGTGGTTAATGACAATTTAGATTTGTTTTATTAGCTCAGATATGGGTGAGGGGTGACCACTGTTTTACAATGAAGTGCATTCATTTGTTTCAAAATTCAGTGCACTATATTATAAATCTTCAACATTTTATTGTTACATATAATAATTAGAATACATTTTTTTAAATCACTTAAAGTATATTTACAGAACAGTTAATTGACATTATTAACAGAACACAACCAAAAATGAAAATGACATCTTTTGTTATTTAGCCTCACTGTAAAATCCCTTTTAAGAGATGAATGCACATTTAGATCTATGCATAAGGAAGATCATCATCACTTAGGTCTGAGTCGTCGTCCTCCACTTCTCCTTCAATAACAGATTTCTTTCCTTTGCAACAGGATACAATCAGTCCAATAATGAAAACCTATAATCAAAGAAATATATACTTTTAATAATGCTTCTAAAGGTAATTTTGTCATGTTCCTCTGCTAGCTGAGATCCTTGAGGCTAATCAAAGAGTCTAAGCCAAAAAAGTGGGTTTTACAGAAAGACAAAAAGTGCTGCAACATACATCTAAATTTTTTTTTTCAGAGTACCTTGGTAGTCCTGAACACCAGGGAACCTTTTTATGTGATAATCAATTTTAGCAACAACTGACCCATCTTGCCTCTTGAATGATAGGAAAGCTCACTAGCCAATAGCAAAGCACAGAAGGTAGAAAGGGAAGGTCAAAACACCAACTTCCTAGCTGAAATCAAGATTTGTATTAAAAAAAAAAAATCTTAATTACCCCTCTGCACACTGCTATAGACCTTTGCCTTTTTCTAGAAAATGCATAAAACAGGGTTTGTTTCACACACATTCAGTATTTCAGGCTGCTTGGGAGATCTGGGAGAAATCTGAAGATGCAGTTGCCTACTATAAATCTGAGGTCATTATTTTATTTTTTTTTTTAAGTTTAACATTACTTTTTGTATAATTACCGTATTTTTCGCTCCATAAGATGCGCTTAGGTTTTAGAGGTGAAAAACAAGAAAAAAAATATTCTGAACCAATGGACTGCAGACACAGTACAGGGGATGACCAGAGACTGCGGACACAGTACAGGGGATGACCAGAGACTGCAGACACAGTACAGGGGATGACCAGAGACTGCAGACACAGTACAGGGGATGCCCAGAGACTGCAGACACAGTACAGGGGATGACCAGAGACTGCGGACACAGTACAGGGGATGACCAGAGACTGCAGACACAGTACAGGGGATGACCAGAGACTGCAGACACAGTACAGGGGATGACCAGAGACTGCAGACACAGTACAGGGGATGACCAGAGACTGCAGACGCAGTACAGGGGATGACCAGAGACTGCAGACACAGTACAGGGGATGACCAGAGACTGCAGACACAGTACAGGGGATGACCAGAGACTGCAGACACAGTACAGGGGATGACCAGAGACTGCAGACACAGTACAGGGGATGACCAGAGACTGCAGACACAGTACAGGGGATGACCAGAGACTGCGGACACAGTACAGGGGATGACCAGAGACTGCGGACACAGTACAGGGGATGACCAGAGACTGCGGACACAGTACAGGGGATGACCAGAGACTGCGGACACAGTACAGGGGATGACCAGAGACTGCGGACACAGTACAGGGGATGACCAGAGACTGCGGACACAGTACAGGGGATGACCAGAGACTGCGGACACAGTACAGGGGATGACCAGAGACTGCGGACACAGTACAGGGGATGACCAGAGACTGCGGACACAGTACAGGGGATGACCAGAGACTGCGGACACAGTACAGGGGATGACCAGAGACTGCGGACACAGTACAGGAGATGACCAGAGACTGCGGACACAGTACAGGAGATGACCAGAGACTGCGGACACAGTACAGGAGATGACCAGAGACTGCGGACACAGTACAGGAGATGACCAGAGACTGCGGACACAGTACAGGAGATGACCAGAGACTGCGGACACAGTACAGGAGATGACCAGAGACTGCGGACACAGTACAGGAGATGACCAGAGACTGCGGACACAGTACAGGAGATGACCAGAGACTGCGGACACAGTACAGGAGATGACCAGAGACTGCGGACACAGTACAGGAGATGACCAGAGACTGCGGACACAGTACAGGAGATGACCAGAGACTGCGGACACAGTACAGGAGATGACCAGAGACTGCGGACACAGTACAGGAGATGACCAGAGACTGCGGACACAGTACAGGAGATGACCAGAGACTGCGGACACAGTACAGGAGATGACCAGAGACTGCGGACACAGTACAGGAGATGACCAGAGACTGCGGACACAGTACAGGAGATGACCAGAGACTGCGGACACAGTACAGGAGATGACCAGAGACTGCGGACACAGTACAGGAGATGACCAGAGACTGCGGACACAGTACAGGAGATGACCAGAGACTGCGGACACAGTACAGGAGATGACCAGAGACTGCGGACACAGTACAGGAGATGACCAGAGACTGCGGACACAGTACAGGAGATGACCAGAGACTGCGGACACAGTACAGGAGATGACCAGAGACTGCGGACACAGTACAGGAGATGACCAGAGACTGCGGACACAGTACAGGAGATGACCAGAGACTGCGGACACAGTACAGGAGATGACCAGAGACTGCGGACACAGTACAGGAGATGACCAGAGACTGCGGACACAGTACAGGAGATGACCAGAGACTGCGGACAGAGTACAGGAGATGACCAGAGACTGCGGACACAGTACAGGAGATGACCAGAGACTGCGGACAGAGTACAGGAGATGACCAGAGACTGCGGACAGAGTACAGGAGATGACCAGAGACTGCGGACAGAGTACAGGAGATGACCAGAGACTGCGGACAGAGTACAGGAGATGACCAGAGACTGCGGACACAGTACAGGAGATGACCAGAGACTGCGGACAGAGTACAGGAGATGACCAGAGACTGCGGACAGAGTACAGGAGATGACCAGAGACTGCGGACAGAGTACAGGAGATGACCAGAGACTGCGGACAGAGTACAGGAGATGACCAGAGACTGCGGACAGAGTACAGGAGATGACCAGAGACTGCGGACAGAGTACAGGAGATGACCAGAGACTGCGGACAGAGTACAGGAGATGACCAGAGACTGCGGACAGAGTACAGGCGATGACCAGAGACTGCGGACAGAGTACAGGAGATGACCAGAGACTGCGGACAGAGTACAGGAGATGACCAGAGACTGCGGACAGAGTACAGGAGATGACCAGAGACTGCGGACAGAGTACAGGAGATGACCAGAGACTGCGGACAGAGTACAGGAGATGACCAGAGACTGCGGACAGAGTACAGGAGATGACCAGAGACTGCGGACAGAGTACAGGAGATGACCAGAGACTGCGGACAGAGTACAGGAGATGACCAGAGACTGCGGACAGAGTACAGGAGATGACCAGAGACTGCGGACAGAGTACAGGAGATGACCAGAGACTGCGGACAGAGTACAGGAGATGACCAGAGACTGCGGACAATACAGGGGATGACAAAGAGACTGCAGACAGTACAGGGGATGACCAAGAGACCGCAAACCTTTGGAGGGGGGGGGGAGCGGGTACCTGAATTTGACAGGAACCCGCTCCCACTTCTGCGGAGTTGTCCTCCTTTTAGTGTGGGCAACTGGCTGACAGCTGTGTGCCCATTGTGCATGCGCGAGAAGTGCTGCACTTTGTGAATGGCCCGGCATCTTCTGGGACCTGTCATGTGTCCCAGAAGACACCAGGCCATTCACAAAGCGCAGCGCTTCTCGCGCATGCGCAGTGAGCACCCGACTTTCACAGCCGGGTGCCCACACTAAAGATGCAGGCGCGGGAAAACTGTACAGCGCTGGACCGAGGAACAGGTATGGTCCTGCTGCAGAGAAGAGCTGAGCGGCCGGCCTGGTATTCTGACATGGTGGCGGAAATACCGGACCGGCCGCTCCACAAGATGCACTAACATTCCCCCCCCCCCTTTTTTTGGGGGGAAAAAAGTGCGTCTTATGGGAGTGAAAAATATGGTAATTATAAAGTTATTGCAAAAGAATGCAAATTATTTTGCTATTCGCAAACATTCTGACCGCTATATTCCTTCCTTTTGTGCGGGTTAATAAAACGAAGACAACACTATGATTCCTAACATTATCCTTCAGTTTTAAAAAAGCAGAAAGAAGAAACAGGATTTTTGAACTCGCCACAAAATCATTTTCTCTGAGTTTATTGAAGGACACAGCCATACATGACAATTGGGTTTGATTTTGCCACATACAGGAGCAGGACTCTAGGTGCAACTATACTAAAAGCACATCCAAGCCCTATGGAGGTGTCCAAACCCCTCAATCTGCAGCAAAGAGTTCAGTTAATAGTCAGCAATACCGGCAGTATAAGACATACCCACTGAGACAGCCAAATGACTACTAGGTGGGAGAGGTGTCCTTCAATGGACTCAGAGAAAGGGATTTTATAGTGCGTACAAAAATCCTGTTTTTCGTTCATTGCAGGACACATCCATACTTCATAATAGATGGGACGTCCCAAAGAAGTATCAGAAAACAGAAGCATGGTGAGCCCATAAACAGAAAACAACAGAACAGGAAAATCAAACTGCCATCTACAAAACTTCTTGACCAAGCTGGCATCTGCTGAGGCAGCAACATCGTACTCTGTAAAAGTATGAACAGATAACCAAGTAGACATCATGTAAACTTGAACAACTTGAAGCAGAATTATGAAAAGCCCAGGATGCACTCAGCATCCTGGTAGAATGCGCAATGACTGGAAACGGAGGTTCTAGGCCTACAGGTGTATAAGCCTGGACAAATTTACCTGGAAATGGTAGAAGAAGACAAAACACCTTTCCTATGGGCACCAGGAACATTTGCAAGGAGGGACCGACCATAGTGGAAAGGCAAACCCAATGGACCTAACTACAGTGCATCCAATCAATGAAGGTTCACCTCTCTGGGATGAGAAGGATGAGGGCAGAGAGAGGGTAGTTCAAGTCTTGGTTCAAGTAGAAGACCGACACCACCTTAGGTAAGGACAGACAAGGATGAATAACCACTTTATCCTGGTGTAACACTAAAATCGGCTGCTCAATATAAAGGCCATCATCTGAGACAAAGACAAAAGGGGGATATCGCAGATGTTTTCAAAAGGAGGCTTTTGGAAAGCCAACAAGACAAGTTTGAAGTCCAAAGAGGACAAAGAATGGAAGTACGAAAGAGGAAGATAGAAGCTAAGGTTAGTTGAAAGAGAACTGCCAAGGCAGATACTTGGTCCTTCACAGTGCTGAGGGCCACACCTCTTGAAGAAGGGAACGGATAAGAGCAACAAGGAATTTGAGGGGATGAAATCCCACAGATTTCCAGTAGGTGAAGAAGACCTTCCAAGTGCAACAGTAGATGAACCTGGAAGTGGACTTCGACGCACAAAGCATGGTAGAAATGATAGCTTGAGAAAGGTCTTAGTCCTATAGGGAGAAACAGGTGTGAAGGCACTGCAACCTCTCTCAATAATTACTCTGACTGGTGCTTAGACCCAGAGGTTGCCGATGCCCCACAGATCTACAATAAAGACAAAGATAGTTGGCACGTCAGGATAAACAACTAACGTCTGCTTCTATTTTAAAGGCTAAAGCAGCCAATGCATTTCAGACTTTTAGTCCTTTGCCATGGCTGAGCATCTTATTCCTTTACCACCTGTCTTTCAACAGCCAAGCCAATAAAGCTATAAACTGTAAAACAGGGTGGTAGATTGAACCTTGAAAAAGAAAGTACAGGTGAAGTGGAAGGTGCCACTGAGTGTCTGCGAATGAACAAGATCCGAATGAAAAAGATCCAAACCAGGTTTTAGACAGAAAGGCATATATCAAGGAGTGAGGAAAGAACAAACAGAGGGCGCACAGGCCTAGTGCATTACCATAAAAAATGTTTAATATGAAATAAAATAGGTGTTGTGCTCACAAACGACAATAAAGTCAAGGCACATCATAAAGGAACAGCTGGGTCAACACCGCGCTGAGTAACAGTCCACAATAGGGAGTATAGACATCCAATAGGCTGACGCATTTCGAGGACTTGCCTCTTCCTCGGAGCCACAAAGAGGCAAGTCCTCGAAACGCGTCAGTCTGTTGGATGTCTACACTCCCTATTGCGGATTGTTACTCAGCGCGGTGTTGACCCAGCTGTTCCTTTATGATGTGCCTTGACTTTATTGTCGTTTGTGAGTACAACTCCTACTTTATTTCTTATTAAACATATTTTATGGTAATGCACTAGGCCTATGCGCCCTCTGTTTGTTCTTTCCTCATTCAGTATATTTGGATTCCCCCAGTCTATTTGAGGGCAGCAAGGTGTGCATGTTCCAGGACATTCTTAATGTGGTTGTAGCTTGCATCGAGTCTATCCCCAAGTGCAGGAGCATTTGTGTTTGCTGGTTCTTTGATATATCAAGGAGTACATGTGCCCCAAAACCACCAGCCTATTTGATGCTTCTGCCCAGGGGTACTTTGACCTAACCCAAAACTTGGGAACTTTCCAAAATGAAGGTGGACAGAAAGAAATCAATGTCCAGATTTCTCCAGCACTGACATCTGGAGAAAACCCACAGGGACCATTTTCCCTGATCTGGTGATTGAGACAACCTGCCAGTTGTTCACCCCGGGATGAGAACTACGGACAGGCCAGTACATAAAGTTCTGCCCTACTGAGGATGGGAGATGCCTTTAGAGCTACTGCTGAGCTCCTGGTGCCCCGTTGGTGATTTATGTAGGCCACTGCCATAACACAGTTTGATTGTACCCTGATAGCACAATTTCAGAGGAGAGTTCTGCCAACACAAACATTGTTCCAAATAATATATGGGGGGAGAAAGTGAAAAGTCAAAAATATCACCTGGGACAAGGAAATAACTATGTTATAAATGGATGCACCCAACCCTAAAACGGATAGTACTCACAGTCTAGTAGGAGTCAAATCTGGGACTAAATAGTCCCAGTTAAATAGTTGTCACAGCAGATACCCCTATACTGGGGACAGCATGCACCCATTGGTGCTACTGGGGGGACTACCCGGATCTATGATACCTGCCCTGTCACCCAGCAACACAGTTGATTGAAACAAAACAAAAATGCATAGAGAGGAACCAAAATCAACTGGAACTAAAAACTCTAAAAATCAGCAAAGGAAATAACTGAACTCCTTGCTGCAGATGGGAGGTTTGGCCACCTCCAGAGGGCTGCCTCCTGGGTGTGATTTTAGCTTAGTTGCACCTAGCTTCCTGCTCCCGTGGGTGTAGACATCAAATCCATCTGGCATGATGTGTCCTTCAATGAACAAAAAAGGAAGCATGTGTTACAGCAAAGCAAAACACAATGCAATAGAGTGGACTGTAAAGAAAAGTTAAACTGCTAATCCAGCTAAAAAGCTAAACACACTGTAGATGTACTTATACATTTATCATATTATCTGCTAAATGATTTTCAACTCTGTACAGCCTTTTGATTTTTTTACACCTCTACCATTTACACAGTCAGGAAGATAATTTTGCTACTTCTTGGTTCAGCTTTACTGCTTTCGTTATCACCTTCTTGTGAAATGAATAGAAGTGATGTTGATTCAGTGACCAGTAAACATGCTGGGGAGGTGACAAAGGAAGCTGCATCCCTAAACCAGGAAATAAGTGTGTCAGCTGCATAGATGTGCAGGAGGGGGTGGGGCTTTAATAATTGGTGAATATGACCTTTAACCTTTGATAAGTTGGCTAATTAACATGCTTTAGCAAACCATGTAATTAACTGGTTTGAAAAAGCATAACCTTGACCATATTAACCACTTGCCCTCCAGAGGATTTCCCCCCCTTCCTGACCAAGCCATTTATTTGTGATACGATGTTGCGTTATTTTAACGGACAACTGCGCGGCCATGCAATGCTGTACATCAATGAAATGTCCTTTTTTTCCCCACAAAAAGAGCTTTATTTCAGTAGTATTTGATCACCTGTGCGATTTTAATTTTTTGCACTATAACAAAAAAAAAAAAGCCGACAATTTTGAAAAAAATATCAATATTTTTTACTTTTTGCTACAAAAGATACAGCGTAAAACAAAAAAAAAAAGAGAAAAATCTAATTTCTTCATAAATATAGGCCAAAATGTATTCTACTACGCCTTTGCTAAAAAAAAAAAATCCCAATACATGTAAATTAATTGGTTTACGTGAAAGTTATAGCATCTACAAATGGCGGTATATACAGTCAGGTCCATAAATATTGGGACATTGACACAATTCTAACATTTTTGCCTCTATACACCACCACAATGGATTTTAAATGAAACAAACAAGATGTGCTTTAACTGCAGACTGTCAGCTTTAATTTGAGGGTATTTACATCCAAATCAGGTGAACGGTGTAGGAATTACAACAGTTTGCATATGTGCCTCTCACTTGTTAAGGGACCAAAAATAATGGGACAATTGGCTTCTCAGCTGTTCCATGGCCAGGTGTGTGTTATTCCCTCATTATCCCAATTACAATGAGCAGATAAAAGGTCCAGAGTTCATTTCAAGTGTGCTATTTGCATTTGGAATCTGTTGCTATCAACTCTCAAGATGAGATCCAAAGAGCTGTCACTATCAGTGAAGCAAGCCATCATTAGGCTGAAAAAACAAAACAAACCCATCAGAGAAATAGCAAAAACATTAGGCGTGGCCAAAACAACTGTTTGGAACATTCTTAAAAAGAAGGAATGCACCGGTGAGCTCAGCAACACCAAAAGACCCGGAAGACCACAGAAAACAACTGTGGCGGATGACCTAGGAATTCTTTCCCTGGTGAAGAAAACACCCTTCACAACAGTTGGCCAGATCAAAAAAACACTCCAGGAGGTAGGTGTATGTGTGTCAAAGTCAACAATCAAGAGAAGACGTCACCAGAGTGAATACAGTGGGTTCACCACAAGATGTAAACCATTGGTGAGCCTCAAAAACAGGAAGGCCAGATTTGAGTTTGCCAAACGACATCTAAAAAAGCCTTCACAGTTCTGGAACAACATCCTATGGACAGATGAGACCAAGATCAACTTGTACCAGATTGATGGGAAGAGAAGAGTATGGAGAAGGAAAGGAACTGCTCATGATCCTAAGCATACCACCTCATCAGTGAAGCATGGTGGTGGTAGTGTCATGGCATGGGCATGTATGACTGCCAATGGAGCTGGTTCTCTTGTATTTATTGATGATGTGACTGCTGACAAAAGCAGCAGGATGAATTCTGAAGTGTTTTGGGCAATATTATCTGCTCATATTCAGCCAAATGCTTCACAACTCATTGGACGCCGCTTCACAGTGCAGATGGACAATGACCCAAAGCATACTGCAAAAGCAACTAAAGAGTTTTTTAAGGGAAAGTAGTGGAATGTTATGCAATGGCCAAGTCAATCACCTGACCTGAATCTGATTGAGCATGCATTTCACTTGCTGAAGACAAAACTGAAGGGAAAATGCCCCAAGAACAAGCAGGAACTGAAGACAGTTGCAGTAGAGGCCTGGCAGAGCATCACCAGGGATGAAACCCAATGTCTGGTGATGTCTATGCGTTCCAGACTTCAGGCTGTAATTGACTGCAAAGGATTTGCAACCAAGTATTAAAAAGTGAAAATTTGATTTATGATTAT
Organism: Staurois parvus; assembly: GCF_062004578.1. Classification (NCBI taxonomy): domain Eukaryota; kingdom Metazoa; phylum Chordata; class Amphibia; order Anura; family Ranidae; genus Staurois; species Staurois parvus. The sequence continues at coordinate 3,982,107 of NW_028318060.1, forward strand.
TATTCTGTCCCATTACTTTTGGTCCCTTAAAAAGTGGGAGACATAAATGCAAGCTGTTGTAATCCCTACACCGTTCACCTAATTTGGATGTAAATACTCTCAAATTAAAGCTGGCAGTCTGCAGTTAAAGCACATCTTGTTCATTTCATTTAAAATCCATTGTGGTGGTGTATAGAGCCAAAAATGTTAGAATTGTGTCGATTTCCCAATATTTATGGACCTGACTGTATACTGGAATTTTAATTTTTTTTTATACTAGTAATTAGCGACTTATAGCGGGACTGCGGCAGGCATTCTGTTACTGGGCGGGAACTGACTAACTGCCACTGACATCCCAATGACACTAAGAGTGATCAGTGCTAATAAAAAGCCCTGATACTGTACTAATGACACTGGGCAGGAAGGGGCTAACATCTGGAGCGATCAAAGGGTTAACTGTGTGCTGTTTTACATCATATGTTGTGTGTTTTTTAATAGGGAAACATGCTGCTGTGTGTTTCTCTGCTTACACAGCAGCATGTTCTTGCTGGCAGGAGAGAGACCTGTGTTGTTTACACATAGGTCTCTCCCCTGTCAGTTCTACACGATGATTGTCGGGTGCCAGCAGGGAATCTCTGGCCGGGACCCGGTGATAGACATCCGTAGCTGCCAATGGCGGCGCAGGTAAGGCAGCGCGCACGCCCCCCCCCTACCCATATACACACACACGTGATTTTGGGCAGCCCTCCCGCCCTGTAGCAGTAGGTCTACTATAAGGCGACAGGGAAATCGTTAAAAGTGCTATGTGTAATGTAATGGTTTCATTGGAGAAACTTAACAACTTAACATGCAAATACTTGATGGACCAACCAATGCGTGAATGCTATAATGAGACAACTTTGTTTTCTATTGGTCCAGTGTTTCTATGATGGCTCTTGTTGGAAAACTGCCACTACATAGTATAGTGTAACGTAAATACAGGGATGACACAAACGTTTTATAAATACTTAAGATAGTATTTACCCCAATGAATATCCAGTTTCCAAAATAATAGACAGTACTGAAGAACCAAAACTTGTGCAGAAACAGGTACGTTCGAGTTATTGTACATTGATCTGTAAAAAGAAATATTGACAAAGCTTCAGTAATTTTAGCATTTGCAAACCCAGCTAGGAGGATTCTACTATATACCTGCATACATATTATGCTTATTGTACAAAACAGAACAGTACTGTGCAAAAGTTATTGGCAGGTGTGAAAAATGCTGTAAAGTAAGAATTCTTCGAGAAATACATGTTTTAATTATTTTTTTCAATTTACAAAATGCAAAAGTAGAAAACAGAAGAAAAACCTAAATCAAATCAATATTTGGTGCGACTACCCTTTGGCTTCAAACCAGCATCAACGATGATTCACAAGCTACAGGATTGTGAATCAAAAGTGACAATGATAACAACTACACCCTCTGCAACATTTTTTCATCCCACTTTAGTGCAAGCTAACACCTACATGAGAATGGCAACTCTGCTCTGAATTCAGGAGCAGAGCAGCATTGTTGCCATAACATCACAGGAAGCTGCATTAGGTTGATTTCACTTGCAGCCTTAACAGGTATTTGTGGGGCTTTGCAGGTGGATTAAGAAAAAAACAGTAAATTCATATGCAGGTATTATTAAGTGCCACTGTAATTATAACATTAGGGGTGCATTTAAGCTAACCTCCAATGCCCCACTGTGAAGTCCCTAGGTCCATGTATTTCCCTATTCATGTGGTCTCCATTTACTAGCTAGCTGTTAGCATAAGGGGATGGGAGACACCACAAGCTCAACAGGTGAAGAGGAATGTGAACAGCCTCAGCCTTGAACCCCTCCTAAGCCACATTCCTCTAGCTGTTACCATAATTACATCACTGGAATAATGGCTATAAAAGCAATACAAGGACTGCCAAAGCTGACATCTTGAAAATATTACTTACCTTGCTATTATGTTCCACCCTCTGGCATCAATACATTTTAAAACTCTGACCTGAAGAAAGTTTGCAGATCATAGCTCCTTGCTTAATACTTGTTCTGGTGTCAGGACCTGGATCACCTGCTGGTGGGCAATGTGCTTCCCACGGTGGAAGGTTGTAGTTCCGGAGTCCACTAGCGGGTTTCTCCCAGCAGCCAGCAGATCCCAGTAACCAGTTTTCACCTGATGCTGGCTCCTTGGAGGGTTTTTAGATCCCCCTTACTAATGCCTCTCACCCCAGCATTTGGCTGCCAGATTCTGTTTGCTATTGATCCTTATCTTGCCCCTTCCGTGTACCCTGCTTCCTTGTACCTGCTCCCCCTTGTTACTTATCCCAGTTTTTGCTCCGCCTTCCCATCTGCTTCCTGCACCTCCAGCTTCTCTGTTCCCCAATTTGTATATATTGTACAGTATATACTGTAGTTAGTTTGATTAGTTAGTTATTCTGTCACTGGGTTAACTTATATTTTTATGTTTGCTTTGTGATGGTGTTTGGATGGATTTTGGTTTATTGTAAACAAATCTCACTTAAAGCATAGACATTCTGGTCCTGGTTTTCTGAGTGTAGCTACACAGATTTGGCCATCTTTGCTGCCGATTCCAGACATCTGGTTTAGTGACTATGGAAAGTATTGAAGCCATGCCAACTACAATTTTCTGATGGAGGTGTCAGCAATGGCAGCCCACCTACTTTTTTTTTTTATAACAGATGTCCTTTAACACACAATAAAGGACATTCATATAGGTAGGTCTTCACAGCAGTTGCTCAGTATAACTGTATTAACCTAAACATTTTTGTACATATTCTGCTTTTAGTATATTTTTTTTTTTGTTTACAAACGATTTTATTTTTCAAGAAATAGACTGTAAAGTGACATTACAGCTTCAAACGGTATAAACAGTAACAAAGCACAACAGAAGTGTACATTTCAAAAAAGCACAATCATATAGAGTAAAGAAAAAGTTAACAGAGGAAGAGAGAATAAAGTGAAAGTACATGAGCATTATAAATAAAGGAGGTAGGCAGAGTTATACATCTACCAACAGAGTAAGTCAATCAACTCAAAATAAGGAATGTATTTAGTCATGTAGTAAATGTCTATGAGTTTTCCAAACTTCCCATTTTTTATCAAATAAGTGCATCTTGTCCAATAAAGTATAATGAATTCTTTCCATGAGCATCACAGCATCAACTCTATGTAGAACAGAAGCCAATGGTACTGTGATAGATTTCCAGTGTAGGGCGATGGCCCATAGGGTGGATATGCATATGGTATGGATTAGCCTCATAACCTCAGTATGAACCCCTGGGATGCGAGCTCCCAATAAGCAGGACTGCATAGTCAGACGCACCGAGGGAACCCACCAGTGAAGAAGCTACCTCAGAGATCCTGTGCCACACCAAGGAGAGAATTGGGCAAGCCCACAATACATACCCCAGAGTATCGTCAAGGTTAGTATATTTTTTAAGGCTGAAATCCATTAAAAACATTAATTGATGCAGGTATAGACTACTGTGCAAGGGTTTTAGGCAGATTTGAAAAACTGCTGTAAATGAAGAATGCTTTCAGAAACAGAAGTGTTAATAGTTTATCAATTAAGAAAATGTAAAGTAATTGAACAGAAGAGAAATCCAAATGAAATCAATATTTGTTGTGACCACCCTTTGCTTTCAAAACAGAATCAATTCTTCCAAGTACACGTGCACACAGTTTGTGAAGGAACTCGGCAGGTAGGTTGTTCCAAGCACCTTGGAGAACTGACCTCAGATCTTCTGTGGATGTAGGCTACCTCAAATCCTTTTTTCTCTTCATGTAATCCCAGACCAACTCGATGATGTTGAGATTGGGGCTCTGTGGGAGCCAAATCATCACTTCCAGGACTCCAATTAAGATCATTCTTAAAAGGCATTGACTGTATGTTTGGGGTTGTTGTCCTACTGCGGAATAAATCTGGGGCCAATCACATACCTCCCTGATGTTATGGCATGATGGAAAAGTTATTTACAGTTCTCAGCATTGAGGACATCATTGATCCTGACCAAATTTCCAACTCCATTTGCAGACATGCAAACCCAAATTGTAAGGAACCTCTACCATGCATCACTGTTGCCTGCAGATACTCATTATTGTACCACTCTCCAGCGCCTCGGAAAACAAACTTTCTCCTGCTAAAGCCAAATATTTCACATTTTGACTCATCAGTCCAGAGTACCTGCTGCAATTTTTCTGCACCCCAGTTCCCATGTTTTTGTGCATAGTTGAAGTGCATAGTTGAGTTGCCTAGCCTTGTTTACATGTTGGAGGTATAGCTTTTATGCCTGCAATTCTTCCATGAAGACCACTTCTGGCCAGACATCTCCGGCCAATAGATGAGTGTACCTGGCCCCACTGGTTTCCGCCAATTCTGTGCTGATGCCACTGCTGGACATCTTTCAGTGTCAAAGGGAAGTAAGACTAGGTTCACAGTAATGCAGTGTGGGACACCACAGGGCGGTGCGATTCCTGTGCGAATTACATGCAATGTCTGTTCAGTGCAATTTGAGCCATACCTTTTGTATGGCTCAAATCGCATCACATCCACACCAAAAAGGTGCATGACCCTTTTTTTTAACCTGCACCTGAATCGCATTACATGGGTGTTCTCATCCATGCGATGCAATTTCTGGCAATCGCAACACATTTTGTGATCTGTTTCGGGGTGTCCCTAATTTAACTTTGACACCCGCACCAGACTGCATGAACGCCATGCTTGTTATAATTGGTTAATCATGCAACTGATTCTAATCCAGACTTTGTGCAAGTGTAAATTTATAAAAACAATACAAAATTTTATTTTTGAAAGCATTTTTACTTTACAGCATTTCTTCACACCTGCCTAAAACTTTAGCACTTTTGCATTTGTTCATTAAAAATCATGGAGTGTATTTTTAAAAGCAACCTGAAAACCTGATTTTGGTTATCAGCATCTTACAGTCCCCTATACAACAGAGATCGGACTGGAAGTATGATGTGCCAATCATTATGGCTGCAGTGCTCATATGCTAAAACAAGGAACATGCTGAAAGGAAAAGAGTTCAGAGTGACAAAGAAATGTGCTTATTACTGTGCTGCTTTCCCTTCACTGTCCAACCACAGTGACCACAGGTACAGGATCTAGTTGTATAAAGGTAATTCATCTCAGAGAAGTCAGGTGTCTAAGGTGGCTGTGCTGTGTGGTATGGTTGTATAACGCAGGAATATAATGGACAGAAAGGCAAACCCTTTTGACAGGTAAAACAGCTCTCTTATACAGAAGTGGGCACATTTGTTGATACCCATCCATGAAAAAAACAAACCTCCAAAATTTTCTCTAAACGGACTTGAAAACAGACAAATGTAAATGACATCCATCCATATTCAATACAAATCAGAACTTGATTTTTGAATCAACAGAATATTTTAACCACTTCACTTCCATGGCAGTTTTCTCATTTTTCCACATGTATGTTAAAAATCAGCATTTTTTGCTAGAAATTGTCATAAAACCCCCAAGCATTATATATTTTCTGAAATCAGAAGCCCAGTAGAATAAAATGGTGGCACTTGCATTTTTTTTATGATGCAATACTTTATCAAACATATATATGTACACTAAAATGAACATAATTTAATGCCCATTTTTTTTAAATAGAAAAGATTCGGATGCAACACATGCTAAACATGTCAAGACTCAAAATTAGGGCATACTTGTGAAATGGCGAAAAACTACAGCACATAAACTTTTTCATAAGTAATATTTTAAAAGCCTTTTCAGGTTATCAGTATAGAGTAAACCATGAATTATGGCCTTAGTACAACTGTTCTCATTCCCGACACGTGTGGTGCTGTATTGTTTAACTTTATTTCTTTCATTTAACTTTATTGCTATCACAAGCCCCCTTGTGTTAGCATGGACAGGGTGACAGGCTCGGTTTATGGAGACATCACAGGTCTATTACAGTAGACTCCCAATGTCTCCTCCACCCTCCACTGGAGCTAATCAAGTACAGATCATTGCTGCTTCCCTGGCTACAGTAGCCTGGGATTAAATGAACTAAAGCCAGAGGTGACAAAAAGGTCTGTGCTTCCAGATTCATTACTTGCAGAGGAGATGGACTGTTTGACCAGTTTACCAAGGTGCCGACCTCCCTGGAGGAATGAAGAGCCAGAGAACCATAGTGAATGGATGAAAAAAATGATATCTAGCTCATGACTTCAGCTGCACCCATGGACTTGCTTTAGCCACTTAATGTCCAGGACAGCAAGTGGTTAACTAACAAATGAAAATGGCATGGACAAAGCTGATGGTACTCATACCCAAATAGCTTGTTGCACAACCTTTATAGGTAATTGCTGCAAACAAGCAGTTCCTGTTGCTTTTAATGAGACTCTTGCACCTGCCAACTGGTAGTTTGGCTCATGCTTCTTGAGCAAAATGCTGGAGCTGTCCTGGGTTTGAAGGATGTATTCTAAAGAAAGCATGTTTAAGCTCTTCCCATAGTTGTTCATTAGGCTTCACAACAGGGCTCTTAGAAGGCTACTTCAATTCTCTGTTGGTTTCTCTGCTCCATGTTCAGTGTGGTGCACATGTAAAAATCGAAGAGCATAGTCACTAGGTTTCTTAAATAGGCTGACTGATGGATTAAAAGATTGACGTCATGTGTAATACTAACTTTTTCTAGGGCTACCCACAAATCTGTCCAGTCCATTTTAGAATATCACCAGGGCCGCAGATTTTTGTTACTGTCATTTGCACAAGTGCTAATGGTCTGTGTGAATGTAGCCGTAGAGTCACTTCTCTTAAACATTTACTGTGTCTGCCTTTATAGGCAGACAGCTCAAGCTGATTTTTTTTTCTTCCTTTAGTCTGAGAAATAACAGGCAGAAAAACCTCAGGATCATCATGTTACCTTAGCTCAAGCAATGCTAAATCAGAAAAGTGATTTGGCAGCTTTAGAAAAGTTTGAGCATTTTATATATGGCTTGCAAACTAGGGCTTATGTTGTATACTTCTAAAGCTTTGATTTATGATCTACATTGCAAAGTGGTAGCTTTAGAATGTTTCAATTAGAAAGCAGTAGTTTTACCATTATTGTATTTTTTAAGTACAAATAAAAAACCTGGAATACACTTCGAGCTCTCCCAAAATCAAACACAAACTTTATTTAGGTCAAATCTAGCGGTCACCTGAAACGGTTTTGTCCGAGAGAAGTAAGAATTGTCACAAGGGTTAGCAAATTCAAAGTTAACCTATAGGCAATTATTATAGGATTTTAAAAGTACAAGCTTTGTAGAAAGATGCTGCAAATTGCCTTTACTTCAAAAACCTACTAGCCTCCCGGCTTCAGGTCTTAAAAAGTCTGCTCTTAAGCTGTACTTTTAGCAGTTTATAAAAAAAAACCTGATAGGTTCACCCTCATTTAACCGAAAAAAATGGTGTTCTGTCTCTATAAACATCACACAGGGGTTTTCAAAATTACATCACAACAGACAGACACTAATATTATAAAATAGAACAAGAAACCCAAAAAACCATTCTAGAAAAAAAACCCCCAAAAAACATGTATGGGAAAACACCTCAAATGTCTAAGCGCATATCTAATAAATGTACATATTTTAGCTACAATCTTAGATAAAATACAATACCAATTGTTATCATGCATAAAGAGCCATCTTTCATGTGTTAAGCTGGTCTATATGCTTGCCTAGCACAAAAAAGGGGGCATGAAAACATAATACTGGTTCAAAAGTACACGGCCACAATAAAAAGACAAACCTGAGAGTGTGTAGAAATCACAATACAAATATGAATCTGTATGGAACTGAAATGGTAAAGGAAGACAGATTCTTCATACACTGCCCTACTTTTAGTGCACACTTCCAGAAGCATGCATTACACTGAATGATTGCAGTTTAACAAGAGTTAAGTCCATGTTTGTTTGCAAAGTATAAATGAAAACAGATCCAAAGGGGATAGCAGTCTTGTCACCATCTGCAACCCTACAGCTGCTCACCTGAATTACTGACAGATCTGAAAAATACAGATGGTTCACTATAGCAACATGATTGAACAAATTACCTGAAAATGTCATATGTCTGACCTTAAAAATGTACAAACTTGTTAAAATCGCCCTTCAGAAAATACTTTTCTCTTGCAAAAGCATGTGGTCTCATTGTTTATGCCAACTACCAGAGGAGCAATAGAAGTACTAAGCTCTTTTCGCCAATGACCTTGCACTACAATATTCTCAAATGCCTGGCAATAACAAACTCAACAGCTTTATTTTAACTATTAAAATGCAACACATTTTGTAATACTCTTAAAGTAAGCTAAAAAAATGTACACTGGAAATGAAACTGGCATGTGATTAAATGATCTAATACTTTCTTTCCTTTTATAGCATGCGTTCATGCTGTACAAAGTCAAAATCCTTACTAGCTGAACAGCAATACAACTGGAATCTTTCTCCTAAGTTTTAACAAAAGCCTCTGGAGGCACAATACAGAAGACTTCTGTATTTGTGCCAGATAGAAAACTCCTCATTGAGTGAAACAGCCATATTTCTGGTTAGCTACACTGACAAGCTCTGAACTGATCTCCTCAGGTATCCAGTCCAAGAAAAAAAGTGATTGTAGTTTTCCCCAGTGGAAGCAGATCAGAAACTGAACGTTTATTATACATCCTTTAAATTTTATAAAAGGAACAAGACAAAAGCAAACTTGCTACTAATACTGTACAAGTACTGTATCTTTATTCTTTACATGTATCATAAGGGCTGATCAATCATTGAATGTTTAATTCCTGGTTTGGAAATTTTTTTTTTTGGGCTAACAAAAAAAGACGACCTGCAAATTGATTGCGCCACATTCCTAAAATGTACCAGCACACAACAGAGAACAGGAGAATGGAACTTTTCGGGCTCTCTTAGATGCAACATATTGCATACAGAATATTGTTTCAAGAAAAGTAAACATTTTTAATTCTTCAATATTCATTACAAAATTCTAAAAACGTATACGTGTATGGTGTTATGGACTTTTAGTAATTTTTCAGACGTAAATTCCAGTTAGTACCCTCAATGCCCCAAAGTTCAATATAAATGTTATGTCAAAGGTGACTCATAATGATTCCTTGCACTTGGATAGAATAAAAAAAGATAACTTCAAGTATACTAAATAAATGCATTATATAAGCAAGATGATTACATAGCTCGAAAAAAAATTGTTTACTGCTTTGTATAACTGCATTTATTAGGCAAAACTAGAAAGGGCTTATGTTCTTCTATCACTTAAATGTGATTATTTTATATGGCTATTTTAGATAATTACAATTAAAGTGGACGTTCAGTCAAAATCTAATTAAAACTAAACCTAATCCCACTCCCATTCTACACCATTTTTTTTAATCTACCCTGTAAAAGAAAATACTTATACGTACCTATTCTGAAGCCACTCCGGTCGAGTCAAATGATCTGGTTCCAGAACCGGCTTCAGTGGAGAGAAAGGCTTAAGTTCCTCTATAAGTCAAATGTGATTATTTTATGTGGCTATTTTAGATAATTACAGTTAAAGTGGACGTTCAGTCAAAATCTAATTAAGGCTAAAACCACTCCCACCAAAAAAAAAAATACTTATATGTACCTATTCTGAAGCCACTCTGGTCAGGTTACATGATCTGATTCCAGTGCCAGTTTTAGTGGAGAGAAGGGGCAGCCAACAACGGATGCCCCATAGTAAGCCCATGAGTGATGTCCATGCATTTGCAGTTGTTGTCGACGATCTCTCCTCTAAACTGGAGAGATCATGTGACTGGACCAGAATGGCTTCAGCATAGGTAAGTATAGACATCTTTTATTTCACAGGGTAGATAGAATAGTCTTAGAATGGGAATGGGAGTAGGTTTAGCCTTAGATGTTGACTGAACTTCCATTTTAATGCTGACTGAATCTCAGAAGGGAAAAAGGAGATACTTTATCCCCTTGCAAGCTTTTGTGCGTGCCTACTTAAAAGCTCTCCCAGAGCCAGTGACCTTTGGAGAGGTAGAGATCTACATTAACTACACTGAAGTGTATGAAATAAACTGGTTAAATTAATCTACCCACCACCTTGCACCCTGACTCCAACTGCAGCCACCTTGAAAATTCTTGAAATTCTGTAGGGGAAAACACCTAATTCCCCCTGTCCTTTCTCAATGCAGCGCTCTGTTCCCAACTGGATGATCTCCAGGGACAAGCAAGGTCACATTGTGGGGACAGGGGGTTCCTAGCAGTGTACAGGTGCTGTCAGAGTACGGCCAGCACAGACCCTCTGGAGAGGTTGCAACAGGAACTGGAGTGGCAGACAGGAACAGGAAAGGTGAGACACTGAAAGGAGCCTGCTATACACTAAATGGAGGCACTTGTGGTTTCTATAAGATCTGCCATGATAAAAGTCATGTTTGACTAAGTTTTAGATGAACTTTCAGCAGCAAAAATGGAAGATAAATTTTTAAAAAGGTTTTTAATTTTTTAAGAAGAAATCGGAAAACATGTTTACATACCCCCTGCCTCATGCTGTTGATGAACAGCAGAGGTCTGAGTATTTTGTGAAAGCATCTAATAACAGCAAAAGCTGTATTTTTATTTTGACTACTGCTAGGAAATATATTTTTATTTTAAAGTGAAGTTGGGATTTAACAGCAGTTCTGAAGCACAAAGCTGTTCTTCAAAGATGTTGCCCAGACTAGGAAGTGCACCAAGATTTTAAAATTAGGCTGTGCAATGTACTCATTTGCCCTACTTTAGAAGCCTACTGAAAACCAATGGTTTCAAAGTTGTGATAAATTGAACTATAGTCAGATGACCAACTGTGAGAGCTGGTAGCTTAGACAGTACTGCTAAAACAGAGGATCAGGGAGACATGCGGCAAGCCGCAGCCCAGAGGGCATGTAAACAGGATTTTTTAAATGTTCTACTTAACAGCAGAAAACCTGCCAAATTTCAACACAGGGAAACATCTGCTTTTAAAGTTTCTGTTTTCTTTCAAAAGTACATTATAAATATAAGAAATATAGATGGTCTGACATCCTAAGCAAGAAACGTGGCAAGGCAAGCAGGACACAAACCAGGGATAGACAAGGATCAGTAACAACAGGACCAATGACTGAACAAAGCAGGTGGTTAAAATGATATATCAAAGATCAGTAATAGCAAGGTAGCCAGACGTATAAATAGACTAACAGGTGGTGTCTGCATTTTTTTTCTTCTCACTTCCAGGCCAGGAATGGGCCCTCTGCCCATTATTCCTTAGGACAACTTATGTCACTAGGCCTTCAAGTTATACCCAGGATAACACTGAAAAAAAACATCAGTTTTAAATTGTGTTCCATTCCTACCTGACATTGAACTTTTGAGACTGAAATTTTAAAAATATTTTAAAACTTCCTCCCTGCACCGTTTGTTTTTCACATGCATAAGATGTGCATTGATTAGGTATTGTCATTTGTTGGCCTGTACGCACAGCCTATAGTAGAGTAAATCTTCACATTCTGGTGTCAGAGGTTTTTGTTCAAACATGAGGCATGCAGCATGGCACTGTATGGGTTAATTCATGACCTCTGTCTGCAGTCTGAGATCTGAACCTTCTGTGAAGAAACTACATATCCCACAATCCCCGAGTCTCTCAGTCTAGTACTGGTGCAGTAATTAGATCTGATACAGCCACAAAAAGGCAAAGCATTTGCAGAGAGATCATTATGCTGGAAGAGATGTGTTTTTATCACTTGAGCCCTCCCACATTTGTGATGCAACACAGAGCAAACGGCAAAGATTGGATGCTCCATGACCCAGAATGAGAAATTGCTTGTCCCTGTGGTAAATAGGGATAAGTTAGCTAGGTGAAGGTATCCATGGACACAGGCGATCAGATGTGACACTACAAACTGCAGCCACAACATGTCAGCCGATCATTGCAAGGTAAGGCAAAGTATGATACTTGCTTTATTGTCTAACAAGTCAAAGACATGCAATAAGCATGCAGACTTCCAAATCTAAAAATATAGTACCGTATTTTCCAGCGTATAAGACGACCCCCTACTTTTCCTGTTAAAATATAGTGTTTGGGCTATACTCGCCGTATAAGACTACCCCTCTTCCAACGCACACCAAATAAAAATTAAAAAACATCAGATTTGATTTCAATATGGTATGGTATTTCAGTATGGTAATCCAATGATAGGGTGCTATTCCTCCCACTGACACCAATGATGGTGCACGATTCCTCGCTCTGACACCAATGATGGGGTACTATTCCTCCCACTGACACCAATGATGGGACACTATTTCTCCCACTGACACCAATGATGGTGCCCCATCATTAGTGTCAGTGTGTGAGGAATAGTGTCCCATCATTAGTGTCAGTGGGAGGAATAGTACTCCATCAGTGTCAGTGGGAGAAATAGTGCCCCATCATTGGTGTCAGTGGGAAGAATCGTGTCCCATCATTGGTGTCAGTGGGAGGAATCGTGCCCCATCATTGGTGTCAGTGGGAGGAATAGCACCCCATCATTGGTGTCAGTGATAATAGCGCCCCATCATTGGTGTCAGTGGGACTAATCGTGCTCCATTATTGGTATCAGTGGCAGGAATGGTGCCCCATCATTGGTATCAGTGGGAGGAATAGTGGCCCATCATTGGTATCAGTGGGAGAAATAGTGCACCATCATTAGCGTCAGTGGGGGGAATAGTGCTCCATCTTTGGTGTCAGTGGGAGGAATAGTACCCAATCATTGGTGTCAGTGGGGGAAGGAATAGTGTTCCATCATTGGTGTCAGTGGGGGGTGGAATAGTGCCCCATCGTTGGTGTCAGTGGGGGGGGAGGAATAGTGCCCCATCGTTGGTGTCAGTGGGGGGAGGAATAGTGCCCCATTGTTGGTGTCAGTGGGAGGAATAATGCCCCATCATTAGTGTCAGTGACACCAATGACGGCGCACTATTCCTCCCACTGATACCAATGACACTTGCTGACCCCTGCTCCAGCATGGTGCTGCTGCAGCCAGCATATGTGGTTGCAGCAGCACCTTTGCACGGCACATTTACCGGCCGCTCCCTCACTCAATTTTCGCAGGGCCGCTCGGCTCCGCCTCCTCACCGGTGATTGGCCACCTGTGTGCCTTTCCTGAGCTACAGTTCTGGCGCCCAATCACCGGTGAGGAGGCGGAGCCGAGCAGCTGCGCGAACATCAAACGGCCGGACTGAATGAAGGAGCAGCCACGCTTCCTGGACTGGATCGTTGTGGGATTGGGACTGGAGCCAGGTAAGAAACAGCAGCCCCTTGCCCGCCCCTGTATTTCATGTCCCTTCCGTCGGAAGGGGGAGGTGGCGGCGGCACCGCGCCGCCCCCCTAAAAAGTGCCGCCCTAACCCCAAGTGTCAGCATGCCGTACAACGGCGTATAAGATGACCCCTGACTTTTGAGAAGATTTTCATGAGTTAAAAAGTCGTCTTATATGCCGGAAAATAAGGTAATAGGCTTCATGCATGCATGCTCAAGGTTAGTGACTCACTAGGTATTGGAGTTGAGATCGGGGTGACGGCTGTGAAGCCTGCCGCATTAAAGGAACATATTCAATATGGTATCTTTCATAATCCTCTCCCCCTAGGCTCACATTAAAGGAGAGCTTTAGGAAATATGACTAGAAAGGTCTACAGGAGGTAAGTGTAATGTGCTAGTTACAATTGCCTTCACGTGCACTCCAAAATCTCTGTTCAAAAACTGTGCCTGCGGTGTGGTAGGAGCATTAGCTCAAAGCATTGGTCTGTGCCCTCTGCTCTCTGTCTTTGCTACTTTATGATTTGAATTGGTAGCTGCAATGAAGGTCTAAGGGGCCACTATCTGCAGAGAATTATTTCATTTATAAAATACAAACAGACTGGAAGCATTAAGCCAACAATATTGATAAAAGGTTCTAGCCCTCCGCCCCAGTGATAGCCACGTGTCAATATCTGTGCTGAACCCGCGCACACGTTGCTCTCTATTATTCTATTATATGTAAAGATTACAAGTTTTACAAAATTGCAGAATTCTTACTCTGGATTAACTCTTCATAAATTTAAATAAGAGTGCGAGTGCAGGCCCAGCCAGGAAGACTTTGTCGAGCAGCTGTGTGGCATTTGTGAAGACACACATTCAATATTCCGCTAGCTTGGGGTCATGTCAGTAAAACACTGGCTCTAGGGCTGGGGGCAGGTAATTACAATACAGTGCCTTGAAAAAGGCATACCCTTTTTTTTGGGTATTTCATACCCATTGAAATTTTCCAGATTTTTTCATGTTACAACCGAAAACGTCAATGTATTTTATTGGGATTTTATGTGATAGACCAACATAAAGTGGCACATAATTGTGAAGTGGAAGGAAAATGATAAATGGTTATTTTATTTTACAAATAAATATCTGAAAAGTGTGGCATGCATTTGTATTCAGCCAATACTTTGTAGAACCACCTTTCGCTGCAATTACAGCTGCAAGTCTTTTTGGGTATGTCTCTACCAGCTTTGCACATCTAGAGAGTGATATTTTAGCCCATTCTTTTTTGCAAAATAGCTCAAGATCTGTCAGACTGAATAAAGAGCGTCTGTGAACAGCAATGTTCAAGTCTTGCCACAGATTCTCAATTATATTTAGGTCTGGACTTTGACTGGGCCATTCTAACACATGAATATGCTTTGATCTAAACCATTCCATTGTGGCTCTGGCTGCATGTTTAGGGTTGTTTTCCTGCTGGAAGGTGAACTTTCGCCCCAGTCTCAAGTCTTTGACAGACTCTCTGACAGCTTTTCTTCTAAGATTACCCTGTATTTGGCTCCATCCATCTTCCCATCAACTCTGATCAGTTTCCCTGTTCTTGCTGAAGAAAAGCATCCCCACAACATGATGCTGCCTCCACCATGTTTCACAATGGGGATGGTGTGTTCAGGGCGATATGCAGTGTTAGTTTTCCACCACACATTGCATTTAGCTTTTAGACCAAAAAGTTCGAGTTTGGTCTCAACCGACTAGAGCACCTTCTTCCACATGTTTGCTGTGTCCCCCACATGGCTTCTCGCAAACTGGATTTCTTATGGCTTTCTTTCAACAATGGCTTTCTTGCCACTCTTCCATAAAGGCCATATTTGTGGAATGCACAACTAATAGTTGTCCCGTGGACAGATTCTCCCACCTGAGCTGTGGATCTCTGCAGTTCCTCCAGAGTTACCTCTTCGCTGCCTCTCTGATCAATGCTCTCCTTGCCCGGCCTGTCATTTAGGTGGACGGCCATGTCTTTGTAGCTTTGCAGTTGTGCCATATGCTTTCCATTTTCAGATGATGGATTAAACAGTGCTCCATGAGATGTTAAAAGCTTGGGATATTTTTTATTTATAACCTAACCCTGCTTTAAACTTCTGCACAATTTTATCCCTGACCTGTGATGTGTTTCTTGGTCTTCATGATGCTGTTTGTTCACTAATGTTCTCTAACGAATTCACAGGACAGCTGTATTTATACTGAGATTAAATTTCACACAGGTAGACTCTATTTACTAATTAGGTGAAGTCTGAAGGCAATTGGTTCACTAGATTTCAGTTAGGGGTATCAGAGTAAAGGGGGCAGAATACAAATGAACACCACACTTTTCAGATATTTGCAAAAAAATTGAAAACCATTTTTCATTTTCCTTCCACTTCACAATTATGCGCCACTTTGTGTTGGTCTCTTACATACAACCCAAATAAAGTACATTTATGTTCTTAGCTGTAACATGACAAGTAAAACATTTCAAGGGGAATGAATACTTTTCAAGGCACTGTATATAAAGTTTCAGTCTGTGTACAGATCCAAAGCTGGCCATAGGGAGAGTTCAGATTATATAGGGAACTCTTGATGAATGCTGTCATAGCAGCAAAAAAACCCCCAAAACTGCAGGAAAGGGTTGGGTCTTCCCATACAAAGAAACTGTAGAAGGCCCTAATTGTCAAAATAAAGTTACACACTCCAAGCACAAACGAATTGCTGAGTGACATATTAAAGAGCCGAAGATGTGCCAACATGAACTCTGCCCCTTCCACACTATGTCATGGAAGGAGCCAAAAAGCTAGACTTCTGCTACATACATGTGCAGAAAATGTGAGCACTGTTAGTCTTGCCCATAGGTCAACAACTCACATATATGACAGTTAAATGATTTAAGTTACAATGCAGCATTTCATTTATTGCTTTGTTCAGTATTATTAGCATATAAGCAAATTTCAGGGGAAATATGTTTTATTACGTTTTAGATTTATTTAGAAATTCTGAGCTGTAAAAGTGTGTCTCTATTATATGTGATTGTAGAAAATGGTAAACCCAGTATAAAAAGGAATGTCTAGATTCCAGGCATGCCACTTAAGTATTCAGAGAACAATGCCTTAACACACAACCCTGTGTTAATTAGACCAACTGTTGTGTTCCTAAAGTCTACCTCTGGGCACAAAAAAACACTGTTGCAGTGGGGCCCCAATCCTGCACTGCAAAGGCTAAATATTTGTTAAATCTTGGGGTACAGAGAAAGGCTGCATAACTTACTTGACTTCCCACACCAGCCGCCTCTGCCATTGTCCTTTTCTCTCCAAAGCTCCAGTCTGTGGGTGATTCCTTGGCAACATCGCATACAATAAAGGCTATTAACCCTGCATTGCACATCGTGGGGCGTATGTGCAAGCACAGACGACAGCAGCTTAGCGAGGAAACTGCGGGGACCAGTTAAGCTGCTTTCGGGACCTTGCTGTAGCAAGGAAAACCGTAAGTTACACAGCCTCTTCTGTAACCTTGGACTTCATGAACATTTATCAATGTTTTTTTTTTTTTGCCCACAGTTGGGCTTTATTATTTGCCCAAGAGCGGTGTACAAATGATTGGGCATCCCATATCAAAGTTAATATATATATATATATATATATATATATATAAAAAAAAAAAAAATCTGAACAATTTTCCTCAGAAACTACAGTATATTTACAAGATACGTTTCTGCTCTTACAAAAAGACTGTATTAACACTGAGTGGAGAGAGTAGAGATTTAGGGAAAGTTTCATAATCGGTGGTATTACATCACAATCCTGGCAACATTTTAGGCCATATTTAACATTTCTTTTAAAATTACACAGCATGAATAGATTACTAAATGATAAAGTGTATAGTGTGTTCCTACCACTGAGCCCTTGCTGATATTTCTTGGCACATGTTATTATTTTCCCATATAAAAGGGCATTCTTGGCTAATAAAGCATTTCCTTTGACCTTGTCTTGCAGGGCCTTCCAGGACACTACAGAAGTGATGACCTGAGGATTGTGTCACTGGGGTTTATCATAAATTTCTTGCTGGTTTCAAGACTTGGCCAGTTGGATTTCTGCCCAGTAAAGAATTTGATGAAGCAATTGTTCATAGAAGGAACAGATGGGAACACAGCCTGAGCAAGAAAACTGCAGGAGAGACTTTCTAATTACAGTACTTCCTTTTCAGCTTGGCTTATTTATAGTGTTCAGTTTAGACATGCGTGCAGCATACATAACATAAAGCCTATATGCCCTTGTTTGACTCATCAATATACTAATTTGATCTATAGCTTTTATTGCAATTTTACCTTTCTTGCTTGTTACAGTTTGTAAAAAAGAAAACGGATTTTGTTTCATCTTTTGTCAAAGACATTTATTGGCAAAAACTTGCATTCCTGCAGGGTAGCCAGTACCCATAAAAGGCTATGCTTTGAACATTTTCCAGTGTGAAACTAATTACATTCTTGGTCAATTAGATCAATTCACTATGCACAGTCAGGGATATTCTCAAGCACAGAGAAGGATAAGAAAGTGAGGTCAAAGTAAGCATTAAACTAACCCAACAGATCAGAAAGAGTTGAAAACTACTAAATAGTGATATAGGTAAAGATTGCCTGTCAAATGCATCTACATGTGCATACTGCAATAAGGATTTTTGAACTTAAAGTGTTACTAAACCCAGGACTCTGCATTCACTATATCTGGTCTTCCACAGTACACAGAACATGTAAATGCAATTATTTTTGTAAATATAAACTGCTAAATACCTTTTCTTAGCAACAGTTAGAGAAGTTTTGTGATTTCTACCAGTGTTCAGCTGAGCACTGGATAATCTTGTAGGAGTTTTCATTCTCCTCTGACTGTCCTATGAGGCTGCATGACCCCTGACCCTCTGTCTGGACAGTGCTGATTGGCCCTGTACTTATTACATGCAAAAAAAAAAAAAAAATCTCTAGGAGGATTAACCCATTAGGTTCCACATTCAGTATAACAAGCATGCTTTACTACATATACTGATTTTACTTTTGTGGGTTTAGCAACACTTTAACCACTTGCCATCCAGAGGATTTACCCCCCTTCCTTACCAGGCCTCTTTTTGCTACTCTGTGCTGCACTAATTCAACTGATAATTGCACGGTCATGCAATGCTGCACCCAAACAAAATTATGTCCTTTTTTTCACACAAATAGAGCTTTCTTTCAGTGGTATTTGATCACCTGTGCGCTTTTTATTTATCACGCTATAAACAAAAAAAAAAGACCAAAAATTTTGAAGAAAAACAATATTTTTTTACTTTCAGCTATAAAAAATATAGTAAACTCAAAGTTGGTTATAAATTTAGGCTAAAATGTATTCTGCTACATGTTTTTGGTAAAAAAAATCTCAATGAGTGTATATTAACTGCTTTGTGTGATAGTTATAGCGTCTACAAACTATGGTATAGATACTGCAATTTACGCCTTTTTTTGCTATACAGCGCTGCGCTAGTTTAACTGAATTGCGCGGTCATGCAATATGGTACATAAATGAAATTTATGTCCTTTTTTTCACACAAATAGAACTTTCTTTTGGTGGTATTTGATCACATGTGCACTTTTTTATTTTTGGCGCTATAAACAAACATTTTTGAAGAAAAAAAATTTTTTTGAAAAAAAAACAATATTTTCTAATTTTGGTCATAAAAAATATAAATAAAACCCCTAAAATTTCGTCATAAATTTAGGCCAAAATGTATTCTGTTACATATTTTTGGTTAAAAAAAATCCCAGTAAGTGTATATTGATTGCTTTGTGTGAAAATTATAGCGTCTACAAACTATGGTATAGATAATGGAATTTACACAGCATTTACTTTCTGACTGCCCATCACATTTCTTGAGGTGTTAAAATACCAGGATAGTACAAACACCCCCAAATGACCCCTTTTCGTAAAGTAGACACCCTAAGCTATCTGTTGAAAGGCATATTGTGTCCATGGAAGATTTATTTTTTTTCCACAAGTTTCTGGAAATTGACAAAAACATTTTTTTTTTTTTACACAAAGTTGTCATTTAAATGATTTATTTCTCGCACAAGCCATGGGTATATGTGGAATTACACCCCAAATACATTCTGCTACTTCTACCAAGTATGAGGATACCACACGTGTGAGACTTTCTGGGAGCCTAGCCACATACAGGAGCCTGAAATCCAATGACCACTTTGAAAGCCTGAAGGTGCGTAACTTCCTAATTTCACTTCCTCAATACCTATCACAGTTTCGAAGGCCCAAACATGCCAGGATAGCACCAAAACCCCCCAAATGACCCCTTTTTGGAAAGTAGACACCCAGAAAGGCGTCATTTGGGGGGGCTTGCTGCTATCCTGGCATGTCAGGGCCTTCAAAACTGTGATAGGTATTGAGGAAGTGAAATGAGGAAGTAACGCACCTTCAGGCTTTCAAAGTGGTCATTGGATTTCAGGCTCCTGTATGTGGCTAGGCTCCCAGAAAGTCTCACATGTGTGGTATCCTCATACTCGGTAGAAGTAGCAGAATGTATTTGGGGTGTAATTTCACATATATCCATGGCTTGTGCTAGAAATAAATCATTTAAATGACAACTTTGTGTAAAAAAAAATAAATGTTTTTGTCAATTTCCAGAAACTTGTAAAAAGTAGACACCCCAAGGAATTTAAAAAGAGGCATGGTGAGTATTTTGCAGATGTAATTTTTTCTCACAAGGTTTTAAAATAGAAAAAAATAGAAAAAATTGTTTTTTTTTCTTCATTTTCCAAAAACTTGTGGCAATAAATGAGATCTGCAAAATACTTACCATGCTTCTTATTAAATTCCTTGGGGTGTCTGCTTTCCAAAAAGGTCATTTGGGGGGGGGGGGTTGGGTTCCTCAATACCTATCACAGTTTCGAAAGCCCAAACATGCCAGGATAGCACCAAACCCCCCCAAATGACTCCTTTTTGGAAAGCAGACACCCAGAAAGGCGTCATTTGGGGGGGCTTGCTGCTACCCTGGCATTTCAGGGCCTCCGAAACTGTGATAGGTAGTTAGGAAGTGTAATGAGGAAATAAAGCCCTTTAAAAGCCTGAAGATGCTTATTGGATTTTGGGGTCCTGTACTCGGCCAGACTGCCAAAACGTCTCTCACATGTGGTACCCCCATACTCGGGAGAAGTAGCAGAATGTATTTTGGGGAGTAATTCCACATATATCCATGGCATGTGTGAGCAGTAAATCATTTAAGTGACAATTTTGTGTTAAAAAAAAAAAAAAATTTTTTTTGTTTGTCATTTCCAATAGTATGGGGTGTCTACTTTTCAAAAAGGGGTCGTTTTGGGGGATGGGGGTGTTTTATGCCCAGCATTAGAAGTTTATGCCACACATCACTCACTCTTCTAACCACCTGAAGACCAAGCATTTTCTGACACTTTTTGTTCACATGAAAAAAATCAGTATTTTTTGCTAGGAAATTAATTTAAACCCCAAACATTATATATTTTTTATTAAAACAAACACCATAGTGAATAAAATGGTTGGTGCTACAATTTCTTTTATGGCACATAATACTTGCGCAGCGATTTTTCAAACGCAATTTAAAAAAAAAAATACACTTCTTTTACTTTTAATGCACAAAAACACAATATATTGGCCAATTATTTGGTAAAATATAAAAGATGATGGTATGCCGAGTAAATAGATACCAAACATGACATGCTTTAAAACTGCTCATGCCCTGTACAATGGCGACAAACTGCATACGTTTTTAATATCCATAGGCAATGTTTAAAAGCCTTTACAAGCTACAATTTTTACAAAAAGTTTACAAAATTTACCGGCAAGTGCTAACAGAGATTAGGCCTGATTCTGCGAACACTGTGGTTCTGACCTACTGACACTGCATTTGCTGGGAGAGAAGGGGGGGGGGTAAGCGTAGGGGCTAAACGCAGGTGCTGGCAGGTGCCGGGGCTGATCCTGCTAACGCTGCATTTTTGGGGACGCTATACTAATGTGAACGCTGGTATAGTGCTGATCTGATCAAATATATTGATCCGTTCAGACACTATACTAGCAATGGAGATTTATTGTGTATGAGCGTGTTGCTGGCAATCAAGGGGTTAAATGTGATGACTGGTGTACTGACGGGCAATCTGATGCTATCTGGGAGGGGCGTGAAAACCACGGGATCACAAATCGTGTGTGTGTGTGTGTGTGTGTGTGTGTGATTTTGCGCACTTGTGCCGCCCTGTAGCTGTATTTCTGCTATAGGGCAGTCAGGAAGCGGTTACAGAAGTGGTTTGTATTACATCACTGCGTTACTTTAACTGACAATTGCGTGGTCATGCAACACTGCACCCAAATTAAATTTACGTCCTTTTTTTTCCCACAAATTGAGCATTCTTTCTGTGGTATTTGATCGCCCGTTCGTTTTTTATTTTTTGCGCTATAAAAAAATAAAGCTGACAATTGTGAGAAAAAATACAATATTTTGGACTTTTTGCTATAAAACATGTCCAGTAAAAAAATTTAAAAATCAAATTTGGTCATAAATTGTCTTTCCTAAAAAAAATCCCAATACGTGTAAATTAATTGGTTTACATGAAAGTTAGTGTTTACAAATGGCGGGAAAGATACTGGGATTTTTTTTTTTATAATAACTGCCGCAATCAGTGACTTATGGTGGTGATCAGCGATTTATGACAGTGATTAGCGACTTATGGCGGGACTTCGGCGGACATTTTGACACTGAGGGGGAACTGACTTGGGGTCACTGACATCCCCAGTGACACCAATACAGTGATCAGTGGAAAAAAAAAACACTGACACTGTACTAATGGCACTGGGGAGGAAGGGGTTAACTTTTTATTGCATGAAAGGGTTAACCGTCTAAGGGCAGTGTTTTACTAGTGGGCAGGGGGTGTGTACTTCACAGGAACACACTGTCCCGGAAAGCTAATCTCTGCACTCTGACAGTGTGTTAGGAGCAGACAGGGAGCAGAGGTGACGTGTAAACACTGCAGCTGTGCTCTCTGTCAGTGAGTACCGCTAATCGCTGGGAGCCAGCGGGCAATGACCCGCCAGGATCCGGTGATGGACACCCGCTGCCACGATCGGTGGTGCAGGTAGGGCGGGCGTGTGTGTTTTGCTAGACGCCGGTTTTCTACATGCTCTAGCACAGCGGTGCCGCCCTACCGCAGTATATACACTGTGGCAGGGAGGCAAGTGGTTAAAGCAAGTCTATAAAGTAGAAGGAAAGGCTAAAATGATCAAAGTTTAAACCATTGCCTCTCCCTGCTCATATACATGCTGAATATAGTTTGTAAAAGAGTGAAATGTGAAAAAAACATTTTTTTTTTATATACACTCATTGGATAAAAGCAGATATCCTGATGAAACGTGTTTGGCGGAGCCTATTGTTCCAGGAGAGAGAGTTGGATATATGGTTGGCTGCTGATGGGATTGGGATTATGGTGTGGGGTTGTATTTCAGGGGTTGGGCTTGGCCCCTTAGTTCCAGTGAAGGGAACTTTTAAGGTGTCGACATAACAAGACATTTTGGACCATTTCATGCTCCCAACTCTGTGAGAACAGTTTGGGGATGGCCCCTTCCTGTTCCAACATGACTGCGCACCAGTGCACAAAGCAAAGTCCATATAGACATGGATGAGTGAGGTTGGGGTGGAGGAACTTGACTGGCCTGCACAGTCCTAAATTCAATCTGATAGAACACCTTTGGAATGAATTAGAGCGGTGACTGCGAGCCAGGCCTTCGCGTCCGACATCAGTATGTACCAATCTAGTTCTAAGTGGTCGTGCCCTCTTGAAAATGCAGTAAATTGGGGTCTGTTGTGTAGCAGAGGCCCCAAAAATCTTGATTCTTAATAGAATGGGCCAATAATCTTTCACAATACCATCTATCTTCCTATATTTCATATTTGTCAATCAAAAGAACTCCCTTACATTTTTACCCTATTTTTCTAAGTACCCTCTAGAACATTCTGTCCTGTTCTGCCATTTACTTACAAATTCTATCTAGCTTGCTCTTTTTATATCTTTTTTCATTAAAATTTCCAAATAATGCATACAGTCTTCGTAAAAATTCTACCCTACTGTTTATATATTGCCATATCCACAAAGTTGATTTTCTATTATACAGGAAATGGTATTCTATGAAAACGTATTTTTCTGCAGTAAACATGTTCCAGTTATTCTGCATCTTTCTCATATTCCAGAAATACTGTCACTAAATATCTGCCATAATTGTAATTCTGGCTTTCTTATTTTTTTAATCTACTCCATCTTTCTTTTTGCTATTAACAGGTTTGCCAGGCTGGGTGCAAATTTGGCACACACAACCACCCCTTTTAGATTACAGATAAAAATGTATTTTTGTTTTCACCGTAAAATTATTTTCTTGGAGATCATTTAGGGACACAATATGCAAAGATATATGGGTTATACTGCTGCGTATACGAGGATTTGGACACTGGCAAACAAAAAAACAGTGCCTAGCCTGGAATAACCCCTCCTACTGCTAGCATGCCTTAATTTTGTAAAAAAGCAATGCCAAGAGGCAAATCATAAGTACAG
Source organism: Staurois parvus (assembly GCF_062004578.1). Taxonomy (NCBI): domain Eukaryota; kingdom Metazoa; phylum Chordata; class Amphibia; order Anura; family Ranidae; genus Staurois; species Staurois parvus. The sequence continues at coordinate 4,006,025 of NW_028318060.1, forward strand.
AGGGGTGGGACCTGTTCCCCTCAATGAACTCCAAGAAAAGGATTTTTAGGTGAGCAAAAAAAAAAAAAATCAGTTCAAATGAGAACTGGTCAACACAGGAAACAAAACACTAGAAGATCCATTGATAAACAACAGGAAACAACTTGAGACAGCCTGCAGCTCAAAGTGCTGCCTGAAGGACCTTAAGCCCAAAGCAGGCAACAGGGAAAGCCTGATCAAGAAATGACTGGGGACTGCCTGAAGCTCAAGGTGCAGTCTGAAGGACCCTAGACTCAAAGCTGGCAACAATGGAAGCCTGAAAGTCCCATGGGTAGAGCTTAGAGAATGTGTGTACCCTTACAAATCTGAAAAAAAGTGCCTGATGCCGAAAGGTCCAAGTAGCACTCACAGATCTTGTAGAATGCATTTTGACAGGAAAGGGTGTAATCTGATTACCAACAGACAATAAAAAAAAATCTCCTAATGAATTAGGAGTATGGGATAGAGAAATTAAAGAAAACCCCTGATTCACCAGAAAAGGTTCTTTACAAGACAAGGCCACCAATTCAGACATGCGCCTCACAGGTCATGGCAACAAGGAAAACAATCTTGTGAGAAAGAGCATTTTTTGCTTTACAAATATTTTATTGGGTTTTTGTTTTTCAAAGTTGTGTAACAAGGTACAGACGAATGAACACAAATGAGCATAGTGCGAAAAACAGTTTTTGAAGTGAAGAGAGAACCAAATTCAGATCTCACAGAGAGATTTGTGAACATATGGGGGAGCTACATGCAACACCCAATGCAAAAAAAGGTTTTAATTAATAAGGGGCTAGCAGTTTCTAAAACAGGATTGCAAGCAACAAAATGTTCACCCTGATGGTACTTAGAGCCAACAAATGGTCCATATTTAATTTTAAAATTATCAGGATATGCCCCACAAAATGTTATGCAATGGTACACCTGGGTAGAGAAGTTTGTAGCATTCATCAGTGTTATAAGGACAACCAACTCACCCAGAGCTCCAGAATGGTAATTGGGAAATGGGATTCCCCCGGCATCCAAGCCCCATGCATTGACAAGGTGTCAAGGTCTTCTGCCAAGCCATTCAACCTGGCATGTGTGGATACTCTGAGAGATAGGAAGGATTTCCCCAATTCTAAAGATGGATTCCTGAGCTACCCTACCAGGTCTGGTCTTTGGCGGCAGGAAAATTAGTTTGTGTAGAGACTGAACTGATTTGTCTCTGGATGACAGGATGTTGAGTTGTAAGGGAGTGTAACTGGGCAAATGGACTATCTTGAAGCAGTCTACCATTGGTCTCATAACTCTCAGACAAAAGCAGTGTTGCTTGACTGTTGGCCAGAAAAGTCAGAGTATGGTAACAGGATTTTAAGTTTCTCCTGGAGAAGAAAGACATTTGCTTGAGGTTTGTCTAGGATACACAAAGCAAAGAGTCAGCTCCAATGCTGACTTCTGAAGGTTTAGGATTCCAATGAACGTTTTTAGGGTTTGAACTGTCTGCACCACATTATCTGTCAAGTCTTGCAACAGCTACTCTCTCAACAAGAGGTCATCCAGATATCTCCAGTGGTAATGCCTGGGAGTGTAACAAGGCAAGCACAGAGGCTAGAACTTTAGTGAACACATAGGATACAGGCAAATAGTAGGGGCACAAAGGGTTGAGGACCTATAGTAAGGCAAAGAAATAGCTAATTTACTGGAAAATAGGGACAAGCAAATATAAATCCTTGATGTTGACAGAAGCCATACAGTCTTCCTGATGCTGATAAAGTAAGGCTATGACAGATTGGTGGATTCCATGTGGCATTTCTGGGCATGGGCAAAGGCATTCTGAGGTACAAACTGGGACAAATGCTCCCTTTTGGTTCGAGAACTTTGAAAAGGTTGTAACAAGCCAAGAGACTTTTCTTCTACAGGAACTGAAACAATAAGCCCCTGATCTAGAAGAGCTGCATGAAGGTCTGCTAACTGGTGCAGTGAGTCAGAGGTTGAAAGACATGAAGCGGGGAGGGGCCTGAAAGGGCAACCATAGTTTGTAGCCCTTGGAAAACACCTCTTTAATCAATGCATCTGAGATAATGTTTTTCAAGCATGGAAAGTGGAAGTGTCTCTTCATGCTGACCAGTATTTATCTGCAGGTTTAGGGGACTTAAAAGCCCAGTGTTTATGGTGAAACTGGGCTCCTAGCTTGGGTTTGATACTAGTGAATATTGTATTTTGTCTGTAGTTTACTTTATCTGGCTCCAGTAAGTTTTATTAATTTTAATGCTGATAACAGATTTTACTACAAACATATATTGTAGACCAACACTGCTTTGGGTTAAATGTTTAATTCCTTCTACTTCTGAACACTGGGTATTGTAGGAAAAACTTCCAAAAGTCGATTTACGATTTGTATATATTTTATAAACAATTGTGATGCTTATTCTCTATAGCTTATTACTGGGAAAGTCATTTTTTGTTAACATACTGCAAGCTTGTTTTCTTAACCTTTTTGGCAGTCAAATGATTTAGATGCAATGTTTAGGCATATATTAATATGCCTGCTAATCCGCAGCACCTAAAAACAGGCTTATGACCTTAAAACAGACCTAACATTAGATATATTTGTTATGTTAAGTGCATGCATACATAAGCAAGGCTGATGACACATGTGCGACTTTGCTGCTGGCGATCCTGCCCCTTACAATCTGTCAAAATTGACATCTGCAGAATTACTAAGAGGCTGCTTTTTTTGTTTCTATGAAATCACTTCCTCTGTAGCTGAGGCAGCGAGATGTCACTAGCTGCTGAAGATTTGTCATTAGTAGCAGAAATGCCTCTGTGTCATCAGCCCATGTGTAACACTTACAGGTACAGTACTTATTACCTTTCACAGCTTGCAGAACTCCCCCTGACCATGACTCCATCTCAAAATTCAAATCTTACATTTCAATTCACGCAAGATGTTACCTATACCCAACAGTTATTAGTTTAACATTCTATTATTCTGACTTGCACATCTTTATTGCAACCAGGAACTAAGGCAAGCCATGGATGATTTTTTTTTTTTTTATTTACTATGTAAATCCAACACCCTTGTGTACTATAGGCCTGATTTATTAAAATATGAGGCAAGGTGAACTGAATCTGTGTTTACTTTACATGTCCAGTCAGGTGCTAGGGATTTTTAAAATGCTAGCTTCTTTGACACAAGGGATGCTGAGTGGTAATTACAATTTATATCACATGGAAGTTTATAAATAATTAGGCAAATATTGGAATACTTTGTGTCCACTGTAACACATAAACCCCAGCATCATTCATGATACCTGAACTAATACCAATTCACTAATTCTTTGGTTAGAAGCCAAAAGTAAAAGGCACAGGAGCTTTCTTTTTGCAAAATAATCAACTTATTTTGTCTTTGGGGCACCAAGTTAAAATTATGAACTGGGTTTTAGACTGCGCAAAGGTTACCGGAAAGGTAACAATATTTTTCTACCCATGTTTGCCATACTAAATACCTCTGTGGTTGGGAAACACAGTTTTGGGATTCCATAATATCCTTACAGAAAACCTGATTTCTATGTACACAACATCTAGACCTCCTGCACAACTGACAAAAGGATCAACTGCTGCTTTCAAAACTTCTGTACTCTTATGTGTGCTGTATTTGAAAGATGGAATTCCTATTCCCTAGAGTACAAGCTTGGGTATAGGCCATCTTTATGTACCATCTTAAATGTCTTGTCAATCTGCCTGGCAAAAACATAAATCAACATGCAGTCACGCAGAAAAACACTTACACTGTACTTCGGTACTAACATTTCCATAATGTCAGGAATGGACTCACCGCTGGTGGTGGTGGGCTCATCTGTCACGTGGGCTGCAGCACCGGTGCTTGCCAGCGGGTGCTTTCAGCAGCCAGGATCTCACTCCTGCAATCAAACCATCACCTGAGGCTGATTGCAGGAGGTGTATTTAAGCAGGACAAGGCCTGCAATCAGCGCCTTGGTGTTGTTTCCCATGAGCCCCTGTACCTGGTCCTGTCATCTGCCTGCCTGTTTCCTCTGCTTGACTCTGACACTGATCGAACTCCGCCTGCACTGACCCGGCTATTCCTGACCTTTCTCCTGCCTGCTCCTTTTGTACCTTGTCTGCCCGATTGTTCCTGACCTGGCCTGCCTGACCACTCTACCTCTCCAGCCTGACTACGTCTGTCTGTGTTCCTGAACATACTGACAGTTGGAGGTTTGGTTTTGTTTGTACTGTGCGTTGTATACTTGTGTAGTTCCTAATAACTTATATTCTTATTGCATCACTCCTGAAGCCTGCCATTCCCTGTGTCAGTCCACACACCTCTGGTCATACTTGGATCCCTGATATAACACCAAGGCCAATCCTGACCAGAAGTGGCTGCACAGGGAAGCCATCTTGGCTTGTTGTTGGGGAAGGATGCATCCGGAGGAGGTTTTGTACTTGTCTCTGCTAGCAATAGAGGACAGAGAGTACTGCTATCAGATTCTGAAGGAGTGGGCCAGGGATCAGCTGCTAGAGTGTATGCGGGTTGCTCATTTGCTAGTAGATCAGGGCACAATGTTTTCTGAGGTCCAGCCATTGATCCAGGCTTGTGCTAAGTTGGCTCTGTCTAGTACCCCTGAAAGCAGGGATGACTTTTCTCCGCCGTTTAGTGCAGACCAAGTAGAGTCACTGTTATAGTTGTTGGAGGATGATCCAGATTGCTTTGAGCATTATTCAGCTTGTCCATCACATGTGCTTGTGGATTGTATAAACGCAGTGCAGTCTTTGGTCAGCCAGGCTACGTGTAAGCTAAGCTTTGTTCAACCAGTATTACAGACATGGTCAGATTTGTTACATCCAGCCTCAGTCAGTTTGCAAAAACCCAGTCCAGTTTCTAATCCATTTTTTCAAAGCTCTATTCCTGCATTCCCGACAGCACCCCCAGTTCCAGCCCCGTATACCCTGCTATCAACCACATGTCAGTACCCTGTTCCCACTCACTGCACCTATCCTGCCTTTAACTTTGTAAAGAAGCCCTCTGTAGCAACTGCTCCCTCCTCTGTTCCATCCTCCAGCTCTTCTCTGTCTTCAGCTGCTCCCTCCGTTTACAGACCTGCATTTACTTGCAGTGCTTCAGTAACTAAACCCAAGAAGAAGCGAAAATTCTTTCCAATCAGTACCATCCTGCCAGTATCCAAATCGGTCAGCCTGCCGTCTGAGAACCCGCCTTCTGTTATCCCGCCTGATGCCCTATGACCCAGTGTCCCCTACCCGGCCCGATGGTCCCACCCGGCCCGATGGTCCCACCCGGCCCGATGGTCCCACCCGGCCCGATGAACCTATCCAGCCCGATGAACCTATCCCGTCTGATGATCTAATGCCCGATATCCAGCCTCATGCCCCGGTGTCCGTTGTCCAGCCAGACGACCCGGTGCCCGTTGTCCAGCCAGACGACCCGGTGCCCGCTGTCCAGCCCGATGACCCGGTGCCCGCGGTCCAGCCCGGCGACCCGGTGCCCGCGGTCCAGCCCGGCAACCCGGTGCCCGCTGTCCAGCCCGGCGACCCGGTGCCCGCTGTCCAGCCCGGCGACCCGGTGCCCGCTGTCCAGCCCGACGACCCGGTGCCCGCTGTCCAGCCCGACGACCCGGTGCCCGCTGTCTAGCCCGACGACCCGGTGCCCGCTGTCCAGCCCGACGACCCGGTGCCCGCTGTCCAGCCCGACGACCCGGTGCCCGCTGTCCAGCCCGACGACCCGGTGCCCGCTGTCCTGCCAGACGACCCGGTGCCCGCTGTCCTGCCAGACGACCCGGTGCCCGCTGTCCTGCCAGATGACCCAGTGCCCGCTGTCTTGCCCAGCCTGATGTGCCTCCGCTCGCTGCCCAGCCTGATGTGCCTCCGCTCGCTGCCCAGCCTGATGTGCCTCCGCTCGCTGCCCAGCCTGATGTGCCTCCGCTCGCTGCCCAGCCTGATGTGCCTCCACTCGCTGCCCAGCCTGATGTGCCTCCGCTCGCTGCCCAGCCTGATGTGCCTCCGCTCGCTGCCCAGCCTGATGTGCCAGCCCGATTCCCAGCCTGCTTCTGGAAATCCTGTGTCCAGCAACCTGCCTTCCTGCGGTCTCCTGCAAAAAGATAAGTCTACCAGCAGGAAACCCAGTCAGTCGCTTGACTCCGGCAGTGGGATATCCAGCCAGTCACCTGACACGGGTGGTGGAACACTTTGGCCATTAAGGACTGTTTGGAGCGTCCTGAGGCCGCTCTTTGAGGGGGGTACTGTCAGGAATGGACTCACCGCTGGTGGTGCTGTGGGCTGCAGCACCGGTGCTTGCCAGCGGGTGCTTTCAGCAGCCAGGATCTCACTCCTACAATCAAGCCATCACCTGAGGCTGATTGCAGGAGGTGTATTTAAGCAGGACAAGGCCTGCAATCAGCGCCTTGGTGTTGTTTCCCATGAGCCCCTGTCCCTGGTCCTGTCGTCTGCCTGCCTGTTTCCTCTGCTTGACTCTGACACTGATCAAACTCTGCCTGCACTGACCCCGGCTATTCCTGACCTTTCTCCTGCCTGCTCCTTTTGTACCTTGTCTGCCCGATTGTTCCTGACCCGGCCTGCCTGACCACTCTACCTCTCCAGCCCGACTACGCCTGTCTGTGTTCCTGAACATACTGACATTAGTTGGAGGTTTGGTTTTGTTTGTACTGTGCGTTGTATACTTGTGTAGTTCCTAATAAATTATATTCTTATTGCATCACTCCTGAAGCCTGCCATTTCCTGTGTCAGTCCACACACCTCTGGTCATACTTGGATCCCTGACACATAACTTGCACTTGTCTGATCGTTGCCAGACATAATATACAAATGCAGGTTTAAACTGTTCTAAGAACGTGTAAATCACTACTGTATAAAACTGATTTGGCAAGGAAAAAATCTTAGACAGTCTGTGATAGGAATCAATGCACTGGCACTGCATTTTTTGCAAGAAACTACCCAGGATGCAGAGAGATTGCTACTCATTTTTTAAGTTGCTTATAACCACTGCACATCGAGATCGTTTAATGACTTCAGTACACCAAATTCTTATGAGGCTTTGTGGTTAGTAAAGCCCTAGTAGGTTTCTTCCTAGCAAACCATGGATAAATTTAAGCGGAAAACTCTTATGAGCAACTGGCTGTGGAAACATGTGTTAGCTTTTAAAGATGAAACTATTTAGCCTTGTTGCCAAAATATGAACTATTAAGCGTCAGAAAAGTAAGCCTTTGTTAAATTGATCTAATGTTCTGGTCTGTCACAAACGTAAGCTTCAAATTTACAATGTTTGCAATATTAAAATGTATACTCAAAGCAACTGTCAATAAAATAAATGTTACAAAGAGTTCTCTGCAAACACTCATTTCCCCACTGCCCATACCCTAGATCTTTTCTGTAGTAAAGAGAAACCACTTGCTGAAGAATCATCAGAATCCAAGACTTCCAAGAGTGCTCGATTTCTGTTTCCCCCAGTGCACTCAGTTGTTTGATCTGCCAGCCTCTACATCACTGCTTTGTCTTTTGATGACGCAAGGGCCATGACAGCAATCAAGACACACAGTGGGAAACAGGGAAGGGACAATGACAGAAGCATTGGATTCTGCATATTTTCAGCAGTTTCTCTTTAGTACAGTGGAAATTGGAAGTGTGAGCAGAATGAGAGGTGAGTATTTATGTTCTTTACAGAGAACACTTTGTAACATTTATTTTAGTAGCAGAGCCACTTTATTAAGCTACATTATAGGTTTTATGCTTTAGATTTAGTTTATAAACAGTGTAAAATTTGAAGGCTTAGGGCTTTGAACATGAATGCCATGTGGTTATCAAAGAAGCTATGCAGTGCTGGGTTCAATGCTCAGAGGCTTCGCTAGCATAGACTTGATTTTTGGAATGTCCCTGGCCAGTTCTGGAAACTTCTCAGATTTCACACCTCCCACTGGAGGACACAGAGGATCCACATTCTCAATCCCCCAAATCAGTAGTTCTCTTATTTCTCCATGAGTAGCATGCTCGATTGATAGCTACTTTTAAAACATTTAATGAAAATGGTCAAAAGATCTGAAGAATCACTACTATGCCAGCATCAAAGCACATTTTGTTTAATGAAGCTCACTTTAACTTAAATTAGGAATTGTTTTAGAACAGAACTAAATCCACTTTTTAATTGTTTCACAAAAGAAAGCTCAATCTAGAAATGTTTTTATACCTGTTCATCCTACTAGAGCATGTGCAGTGTATGCTATATTGAAGGAATGCCTCTGGTGCTAACTGTCCCAGTTTCCAGTGTGCTATGGTCAGCTTTCAACTGAACTTTCAAGCCCTAAAACCTCTGGGCTTGTAGTTGATAATGTGCAGCACCAAGGCAACTGCAGATGTAAATAGAAACTAAGATGTACATAAGGGGTTTAGTCCTGTTTGGAATTGGGGAGCTGTTAAAAATCATCAAAGCTCTATTAGGCAGCACAGTACCTTAAGGTGACCATACACTATACCAGCTGATTGTACAGTTCCCTTTACATCAAATGCAATCAAAATGTGGAGTGTATGGTCAGCTTTACACATGGTCCAGTAGTTAGACACTCAAAGTTCAGCATCGATGCATAGAAGGATAAGACAAAAGTGCTCCTGGCACAGAAAACAATTAGGTAGCCTCCCTTGCGGTCTGATTATGTCAGTATTTCTGTGCTCAAAGCTGTATTTTTTTTGCATTGAAATTTGCAGTTTTTTTTATTGTAGGCCTGTAATTTTTAGGAATAACTCACTGAAATCTGTTCGAACAAGAGTCTAGTAAACATCCCGGGTATGTTAAAATTTGAAACACGAAATCATATATTATAATTTAATAATCATAAAAAATATAATAATAATTGTAATTCAATAATATAATCAAACCAAAAACACTGAAATTTGAAATAGAGCGCCACGTTCGCACATCACTGAGCAAAGTCGCAAAATCGTTTTCAGTGTCTGATGACGAATTTCCCCACGAATCATTATCACTCAATTCTGCAAATAGTTCTAATTTACTATCGCTGTTCTCTAGCTGGTCTAAAACCACTTTTGACCTAAAGGGACGCTTTTTGGACACCATGGACATTTCTCAGTTTCCAGGCAGAAAGAACGGTAAAAATGTAGGCAGGGCACAGGACAAAGCACTAGGGACAAAATGTATGTGAAATGCTTTGATACAGTAATGTTTTACTATGTGATTTTAGTGTATTTAGTGAATGTCACTGTTTGACATTTTTAAATTTCCTGCCGTTCCGTCCCCTGTACGTCCTGACGTCGCAGGGAACAGAACCCGGAAGACAGATACCGGCATCGGCCAGAGGACATTTCCGGGGACACTGCAGGAGGGACATCGCGGGAGCGCAGGACAAGGTAAGTGCAGAAGGGATCCCGAAGCAACGCTGCAGGGTATTCCCGAGTGTAGCTTGGGGTTACCGATCGTGGTGCTGAAACTTTACCCCGAGCTACACTCGGGAACACCTCCAGGGAGGTTAATATACAAGATGGTAACATGGCATTAACTTTGGAGTTTGGGTAAAGATCTAAGGTCAGGCAGGGTAGGGTAAAGCATTAGCAAGTGATTTAACGCTAGACACTTCTAAGAACTACAGGATTTATAGTGCAGTGAAAAAGTATTTGCCCCCTTGATTTTTTTTATTTTCTTGCATACTTTTTACACTTAAATGAGTCAGATCATGAAACAAATTTTAATAATACAGAAAGATAACCTGAGTAAATACAAGATGCAGTTTTTAAATGATGATTTAATTAGGGGAAAAAAGCTGCTCAAACCTGTCTGGCCCTATGTGAAAATCATGAATGTATTGGAGTAACCACATTTTTTGGAATTAAATTACACTTGCCACACCCAGGTCTGATTATTGTTAGACCTGTTGATTCAAGAAATCACCTAAATAGAAGCTGTCTGACAAAGTGAAGCATGCTAAAAGATCTCAAAAAGCAACACATGCTGCAACCTAAAGATATTCAAGAACAGATGAGAAACAAAGTAATTGACGTGTACAAGTCTAGAAAGGTTTACAAAGCCACCCACCATGTTTTGCTGAGAATTAATGACCCTCCTGACACACCAATATTCTTTGTATCTGTGCATATCTGTTTAATACATGGATATCATCACTGGGTATTAAAAAGTTTCACATGTGGATCGGATCATAACCTTCCACAGCTTCCAATACTATCTCTACACTAATGACACCAAAATCTACTCTTTCTACTCAATTCACTCATCTGTCTTTGCACACATCACTACTTTACTTATTTCCTTATCTCCCCACCCTTCCCCTAACTTTTGTTTTATGATCAACATTAAAAAAAAATAAAAATCAATCCCTTCCCTCAAGCCAGTGTGCTATATGTACCGTAATCCTGGATTCTTTAAGAAAAAAAGCAGCTGTAAAGAACAAACTGTAAAAAGTCGGTATTACTATATCCCAAGCAGTGTAACAAATGCATCAAATAGAATGCAAAAAATATATTTATTATTTGTGATCACAAAGATCGTTTGAAGAATATGCTCTTCACAAAGTGAACATACAGAACATTCTATTTGATGCATTTGTTACTCTGCTTGGAATATAGTAATACCGACTTTACAGTTTGTTCTTTACAACTGCTTTTTTCTTATCTAATTAATGTTCAGTTTAAATCCACACCAATACTGTTGGTGAGTCAGAGAAGCATAGATGTAGGTTTTGTACCTATTTTCGTGGCTTATACTTTGGCCCCTCATACAATCAATCACAGTCCCAATCTTGCAACCTAAACCTCTGATACATTTCCAAAACGCACCTCGTCTTAAAAATTTCAAAGCTTCTAATTCACTCCCTTTATTTTTTGCCTTGACTACTGTAACATCCTCCTGCTTTGCCTATTATACAGGTTACATCCCCTCATGCAGTCTACCATAAATGCTGCTGCCTGAATGATCAGAATAACTCACCTAACCAACTGCTCGGTGGCTGCCACCCCTCCCTTCCAATTTGTTTCACTTGCCCATCAAATAAAATGCAAAATACTAAAAACATATAAAGCCACACACATTTCTGCTCAAAGCTACATCACCAACCTCATCTCAAAATCACACAAACAGTCCTCTCCATTCCCAAGACCTCTTACTATATAGCACCCTTGTCACCACTTCACTTGCTCACTTCAGGACTTCTCCAGAACCCCTCCCTTCCTCTGGAACTCCCTACCACAAAACTTCTCATCTATCTCCCAATCTGTCCACCTTTAGGCCATCCTTGAAAATTCCTCTCTTCAGGGAAGCCTATCACAACTCCACCCAAAAACTCTACCATTACTTTCTCCATCAGCTCATCCCTCACAATGAATGCCATAGGGCCCTCCTAACCCTCCTGTATTGAATTGTATTTTAACTGTACTTTCCCCCTTTATTTTTTAAAGCACTTTAGAAACTGTTGATGCTATCCTTTATAATAATTATATAGATAATTACGTAATGCAATTTGAAAACAGCACAAAGTACTTTGTTTTTCTGATTGAAACCTGCTCACGAAAAAGGTCACAAAGCCAAAAAAGCCATAAAGATCTACACACAAACAGCTTCTTTCAAAGAAAGGTTTGTAGTTTATTTAAAATGTATAATGAAGTTATGTGGCCATTTTATATTAAATTGGTATTTAGTAGATTTTTACTTTAAAACTATTTGGTTTTATTTTTTGCACAAAATACCCAATGATAAAATAGCAGATGACTTTACACACTGGTCTTTCTGTAAGAAATGCCCCTATAGGGACTGCCACCCTGCAGGACAAAATGATCATTTTCACTAAAAGTGAGGATAACTCATCCTGATCCTGAAGATATTCTGACATGCAAAATGTACAGTTTAGTGATTCAGATCTCAGGGACGGCTGTTGTTTATCCAAGGGAGCGAGCTGGCAGGTTCAGTTCTTAAATCTAGTTACCTATCCTATTTTCAGAAACGTTCATCATGGTCCTGTTGTGCCTGTATTAGGACTTGTGGGAGAACAAAAACAATCTAAAGGATATTTATCTAAAATGCTTGCACTTCTTTTAAAACACATCCAATGAATTATCAAACGCCCAGCGGTACTGCTTTTTTTTCTTTCATTAAAAACGAGAAAGGTGAAGATATATTATTTTATTTTTACAAGTTTTTGCACATTAACATTTACTTTTAGGAGGAAATGCAGTACAGTATTCCCTATGTAGTTCATAAATAGCATTTTTTCCCCTATTTTTTTCTTGTGCTGCACACTATGCAATAAAGGATTTTAATAAACCAGGTAAAGAACATCCAACTCTCCCTTCTCCTGACTAAAAGGTTATTAACTCATTTGTAAAAGAGAATTATAATTTTACATTGCACACCGCTATACATTATTAACAAGCAATTATGTGTGATTAATGTTTGCTATAAAGTAGTTTAAAAAAATACTCTTTTGTTTGACTAAGTATAAAAACATCAGGTACAGTGCACAGCAATATTTGTTAAATAAATAACCTAATAGTCAAATATATTTTTGTAACCTGTTTAACATTAGCACAATAGAATTGGCTAGATAAACTATAACCAACCAAAGCCATGATAAGGCTATTTTAACAGTATAAATGACTTGAATTACTTTAAACATATAATGCAAGGAGATCACAAAGAATGGAAGGGACAATGTTGCTTGACCAAAATTCAAATAATACAATTACAATTGTGATGGGGGACAAGCTGTGCTCCCAACCTCCTGTTTGGACTGACAACAAAATCATTTAGTGCCCTTTTTGAGCTGAAATCCCAACCTGCATTGTCAGCCATGTCTGTTAAGCTAGGGAACTTTGCCTATCCCCCACCACTTTCTGTTTCACTCCACATGTATACATTAAGGGGAATTTACTAAGATTGGAGGAGACAGAATCTGAAGGAGCTGGGCATAGTAAGCAATCAGATTCTAGCTTCAGGTTGTTTAGTTAAGCTTTGAAATCTAAAGCTAGCACATAACTGGTTACATTGCGCAGCTGCTCCAGTCTGGAGTCATACAGGTAGTGAATTAAACAGGGCATTAAACAGGGCAGCACAGTGGCTAAATGGTTAGCACTTCCGCCTGGCAGTACTAGGGTCGTTGGTTCAAATCCCAGCCACGGCACCTCCTGCCTGGAGTTTGCAAGTTCTCCCTGTGCCTGCGTGGGTTTCCTCCGGTACTCTGGTTTCCTCCCACACTCCAAAGACATGCTGGTAGGTTAATTGGATCCTGTCTAAATTGGCCCTAGTATGTGTATGTATGAATGTGAGTTAGGGACCTTAGATTGTACACCCCTTGAGGGTTAGGGACTAACGTGAATGTACAATATATATGTAAAAGCGCTGCGTAAATGGATGGCGCTATAGAAGTACCTGAAATAAATAATTAACATCATGGTCCATATAGAACAAAATTTGAATGATTCCAAACGCTTCTTTTTTTTTTTAAGATATTTTGTTAGTCAGTCAACATATAATGTTCAAGTAACTCTGCAATTTAATGGACAATACATAGGAAGAGCTCATTCCCTGCTTGTGATGTGTCGTATACCCATCACTGCTTTGCCAGGGGTCACACGCTTTCTCCTTGTCTGCTATCCCACATAACACTCCTGAACGTGCACGTCAGAAAATAGAAGTGTTCTACTATAGTAGACTATCTACTACTATCTACTATAGTAGATAGTAGTACGACTATCAATCCTGGTTCTGGAGCTGCCTCACAAGACTGCAGGAGTGTAGCATGGGGCGGCTGACAAGAAAGAGAAACTGCTACAAGTTGCAGCTCTGGATCTACCCCCACAAGATCAGATTTATGCTCAACAATAAGCCACGTCACTGGCTAAGAGTTCAGATGTCAATTATAATGCCAAAGCCACCTGCATGGCATGCAAAATGTCACGTGGGGTGTCCAGAACAACATTGGCATTCTGAATAAGGAAGTAATATGCACTGGCAGGATCATTAGATAAATACTCACTTTAGAACCGCACTATAGCCGAAAGTCTCGCATTCTGAGAGGACATCTATAGTAATCAATTTGTTTTAAACAAATATACTACTTATCTACAGGGCCAATTCTGATACTTCTCACATACTTGTAAGAATCAGCATTGTTCTGCTAGAAAATTTACTTACAACCCCCAAACATTATATATGTTTATATTATATATATGAATTAACTGATGGGTTTTGAAATGTTTTTGTGTCACATGATATTTGCATAGCTATTTCTCAATTGCACATATTTAGGAAAAAAAACACTTTAATGAATTTTAGTGAAAGCAAACACAATATAATACCCACTTGGTTACTTACTAATCATTTACATATGCATGTGGGACTTACGTATGTAGTTGAAGGGGAGCTTTAAATTTTGTTTTAAATTTTTATTTTATTCAACTTTTTTTACACTGTTCCCCCCCTCCCTTTTATCAACTTTATTGCTATTACAAGGGAAAGGTCCTCGTTATGGAGAGATCTCTGGCCTTCAATAGAGCCAATCAGACACAGATCAGTCTGATTGGCTGTTTCACTGGCCTGTAAAAGGCCAGTAAACAAAGAACTGAAATCGGAAGTGACGACATCCCCATCGCTTCTGGTTTCTGATCTCACAGAGAGTGAGAAACAACATCAGTGACTTTCTCTCTCTGTTCACTGATGCAGATGACACCAGTCATGAGAGAACCCAGGAAAGGTGGCAGTGGGACTGAGGGCACCCCCTTCCGCCTGTAGAAGTGATTGAGTGGCTGTAAAGCCTCTCAAGTCACTTTTTCAAGAAACTGCATCACCAGCTGAAAATGTTGATATTGGGAGGATGCCTGTAGCTGCAGGCATCATCCTGGTACAACCACGTAAAACCTAGGGCTTCATATGACGTCCACCCAGGGGGAAGTGGTTAATGATACTTTAACCTCAATGGTAAGAAATCCTATTACATGCAACTGAATGGCTCAGAGGACCAACAAGCTCATTCCTCTCCTGTTAGCAAAGATGGGCGCCTGTAGATTTTCAGTCTGAAAAAGTATTTAAGAAGTGTACATGCAGTGCTGGTCTTATTAAAAGTAAAGCCCAGCGCTGCATGTTCAGAATTACCCTGTATAAAAGGCTTATTTGGAATCAGGCCCATATTAAAGATTATTATGGAAAGATATTTATACAAATAATTAATACATTATAAAACATTAACATTTAAAATAACAAACAGTTAAACAAAAAAAAGCAAAAACCTAAAGTAGAACTATAGGCAAAACTTTTTTTTCCCCCACGTTTTGGATTGAGCAAGTGAGGGTTATTACCCCTGTCAGATTTTTTTTCGCCATCTTTGTCCTATTGGGGAGATATCCCTTCACTTCCTTTTCTATAGCCAAACAGGAAGTGAGAGGAAATCCTTGGAAATTAATGGAATTTCAGGTCACCAGAACTAGTGTCCCCATTGGAAGATTTCCCCTCCTTTACTTTTCTTCTTTTAACTTTTCTGGGGACTATCCAAAATTTGTGATTTTCTTTTACTTTTGCTTTTAATAATAACGATAAACAGGACAAATAGAGAGGGCAAATCTCCCTATTGGGGCATAGATCACAATATAAACTAACAGGGGTTCTAAACCTTCTCCACTATCTAAACAAAAAAAAGTTTCGCATTTAGTTATACTTAAAGCAAAATTGCATTATATACTTGTGGTTTAGATTTTTAAAGATATGTGTATATTTCTTTACAATTGTAAAGTAACCATATGTATTGCATTATACAAAAACATTTGCAGTCTAGTAATTTGTGTCCACTTGAAGTGTTGAAGGAAAGGAGCAGTAACACATGACAAAAATCTTCCAAAACATCCAGGTGTGTGCTAGGACAGAGGTCCTGCCCTGAATCAAATCCAATCAAAGAAGAACCCTCACAACCCAGACACAAATACAATGTTATTTAATTTCCTGCTGCGAGCAGTAATTCAGTCTACTGACCTTTATCAAGCTTACTTGATACTTTATAGTGTTCAGTCATGTTTTTCACCACTCAAGGAAATTACAGATTTTAGTTCTAGTGCTCTTTCCGTCCACCTGGCAGTACATTGCTACCACCAACATGTTTGGTAGACACTTCATTAAACTAATTAATTCTGTCTTCCATGTTACTGGGACAACTATGCTACGTTTTCACTTTGGAAAAAAAACAAAAAAAAACAAACATACAGCCTTTTAGAAGAGTGCTCAGTTATTGGAATAGAGTAGAAACCCACCAAGGAACTAGAGAATGGTTTCATATTTTTTTCTCAGCACTTTTAAAGCATTGCTGTTACTCAAAAATAAAATAAAAACTAAATTCCAAGTATGGCTATTCTCAAACCCTGTGTCAAAGAACTTTGGGCTTGTGTCAATTAGAAAATGCAGCTGGCTTTCGGGTGCATGAAGCTTGCGTTTGGGATCAGATTGAGACGTTATGAGATCTTTGGGAGATTAATGACAGGTGCGTTTGACATGCAGCTATCATGTATTTGACCTCATAAGCATTAACTTGCATTGGACTGCTTTTGCATTCCGATTGCTTGTTTGTGAAAAAAAAACTGCAAAGAAACAAAATCTTTCTCTTCCAAATGTTCACTGAATTATGTTGCTTAGTTTTAACACAATTTCCCCAGTAGTTGTAGCAAACATTACTAAATTCAACTGCATTCATTTTTCTAGCTGTCAAACAGTGAAGCAGCTAGGAATATTTTTTGAAGTTTTTTATCGAAACCCCAAAACAAAAATATAATATATTGCAGCTTTCCAATACTTTGATGTAGTGGCCGCAATAGTTATCTTTTTTCAGGCTGTATTTTTATTTTCAAGTGGTGACCGGACCAGTATATCTGTTGTTTTAAACTTCCTATAACAACCCAAGCTGTCCATCAAAGTGTCAGATGGAAGGTTGAGAGAAATCATTTAACACAGACAGAAGTGTATACAACAGTAAGCTTTTATTCACAAAGACAAACCATTATTTCAAAGGGTAAACAAAAAAAAAAACGCTGTGACAACTACTACAAAAGTAATTAGCTGGAGTTCAGCTCTTATTTGTTAGTTATTTATGTAATGTCTACCAGTCCATCTAACACTACCCTCCTCACAAGTTGAAAAACATGCTGTTAGAGAATGGCTACCCTCCTCCAAGTGGAGGAGTGAGCAACTGCCCTAAGACAGGAAAGTGTTACTGGCCAGATCACCTGGTGAAATAAAGGAAAAAAAAACTAAAGAAATAAAACTAATGTAGCCACCACATCAAAGGATTGATGTGGTGGCTACATATCATATGAAAATTGATATTCATATTAATAATGAAAATCTGAAATATTTGCTTTGGGTTTGGATGCACATTAACATGAAACTCCACCCTTAACAACTTGATAAAAAAATAATGTTCCTTAGCAAGAAACATACAATCCGCAAGACTAATTATGCTACTAATATTAGTGTGTGTTGTAAATTGCCTCAAGCTTTGTTTCCTCTTGCTCTCTGCATGAGCAAAATCTGGAGGGAATAAACTTCTTTTTTGCCTAGCATGTAAACTCATATATATATATATATATATATATATATATATATATATATATATATATATATATATATATATATCACACACATACATTTACACACAGACACTGTATACCTATCCTATATATACACAACAAGAGTGTGTGTGTATATATATGTGTGTGTATATATGTGTGTGTGTGTATATGTGTGTGTGTGGGGGGGTGAATTGGGGTTAAGGCTGGTCCCCTTTAAAATTACAAGATGGTTTGTATTCCAGTTATATGCACGTTTAATAAAAAAAAAAAACAGAAGTAGAGTATTACATTAAAAAAAAAAATAAAATACAACCCCTGAGTTTTTTCCCCAAGCAAGAGAAAAATACTTGCGATGCATTTATTTTTCACAATTTCAATAGCATTAACTTCAACTTTTATTTAGTAGATGCCCAAGTTTACTGAACCAAAACACATTACGCTTAGCATTATTGATTACAATACTAATTTTGTTAAGTAATTTGGACTTACAATACATATATCAACTCAAGCTCTTAGCAAAAGTGCTGAACTAAGATAAACATCAATTAGGTACAGAATAATACACAGTTATATTTACAAGAACACCATATATAGTAAATTGCAGCGTAACCTAAAAGATTAACGTGTGCTGCAATTTATGTTTGCATTAGGTTTGGTGATATAGCCGAGTGCATTTTCATACCATTGTTGGCTTTGCTTTTTGACTAAGAAAAAAAAAAAAAAAAAAGAGTCCCATGCAAATAACATGCAAATTAGGATTGGTCCAGACTGTAAAGTCCCTCATATTCATTAACTCATTTTCCTGCCATGTTTACAGTTTATTGTCTAGCTGATTAGAAAAGATTTCACGCTTTTCCCATGACTAAATAAAACTACTACAAATTGTAAATTTAACCAAATTCCGCTAAAACCATATATTTTGTAAAGATTTAAAAGCTAGAATTCATGGATTTCTAGGACTCAAGATACTCCTACAGATAGTTGCTCAAACTTTTAAAAGCGAAGTTTGCGAATTAAAAAAAATCAATCAAACTCACCTAGGTGGATGAAGCATCGAACCACATTTGCGCTACACTATATATTTAGTTCTCAATCTGATGCTGCATCTTTTCCCAGTCACCTCTAAGAGTGAGAAATGAGTGATCAAACATTGATGATAACTCAGTTCGCCACTCTCTACGCTGCCCCTGTGCCAGCTGCCGGTCCAGGTCCGGGCATCTGGGTGGATATCAACATTAAATTTGTGGTCTCTCCAGAGCCTAGACCAGCTCATTGATGTCAGTGGACAGCAGGTTAAAGTCCAGGAACAATGTAGGTATTAAACAAAAAATAAGCAAATCAGTCTTGGTTATGATATAATGTGATCAAATCAAGTTATTATATCTATTGATTGTTCTTTATATTAATTTTAAATTACTTAAATTGTCTTAGGCATCACAAATGATTCCCAAATCTGCCAGAGTCTGCTGCTTGGCCATCAAGAAAGACCGATGGGAGCATGCTTTTTCTTTTTGTACATATCTGCCACTGAACAAATGCAACCAACGGTTTAAACACTTAAGATTTGTCCCACAGCATACTTTGCAGTTAAAACGCAAGGTCCTCTTTTTAAATGCGCTCCCTCTCCCCCTTTCAAAGATGCAGCATAATAATAGAAAAAAAATGGAAGAAAAATGCGAACAGTACTTACCTTTCCTCCAGCTTTCATCCAAGCCACCTAGGTAGAAGTGAAATAATCCTCCTTCCGGCAAGATCTGAGGAATATACAGTTCTCCTAATATTGCCAAGATGGCACTCCCAGCACTTTGCTGTAACATTTTCTTGCAAGAATTGGGAGTGCTCAGTATTTTGTGGTATTTGAGAAGAAGAAATATTACATCACCCTTTGCACAATGGCAGCTGGCTTAAAGGAGAGTATACTTTCCATACAGGCATTTTTTTTTAAGAGTATGCTACATTTCAATAAAGGGGAGAGAAGACCATCAAAAAAGTGGACCTTGCACCACTTTAATCTGACTATACAAGTTACAATCTGAATATAGAATCTCCTTAAAGCCATCAAAATATAGTGCAAAAGCATGCCTGGTTGGATACAAACTGCAATGATTGTTTACGAAGACCCTCATTACTTAGTCAGTACTAAGTAAGTACTTTTGAGAGCACTACAATTAGATAACTTAACTACCATGAGGAGGGGTGAGAAAAAGCATAAAATAATGTAGAATGTGTGTGCAACCCTTACAGGACAGTTTTTTTTTCCTACTATTGCAAACAATACATGCTTCAGGGGCTGGTGACGATAGCTTACACTGTTGGTGTTCATACAATGTGATTAAACCATTTTGGAACAGGTTTGCATCTTGTCTACAATGTTTTATTTTACAAAACTATTTATTGAAGTAAGTTTCATACAGCACAAGACAACAGTACAAAAACTGTAAGTGCAAATGAGATAATAAAGAAAAGAGAAGGTGGGCCAATAGGCCTAATATAAGAGGCATTTCAGAGAAAATTAGTCATTATCACAGTAGAAACTTATAGAGCAAGTACAACTAAAACTTTAGAGTGCAGTTGATCAGGAAACCTGAGTAGTGTGCTACAGTAGTGCTTGAGTAGTACCACCTACAACCCAAGGGAGGAAATGGCTCAAGCACCATGTGCAAACCAGCAGACAATAAGCTTATCCTGGTGAAAAAAAAAAATACAGCAGTTTGGAAGAAGAAAAGAAGGAAATAGAGGGGTGGGGAAGAAGGGAGTTCCCGCAGGATACACCACATGTTGACAGCTGGAAACTGCATCAGAATCGTCTAGTCAAAAACAAAGAACGGTCCAGGTTCAGATTGTTCTTATAAGCGATCCACGGTTCCCACACCTTTAGAAATTGGGCATGTACCATTCAAAATGGAGGTGAGCTTCTTATGTGCCATAGTGCCCATGAGTTAGTGTTTAACTCCAGCTAAGTTTAGATATTGCTGATGCCAGGCCTTGGCCAATGTTTGATGGGACGCCAGGAAAACAAAGCTCACCAATTTCCACTGGTTCTTAGGCAAAGCTGCTACAGGCTTATGTAGCAGAGCCACCAACGGATTATATGCCAAAGATATATTCAGCATAGTTCTGATGAAGGTGTACACTTGGGTCCAGAAGCAGATCACCTTAGGGCAAGTTCACCAAATGTGACAGTTCTCTACAACCCGGAAGTCTACAATGTTTTCATCTCATCACAAGGAAAACAACAATGTGAGTTAACTTAGAAAGGGGTATATTATTGATAGGCTCAAAAGGGAGGTATTTGATGTGCAGAGAGAACCTAATTCAAATCACATTACCCCATAAAATGATTGTAAATAAAGAATGAGAAGCTTAGGTTAAGTTTTTTCCCGCAGCGGTTTTCTTTCCTGTAAGCATTCAGTGCTGATGGGAGAATCCCTCTCGTGGAGCTATTGTGTTCTCCTGATGAGGGTGCGCAAGGAGCCATCCCTGCTGGGAGAACAGCAGGCAATAATCGCATGCTAAAAATCTGATGTGCTGGTTGTACTCAAGTCGATTGATGGATCAAATTTGGTATAATCAGCCTTGCCTATAGATGAATCGAATCTCAGCCTGTCCCTGCTAAACCAGCCGAGATTCGATCCATCTATGGTTGGCTTAAATATTTTGTGAGATAGAAATCTCTATCCTTACACTAAGCAAAGTATGCCATCTATTGGAGATGGCAGGAAGTGGACTTCCTGGTTTTAACATCTTCTGCCTTGCTTAGTCAGAGATACCACTGTCCTTTAGAACCTAAGCATAAACAACTTTGCCTTTACAACCAGCAAACAAGAAGTGGGATAGTAAATCAGTCCATAGGACAGAAGATCTGGTCAATCTGGAGAAGCCCACAGATCATATGAATCTGATTAGGTTGGAGTACCGGATCCACCTGGGCCAGTCCAGCTTACCACCGGAGTGCCCTCCATCTCGATCATGCAAAGTAATCAAGGTAGGAGCTTTTACGGGAGAGAAGTTCTAGACATCAGTTTGTGCCTATCCTAAAAAGCCACCAGCTCTTCGACTGCTTTCACCAGAGGATCTCTGTACCTGAAGAATAGCCTGTCCAGTTTGCTTTGGTGAATCTGGACGCCCAAAGGTCTACACCCTGCATCCTCCACCTCTGGCATAGTTTTTAGAAAACTTCAGAGTGCAGAGACCATTCCCTCATGTCCAGGCATTGCAGCCTGAGGAAATCTGCCTGCAAAGTGACCATACAAAAACAAAAGAATTGTGTAAAAATTACACAAACCATCCAGCGCTCCAATTAGTCCACGGATAAAACACACTAAATCTGTGGCATAGCAGCAATTATTGCAATGGTAGATGAATGGTAGAGGGGTGGATGAACAGATGGATGAATGGATGGAACATGGTTCACCTCTGCAGCTTCCCTAAGATCTGGGCGGGATCACCTCACAAACCAGGAAATAACAAAAAAGTAGGGCACTGAGGTTAATACCAAACAAAAAACACCTTTATTAAGCAAACTTATAGTACATGTCAGAAATCGCCAATCCTCCAGTAGATAATGACACAGCAGGTTGAGACACCAGAGCCGATCAGCTGGTAATGAAGAGGTAATGGATGACCACCAGGCATGCAGCAGCAGGGGCTCCAAACAGCCAGCAGGTAGTGTGGAAATAATGAGCTGGCGGTGTCTCTAGTCACAGTGCGAGGATGACAGCTGTCAGAATCCTTTGGTGATGTCGGGAGGGGTAAGCATAACACGTTTCAAGGGTCTCAGCCCTCTTTTTCAAATGCATAGGGAAAGCCAGAAGCTATTTGTTTAAATAGCCAGTAGGGCGTGCAAGGAGGAGAAGAAGAGAAGGGGAGGGGAAGGCACAGAGACTGAGCTTCTACATTCTCAGCAATGTCACAATAATACAATACACAGGCACATTATGGTAGGCAATCCACAAAGTGTACACAGAGAAGTACGCATGAAACTGATAACATTTCTAAACTACAATACTAGAAATTGCTACATCAGCAAACATGAAAGATAAAAGTACAGGGGGAACTGGTATGTGCAAAGACTATACACGATACTTAAAAATACTCCATGATCTGAAAAGGGAAGGTGTGCGTGTGTGTGTAGTAAAGTTAGCAAAAAAGCTTATGGCTGTAATGCAGTAAGAAGATATGACCATTACAGAAATTAATGGGGGGGGGGGGGGGGGCGATAATAGGGACCATTAGCAGCAGAAAAATAAAATAGAAACATAAAAAAAAAATTTAAAGACTTATTTATAAAAAGTCATACAAAAAATACAGAATGGGCCATACCTCCAACTCCTCATTCAGACCCCCTGGTGACAAACTGTTAAGATATCCAAAAGGTTTCTCTGTGGCAGAGAGTATGAAAACTGCAGAGTCACGGGGGGTGGAATCTGCTTAAGAATCCAAACACGAAGACCCTCTGTGGAGCCATTGCGAATGGACTTGAAATGTCTGGGAACACTGATCCGTGTTTCCCTCTGCAATCAACCTCCTGTGCTCGCCAAATCGTTTTTGGACCATCCGAATTGTCAAGCCTACATATTGGAGGTTGTAGGGACAGGAGAGGCAATATGTCTGGCAATATGACATGGTCTGCAGAGCAAGAAAAAAAAAGGAGCAAATGAGATATACTCTGCCCTTACTGTCCTTAAAACTTTTTTGCGATGATCCACAAACTTGCACATTTTACATTTGGATTTCTTGCACTGGTACAAGGCCACAATCTAATAGAAGGTTTCTTGGTAAATGGTACTTTACCAGGGGGGGAAATTTTGTACTTTTAATATTAGGGGCCCTCCTGTAGACAAACCTGGATCTGCTGGGGAGAATTGGCCCCAACTTGGGATCTTTGAGCAAAATCACCCAATGCCAAGCAACAGTCTACTCCATCTGTTTAACCACTAGTCTACAGGGCACTTATACCCCCTTCCTGCCCAGGCCAATTTCCAGCTTTCAGCGCTGTTGCACTTTGAATGACAATTGTGTGGTCATGCAACACTGTACCCAAATGAAATTTTTATAATTTTTTGTGACAGATAGAGCTTTATTTTGGTGGTATTTAATCACCTCTGGGTTTTTAATTTTTTCTTAAACCAAAAACCACTGAACATTTTGAAAAAAAAAAAACGTTTTTTCTTAGTTTTTGTTATAAAATGTTGTAAAGTGATTTTTCTCCTTCACTGATGTGCGCTAATGAGGCTGCAGTGATGGGCACTGATAGGTGGCACTGATGAGGAGGCACTGGTAGGTGGCACTGATGGGCATTGACAGACCTCACTGATGAGCACTGAAAGGCAGCACTCATATATGGCACTGACTGACACTGCTAGGCGGCACTGATGTGAACTGATAGTCGGCACTGATGCACACTGATAGGCGTAACTGACTGGCACTGATAGGTGGCACTGATGGGTGACACTGAAAGGCAGCTCAGATGGGCACTGATGTGGCATTGATGTGCACTGGTAGGCACTGAAATATGGCATTGATGTGGCACTGATGGGCACTGGCAGGTGGAATGGATGAGAAACTGACAGCTAGCACTGATGGACACTGACAGGTGGCACTGCTGGGGCAACATAGATCATCAGGGCACACTGATCATCAGTGCCCTGATGATCAATGTACATGTCCCCTCTGAGGAATGCCAATTACCGGCTCTCCTCTCCTCTTGAGCTGTCAGCGTGACAGCTCGTGAGGAGAGAAATGCCGATAACCGGCATTTCCCTATTTACATGTGATCAGCTGTGATTGGACACAGCTGATTACATGACCGAGCCTACATTTTTGGCTCTTTCCATTGATCGGTGATCCGCTGTGTCCGAGGGACACAGCGCACCGCCGATCGCCAAGCTGCGCTCTACCGTAGCCGCGCATGCGCGGTTAGAATGGGAGGACGTGATATGCTATAACTTTCACTTAAACCAATTAATTTACACGTATTTGGATTTTTTTTTTAGCAAAGACATTTAGCAGAATAAATGTGACAAACTCCTGCGCTCCTACCTAAAAACTAATACCTACCAAGGTAAAGCTGCTACATACAGTCATATACCCATAGACAAAAAATATAAATGAAACAAATGATGGAGCGCTACTACTATAAAAATTCTTCACACATAAATGAATAAGTGAAACAGTGCAAAATTAGTGACACAAATAACAAACACACAATATTAAATAGTGCCAAAAAACTCAAATAATCACGTGACAAGTGTCAATACGAGGTCCTAAAAGGACCAAACAACATAAATGGTGCCCCAAGTAATCCAATGGGATCCAATAGTGCTCCAAATCAAACAAGTAAGTCACAACAGGACTCAATGTGCTAAAAAAAACCTCCCACCGGAACTAAAAATCAGTTCCCACCATATAACACAAAACACACATGCATCCCAATAAATGCATAAACTAAGAACGGATCATGCAAACAAATATGAATAAATGAATAAATATATAAAGTCCCGTGAGGTGTAAAACACCTGACAATATACAAAAAACCATATATAAAGTCCACAGCAATTCTTGAAGAAGAAAAAAAAAAAAGTGCTGATAAATGTGCAGAGATATCCAAAAATGGCTGAATTGCCCACTCACCTCCCTCTTGCGACCCGCACAGGGTCAAAAGGCCTTCAGGGTTACTAACACATGAACCTTTAATAGTAGGTAATCCTCCACAGCTCTCCACACTGACCTCCCCTCATGTACAGATTCAAGCACAGGCTCACAGGGCAGCAGATCTCCTATTCAGGCACATAAGGTGGCTGCAGCCACTTGATCCCTCAGAAAATATAAGTGAATGCTTGCATAGTGTAAAACTATTTATTCACCAAAGTATCACATATCGAATATGCTCACATTTAAAATCATCTTGTACATCACATGTAAATCAAACCACAGATCAGATGTACTTGCATGGGTGTCCAATGTACATAAAGAAGGCGTCCGACCGGAAGTACGTCACCGCCAACGCGTATCGTCACGCTTAACATGTGACTTCATCAGGGCAGATGGGGAGGACCTAAGGGGTTCAATATGTAAAATGCTGAATAATATAAGGGACAGACCTGCTTCAGAGACTCTTAAATTGGACAGCTTATACAGAATAGGAAAGCGGCAACAAGAAAGGGGTAAAGAGATGTAATTGTGCAATTCCATAATTATGGGGATAAAGAAGAGATATGGAAGAAGATAAAGGGAAGATCAGACATTAATTATGGACAAATAAAAATTCAAATTTTCGCCGATTTAGCAGCTGAGACTCTGATAAGAAGAAGATCCCTGAGACCACTATTAGAACAGATGAAGAGGCAAAATGTGCAATATAGATTGGGTTTCGCGGAATGTTTAATTGGGTGGAAATATGGTCGTACAGCAAGACTGAGATTTCCGGAAGATATGAGAGACTTTTGTGAGAGACTCGAATTACAGAGAATAGCGATACCTGAGTGGGAAATGGAGGCAGGAAAGATGGGCTGTATTGAAAAGGATGAATGGCAGGTAGTTGGAAGGGGAAATAGAGAGTAGAGAAGAGGATGGCGAGGGGGAAAAGGGAGAGGAAGGTTTTTTTTTTGTTTCCCCTTTTTTTTCTTCCACTCGCCCTCATTTTTAAAACCCTATAACCCTTTCATTTAGATGGGTCGCTGGAGACTCATTTGATATAGAGAGTGGCAGGGCACGGAGGAAGATAGGTGGATGGTGAATCGCACATGGTCGGAGCTTCACCTCAAAGTTGAATCAAAAGTGGTATTAGGACCACAAATTATTTTTAGGCAAATAGGTAGCCTAAGGGAAGGGGAGGAAAATGGGAGGGAGGGGGAGTCAAAGGGCGGGTAGGGGATATGGGGGGGAAAGGGAAAGGTGTGGGAGGGGGGGTGGGGCAAGGGGTACAGGGAGGGGGTAGGTAGGTTAAGACTCGGCAATACAGTAGGAGATACAACAGTTTGGAAGAGCTTGAGGGAACGAAGGAGAAGTTCTGGACAAGATAGTAGGAGAGTGGGGATGAAGGAAAAGGATAGGAGGAAATGTGACTTATAATGTTAATGGTTTGAATAGCCCTGGGAAGAGATTTAGGATATCTAAAGAGATTCAGTATAGATTGTCCTCAGTGGTTTTTTTTTTTTTTTACAGGAGACACATATAGGTCCAGAAACAAATGTGAAATTGAATTCCAATTATTATCCAATGTGGTTCTATGCAGATTCCCCAATTAGAAGAGCCAAAGGGGTCGCAATAGGTTTTGCAAAAAATATAAGGTTTAAATTAGAAGAAAGTTTGGTAGACCCTGAAGGCAGACTTTTGTTTCGGAACGGAAAACTACAAGAAATAGATTGCACAATAGCAAAGTAGATCTTTGAGATCCTTGAAAAAAAATGATATATCAATGTCAACTTGTGGATGTATGGAGAATTAAGCATATGAAGGACAGAGATTATACATTTTACTCATATGCACATGAGAAGTATTCAAGATTGGATTATATATTGCTGGAACATCGACTCCTTGAGTCTTTGGTCAAAGTAAAAATAGAAGTGGGGGAAGGAGCAGAAGGGGGGATATGGATAAAGATTAAATGAGACACTTCTTCAGGATAAGGAGAAGGAAGAGAGAATTAAAAAACAGAGCAATTCTTTGAAGAGAATGATTCGGAGGAAGTGTCTGTGGCAACGGTCTGGGAGGCTCATAAGGCGTATATTAGAGGAATTCTGATAGCGATAGGAGCTAAAAAGAAGAGGGAAAGAAGAGAAAAAAATGAATAGACTTCTTGGGGAATTCTGTGAGCTAGAACAGACGAACAAATATAGAGTAACAAAAGAGATTATGCAGAGAGTAACAAATAAAAAAGAATTAAACAATTTTCTGGAAGAAGAGAAGAGTAGAGTATTCAATAAAATGATAAGTGAGAGATATAGATGGGGAGACAGGCCAGAAGAGTGCTGACTGGTCTTCAGCTGTTCCCTGTTTCCTGCTCGGTCCTGTGTGATTTCCTTGTTGCTGACCAGGCTTGTCCCTGACCTGACTCTCCTGCTTGATACTGGTTCCTGACTTTGGCTCTGCTCCAGACTTTGGCTTGCTTATGATTTGGTATCTCGCTGTTCGCCCGTTGATGACCCTGGCTATTCCTTTGACACTGCTTCCGTCTCCCACCCCTGCTTCCTGCCTTGCTCTGGTGCACACCTGGTGATCTACCATACCAGCTCTGCATATTACTACTGTGCCTGAATCAGAGGTTCATCAGTCTTCTAAAGTCTCCAACTGCAAGAGCTTCAAACAACATCTGCTGGCGCTCTTGTCCCCCTGGTCCCTAGACACCCTCTGTTCCACTTCCAGTGGGGTCAGGGCTAGTGACACAAGTGAGGCCAACCTCGTCATTTCAGTCTCCAATCAGGTACGTGATAATATGTAATTTTCCAGCCAGCGTTAAATATTTCTCTGCAAAGAAAATATGTCTATCCTCCTAGGACATTAGCAAAAAACTAAAGAAAGCCAAGAGTGGGAGGGGTTATACCAGGTTGATGCTTTTTATGCTTTCTAATGTCTAACTCCTCCTGTAGATGGCAACATAACCCAAAGTGCGATGAATCCTGTTTCACTCAGTGTGTAAAAATTAAATTTTATGTTACTGTAATTGACCATTCCTTAAATTTAAAACCCTGTTTTGATCAGCATTTAGTCAGGAAGATCTCTGTGAAACTGCTGTGTGCCACGTCACAATCTTTATTTTTGGCATTTACAGTATATAGGTGACATATGGACAATGAGTGCTTCACAGATTGTACAGAACTTTTCAGTCCATGTCCCAGAAATTAGGATAATATCCTTAGCACACTCATAAAAACACAAGGGAGAAAGTTGATTGATCTACCAGTATTTCTTGATCAAGGGAAGAATTTGGAGCTGAAGAAACCCACACAGAAAGGGGGAGATCACACAAACCCCATACAGATAGTGTTCCTGGCAGGATCTGAAACTAAGAATCTTCACATCTACATGCATGCACTTCAGTCTGATTATATGCTATTGAATAGGGCAGACTACCTCATGGTGACAACGCATACATTCCTGTGCAAGAAATGTCAACATGGCCAACCGGCTCTAATCTCAAGTGCATGTGCAGGTAACAATGTAGGAGTGCAACTGGTAGACAGAGACAGAGCTTTTTTTTATAAAGCGTAATAGGAAGTATCTGAATAAAGACATTCATTGCAGGATTACCAGGTATTAAATTAATTAAAACGTTAGATTTCAAAATATATTAAAAGACACTTGGCATCACCTAAAGATTTTAAAGATTAAATGAAATTTCTTTGGTGATTGGGTTTATATCTACTTTAATTTACACCTGTCAGTGCCCCATATATATATTTTCACATCAAAATAAGGCAACTCCAGACAGCACCTGGTAGCAATGTCATGCACAATTATCCTTGCAGAGTAACAAAGAAAACTCCAAAATTATGATTTGTGGTATGCTAATTCCAAAATTCAGCACCAAGGATTTAAACTATTAAATTCTATAATGCTATCTCAATGACCTACTAAATGGTGACAAGTGCTGCACTGTGAGATAAGTTGGGTTCCTTAGCACCAACATTTTCTAACGGATGAAGTTACATACTACAGAAGTCCTCAAATTTCAAGGACTCTCAGGATGCTCTTCAGAGAAGATATTTATTTCACTGGTAATGAATAAATCCCAGAGGTACAGATTTCATATAAAAGTTTAGTGTTTGGACTTGCACGCAAATACAGGATTTCTTCAAGGTTTCAAAACATATTTCACTGCACTACAAATATACGAATATACGAATATTCGAAGTCAAAAAGACACTTTTTGAGATGCCGATATATTTCAACTGTAATCTAGAGAAACAAGAAATTTAAGCAGTATTAACCCCAAAAACAAAAATGTAAAATATTGCTACTTATCAATTCTTAGATGTGGTGGCTGCATTAGTTATCCTTTTGAAAGTGGAGCTATACTCACCTTCTCTCCAGCACTGGATGTCCCTAAGCTTTCCGCCGGCTGCTGACATCTTCAGCCCAGTAGCTTCCGGGTATTGATTTGCAGCGCTTTCCTTTGGCCAGCCGAGATTACATCACTCATGCGCATATGCTGGAGTTTAGACTTCTTGGCATTGCACGTCTCTTCTGTATTAAAGATCCTGCCTATTTGCATTTTTTTTTATGTTAAAGTTACACTTTAAGCTTTTTTCCCTTTTTTTTCAACTGTTGATCCTGCCAGCAAGTCTTTTCTTTTTTTTTTGCAAAAGTGGGTGCTCACAATGGTCAGCTGTAATTCATTTATGTAAAACTTTTATTCCCCCCCCCCCCCAAAAAAAAAAAAAACTTCCTTTAATGACTTGGGTTTAACCGGCTATAAGTCCATCAAAATCTGCTAGTGTGTCTAACACTACCCTCGACCCAAACTGACAATGATACTGTTCAAAGGTGTTTCTGTTGCTTCTCCATTTGAGTGGAGGCACTCCTAGACAAGAAATTTTTACTAGATGAATTTTTTTCTGCCTTAAAAGTGAGTCTCTAATATAATGTACAGTAGTAATGGTTAAATATATTTGTACCAGCCAAAGTGTGTTCCAAAAAAATAAAAATTCTTAACTTTCCTAGCGGTAATCCCGAGTGTGGCTCGGGGTTAATTTTCAGTTCCAAAAGCGATAACTAGGAGCCACACTCGGGATTACTCCATAGTGCTTCTCCTGCTTTCCCCCGATCCCTACCTTGTCCTGTGATCCTGCGATGTCCTCCGGCCGATGCCGGGTTCCGTTCCCTGCAAGCGTCGGTACGCACAGGGGAGGAACCAGCGGGTAATTTAAAATAGTAAAAATATGACATACATTGTAATCTGTTAGAATTACATTACTGTATCAAACCAATTCACCTAAAGTTTGTTCTTAGCGTTTTGTCCAGTGCCCTGCCTGCACTTTTACTGTTCATTCCACCTGGAAACTTGAGAACGTCCATGGCATCCAAAAAGCGTCCCTTTAGGTCAAAATCGGTTTAAGACCAGCTAGAAAACAGCGATAGTGAATTAGAATCACTTGCAGAATTGAGCGATAGTGATTCCTGGGGAAATTCGTCATCAGACACTGACATTATTGAATAAAATGTATTATTATTATATTATTTTTTATAATTATTTATTATATTTTATGATTTTGTGTGTTTATCATACCCGGGATGTTTACTAGACTCTTGTTTGGCCAGATTTAAGGGAGTTATTCCTAAGAATTACAGGCCTACAATATAAAACAACAAATTTCCATGCAAAACAATGTACCGCATTGACATTCAAAAATATTGTTTAGTTAGACTGCCAGGGAGGTTAAAGTGATTCTAAATCCTTATTTTTATTTTTAAGAAAAAATAACAAACATGTCTTTACGTACCTGCTGTTTTGCACAAAGCAGCCCAGATCTTCTTCTTCTAGGATCCCCCGCAGGCTATCCTGGCCCCTCCCTCCTGTCGAGTGCTCCCACAACAAGCAGCTTGCTATGGGGGCATCCGCGGCTCCGTGTGTAAATCGTCCATTCACACACGGAGCCGCGGCTCACCCCTGCCCTCTCGCTCTTCTCAATGGCTCACTAGCAGTGATTGACAGAAGTGGAAGCCAATGGCTCCCGCTTCTGTCTTAACCAATGAGAAGAGGGAGTCCCGGGATAGCCGAGACTCCAGTGCACATCACTGGTTGAGAGGGGGCTTAGGTGAGTATTGGGGGGGCTGGGGGTGATGCACACAGAAGGTATTTTACCTTCATGCATAGAATGCATGAATGTAAAAAACCTTGAGCCTTTGGAACCACTTTAAATGTACAAAAAAAGTATTTCACGGTGGTATTTTTTGGCACTACACCTAGAGGAATAAAACAAACAGAAATATCCAATTTCACTTAATTGTTTACAACATATTAAGTAAAAAAGCATCTCTGAGATGCTTTTCCTAGAACTACAAATCCACCATATGGCTCAACAAGATGGAGTACAACTAAGCTTTTGTGACTCCTGAGAGAAGGTTTAAGTGATCATGAAGAGAATGCTCTTACTATATTTGTTGACCTATTATAC
This sequence comes from Staurois parvus, assembly GCF_062004578.1. Taxonomy (NCBI): domain Eukaryota; kingdom Metazoa; phylum Chordata; class Amphibia; order Anura; family Ranidae; genus Staurois; species Staurois parvus. Next base: position 4,037,752 of record NW_028318060.1, read on the forward strand.
GTATAGCTGATCCTGTGAGCAATTTGGTGGGGAAAAAAACCCATAAAACTAAAATTAGATAAAAAAAAATGTATTGTAGGACTCTGAAAAACACATTTTAGCTAGGCAGTTTCTGCTTTCTTATACAGAAGAAAACATTGGAGAAGGGTCAAACCTAGAAAAAAAATAATTAATATATAAGGAAAATAGAAGTAATAAATGTGAAATCCAGGGCCACAGAACAATGCAAGTGTAAATTACTGCCATGTTTCCATATTTATGGCTACTATAAATCATCGGTATACTATTTGAAGTAAAGATATTTTATAAAAAAAAAGTTATTAAGAAATCATTACAAAGCAGCTTTACCCAGTTTCAAACCCCAGAGTATTCCACCACTATGTAGGAGAAAACAATAAAATGTCCCCAATTCCTTCTGCAAGGTTTGCTTCTTATCATCGCATCCTGTGTGCTTTCCATGTGTTCCTATTGAAACCTCTGTTGTGTCAGTGCTGTGATGGAAGAGATTTCCCTATCTTCTCTTGGATAGCACAGACAATTGCTGCCTTAAGATCAAATCTTGGCTTAGTCAACTGAAAGCTGGAAAATATTCACTTCCCTACAAATCAGACTAATTAGGTTTTCATGTTAGGAACTGTGGGCACAAATATGCAAATAAATCCATTATCCACCTATGGTCAGCTGTGTAATCAGAAACAATTGCTTAGCACAGCCGCAATTCATTCTTCTCGGTTTACCTTCTCTTTTCTTTAATTTTTCAATTTATGAAACTCTCACCGTTAAAGGGTCAATGCCAACATCCAAAAAGGCATGACCATCAGCAAGCTAAGCCACATTCTCTCAGACCAAAGCAGCATTGTATAAAAAATAAATACATAAAACTGCTTCCTTGAAAGTGACCGTAGAAGGTTGTGGTGGGTATGGCTTCTTTCATACTATAAGCAGAGAATGACTTTACATGTTTGTTTCTGTTCATCAGCATCAATGCCTGTTTTCTTCTATTACAGCCTGGACTTGTTAACATCTCTCCCACTGAGTCCATCAATTTATGATAATGACGTCTACCAATAACAATCTGTGTGTGAGTTTTGATGAAAGATGAGAAACAAAATATACTCTTGCAGTGAATTTTTAAAGATAAATGATTCGTTTGTATATGTACAACTGAACAGATATGTAACGCCTTAGTGAATACTAACATCTATGTAATTTTCAACCAGAGTGTAGTATTCCAAATCTAACAACATGCTAAACTCTGCACAGAAACCAATATCATAGAAGTTGTATTTGAAACTTCAAAACACAGAACTCTATGCAAATATTTACTTTAATGCCATCTGCAGCACTGTTTAAGTTGATATACATACCTTCAGGGGCATTGGCACTGCAATCTGCAGAATGAAAAATTGTTGAATTTCCGCTATTGACTTCTAGACTGTTGTTGCTCTGTAATAACAAAAGCATACAAATCACCAGTAAATTAATCTTCAAACAATAGAAAGTACAGAAATAAGCATATACTTAATATTTATACCATGAATTAAATACTTCAAAGGTCAGTTCATCCAAAAAGCTATATTTTAGTTACATGGGGGTAAAGAGGTGGAGACTGGTAGGGCGAGTCACCTAGTAGCTACTCTTCACTAAAAAAAATAAAAATATATAAAATTTGCCACCATAGTTCCCGAATGTGTTTCCACCCACCCTACTGCCAATCACGGAGAGCTCCAATACTTCATATTATATTATTTAGGATATTAAACAATAGGAAAATCCAAAAGAAAGAGGTCCCCCTTGTGGCTGTTGCAGCAGGTATGCAAGCTTCAGAACTCAAAAAGTAGAAATCTCACTAATGGTATCTTCAAGAGAAGAGAAGAAGAAGTTAGGTGGTTTAACGTGCCACGATCTAGCAAACACTGAAATATTACTTTTATTTCAAAGATAGCCCATGCAAACACTTGTGTTTTACCATGATTTACTGTATTGCCCACATATATGTGTAGTTTATGTTCCTTGAGAACAGAAGCAGTATTTGCCTGGCAGATCATAAAAGCACTGTTTAGAAAAAGGAATGGAGTATGCAAGTCAGTCCTCTCACTTACAGGTGTGCATATGGTTGTTTATTTGTATCATGTATATATGTAAGTTAATCCATACACACTAATGTTAAATTTGGCTAGCAATCAATCACCACAAAAGGGCTAAACAGTTATCCTAAAGATATGTTAAAGCCACTGGGGAGATTTGCCCTCCAGCATCCCCACATCAATTAAATGTGGTGAGAATACAGTAAATCCTCCAGTGACTACACATGCTAAATTTTACACATAATTTTGGGCGGATTTATTTTGGTTACTTAACTGCATAGCAAATTCTGAATATTCCTAAAATGATACATTTTAAAATTAAAAAGATTCTATTATTCCAGGTCTGTAATATAATTTACCAATATTTGATCCAAATAGTAATAGCCTCAAAAAGCCATACAAATTAACCAGAAGCATTGATCTGAGAAGAAGGCTGGTCAACAGATGGCCACAAATTAATTAATGTTACTACTAATAAAGCATGCTGAGGGCACAAGCACAGGGTATGTGTTCATCATAGCAATAATTGCTCATTACTGCATGGAGGTGTCAATACAGATTGCCAGTTTGCTAAACTATGCATCTTAGATCCAATATGTTGTACTCAAGTTGATTCTGTCAGAAAAGTGTCACTGTATGTTGCCCTCTGTATACATCACAAGAAGAAAATCTCTGTAAAGACATCCAAAGCTTTGTAATATTCATGTGGTGAACCCATGAATTCAGTTGTACACTTGGTTAACTTTACCCTGGATCTATAATCACAGATCGGGTTTATAATACTTGCAACTCTTATGTGAACAAGTGATTTCTACAGTGACATATACTGTACACAGTACATTCTGCAGTAAGGTTGCACTGAACCTGTGTCTACCGCAGGCTAAGTGCACTCAGCTTTAGAAGTTACATTTCCAGATACAACATCCAGAATGCTATACTCCACAGAAGAATACACAGGATCATAGCTAAAGTGTATGCAAGCCCTAATAAATAACTTTTATTGAGTCCCATTTGATCTATTAAAGTATAAAAAAAATTCCCATGTTGTTCAGGCAGCTAGACGCTGGACAAATCTTCACTGCAGGGATGCCTATCCTCTTACCGTCTCTGAATGTTTGACATTGCAATGGTTATTAGCTTTGGGTTTTCAGGCAGAAGAGCAGTACAGATGGTCCAATGGAGACTCCTTCCTCCTCCTCCTTTGAGAACAATTCTTTCACTGATTAGACTGCCTGTAACAGGATTTGTGAATGAAAAAGAGTTTGACCAGATCAGTTACAAGTATCTCTCCCCAATTCGCTGATCAAGTGACAGGCAGCATAATCACTGAAAAAAACTTCTCAATGGGGGAGAGGACAGAAGGAGTTTGATCACAAGAGAAAAAGAGATCAAGTAAAAAATGCTTCTTTCTGCTTACAGCAGACTGATTACATCATCTCTGTCAAAGAAAAGTTACTGACTGGAGCTCAAAGACTGCTTTCTAAATTATAAAAGAGCTTTTTGGAAAAATTACAGTTACTGCTTATGGAGACACGTTAGGAATGTATTTATACAGACTTGTAACGTTATTGAAAGGAAAGTTTGTGTCTCACTCTTACTTCATTCCATGAAGTAAATTATATACGAATAAAAATGGTGAATCGAAAGGCCTGAAAATATTCATACATTCACACATCTTCATATAATGGATGTGAACTGAGGTATAGAGGCACCACCACAAGAATAACATAGGAAGCCAACAGTAACGCAATCTCTTATCATGCACCCCACAAATAGTGCTTTATTATGATCATAATTAGCACTAAAGCTATGAGATTCCAGTGTGGTATACAATATGTCTTTTTGGTAAATGGAGGTAGATGAAATGTGGCCCAAGAAGGGTGTAAGCAGCCATTTTTTAGATTACAAGGCCACTGCATCTTACCTGTACTGGATATTTCTGGCTTCCATACATGACATATTGAGGCGCCAAGCTGTAAAGCATGTAGTTTGTGTGCAGGACAATCAACAAGAGGATCATACAGAGGAACAGAAGAGCTTGGGGTCTTGTTCGTCCTCTTCTAATCTTGTACAGCTATTAACATGAAACAAGACAATTAAAATAAAGACTATTTGTTGCCATGTATCCATTTAATTGTTTGCTACTATATTTTTCCTTCAGATAATTCTTCAAAAGGTCATTTTCTAAAACAGTGAGGATAACCGCACAATAGAATCTTGTTAGAATCTTGTTCTCTCTTAGAATATTGGAGACGTATTAGGAATATTGCTCTGTACATCATGTAAAACAAGACTGCTGCATACAGAAAAAGATGCTTTCTCATGAATAATAACGTGTGTGTGTGTTATATGGAAGGATGTTATTAATTATTAACAAAAACACAACAAAAATGCAAGGATATGCAGTTAGATTATTTTTTTTTGTAATCAACTCGAATATGAATCTATTTCAACCAAGCTAATGTTGATGGATAACAACTGCTGATGCTCTAAGCAACCAGAGTCCTTGCTGCTTGAAGAAACCGCCTAGAGACCATGAACCATATTGCAACAGACTTAATTTTCCTGCTTTCATATGCAGGGGCAGAGAGGAGATGTAAAACAGAACACTGTATACCATTTAACTCCCCCTTGTATTTGTATATTCCGTCTAAATATTTTACTATTCCCTCTATCTTACGTACAAATACAATTTTTAATGTTTAAAAAGAAATATTGATTTTTAAACAATTTGGGAATTCATATTTTTACATTTTTTAACCTTTCATTTTGGAAATTTGCAAGAGGTTTGAAGAAGCAAAGGCAAAAGAATAAAGTAGTTGCAAAGGTTAACGAGATTTTAAAGGTTCAGTTTTTTTTTTTTCAAAACAACAAACGTGTCATACTTACCTGCTCTGTGCAATGGTTTTGCAGAGAGCAGCCTCGAGCCTCTTCTTCTCGGGTCCACTGTCGACACTCCTGGCTCCTTGGTTATGATTAATCACGAGATTGTGTGGAAAGCGTTAACAGGTCCTGTATTCATGTCCTGGTGTTTTGTGTGTCCTATGGATCAATAAATACACACTATATTCATTTATCCTCCGGTGTGCGGCTGACCCTTCTTCCTCTCCCTTGACCAGTGCCTGCTTGCTATGGGGGCTCTGGTGCATGCTTGCTTTGAGCCCCGCTCTTTGCATGCATAAGATGCAGAGCTGCGGCTCCCACTCTCTCCTCATTGGATCACTGCCTGTGATTGACAGCAGTGTAAGCAAATGCTCCCCAGGAGAGTGCTGCGCTACCCCCTAGTGATCCAAAACAATACACTTATACACACCCTCCTGAGCATCAAACCCAATGTATAATAGAATAAATATGTGAAAAATATAGTCAATACTAAACAATAACAAAAAAAAAAAAACACACCTGTCTGAGACACTTAATCCAAATAAGTGAAAACACATAAAAAATAAACCAAAATCAAGTAGCAATAAACACCTGGCCAGCCTATAATAAACACCTGGCTGAGCTGAAGAATATAGTGGAAAAAACATAAAAAATAGTAAAATATGTGAAACGAAAAAACAGAAATAAAAACACGATCTTCACGCAATATTCACAAAAAGTGCGAATTTAAGAAAAAAAAAAGTTATAAAAAATTCCTGAAGAAGCTATGATTGGCGATTGGTGGTTCGCTGTGTCCCTCGGACACAGCGGATCACCGATCAATGGAAAGAGCCGAAGATGTTAGCTCGGTCATGTGATCAGCTGTGTCCAATCACAGCTGATCGCATGTAAATAGGGAAATGCCGGTTATCGGCATTTCTCTCCTCACGAGCTGTCAAGCTGACAGCTCGTGAGGAGAGGAGAGCCAGTAATCGGCATTCCTCAAAGGGGACATGTACATTGATCATCAGGGCACTGATGATCAGTGTGCCCTGATGATCAGTGTAGCCCCAGCAATACCACCTGTCAGTGTCCATCAATGCCAGCTGTCAGTGCTCATCAATGCCACCTGCCAGTGCCACATCAATGCCACCTGTCAGTGCCACATCAATGCCACATATCAGTGCCTACCAGTGCACATCAATGCCACATGTCAGTGCCCATCTGAGCTGCCTTTCAGTGTCACCTATCAATGCCAGTCAGTGCCATCTATCAGTGCGCATCAGTGCTGCCCATCAGTGCCACCTAGTAGTGCCATACAGTATATGAGTACTGCCTTTCAGTGCCCATCAGTGATGCCTGTCAATGCCCATCAGTGCCACCTACCAGTGCCTCCTCATCAGTGCCTATCAGTGCCCATCAATGCCACCTATCAGTGCCCATCACTGCAGCCTCATTAGCGCACATCAGTGAAGGAGAAAAATCACTTATTTACAAAATTTTATAAGAAAAACTAAGAAAAATTTTTTTTTTCAAAATTATCAGTTTTGGCTTGTTTAGCAAAAAATAAAAAACCCCGAGGTGATTAAGTACCACCAAAAGAAAGCTCTGTCTACAAAAAAATAATAAAAATGTCATATGTGTACAGTGTTGCATGACCGCGCGCAATGGTCATTCAAAGTGTGACAGCGCTGAAAGCTGAAAATTGGCCTGGGCAGGAAGGGGGTATAAGTGCCCTGTAGGCAAGTGATTAAATGTTGGAAGAAAGACTGTTATATCACCTTTGGACTGCATTTTGCACTTTATTTACTGTTTTTGTTGTTTTTTTACACTTTATTCTTCAGCTCAGCCGGGTGTTTATTGTAGGTGGGCCAGGTGTTTATTGCTACTTGATTTTGGTTTTATTTTTGGTATATGTTTCACTTATTTTGATTTAGTGGCTCAACCCGTTTTTTTTTTTTTTTTAATTTACTATTGACTTGCTTTGTTTCACAGATTTATTCTATAATATATTGGGTTTGATGCTCAGGAGGGTGTTTATGATTAGTGCATTTTTTGGGTCACTAGGAGGCAGCACATCACTATTCTTGGGGAGTTTTATTAATGTGGGAAAACATTTAGGCGCTAGCAGCAGCTTATCATTTATTAGTGGCAGCGCATGAGTATTATATCCTTATTAGTGTAAGCCAATGGCTTCCGCTGTTGTCTCAGCCAATGAGGAAAGAGAGACTCTTGTGCACATCACTGGATCAAGAGGGGGCTCAGGTGAGTATTTGGGGGGTTGTAGGGGGAACAGCACAAAGCAGGTCTTTTTTTTACCTTTACAAGCATTTTAAAGGTACTTTACCTTAATGAATTCTCTGCATTAAGTTAAAAAACCTTTAAATGTGCAGCCTCCCCCCCCAAATAGTTACCTGAGCCCGATGTCGATCCAGCACTGTGCAGAAGAGCAGCATCACTGCTCTCTCTCCTCACTGGCACAGACACCGCAGGGGGGAGCCATTGGCTCAAGCTGCTGTCAATCACAGCCCTTTAGAAGGGAGTGGGGGGGGGGGGGGGCAGGGCTGAACCACACAGTGTGTGTCTATGGTCAAAAAGAGGTGGCTCAGGTGTGAGCCTGTACGAGTGCCCTCACAGCAAGTACCTTGCTATGGTGGCACTCCAGGTGCAGCCAGAAGCACAGGATCCCAGAAGAGAAGGATGGGGGCTGGACTGTGCAAAACCATTACACAGAGCAGGTAAATATATGTTTGCTATTTTACTTAAAAAAAAAAAAAAATATATATATATATATATATATATATATAACTGAACCTTTACAATCACTTTAATAGATATGCAAAGGTATAATACATTCCTCTGTTATCATAACTTTATCTTAGTTGCCCCAAATTATATGTAAAAGAAAAAAAAAAAAAAAAAAGGACAAAAACAAACTTTTTAACTTCATAGTGAAAAAGACCATCAGTGAGTGGGTAGGCTCTAGTAAAAAGACACTGGGAGTGAATTCCTAAGGAAGGATACACTGTTAACGATACGTAATGAATGTTCACTGAGCTTGAGGAGTTGTTGAGCTGTGTTCACTTCAATCCTCTAGTAATGTGCAAGAAAAAAACAAACAAACAAAAAAAAAAACAAAACTTTCCAGTAAATTCCATATCCTGGAGTGCCCTACAGGACACATATTCATTAGTCAAAGACCACGGATTATATGCTGCTACCGAATGATTGGACACTGGCAAAGCAGTGCAGGGAATGCCACCTCAGTGCACCCTCATATAATCCCACCTATTCCTTGGGATTCCAGTTCTGTAGCAAGAAATAAAAAGAGACAGGGTGAGGGTTCTCCCTTGGACCTGTAAATTCCAAGATATGGAATTTACAGGCAAGTCAAAATTCCCAATAGCTTTATCATACAATCCAGGACACAACCCCCCCCCCCCCAAAAAAAAAACAAGTGAGAAACAATAGCAAACAACAACAAATAGGCCCACGAGAAAATAGAGGTCAACTCTCAGATGACAGCTTGGAACACCTTGCAGACAAAGCTCGTATTAGTAGAGGCCTGGAGATTCACTATTTAAAACTTTGAGAATGTATGAACAGAAGACCAGGTGGAGGCTTTGCAGACCTACAAAACAGATGCTTGATGCTAAAAGGGCCAAGAAACAACAGATGTTATGGAGTGGGAGGCAAATAGATGATAGGGAAGACGAGGTCCTTTCCTTGAGGACATAAGCTGTGGAAATGAGCTAACTGAACCACCTAGCTATGGTGGAAGGGGAAGCAGGGTGAGCCTTTTTTGGTCCTTCAGGGAGTACAAAAAAAAGGGAAAAAGTTTTTTGGAAAGAAGATGTTACAGCTAGGCAAACCCTAACTGCCCTGACCACATCTGGACTAAGAGGTGAAAGTCTCTTTGTTATACATCGGGGCAGGACAGAGGGAAGGGAGGATACTCTACTCATTGAGGCAAAAGGAAAAGACCACCTTTGGAAGAAAGGAGGGTTTGGCTCTCAAGACCACTTTATGAACAATAAGAAAAGGTTTCTTTACAACAAAGGGCCACCAACAACCTCAGGCTAACACTACTTGGCAAGAGTCTGAGTATGTCTGTGTGAAAGGTTCTCCTGGACCAATATGGGACAAAAAGGATCACTGGAATCTGTTTCCCCTCTATCTTGCAGAGCAGTCAAGGGAGAAACTTCCTTAGAGGCAATGCATACACCAAGCTAAATAGGGTATGAAGAACCATCAGGGCATCTCCTGGAAAGCCAAGGGGGACCCTGGATCTGGTCAAAAACCTGTTCAGATTCTTGTTGAATCTGGAGGCCATGATGTTCCCATCTGGTATTCCTCATTTCTGATAGAGCATTAGAAGATCCTGAAAGGACCACTCTACTTTGTTCAGGCATTGGCGACTCAGGAAGTCTACCTGACAGTTTTCCACTCCTGGTATACAGATGGCTGAGAGTGCTGAAACGTCATACTGCACACAATCAGAGAATCAGACTTGCCTCCTTCAGAGCTGCCTGACTTTTGGTTCTACTTTGGTGGTTAATGTAGGCCACAGCCATGGCATTGTCCAACTGTACTCTTACTGGGTGATCATATAAGAGAGGGGTGCAGTGTAGGGGAGTCAATCTCATGGTCCTCCATTCAAGAATATTGAGGAACATTGACTGCTGTGGGAACAGTTAGGAAACTTTATATCCCAACGCAGCCAAACAGGCTGGTGTCTGTCGTTACCACATCCCAGAGAGAAAGGAGAAACGATTTCCTGGATTCTAGGGCTAAGTTGGAAATTCTCTGTGCCAAGGTGATTTTTGCCTGGCTATACAGAAGTAGTAGATGATCCAGAGAAGGGAACGGTTTGTCTTAGATCATGAGACTGTTGAGCTGTAAAAGACCTGAGTGGAACTGAAAGGGAACTGCCTTGAAGGAGGCAATCATGAGGCTCAGAACCCTGATGAAGAAATGAGTCAAGAAATGCCTGGTTGATCTGAGAGTCTGACAAATAGAACTAAGAGAAACAATCTTTTTCTGGGGAATGACATATTTGATCTGGTCCATGTCTAAAATCAATCCCAGATACTCTAGGCAATGGGAAAGCTGGAGGGCAGACTTTTTTTCAGCAGCAGGTCGTCTAGGCATCCCATGACTAGGATGCCACAAGATCTTACCAAGGCCAGGAGAGAAGCAAGAACCTTTGTGAAGACTTTTGGTGAAGGAAGCCTTAAAGGGAAAGCGAGAATTTAAACGTGTTGGTCTCAAACAGCAAAGCATAGAAAGCATTGGTGAGTGGGAAAGATGGGAACGTGAAGATAAGCATCATGGATGTTCACTTATACCAGAAATTACCCTGATCTGAGAGAAGCAATGACAGATCTTGTGGACTCAAGGCAAAATTTGTGGACACACAAATCCTGTTCAAGAATTTTAAGTTTAAAATGGGGTGATGCCTCAGTACAGTTTTGAGACCGCAAATAAGTTTGTTTACTTTTTTTCTGCAGGATTATCACCTCCTTGTACCTGAAGTTAATTCAGGACAGCCTGTAAGTCTTTAAGGTGGCAATAACAGAGAGTCTATTCTGTAGCTCCTGGAAAGCACAGATTGGACCCAGAGGTTTGGGATGTCTCTGATCCTGACTGGCAAGAAGGCCAACAGATGTCCCTCCCCACTGAGGAGTGAAGGTACCCGTTCATTGTGAAGAGGGTTTCTGGGTATGCTTGGAGAGTTTTGGAGTCAAAGGCTTGCAACAATAGGATAGAATCGCCTTTTGACTTAAGAGGAGGATGCCTGGGAGAAGTGAAAGAACCCCTAGGCTTTCTCCCAGTACTTTCTCAACAAATGTATCAACCTATTCGCCACACAGGCATTCACCATTCAAAGGCATGTATAAAAGACACCTTTTACAAGCAGGCTCAGTGGGCCAAGCCTTAAACCACAAAATTCTGTGTATGTGCAAAGAAAGCAGTGTCATCCTAGAGAATGACATTCTCCAGGGCATGAGCAGAAAATAGCAATGACAAAGAATGAGCTGCAATTGTTCTAGAAGAACAGGGTCTTCTAACACAAAATCGAGTTCTCTGCTCATTTGTCCAGCAAAGTTAGCTACAGTAAGACAAAATGCACATAACCACAATGGCCGGTTGTAAGGCAGAACAATGAAAGCAAGGGATGCCTTCAAAAAGGTTTTAAAGTTCCTGTTGACTGAATCTTTAAAGGTTGAAATATCTTCAATAGGAATAGTGAGACACTACCAAATAAGACCATTTTTTTTATAAATCTATTTTATACAGGATATAATGGTTTTGGAGGAATGACTATGTTCTCAAAATTTGGCCAACCCTCAAGTAAGGCACTTGCATGTGCTAAGAGAAGTTTATTTCAGATTTCGCCAGCTTAGTTCCCATAGGAGCTTGTTGTGGCTGTGGAACTTCCAGTTCTGTTAGACAGACTAGTACGCACTGCATCAAGGGAGCTCACAGTAGAAAGCATATGGCGTGAAGCCTTAGCTTATGTCTCATAAAATGCAAAGGGTGAACATTTCTCTGCAGGAACCTCTTCTCATCCATCCCACCCTGCTCAATATCTTCTTTGAAGAGATTAGAAAGATCAGTCATACTCCTGAATAGATTCAGTTGGTGGAGAGACAAAACAGCGCTTTTGGGATGTGTATGACACGCTGCGTCTAATTACACTTGTTGCACCACTGATGTGGGGTCTAGGTACGGTTCCCAAAATAAAGATTGAGAGTAACCAATCTGGAAACTGCTCATGAAAAAAAAATAAAAAGGACTGGTGTAGAAACTTGGGAGAAGGCCATAATGGACATTGGCAAAAAATTGTGAGGGTGGGATTTTATAAGGAAGCACTTGCAGATGTTCCCAGCAAAGCTTTTCCAGTATCCAATTAAGTGAATGCAGCAGTATATAACCCATGGTCTATGACTACTGATCCTGTGTCCTATATTGTACATTTCAAAGTTCATCTTTTATCCCGATTTCAAATAGGTTCACCTTATTTGAAAAGCTCAGTGAACATACACATTCTAAGTGAACATCTGCACAAATTTAGTAAACCTATACCACTGACTCAATTTTTGCTACAAAATAAACAGAAAAATGATAAGGGTTTAAAGAAATAGGTGAAAAGAAAAAATAAATTAGAAAGGAATGTAAAAAGGAGAAAGAAAATGTCCTCAAATCCTCAACAAATGGGATTCAACCACTGAGTGTCTGCGTAGGGTTAGTTGAATGGATCAGAATTTAAAACATGTATCAGCCCATTTAGATTACGTAGGTATTTAAGAAGCATTTCAGTATATAGGCATTATGAGGGAGGTCAAACTTCCTATATACTTGGCATCATTCTGAAAAATTAGAATACCTAAGTGACCTTTTGGATTAGCAAGATTTGCAAATGTTTAATATGGACATCTAAAAAGAGCATTCATCTAGTAAAACCCTCAAATACTGAGACAAGAATAATGTATGTTAGAGTAATTTCAACTAAGCATTTCACAGCAAAAAATCAAAAGAAACCATTTATAATAGTTATTAGATAATATTATATAAACCAGTGAAAACATTAAACTGTAGAGTAGAAGTGTAAAAAAAATAAACAGAAGGTGACAAAGAGGTAAAGAAAAACACTGTCCTAGATTCCCACTCCCTGAGAATGATCATTAACATCAATGTTTCCATTACCTCTAGTACTTTCCCTGCTCTCCCAAACCTATACAACACATTGGAAAAAGATCTAGACATGACAATATTTCAAGATATCTAACAGGAGATATGGTCCATCCAATTGGGAGGCTCTTACTTCACAGCAGCAATAGAAACTGATCACAAACGAGGTGGTAGCTACTGCTTGCACAACTGTCCCAATAATACTTTAGGTTCTCACAGTATGTTTTTGAGGCTTCAAGGCCCACAGAATCTGAAAATACATTTGAAGGGGCTAAGCAATTTTAACTCCTTTAGGCCAAGCTATCATGAAAAAAAAAAAAATGTAAAGGTCCTTCTAAACAAAACAAAACAACAAAACAAAACATAACAAAAACACTCCCACTAAATTGTGCATACAAACAATTTCACTGAAACAAAAAAGACATTTTACAAAACTTGCAAGACTCCAGAAATTTTCCTTGAAAAAAAAAAAAAACTATAAAAAAAAATCCTATAATGAAAAAATGTGAGCCATCTTTAAAGGACAAACAAAATCTCTCGTCTAGAAAATATGGGCTATTACAGTCACACATTATCTACCTACTAGTCTCTCCTTGTTTTTAGTCTGAGATATTTATACAGCACTGAAACTGAATAACAATCTATCCATTAAGGTGGTCCACCTCATCCTTCTCACCCCCCCAGGACATCTCTTTTTTTTTCCTCCCATATTGTCTCTCACTGTTCTCCTGTCTTGTCTTCTCTTTTTTTTTTTTTCTTTTCTACACATCCTTACCTACTCCAACCATAGTTACAAAGCAGGTCAGGCTAAGAAGAGACACTAGTCCATCTAGCTTAACCAATTAAAAACAAACACACACACACCAATAAAAAACTGCCATAAATACCATCCTATACCCACACTTGATCCAAAGGAAGGCAAAAAACCCCAATAAAGCCTTCATCAATTCGCTCCAGTGGGTGATATTATTCCTTCCTGATCCCCCATGAGGCAATTGGATATTCCCTGGATCAACTACCCTTATTGTTATTACTTCTAATTATTAATATCCAGTTATACAGTATATTGTGCATTTAGTAATGCATCCAGCTCTTTTTTAAAACAATCTAAACCTATTTTTTTAAACAAACTATTTAATAATCCCTTCTTTGCTTTGACTTTTAAAACATCCTAAATAACATTATCATTACAACTCAATCTCTTCCTAAGGCACTATGTCACCATTTACACTTTTTCCACTCGCTTTCTGTATTTTACAGATATCTACAAACACTGCTTTTGTGCCCCAAATATAATTAAAAAACTAATGCAGCTGAAATCACATTGACCTAACTTACTTGAACAAGCCATATGGAATAATAAGTGGCAGTTAAAACTGAACTAAACCAATTGACTTACAGTTTAAAAAAAACAATTAATTCCCAGCATGGTCCGGGAATGTAACTGTCACATTTGCTTGTGCTCTCAACCAAACTGACAAACCATCAAATGATTAGTGTCATAACTGATTACATGTGCAGTATCATAATAGTTGAAGATCAAACAGAGGCTAAGATGGCAGATTCCTTTGCTGAAAACGATAGGAGGGTTTAGGTCCGCTTTAAGTAATAAGTGGCAACTTTATAAACTTCTCTGGACTTCTCGATTCTCTATAAGAGCAAGCTGCCAAAGACAGGCAGCTGACAGGAGTGGTACACAACAGACAGGCTGCTATTTGACAGCCAATCATTGTCTCCATAATACATCCCTAAAAATGCTCCTATGTTACTATAAATTTAACAAGGGTCAAATGTTTTTCAAAAATAGTAAAAGCAAATTTACCAATGTGGATTACTACACTCAACTTAAAGCGTGAACACACTTTGGTGGCAGAATATTTTACTTTTTATAATTTATCATAGCCAAATGTCACATATCTGGACCAAATGACATAAAGCAAATATGAATTACTGTAATGTTTTGTTTTTTTTCAAAACGTGTAAACAATTTACCCTTATCCAAAAGAACCATACTCCCATATGTCGGATGCCAGCCATAGAAGTAAAGACAAAATACATGATAATGACTGTGATTAACACATAGTCAAGTGGGAAAACCTGAAAGAAAAACAATGATGTCAGGAGAAATCTTTCCAAAGAGGCACAGACAATTAAAAACATTTTTCATCAGTGCAATAGGAAAAGGATAGGACTATTTTCTATCCTGACAACTAGACCCGATGAAGCAATCTGTATTGTCTACTTACAAAAGCAATACCAGCTGCAGCAGTTTAAGACTTCAAAGCAAAGTTATCAGTACCCAAATTTTGCTAAAAATTATTTATGTCCATGAACGATAGCTTTTGAGACTCCCAGTCTGCCTGTAGATTTCACTAACAATGATGGTGGGCTTAACATGCAGTGGCTTTCAGTACATTCTTGGAAGGTTTTCCTGCAGCAAAAATATTTTGCTGACATATGGGGCTGAGGAGAAGACACTGGGGATGGGCCTGAAATCTCACAATCGGATAATCCTAATGTGTTGATTTCCTAGCAGAACTGCATTTACTGTATGTATACAGTAAATAGAAGTCTTAAATTGCTGCAGCAGTCAGAAGTGTGTGTGTTAATATCTACCTATATATTTATTTTTCTGCAATGTAGTCAGTTTGCTGGGCTAGCAGAGGGGTTAATGAGCCAAGCTGAAGCAGATCTTAGTACTCCAGGCTCTATAAAACTCCTAATCTGCCTAGTGAGAAGCCTCCACTATCAAAATCCAATAGCGGGGAGAATTACTCAATCTACTGCACCTCACTTGTGTAAATTTGGAATTTACATGTATAGCCAGCATTAGCCAGTGTGGCTAGAAGTTTTGATCTTGCTCTCAGGTAGGTGCCTGGGCAGCAATAGTTTGCCACAGGACAGTTATGCAAGCCAAAGTTTATACAATTTTCTTTCCTTCCACTAACAGTGTTGATGGGGGAATCTCTCCCACAGCTTTATAGTATTCTGCCAGCGGGGAGCCTCCCCTGCAAGCAGAACACATTGATCACTGCTAGCAGCTACAGCATGCAAAATATCTGACAGGCTGGTTGTACTGAAGTTGATCAATGGATTGATTTCAGTAAAACCAGCCTGCCCGTAGATGGATCAAATTTCACCTCAGTTTCTCCTGAACCAGCAGAGATTCAATCCATGTATGGCTGGCTTTAGTCAGGGATCAGTGTGTTGCCACTTTGGGCAATTTACTAATTTCTGATTTTGTTTGGCTGTTATGATGCCTGTACATCTTGGAAATAGACTTTGTAAATAGACTGTATGTGTGGTTTTTACCAAGACCTGTTGTCTTGTTGTGCCTATTAATTGAGCTGCAGACTCATTCAGCAAAGTACGTGCACCCCGCAGCTGAGCTAACCCCTCATATATTACACACAAAACCATACATCTATATAAATAAAATATATACACATCACTACATTAATGTAATGTTTGCTCCACAATATACTACAATTAGTGCAGACTTGTCAGGTCTGAAGCATTTTGTAATAATGGTTATAGCATACATTAAATTAATAGTGAATTCTAAAACATACAGTACAGTAATACTCATTGTGATTCACAATCTATCTTCAAACATCCTGCACCAATTCATTAAAATAGTCCTGCTTTTATAATTGGCCTTTATAAGAGACTCTCAACAAAACTTCTACTCACCCTCTGCAGAACTGGGAGAAGTAGATTCAATGGATTTGTTATGTTTGTACCAAAGATTATAAATCCTGATTCAATGCCGGCAGAGTGAAGAGCTTTATCAAGACTACCAAAAGAGGATAGAAATGATTAGTACATTAACATTCATTTTTAACAAGTCACAAAATTACAAAGTAATATAAAGCTTCAAGTGGGGATACCCTTGATGATATATTCTCAGATTATCTTGCATATGTTTTGCAATAGCTGTCCAATATATGGCCCAGAAAACTGCATAATTTTATCCAATTTATCTGGTGTTAAAGGCAAATTTAAAATAAATAAATAAATAAATAATAAATGCCCATTTTTTGCAGGTAAAAAAAATGTGCATTTACAATTTTTTTGGAGCTTGGAAAGCATTGGACAGGAGATCAGCAAATCACTGGTGCTATGCAGGACTCCTGCAAAGTGTCAGTGTATCTGCTTGCCCTACATCCCGTACTGGCAGATACAGTTTGACAGAAAGACTCAATGAACAACCCACAGTGCTGAATGACGGGGTCTTATGGGCAGAGCCAAGGCTCTTTTCAAAAAGCGACAGCTAGTACGTGGAACTTCTCCCCGTACTGCTGTCACAGGGAGAGGGGCGAGATTGAGCAGCAGTGAGAACATGTTACATGTTCCACCCTAAAGGTGAACTTATCCTTTAAATGGGTGATGAGCTAGCCACCCCAATGTTTCAGGATAGTGCAAAAGCATCTTAAAATCTGTTAAAAATGATTAACCTTTTGAACACAATCTAATGCCAGGCTTAGAATATTACTGTAATCCATGTTTTTCCAAGTCAAAGGCTGCATTATGCTCAAGAAAACCAAGTAGCTTAGAGTCCTTCAGCTTGCCTTCACTGAAAGTCATCGCAACCTTACACTTGGCTTTTCTGACAAAGAGATCATAGGAGTTTCCAAACACGAGTTTACAAACTATGATATGTTATATATATACACACTATATTGCCAAAGATATTGGGACACCTGCCTTTACACGCACATGTACTTTAATGGCATCCCAGTCTTAGTCCGTAGGGTTCAATATTGAGTTGGCCCACACTTTGCACCTATAAGACCTTCAACTCTTCTGGGAAGGCTATCCACAAGGTTTAGGAGTGTGTCTATGGAATGTTTGAGCATTCTTCCAGAAGTTCATTTGTGAGGTCAGGCACTGATATCGAATGAGAAGGCCTGGCTCTCAGTCTTCGCCGCTCTAATTCATCCCAAAGGTGTGCTATCGGGTTGAGGTCAGGACTCTGTGCAGGCCAGTCAAGTTCCTCCACCCCAAATTCGCTCATCTATGTCTTTATGGACCTTGCTTTGTGCACTGGTGCGCAGTCATGTTGGTACAGGAAGGGAACATCCCCAAACTGTTTCCACAAAGTTGGGAGCATGAAATTGTCTAAAATGTCTTGGTATGCTGATGCCTTAAGAGTTCCCTTTACTGGAACTAAGGGGCCAAGCCCAACCCCTGAAAAACAAACCCACATCATAATACCTTCACCAGACTTTACACTTGGCACAATGCAGTCAGGCATGTACCGTTCTCCTGGCAACCACCAAACCCAGACATGTCCATCAGATTGCCAGACAGAGAAGTGTGATTCGTCACTCCAGAGAACACATCTCCACTGCTTTAGAGTCCAGTGGCAGCATGCTTTACACCACTGCATCCGACGCTTTGCATTGCACTTGGTGATGTAAGGCTTGAATGCAGCTGCTCGGCCATAGAAACCCATTCCATGAACCACTCTACACAGTGTTGTAGTGCTAATCTGAAGGCTACACGAAGTTTGGAGGTCTTTAGGTATTGACTAAGCAGACCGTTGGCGACTTCTGTACACTGTGTGCTTCAGCATGAGTTTCTGTTGTTCCCAGTTGTTTCCACTTTGTTATAATATCACTAACAGTTGACCGGGGAATATTTAGTAGCAAGGTAAGTTCATGGATGGACTTTTTGCACAGGTAGCAACCTATCACAGTACCACGCTTGAATTCACTGAGCTCCTGAGAGCGACCCATTTTTTAACAAATGTTTGTAGAAGCAGTCTGCATGGCTAGGTGCTTGACTTTATACACCTGTGGCCATGGAGGTGATTGGAACACCAGAATCCAATGATTTGGAGGGGTGTCCCAATACTTTTGGCAATATAGTGTATATATATATATTTTTTGGAAAACGAATAAACCCTGATGTACTGACTGTCTCCTCTCATTTTTCGAGACCCTAAAGTGCCATGACAGTACAAATACCCCCCAATATGACTCAACTTTTTTTGGTAGACAGTCCAAGGTGTTTAGGAAGAGGCATGGTGACTTTTTAAAGTTATAATTTTTGTTCAGTTTTTTTGGAAAATGAAGAAAATACATGTTTTTCACAAAGCTGTCATTTTAACGTTAAAAGTTATTTCTCACAAACAGCATAGGCATATGTACAACTGCATCTCAAAACACATTCTGCTACTCCTCCCTGAGTATAGTGATAACATTTTTTTTGTTTTTTTCATATGGGTACTTCTGGGTTGCAAGCAGCACAAATTAGGTATCTACATTCCTGACTATCACATTTCTTTAATCCCTGAACTAACAGGACAGGAGAAATACCCACAAAATGACCTTATTTTGGAAAGCAAACACCCCAAAGTATTTTTTGAAAAGCATAGTGAGTCTTTTGAAGCGATCATTTTAAGTCACGTTTTTGACAAATGCAGGAAAGAAAATGAAAATGTAATTTTTAACACAAACAGTAAGCATATGCATACTTAGAATTACAACTCAAAACACATTCTGATAGTCCTCTCAAGTATAGTGATACCACATGTGAGACTTTTTCACAGCCTAGGCATTCTAAGGGCATAAATTACATATCTAATTTCCCGACTACCACTCACATTTTTGGAGGCCCTGGAGCACCAGGACAGGGGAAACACAAAATGACTCCATTTTGGGAAGCCATCACCCCAAGATTTTTTTCGCTTTTACATATTGTCACTAGAGCAGTGCAGTGTCACTATGGTGACATTTTACTGCTGTGACTATTGATCACAGACAATGGCTGCACTGGCATACAGTGTCATCAGAGCAGCAGCCAATTTCTCTGATCAATACAGAGAGCAGTACAATGTCACTATAGTTTTTTTTTCTCTTACACTCTGCTTATTACACCCCCGATAACTGTAGTAAGCAATCAGTTTCCTGATTTTCCCAATTTTTGCCAATGGCTATGAAAGGCAGGCCTTTGTTTACAACTGTGATTGGTCACAGTGATCACATGGTACATTGGCACTGTACCCTGATCTGTAATTCTCTGTGTCCAAGGACACAGCGACTACAAGCTGCACTGCTGCATGCCCCGAGAGTGTGCATGAGAGGCTAGAGTGGAAGGATGTATCAATACATCCTCATAAATCAGCGAAGCTCCAGCAAAGCCGTATATATAGTGGACAGGCAGAAGGTGGTTAAATTTAAAAGAAAAACTGTAAAGTTGACTTGTATATAAGCATGTTTGCAAAATGCTGTTAAAGCTAAAGACAGCTAAAGAAAGTTGTAGCATAAAGAAATCATTATAAGAAAGCAAATATTAAAGTGGAAGTAAACCCAACAGTTTAACTGTTTCCAAAACAGGCCCAATCACACCATATATGCAGAAAAAATTATGGAAACTGACGCGCAGATTTCACTTGCAGGGACATCAGTTTACATTGGTTTTCATGCGTGCTCCAATGAGTTTTATACACGTTGCAGATTCCTGTGCAGAAAAAAAAAATCTGCATGTGATACTAGTGTTGGGGGGTGAACAGGGCACATACAGAATTAATTTTGTTGTGCCCTTGCAGAACGAGTGAAGAAAAACTGAAGTCTCTACACCATGGTGTGAACAAGCCTTTACACTTAAGGCATGTTGTGAATTATAACTGTCATAGTTACTTGTGCTCTCACCAAATTGCTCATGCTTGTGAACTGATCAAATGTGCAGTACCATGACAGATAAAACACAGGCTTCCTTGGATGTGAAAGATAGGAGGGTTTAGTTCCACTTTAACTAATAGTAAGAATAATAAAAATCATTTGCCTTTCAATTAATTTCAGGATATTACTGATATAGAGTATATAAAAGTAACTTATGAAAAGATTTTAATTTTCTAACACTGCTTGGTTGCCAAAGGGTGAAACTTTTTTCCCCCCTATAAGCCTTCTTGATTGAGCTTTGATAAATCTCTACTATTATATATCCAAGTCTAATGAAGCAGAAAGTTCTGAGCCTGTTGCTGTGTATATAAAAGGTTGATTTTCAAAATTTTCAAATGGATTAGCAACTTTTTGATAGCCGCAGGATACGTTCAGGTTAAAAATGCATAATCATGGCACATTAACTCAGGATGATATTTCCTGTCTGCCAAATGAGACTATAAAGAGCATTGCCACATACAATTTATGTTCATTATGATGGATAGGCCACACTAACCCTTTCAGTCCCAGAGGTACAGAAAATGCAGAAAAGCCTGTCAAGTGTGTATTTTAGTAACAGCCTGATTCTTTTCAGTGGATATTCGGTGATAAAAAAAATTGAGCAGAAAGTTCAAGCTTTCAAAATCACTACCCAGTTAATATGTAAAACTTAAAAAGTTTGAAATTAAACGACCATGTAAATTGTAAAGTTAATTTATTTTTGCCCTCGGTGGTTAATTATGTTGTGCTGAAATCAGTAAAACAACTGCATTCACCATTTTAATCACACAAATAAATGTATTAATACAAAATTTTAAACATGTTAGTAGGAATGTATAGCCAAGTCAATTTAAAAAAAAAAAACACAAAAAAACAAAAAACATGGGAACGCCGACAGAAATTTTTAACATATGGAACAATGTTGACTTATCATTTCTGCAGAATCCACTAATGTAATAGATGCTATATACAATATGGGTTTGCATTTCCAATTGTTTCTGTATTACGCTTTAAAAACAAAATGCAATGAGTTATACATTTTGAGGACATGCATACATTATGATGATGTAGATTGTGAGCCTGTAGTACATAAAAACCTTACAGAAAATTGTAGCGCAAATAGCTCAGTACATGCCAAAAAGCTGATACGGTCTTGATGTGAAGGAGTGGAAGGGCACAATTTTATTTTATGTACAATACATAACTGTAAGTAGTTCTTTTCACTTGACACTATTATCCGTTTTTTTTTTGCTTTATTTTTTATTTCAGCACAAGGTGGGGAAGGTAAAAATTTCAGTTACTGCTTTTTGGGTCTCCAACAGAGAGATGACAGCAGAAGTAGACAGGAATCGCTGGAATAATGATTTACAAAATTTGTCAATTTATTGGTTTTCCAAAATAGTTACAGAAAGTGAGAGGCTAAAGCTCTCTGAAAACAGAATGACCACTTTCAGAATGTTGACTGGAAGGCTCCTAGACTGACAAGCAACAGGCTGGCATCTATCGTGACAACCGTCCATGACTGTGAAAGAAGGTTTCCCTAAAAGGTTTCCCTATCTCCAGCGAGATATTGAATATCTACAAAGTCAGGGAGAGTTTGAACTTGAGGTGTAGATGCACTGAGTGGTCCAAGGACTGAGTCCATTAGACCCATGTGGTCAGAAGGTTCAGTTGCAACAGCCTTAATCGGATTCCTCAAAAGTAGATCGTTTAGGTATCCCACAACCTGGAACCCTTGAAATTGGTACAGAGCCAAAGCTGGGGCAGGCACCATGGTGAAAACCCAGGATGGCAAGAACAGGCCAAAGGGAAGGGCAACAAACATGTAATGCTGTTCGTCCACCACAAAACTCAAATAGTGTTGATAAGGCAGAAATAAGGGGATGGGAAGATAGGCATCTCAGAGGTCTACCGAGGCCAGAAAATCCTCCCGGTAGGAGGGAGGCAATGACTGACCCAACATTTTTCATTGAAAACTATTGAACCCATAGGGACAAGTTGAGATTCTTTGGAACCAAAATGGGCAGAACTGTTCCACTAGTTTCAGAACTGTAAAAAGGCTTGAATAGAAATTTTAAACTCACCTTTAGCCTGTAAGGCTGGCACCTGTTTCAACCTTCCAGTGCAAGAGAAGGAATGACTTTCCAGGCTACAGGACAGAGTTGGAGATCCACCATGTCAGGGAGATTTTTCTCCAGCTGGACAGATGTATAGGATGATCCAGGGAGTGGTTCTCCTTGTTCCACAAGGTGATTATGTTGAGTTGAAGTGACCTGCAGAGAAACTGTGCAAAGGGAAATGCCTCAATAGAGGCTACTATTAGGCCCAGAAGCCTCATGTAAAAACAAACTGAGGGGTGCTTTTGGATCTTAAGGTTCACATGTGGGATGTCAAAGAAATAATCTTTTCTGTAGATAGAAAGATTCATGCTGGAGCTGAGATTAGACCCAGGTATTTCAGAATGTGTGAGGGCTGGAGCACAGACTGGAAAGTTGATTAACTAGGCAAAGGTTTGAAGGAACAGAAGAATCCTTTGGACATTGGCAGACAAGGTTATGGGTGAGGCTTAGAAGAGCAAGACGTGGGCAAGCACTTTTTTGAACAATCGGGGTGCACAGGAGAGCTTGAATGGTAGCGCTATTGGAAACATTGGTCTCTCACAGCAAAATGCACAAAGTGTTCATGTGAGGGGTGTGTAGATGGGCATCTTGAATGTCTGCGGATGCCAAAAATTCCCTTGTCTGAGAGAAGCAATGACAGATCTTGGTGATTCCATACAAAATTTTGGTACCTGAAGAAATCTGTTTAGGAGATGCAATATTGGTAAGATGCCTTCATTTGATTTTGGGACTGTGACTGTGGGATTTGAATAAATGCTTTTCTGCTGAAGTGCTGGTATAACCACTCCTCGTGACTGAAGCTAGTGCAAAATGGCCAGTAAATATACTTGTTTTTGAGCTGATACTAATTGCTGGCAGATTAGAGAGTAGGAAGTAAGAAGGGGACAGAGATAAAAATTAAATTTTGCAACTATCTGAAATAAATTGGACAGAGAGACTTTTGGTTAGGTTTTTTTTTACCTTAATGCATAAAATTCATTTTTAACCTTCTGCCTTTATAACCACTTTAAAGATGGTGATTTATGAAGAGTGCAAGAGTAACCATATTCCAAAAATGTATGTATATGTGTACATATACTGTTTATATACTGTTTTGGTGTATAACAAGAAAATCTCATAAATATACTTACTTGGAAAGGAAAAGTGAAATTATCATCAGTAGGGCCACAAGGATAAAGAATATACCCCAAATAATCTGAAACATAAAAAAAGATATTAGTTACAGTACTACTGCATTAAAGTGTTTAAATTACATTTTGTTAATACCATACCAGTAAGAAAGAATTCTGAAATTGTTATTTTGTTATACTGTGAGATGTACATTTTCTGTCAAGTTTTCACATGTGAAAACAGTGTTTGCATATACACACAGATAACATGTGAGAAGAAATCAACACAAAACACAGAGCCATTCTATTTGAAAGAAAAGAAAAAGTTAAGGTGAAAATATACCAAAGTTGAAAAGGTAATATAAGAACAGAGATAATAAAAGATACTCTACTCAAGCATCTATATCACAGCCAATTATCTAACATTTTTTGCATATTTAAGCAAATCTTTGGTCACAGAATATGCTTTCATTTTATAACATCATCATTGAACAGCAATACAAACAATAGTGGTTTTTGACAATCTACTTTCATGTTGTAACTTTCCGAAATCCCTGCATGCTTTGCAGGTCCAACCCTGCTGCTTACTTTCAATTTATAAGGGCTATATACCCATGGTACCTTGCTGCCTACAAGCAATGATTCCTGTACTGACTCTACCTCCTGAAACTCCTCCTTGCAGTACTTCTGTAGTTAAGAAGGCAGGCTCTGTGAATTCTGTGACACAGCAGTGAAAACACAGTGGACACAGTGAACGCATTTCACAAAATTCAAGGAAGTAAATGTGCAAGGATCTTCACAAAGAAAATTTACAAACTGCAGCATTGTTCAGATTAACCATTTCAGCTCTGGAAGGTTTCACCACCTTCATGACCTGGCCATTTTTTGCTATACTGCACTGCGCTATTATAACTGGTAATTGAGAGGTCATGCAACACTGTACCCAAACAAAATGTATATCTTTTTTTTCACATAAATAGAGCTTTCTTTTGGTGCTCCCATCCCATACCCAACTGAAAAAAAAAACTCTTCATAAATTTTAGTGAAAATGTATTGTGCTACATGTTTGATAAAAAAAATCCAAAGAAATGTATATTGATTGGTTTGCGTGGTAAACGCTAGAGGTAAAATAAGTACTGAACAGGTCACCATTTTTGTCGGTAAATATATTTCTAAAGGTGCTATTGACATAAAAAAAAATTCACCACGTCAGTAACAACCCATGCAATCCACACATGCAAAGAAACCAAAATAAATAAGTTCAGAAATTAAGTTATGTGTAATAAAATGGAACACAGGGAAAAAGTATTGAACACATGAAGAAAAGGAGTTATGTAAAAAAGCATGGAAAACTAAGAAACCAGCTAAAAATGTATAATGAAGAAAGAAAAAAAAGGCCAGGTAATGATCTAACAACTATACATTAAAGTTCTCTTAGAACACTGGGATACATATTATAAGAACACATTGCTTTATTAAGCTTTAACTGAGCCAGTTCCTCTGCTATCTTCTAATTCCTAATCCTGAAAATAGAACCAATATGATCCTCCAACATGTTTTTGTTGGTGCAATTTATATATGTCAAGACTGAACACGAGTAATTGAAAATTGGGTGCAACATTTAGCAAACCATTTAAACATTTTAGCGATCCCATTGTATTTTTTCCTTTCCTCACTGATGTACCTAAAAAAGGATTTGCCTCCTTTCAAATCTAGGTTAAAGTCCAATTCCAGGAATTACACAAACATTAAACTTGAAGTCTCCCCCCCAAAAAAAAACACTGAGGGGGATGATACAAGGGTAAATGATGTAATTCCCAGTTTTGCTTTAATATTAAACAGGAGTTTGGCTGAGTAATATGCATCTTACGTTGCAGAATATAGGAATTTTTACCTATCTCTCCCAAATTGTATCTCTGTTCTGAATATAGCTTTAAGATGTCTGTTTTTCACCAAATATTTACACCTATTCAGAACACTCTTCCTCTACTGTATTTTGCAAATAAACACAGAGAATTCAAGTAGGCTGAGGACATTGGCTTAAGTGGGGAGCACAAGCTGTCACAGACCTGCAAAAACTCTGGGGTTAGCGGGTTTTCTCCTAAAGTATGACTCAAATGGTGGATTTGTTTCTTTATCATATGTCACAAATACTGCATGAAGGCAGAGTACCAGTTTGCATTCACCACTAAAAAACCACCTGCATAAAACTTAAAAGAAGTGTCTGTTGTGAATACAAAAAATTGAAAACTGCAGGAGCTATTTTATAAATTAAGTCAGAAAAAAAAGTGTGCTATTTCTATAAACAACAGGAGTGGAGTCGAGTAGCTAATTAGAGAGAATAAAAAAAATACAATTCTAGGTCACAGTTCACTATTTTAGGAAATGCACCATTAATGATCTATAGTTGCCTATAAAATCATGTTTAGAATCTATTGTTATCTACTGAATAAATTGGTGTATTTAAAAAATGCACTCCCTGTAAGAATTATCCATTTCTCCAAATGTATGATGGCTTATTTGCAATACATATGTTTTCATAGTAGAAAATGTAATTAGTTGCAAAAACGACCATCTTTGCTAACTTATATTTTTTACAGCAGGCGAAAGCAGTCTTTTTTAGTTTAGGTTATTGTCACTGTAGCTAGTTAAGACTTAATTGACAACGTGCATTTTTTAAATTGATTCCTTTCTATAGGTTTTAAATGATCTTTGAATGAAGCAGTATGCACTGGAGCTTGACTTTTTAGATTGACAATTCATATTATAACAGCATTTTAAGGCAATGAAAACATAGCTGCATGGTGATGAAGGGGAAAAAGTGAAACAAATTTGGCACTGTACAACCTGGTGAATTTATAAAGTCATATTCCAGCTAGAGGCTGGTTTTCACCTTTATTTGCACAGTTTCTGCTCGTTTCCAGTTTAAAAAATGCATTACACTTCCTCTCCACTAATAGCGAGCTTGGCCTCTATTTGGAAGGCAGCTGTTTAGAAGAGCATTTCTTTCTTATGAATAGATTCCAGCATGTACTACCACATCCACTAAAATTCTGAAATACCTATAAAAGTATTGCAAGTGCAATGCTTTCTATAATTATCTATAAGGATAACCTGTGACTGGGTGATACATGTCAGGGCCCATTTATAACAGTAAATATTTCTTCTTTACAGTTGTCTTCCAAATTGTGGATAAATAATCATGGTGGTGGTCCTATGAAAAACTAAAAGACAGTACTGGAGAAAATTGGAGATATGGTGAACTCTACAAGAGGGTAGGGGGGTTCAAATCTATAGAGCAGGGGTGGCCAACCTGCGGCTCTCCAGCTGCTGCAGGACTACAAGTTCCATCATGCCTCTGCAAGTCAGTAACTTCCCATCTTTGCAATGCCTCATGGGAAATGTAGTTCCACAACAGCTGGAGAGCCACAGGTTAGCCACCCCTGCTATAGAGGGTTGTCAACACATGTATGCAGCTTGCATGCATCACATTAATGGTCAACAGCAAGCTTTAAAAGCTTAAAAAAAATCTTTATTTAAATATATTCCTCAATAGCCACAAAGGTTATATATTCAATTTGTGTACACCATATGCCTTAGCAAACCCACATATTACCATGTAAAAAGCAGTGAAATCACTGTGCTGTGCAGAAAGAAGAGACCCAGCAGACCCACCTACTACAGACCGCCTGCATAAAATTACAGGAGGGGGAGGATACAAGATCAGTTACCCCACACAGATTGGTGCACAGCAGTGACCAATCTTTATTACAGAAACCTACTGTGTAAACAGAAAGTTTAATGCTTGCTTACTGCACAGATCTGTAAGAAATACGCAAACCACACCAAGGTTCAAGTAACAACACACATGCCTCTTGTATTAAGGCAATATTCGCTTATCCAAAATTTAACTGTAAGCAAATTTGGGGTGGATCAAAATAAAAGACCATTAAGGTAAGCCTCTCCCAAAGTCTGTACAGAGTGAGCAAACCAAACTTCAGCAGAGTGTGCACACTGAAAAGAATTATGCATTTACTGGAAAGAAAAATATAGACTGCTGTCACATAAGGACCACATGATCAAGCCCTATTGGATGCTGATGGACCCCTTCATGTTTTTATTTGAAGGTTTAAAAGTCAAATAAGCAGAATAAGTTACTCTACCTTACCTTAAATGGTCGCATGACAATACAACATTTTGTCCAGCAACTCTTTTCATGATACTCCAAATGTCTCTCTCTCCTTTTCAGTGTTTTGGCTTTTTCTTCAAGTTTGTACAAACTTTGCCTATCCTTGCTTGATAATGGTCTGCCATCCTTGCACTGAATTAAAGAATGAAGCAACATTATAATACAAACTAATGGAACAGATTATCTTAACCCACTTCTGTTTTACAGTTACAATCTTACCATGGGAAAATATCTGTCTTGTAAGGATCAAAGATGAAAGCCATAAAGCAACAAAGGCCTACCCTCCCCACCCCCCAGACTTTCAAGCAGTGGCCATATGTTATGACTGCTATGTACAGTGGGTGAAAAGACTAAGTTTGTCTACAAAAAAATATACTAGGCATGGCTAAAGTGTTAATTCATATGGATGAGTCAAAACATGTCATGCCATCATTGCAAGCAACCCTCCACAACTAGGTGATAAACAAGATAATTACATTTCCTTAGAGTATAAAACCTCCTCAGTAAAGACCATAATCACATAAAGGAAATACCACTGAGGACAACAATTTCAAATTGATTTTCATGTCTTCAGATGCTATCTTATTTAGCATGATAAACCTATAAATAAGATTAATCATAAATATATACGCTAAGACGTAACTTCCGGTATCCGAAGTGTCGCACTTCCGGTGCGGGACGCCATTTTCCTGGTTATCAGGAAGCTCAAACACATGTGTGCAGTTTGCCCATATAGGGACAGAAGAATCGCTGTACAAACACATGTAAGTTACCTTTTGTTATTTCTACAATTAAACCCTGGTTATTGGAAATACTACACTATGGAGGATCTCTGTTTTTGACTCACTATTTGTGAGAGAGAGTTTGCAGAGAATCGCTGGTGAGGATCCTATGAGGCACAGCAGTGGAGGTGTGGAGGAGGCCAAATAGGGGGAATATCTGAGAGGTACCAAACCAGGATTCTTGAGGATCCAAAGTGATCCTAAAGGCTTGTGGGCCCTTAGGGGTCACTGAAAGGAGGTGAGCGGGCATTGCAGCTGAAGTGGAAAGAGTGTGGTTTATTCACGAGTGGCACTTGATATATAAAGACACATTGCATGTATTTAAATATCACTTGGAATAGATTCGTTTGGATTTGGACATTGAACGTTGAATTAAGTTGAAGTGGCACCATCACATGATATTGATTTATATTGTTTTGAAGCGGCACTATCACATTATTTATATGTTTATTTAATTAATGCAATAGGAGTTTGTATTGATTTTGGGGATTTGGAATATACATATATGTAGTAAGTGGCATATGAGAACACTGAGAAGATTACAGTATTTATCACGAAGTCAATATATTGGATTACAATAGTTTGTGTATTTTTAGCGCTACACTAATTTATATTTATGATTTATCATTGAGCACTGTTTTAGGTATCAGTTTGAGTGTTAGCGGCTTTAAAGTAGGAGGGGATTCCATAGAAGCGCAGGAGGATTTCTAATAAGAATTTATTGCCTATAAATAAGATTGTCTTTCTATAGTAACAAACTATAATTATGTTCCTAAAAGATTCCATATAATGTCTTTAAAATAAGGTTCAAAGAACCCAACGAAACTGAAATGTGGTGACAAGCAATTTTACTGTTATTTCAGGGGAAGTATTCTCAAACTTGCATTTTTTTTTTTTTTTTAACAATTTAAGGTAGTCACATAGATAAATTAAAGAACAATGAAGACACTGAAAAAATTATTTGAGCTGTCAAATCTGACTTGCTTTTAAATTTACAAACTCCCAGACTATTCTCGTAAGGTTTGCATAACTACAACTGGAACATGTATGCAGGTCAAGTTGGAGTTCCCAATATGTATACTTGTTTAAAAAGGTATGAACACATTAAGTAGTAATTAGCAGTGTGTGATATCACTAAACACCGTTTTGTACCATCACATGCCGTATTTTGAGTACTTGTTACTTGGTTCTGCAATTTGTGAATTTTAATAAAGTAGGTGGTTAACAAAATGTAATGGTTTCTACAGAATTATCAGCACCAATATTGAAAGATGCAATGAAAGAGAATCCATGAAAGACACAAATTTCAGCAATACTGGTAGTTATACAGCACAATTAAGGCCTTTTAGCATAAAAGTTCCTTCTCAGAGGCTAATTGCTGTCATATAGGTTGTGGGACTGATGTTTCTTCACTTTGCTGAAGCACTGTTAATACACAGCTGTAGATGCCAAGCATTTCATAGGACTAGTGCCTTACCAAAAAAAAAAGGGATTAGTAATTGATTGTTCTATAGAACTTCAGGGGTTGAGCATACCACAGTTCCTGGATAAAGGTCAGGGTAAAAAATATCCTGATTTAGCTTTAACGTTTGCAATATATATTAATTTTATTATCCAAATGTCATTTTTGAAAGTTTGATTCTCAGCAGTAGTAGGAGGTGATGAAGGCGTTACAACTGACTGAGGAAACTAATGTATTCATTCCCTCACGGGAAGTATTCCATAGGAACTATTATAAAACCCAGGAACAAGGTGCATTTCTATCCCCACCCTAATTCTCACTGTCTGCAGCTCTTTAATCAGCCACTTACCACTTATTTTAAAGTCTGTTGTCAATTAAATAAAAAGGCAGACCATAGTATAAAATTGGAGAATGCCACATAGTTCTGTTCAATTAGAGTACAGTATGCACCCCTTTTGTAAATATAGGAGCAGAATAGCATAGAGAGGTGTGAAAAGCCTATGACCTGTGGGCTCTGAAGCCAGCAGAGCTATAGCAAGGAAGTCATAGTGAATCACTATGCTTGCCAAACGATTCCCAAAACTTTCACCCAGGATTCATACATATTTCCAATTTTATCAAATTAGAAAAATGCTTGAATCTTACATAAAGTGTATGACTGGAATGCTTGGATTGATGTTTGTAATAGACTTCCAGCAGACGTAATGAGTCAGTCAACAGCAAGTGGATTCAAAACATGCTTGGGACACATCTATATTCAGATAAAAAAAACTTAAAACACGCAGACACACACACAAATTTAAAAAAAACAAAAACAAAAAAAAAACCCAGCAGACTTGATGGACCACTTGGTCTTTTTCTGCTCTCACTCTTTTTTATGGGTGAAAATTATGTGAAAACATTTATAAACATGCCCCATAGTTTTGCAAATATGCATGCATTAACTAGTTTTAATTTGCAATTAGAAAAAAAAAATAACTTTGCTTTAATGGGCACCTATTCAAATGTCCTTAGTCTTGAAACGTACGAATGTACCAAATCAATAATCAGACATCAATATGAAAAAGGTAAAAGGAAAAAAAAAAAAAAAAAAAAAAAAAAGAAGAACTGGGAAACTACCCTGTCAAGGCTGTCACTATAAGTTTGTCTCTCGATTTGACATTGCGGATATAGCAAATCAGCAATCGCTCTGATCCAAAAATAAATACTACTTTCATCACAAGATACATGACAAGAAGCAGAGTTACAGATGCAAGAAATGTAGTTAATAATTTATATCAAGATCTTTACAAGAGGTATTCATTGATCATGAATTTTACATATAGCTCCAGCAATTGGACAATATTGACAAAGCAAAAAGCAAATTAGTCACAACTATTGTTTAAGAAAATAAGAACACATTCCTCTTGCCTTTGATTTAATTCTTTCAATTTGCTGTTCCACCTCTTCAATATCATCAGTGTTTTCCAGACGTTCATAGTGTACATTTCTTGTACCTTTAATTAAGTTTAAAGGTAGGGCTGACATTCCATAAGCCTAGAAGGAGACAACAAAATTTACCAGGACTTTTACAATCAGATTTTTTGTAATATAACAGATGGGTAAAGATAAATTTTAAACCCAGCACATGAATTTGATTAAAAAACATCCGCAGACTCATTCAATTTTAAATTGGTAACTAATGCACTGATTTAATGTATTTATTACAGGTTTGTTGTCAACACTTTCATTCTAGTCATTAGGCACCACAGTTAATTAAACAAGACTGCACAGGTTAAAATAAGAAGTTTCACATTACCAATTAGGAGGAACATTAAAAACCAGTGGGTGATCCAGTAGACCAATGTATAGCAGAAAAAAAAACAAAAAGAAAAAGAAAGAAGGTGGAAGGTAAACCTTTAAGGGCTTGTTCACGCCATCTGCAGAGACCTGCGGTTTTCTGCAGCAGAGTCA
The DNA here is from genome assembly GCF_062004578.1 of Staurois parvus. Taxonomy (NCBI): domain Eukaryota; kingdom Metazoa; phylum Chordata; class Amphibia; order Anura; family Ranidae; genus Staurois; species Staurois parvus. The sequence continues at coordinate 4,069,678 of NW_028318060.1, forward strand.
AGTTCCCCCATAAACAATGGTTTCCAATGTGTCTCATTCACACCAAAATGGAGGTGTGATGTCCAGTGCGGAGCTGTGTGGGATTATGCAGCATGTCTGTAGTTTCCTCACAGCTCAGCACTGGTTTGCAGGCAAAACATACAGCACCGCTCCGCATGCCTCCCATGTGGCAGAGCGGTGCTCTATGTCTGTGCTGCCTTCCTACTTTCCCTCCTGTCGGATGCTGGCTGTGATCATGCTGCTGCTGGATCTGTGATGGTGGAAGTTGCGGACATTGATGGCGGGTGATAGATGAAAGCACACTGGTGGGAGGCAGATGAAAGGACACTGATGGTGTGGGACAGGTGAGAGGACACAGATGGTGGGGAACAGGTGAGGGGTCACTGATGATGGGGGACAGGTGAGGGTTCAGTACAAGGAGAATGACAGGCGTATGGTGTAACAATCCATGTATGTAGTATGAAGTTCCAAACGGGCTGGGGTAGTCCAGTAGGCACTGAGGGTAAGCTGCAATGGAGCGAAGCGGAACTCTGCGGTAGAAGGAACACAGCGCCTCCAAGTGTGTACTGTAATAGTATTTAATAAGAAGATAAGTAGTAACTCACATCTTAGAAACTAAAAATAGGCTCATGTAGTGAAGAGGTAAAATGTCTTATAGCCAGATATGGGGTGACTGTACCAGAAGAAGATAGCCTAGGTCCACCAGCAGATGGTGCGGTGTATGTGTAGCATAGGTGGTAAAGCCTAGCAGAGTCTCCAAGATGTCCGAGGTTGGTCACATTTGGCGTCTGATTTACTCAATGTGCGACGCATTTCTGAGCATGCACGGGATAAGCGTTGCCCGGCGTGCTCTTTCATCAGGCAGACACCTGGCTATAAGACGTTTTACCTCTCCATTTCATGAGCCTGTGTTTAATTTCTAAGATGTGTGTTACTACTTTTCTTATTAAATACTATTATAGTACACACTTCGATACGCTGTGTTCCTTGGTTCCGACAGGTGAGGGGTTGCTCATGAATGGGGAAAGATAAGGGATCACTGATGATGGTAGACAGATAAGGGGTCAAGGATGATGGGGGACAAATCAGGGGGCACTGATGATGGGGGACAAATCAGGGGGCACTGATGATGGGGGACAAATCAGGGGGCACTGATGATGGGGGGACAGGTGAGGGGGCACTGATGATGGGGGACAGAAAACGGGGCACTAATGGTGGGGGACAGATGAGGGAGACACTGATAGCGGAGGACAAGTAAGGGGACAATACTGGTGGGGGACACTGATGGCAGTGGAAAGATAAGGGGGCACTGATGATGAGGGGGACACAAACGGCAGGAGACAGATAAGGGGGACACTGATGGTGGGAGACAGCTGTGAGGGGCACTGATGGTGGATTTCCCTGATGAGGATTCTCTGATGAGGGAGTCTATGATGGGGGGGGGGACACTGATGAGAGGCAACTGATGGGAAGTCTCTGATGTGGGAATCAATAATGAGGGGGGCACTGATGACACAGATGACACTGATGAGGGGGGGTGATGACACAGGATGCGATGTTAGTCTGTGCAGAACAGATGTTCACGAAAACAGATGTCAACGTGCATGAAAAATGAGGTAAACGGATGTCTCTGCAAGTGAAATCTGCGCAGTTTTCATGCACAAATGGTGTAAACGAGCCCTAAAATAACTGCTTTGTTTTGGATTACTGTTTGGTGTCAGATTTAGACCAGAAACACCAGGACTTTTAGATCTACTACTTTATGATGCAAGTTAGAATTCATTGGTCCCTCAAAGATTGCATGTTTTTTAGACCCTCAGACAGCAAAGCAGTCCAACACAATTCTACTTCCTCCATCAAACAGTCCAACACAATTTTACCTCCTCCATCAAACTATACAGGTTACAATTGTGTTGTGTTATTGGCATGCAGGTTTTTGCATGACAGCGAAAAAAAACGGCTTTAAGATTTTGCAAACAGTAAATTACTGAGGACTTTATTACAGGTATGAGACGTCTGGTATACATTTGCCAACATCCCTCGTATGGATAACAATGTAAAATATAATGTTTTATACTTTTTAGATACTACAAGACTCTTTGTAAATTTTTTTAAATTGTCTCCAAATTGCTTAACAAATCTCATATAACAAGGTGTAATTTTTTTGTGTATGGTATAGATTTTATAGATGAACTTTTTTTTTCCCCCTTCAGTTCATAAAACATGGGTTAACATGGGTTATTCACATTCAGCTGGACTTGTTATGTAATGAAGACATTTCACTGTTTATCCAAGCAGATTATTCAGCTTTAGGCTACAAGCACACTAGCTTATTTTTAAGCTCCTAGCAGCTAATTATGAGGTTTTTTTTCTGCCCTTAAAAGCAAATAGTGTTATCCTATGTGTCCATGCACGCTATGGTAGGCTAGAAGTGTTTTTCAAGCTTCAGCTGCTAGAAGCAGTATAAAAAAAAAGCACTTTTTTTGTGTTTTTTTAGGAGTGATTTGCCAGCAGAAAAAAAAGGCTAAACGCTCCTAAAAGCTTTTTTCTAGCTTTTTTCCCCCCTACTTGTACTGTAAAAATGCTAATAAACCGCTAACGCTCCTAAAGTGATACTAAAAAACTATATTACCAGCATTTTTTATCCAGTGTTTTTTGAGCTTAAAAATAAAAGCCTTAATGATTGTCAAGAACATATGCCAGAATTTATAGTTGCATGGGTAATTCCTAGTACAGTCACCATGAAATGCGTAAATCTCTTTTTTGGCTCATTGTGCCTGTGGAAAAGAAGCTGCTTAATAATCATGCACACCTTGATATAGGGTGTTGATCTTCTTAAGCCACACCCTCCCTCATTACACAAATCACCTGATGTGCTTAGATCCAATTCAAGTTTATACAGTTTGGAGTTGGACAATATGCATAAAAATGATGATTTGGTCAAAATACTCACCTGGCTAATATTTGTGCACACAGTATATGTTTTGGTCTAAATTTATGAAGAAAGATATTTCTTTGCAAAATTTTACAACAGAAACAAAAAAGAAAAATGTTTTTTCCCAAAAAGTTTAGTCTTTTTTTCATTTATATAGCAAAAAAATAAAAAAGCATAATGATGACTAAATACCACCAAAAGAAAGCTCTATTTGTATCAAAAAATGGTTTGGGTGCAATTTCAATAACTAAGTAATTGTCATCGAACGTGACAGCACTGAAAATGGCCTGGGTACGAAGAGGGTGAAAGGGTCGGGTCTAGTGGTTAAAGTAGAATTTCATGTTTACTATGACTTTAAATATTTTGTTTGGGCCACTGTATGCACTGTATTAAACTGTAGTAGCACTTCTGACATGCAACCATTCCTTTTTGTGGAAATGGGAGGGTGACCTACATAGACCTTTTTCGCAAACCCCGAAAATATAGGATTCTTCTTTTTGCCCATAAGGCGTCTATCACTAATGCATATCAAGAGAGTGGCTATAAAATCATGTCACGGTGGTACAGGAAACCCAGCTCCTACATAAAATCGATCCCCGGATATCATCTCACTGCTGGAGACGCAATCGAGTGGAAGGCACTTTACTCCATGTATTCTGGTCTTGCCAAGCCCTACAGGACTTTTGGACTGCAGTGCTCACAATACGCAGGGTGACGGATGTGTCTCTTGTGGAAGATCCAGCGGCATGTCTATTCCACGTTACCCCGATGTCCTTCAAATGCTACAAAAACTCTCTCCTAAAACATCTGCTTAATGCAGCTGAGGCATGTATACCTGCCATGTGAAAGAAATCTTCTCCACCTACTATTGCACACTGGTTGGATTGTGTAGCTGACATAGTTGAAGGAGCAGCTGACAGCCGATGCCAAAGAACAAACAGAAAATCATTTTAAAATCTGGACCCCTTGGTTGCTTTACAGGGACTCCAGGCCCCCATGAGCAGGCAGGCTACCTCAGGGATGGGAAACTGTGAAAGCTTTTCCTCCTCATTATTATTATTATTATTATTATAATACAGGATTTATATAAAGCCAGCAGTTTAGTTTACGCAGCGCTGTACAATATAAATGAGGACAGTACATTTACAATACAGTTCAATATAAAAGGAATTGGTGAGCCCTGCTCATGGAGCTTATAATCTAAAGGGAGGGGGAGGTGGTACAAAAGGTGATAGCTGCAAGGGATGATCTGATGGAGGTGACTCAAGTACAGTTCTTAGGTGGAGGTGGGATAGGCTTCCCAGAAAAAAATAAGCTTTCAAGGATCGCCTAAAAGGCGGACAGGGTAGGAGCTGACCAGACATATTAGGGCAGGGAGAGACTCTGGAGGTGAGCGTGGGAGGAAGTAACAAGGGAGCTATAGAGAATGAGGTCTGCAAAGGAGCGGAGAGGACGATTTGGGCAATATCTTCAGGTGAGGTTGGTGATGAAGCTGGGGGACGTTGTTGTTGATGGCTTTGTATATTATGGTTAGCATTTCAAATTTTATACGATGGGGTAGGGGAAGCCAGTAAGAGATTGGCAGAGAGCGGCAGCAGTCACAGAACTGTTAGTAAGGTGTATTAGCCTAGCAGCAGCATTTATAATAGACTGAAGGGGGGAAAGCCTGTGTAAGGGAGCAGCACTTCACTTGAATAGACGAGTCTGTTCTCTTTCATACATATTTTGAATTTCCATAAGTGTGAATGTCTCAGAGCCTTTGAACGTACTCTTAATTTGCAATGAAAGAAGATTGACCTGTGTGTCATTTAGTAAAATTTGTTTCTGTAACCATTTGCTCTGCTCTATTGGAGTTTGAAAATAAACAATTTACAAAAAACAACTGTAGTAGCATTAGCTACATACAGTATAGGATGCTTTTAATGAGAGCAGTAGAGGCAACTTCCTGTCTGCTGCCAGAACTAAATCGGGTTGGCTTGAATGCTTCTTAGCCATTCAGAAGATTTGTATTTTAATCAGCGAATACAAGGCTTCCTCTGATTGGCCAAGGTGGAAGTGGTGATTTCATAAGAGCCACTGGAGAGCAGCTGAAAGATTCTGGGGGTATGGGCATCACACTGGAAGGCACATGGGGACACTTATAAACAGATACTAGGTAGACTGCATCACTTACTGTAGGTAGCTGACGTTACTACAGTAGAATACAGTGCACACAAAATGGCTGCATTAGTTAGCAACTGAAATAGTTCTCGGGGGCCAGCCTGGCTCAAATGAACTATTTAAAGTCAAAGTAAACATTGAATTCTACTTTAAGGTGTAGAAAGATTGCAAAGTTCTGACCTGCAGTGTTTGTGCTCCCATGTTGGGCCATATGTTTGTTGAGAGGTTGTTTGGTCTCTCTAAAATACAGTCCTTGTATTCCTCACTACATGTCACTGAATATTTCACAAAAATACAAATTATATCCACACTAACAACTAAAGAAAAAAACTTAAATATGTAACTCAATTTATCAAGCAGAAATAACAGCTTGCAAAAAGACCGGTACTTAAAGTCTACAAGGTAAATGTGCATAACAAATGCAGCACTTGAAGACGTGAAACTCTTCAGCTTAAAGTTAGCAGTATATCCTCCACCATGATTAAAGTGAAATTCCCCATATATACAAGTTCATTTTTCTATCCAACTTTGTGTATAGTGCAGCATACCATAAAGATGGACCCCGAAGAACAGAGGTCAGTATGGTATAATTCCCATACAGGATTTATGAGCAATCAGCAGCCACCCCTGTAGCATTGTACTGACCACTACTTCTCTGATGTGCCCAGAACATGAGAAAAACACTACAATAATGCAGATGGTCCAAGTACTCTTCAAAAAAATCAGCACAACCTAAAAGAGTATAAGGCTGCTTTCACATCGATTTTAAAAAAGCGGAAGAAAAACGTGTTACCATGTATTCCTATTGAACTTTTCACACAGAACGGCTGCGGGTCAGGTGCATTTTTTAAAAATCCTGTTTGCTGCATTTCTGGTGCAGGTTTGGTGTGGTAAAAAAAAAAAAAAAAAAACACACCTCTCCACTGAAATCAATGGGAGACACGGCAGAAATGCATCAAAAGCTCAAGTCATAAGTCCTGTAAAAACACGGCAAAAATGCATATATTGGTTTCTGCTGCATTTTTGCTAAGATCAGCGTGAAAGTAGCCTAAACTGTTATTGCCACTTGTACCGCAAACTCTGTAGTGTGACGACATCAGCATCTAAAAGCTTTGGAGCCACTGGACATCAACCTCATCATCCAGCACCGTTTGTGTTGTACAAAGTGATGGTACAAGTTTGACATGTTCTAGTCATTTTATATTGTGCAGATTTTAGTAAATAATCTAATAAATAATGTTTATTATAATACACATAGATATAAAATGTTGGGGTTGCATACTAATATTCATTTAGGATACTTTGAGTGTTGTAATACACATAATAAGTATATGTGGTATGTTATAATAAGCACAACATCAACTTTCATAATAAAAGTGGAAATACCCTTTAAGTGGCCTTTATGAGTGATTAATTTTGTGAAAAAAAAGGATAAAAAATATAGCATATAAAATTGCTACACAAGTCATGCTGTAATTTAATGTTATTAAAAAGTACCTGTTTCTTAATCTGCTGCCAGTGTAATTTAATGTAAAATTCAATGCAATATGACAACCCAGAGGCTTGGTGTACAGAAATACCTCAAAAATGTAATTTCCTGCTTGTGTGATTGGCTCACTGATTTTCCCCGAAGTCTGCACTAAGTTAAATTTTAGAGTTGATTCACACTTCTGCGGTGCGGACTGAAGCTCAGGTTTCACAGCTAATTGATACAGTAATTGTTCAATGGGTCAGGTCAGGTTTAGATCAGGTTCAGGTAAGGATTTTATCCAGTTAACAACTGATGACATCTGTGGTTTAGAAACGGTTCCCATAGAAGTCAATAGCCTGTAATCCACACCTCAATCACACAGCACTGCTCAGAAATCAGACAGGACTCTTTTTCAATCCGCACTGCAAGTGCACCGGACATATGTGAAAAGGCACCATAGGAAGCAATGTTATTTCACATGTTGTGCGGATTGGATGCGGTTCAAACTGCATCCAATCCACATATATATAAACTGGCACTTAGGTACACCCTGCAATGGGAATTTCAGTTTTTGTGAGATACTCCCTAAGGGTTAAACTCTTCAACAGGGATGCGGACTTCCTCATTAAAACACCAGCTGATCATACTGAACCATGCCCTCCCATTTAGAATCAGTTTGAAAAAGAGATAGTGAAACAAACCAGAGGAGAATGTTTTTGTTTTTTCTAAATAAAAGAGCTACGCTTTAAGTGTTTATAAACAGTGATCTAAACAGTCTTCTTTCTATTTTTTACATTTCACATTCTATGATATGATAAACTGGCTTATGTTTTAATTATTAACTGATGTTTCTACCTAAACATTTTGAGTTGATTGGCAAGATGATTGAAATGCAAAAAACCCACCATAAATTGGCTTGTGCAGGGTTCAGAATGTTCACTCTATAACTATTATAACAGTGCAGGTTTACTTATGAAGGTGTTAGATTCCCCCCTTATTAAGCTTCGCTTGTTATGTCTGAGCCTGACACTTTAGCTGGAGTGTCAGAGACAATTTTTGCTTGACCTTCTACACTACAGACTCAGAATATTGGAAACAGCGTAAGAGGAGGCCAAGCAGCTGAGAAGGCAGGGACTGTCAGACATCCAGAAACCTCTGAATGCCAAGCACCTATAAAGATCAGTGCAGGGTTGACTTACAAATAATCATTAAACCAAACAAAAGGAAAAAAAACTCCCCTGTGAAAGAAAGAATTTTATAAAAGGGAAGATTCACTCGGTCATTAACTGTGTTTCTCTTCTTTTTTAATTCCAGTGACAATAAGCAAACCCTTAAAAAGCCCTGTCAAATATACTTTACCAAGGTGGAAATAAAAAGGTCATAAGATTAAAAAAATAAAATTATTAAAAAAGGCTATTCAGAGCGATACAATGTAAATAAACATTTAGGGGTTGATTTAGAAAGAATTTTGTGTAGCCTTTCACCTGAGAGTGCAGTTAAATTTTTTCTGTGTAAATGATGCAAAAAACCAAGTGAAAATGGGATATATCCTTTGTTGGTTTAATGTAAATCAATAATTTAAAAAGGATAGTACCATATTTGGCCACTAGATTGAGGTACAATCTAGGAATGTCATATACTTATCCCCATCTAATGGCCAAATGCAGTATTTTCAATTTAAAACCCATGATTTAAAATCAAATAGCACCAGGTATATCATATTTACCCACATTTTTGCCACAAACTACTAAGCAACTCATTCACTCCCTTATCACATCACGACTCGACTACTGTGACTCCCTCCTCACCGGCTTACCTCACCACAGGCTATCCCTGCTTCAGTCTATCCTGAATATTGCGGCCAGACTCATCCACCTTACTAACCGCTCCGTATCCACCACCCCTCTCTGCCAATCCCTCCACTGGCTTCCGATTGCCCAACGGATAAAACTCAAAATGCTAACATTGACGTACAAAGCTATTCATAACATTGCCCCAAACTACATCACCGACCTGATATCCAAATACCACCCAAAACGTACTCTCCGCTCCTCGCAAGACCTTCTACTCTCTAGTTCCCTGGTCTCCTCCTATGCCCGTCTCCAGGGCTCACCCCATCCTCTGGAACTCCCTACCTTAATCCATCAGACTATCACCTACCCTCCTCTCCTTTAGGCGCACCCTGAAAACCCATCTCTTCAGGGAAGCCTACCCCGCCCTCAGCTAATTGACGATCTCCTCCACTCTTCCTACCACTCCATCCCCCACAGCTATTTCCTCCTGTACCACTATCCCCTCCCTCCTAGATTGTAAGCTCCAAGGAGCAGGGCCCTCAAACCCCTCATGTATCTAATTGTATTATTACTGTACGGTCACGTGTACTGTCTCCCATTGTAATGTAAAGCGCTGAGCAAACTGTTGGCGCTATGTAAATATTGTATAATAATAATAATGTATGAATGCAGTGTAATCTTCACTTTAGATTCCCTGGAGGACAGGCGAGACATCCAGACCCTGTATTGTCTGATTAAAGAGAATCTGTCATCTGTTTTCTCGAAAGAGGCTGTTAAAACTAAAAAAGAAATTCTCAAAAAAGAAAACAAAGAGAAATCTCCTGTGATAAACTGCTGCTAGACATCAGAATGGTAAGACAATGTCATGGTTGAGGTGAAAGGCTGGGAACACAATTGGAAGAAAATAGGTCCAAATTCAAATGATATGACAGGTTAAGCCATGAGCAACCCCCTTAACAAAAATCCTAAAAAGAGAGTGAGAAGTTGACAGTACATGGAACAAGATAGCCAAGACAGAGACCTGACCCTTAATGGTAACCAAAGACCAGATGCTAGTCTACTCCCAGCTATGAAAATAAAGAGGATCTATCCCATGGAAAATCTTCAGGTGTGAAGCCCTTGTATTTGCACCACCCAAAGAACATCTCCGAAATCCAATGATACACAGAAGGAAAGAAAGCAGTGAACTTAATCACCTTCAGCATCATAGAGATGATATATTCCATGATACCCCTTTTTCTATAAAACTGTGCTGTAAAAGCCAGTGATCAAGAGGCAGGATAGCAGACTGGTCCCTGGGACAGGAGATCTGGATGGTGTGGCAATGGACATGGTTACCAAGTCGGCATACCATATCTTCCAGTCTGGGACTATAAGAACCACAGAAATACCTTCCACCTTGACTGAAGGTAGGAAAGGCATAGATTAGTTTGTGATAATCCCACAAAACCAATAGCACATCCACTGCCCCACCCTGATTCTCAGGACCGGGAGATAGACCTGTCCAGTTTGTTGTTGGACTAGGATACCAGGAGATAGGTCACTGACGCGACATTGTCCAACTGTATCAAAATTAATAGCCAGATTACCCACAGCTCTAGGATGTTGACTGGAAGCTGAAATTCCATCAACAAAATTCCCAGCACCAAGTACCCTGGACTCTTCCCTAGCCCTGAAGGCTGGGGTCTATTGTCAGGATCTTCCAGAACGGAGGAGGAAATAACTAACATGAGCTCACAGGAGAAACCAAAGTTACCATGACAGCCTATGCTCTGGGTTTAGACAACTAGACCCGTCCAGAGAGAGGGGTGATTTATCCCACGTCAACAACATATTGTGGAACAAGTTCTGGGAGTGGAGCTGGGCAAAAGTTACTACTTTGAAGGAAGCTTACATCAAGTTCAAGAATCTTAAGGGCATTGGCCAGAGCCCAAAGGGCTTACAGTTTCTCCTGCGGAAGAAAGATCCAAGTCTGCTGCCTATCTGGGATCAAACCTAGGTACTCCAGTCCTGCAGGATCAGCACTGGCATGGGCATGCCACAGAGATTCATAGACACTCCAACTGAGAAACAAACTGCACCTGACAGCTACACTAGTGAGATCAATCTGAATCAACCAGAAGATATTTAAGGAATCCCCGATTTCACTAAAAGGGGTCTTGAAATCAGTAGAGGCGAGAAAAACATACATCCTCCTAAGGACACTAGCAAAAAATGAAGCACACTGGTCTCAGGAGAGGTTATACTTCCCATGACCAGCTGGCCTACGATTTGTTTGCCAGTGTCCGATCCTCCTGTAGGAGGCAATATAACCCGCTTGTCTAAGATTTCTGTGTCTTTCAAATGGATGGGAAAGTAAAAGCTTGCATGTTTTGTGTTGTGAACAGTTATAAAATCAACATATACACAGCAATTTGCAGTGTATTTTTATAAGAATGGTATTTTCAGCGCATATTGTAAGATAATTGCATGAATGTCAATATTCAAGTACCTCCTTCTATGCAATACATATTACAAATATGTGAAAAAACTTGCTGTTTAAATATATATATATATATACACATATACATATACACCCACACACACACACACACATATATATATACATACACACTATATTGCCAACAGTATTGGGACCCCCCCCTCCAAATCATTGGATTCAGGTGTTCCAATCACCTCCATAGACACAGGTGTACAACACCAAGCACCTAGGCATGCAGATTGCTTCTCAGGAGCTCAGTGAATTCAAGCGTGGTACCGCGATAGGTTGCCACTTGTTCAGTAAGTCCATCTGTGACATTTCCTTGCTACTAAATAATCCACGCTCAGCTGTTGGTGGTATTATAACAAAGTGGAAGCAACTGGAAACAACAGCAATGCATACGTAAAATGACAGATTGGGGTCAGCGCATGCTGAAACGCACAGTTCACAGAAGTCACCAAATGTCTGCAGAGTCAATAGCTAAAGATCTCCAAACTTGGGGTGGCCTTCAGATTAGCACAACAACAGTGCATAGAGAGCTTCATGGAATGGGTTTCCATGACCGAGCAGCTGCATCCAAGCCTTACTTCACCAAGTGCAATGCGAAGTGTCGGAAGCAGTGGTGTAAAGCACACCACCACTGGACTCTAGAGCAGTGGAGACGTAATCTCTAGAGTGACCAATCACGATTCTCTATCTGGCAATCTAATGGACGTATCTGGGTTTGGTGGTTGCCAGGAGAACGGTACTTGTCTGACTGCATGGTGCCAAGTGTAAAGTTTGGTGGAGGGGGAACTATGGTTTGAAGTTGTTTTTCAGGAGTTGGGCTTGACCCCTTAGTTCCAGTGAAGGGAACTCTTAAGATGTCAGGATACCAAGACATTTTGGACCATTTTATGCTCCTCAAGTTTGGGGATGGCCTCTTCCTGTTCCAACATGACTGCACACCAGTGCACAAAGCAAGGTCCATAAAGACATAGATGAGCGAGTTTGGGGTGAAGGAACTTGACTGGCCTGCACATAGTCCTGACCTCAACCCGATAGAACACCTTTGGGATGAATTAGAGAGGAGCCTGCGAGCTAGGCCTTTTAGTCCAACATCAGTGCCTGACTTCACAAATGCGCTTCTGGAAGAATGGTCAAATATTCCCATAGACACACTCGTAAATCTTGAGGACAGCCTTCCCAGAAGAGTTGAAGCCGTTATAGCTGCAAAGGGTGGGCCAACTCAATATTGAACCCTACGGACTGGGATGCCAATAAATCATGTGCGTGGAATGGCAGGTGTCCCAATACTTTTGGCAATATAGTGTATATGTTATATTATATTTTATTTGTTTTTTTTTTTTTAATGAGTTACCTGCAACACTCTAGTATTTTATACAATAAGGTAACAGTATTTCCTATGCCTTCATCTTTCTTTCTCTCCAAAAGACCAATGCCATCTTTGTTCAGGCATCACTCATGGTCTACTTTCAGGACTAAGATGTTAGCGCCTTGTGAGAGATAAATTCCACCCAGCATTTCTGCAGTCACAAACATCGAGTATTGTGCTCAATATCCACCATCATAACCTGCATGGAAAGGGGTAAGCTAGGGATGCGCCAATACCAAGTATTTTCATGAGTACTCGTAAAAATGCTCCCGACACCCAAACCGATACTTTGCGGTGCAATCTGCTTCAATACAAAATGTATGGACACAAACTGCACTGCAAAGAATAGTATGCAATTTGAGCAGGAATGCAATTCCTGTCCAAATCGCATGCGGTTTCCCCACTGCAGGAAACCTCTCTGCACCGATCCCATGCTGAGCAGAGAGTGGGAGAGAAGGGCTTGTGGGGATGTATACACTGGTGTGGGCTATCAGGCAGAGGATGGAGGCAGATGCTCCAGATTCTCAGCTACTGGAAAGGAGAGAAAGCCGTGGAGATTTCAAATCCCTATGGCTTTCTCTCCTCTCCTTGCAGGAAACACAGTACTGGTTAAATGGCTTTTAGTTGGTCAGCACCGTCACAGTGCTAACCAATCAGAAGCCGTCTATAGCCCGTACTGTCATCTGTGCAAGGAGAGGAGAGAAAGCCGTGGGGATTTGAAATCCCCACGGCTTTCTCTCCTCTTATACAGCTGAAAATCTGGAGCATTGCCGTGGCTGTCTCTTCTCTCCTACAGCGGAGAATCTGGAGCATCTGCCTCTGTCCTCCAATGGCCGACACCAAGGTATACATCCCCACACACCCTTTTCTCCCACTCTCCGATCAGTATGGGATCGGTGCAGAGGTTTCCTGTACCGCTCCTGTGTGTGGCTATGACAAGCCTGGGTTCACACAGGATCAGTGGGGAAACCGCATGTGTTTTGGACAAGAATTGCATTCATACTATTCTTTGTGGTGCAATTTGCATCCATGCATTTTGTATTGGCACAAATCGCACCGCAAAAGTATCGGTACTTGGTATCGGCAAGTACTTTACTGAAAGTATCAGTACTTCTACTCGCCAGTCAAAAAAATGGTGCATTCCAATCTAAACCCAACAACAGCAATGTAATATGTTGACACTTACCAATCCCTAGATGTGATGGTTGAATAGTTGTTTTTTTTTTTCCCCCCTAGCTTTCCGTTACTTCATTTTCAGTTGGTAATTCTGCAAATAACACACTTCCTGTGCTAGGGTAGTTACGCTCACTCACTCCAACATATCTATTGAGTATGCCATGGTAGTCACCCAAGGCTGCTCTGCTGATTTGGGTTACAAACATGTCCTCCTGTCTTCATCTCCATAACATGAGGGTTGGGAAAATATTTAGTGTACAGACGATAACTTGGAAGTAAGTTAACAAGTATTATTTTAGTTTGGGTTCACATGAACTGAAAAGAACACTGCATTTTTGCCAAGATCAATGGGTATTTTCTGTACTTACAGTGGGGCAAAAAAGTATTTAGTCAGCCACCAATTGTGCAAGTTCTCCCACTTAAAAAGATGAGATAGGCCTGTAACTGGCACCATAGATAGACCTCAACTATGAGAAACAAAATGAGAAAAAAAAATCCAGACAATCACATTGGCTGATTTGGAAAGAATTTGCAAAATTATGGTGGAAAATAAGTATTTGGTTAATATCAAAAGTTCATATCTATAGTTTGTTATATATCCTTTGTTGGCAATGACAGAGGTCAAACGTTTCCTGTAAGTCTTTACAAGGTTGGCACACACTGTTGCTGGTATGTTGGCCCATTCCTCCATGCAGATCTCCTCTAGAGCAGTGATGTTTTGGGGCTGTCGCTGGGCAACACAGACTTTCAACTCCCTCCAAAGGTTTTCTATGGGGTTGATATCTGGAGACTGGCTAGGCCACTCCAGGACCTTGAAATGCTTCTTACAAAGCAACTCCATTGCCCGGGCGGTATGTTTGGGATCATTGTCATGTTGGAAGACCCAGCCACGTTTCATCTTCAATGTCCTTGCTGATGGAAGGAGGTTTGCACTCAAAATCTCACGATACATGGCCCCATTCTGTCCTGTACATGGATCAGTCGTCCTGGTCCCTTTGCGGAGAAACAGCCCCAAAGCATGATGTTGCCACCCCTATGCTTCACAGTAGGTATGGTGTTCTTTGGATGCAACTCAGCATTCTCTCTCCTCCAAACACGACGAGTTGTGTTTCTACCAAACAGTTCTATTTTGGTTTCATCTGACCATATGACATTCTCCCAATCCTCTTCTGGATCATCCAAATGCTCTCTAGCAAACATCAGACGGGCCCGGACATGTACTGGCTTAAGCAGGGGGACACGTCTGGCACTGCAGGATCGGAGTCCCTGGCGGCGTAGTGTGTTACTGATGGTAGCCTTTGTTACGTTGGTCCCAGCTCTCTGCAGGTCATTCACTAGGTCCCCCCGTGTGGTCCTGGGATTTTTGCTCACCGTTCTTGTGATAATTTTGACCCCACGGGGTGAGATCTTGCGTGGAGCCCCAGATCGAGGGAAATTATCATTGGTCTTTTATGTCTTCCATTTTCTAATTATTGCTCCCACAGTTGATTTGTTCACACCAAGCTGCTTGCCTATTGCAGATTCAGTCTTCCCAGCCTGGTGCAGGTCTACAATTTTGTTTCTGGTGTCCTCCACAGCTCTTTGGTCTTCACCATAGTGGAGTTTGGAGTGTGACTGTTTGAGGTTGTGGACAGGTGTCTTTTATACTGATAACAAGTTCAAACAGGTGCCATTGATACAGGTAATGAGTGCAGGACAGAGGAGCCTCCTAAAGAAGAAAGTACAGGTCTGTGAGAGCCAGAAATCTTGCTTGTTTGTAGGTGACCAAATACTTATTTTCCACCATAATTTGCAAATAAATTCTTTCCAAATCAGCCAATGTGATTGTCTGGATTTATTTTCTCATTTTGTCTCTCATAGTTGAGGTCTACCTATGATGCCAATTACAGGCCTCTCTCATCTTTTTAAGTGGGAGAACTTGCACAATTGGTGGCTGACTAAATACTTTTTTGCCCCACTGTAAATAGACAAAGAATAAATCCACGCTAAGACACTAATATAAATAAGAAAGCAGCCACTAACAACTGTGATATCAGTTAAATAAAATATATAGAACAAAAAGCAGCATTATTATATGATCAACATAATCCTATGTGAAAAAGGTATAATCAATATTCCAAATATAAACCACAACGTGATCAAGAACAATATTGAGCGTCCTAAACAAAGAAAAAGTTCCAAAAATTCTTCCCCAAAGGAAATCCAGTCCACAATGTGAAAGTGCCAATCGTGATTTCTGCCTTAGTGCCAAATGATGTTCCAGATAATGTTAAAGACTCTACTACATTCACCAAAATGCGAAAGGGCCTCTTATCAGACCAGGTGGACCATAAAATTATAAATGGTCATAGTGCACCCAACAAATATGTTGCATGGATCCTGTTCCACCTCAGCAGATCAATAGCTGCAATTACAAATGACATCAACAGATAAAAACAAAAGTGCATCCATACTGAAGTATGCTCAAGATTCCTTCTTTATTAAAAATTAAGTTCCAATCCATGTACAAAAACACACAGATGAAAAGGTTTTACTTGCATAAAAGCAAACTGATAACTCCAGCATGTAAAACGCTAAGCTTATAGTCGGAAATCTCACGGATGTGTATGATCACACATACAAGCCACGCCCAACATGTTTCATCAGGCAGACGTCTTCAGGGGATTCGCCTATATGGCTCCCATCACGTACTCAATGATTACTCTTTGCCTGCCATCATTAAGACTCCATCTAGTGGTGAAAAATTCTGTTATAATATATATTATTTGTCACTGTTCAAAATGGCTCCATCTTGTGGACAAAAGACAAAATGCACATTAGATTGCCTCACAATATAATTACGCCAAAAGCTACCTAGCAAAACAACTTCAACAAATTTTAAGCGATTAGCCTGCCACTTAACATGTTGAAATATAGCACTTACAATTAATAATCGAAAATATACTCATTAAAATACAATAAAAACATTTTAAAAATTAAAAACAATAAAAACAAACAATTTCAGCTGCCCATTTGCAGAGAGTGAAGAATCATATTTTCTTATCATTGATACTTAAACAAAGCCTGTCAAAAGAATACTTTTATTCAGGAACATATAGGAATCAACTGTTAATAAAATAGTTGATGTCCCAATCAACGTTCAACCCCAAAGGACTATAGCACTTCAAATTATATATCCATCTGGTTTGCAAACGTGATATTTCCCTCTGGACATGACTACTCCTCCAGTGAGATGAAAAATTGTCAATCCCTATGAATATAGTACCAGCTGTATTCTTATTGTGGTACTTGGCATAGTGTTTTGAAACACTATGCCCTGAGAAGCCAGCACTAATGTTACTAATGTGTTCTTTTAGTCTTATTTGCAATTTTCTTACAGTCCTGCTGACATATTGGACAAATTAATATATAAACTTAATTTTTGGCATTACAAGTAATGAATGGATACTATAAACTTTAGATGTTTGATTAGAATTAAAAGTTAACAATTTCCCCATCTCTTAATTTATTAATCTTACACACTTCACATTTACGGCGCGGAAAATAAACGTTCAGGTCATAAAAATTGGTTTAATGGGGGGGTTGACATTAGGAGCCACCATATTCCTTAGAGAAGGTGCCCTCCATATACAATGTGGTAAACTAATTATTGAACAGGTCACCATTTTTTCTCAGTAAATATATTTCTAAAGGTGCTATTGACATTAAATTTTCACCACGTCGTTAACCCATGCAATCCATACATACAAAGAAACCAAAATAAATAAGTTCAGAAATGAAGTTGTGGGTAATAATGTGTAATAAAATGGAACGACACAGGGAAAAAGTATTGACCACATGAAAAACAGGAGGTGCAAAAAAAGGCATGGAAAGCCAAGACACCAGCTAAAGTCTATCAGTAATTAGAAAGAAATCCTGCCCCTTGCCAGTGCAAATTAATATCAGCTGGTTTAGTCTCATTTGATGGCTTACAAAGTAGGGTCTCATTACCAAGGTGTCAAACAAGAAACATCTCATAAGAAAAAGCAGAGTTACTGATGGCATTGGTTACAGAAGGATTTCTAAATTTCTGAATGTTCCAGTGAGCACTGTTGGGGCCATAATCCGGAAGTGGAAAGAACATCATTTCACTATAAACAGGCCATGACCAGGTGGTCCTCACAAGATTTCTGACAGAGGATTGGAAAGAATGAATTGTCCAAGATCCAAGGCTCACTTGTGGAGAGCTTCAGAAAGACCTTGAATTAGCAGGTACAATTGTTTCAAAGAAAACAATAAGTCATGCACTCAACCACCATGGCCTGTATGCACACTCAACATGCACCAAGACTCCACTGCTGAAGGAAAAGCATGCAGAAGCTCATTTAAAGTTTGCTGAACATCATTTAGATAGGTCTGTGAAATTCTTGGAGAATAATTTGGTCAAATGAGACCAAAATTGAACTCTTGGGATGCCATAATACACACCATGCTTGGAGGTCAAATGGCACTGCACATCACCTCAAAAACACCATACCAACAGTGGAGTTTGGAGGTGGAAACATGATGTGGAGCTGTTTTTCAGCATACGGCAAACTTCATATCATTGAAGGAAGGATGAATGAAAAAATGTATCAAGACATTCTTGATAAACATCTGCTGCCATCTACCAGGATGATGAAGATGGCATGAGGGTGCACATTTCAGGAAGACAACGATCCCAAACACAAAACCAAGGAAACTCTCAACTGGTTTCAAAGAAAGAAAATAAAGCTGGTACAATGGCCTAGCCAATCACCTGATGTGAATCCAATACAAAAGCCATCAAAAGAACTAAAAATCAGAGATCATAGAAGAAGCCCACGGAACATTCAAGATTTGAAGACCATTTGTGTGGAAGAATGGGCCAAAATCACACCTGAGCAATGCATGCAACTAGTTTCTCCATACAGGAAGCATCTTGAAGCTGTCATTACCAACAAAGAATTTTGTATGAAGCATTAAATAAATTTCAGCTAGTGTGTTCAATACTTTTTCGTCATTCCATTTAATTACACATAACTTAATTTCTGAACTTATTTGTTTTGTTTCCTTTGTGTGTATGGATTGCATGAGCTGTTACTGACATGTGGTGAAAATTTCATGTCAATAGCAACTTAAGAAATATATTTAATGAGAAAAATGGTGACTTGTTCAATACTTTATTTTACCCGCTGTATATGGAGTGAAAAAGAGAAAGATAGTAAAGTCTGCTTGTAAGCAAGTATCTGTATATTTCGAATGACAGGTTACATTTTAATATTTCAAATGAGATGATGATTTTTATTCTAACACAATGCAAAATATAAACATCCATATATATGAATGCATTTCTACATCTGTTACACCGAGTAGTGTAAATTTAGATTCTGTAGTACTGGAAAGATAAACAGGAACACTGTTATCCCCTGAAGACACTGTGGTAAATAATTTCCAAGTGTCCAATACACAATCCAAATCGTACCATGTGCCCCCAAGGAAGTCTGCTAGCGAAACATGTCAGAGCGGCGTGGTATCTTTTCCATGTAGATCCCCTGCCAACATGGGCTTGCTAGATTTTTTCCACTTATGGTGACATTGACTCCACTAAGGAACTTCACTGAAAACACTAATGGGGTGAGGCCATTCCCATTCAGGGCCTTTTATTGTTTTAATATCACATCCAGGGTAGATAAAGACTTATAAAGTGACTCTGGTGACCTTTATATTACATTTAGTCTAGACACAAATTCTTGGAAGCTTCTGCAATGGCATTGTACAAAATTTTCAGTAGTTAATATTTTCTTATTTCGGTTACCATTTTGACTTTGTATGATGCAATTTACACTGGTTGGCAATACATGCAGCATAAGCCAATCTTTTGTATCTATGTATGACTCCGTTGTGCCTATATGGTGATATGGATACCCAGGGGTTGATCTACTGAAACTGGAGCGTGCACAATCTGGTGCAGCTCTGCATAAAAAACAGCTTCTGGGTTATTATTCAAAGCTTAACTGAATAAGCTGAAGTTAGAAGCTGATTGGGTACCATGCACAGCTACACCAGATTTTGCACTCTCCAGCTTTAGTAAATCAACCCCACAGTGTCCAGGTGTATATTGCAGGAACAATTTGACTTTTAACCTCATTATCAATGTGGTATTCCATATCCTGACCTATGGATTGTTACTGCAGGTCACAATTGTGGTATCCACTTAGCTCTTAGGCACATCTATATACACTGATGCATGATTTATTTTTTTTTTTTTTTTCCAAAAAAGTTTTATTGAAGTAAGAAAGACAAAACAGATCATAGACAGATACGGATCGCAGTCCGTGCACATCTTCATATATGTTCTCCCGTATCGCAGACGGGAATAGGACGTTAGAATAGATTTTAGAGCAACATGCATCCAATTCCCACAATAAAGCATATGCAAAAAGTATAACCATAGTAATAATATTTACCATCTGTAATGTTCGATAAATATGGTATACAGTAGTCTCTATGTAGAGAGAGCTCAAGCAGCAAGACTATGAGGCGCAAGACAAACGAATTATCTCAATGCACATATGTCTGCTATATCCGTATCCAAAAATCGTGGGTTAATTTTCTAAAGTATTATCACACTTGTACATCTAGAAGTGTTCTGATCCTTGTAAATAATATTGCTATTTAGAATATGAGAAAAAGGGTAGCTAAAACGAGAAAGAAAAGAAAAGAAAGAGACTCGAGTGGAAATGGAAAAGGAGTATGGGAAGTAATATCAGAGTGAGGAGGAGTGGGATAAGGAAGACATATAAATAGGGGGGGAAGAAAAAAAAAAAAAAAAAAAAAAAAAAAAAAAAAAAAAAAGGGGGGGGGGGGGGGGGGGAGTTGGGGATTAGAATTAAATAAGTATAACTAAACCAATCACATCACATAGTATCGGCCTGGTCATAACAGATGCTGTCTTAAATTAAGGTTATAATCTCTTTAAAGTCCAGTAAAGGAATTATTCCTGGGGTGAAAGATCTAGAGGTTCTCCAGTTTACCAAATCTGCTCGCTCATTCCTTCATTAAGCCATGATAAGTCTCAGTAGATAGGAAGTGAGTCCAACATGCCCATGTCTTCCTGAATCGCTCGGGGTGTTCTTTCGCCACTGAGATCAGCTCCTCCATTTCCGCGATCTTATTGATCCTAAGAATCCACTCTCGCATGGTGGGAATATGGGCTGATCGCCAATGAACAGGAATACACTGTTTTGCCGCATTTATCATGTGTAAAGCAAGCGACTTACGATAGGTCTTCACAGGAAGAGAGGAATGATGGAGTAGACATTGTGCTGGGGTAAAGTCTAGGGCGTAAGTAGTGACTTGTGCGATTATGTCCAAAACATTTCTCCAGAAGGGCTGCAGTTGCGGGCACTCCCACCATATATGCAAAAGAGTGCCTGTTGCCTGGCAACCTCTCCAGCATAAGTTAGGAACACTAGGATCAAATTTATGAAGCACAGATGGAACTCTGTACCACCTGGAAAATACTTTGTAGTTGCCTTCTTGTGTAGAAACACACATGGAACCTTTATGTATGTGATCATAAATCCGGTCCCAGTCCTCTGGAGAGAGTGGGATTTGTAGATCACGTTGCCAGGCTATACAAGCCCTCTGCAAATGAGAGGTATTGGAACTTTCCAAAAAAGAATATATCTTAGATATTACATGCCGCTGAGGGGAGTCTGTAAAGCAGAGCTTCTCAAATGCAGTAAGCGATCTTGACAAATCCTGTAAATGTGGGGAGTTACGCAAAAAGTGGTGTAATTGTCTATACATCCAAGGCGTTAGAGTGATGGAGGGCCACGCCCGAGTAATGTCTTCGCTAGATAAGAGCTTAGAATCTTTGAAGAGTTGACGTACTGTCAGGTTATCATCACGGCTATACCCAGCGAGAAATGTTGGAGACATCCCTGGAACAAAGTCTGGATTCATTTTGATCGGAGTGAAAGGGCTCGGAGAGGAAGAAAGTTCTTTTTTCTGGAATAATTGTGAGCTACAGCGTAATGTGGGACCTATAAGTGGATGACTCCGAAACTCAGAAGGGACGTGGGAAGTTTTCAGCCATGGGGAGGTAGAAAGAGGCGTCTGAGAAAAATCAGCCTCCAAACCAACCCAGACCTTAGGAATGTGATTCGTGGTCCAGTCTACTAACCTGGCTAGGTGGCAAGCTCTGTAATAACGGTTAATATCTGGTAATCCAATACCTCCATTCTGCTTGGGCATAGTGAGTTGGGCATAGCTAATTCTTGGACGTTTATTATACCACAGAAAGGAGGAGCAGAGCGTTTTATACGATTGAAAGAACGAATTTGGCAATTGAATTGGTATTGTCTGTAGTAAATATAATATTCTGGGGAGCACGTTCATCTTAAGAATTGCTGCTCTACCAAACCACGAGAACCAAGGTTTGTTCCATGTCTGGAGGTCTTTGGAGATGTTACGTAAGAGGGAAGAAAATTTTTTGTATACAGTTCTGTAAGATGGGATGGTAGTTGGATACCTAAGTAAGTGATAGCTTCACGTTGCCAGGTAAAGGGAAAATTTAGTGTCGCCTGTCTAATCACATCTGGAGTCAATGATATATTAAGCGCTTGGGATTTAGAAAAGTTGATTTTAAAATTAGCCAAATACTGAAATAATTTGAAATCTTGTAACAGATTAGGTATCGTGATATGTGGGTCAGTCAAGAAAAGTAACACGTCATCAGCAAATGCCGCCACTTTATGCATTTTGCCATTGATCAAAATCCCCTTAATGTTATCATTATCTTTTATGCAGTTCAAGAAAGGTTCCAGAGTAAGAATGAATAAGAGGGGTGATAGTGGGCATCCCTGTCTAGTCCCATTGCTGATTGAAAAGGAATCTGAAAGGCAGCCATTCACTCGCACTCGTGCTGTGGGGGCATTATATAAAGACAGAATAAATGACAAAAAACGCAAAGGTAGTCCAATGCCAATCAGAACTGCCTCTAGGTAATCCCATGCTAGTCTGTCAAACGCCTTTTCGGCGTCTAACGAGAGAAAGAATCCAGATCGTTGATTTTGGGTTAACCAATGATGTATATTCACGGCCCTTATAGTGTTATCTCTGGCCTCTCTCCCTGGAACAAAGCCCACCTGGTCCGGTGATATGATGGAATCTATTACCTGTTGCAAACGGGTATCCAGAATCTTGGCAAAAATCTTTAGATCAACATTCAATAGAGAGATCGGACGATAATTTGCAGGTGATGTATGGTCCTTATTCTCTTTGGGTATAACCGTGATGTGAGCCTCGGAAAGATGGCGCATAGACTGCCCTGGCGTGTCTAGTGAGTTGAAGGCCTGTAGAAATGGAAGCCCCAAGACGTCAAGAAAAGACTTGTAGTAAGAATTGGTAAAACCGTCAGGTCCTGGACTTTTACCCGGTTTCAATTGCGCAATAGCTTGTTGAAGTTCATGCGACGTCAGAGCTCCCTCTAAATCCTTCACTTGTGATCTAGATATCGATTTAGGAAGATATTGTTTAAGGAATTGCTGTATAATGGTCTTACGTGGCCTAGTATCACCTGTTGGTTTGGATGGTAGGGGTAAGTTATAAAGGTTAAAATAATACTCAAATTCCTTCGCAATATCCGACGACAATTTCAGTGAGTCACCAAATTTAGAATGGAGCAGATATACGTGCCGAGCAGCTTTTTTAGATTGTAAAGCCCGGGCAAGAAATTTTCCACTCTTATTGCCATGTTCATAGAAAAGTTTTTGTTGTAGAGTAAAATTGCGTTTCGTTTTCTTTTCCACTAACTCGCGGAGTTGTTTACGTGCGTGCTCTAGCTCAGTAGCGCATCTTAAGGCCATTGATCGTTTATGAGAGCACTCAAGTGTACGAACTTTATGCAATAAAGAGTTGAACGATGCTAGAGCCTGACGTTTTCGTGTTGCTGAGATAGACATTAGAAGACCACGTATCACACATTTGTGTGCTTCCCACCGTATGAGAGGGGACGTTTCCATGGATGTGTTTTCCTGAAAATAGTTTTTCAGGGCATCACGGATCTGGGGGACAACCGATGCATCCGTAAGGAGAAATGGGTCCAGTCTCCATATTTTGGAAATACCTGGTGTATCCGGAAATTGCAAGGTTATCATAATTGGATGATGATCCGAAAGGATCTTTGGTTCGATCGAGGCAGACTTCAGGGTATATAGATCGTTTTGCGAGATGAAGAAATAGTCTATTCTAGAATAGCGGTTGTGAGGAGCAGAGTAAAATGTATAGTCTTTGCCCGATGGGTGAAGAGTACGCCAGGTATCATGTAGGAGAAGATCTTTCAGTTCAATTTTTATTTGTTTAAGTGCTTTGAATGGAATGGATGAGACCCCTGAGGAGGTATCTTCCAATGGATTCAGCGCTACATTAAAATCGCCACCAAAAATCAAGATACCTGATTGAAACGTAGCAAGTAACTTGGCGATTTTACGAAAAAAACATACCTGTGCTGTATTGGGACTGTAAATGTTGACTAAGGTAAGTGGTTTATTAAAGAGGGTGCCTTTGAGAAAAAGGAACCTCCCCTCAGGATCCTCGAGCGATTCAGTAAGTTCAAACGGGAGCGTTTTAGAGAATAAAATGGATACCCCTTTGGCCTTCACCTCCGCATTAGCTGAATGATATGCCGTGGGATAGTGAATATTTGAGAATCTAGGGACTTGGTCTGCCCGAAAATGAGTTTCTTGGATAAAGAGCACATCTGCATGAAGGCTTTTCATATAAGTGAGAAGTTGCGAACGTTTTTCAGGTATATTTAGGCCCCTCGCATTAAGAGAGGCCACGGAGAGTGTACGAGTCGACCGATTAGATACGTGGTTAGTAGTCATCATGTCATTTACCCAAAAGGGTTGCTTAAGGGCTATAAGTATACCAGATGAGTATCACAGCAGCAGGGAGAGAGAAAAAAAAAAAAAAAAAAAAAAAAAAAAAAAAAGGGGGGGGGGGAAGGGAGGGGGGTATAGAGGGGGGTGGGTTAAGGGAGGACAGGGAAGGTGATGAGGAGGGGAAAGAGACTAGTATACAGATTAGAAAAAGGCTAGTAGAAAGTTTCAGAATGTTGGAGAAGAGGAGAAGTTATTACGGGAAAGAGTCAAGGAATGTGGCAAAGAAGAAGAGAAGTGTCAGGTGTATGTCATATAAACCCATATTCATGTATTGAGCTATCTTCTTTCAATTTCCTGAGAAGACTAGAATCCAGAGGCAGAATAGTCCAGCTATTCTTTCTCATAATACAACTCCCAATACTTAGTTGTTAGCAATATGATAGCTGGGAGTCTGAAATTACAGTCGGAGAAGTGTCAAACCCAGAGACGGCCGAATTGGCAATGTGAAGTACAATCTGAAAGAGGCCAAACTCTCCTGAATAAAAAGGTGTAGAGGGGAAATAATCCAACATGAGGCGTCCTTGACACATATACGTAGGTGGGAAGTAGCTAATTTGTATCGAGAGATGAGAGGTGTGTAACAGGGGGAGTATGCAGACTAGAAGTAAAAGAAGTAACAGCATATTAAGCAAAATATTATAGGTAAGCACCTAGACCACATCAAGGCTCATAAACAAAGATGTGTAATGTTAGGTACGGTAGAGAGTGCATATCTAAGGAGAAGACCTGTACGTTATGGATATACATCAGAAAACTTTGGCCAGCTCCAGAAAATGTAAAGTTCAGTTGCGTGAACCATAAATTTAAGTATTGATAAGTTATGTCATCAGTTAACCATAAAGTAATCTCTAAACTGTCTTAACCTGAAAGGTACATTAAACCGTACCTATTAAGTAAGTGAGTCACTTGAAAGTGGTCATCCTAGGCCATATGCATTTCAACTACTAATATTTACTTTACATGAAACAGTGCATAACAGTAGCAATAACATCACTTATGATTGTTCTAGGAAGTAGGTCACCGACCAAACATTGTCAGTCACCCTTTCCCAGATACAATGTAGATCTTAGTTCCAAACGAGGAAACTTGTTTAGTGCCTCACTCTCCACCACCCACTAAACATAGATAGGTTATTAGAGGGGAAGAGTCCACGATCCGTGACCCAACACAAGCTCCCAGTCAAAACAGGTAACTGTGTAGGGCCAAGTTGGACCCGTCTACATAGTGAACTATAAACGAGAATATCAAATAGAACGATCCCAAATTTCAAATCTAAAACACCATCATAAACATAGCTAGATAGAGGGTATGTAACCTATCAGAAACCACATTGGCAATTAAGGTATTCCAAATGCTATGTAGGGAGAGAACAATTTAGGAAGAGCGAAGGAATAGTGCGAGTATCAAACGAATACTTTGTCTACCTTGATCCAACTATAAGAGAAGGGTCAGGGGAAGGTTTGTATAATGGTACAAAAAAAAAATGGCATTGAGTCCTATGAATCAACCCCATTATATCATCTCTCAAGGCACAGCAGGAGCGAGAGACACAACATATTACGAGATTGATCTGCGTAAGCCAATATCCCCTGCCACCTTAAGGATAGGTAAAACAAATGTAAAGGCTAGTCCGGAAATCTCAATGCTCCCACAGAATCTGTTTCCAAGATCATGACAAGGAACATTGCGGAACCATGATCCTAAGAAACATAAAACCTAGGATCCCAGAAACTCCCCATCCAAGTGCACCATGTACCCCTACATTGGGATTTGGAGAGGAAGGCAACAATCCAAAAGAGGGCCTAGCCCAAGTCCCCGGAACTCAAGCCTAACTTCACTCCTGTAACCGGCAGGGTTCGTAAGGTAATGTGGTAGACCCGTACCGACCAAGCAGATAATCTTTAACACCCCTAGGTGCACAATCAAGGCCACCAGAAAACTTATCCCCACCTCGTTCTTTTTTATCACACAATAGGATACCTTAGCTGATATATGCCAACAAAACCAACATTTACCACAGATAGACAGCATACATATAAAATTTGACAATGTGATGCGATACACATACCCTTAAGTCCAGGCTTCAGAAGTATGAATGATGTCAAATAAAGCGTATAATGGAACCTTGGCTAAAATCAACAGAAAAGAGAAAGAAAGAGAAAACAACTAAAAAAAAAACAATTCTTTCTTTCTCCTTTTTCTTTCCCCTAAACGCATACGATCCACCAGTAGAGCAGCTTCAGGGTACGGGGGAGTGTTTACTCAGAAGCATTGAGAAGTGATAACAAGGAGAAGTCATTCATGACGTGCCTTGCGGTGCGCAGGTGAAGATGGTAGACTGTCGCCGGTAATGAGCCTTCTACATACCGGAGAAGTTGAGGTTTGGTGAGATGATTTGCGTCGTCTGTCTCCGGTAGGGAGGCCATTAGACTGTGCCTCCATGGGGCCTTCATCTAGTTGCACTTGTCGAATAGGGTCATTGGACCAATTAGGTATGACCGGTAGTGGGATATTCATGGTTTCACAGAATGGTGCAAGATCTTCCGGAAATCTCATGAGAGCAGATCTCCCTAAATGTGTTGCAGAGAGGCCAAACGGGAACTTCCAACGGTAGGCAATACCTTTAGAGCGAAGTATATCTAGAAGCGGGCGTAGGTCTTTCCTGCGTTGCAGGGTGAGATGGGAGAGATCTTGAAACAATTTGATTTCAACGTCTTGGTATAGCAAGCGTTGTTTGTCTCGAGCTCTGCGTAAAATATCCTCTTTAAGGCGGAAGTCGACGAGACAGCAAACTATATCTCTCGGTGGGTCAGAATCCCTGCCTTTAGGCCGCAAAGCCCTGTGTAGGCGCTCGAACTCAATTGGAGATTCATGCGGCCTTTCTAAAAGATCATTAAAGATAGATAAAATAGCTTGGGTTAATTGGCTAGGCTCTATTGCTTCAGGCATACCGCGCACTCTTAAGTTATGTCGTCTACCCCTATTGTCCAGGTCTTCAATGTGACGATCGAGCTCTCTTAAGTGCGAGGTGTGCGAGTCAACCTGCGTGCGCATATCATGAAAGGCAAGACCTTGCATATGAACTGTGTCTTCTACTGCGTCCAGTCTGTGAGCCACTGCCTGCATGTCGATATGTAACTCAGCTATCGCCGCAGAAAGGGTCCCTTTAATATCTGATGCAATCGCTTTCAAATCCCCCATGGTGAGAGGGGGAGGATCAGAGCGTCCAGGTGCAGTAGCTGTTGACAAGCTCATTGGCTGCGAGGGAATTTCTTTTGCAGGCGAATGTAGTGGGGAGGCAAGGGTGGAAGAATCTGTTTGATCCGGAGTGAGAGAACGGAATAATTCCGGGATGCCTCGATTAGCAGGACCACCTGTACGGCGTGGGGATCTGGAGCGAGGAGCGTTAGCTTTCCTGTCTGCTTTCCCCATTTTAGCAGCGATTCCTTGTCATGTAAGCGTAGCCCCACCTACGTGTGTCAAGGCTCAGGGTATTAAGTTGCCATTTTCTTTGGGGTCATGCTGGAACCCCCAAAACAGGAAAATGAAGATGTGGGTAGGTAGATGCAAACACGCCCTAATTCGCACTGAAAACCTCCACGGGCTGGGGAGGATAGGCAAAGCAGGGGAGACACTGAATATTGCTGTGTGGATATAGTGATTATCACTGTCGTCTCTCTATATGAATCTACAGGGGAAGAATCTTCAGTAGGCCTAACCTCAGCACAGCTCCCTGCTGTGTGGGCTATAGCAAGGCCTCTACCATGTGCCGGTGGTCCCTGGGTTTGTGTGGGGGCTGCCCCGATGGGCCCTGGACTACTGACAGAAGACTTTGGGAGGAGGTATAGGTGCCTGGGTAGTGCGCTGACCGTGATTAGGATCACCTTCAATCTGTGCTCTGGTGGTGAAGGATCTGTGCTCACTGGGCCGCACTAGGCCTCACCACCCCTGTGTCACTGATGGGGGGGAGGGAGGAAGATGATGATGCCCCTCCGGCGCGGATCGCCAGACCCAGAGGGGAGACAAGTAAGCTGCTCCCTGCACGCGCGGAAGGGGGGGTGACCAGCCGTCCCCCTTCCCGCTCCCGACTCACCACCACCAGCTGATCCGTAGGAGGATGCCGCGGCTGCACCTAGCCGCAGCAGGCCGCACCGGGTCGTCACCGCAGGACGGCGCCCGAAGCGCTCAAGACTTCCCAACCGCACTGCAGCAGGGACGGGTGAGTAACCCGCTCGCCCCCGCCCTCCTATACGACCTGGATGCCCGAGGTTGGAGAGGAATCCCGCCGGAGCTCCCTGTCATGCGACTCGTCCGGTCGCCATCTTGGACACGCCCCCGATGCATGATTTATAACCGATCCATGAGAATTCTCTTTCAGTGGTCAACTGGCAATGTTTAAATACATATAGATCTTAGATCTCAGTCTGTTGTTTACCTCATATATTTTATAAGGTGAGTGGTTGCTGTGGACAACTTCAACCTACAGTAGGTTTTGAAACATGAGGTCCTATTAAAAGTAGATGTAAATCCTAACTAGATGAAATTTATTTTGCTAAAGCACTGTGCATTCAAGCAATTGCAATGATTTTTCTTTTTCTTCAAAATGACTTGAAATTACACTATTATGTTAAAAATTATATGAGATTTTAGCAATTGGGTTTAAATATATTTCAACATTAGGCTAAAATGGTCTATTAAACGACTGTCTACACCTGTGCTAAAAGGCAGCCATAATCTCATCTGTAATATTTGATTCTTAAAAGCTAAAATTGCATTCTGGAACAGATATAATTTTGATCAGGCAGAAGGAACACTTGGCTTCCATATGGCAAGTTGGTTAATAACACATTGACCAGCAGCAATGCCAAGTGACCAGTCTAAGATTTCTTTCTAGCTCCAAAAACAAAACCCATGTAATGAAACAAAATGTTCCCTGAGAGTTCTATGCAGAACATGTATGACAGCCAGAATAATAAGCTTTGATCTAACAATGCTGCCAAGAATGTGAAATGCATGGAAATGTGATTAAGAAGCGGTCCATGCATTCATCTCATCATTTCAGAAGTATTACTTCACAAGGACATAGTAAACGTAATCACTGTTCTTAGCTAGGCATACCATATTACATTATAGGCCATTCATTCACAGGATGTTGGACTTTTCATACAGAAAATTAAGTTTAGGTATTTAGACCAACTTTTAAGTTTTCAAAAAAAAACAAAAACCCATCTTTCTCTTGTTCGCTAGTTTCAGTGATTAAACTCTTTCCGTATTAGAGTATAGAACTATGGCGAGCTCAGATTTAGTTGTAAACTGGCATGTTTAAAAAGAAAGAAAAAAGGTCTCCATCTGATTGAGATAATCAAAAATTCTAAATCAGATTCACATTAATATTTCACAGGAAATCTAACACAGCTTGCAAAAAAACTCAATTTGTATAATACAAGCTGAATAAATGGTTAAGCACAGCAAATGAAGCACAATTGTTTGATAAACGTTTAAGTACCTATATATCACAAAATAGATATAACACAAAAAGGGCAAAATAGCTGGCAGAAGAAATGTGAAGCTTCCAGAGTTGTTCTGTGTATCCTTAGCACAATACATTTTCAGCATTCTAAAAGAAGGTTTCATGTAGTTCCAGGTAGCAGAAGATATGGAAAACAGATCGAAATGGCTCAGGGAATGAAATCTCTAACTCAGGGATTCTTAACAAGGATCTCTATACCCTTTGGAGGTATGTTAGCCAAATGACGGTAGGTGGTTGACTGGCATTTTTACTGTCCCCAACCACCCCGAAGCTGATAATGCAGCTGGACAGGGTTGTACACATTAATAAATTAACAATATTGATACTTATTCCCCCTAAGGAATTCACATGCCTTGTGACAAAACCCATCGGATCAGAGCCTTTGGATGATGTCAGCACGTATGAGTGTAACTTAGAAGTGTGGTATCTAAGCAGTCAATTGGAATACTGGCATTTTTTTCTTACCTGTTATATGGTGGTTTGTTTATGCACCCATTCATGTGAGTCTAATTCATAAGGAGTGTGTTTAAATAAAGTAGACTTTAAATGGTAAATACTATGGAGCTTTTTTTCTTTTTTCTGATATCATACATGGTAGGAACAGAGGAATACGGAAGCTTGCTTATGACAGAGAACTCAATCTGAAGGGACCAGATGCTTCTATGTAGTGGTGAAGGAGAAAAGTATTGGAGCATAGAAAATTCCATTAAAAGGAGATACATGCTTTTTATAACCTTACATTACATATGTGGTCATAAACATTAGGTGAAAGCACAAATGGTGGCAGTGTTACACAGAGGGTGGAAAAGTGGATTGAATACAAGTTTAGCTGTGATCAACTGTGGACATTTTGATTAGCTCAGCAAGAAAAGAGCTCTCCTGGAGTATTTCAGTCCTTGGTAGCACAACTGAAGCAAACAATCAACTACAGTATGGGGATGGAAATGTACTGTCAAAAAGATCTCTGGGATAAAGTTGTGGACAGACATAGTCAGAAGATGGATACAAAAAAAAATTCCAAAGGCTTTATCAATGCCTAGAAGCACAGAGAAGTCTATTAAGAAGTGAAAGGTATTTGGTACAACACAGGCTCTCCCTGGATCAGGATGTCGCTCCAAAGAGCCCAGGGGAAACTGGTCAGAGTGACTACCAAGAGGCCTACAGCAACTGTGAAGCAGTTGCAGGAATTTATGAGTGGTCATTGTGTGCATGTGACAACAATATCACAAATTCTCCACAAATGTGGCTTGTACTGGGTTGCAAGAAAAAAAAGTCACTCCTCAAGAAAGGCCACATGCAGTCATGACTGAGCTTTACCAAAAATGCATTGTAAAGATTCTGAGGCCATATAGAATGTTATGGTCAGATGAGACTAAAAAGAAGTTATTTGGCCTCAACACTAAACAATACATCTGGTGGAAATCCAATACAATGCACCATCCAAATAACACCATTCCTACAATAAAGTATGGAGGTAGTAATATCCTCTTAAGGGGATGTATGCCACTGAAGTACTTGTCAGGATAGAAGGAAAAATGGATGGTGCAAAATACAGTCATATTCTTGAGGAAAATCTGCTGCCTTCTGCCAGAAAGTTGTCAACGAGAAGAAAGTTTACCTCCAAACATGACAATGACCCAAAGCACACAGCAAAAATGACTACACAGTGTTTGAAAGAGAAAAAGGTAAACATCCTAGCATGGCTTTAGTCAGAGCCCAGACTTAAACCCCATTGAAAATCTGTGAAATGGGGTTATCTGTTCCAAATCTCCAGTCTTACTATTTGGCGGCTAACATTGCCCCCTTAGCTCATGTTCATGCATCTCACCACTTCCCCCTGTGGGCTGTTGTAGATATGATGGACTCTCACCCGATACCACTCTCCTCCTTGCCATGGCTTCCTATCTCTCAACGTCCATCTACCCTTAGTCCAAACGCTGACACTTTCGCTACGTCTCTGGGATTCTATTAAATATTGTGCTGGCCTTATCTCTCCTCATCTGCCGCTGTTACGTCTATTGCATAACCCATTATTTCCTCCGGGTAGGGATAATCCTAGACAGTTTGCCTGGTGGCAGACGCATGGTTTTTATGATGTTCACTCACTTCTATCTCCCACTAGAATAATTACCTTTGACGCTCTGCGTTCTTCTTATAACATCCCACTCCGAGAACATTTTGGTTATCTTCAACTTCGTCACTTTATTAATACACTAATAAGCACGCATCCGGGACCTTATCGTCTGTCCCCCTTTGAAAGCCAGTGCAGACATAGACCTCATGCCCCGGGTTTGATTTCCTTGATTTATTCTTCTATTATATCTTATAGAACCCCTCCGGTTCGCTCCTATCATCAGCGTTGGCAGTCTGAATTAGGGGGGACCTTGGATCAACAGGGCTGGCAGAACATGACCCAAGCACTATCTAAACGTTCTAGGAATGTCATTATTCTTGAGAATGCCTACAAAATTCTATACCGATGGTATTATACGCCTGCTCGTCTAGCTAGTTTTATCCCTACATATTCCCCAGTCTGTTTTCGGGAATGCCAACAATTGGGTACTATGGCTCATATCTGGTGGACTTGCCCTAAAGTAAGCAGATTATGGATCAGAGCGTATGCCCTCCTCCGCACTATCCTTCACGCAGACATTAAGCTCAACCCGTATGAAGCACTTCTATTTAAACCGCTGGAGGGCCTCCTCCGTTCTGAACGGCAGCTGGCATCATACTTATTTATGGCAACTAAATTGACAATTGCGAGAGCTTGGAAAACTCCTCTCCTTAGTTTTGAGGCTGTCAAAAACCAAATGAACTTCATAATGGTTAATGAAAAACTGACGTCCATATTGTTGGATACCCATACAAAATTTCTGCAGATATGGCGTCCCTGGCTGGATATATCTCAACCTTCGAGATTTGACCAGTCCCTTCTGTCGATATGAGGATGGATTTAGCTGTGATCGCCTCAGAGCCCCCCCTTTTTCTTTTTTTTTTTTGGTGTTGTTTTTGTCAGTGTCTCTCTACTTGTCTTTTCCTAACCTCCTGTCAAATCTGTCCTTAAACATATTTTTTGGATTGTGCTTGCTGTTTTATGCGCTACATCTGCAATACTACCAATGCAATCTGGATTTCTTTGTAAACTCTAGGTTTTGATCATGTACCATTTTTTGGAGAAGGCCTCTTCCCATGCCTCTCCCGTTTTCTATAATGTTGATGTAGCAAAACTCCCCTTTAGAGTTTATATTATCATTGACCCACAAAGGTTTGATAATCGTTCTCTCCCAACCCCTTCCCCCATCTTTTCCTACAGGGCACCTATGTAAACTTTTCAGCTTATGCCTTTTCCAGTGCATGCTTTGAACTAGCTTCCCCTCACCCACTACAATTTCTAATTGTTGGTCATTGAATCTATGTTCCGAATGTTTGTTTATCTTTGCTTAATATTCAATAAAGCTCTTTGTAAAAGAAAATCTGTGAAATGATTTGAAGATCGCAGTCCACAAACGGTCACTTTCATATTTAAGTGAACTTGAGCAGTTCTGCAAAGAAGAGTGGGCAAATATTGCAAAGCCTAGATGTGCAAAGGTAGTAGAGACATAACCCAACAGACTAAAGGCTGGAATTAAAGCAAAAGGTGGTTCAACAAAATACTGACACGGGGGGGGGGGGGGGGGGGGTGATCCTTTTCTTAAACTCAGTGATTCTGGGTTTTTTTTTTTTTATTTTGTTTCCTGACATGCTGGTGTTATATCTTTCACTTGGATATTATAAGTTGCAGTCGAATAGATACAGCTGGATAAAACAAAAACTGTGTGTCTTCATATCAGGCTGCAAAGCAACAAAATGTGATTTGTGATTTTAAAGGGGAGGGGGGTTCTTTTCTATATCCACTGTATATGGACAATTTATTCATATATTTATGTCCATGTAAATTTTTATATTGTAGGGTTAAGGGGGTTGTTAGCTCCACATTTTTCTGCAATGGTTTGTAGCAAAAATTATACCCTGTTGCATTCGGTGTGCAGTACTGCCACTGAACTGAACCCATTCAAAGGAATGGGGTAGGAACAAATCGGTTCAGGTTTAACAGGGTTAAAAGAGGTGGTGAGGAGACTACATAATGCCACTTCACAGTTTGTCAAATGCTTCTGAAAGAGATCCACTGCACAATCACTTCTCAGAAGGGCTGCAAGGTCTCCTGCAAGTGTGAACTCAGCCATGATTTCACTTTTTGATTGCAAACAAAATGTTTTAGTTGCAAAAATCTCACCAGTAGCTAGCTTGTGTATTTCAGAAATGCCATTTTTATATTCGTAACTATGATAAAACTGTTCCGATTTTGTTTCAGTTGCTCTGTTCCTAGCTAACTATATGTAAAGAAATCAAGCTAATACCATCTATTTCATACTGGTATCTAGCAAGACTAATAATAACATTTTGACAGTCTGACAAAGATGGTATGAGCACACATTGGACAATCCATTGGCATATGTAATAAAAAGAATAAGCAGTGAAGCAAGAGTAAGGATGGCAGTCCTGAACACACAAAGTTTTAAAAAGAATGGCAACACGTGGTAAAGCTGGCCATAGAAGTGCAGATTTTCAGACAAGAATATTCGTACAAAAAGTCATCCGAAAATTCTTTGAACAATTGGTGAATCGACTAATGTCGTTGGAAAATTGTCTTTTGGTTTTAATATTCGAGTTTACAATGAGTGTCATTTCTGAACGATAACCACATATACTGGCCGAAAATTTGTTTGATTGAGAAAAGTTTTCCTTCCTGCTCCTTCTAATTTTCTCATCACTGCGGTTGAAAACAAACATCGATTTGACCCCACTAAGGATTAGAAAATCAAATTAATATTCTTGAATGAAAATCTATACGTATATGGCCAGCTTAAGGCTAGGCTCACACTATAAAGCAGTTTGGGAAACCTTTGATGTGTGTGCATTTCCCGAATTGCATTTAAAACACACTGTAGTTCTGCAGCGGGTGTCACGGTTAAGTTAACGACATTCCAAATGCAGGTCACCAATGCAGTGTGTTCACCTGCACTGGATCACATGGTATAAATGTACCATGCAATCTGGTTGCAGTGTGTTTCCAAAAGAAGTATGCACTACTTTTGG
This sequence comes from Staurois parvus, assembly GCF_062004578.1. Classification (NCBI taxonomy): domain Eukaryota; kingdom Metazoa; phylum Chordata; class Amphibia; order Anura; family Ranidae; genus Staurois; species Staurois parvus. Next base: position 4,104,685 of record NW_028318060.1, read on the forward strand.
CGTGGTGCGATTTGAGCCCATTCAAAATGACACTGGGTTCCTGTGTGATTCATAATGTTATCTGGGGCTAACACAGAAGTGGCCTGTCCTCAAATAGTTTGCAAGTCTAAACTGTGCAAATTTAAATTGTAGCAGCACCTGCTGTCAAAATCTGGTACTGCAGCATGCCCACAGTAATTCTACTGTCAAGCTCAGTCCACCAAGCCTTACACATTGGGAAAGGGATCTCGCTGCTTAAAAAGATGTGGTAACCGAGGAATTTTATTTTTCTACAAAGAGGCAATTTCCATTTTAGATAAACCATGAATAGATATGCGCTTGCTCAATAGAATATGTATACTGTGACACAAATGTGGAATCACAAAATTAAAGTGCACTCCCAACACCACATGTACCAATTATTCAAGTACAGAGTAGAATAGTCCAAAAACTTGTGAAAGAATGAAAGTCTCATAGGAGAGTATCCCATAGATCCAGTGAGTTCTTCTTCACCACTCGTGAGTAATATATGAATTTTCCACACGCCAGAAGGAGTTGACCACCACTTTAGATAACTAAATGGTGTATGGATTCCCAACTGCAGGCTCTCATGTGATGGATCTCCAAACTCCCCTTTCTTATAGTGGCTCTCAAGGAAGCTCCCAGAAGCTGTTGCTTGACACTGCTACTCCGACTGAATCATCATAGTTTCCAGACATGATATCCGAAGAGGGATTGCAAAACTAAGCGAGACTAAAATCGTCCTACGTCTTGTCTACTAGACAGTCAATCCCTCGTGCACTCCCTAGCTCCGCTGCTCCCCTCTCCTTCCCTGTCAGACGGGAACTTCCATTTTACTTGCAAATCATCTTAAAAGGGGTTTAAAGCTGAACTTCGGAACAATGACTGTGCTTAAAACACTTTTACAGACCCAGACAATACATTATAAAAGTAGACGTGTGCTGTACATAGCCTGGCCAGAGTGAAGAGCTGTAGGAGGAACCCAGCAGGCCCACCAACTACAGGCTTCCGCAGAAAACTAGAACAGGGGTGGTTATCAGACCACTCACACTTTGCACAAGGAGAGAGCACAGAAGCTATTGGTCTTTATTACAGGAAGCTCTGGCAGAGGTAAAGTTTGTAATACTGCACAGACCTGGAAGTATTACAAAAAGCACACCAAGATTTCTGTAAGAGTACACATGCCTTTTATATTTAGACAAGATTTGATTCCGGAGTTCAGCTTTAAGTGTTGTGTCATCTGTAGTCTGTTGTTTCAGGCCTAGGTAAGTTGTAATACCTTCTACTGAACAGCAGCAGAACCCACAACAGTTCAGCCTGAAAGGTAGCACAGAATTAACAGGTAAGTGCATGCTGCTCAAATCAGATTTTTAAAGATGTTTTCTGCAAGAGGTTATATAAACCATAGTTCCACGTGTTCGATGCCATGGCAGCACAGTTTGTTTTGAATTACACGTAATGCAGCAACTGTAAATTTGCACTCCTAAATTCTGAAAGCTAAAAGATAAGTCTATTCATTGTACAAAACTGACGCTAACCTTGGATATTGAAAACTGAAAACTGCTGCACTGTGCCTTAAGACACTGAGCCGCACGACAATAAGGGCACTAAAAATGACAGATCCTTGCTTAGATGTAAACTATTCGAACAATAAATGTGCATAACTGTGAAAGGGAGTTAAATAATACATTCAAATGTTATAATAAAAATATTACAATAGTGACATATTAAAGAAAAATAGCCCCCTTTTTAAGTCCAACCATGGAGAAAAATATATACACAAGTAAAAGACACAACCATGTGCATACATTGAATAACACTGCCCCCTAGTGAATATTCAGATAATAAAATATCATCATCATCTTACTTAGCCTACCTCTTTTTACATATCTGGGAAAAATGTTTTTCTACAGCAAAATGGAACAAATAGAAACAGAGAAGTCTTACAATTTATTAAAATGCATGAAGTGAGTCAGATAAATGTAGCTATTAGTGTTTAGCATTGCCTATTCCTAAAAAGTCATGATGACTGTCATTTTAACAGTGTCACATAAGATAAAACATTAAAAGGATTCTATATCTGATGCCGACAAGCCCTTTTGAATTTGTGAATACAGCTTCTGATGCTTCAATGAGTTTGTTTTAAGTGGAAAAGGAATAACTTCAAAAGGTAACAATGGTCCTTGGAAATGTTAAAAGAGAACGCCAGACAAAAAACCTGATATGTGAACAATTTAAACGTGTCTTCTTTCAGCTTTAGATGTATTAGGAAAAGTATGTCCATAATACCGTAATGCCACTACAGTGGCATAGATCACAGAAGTGCACACTGGTACAGTGGGGGGTGATTGCTGAGGCATGCTCTGGTGCAGCTGCAGTGAGGTCTCCTCATTAATCCTTAAAAGTCAACTGTCCTAAATGTTTCCCTCTCCCATCAAGAGACTTCATCTTCAATAAGCTCTTCCCTTTACGTGGCCTCATCATGCTATATCCTACCTAGGTATCAAGTTGACAGCCTTCTTATCCGATCTATATTCCGCTAACTACCTTCCCATGCTCGCCCACCTCACTGGCAACTGGTCTTCTCTTCCACTCGCATGGCTGGGTAGAATTGCAGTGGTGAAAATGTCCATCTTACCCAAGATTCTTTATCTTTTCAGGGTCCTCTCCATACCTGTCCCAACACACTATCTTTGTACACTTCAGCGCCGGGTTCATTCTTACGTCTGGGGCTCCGTTCGTCCTCGAGTTCCTCGTACTACTATCCATTTACCAAAGCTTAAAGGGGGCCTGGGTCTCCTGGACTTTACAAGTATTATCAAGCAGCCCATTTAGCGCAAATCCCTAAGTATCATGCATCCTACGAGATCCCTCAATGGGTGATTTTAGAGTCCGTAGATGTTGACCCCCTCTCTTTAGCCAACTTACTCTGGCTTCATCCTTCCGACCGACACAATATCCGCAATCCAGTCACCTCCCACTTTGTAGCTCTTTGGGATAGACGCAAGCCTAGATACCCTCTTCAATCGCCTCACAACCCTCTTCTTTCCCATCTCCGTAACCCGGCTTACCCCCCTGCCTGGTCTTCCCTGCGTTCTTTTGCACTCTGGTCCTCGGCTAATCTCCTTCTCGGCTCACCACTTCTTGACTAACTCTGGCGTTCGTTCCTTCCCATCTCTTCAAGAAACCCACTCTCTCCAGGCGTAGGAAATTTTTCGCTATCTCCAATTAAAACATTTTTACTCCCCCCTCTCAACCACTCGTTGCTCTGTTAGATTCACGCCCTCCTTCGAAAGTGCTTGTAAAAATGACCCACATAGACGTGGCCTAATCTCTATCCTATATGCCCAACTCTCGACACCTGAACCCTTCCCTCGCCCCTCATATGTCACCAAGTGGGAGAAGGATCTGGGTTCCCCGCCGAGCTCTGAGGATTGGGATCTCATTTAGCAAGCGACTAAATCCTCTTCACAGAATGTGGTAGCAGTCGAGACAAATTACAAGGTCTTATCCCGGTGGTATTTGGTCCCTGCAAGGATAGCTAAATACTCTCCAGGATACCCTCCTGATTGCTTTCGATGCAGTGCGGTGCCAGGTACATTTCTCTACATTTGGTGGTCCTGCCCAATTGTCCGCACTTTCTGGGATGGTGTCTTCCACACGTTAACCACCATTCTTCAAAAACCGCTGGCGCCAACTCCTGACATAGCCATACTCAACCTCCGACCCCCTTCAATTTCTAAATCTCAGTTTAAGGTCCTTTTGCAGGTCACAACCTCTGCAAAGCAAATTATAGCTAAGGCCTAGAAAACTCCATCCCTTAACATTCCGGTGGTTCGGAATAAGGTGACACAGGCCATGATACACTCCAAAGTAGAAGCTACCATCACAGACAAAATTCCCACATTTTTAATCGACCTGGTCCCTTGGGTTGACCACTTCCTTCCTCAAGGCTTCAATGAATCTTTGCTTCTTCCTTAAAAAAGAAGAAAAAAAAAAAAAAGCCCCCCTCACTCGTAGCTGTCCCAGAGCACTGGTCCAATCCCACCTCACCGCCCATACCCTGTCCTGGATGTCACACTCCCTACCTGCTTATTTTTCCCCCCTTTTCTTTTTTTCTCTTTAATTTCTTGCTACTTCCGTCCCCCCCCCCTCTACCTTTTTTTTAGCTACTATACTACATTAGCAATGAACATTCAGCCGCTGTAAGGCCCTGGGCCCCAATTTACTTCTACCACATATTTTTGTAATGTTTGTTGCCTCCTATTGTACGCTTTTCATTTTCGAAACTCAATAAAAAGTTTGAACAAGAGACGGATCAGACTTGATTTTGTTCCTAGGCATTACATTTATTGATACAATACTCTCCTCTCAACTTATCAGCTGGCCGGAGAAGATGCTTAATGACACGGTTTTTCACTCTGTACTTTGAGTAACTTGTAGGACTGTGCTTATACATACTGACTGTTGTTTTTGAAGAATGTGGTTATTGTGACACAGATACTCTGCAATATGACTGTTTTGTTCAATAAACTTTATTTCGGATTAAAAAAAAAAGTGATTGATTGACAGTAACAAGCACCAGCTGTAGAGAAAAACAGGGAGTTGACTAACTCATCTGACTGATTTCTCATCCTCCTTATGCAAACGGTTGTAACCACGTTTACTCCAAATTACGGCGGAATGTTTAACAACTGCCCTAATCAGTAAACCAGACTGCAAATTTTGGATGATGCAACTGTATTTATTTTAAATAAAAATCTGAGTACCTTTTTTCTTAATCAATACACATCTGTCATGTGACCCAGTCCAAATCAATCCTCTGCTGCCAGTTACATGTTCAAAAAAAAACAAAAAGCCTTTGATATACAGAGGAAAATCCATAATGTCAAATAAATGTTTTACACTGCAATACAAATATGTATTTGAACTCAAATCTTTATTTGAACTGTATTTGAACTCAAATCTTTATTATATTTGTGCAAAAACATGGTGAGGGCTATCTAGGGGGAGGTTCTGCCAATCACAGCCTGTTTGATGTCTCCTCCAGTCTGTGTCTATTGTTTGTATGTGCTTAGAATTTAAGGGAGGGCATGCCTCCATCAATCAACATACAATAACCAATCCCCATTGTGCTTAGCTGTTTCGTTGTTATGGAAGAGAAGGAAGGCTGTCATTTATCTGGCGTGTATATGCGCACATGTCTGACTCTATAGTCATGTGGGCTTCACAGACCAGAAAAAAGAGGAAATTAACAGCTTAGAAGAGAAATTAAACTGAACATGCTCAGTAGAACTGGCAACAAAAATGTACACAATCACAGACTCAGATACAGAAAAGGAAGACAGAGAACAGCAGGGTCATCCAGGCTTATTGCAGAATACATAAAATGAATCCCATAGTGACTGAGTGAATATGAACAGCATTGCATTGCCAGTTTTTAATTGTGTGGATTTTTGTTTATGAACCACTTCAAGTTTGGACACTTTCACCCTCTTCCAGTCCAGGCCAATTTTCAGCTTTCAGTGCTATCACACTTTGAATGACAATTGCGCGGTCATGCAACACTGTACCCATATGAATTTTTTAGCATTTTTTTGAGACAGATAAAACTTTATTTTGGTGGTATTCATTCACCACTGGGATTTTTATTTGTTTGCTATATAAATGAAAAAAAGTCCAAAAATTTTGCAAATAAATAATCTTTCTTCATAACTCTTAGCCAAAATGTATTAATCTATCTTTTTAGTAAAAAAAATTAGTTTATAAGCAAACATAAAATTTCAAAACTTTTTTTTACATTTTTATATTATTTATGTATTTTTTTTTTTTAAACATACTGTCACCTTAGCAGTACAGTGTCACCATAGTGACACTGAACTACTTGTGGGGGGTGATGAAAAAATGTTTTCTTTTTTTACACCGATTGCTTTTACACCCATAAAGGCTGTAAAAACAATCATTTCTCCTCTCTGGCAGCATTTCTGCAGCCATTGAGAAATACTGTGCAAGCTATGATTGGTCACAGCTTATCACATGGTACAAGGCTGTTGTGAATAGCCTTGTACCAGGTGACCTCTGTGATCATTCACAGATTTCACAAGTAGTAAGCAATGATGTCAGGAAGTGACATCTTGTTTACTACTATTCATGTGATCACTGATTGGCCAATCAGTGATCACATGAATCTGGACCTCACACAGAGGTCCCGTGCAGCAATCTGTGCTCCCAGGGAGCACGCACAGGCTATGGATGCGGGGGGGAAGTTTAGAAACGTCTACCCGCATCTTTCCCGTCTGGCCGTTATCGACATAGGCTGCAGGGGAAGAGGTTAAAGGCATTTATTTTTTACAATTAGTTATGACAACCAAAAAAGAAAAAAAAGTGCATAAAAGAGCATCACAGGGCACACAGTAAGTACAACATCTTCCAGACTATGAAAAGCCCATATATAATAATTTATAACAAAGTACTGGTAGAGTCACAACATGCAAGAGAAAAAAAAAACAAAACAGCCCAACCACAGATCTCGCATACCACTCACACATACCAGTTCCTCTCCCCTCCTCAGAGAGCACGTGATCTAAACAAAGTGTCTGACATAAATGCAGGGGTCCAAAGGACCCACCAATCTAAAAGGAGAAACACAGTATACTGGGACAGTAAAGATCTTATGGGGAAAAAAAAAAAACCACATCAGCTTCCAGTGAAACCGAAGCATCTAGCAACGGTTGCACACTCAGTTAAATCTTTTCAGACTAGCGCTACTTGTGTAAATAAATTTAAATTTGGACGAATCAAGGTTAATCAGACGACAGACATATTGCACAGTAGGTAAATTGGAACTCTTCCAGTACAACAAAATGGTTTTCTGTGCATAGAAAAGTAGTAAACAAAATAAAAAGAAACTGTATTTATGAGAAATGAAGGCCTCAAAAGATACCCAGAAGACAAACTTCTGAGGTTTTAGGTGCTGCAAAGTCCAGATGAAGTTCCAACAAAAAGCAGACCAAAAGGTCACCACATGCGGGCAAGTTTAAAACATATGTATAACATCTGCAGATTCCTCTCCACATTTTGGCAAAATACTGGAGTTGATGGTGTCATCTTGGAAAGTCACGATGGGGTATAGTAGAGATGGTGTACAAATTTGAATAGACTCAAACGATCAGTTGTACTAATAACACCTGCAAAGCAGGATTCCGTAGCCTCCTCCCAGTCATCCTCGGTGAAAGTAGGGATAGAGCGAAGTCATTTCCTATATGATGTTCCAAAAGGGTTTGATCCCTGCAGTTGCAGTCAGTTATAGAACGTAGTGACCAGTTTATCATGCTTGGTTCATACATAACATGTTCCAGTGGGGTAGAAGCACTACTCACATATACAACACCAAATTAGGCCTAGATAAATTATATGGGTTTAATTGCATCTGTGTCTGAACTTGGGACATATCTACCCTAATACTTGAATGTTATAAATGCATGGATCTACAGTATAATGTTTAATGCAGTATCAAATTATATAATAAATAGGAAGGGGCCTGTTAACACATGACCATATAAGAGTGTTTTCCTTAAACAGCTAATTAGCAACTAAATTGATAGTTGGTTGTTAAAATAGGTGGTCATGACAGAACCATTGGTAGACTGTATACAGTGGGGCAAAAAAGTATTTAGTCAGCCACCAATTGTGCAAGTTCTCCCACTTAAAAAGATGAGAGAGGCCTGTAATTGGCATCATAGGTAGACCTCAACTAAGAGAGACTAAATGAGAAAAAAAATCCAGACAATCACATTGGCTGATTTAGAAAGAATTTATTTGCAAATTATGGTGGAAAATAAGTATTTGGTCAATATCAAAAGTTCATCTCAATACTTTGTTATATATCCTTTGTTGGCAATGACAGAGGTCAAACGTTTCCTGTAAGTCTTCACAAGGTTGGCACACACTGTTGCTGGTATGTTGGCCCATTCCTCCATGCAGATCTCCTCTAGAGCACTGATGTTTTGGGGCTGTCGCTGGGCAACACGGACTTTCAACTCCCTCCAAAGGTTTTCTATGGGGTTGAGATCTGGAGACTGGCTAGGCCACTCCAGGACCTTGAAATACTTCTTACGAAGCAACTCCTTTGTTGCTCGGGCGGTATGTTTGGGATCATTGTCATGTTGGAAGACCCAGCCACGTTTCACCTTCCTTGCCCTTGCTGATGGAAGGAGGTTTGCACTCAAAATCTCACGATACATGGCCCCATTCATTCTGTCCTGTATATGGATCAGTCGTCCTGGTCCCTTTGCAGAGAAACAGCCCCAAAGCATAATGTTGCCACCCTCAAGCTTCACAGTAGGTACAGTGTTCTTTGGATGCAGCTCAGCATTCTCTCTCCTCCAAACACGACGAGTTGTGTTTCTACCAAACAGTTCTATTTTGGTTTCATCTGACCATATGACATTCTCCCAATCCTCTTCTGGATCATCCAAATGCTCTCTAGCAAACTTCAGATGGGCCCGGACATGTACTGGCTTAAGCAGGGGGACACGTCTGGCACTGCAGGATCTGAGTCCCTGGCGGCGTAGTGTGTTACTGATGGTAGCCTTTGTTACGTAGGTCCCAGCTCTCTGCATATCATTCACTAGGTCCCCCCGTGTGGTCCTGGGATTTTTGCTCACCGTTCTTGTGATCATTTTGACCCCACAGGGTGAGATCTTGCGTGGAGCCGCAGATCGAGGGAGATTATCAGTGGTCTTGTATGTCTTCCATTTTCTTTTTTTTTTTGCTCCACAAAGTTTATTGAGAAAAAATTCAAAACATACAAATTGTACAAAGAAATACAATGTGCCAAAGAGAAACGCGGTGAAACACCAATCGCATATGCCAAACAATAAGAAATACTCAGGTGAACAAAATGGGAAAGCCATCTCGTGTCTCCTGTAACAATAATGAAGTTCAACTAGGATAAAAAACACGAGTTCACAGCAAAAAAAAAAAGGCAAACACTAATCATAACCACTACACAGCGTACAAAATACCACCAAACGGGCAGGGTCATTTGTTTGCTCCCCCATATATCTTTTATCATAGAGTAGCAGAGTAGGGGGGAAGGGGATAGGGCTAAATGTGCTGGGCTTCTGGTGCAAGGAAGAAGTTGCAAAGGTATAGAGAGCTCTGTGCTATCCATGAGGAGCAACAAAGGTACCACTCAGAGGTAGCCAACGTGTAGGAAAATAACTCCGTGGATTGGGAGAGGCACATGTGCAAGTGTAGTCTGGGTGTGAGATTAGGTTGCCTATGGACAGAGGAATAAGCGTATATGTAGGAAGAAAAATGAAGTAGAGAAGATGTGAAAAACAGGAAAGACAGAAATGGCAAGTACAAGGCACAATGAGGAAGGAGTTGGGAGGGGATAAAAAAAAATGGTGAGGCGCTGGAGAGCCAAAGAGAGGGAAGAAAAAAAAAGTGTAGAAAAAAAGGGAAATTAAATTAAAAAAAAGGGGAAGAGGGGGGGTAAGGGTCAGAGGGGGAGGAGACTAAGGGGGGGGGGGTATGGATAGACATGACATGTGGGTGGAAGCTCCAAGGACAGAGCTGGTGTGCTCATCCCCAAGGGGGTAGAGACATAAATTAGACAATCGGGCGCCAGGGAAAAGGAGTGTCTCACTCCCTGATCGGTGAAGGGGATATAATAGAAAAGTGTTAATCGACAGCCTAGCAAGGATTGAGGGGTCAATACAATAGAGAATGTAATATATAGCCACAGGTCTAGCTCAGAGTCAGGTAGAAAGACCCATGAGGGATTGGTATTCGGGGGTCGTTTGGAAGTGAATCCAACACGACCAAATATGGGAAAATCTAGTCGGGTTATCTTGGGAGGAAGCAATCAGCTCCTCCATCTCTGCAATTCTTCCTAGACGAGTGAACCAATCGTGTATTGAGGGGGGGTGAGTAGATCTCCATAGCACAGGTAGGCAGAGTCTAGCAGCATTAATCATATGCATAGCTAATGATTGGAAGTATAGACGTTTGGGGAGCGGTGTATAGTGGAGGAGAAATTGGGCCGGGGAGAAATCGAGAGGTAAAGTGGACACTGACGAGGTTATACGGTGGACTTCCTGCCAGAAGGGCAGGACGATAGGGCAGGATCACCAAATATGGAGAAGGGACCCATCAGGTGCTCCACATCTCCAACAGTTATTGGGTAGAGAAGGGTTAAAACGATGAGTTCTGGATGGGGTAATGTACCAACGGGAGGCTAGCTTGTATCCGTTTTCTTGTGTCGATACATTCAGTGAGCATTTGTGGGAGTATGTAAAAATTTGGTCCCAATCTGAGGAAGAAAAATCTATATCAAGGTCTCTCCTCCAAGCTCGGCAGGCGGGGAGCGAGTTAGGATTCCCATCACCGGTTAGAAGGAGGTACATGGATGAGATTAAATGCCGCTGGGGTTCAGCCTTAGAACAAATTGATTCAAAGGGGGTGAGAGGGCGAGTCCATTTGTGGAGGTGAGCAGAGGATGTGAGAAAATGCCTGATTTGAAGGTAGGCCCAAAAGGGGAAGGTATGATCTTTCATGGTGCTCGCCAAAGAGGAGTAGGATTTCAATTGGCCTTTATGAAAAAAGTGTTCCGCTTTCACCTGGCCATGCGGCCAATGTTCAGACAGGAAGGCCTTGTGCATGCCCGGAGGAAAGTCTGGGTTTAAGCAAAGGGAGGTTAAAGGGTTGGGGGCATCCGAGATGGAGGCCGACTTGCATGTCAAGCGGAAGATGCTCAAGGTAGGACCAATCAGTGGATGAGTGAGAAGGGCCTGGGGGGTATGTTTCGTCATGAGCCACGGGATCGATGCTATAGGAGAAGGAGAGAAGGAGTTTTCTAGATGCACCCAATCTTTGGTAGTCGAATGAATATTCCAATCTATAATTCTGCAAAGATGACAGGCCCAATGATATTGCCTGAGGTCTGGGAGCCCAATCCCACCCTTGGATTTGGGGAGAACCAATTGGCAGAAAGATATGCGCGGGCGCTTGTGGTTCCAAAGGAAGAGGGAGCACATTCTCCGACATGAAGCGAAAAAGGCGGGTGGCAATTGGATAGGTAAGGTTTGAAATAAATAAAGGAGGCGGGGGAGAATGTTCATTTTTAGTATAGCAGCTTTGCCGAACCAGGAAAAGCATGGGCGATGCCATTTAGTGAGATCTTCCTGAATGGATTTAAGTGCTGGGATAAAGTTTTTGACGTAAAGGTCAGAGAGGTCGCACGTAAGCTGAATGCCCAGATAAGTGAGGGTCTCACTTTCCCATCTGAACGGGAACTGCGATCGGCAAAATGAGACTACGTCAGAAGGGAGGGTGACATTGAGGGCATATGACTTTGAATGGTTGATTTTAAGGTTCGACATGTATTGAAAAAGTGAGAAATCTTTAAGCAAATTGGGCAAGGTGGTCCGAGGTTCCGTTAGAAACAGCAAAATGTCATCCGCATAGGCGGCAAGTTTATACTCTTGAGCCGGTGCAGAAATGCCCTTAATATCTGGGTTAGAACGGAGTTTACGCAGCAGTGGCTCTAATGATAGTACAAAGAGGAGAGGAGAAAGGGGGCAGCCCTGGCGCGTGCCATTGCCGAGAGAGAAATGGTTAGATAAATGGCCATTTACCCGAACCTGTGCCATGGGTCTAGAGTACAATGTCATGATGAAATTAAGCATGTGTTCTCTCAGACCAATTGCCTGTAGGGATGCCCTCAAATAGTCCCAGGACACTCTGTCAAAGGCCTTCTCAGTGTCCAGAGAGAGAAGGAACCCAGGACTCTTTGATGTGCGAAGCCAATGGACGAGGTTGAGGGCCTTGATAATATTGTCTCTCGCTTCCCTGCCAGGGATGAAACCCACTTGATCAAGGTTAATCAAAGAGGGGAGTAAGAGGAGGAGACGGTTGGCTGGAATTTTCGCATACAGTTTCACGTCTACATTCAGAAGGGAGATGGGCCTATAATTGGAAACCAAAGTTGCATCCTTATCTCCTTTGGGTATGACAGTGATGTGCGCTTCTAGAAGGCGATGACACGGCACAGGGATTGAAGAGAAGGTGTTGAAAGCCGAAAGGAAGGGGTTGGACAAGATGTTTAAAAACTCCTTGTAATATACTGCAGAAAGGCCATCAAGGCCCGGGCTTTTACCAGACTTCATTTGTTTAACGGCCCGTGACAGTTCCTCTGCCGTGATATTTTGCTTCAGTTCCTGGGCGGATGTCTCAGAAAGTGTAGAAGGGCTATAAAGATGAAGAAAGTCCGAGATCACAGTGGCTCTGAATTTGTTGGTTTCAGGTGGGGGACGTTCCGGAGGGAGGTTATATAATGCCTTATAATACTGCTCAAAATGAGAAGCAATGTCAGCATTAGTGGTGGCAAAAGAACCGTCTGGACCCCTGATTTTGTGGATTGTTAAGCTCAACTTTTTCGCTTGAAGGGATCTGGCGAGGAATCTCCCGCTTTTGTTCGCAAACTCATAAAATAATTTTTGAGATAAGACATATCTACGTTTAGCCACCTTGCCCAGTTCGGTCAAAAGCTGTGTGCGGGTGTTTGTGAGTTCAGTCAAGGTTGAAGCCGCTTGATTGTGTTTGTGAACTCTTTCCAAAAATTTGATGCGCTCCATAAGTTGTTGCAGATGTGCTTGTCTCTCCCTTTTACGCTTCGTAGCCATAGCTATGAGAACCCCGCGAATTATGCATTTATGTGCCTCCCATTGCGTCAAGGAGGAGGTATCTGAAGTCTGGTTGGTCACGAAGTAATCTACCAATTGGGAGCGGATCTCGGCTTCGTTTGTTGGGTCGGAAAAAAGAGATGCGTCCAATCGCCAAATCTTAGAGCGGGAGTGTTTTTCAGGGAAACGCAACGTCATGGTTATGGGATGGTGATCTGATAGGACCATTGGTTCAATGGAGGTGTCATGAAGAAACGGCAGATCCGCTTGCAAGAGAAAAATGTAGTCAATTCTGGAGTACTTGTTGTGTGGAGGAGAAAAAAACGTGTAATCTTTAATGTTCGGGTGTAGGATTCGCCAAGAATCGTGAAGTTGTAAATCCTGAAGTTGTGTGCGGATCTGTCTTGGAGATTTGTATGGTAAAAATGAACTGCCCGAGGAGGAATCCAGTAAAGGGCATAAAGGGACATTAAGGTCTCCCCCCAAGATCAGCACACCCGACTGAAAGGAAGAAAGAGAGGTGGTGATTGAGCGGAAGAAGGGAACCTGCTTGGTATTGGGCGCATATAGATTTGCCAGTGCAATGGGTCTGTTGGAAAAAGTGCCTTTTAGAAACAGGAACCTACCTTCTGAGTCAGGGAGCGACTCCGTGACAGTTAAAGGGAGATGTTTCGCAATCAAGATGGTGACACCTTTTGATTTGGCGTGAGGGTTGGGGCATGATAGACTGCCGGATAACGTGAGTTAAAGAGCTTGGGATTAACATCCTGTCGAAAATGCGTTTCCTGAAGGAAAACGGTATCTGCTCATTGTTTATATAGGTAGGAGAGCAGAATGGAGCGTTTTTCAGGTGTGTTCAAACCCTTCACGTTAAGAGATAGAACTTTTAAGGATAAGTGTCCTGACAACGATTTGGGAGAAGACATGTCCAAAGAGGTATATGAAATAAACCTAAGGAGAAGGGACACGGGGTACTAAGAGGATGGGAATAGGATTGAGGGGGGGGGAATTAAAGATATAAATGAAAGAAAAATAAAATAAAAGAGAAAATAAGGAAAGGGAGAGGAGGAGAGTAGGTACAGGAAAGAAAAAAAAAAAAAACTACCAGCGGGAGGAGTAGACCAGCTAATCCACCTAGATATATGAGAAGAGGGGAAAAGAGAAAGGAAGAGAAGATGGGGGGGTTAAAGGGTAACAGAAAAGAGAAAGGAGGGAGTAAAAACAGCCGGCAAGAGTCAATAAAAGCTCTCCGAGCTTACTGTGTGGGGAACGCGATGGGTCGAAATCCAAAATAAAAAAGCCCGCCGTACGGAAGACCTTAAAAAGTGCAGGGAATGGAGAGGTGGGGCAAGGATAGGGCATTCACAGAGAGGGACTACGCCCAGCCGGCGAGGGAGATGTATCAACCCTCACCTGGTAGGGCGTATGGCTCAGGATTCAGTGAGAGATTGGGGTCGAGTAGAACGGTAGCCTGCGCTGGGAGGGAAGTGAGACAGGCAGCAAGCCATAGGAATGTTTGCGAGATACACATATGAATAGAGTATGACGTAGGAATTCTAGAGCGGAAATATGGTGTCGTAAGTATACCGTGGTGGAACTACTAGGAGTGTCGTCCTCAACGGTAGGGCTTCATAGAACGGTCAGCCCGCCCTCTCCTCAGGGAGAGAACAGTCAGTGTCTCAAGACACCTGAAGTCATAAATTATTGGCAGAGGAACATTAAGGCATGACATGTGCAAAAAAAAAAACATACAGCTCAATTATCGCATATCAAAAAACACAATATACAAAATTGAAAACAACCAGAATGACAGAACAACCCTCCCCCGGCCTGCACTCTCAAGGTACCCCTGGAATCGAGCAGCACCTCATATCAGATAGGAAGAAATGCGTGGGGAAGGAAGAAAAAGGCACAGGCAGAGCACCTACATTGGAGCCTCATCAGTGGTACTCCTTTAGTATGCAGAGGGTGGAAAAGGATACAGAGCGGGATGAGAGAGACCGATCTCTGCTAGGAGTCTCCATCTGGAGAGCTTATTGAGGTGATGCTCGTTCACAGGTTCACAATAACAGTGTGATGGTAAAAAAAAAAAAAAAACATAAGCAAAGGTCCCAGGTCCCCCCCTCCCACCCCTCCCAATCCAAACTCAGCAACCCGCTCATCTAATGAATATGTGAAAAAGGATAACTGATGCTGAGGACTTCTCGTCGTCCTCTCCTAACTTGGTCTTCTGCAAACGGTGCAAGGCGAGTTGAATACGATGTGTGAGGGGGGACACAGAGTCCTTCAGTGGCGAACCCGAGATCCTCGGAGGTCCCCAGGATAGGCTCGGAATCAGATGTGCAGGAGATGTAAGAGGATCGGAGCCCTCTGGAGTCCACCCGGAGTCTCTAGGTGGCAATAGACCTATCAGAGGTGTCATGGAGGAGGCTGGGCAATAAATTGGTTGTAGACCCGATAGTCCCGTTGCGGAGCGACAGTGGTGATGCAGAAAATGGGCGGGTAGAGGGGAGGAGCTTATTGGAATGTTTTGTGCCAAACAATCTTTAAAGGTCAGGAATCGTAGGGATGAGATCTCAGTGGCCCCAGATGCATAGGGCTGCCTGTGTGCAAGAGTACCATTGAGTCCAGTCCAGAGCAGGTGGAGGGAAGACCCCAGAGTGATAGATCAGAGAGCTCCATAGGTAAGGCTAAATGAAACAAAGGATTTTGCAGACAAAGTCTGAAGAGTGACTGAACGGGTCCTGAGCAGTGAAACCAGAGGTAGTGCACAGTAAATGAAGGAAATCAGGACAGAATTTAGAGAAGGGTCTCTAAGCTTCATGGCAAGGCCTTCGATGTGCAGGAGAGGCCGTCGGGCTGGTAGAGCCACTGGCTGGAAGTCTCGGCGAGGTCGCGGGAACCGATCGGCGTCGGCGAGAGCCGGGGCCCTGCCATTCCATATCACTTGGCGTCGGTCCGGATTCCGGAACACCTGGGAGACGCATATTTCTGTACCAATCGGGAAGGTCGATTAGTGGGATATCCAGGGAAGTACAGAAATTAGGCAGATCCTCCGGAACTCGCAGGTAGGCTGTACGCCCCTGCGCCTGTGCGGAAAGACAAAATGGGAAACGCCACCTATATGATATGTTACGGGAACGGAGTGCATCCAATAGGGGGCGAAGTTCCCGTCTTTGTTGCAGAGTAAGATTGGAGAGATCCTGGAATAAATGTATTTCTGACCCCTGATATAAGAGGTGCCTTCTGTCTCTGGCGCACCTGAGGATGTCCTCTTTAATTGGGAAGCTGATTAGGCAACATATTACATCTCTTGGGGGATCAGAATCTCTGCCCCTGGGACGGAGTGCTCTGTGTGCTCGTTCCAACTCTATAGGTGTGGCCGGCGAGCGACCTAGTAGGTCATTAAAGATCGCCACAACCGTTGTAGAGATGTCATTCGGTTCCACAGATTCTGGCAAACCACGGAGTCTAATGTTATGTCTGCGTCCACGGTTATCCAAATCCTCTATTTGTCTGTAGAATTCGTGGATATGTGATGCGTGTGAGACTGTTGTCTGCTGTATGTCTGCTATGGCATCTGCATTAGTGCGGTTAGCAATTTCCACTCCCTCCAGCCTTGTGCCTAAGGAGAGTAGGTCATCTCGCAGGTCACTGAGGGCGGTGGTGAGTGTGACTTTAATATCTGCAGCCATCGCCTGAAGATCTCTGAGAGACAATGCCTGGGAGTCAGAGGAGAGATCATGCTGCGGGACTGTGTCTGTGACATTCTCAGTGTCAGTGCTTTGAGGGAGAGGGGGGGGGAGAGGGGGAAGCTGTGTGGGACCTGTCCCTCTGCTGGGAGCGGAACAGCTCCTGTATATGCCGCAATTGTGGTTGATTAAGGACCCGTGGGGAACGGGAATGGGAACCAGGTGTGTTCCGGTCCTTTTTCCCCATATTTCTATGCCCCTGCATCACCCGATCCTCTGAGCAGAGTGAAGAGAAGTCTTCGGCCGGCGGGAGCTCCTGGCTTAAGCGGCCATTCCGGACTGCGGCAGACCACGCCCCCGTCTTCCATTTTCTAATTATTGCTCTCACAGTTGATTTGTTCACACCAAGCTGCTTGCCTATTGCAGATTCAGTCTTCCCAGCCTGGTGCAGGTCTACAATTTTGTTTCTGGTGTCCTTCGACAGCTCTTTAGTCTTCACCATAGTGGAGTTTGGAGTGTGACTGAACTTGTTATCAGTAAAAAAGACACATGTCCACAACCTCAAACAGGTGCCATTGATACAGGTAATGAGTGCAGGACAGAGGAGCCTCTTAAAGAAGGTGGTACAGGTCTGTGAGAGCAAGAAATCTTGCTTGTTTGTAGGTAACCACCATAATTTGCAAATAAATTCTTTCCAAATCAGCCAATGTGATTGTCTGGATTTTTTTTCTCATTTTGTCTCTCACAGTTGAGGTCTACCTATGATGCCAATTACAGGCCTCTCATCTTTTTAAGTGGAAGAACTTGAACAATTGGTGGCTGACTAAATACTTTTTTGCCCCACTGTATATATTACACTCTTTTCACTTAAAAACCAGAGCATTGTCACTAATACATACATGTTTTCATCTGGATGATGTATAATTAACAGTAAACAAAATCAGAACCTAGTTCCTATTTATAGTGAGTTAGTAATGCTCTTGGAAAAAAAAAAGGCTCATCATTCTGCCATGCCTGAATCACAATAATGTCACTTGAAAGACTTCAATTGCATTTGGATTTCAAGACACAAAAAAGGAAATTAAGAAAAACTTACTGTGTAGGTGATCGCTGCCAACATTCCTATCAAGGTCAAGGAACTAATGGAAAATGACAAGGCATCCAAACCATCTGAAAAACAAAGTGTCATAAGAGGTGAAAACTTGTACATGAATCTAACAAAACAAATATGATTATTTCAAATGCAGATAGTGCTGTTTTGAATTAAAAGAGTAATTCATTTCTTTTCATCGTTTATTTGCACATGAATTCAAAGATTTCCGTTTTGCTGGGAAAAATACTTGGACATATATTGCATATGCATGGCCAATGAGTAAATATTACAATGCTATCCAAAGTCAATGGCAAACACATTCTATTGTGGTATTATATTTGTACACAGATGACAAAAGAATGCATTTGTTGTATTCAAATGCAAAAATGTATCTTCCCAAGCATCAGCAGTAGTTAAATCCGCAGAAGTTCATGGATATGTTGATGAAAGGGCTCCCTAGTTAACAAACTGCTCATTAAATAAATAAATAAGTAGAACATCAGCAAGCCAAAAATACTGACAGCTAAGCTAGAATTTTTTTGTCATTCACGCATTGAGATTTGCATCATGTGGTTTACAAAGCAACTCCAGTGCCTAAAGTTAACTAAATGGCAAATCCCAAAGATGACTTGATGAATAAGCTAACAAAAACATTTTCTAAACAGATTTTAAAAGTATAACATCCTCTGGGAGTGGAGCTTTCCCAGGTTATGATCATAAAACAGCAGTGCTTCTTCTAAGTAGCAAAAGCTAATGTGTTTATCAAGAATAAGGGCTTGTTTCCATTTCTGTGGTATTTTTAAATGTTTGCATGTGTTGTGTGGTGTTTGATGTTGGGCCATTGAAAGCCATAAACTGTATTTTCTAAAAAAGAAAAAAAAAAGCTGCAGACTACATTTGCACAACTGTGCAACCTACAGAAAAACATAGATGGAAACTGTAGGATTTAATGATGACTTTTTCTTGCCATGTGCAGTTTGGATTCTTGCCAAAAGAAAAAAAAAAAAGGAACAGTGAAAATGGGTACTTAGTAGTTAAAACTTGTGTGACCCTTTTAAAGCCAATTATCAACACTCAACTTCATTATTTTATAACAAAAATGGTAAAAATAGATGCTCGAGTAGCTACTTTAATAAAAAAAATGTTGATTTGAAAATATGTCTACTAAAGTCATATCAATGAAAGATGAATTAATGGATTTCAGTTGTAATGAATACAACCATAAGAGGATAGCATCAAACAGTATGACACCCTATGTAAGTCAATTCGTTAAAACATTGGTATCCACAGGTGTTAAACTATTGCTTGGGTGATGCCTGTTGTGTCAATCTCATGAATTCTATAAATTGAAGGCGTGAATAGGGCAGCTGCATCTCTTGCCTGCATATCTATCCAAATAACGAAGTTTAATAATAAATAAAGCATACGTAAAAGAAAAAGCTGCTAGTAGATAGGAAAGCATTCACAACAAGTATAATGGTAGAGTGAAAAGGAGCAAAAAATTTACAACTTACGGCTGCTACCAAGTTCTTGAAATAATATCTTGATTTTATCAAACTCTGTGATATTTTTATTTGAAGGAATATCCAGTGGAACAAACGCTCTAAAGAAAAAGCAAAGAACACAAAAAATTAAAGACAATGTTACCCCAACATTTCATATTCATGATATGTGTATGTTGTACCATGTGTTTGTGTTAACCAAAAAAAAAAAACAATTCTGTTCTCTTTGCACTGCTTCCTTTGTGTGAAATACCTGGTGACCCTGCCAGTCCCTTTGCTTTCCTATTTCAAACTTACCATGCTAGCTATAGAAGCACATCCAACCCAGCATGGTCAATTTTCTGGCTGTGCTGGGAGCTCCTGTCCTCCAATGATCAGACTTCTACTGACCCCCCCACCCCGCACAACCATCCACTGAGAAGATTAGTATGCTGCTGTTTCAACCTCCACCTCAGAAATTATGTGATCACAAAATTGAAAAAAAGAAAAAAAATGTATTTACAGGTGTACCTCGGTTTTCAAACACCTCGGTTAACGTAATTTTCGGTTTACGAATGAAAATCCATTGAAAATAATGCCTTGGTTTACAAATTTCCGCAATAAAAAGTGTATGTCGTTGCCGATTTTTAAATGCAATTGTTGGATTTTTTTTTTCCTTCACTGTAGCTCACAGAATTAGCTGTCACTTTCCCCAGAGTTAAAGGAAACTTTGTTTCTTTTAAGAAACTAAAAGGAAACATTGTTTCTTTTAACTTAGGAAATAAACTAAAAGGAAACTTTCTCTCTTTCTTTTAGCTGGGGAGAAAGTGACAGCTGAATCTCTGAGCTATAGTGAACAAAAAAAAGAGCGGTAATTACATTTAAAAACCCGGCACCATAATAAATAACAAAAAAAATGTTGTGGGGTCCCCTATCCCATCCATACCAAGCTCTTTGGGTCTGGTATGGATTTTGAGGGGACCGCCCATTGCAAAATTACCAAAAAAAAAGAAAAATGGAGTGGGGGTCCCCCCCAAAATCCATATCAGACCCTTATCTGAGCATGCAGCCTGGCAGGTCAGGAAAGGGGGGGGGGGAAGGAACGAGCGACCTGCCCCCCCCTTGAACCATACCAGGCCACATGCCCTCAACATGGGGGGGAGCTTTGGGGCAGGGAGGGCTCCCCCCCAAAGCAATGGGGACAAGGGCCTCTTCGCCACAACCATGGCCAATGTCAATTACGATGTCACTTGCCGCCATCGACCCGAAAAACGAATTAAAAGAAAAAAAAAAAAAGGCTCCGCTTCACGTGGCTCCCGGCCATCTGCCTGCTCCGGTGGTTTGACCGTTCTTAAATATGTAAGGGGCGGGGACATCACGCATGTGACCCCACCCTACGTGACATCAATGATATCACATGGGGCAGGGTCATTCGGGTGAAGTCCCCAGGTGGCCCCGCCCCTTACATAATTAAGAACTGTCAAAATACCGAAGCAGGCAGATGGGTGGGAGCCATTGTTGGAAGCGGAGTCTTTTTTTTAAATTCTTTTTTCGGGGCAGCGACGGACATCGTGATCAACGTTGGATCTACTGCGGAGAACATATATTTATTTATTTTTTACAGGTACTTATATAGCGCTGTCAATTTATGCAGCGCTTTACATATATATACAGTCAGGTCCATAAATATTGGGACATCAACACAATTCTAACATTTTTGGCTCTATATACCACCACAATGGATTTGAAATTAAACGAACAAGATGTGCTTTAACTGCAGACTGTCAGCTTTAATTTGAGGGTATTTACATCCAAATCAGGTGAACGGTGTAGGAATTACAATAGTTTGCATATGTGCCTCCCACTTGTTAAGGGACCAAAAGTAATGGGACAATTGGCTTCTCAGCTGTTCCATGGCCAGGTGTGTTATTCCCTCATTATCCCAATTACAATGAGCAGATAAAAGGTCTAGAATTAATTTCAAGTATGCTATTTGCATTTGGAATCTGTTGCTGTCAACTCTCAAGATAAGATCCAAAGAGCTGTCACTATCAGTGAAACAAGCCATCATTAGGCTGAAAAAACAAAACAAACCCATCAGAGAGATAGCAAAAACATTAGGCGTGGCCAAAACAACTATTTGGAACATTCTTAAAAAGAAGGAACGCACCGGTGAGCTCAGCAACACCAAAAGACCCGGAAGACCACGGAAAACAACTGTGGTGGATGACCGAAGAATTCTTTCCCTGGTGAAGAAAACACCCTTCACAACAGTTGGCCAGATCAAGAACACTCTCCAGGAGGTAGGTGTATGTGTGTCAAAGTCAACAATCAAGAGAAGACTTCACCAGAGTGAATACAGAGGGTTCACCACAAGATGTAAACCATTGGTGAGCCTCAAAAACAGGAAGGCCAGATTCGAGTTTGTCAAACTACATCTAAAAAAGCCTTCACAGTTCTGGAACAACATCCTATGGACAGATGAGACCAAGATCAACTTGTACCAGAGTGATGGGAAGAGAAGAGTATGGAGAAGGAAAGGAACTGCTCATGATCCTAAGCATACCACCTCATCAGTGAAGCATGGTGGTGGTAGTGTCATGGCGTGGGCATGTATGGCTGCCAATGGAACTGGTTCTCTTGTATTTATTGATGATGTGACTGCTGTCAAAAGCAGCAGGATGAATTCTGAAGTGTTTCGGGCAATATTATCTGCTCATATTCAGCCAAATGCTTCACAACTCATTGGACACCGCTTCACAGTGCAGATGGACAATGACCCAAAGCAGACTGCAAAAGCAACCAAAGAGTTTTTTAAGGGAAAGAAGTGGAATGTTATGCAATGGCCAAGTCAATCACCTGACCTGAATCCGATTGAGCATGCATTTCACTTGCTGAAGACAAAACTGAAGGGAAAATGCCCCAAGAACAAGCAGGAACTGAAGACAGTTGCAGTAGAGGCCTGGCAGAGCATCACCAGGGATGAAACCCAGCGTCTGGTGATGTCTATGCGTTCCAGACTTCAGGCTGTAATTGACTGCAAAGGATTTGCAACCAAGTATTAAAAAGTGAAAGTTTGATTTCTGATTATTATTCTGTCCCATTACTTTTGGTCCCTTAACAAGTGGGAGGCAGATATGCAAACTGTTGTAATTCCTACACCGTTCACCTGAATTTGATGTAAATACCCTCAAATTAAAGCTGACAGTCTGCAGTTAAAGCACATCTTGTTTGTTTCATTTCAAATTCATTGTGGTGGTGTATAGAGCCAAAAACGTTAGAATTGTGTCGATGTCCCAATATTTATGGACCTGACTGTATATATTGTATATTCACATCAGTCCCTAACCCTCAAGGGGCGTACAATCTAAGGTCCCTAATTCACATTCATACATACACATACTGGGGACAATTTAGACAGGAGCCAATTAACCTACCAGCATGTCTTTGGAGTGTGAGAGGAAACCGGTATACCCGGAGGAAACCCACGCAGTCACAGGAAGAACATGCAAACTCCAGGCAGGTGGTGCCGTGGTTAGGATTCGAACCGACGACCCTAGTACTGCCAGGCGGAAGTGCTAACCATTTAGCCACTGTGCTGCCCCGTACTGCTGTGCTGCGGAGAACATTCTTTTAGTTTTTTCTTTTAATAAAGGACTTGTCAAAGACCGTGTCCTGTCTTTTTTCACACTACACTTTTTGTTTTTTGTGAATGAGTAGTGGGACCATGTACCTCATACTCATTCACATAAGGGGAGGGCAGGATCTGGGGGCCCCCTTGTTAAAGGGGGCTTCCAGATTCCGATAAGCCCTCTGCCCGCAGACTCCCACAACCACCGGCCAGGGTTGTGGGGAAGAACCCCTTGTCCCCATCAACATAGGGACAAGGTGCTTTGGGGGTGATTCCCCCCCTGCCCTAAAGCATCCACCCATGTTGAGGGCATGTGGACTGGTATGGTTCAGGAGGGAGCCCTAAGGGATGGGAGGGGGGAAACCACGCCTTTTTTTAATTGCCGGCAATTCTTTTACATTCAGCTGTCAGGGGGGAACCCCGCAGACAGCTGAAACATTAACACATGGTTGTCACTTTCAAATACCGCATGACTTGATAAAATAACTCATGCGGTATTTTAGTAGCGTTTACTTTTTTCTGACCTCCGGAACGGATTGATTGGTTTCCAATGCATTCCTATGGGGAACGGCGCTTCGGTTTACAAATTTTTCGCTAAACGAAAAGTCCCGCAGAACTAATTAAATTCGTAAACCGAGGTATGCCTGTATATAGTTTCCCTTGTAGATATACAGTATATATATATATATATATATATATATACACACACACACATATATATATAACAATATACCTTTTGAAAATGTTTTTCTGGTTCAATAATTTTTATTCAATTAAGAACAACAACAATAAAAGCACTAGATCTGCCCACACAGGGGCTTTAGTTGACAGTTTAGGTAAATACAATCCTTACAAAGGTTCCAAAAAATAGGAAGCAACAACAGTGGTAAACCTAGTAGGCATAAACAAATGAGTAAAGAGGTTCAGGTAGGAACCACATAGATAGTAGTAACGTCAAACCTGGACAAGCAAACTTTTTAACAATAGCACAGTATGGCATATAAGCCCAAAAAATGAAAAAGGGGGGCAGGAACCCCGCAGGGAAAAAAGGGGAAGGAGGAAGAAAACAAGAAAGAATTAGGAGAGAAAAAGGAGGGTAAAGGGAATATAGACTCCGTATCTTCAAGGGAGTTGGTCACAGGCACTCAACGCTAGCTAGAGGAAGTGAAGAAAAGGAATACATTAGCCTAAGTTCCCAAATTTAAAGAAACTTGGCATGACCGTCTTTGAGGCTACTGGACATTTGTTCATTGCGCATCAAAGCAATCATGCGGTCTCTCACGCCCTAGAAAGGAACCATGTTTTTTTTTCCAAGACTGAGTAATCTTTTTAAAATATTTTTAAATAAAAAAAGAGTTTTTTTTGACAATTTTGCTAATTTTACAAGTCCATTAACAGCAGAAATTGTTGGTCTGCTCTCTTCACCATTCACATTTCCTACTAGGTACCAGGTGCTGAGAATCTTTGGCACTGCCGGAAAGCTACAAGGGCTCAGCTAAGTAACAGTGCCAACAATTTTCTGTTGCTCATGATGCCAATCTTGATTCCTTTGGATAATATGGAACATTCAAAATTAATTGATAAAATAGTAAAGCTGAGAGCTTCTGATCATTTCATCAGAATTGAGCTGAGCCACAAGGGCTAATGTTTTCCACAAAACAAAAACTTAATATGAA
Organism: Staurois parvus; assembly: GCF_062004578.1. Taxonomy (NCBI): domain Eukaryota; kingdom Metazoa; phylum Chordata; class Amphibia; order Anura; family Ranidae; genus Staurois; species Staurois parvus. The sequence goes on from NW_028318060.1 coordinate 4,128,950, forward strand.
GATCTGGCTAACAATGCATTAACTCTACTAGAGAGATATGGACCAACAGCACTGTTCTGCGTACGATTATAAAATTGTCTAATTTTAAATAAATATATATGTTATGTTTAGGTCGCTATTAACTGATGTATGAATGACAAAGCTGTCAGGTCAAAGTCAGAAAATACAGCAAACCCTTCACTACGCTTCCACTAAAATGGTCTCTGCTACCCCCTCCAGCCATTAAATATTGCTGAGTATATGGTCTGTAGATAATATAAACGGCTTTCCACAGAGATGTTAGAGATGCATAAATTAGCATAATTCTTATTTTCTTTCCCCATTTCCACTGTGAGTCTGCCGCAATTGGCAACTATTGCAGTTGTTAGGATTGCTGGGGGAAATTAACAGGCTCAGGACTTTAGATTTCATATCGCTACAAGTACCAAAGCATTTGGATTGCAATATATTACCCTATACTTAAGACATGGTCATGCAAATGTACACTGCACTTGCAGCTTACTCAGAATTTCTTCTCTAACCGCATATATTTACAATTACATTCTCCAGCCAGCCTTCTGATATGTTGGTAGATGACTGATATATGCCATCTTAAAGCACATTCAAAGTGCTGACATCATTGCGATTGTGAAACAATTGTTTGTTATTGCAAAGATAGCTACAGTGTCCAGAGCCTCCCTATACCTTCTATTTACTGTAAAGGCTATGTCAAAATTGGCTAAAAATAAGCAGTTAGATTCTCAATTTGCTTTGATAACTTTCTGAAATTTTACATTACCTGTTGACTAACAGCTTTGTTAAAACACCATTTCTGACATAGATTAAAAAAGAATTGACCTTCATGTCATAGAAAGCCTGCCACCTCTGCATATAGACATAGATCATATGTGAGAGCTAGTTTAACCAGATTTCTCAGTACATGTAATAAGACATCATTATGAACTGATTCCTAATTGGAATCAATCAAACTATAAATTAGCAATCTCAAACATAAACTCAATCTGGGAAATAAAAAGCTCCCTGTGCCAGAAACCTGGTATAGGAAAATGTCATGAGTCGTGTGTGCCACATTAACAACCAGACCTGTTTCACAAGTCTATTTGTGCCACCCACGCCAATTTCTATTTCAGAGTGAAAGAGAGTGGCATGGATTCCACAACTAGCTAGCAAAGGGATTGTGACAGTTTTTGAAATAGAAAACCATTACAGATTAGACCTGGCATATGAGGTGCCAACTGTCTGCAGACAGCTCGCATGCTTCACCGTATTCCTTTCCTTGATGATATGCTGGCATGTTAACCCTGGCAAATGTGGGGTTAACAGTTCTCTTCCTCCCTTTTGGCTGAAAAGAAAGGGAGGGGGTGGACAGAAGGAGTCAGAGAAGATGCTTAAAACATCCTGCCCAGCACAGCATGAAAACAAAACTGATCACTCCTAACAAAAGGGGCTTACACATCCTTTGTCAAATAGGGTCACAATCCACATAGTTTTCTCAGTTTAGAAGAGTGGAGTAGGCTTTATGCCTGTGCCAATCTTTGTTAGTTTCACCTAATGTCTCTATATAGTTTCATGACCAGTCTTTAAAAAAAAAAAAAAAAAAACACATACAACACAAAACTAAAATACCAATCACTCCATACAATGTAAACATTTTCATATGCAGACTACCTACAACAATATTCTATAAGGCTAAAGCGAACCATAGTCATCATTCATTGCTCATGAAGATCTGGCTAACAATGCATTAACTCTACTGGAGAGATATGGACCAACAGCACTGTTCTGCGTATGATTATAAAATTGTCTACTTTTAAATAAATATATATGTTATGTTGAGGTCGCTATTAACGGATGTATGAATGACAAAGCTGGCAGGTCAAAGTCAGAAAATATAGCAAACCCTTCACTAGGCTTCCACTAAAATGGTATCTGCTACCCCCTCCAGCCATTAAATAGTGCTGATCCTGCCAAGCACAGCATGAAAACAGAACTGATCACTCCTAACAAAGGGGCTTACACATCCTTTGTCAACTAGGGTCACAATCCACATAGTTTTCTCAGTTTAGAAGAGTGGAGTAGGCTTTATGCCTGTGACAATCTTTGTTCATTTCTCCTAATGTCTCTATATCGTTTCATGACCAGTCTTAAAAAACAAAAAAAAACATACAACACAACTAAATACCAATCACTCCAATACAATATAAACATTTTCATACACAGACTACCTACAACAATCTTCTAGAAGGCTAAAGCAAACACTGTTGTGAACCATAGTCATCATTCATTGATCTTTGGATGGAAAAAACAATTTTAAAAAATGAAGCGTTAGGAAAGTTGAGAGGGAACAGCACATATAGCACACTCGTTCATGGATATAATATTATACATTTTACTAAAAACAGTAAAATAGCCTCTATTGCTGCTACATAGTTACAATATAAAACTATTCTTTATAAATGGTTTGTACTCTAACACACCATTATATATATTTTTTTAAAATTCAAAACACCAATACAGCATATGCTAACATGTGCCAATGAAAACTGCATATGATTACAACATAATGGGGTCACTTTACTAAATGTAAACAGTCTGTTTACTGTGCAAGGGAATTTTCCCTTAGCCTAATGAATGACACGAAGCTATGCGGATTTCCATCATTCAAAAAGCATTTGTGACTTGCCTGTAAAATACTTTTCTTGAAGGACACAAGATTGGTTAATTCTTAGACCAATTAGTTATACTCGACACTGGCAAAAAAAAACAAAAACAAAGCCAAAACCTTGCACAACCCCTCCCATTACCATCATGTCTTCAGTTTTGTAGCTAGCAGTATAGGAGTGGACATAGACACGGGGGGTGGGGGACCTATGTCCTGTGATGTACACATATTTTACAGTCAGGTCAATAGTCATTTTATATATTGCACATCACATGATTGCTTCATTCTTATGCCAATGGGACATCCAAAAGCAATCCCATGATGGGTGGGCAACACAAACAGCTAACAGGCCCAAAAGAAAAAACCCAAAAATGAAAAGAAAGGACCAAAACTCATTGTGTCACCTGAAGGTCTTTTCACACAAAGCCTGCATCTGCTGAAGCCTGCACATCCATCTATCCACCTTGGCAAACAAATGCACAGAAGATCTGGTGGCCACCTTACAGACCTGCAAAAGCAAAATCTTATGCTTGAAAGTCTAACAAGCAGTAAGGATTGTGGTAAATTATTGGACTGTGATTACACTGGAAAAAGGTGGAACATTCCCATTAAAGTCATAGGTCTTGGACTTGTGGTCCTATATTAAAGTGATTCTAAAGTAAAGATTAAAAATCATAATGAGAATAACACACATTATACTTACCTGCTGTGCAATGGTTTTGCTGGATCACTAGATTGAGGTGGGGCTCATGTAAGTATAAGGAAGGACTGCAGGGGAGCTTCTCCCAGCAGTTTTTTTTCCTTAAGGCATAGAATGCATTAAGGTAAAAAAAACTTTGAGCTTTTAGAAATCACTTTAAGTGTAAATATCTGTTGCTGAAGCGATTACGGTCATTGTATGTGTAAGTGGGAGCTTCACAAGAATTTCACTATTTTCTTTAGCAGGACAAGTAATTGCAACAAGGACAACCGCCTTATAAGGACAAGAATAGGAATAGCCTTGTTAGGTTCAAAAGGCAGTTTCTGGAGAATCAAAAAACAAGGATGAGGTCCCACTGGGGTTGATTTACTAAAACTGGAGGAGAGTGCAAAATCTGGTACAGCTATGGATGGTAGCCAATCAGCTTATAACTTTAGCTTGTTCAATTATGCTTTGATAAAAAAAAATCAACGACACTGAGTCAAAGAATAAGTATGGCAGTAGCATTATGAGTGTGCCCCTGTATGAAGTTGTCACCAAGGAATAAGAGGGCTGCCAAAGCAAACACCTGACCCTTAAATGGTACCTAAGGCCAATGACTGGACCTGACAGAGAGGTGCCAAACCTGGTGGGAAGTTGACTTTTTAGCTTTCAAGAGGGTAGGAATGAGTAAATCTGAAAGGCCCCGGACTTTCAGGCCCTGAGCTTCAACAGCCATGTTGTTAAAGCCAATGAAGCAGAATGGCACATGGGCCCTCGAGAAAGCGGTTCTAGGCAATATGGGAGAGCCCATGGAGAGCATGCCAGAAGCTTCACTAAATCCTAGGAACCCACGCACCTGGGACCTAAGACATAAGAATCACCAGACCGGTCAGATAAAGAAGCAGCCTTAGAAGATAGAAAAGTGTAGATTAGGCTGAATTGATCCCAGTCATCAGGACATTCACCACCAAGGCTCAAGGGTCCCTGGTCCTGGCTACAAATCTCTCTAGTTTGTTTCTGAACATGAAAGCTAGGAGGTCTACATTTAGGGTTTCCCCAACGAAGGCAGAGGGATTGAAGCACCTCCAGATCTACAGCCCATTCCCTGGGACTGATAAAATCCACCTGCCAGTTTTCCAAAAGCCCGGACTGTACAGCAGACAGGGCGAAATGTGGAGTTCTGCTCACTCCAGAATTAGATCAGCTTCTTTGGGAGCAGTGCAACTTCTGTTGTCGCTTTGAAGATTGATGTATATCACTGCCATGGCGTTGTCCAACTATACAGTGATGGGCATACCCTGAAGTTTGAAGGTCCAGTGCTGAAGAGATAGTCAAAATCACCCTGAACTCAAGAAAATTGATTGGGAGCAGAGGCTCCTCTGATGACCACGTCCCATAAACAAAGCGGAAACCCAAAACTCCACACCAGCCTAAAAGGCTGGTGGCCGTCAACAGAGCCACCCAGGTTAATTTGGAGAAAATTATTCCCAATTCCAGAATCAAGTAGGAAATCCACAAATCCAGGGCTTTTCTGGTCCTGCTGGTCAGACACATGGGTAAGTTCAGGGACAGAGCTTGTTTGTCCCATGCTGCCAGAAAAGTTGAGTCTGAAGTGAAACTGGACATACAGGACTGCCTGAAGGGGCCCTCGTTCATGGACCTTACCTCAGTGCTCATTTAGACAGAAACATGCCGTACACGTGTAAATCGCTGCAAAAGTGGACAATGCCCCCCCCCCCCCCCACCTGATGAAGTAGGGGTACAGTGCAAAAACGATGCTTTAAAAGGGAAATTCAAAAACTCTTGTTCTAATGGGTCCCTAAACACCAGAATACCTGCCACTGGACCATCTAGGTCTTGGCTTTTGTGAATTTATCCAGGATCCCCTGCAGGGACTGCCCACTTTTTATGGAAGCCCACATCCTTACATAGGAAAAGTTTTGGAACCTTTATAGACCCCAAACCTGTGCCCCAAGGTAAGGTAGACACCAGCAGCTGCAACTGTAAAAGTATTGCACTCCCAGTCAGGAAGGTCCTCAATAGCAGACCAATAGGCAGGAGAGCTAACAAAAGGCTAGTTACCCTCCTATTAGATTACCTCTTGGGCAGCAAACTGCTGTACCACCCTTCTGCTTTCTAATAAAATAAAGCACCTGCAATTTACATTACCAAATATTGCAACACAGGGCGCCACTCTTTCTGGCCTATCGGTTCTGAGAAACCAGAAACGATACAGCTTCTCAATATTTCATTAAAATACCAGCCCACAACATAATTGAACAATGCACATTGTAGACAATACATACAGGTATGGAGCACTAGTCCTGCTCCTCCTCCCCTCCTATTTCCTACTGTATATGAATTAAATTGGGCATCAAACATTTAGCAGCTCGTTTATTGTAACTGGCACTGACAAAACCTACTTATCAAGTTCACTCACCCCCATAGCATAGTGCTTCAACCACTCTCTCATGTCACAATTCAGGTGTCTAAACTCAGTATTGGATTTATTAAACACCAATAGTATAGAACTCCAACAGAAATTATGGCTTAAACCTAGCTTCCACTGTTATTATTTGGAGGTAATTAGCTTCTTGGCTTTTGTGAATTTATCCTGAGTTGCTTTTATGTTTTACAAGAATTTGTTTAATAAGATGCCAACATTTTAAAAACTATAAGGTAATGGTCTGCTAGGTTTTTAACCTTTAGCTTTTGAGGAGAAGTATTTTAAAACATTTCAAAGTTTATATCTTACAGTATGGGCATTCACTTGAATTATACCATGCACGCAAGGATAATACAAGGTCTAAAAAATCTGATATCTTTGTGAATGTAGAATAGAAATGTTTTTTAGTGTAAAAGTAAACACACTGTATTAAAAAAAAAAAAAAAAAACTTATTATTTAAAAAGGCTAAGTTCAACTTTAGCAAAAAAAAAAAAAAAAAAAAAAATGTATATATATGTATATATATATATATATATATATATATATATATATAATATATGAATGCATAATGGATTATTTTCATCTTACAACATGGCGTGGAGGAAGATTTAGTTTGACATAATGGCATTCTGGGCTGTTTATTTGCACTTTGACTTATTTTAAAATGCTTTGCATGTTTTAAAAATTGAGTATTGAGATATTATTAAAGTATTGAGATATTTAATTATTTTATGAGTTATGGATGTTTGTAAAAATGTTTACTGTGCATTGCACCAGCGATCAGTGGATCAAGGGTGCAGTTCCAGGCTCCTGCAGACACTCAGTACAGCTGTCTGCCTGTACCTCCATACAGACAAACAGTTACTGAACTACAAGAGAATCAATGAACTACAAGGGAGCTCCCAACACCCTTGCAGTTCATTGAGAACTACAAGACTTTTAGTTTCTTCATTCTCAGACTGTATAATGCTGCTATGTGGACATGGCCCCCTTAATGCCACTATTTTTAAAATGTGATAGCAGATGCAAGGAAAACGGACCCCCACCCACTGTCACATGAAAGGGTGAAGGGTGGTGCAGGGGACTGCACCAAATTAACATGTAACATGTTACGAATAGTGAAATTATCCTTTAAATACATCCTTTAACTGATTCCCCACTGCCCTATAGCAGAAATACTGGTAAAGGGCGCAGGGGTGCGCAAAATCACATATATCACTGCTGCAGTGCACCCACCACCATATTTACTTAACAGTTACTGTTCTCCAGTCACAAACACATTACCAATGCCACTGCAGAATAACAGGAGAGCCATCACTATCTTGCAGATCATTTGCCTATTTATGTGGTCAAAGCTTAGACACAGAAATGTACAACAAAAGAATTCCTCCCTATGCCATTCAATACCAGCACTCCCCCATTCCATTGCTATTGCTAATCTGACTGCCATGTGTGTATGTAGGATAGGGCCCAATATATCCAAATTATGTGGGAAAAATGCATTAACCAGGAGAGGGGAAGACAACATATTAACCAATTAGGTAGCAGTTCGTGTTTATATTTACTACTGCTATGCAGCTTTTCTAACAGTTTACACAGTGTATTTTGTGTCCAAAAGAGAATGTATTAAAACTACCACAAATGTAATAATAAAGTGCTAAAAAGTTGTGCAATCAATTTGTGTTGAATTACTGCACTATAGATTTAGAAGAGTTCAATATAAAATGTATGAATATGAAATACAACTATAGCTGAGTTATTGATCATTAGGCAATCCTTTTTGCCAAGTATGAATACAGTACTGCAAACGGTTAATAAGTGATTGGTTACTGAACATCACTGTCTGCATGAAATACTTACCCAACCAGGAGGAGACATGCACACACCAATATGAATCCACAAGTATACTTCAGAGCACTGTTTACTTGCTGTAAAAGGGAGAAATAAAATATATAATTCCAAGCCCATTTAAGTGCACAGTATAATTAAATTGTCAGTTTACAGCATGCAATTATTTGGAGACTTTAGTATTACTGTGACCTTACACTGTAATGATATTCTATTATTATACACAGAGTGAACATTTATACACATTCATATCTGAAAAGACAGAATACCAAAAGGTATTTACACAGAGTCCATATTTTATTTTTGTGGTCCAGGAACATATTGTGAACATATTGTGACAACAATCAAATCATAATACTAGTGACACTTCTTTAAAATGAGAAACTCTAAAGTGTATGCTTCAGGGTACCCTAATAGCCCAAGCATTGAAAAGGAAAGTTTGTCAACCATTTTCTTTTTAATTATTGACATAAAAAATCTTGAGAATGTTCCTGCAGCCTATCAAAAGTTATTTTGTCAAAAGGAAAAAAAAAATTTAAAATCAGTACTGCAGAAAAACATGGAGCAATCCCAAACATGGCATACAGAGAGCTTCCTTCAATCAATCTATGAACATGGAAATAAATGTAGCAGACTTCTAACTCATTTAATTCGTAAACAACAAATACACATGTATATTTGTTTTAACAACCCCTAACCAAAGTGCAGTACATGTCACCACTATTATAGCTTTGGTCTTCCACAAATATTGCAAGAACAATTATAATATTCTCACTCAAACTGCTGCCCCTCCCTAGACTGCCAGACCTTGATTCAATACTATTGGTCTTGTCCTGTGAACTGCACCTTTCTATTGTCATTTATAAATTGAGAGGGTGCCATTTTTGGTTTGCTGGATTTGGTACAGATACACTCTGGAGGTCTTCTGTATCTTTAACAAGAATAGGGCTACTTCCAATGCATGCCTACTCTCGCTTTATTAATTGATAATATATATGTCCCAGGCTGTGAGCCGAGAATGACTAAAGTTAGGGACCACAGTTAGCAGAGATGACTTAATGTGGCAGTGCGTTTCCACATATATTTGCAAATGTATTCAAACACAATTAGTTCGTATCCTAAAATGTTGAAAAAGTTTAGAATTTCTTTTTTGTACCGACTAGCTGGTGAATGTAAAGGACATTTTTTTTTCATACCAAGAGTTAACATTTATGTATTTCAAATGCGGCTAGATGGCTGGAGATATGGGTTGAGTGGTTTGAGAATATCTGCAAATTATGTTTCCTAAATCCCTTTGAATGAACAAGACAAACAATTTGACCAATTACTGTGCTTAAAAGCCTCTGATACTTCTTCAACCTTGGCCTCATTTCGCATTCAGGAAACCCTTGCATTTATCCTTGGCACTTCTCAGTTCCCTAATGTTTAATATTTCTCTGGAGGCTCAAGCTCTGCTCAATCATGTTTTTCCCACCTAAGCAGTTTACTATTAATTCAATTTTCTACATACAAATGTTACAGCATCCCTGTGATAAGCAACACACAAAAGCTGCAATTGCTCTTCAAAAATTGCTAGTTGCCCGGTTGTTTATTTGGCTTTAATACTTTCTGATTACTGACCCAAAAACTATTTTTGGTAATGCAGGGCACGTTTATTGCAAACCGTATTGTTTAGTTGCGCAATTTCTAATTTTATACAACAACCGTTTTCAAGCAATTTTGTGTTACCTGTATATTATTATAGTCTATTAACAGGACAATAAGTATAACACATACAGTTGTGCTCAAAAGATTGCATACCCTGGCAGAAATCGTGCAATTTTGGCAGTGATATTGAAAATATGACTGATCATACCATCTTTAAGGATATATGAAGCTATGCATTATCACATAGTTGTTTGGCTCCTTTTTAAATCATAACGGAAATCACCCAAATGGACCGGATCAAAAGTTTACATAACCTGGAATGTTTGGCCTTGGTACACACACAGGTTAACATAGCAATTAAAGGTTATTTTCCTACATCTATGGCTTTTTAAATTGCAATTAGTGTCTGTGTATAGTCAGTGAGTTTGTTAGCACACATGTGGATGCACTGTGCAAGCTAGATACTGAGCAATGGGGAGCAGAAAAGAACTGTCAAAAGACCTGCATAACAAGATAAATGGAACTTTAAAAGGTGGAAAAGGATATAAAATATATCCAAAGAATGGAATATGCCAGTCAATATTGGTCAATCACTTATTAAGAAGTGGAAAATTCAAGGATATCTTGATACCAAGCCAATATCAGGTAAACCAAGAAAGACTGCAGCCACAACTGCCAGAAGAATTGTTTGGGATACAAAGAAAAGCCCACAGGTATCCTCGGGAGAAATACAGGCTACTCTGGAAAAAGACTATGGTTGTTTCATGGTGCACAATATGACGATACTTGAACAGAAATGAGCTGCATGGTCGAGTTCGAGACACACCACACAGATTCTGACACTGTAATCTGGAGTGACGAGACCAAAATAGAGCTTCATAGCCACAACCATAAGCGCCCTTTGGAGAGTGGTCAACAAGGCCTATAGCGACAAGAATACCATCCACACTGCAAAGCAGGCTGCTGGCTCACTGATGTTTGGGGGGGGGGGGGGGGGGGGGTTGAGCGCTAAAGCACAGGGAATCTTGTGAAAATTAATAGCAAGATGAATGCAGCATGCACATGGGATGCTCTTGGACTTTCCAGCACAACAATGACCCTAAGCACAAGGCCAATTTGCAGTGGTTACAGCAGAAAAAGGTGAAGGTTCTGGAGTGGCCATCACAGTCTCTTGACCTTAATGTCATCGAGCCACTATTGGGAGATTTCAAACCTGCTGTTCATGCAAAACGACCAAAGAATTTGCATGGCCTGGAGGCATTTTGCCAAGACAAATGGGCTATACCACCTGCAAGAATTCAGGATCTCATTGACCATTATTACAAAAGACTGCACGCTGTCATTGATGCTAAAGGGGGCAATACACTGTAATAAGAACGAAGGGTATGCAGACATTTTAACAGGGGTCAAATCATTTGTTTACTTGTTGACCTGTTTTGTTTTAGGATTGTGCCATTTTATTATGACCTACAATTGAACATGAATCCCATGAGAAATAAAATAAATGTATTTTACCTGCTCACTCATGTTTTCCTTAAGGCTTCATGCATACAGGATGTTTTTACTGCCACATGTAGGGGCTCAAGGCATTTTTTTTTCCTGCTTCCAAACGCCCCTCCATGTTAGCCTATGTGCTTTTAGCAGCGTTTAGTGGCAGGAAAAATAACCCATTGCCAGTGCATCCAGAAGCACCAATGTTCTAGCAGAAAATAACACGTTTACGCTAGGTGCGTTTAGCCCTTGATCATTAATTCATTTCAATGGCCAGAATAAATTATTCTGGCGAATGAAAATTAACACCCAAGTGATTGATGCCTGTAAATGCGCATAAATGCTTTAGACACTTTTGCATTGCGTTAGACACTTTAAGAATAGACAGGCACTTTTTCAGCAAAAACGCTGCTGCCAGAAGGAAAAACTTCTTGGAGAGATTTTAAAATATCCTGTGTGCATGAAGCAGGAGGGTCCATGCACACTGGCTTAAAGAAAAAAAAAATGCTGCTCCTAGAGGCCCCAATCTCCCCAGGTTCATCCATCCCATGCTTGAAACTCACTCTTAAACGTGCATTGTATGAGGTTTGGCATTGTTTACACATTTGTCATAGCGTTAGCAAGAGTGTCATGGCAGGAGGGAGGGGTTCCTTGTGACCCCATGAAATTTTGTGAAATTGGACGATAAAAACCCCCTGGGAAGGCAATAGCGATGGGACAGCTAAGAGGCCATGCTACCCGTGCCGTGCAAAACCAACCACAAAAAAATAAATAAAAAAGTGATTTTTTTTTTTTGCAAAATAAAGTAACCCAGTGGAGAAGTTTTATGCGAGAAAGATGGGTTTTGCACTCAAAGCCAAACGAGGAGCCTGCAGACAGTCAGGGCCCCAATAAAGAAAATTGCTGTTGAGGCAGAGACTTGCTGGGGCAAACATCCAGGATCTGTCTAGCCTTTTTAGACAGATATACTAACCAGACTGGGCTGGGAAAGCTGAGAAACTGAAGAGATGGGGACTTGACTTTGCACTGTGGCTGTAATAACCTGAAACAACCCCTTCAGAGGTAAATCTTTTTAAAAATTGTATCTGCAATGATGAATAAATATGTGCAAGAAGCATGCTAAAACTTACCAGCAATAAAAGTCTAAGAACACACCTGCCAGCCTTTTTTGAGCTAAATATGCCAATACCATGTACCGGCACCTCTTGGCACTGGTCCTGCACTGCACATTTCCTACTCAGCAGGAGCTACTAAGCATCCTATTGGTTAGTTAGCAGCTCCAGGACTTGGTGGGAGGAGCAAGCTCCCCAGTCGTTCTCATGCGCTCCCCAGTCCGGCATAAAGTTTAAAGCAAAGAGACAAGAATGGCAGTACCCAAATTTCCCCCAGAGTGAGTCCCAGCCTGATCCATTTCACAAGTCCCAACCTTTGGCATATCGTGCTCTAAATCCCTCTTTCCCCTGTTGAGCACTAGTTTAATTTGCAATTATTTCAGAATAGACCTCCTCCAGTTAAAATTTGGTCTGCATGTGGTGTATTTATTTAAGACTCAGGCATTTCACTTCCACAGAGAAAGTTCTGTAGTAGCATAGAGTGTGAGGATTTACCCTAAAAAAGCAGGAAACAGCCATCCAAAATACACATCACAGGCTTTCTGCTGACCACCCCATTCTAAGATAAAGTGGTTGTGAAGGCTGAAGGTTATAGAATGCATGAAGGTAAAAAACCTTCTGTGTACAGCAGCTCCCCCAGCCCCCTCAATACTTACCTGAGCCCCATCACGATCCAGCGGTGTGAACGACAGCCTTGGCTATCCCGAGTCTCTTATACTTATATATCACAACACTTAAACTTATAATATCCCAGAAAAGTGATCTACCTTCACCCTTGAAGGCTGGTTAAACAAAATATATGTGACTTTTCTATGAGCAAATACATCAAATCAAAAGATAAAACAAAAACTAATATAAATTTTTTTTTATAAAATTATATATAAAAAAAAAATATATATATTAATTATATATAAAAAAATTTATGTCCAAAAATCCCACCGTGTCCAAAAAAAATAAAATGATAAATAAAATTTCAAAAAGTCCCAAAAAATAATCCTCACAAGTGTAATACAAACACTCAAACTTTTTCTTCTTCTTTTGTCACCAAAACCTTCTTAATACCCGCAACACTTGATATTCGTGCACCTCAAAAAAAGGAAAACTCGACATAGTGTCATACCTTAAATAATGTAAAACACACGTGCCACTCGCTGTGCAGCATGCAAAATACAATAGATGTGTATACTCTAACCCAGTGTCAAAACACATACAATTAAGTGAAATGACAATAAGAGTGAAAACACATTCACATAAGATATGCCATGCAATGTGTGAAAAACCACTCCACAGATAACACTGCCAGTGTATCACACCACACCCAAAAAAATATATATATAAAGTGATAACCAAACCACCACTCTCCAACTCTAATATGGATGGGTAATTACCCTATAGCAGAGACAGCAGGGCAGATTAACCACTCTGGGTTACAATCTCCTCTCATTAATTTCCTCCAACGATTATGATTTCCTCCTCCACTTTCCTCCAGAAAACCAGTCACCATATAAAAAGTATTCTTCTTTATTAAAACTCACATAAATTTTGTGGTAACAGCTCCTCCTCACAAGCAGTATGGACATGGACAGGTTCAGGGAAACATAAACCGCATGTTCCCACTTCCAAGATGGCCGCGATCGCACTTCCGGTCAACGTCGATGCGTATGACACGTGACGTCATACGCATCGACGTTGACCGGAAGTGCGATCGCGGCCATCTTGGAAGTGGGAACATGCGGTTTATGTTTCCCTGAACCTGTCCATGTCCATACTGCTTGTGAGGAGGAGCTGTTACCACAAAATTTATGTGAGTTTTAATAAAGAAGAATACTTTTTATATGGTGACTGGTTTTCTGGAGGAAAGTGGAGGAGGAAATCATAATCGTTGGAGGAAATTAATGAGAGGAGATTGTAACCCAGAGTGGTTAATCTGCCCTGCTGTCTCTGCTATAGGGTAATTACCCATCCATATTAGAGTTGGAGAGTGGTGGTTTGGTTATCACTTTATATATATATTTTTTTGGGTGTGGTGTGATACACTGGCAGTGTTATCTGTGGAGTGGTTTTTCACACATTGCATGGCATATCTTATGTGAATGTGTTTTCACTCTTATTGTCATTTCACTTAATTGTATGTGTTTTGACACTGGGTTAGAGTATACACATCTATTGTATTTTGCATGCTGCACAGCGAGTGGCACGTGTGTTTTACATTATTTAAGGTATGACACTATGTCGAGTTTTCCTTTTTTTGAGGTGCACGAATATCAAGTGTTGCGGGTATTAAGAAGGTTTTGGTGACAAAAGAAGAAGAAAAAGTTTGAGTGTTTGTATTACACTTGTGAGGATTATTTTTTGGGACTTTTTGAAATTTTATTTATCATTTTATTTTTTTTGGACACGGTGGGATTTTTGGACATAAATTTTTTTATATATAATTAATATTTTTTTTTTTTTTATATATATAATTTTATAAAAAAAATTTTATATTAGTTTTTGTTTTATCTTTTGATTTGATGTATTTGCTCATAGAAAAGTCACATATATATTGTTTATCCCGAGTCTCTGCCTCCCTATTGGCTGAGACAGCAATCACAGCCAGTTAGCCAATGAGGAGAGAGAGAGAGAGAGAGAGAGAGAGAGTTGGCGAGGCCAAGCTGCAGCTCCGAGTGTGAATGGACACATGGCGCAGTGGGTGCCCCCATAGCAGAGCCCGGAGAGCCTGCGGGGGAGCCTAGAAGAGGATCTAGGCTGCTGTGTGCAAAACCACTACAAAGAGCAGGTAAGTATATACATATTTGTTATTTTACAAAAAAAATTAACCTTTAAAATCGCTTTAAGCCCAGTAGAAATACTAGGGAAGCAACAGGGCCATATATATTTTATTGTTTCCAACTGTCCCTCACTTAAAGGGAGAGGCCCAGGTTATTAAACTAAGCTAATGAAAATTTTTCCTACCTGGAAATATCTAGGTATTCAGGCTTCCTTCTGTGCTGGAATGCATATGGACTAAGTACCTGCAGCTCACGGTACTGGTCCAATGGTACATGCTTATATGACAGCATAACACAATCAATTTAGTAGATCCAAACTAACATTGTGTTTAATAAGAATCACACTCTGCCAAGCAAGAACAGGTATGGTTAGCTGTTGGTTAGATTTCAAAGACGAAGGGCTTGACACTGTCAAATGTCCCGTTTGCACCCCTAGCAACCACCAGCCTTTTTTTTTTTTTTTTTTTAAACTACCTGAAAACAGTTTTTGCTTGCTCATTTGCTGAAGAACATATTACACTAACATCTGTATGGACAGCACAATTAAACTTACTAGTTCTGTCTTTTCTACTTCATGCGTTGTTGCTTTGCAAGATGACTTAGGAGTTGTGGTCGTGTCAGTAATGGGCTATGCAACCTTTTGCAGTTTTTCTTTTTTGTGCTATAAATAAAAGAAGACTGGCAATTTTGAAAAAAAAAAAAAATTTTTTTTTGTTTTCTGCTATAAAATATATCCAACGGAAAAACAAATTAAAAAAATCTAATTTCTTCATAATTTTTGGTCAATATGTACTCTGCTACAAATTTTTGGTAAAAAAAAAATCCCAATAAGCGTAAATTGATTGGTTTGCACAAAAGTTATAGCATCTACAAACTATGGGATATAAACTGGAATTTTTAAAAATACATATTATTAATGGCGGCAATCATTGACTTATAGCGGGACTGCAAAATTGCGGCAGACATTTTTACATTAACTGACACTTTGTGGGAACCAGTGACATGAATATAGTGGTCAGTGCTAAAAATATGCACCGACACTGTACTAGTGACACTGGCTGGGACGGGTTAAAGATCTAGGGCATTCAAAGAGTTAACTGCGTGCCCAGCTATGTGTTTTGTGTACAGCGTTAGGTGCTTTTTACTAAAGGAAGTGATGGATTTTATTCACTCTGCAGGGACACAAGATCTATCACTTCTTCCCCCCCATCCCCCGTCAGAACAGAGCTCTGCCTTGTTTACAAAAGCTCCATTCTGTGTCTCTTCCCAACGATCTGCAGGTGCCAGCCGACATGCACTGCCCAGCACCGGCAGATCAGTTTCTGCTGCGAATAATCATATAAAAAGATGAACACAGAGGGGCACCAGACTAAGTGCAGTATGAGACAATTCCAATTATTAAAATCAAGCAAATTGGAAACTCACTATAGAGCAGATAGACAGGGCATGTAAAACCATTTCTGGAAGGTCCCCAGGGTGATCTGGCTGATGTTCCGTGGTTTGCTTCATCCGAGTCCAAATGGGAGCAGCAGCAAGTGGCCGAACGCCGCTGGAAGTGATGACACCAAGGAGACGTCACACCGTAAAGGGGGACGTGTTTTGAAGCTTCCGCTTCTTCGTCAGACCTGATTGCCTTAGCATGGAGGATGAACATATAAGAGTTTTATTTTAATAAACGTTATTAAATTCGTTATAAACAAATTGTCTCATACTGCACTTAGTCTGGCGCCCCTCTGTGTTCTCTTTTTAGACAGCTATCAGAGCTTCAGCTTCACTCTGGAGGGTGCTGCCACTGGTTCCTACATATAGTTCATATCATGGACATTTGATGGACTTATTATGGACTCTTTTGTTCAATTCATTTTAATTTATGGTTGTATTTTTGTATGGTTCTTGGCAATATCCGCTTCTTTAGCGCCTATCCCCCCCCCCCTTTTTCTTTCTTGC
The DNA here is from genome assembly GCF_062004578.1 of Staurois parvus. Taxonomy (NCBI): domain Eukaryota; kingdom Metazoa; phylum Chordata; class Amphibia; order Anura; family Ranidae; genus Staurois; species Staurois parvus. Next base: position 4,145,557 of record NW_028318060.1, read on the forward strand.
TTTGAATAAGCACAGCTGAAGTGGCCTGCCAGCAGTGTGCTTGCATGCCCCCTAGGTGGAAGTTCAGAACCACAAATATATATGTGATTTTGCACAGGAAAGCCACTCTGTAGCAGTATATTTGTTATAGAGTGGCCTTTAAGCGAGTAATTAAACAATTTGACACAACGTGCCACTGGGCTCACCGCTTTGCCACACTCTTCCATACTGCATTCCTAACTTTTTAAATTTTGTTAAGTTGCAGACTGATACTACAGTTGTTTAAATTATTTTTTTTCTCAATAATCTACACTCAGTACCCTAAAATGACAAAGTGAAAACAGAATTTTAGAAATGTATGCAAATGTATGAAAAACAAAAAACTGAAATCTCACATTGGCATAAATATTCAGATCCTTTGCAACAACACTTGAAATTTAGCCCAGGTACCTCCCATTTCTCTTGATCACTGTTGAGATGTTTTTACATCTTGATTGGAGTCCACCTGTGGTAAATTGATTAAACATTGTTGGGAAATACACACTCTGTATCACAGCAAAAGCCATGAGATCAAAAGGAACTGCCTGCAGAGCTCAGAGACAGAGTACCGAAAGGCACAGATCTGGGGAAGGCTAAAATAAAAATTCTGCTGCACAGACAGTTCTCAACAGCACATTGGCCTCCATAATTCTCAAATGGCAGAAGTATGGCACAACCAGGACTCTTCCAAGAGGGCTCAGCCAAACTGAGAAATCGGGGGAGAAGGGCCTTAGTAAGAGAGGTGAACAAGAACCTGATGGTCACTCTAAGCTCCAGGAATCCTAAGTGGAGAAGTCACAAAGTTTCAGAAGGACCACCATTACAGCAGCCCTCTAACGATCTGAGCTTTATGGCAGAGTGGCTAGACGGAGGCCTATCCTTAGTGCAATACACATAAAAGCCTGCTTGGAATTTGCAAAAAAGCACCTGAGGAACTCGCAGACTGTGAGAAACAAAATCGGTCTGATGGCACCAAGATTGAACTATTTGGCCTCAATTCAGAATGTTATGTCTGGAGAAAACCAGGTAGAGTTCATCACCTGCCCAATATCATCCAACAGTAAAGCATGGTGGTGGCAACATCACGCTGTGGGGGTGTTTTTCAGCAGCAGGGACTGGGACACTGGTAAGGGCTGAGTGAAAGCTGAATGGAGCAAAGTGCAGATATATCCTCAATGAAAACTTGTTCCCCAATACTCAGGAGTTCAGACTAGGTAGTGACAGCTCTTTGGATCTCATCTTGAGAGTTGACAGCAACAGATTCCAAATAGCAAACTTGAAATGAACTCTGGACCTTTTATCTGCTCATTGTAATTGGGATAATGAGGGAATAACACACACCTGGCCATGGAACAGCTGAGAAGCCAATTGTCCAATTACTTTTGGTCCCTTAACAAGTGGGAGGCACATATGCAAACTGTTGTAATTCCTACACCGTTCACCTGATTTGGATGTAAATACCCTCAAATTAAAGCTGACAGTCTGCAGTTAAAACACATCCCGTTCGTTTCATTTAAAATCCATTGTGGTGGTGTATAGAGCCAAAAATGTGAGAATTGTGTCGATGTCCCAATATTTATCGACCTGACATACATATACATATATATATACACACATATACATACATATATACACACACACACACACACACATATACACACACACATATATATATATATATATATATATATATATATATATATATACACATATACATATACATATACACACACACACACACACACACACACAGTTGTGTTCAAAATAATAGCAGTCAGACATCACTAACCTGATCAATCACTGTTTTTGGTAGACATGATATTTCTACATGGCAAATAATTTACTAGCAGGTGTAGTAGAGTAATAGAAGTCCAACAGACCCAACAGTCATGACATGCATGCTGCTGATTCTGTGTAATTGAATCACTAATTGAAAGGGGCATGTTCAAAATAATAGCAGTGTGGAGTTCTATTAGTGAGGTCATTCATTCTTTGAAAAACAGGTGGCAATTATTGCCCTTATTTAAGGAAAGAAGGCAGCAAATGTTGTACATGCTGGTTACAGTGCATTTCTCTCTGAAATTCTGAGGAAAATGGGTCGTTCCAGACATTGTTCAGAAGAACAGCGTACCTTGATTAAAAAGTTGATTGGAGAGGGGAAAACATATAAAAAAGTGCAGAAAATGATAGGCTGCTCAGCTAAAATGATCGCAAATGCTTTAAAATGGCAACCAAAACCTGAAAGATGTGGAAGAAAGCAAAAAACTACCATTCGAATGGATAGAAAAATAGCCAAAATGGCAAGGACTCAGCCAACAAACAGCTCCAGGAAGATCAAAGAAGGTCTAAAGCTACCTGTGAGTACTGTTACAATTAGAAGACGGCTATGTGAAGCCAAGCTATCTGCAAGAAGCCCCCGCAAAGTCCCACTGTTGAAAAAAAGACATGTGCTGAAGAGGTTACAATTTGCCAAAGAGCACATTGGCTGGCCTAAAGAGAAATGGTGCAACATTTTGTGGACTGATGAAAGTAAGATTGTTTTTTTGGGTCTAGTGGCCGGAGACAGTTTGTCAGACGACCCCCAAACACTGAATTCAAGCCACAGTACACTGTGAAGACAGTGAAGCATGGTTGCGCAAGCATCATGATATGGGGATGTTTCTCATACTACAGTGTTGGGCCTATTTATCGCATACCAGGGATCATGGATCAGTTTGAATACATCAGCATAAGGCAGCATGACCTCCTCAAGTATTCTTAAGAGGAAATGCCCTTGAAATGGGTGTTCCAACAAGACAACGACCCCAAACACACCAGTAAACGTGCAACATCTTGGTTCCAGACCACCAAGATTGATGTTATGGAGTGGCCAGCCCAATCCCCGGATCTTAATCCAATAGAAAACTTGTGGGGTGACATCAAAAATGCAGTTTCTGACACAAAACCAAGAAATAGAGAAGAACTGTGGAATGTAGTCCAATCATCCTGGGCTGGAATGCCTGTTCACAGGTGCCAGACGTTGGTTGACTCCATGCAACACAGATATAGAGCAGTTCTCAGAAACAGTGCTTATACAACTAAATATTCATTAAGTGATTCAAAGAAAAGAAAAATCTTCAAACATTTTTCAGTTTATATAGTGAATGTTTGAGTTTTTAAAGAGGAACAACACAAATTTGATATATTTTTCTTCATGTTTTGATTTGGAATTGAATTTGTACTGTTCCCAATGCATTTGTGTGTATAGAAATAAAAGCTATTAGAAGGATTTTGAGCTTTACTCACTTTTTTCAACACACTGCTATTATTTTGAACACAACTGTGTGTGTGTATATATATATTTTTTTTTTATTGTGACAGTGCGAGGCTCTGTCACTGTGGAAATGGGTTTGAGAAGGACACCGGACTCTCAAACAGTCACTTTGAGAAGCTCCAGCAAATGTTTTTCTAGCAAAGTAAGCTATGTTTTAAGCTTTCCTTGGATTTGGTAAGTCTGGATCGGGGCTGTAAGCTTGAAAGCTCCAAAGAGTATTGGATGCGACAGAGTCTTCAGTCTTGTGTCCGGGTTTTTCAGAAGTTCTGCAGGGTGTATGTGTGTGTGTCCAGGTGCACACACACGTTATAAGGCAGATCTGAGCATAACTCACAAGTGGTGGAGGTGGAATAGCAGTTGCTATTGCTACAAGCCTGAAGACAGAGCCCTGTCAGGAGTCTCCTGGTGGAGACTACAACTCTTGTGAGGGGGATTCTGGGCCAAGGGCTGGGAAAATCTGGCCAGCTACGAGAGTCTGGGAGACCAAGAAAGGGTCTGGGAGAAAGCTGCAGAGGCCAGTGAGTCCAAGGGGCTGGAGGGAATCCATGAGTCTCTGGAGGAAGCAAGCTAAGGTACAGGGAAAACTCTGTCAAGAGGCCATGTGGGGCCTGAACAGCAAGGAGTTGTCACCTAGGCTGAGAGAGCCTGAATAGTCAATGGTCTGGCTAACCAGAGAGCCAGGTGGCTTGGCATTTTCCAATCATGGGACCAGGTTTTGGGAATGGCCAGGAGACTGATTGTGCAGGTGTGTGTGGGTCCCTTCTAGAGTCAGGACCAGAGTTCTGGGCTCCACCCTCCCGAGGACTCCATGCGGGTGAAAGGGAGCAGCCACAAATGTGCATGGAGGCACAGTTTAGTCTGACAGAGCAGACAGGGCCCAAGCCTGTGGGCTGGAGAAGCAGGAATGTGGTGAAAGAGTTAACCAAGGTACATCGTTTGTATGTGTATGGTCAAGAAGACCGAGGCATAAAGCCTGAGCAGCAGTGCTGCTAAAGAGAGCCAGGAGGCTGAATATTGATGGTGGATACCCCTGCGTGGATGGTGGATACCCCTGCGTGGGAAAACTATATTGTATGGACTTTTCTTGTTTTCTTTAAAAAAGTGGGCCAACAAGCCTTTAAACAATCATTCCTGGCGTGGACCCTACTAACTGGTAAGCACACCAGAGCAGGGTCAGCGCATTCTGAAGTTAGCAACTGTCTGCATAGTAAATAGCTAAAGACCTCCAAACTTTGTGTGGCCTCCAGATTAGCACAACAACAGTGTGTAGAGAACTTCATGGAATGGGTTTCCATGGCCGAGCAGCTGCATCCAAGCCTTACATCACCAAGTGCAATGCAAAGAATGGGATGCAGTGGCATAAAGCATGCCACCACTGGACTCTAAAGCAGTGAAGACATGTTCTCTGGAGTGACGAATCACGCTTCTCTGTCTGGCAATCTAATGGACATGTCTGGGTTTGGATGTGCCAGGAGAACGGTACTTGCCTGACTGCATTGTGCCAAATGTAAAGTTTGGTGGAGGGGGGATTATGGTGTGGGGTTAACAGGGGTTGGGCTTGGAACCTTAGTTCCAGTGAAAGGATGTCAAAAGGTGAAAGGTGTCAGCATACCAAGACATTTTGGACAATTTAATGCTACCAATTTTGTGGGAGCATTTTGGGGATGGCCCTTTCTTGTTCAAACATGACTGCGCACCAGTGCACAAAGCAATGTCCATAAAGACCTGGATGAGCGAGTTTGTGCTGGAGGGACTTGACTGGCCAGCACAAAGTCCTGACCTCAACCTGATAGAACACCTTTGGGATAAATTAGAGTGGAGACTGCGAGCCAGACCCTCTCATCCACCATCAGTGCCTGACCTCACAAATGCGCTTCTGGAGGAATGGTCAAACATCCCCATACACACACTCCTAAACCTTGTGGACAGCCCTCACAGAAGAGTTGAAGCTGTTATAGCTGCAAAGGGTAGGCCAACTCAATATTGAACCCTCCGGATTAAGACTGGGATGTCATTAAAGTTCATGTGCGTGTAAAGGCAGGCGTTCTAATACTTTTGGCAATATAGTGTGTGTATGTATGTATGTATATGTATATATATATATATATATATATATATATATATATATATATATACACACACATACACATAGACAGACACACACACACACACACACACACACACACAGATATCTTTATATTCACAAGTAAAATCTAATTTGAAATGACTGTTCATCTTTACATATTGTATACGCTGATCAGCTATAACTTCATGACCACTGACAGGTTAAGTGAATAACATTGATTATCTCATTACAATGGCATCTGAAGGTCGGTGGGATATATTAGGCAGCAAGTAAACATGTTGTCTGTGAAATTCATGTGTTGAAAGCAGAAAAAAGGGCATTGCAGGTTGTTGTATATGGGGCTGCGTAGCTGACCTGTGATCACAGTCAAAAGCACTTACAATGTGAATGTGAGCATCAGCACTGGATCATGGAGCAATGGAAGAAGGTAGCCTGGTCTGATGAGTCATGCTTTCTTTTACAAAGGTGGATGGCCGGGTGCGTGTAAGTCTCTTACACAGGGAAGAGATGGCACCAGAATACAGTATGGACAAAAGGCGAGTCTGCAGAGGCAGTGTGATGCTTTGGGTAATGTTCTGCTGGGAAACCTTGGGTCCTACCATTTATGTGGTGTACACCTATCACCTACCTAAAACTTATTGGGACCAAGTTCACCCCTTCATAGAAAAGGTATTACCTGATGGCAAGTGCGTCTTTCAGATTGCTAAATCACCCTGCCACACTGCAAAGATGGTTCAAGAATCGTTTGCAGAACACAAAAAAAGTGTGAAGTGTTGACCTGGCTTCCAAATTCTCCAGATCACAATCAAATCAAGCATCTGTGGTATATGCTGGAAAAAAACAGTTCAATCCATGGAGGCCCCACCTCACTACTTACAGGAGGTAAAGGATCTGCTAATGAACAACTTGGTGCCAGATATCACAGCATAGCATCAATGGTCTAGTAGTGTTCATGCCTTAATGGGTCAGGGCTGTTTTGGCAGCAAAAGGGGGACCTACTCAATATTAGGTAGGTGGTCATAGAGTTATGGCTGATCAGTGTATGTTTCACTTAGAATAGTACATACATGTGTTGATCATAAGTAACTATTTGCATCCCAATAATACCAGAAAACAGTCACGGCAAACACCCTTTAATCATTCCTTATGAAATATTTACAGTTATGGAAAAAAATACTTTGAGGTTCAATAATGATGTTATAATAATAATTATAATGTTTTGAGGCCTATTGAGACAACTGTGTAAAACATCCTTTTCCTTATTGCTTATGAATTTCAAACATCATGTCTACTGTGTAAATAGAAGACATAATATTAAAACTCTAGATTCTTCCTCATACACATGGGCTGACAAAAAAAAACAAAAAAAAAAACGCTGCATTTTTAGGCAATTCTTTTTATGCCATTTGATGCAGCCATGTTTTAACCAATGTGTCCATAAACATTGTGGCACTTAGACTCATACTTCAGAGCAGTGTCCAGGAGCACAAAAAATGCCCCAAACCTAAGTTTGAAGTGCAGCTTACTGGCATAATTTACACACGTGCAAAATTTACATAATTACACATCAAAATGAGCATTTTTTATGCTGGGTTTTTCTGACAGCTCCTAGCAGAGATATTGAGTATTTTAAAACATACAGCCTAAGGGTTACTTCAAAGTTTATCCAAAATGTTGATGGGGAGTTGTTTATCAGATTGGAACAATAGTTACAGATCTGGATATAATGAGAAAGCCATTTATAGTGTTGAAATCCTTGAGCTCCAAACAAAGAATTAATCCCGGATGCTGGCAAAAAAGCATGTATTTTGCATTTCTTCCAGACTCTCCAGGCAATGACCAAATCTCTAATGAGGGAGTCCTGAGATAAATTTGACAACAGCTGTGCCAAGAATTTTATATAAAATGCCCATTGTTCACTTAAGGCCATAAATCTGATTTGACTTTTATTATCTATACTAGATCTATTAAAAAAAAAAAAAAAAATCTGACCTCCTAGCAGAGTACAACATATCAAAAAAAAAAAGGGTACATAATACAATTGTATGTCACCTGTGAGCTTCAGACAAAGCGCATTCACAATGTATTACGAAAAAGAAAAAAATCTATGGCTTGGATTATTGAACTTACAGATAAATTGCATACTACAGTCACATGTCTATAGTAATATGATTGAAGGTCACTAAATCCTAAAATGCTGTTCACTATCACAGTTATTACAAGTCCCTAGTGGACTGACGTGCTACACGTTTAATTGTTCTATGTTTATAATCGTTCACAAAATTCAATCTTACCAAAACCCTTAAGGGTGTCCTTACTTGATAAGAAACTCATTAACATGTTGTAACCTCTTTAATGCAAGGAACGGGTTGAGACTTTAGCAATGGAAGGTCAGTCTAACATCCCACATGGACAAGCATTCCCCTTTTGCTTTTAGAGAATTATCCCATCCGCTTTTTGAATTTTTTTTTTTTTGTGCTGTGAGGTAGGGAGGCTATAGACCAGCAATGGGCAAACTACGGCCCGGTGGACACTTTTAATCCGGCCCGCGGAGCTAGGCTCCTCTCACAGTCCGCCCTGAAGACCGGTGCAGCATGAAAATGTGTCTCCTGTGAGGATCTGTCCCCCTCGACGTATCTGCGCATGTGCCGGAGATCGCCGATCGGCTGCCAATGCCTGAAACTGGCACATGCGCAGATACGTCGAGGGGGACAGATCCTCATAGGAGACAGATTTTCATGCTACACTGGAACGAAGCGGGAACACGGTGAGAGGAACGCAAAGGTAAGTGAATTGACACAGGGGGGACTTGGGGACTTAATATGGGGGATGAATTAATATGGGGGATGAATTACTATAGGGGGGATGAATTACTATGGGGGATAAATTACTATATGGGGGGATGAATTACTATATGGGGGGATGAATTACTATAGGGGGGATGAATTACTATGGGGGATGAATTACTATAGGGGGGATGAATTACTATAGGGGGGATGAATTACTATAGGGGGGATGAATTACTATATGGGGGGCAAATTACTATATGGGGGATGAATTACTATATGGGGGATGAATTACTATATGGGGGATGAATTACTATGGGGGATGAATTACTATGGGGGATTAATTACTATATGGGGGATTAATTACTATATGGGGGATGAATTACTATAGGGGGGATGAATTACTATAGGGGGGATGAATTACTATATGGGGGATGAATTACTATATGGGGGATTAATTACTATGCTTACTATGGGGGAATATTACTATACTTACTATGGATGACACATACACATCATTCATCTACTCTTGGTCCGGCCCCCGGGTCCAATATATGAACCCATTGCGGCCCTCAAGTCAAAAAGTTTGCCCACCCCTGCTATAGACTAAGGTGCAACTATGTTTGTAGGCACCAAGAACAGTAAGAAAACATTACTACAGCATAAATCTACCGAATGAGTGAGTTGTATAGCACTGCTGCCAAAAAAAAAGAAAAAAAAAGAAAAGAAAAACCTGTAAAAGTGTCTGTAAACACAAGTGCTGTACCATGCGCATACCTGTGTACAGCATATTTTGTATTTCATTCATATGGGCACAATTACTGCTTACAGGCACTGCAAATATAGGTGTATTTTACGCTTTACACCCATACACCTGGAAATGCATCCATAAACATGAGCCCAAAATTTTAACTCCATCTAGGAGTTCTGAACAAAACATATTGTTCAGTGTCAGAAAGAGCCATGGGGAGCAAAAAAAAAAAAACCTGTCAAAAGACCTGGGTAACAAGGTAATGGAGCTTTATATAGATGAAAAGGATGGAAAATGAAAGTGGAAAGTTTGGGGATCTCTTGATACAAAGCCAAGTACAGGCAGATCAAGAAAGAATTCAGTCACAACTGCCAGAATAATTGTTCAGGATACAAAGAAAAACAGGAGAAATACAGGCTGCTCTGAAAAAAGATGGTGCAGTAGTTTCATGGTTTTTAATACTGGCACCTAACCTGGAACACCTGATTCCAATTTTATGGATTTGAAGTTAGGCTAAATGTAGGAGTGTGCTCACTTTTGACAGATCTGAATTTTTGTTAATTTAGATGAAGTGAAATAATATGCTATGCCAATTTCATGTGTCATTTGTTCCAGTATATTACCTTTATTTGTATTCACTGTTTCAATGAAGATCTAATATTTATCTGTTCAAATATGTTGAAAAAGTCATCAATTTACATGGGGTGTACTTACCTATTTCACATGACTATATATTTCTAGCTATTAATGGTTTCTTATGGCAATAAACAACTCCTGTGTCCCTATGATTAACATTTTTAACTACTGAGCTTATGGCAGAAGACTCCACACAGAAATAAAGACGGTGACCAAGTGGCCCCAGGCCAATTTTGACATTCCTCTCCTACATGTAAGAATCAGCATTTTTTTTGGCAGAAAATTACGTAGAACCCCAAACATTACAATTAGAGAATAAAATGGTGGGTGTTGCAATTTTTCATTTAACACGGTATTTGCGCAGCGGTTTTTCAAACACAAATTAAAAAAAAAAAAACACTTTAATGAATTTTAATGCACAAAAAAAAAAAAAAAAAAAACACTATATAATACCTAATTGTTTTGGTAAATAATAAAAGATGATGTTACGCTGAGATATTAGATACACAACATGTCTTGTTTTAAAACTGCGCACGCTTGTGGAATGGGGACAAACTGCGGCACTTAAAAATCTCCATAGGCGAGATTTTAACCACTTGCCCTCCTGAGGATTTACCCCCCTTAATGACCAGACCTCTTTTTGCTATTCGGCGCTGCACTAATTCAATTGACAATTGCGCGGTCATGAAATGCTGTACCCAAACATGTCCTTTTTTTTTAAACAAATAGAGCTTTCTTTTGGTGGTATTTGGTCACCTATGCACTTTTTACTTTTGGCGCTATAAACAAAAAAAAGACAGAACATTTTGAAGAAAAACTATATTTTTTTACATTCGGCTATAAAAAATATATAGTAAACTCAAAGTTAGTTATACATTTAGGCCAAAATATATTCTGCTACATGTTATTGGTAAAAAAAAAAAAAAAAAAAAATCTCAGTAAGTGTATATCTATTTCTTTGTCTGAACTTTATAGTGTCTACAAACTATGGTATAGATACTGCAATTTACGTCTTTTTTTTTTTGTTATACAGCACTGCACTAGTTTAACTGACAATTGCAAGGTCATGCAATACGGAACATAAATTCAATTTATGTCCTTTTTTCACACAAAATAGAGCTTTCTTTTGGTGGTATTTGATCACCTGTGCGCTATTTTTGGCGCTATAAACAAAAAAAGTTTTGAGAAAATTTGTTTTTTGGTAAAATATTATTTGGTATAATATAAAAGATAATGGTATGCTGAGAAAATAGATAGATACCAGTCACTGGGGGGAACTGACTTGGGGTCACTGACATCCCCAGTGACACCAATACAGTGATTGATCCGTGCAAAAAAAAAAAAAAAAAAAGAACGACACTGTACTAATGGTATTGGGGAGGAAGGGGTTAACTTTTGGAGACAATCAAAGGGTTAACTGTGTGAGGGGAGTGTTTTACTAGGGGGCGGGGTTGTGTACCTCTCTGTTAGCACACTATTCCGGAAGGCTGTGATCAGCGATCCCGAAACAGTGTGCTAAAAACTGACAGGGAGGAGAGCTCCATTGAAAACAATGCAGCCTTCCTCCCCATCAATGTTTGCCGGCAATCGCCGGGCTTCGACAGGCAATCACCAGCCGGGACCCAGTGATTGGCACCCGCGGTCGTGATCGGTGCCGCAGGTAGGCGGGAGCGCACCCCTACCCCAGAATGCAGGATCACATTTATATACGTGATCCTGCACACAGGGGCCTCCTTGTAGCAGTATATGTACTGCGGGCGGTCCCCTAGTGGTTAAAAGCCTTTACAGGTTACAAGTTTAGAGTTACACAGGAGGTCCAGTGCTAGATTGTTCTTGCTATTGTGCTTGCTTCTTGGTGTGAACACCATTTACATATTAATCACTTTCACTGCTAACACATGGGATGAACTACATGCCTTGTGACAGCTGGAGAAGAGACAGGTCAATTTCTGGAGAGATCTGAAACCTACTAGACCCCAGATCTCTCCTCTATCCTTCAAAGCATCAGATCAAACCAAGATCGGCTTGACCTGACACGTTCAGTAATGGTCTGTTTACATTAGATCGAAACTGGAAGTGAAAAAATATTCATCGCTTCTGGTTTATTAGACTATAGAGATGATTGGGGACGTTCTGGTCCTCGGTCATCTCTATGGTCAGCCAACAGCCAGCTAAAAAAAAAAAAATACAAGGATGAATCGTGTTGCTGCAAGCATCATCCCAGTATAACCCCTTCAACCAGACTAGGTATGGGTATGTTGCTGAGGCTGAAGTGGTTAAACACAGTAGCATATCTAGGAATAAAAAGAGAACATCACCAGAGTAATCTGTAGCTTAGCGGTTAATGTAACTTTATAATCAAGATGCCCTGATCCTCTTAAGCGTAAATACATCTTCTACTAGGTTTAAACCATAAATTAAATGTTTTGTCACTGAAGAATTTCTGAAGGTAGCCAATTCTTTCCTGTGATTCATGCGTGCATCTTAAATTATGGACATCTAAAAAGCTTTAAGACAAAAAGCAACATGAACATGCCTACAGTGTTAAGAAACGCAAACCACAAATTACTATAGTAACAGCCTAGTCATAGAACAAAATATTCATAAAGACAATCCCTCCTTGTTTACTACACAACAAATAGTGCTTGTCAACACACTAATAACAGAACCTGTTCTATTTTGGGAGCAATGATCCTGGCATGCACTTGAATGTTAATGAGATAGAAAGCCTGTCATGGGAAACAATGTTTCAAGTGAACAGTCATTTATTTCTGGTGTTATACTGGCATGTTTTAAGATGTAGTTGCTTTGTTGAAAGCTTTCTATTATAGTCCCAAAACAATCACTTCTGAAAATAACTTACTATTTTTTTTCCAACCAATTAGTTTCCTATTGCTCAAATGCTAAATATAAGCTAAAGGCTCACCAACTATCCTTTAGAGCAGGGCTGCCAGACTGGCTGGTTTTCAGCAATTCATTTTAATGCACATTAAAAAAAAAAAAAAAAAAAATATACAGAACTAATTTTATTTAGTACTTCATGGATATATTTAATGGGCTACTTTTAAGAGATAACTTATCTGTTTGTGGATAAATGTTAACTATTGTTGGTCTTTTTTACAGCAACTGGTAACCCTACAGTAGTGAATGTAAATAGCAAATAATTTGGTCATATCTGACCAAAATATAGCCAGCCAGAAAGGCTGGTTCGTAAAAAGACGTGTGTAAAAAGATTGATAGGTAAGGGTTTGTAATTCTAGGAGTAGAATACACAAGGCTTGGTAGATACCGGGTTATAGTGCCTTTTCTGAAATCCCATTGAGCATGCTCTTGAAGATGAGGAATAAAGGGTATACTAAAATAAATGGGTCAATGCACAAGATTGGTTAAAGCTGAAGGACTTGCCTTTTTCAACCTAACTATGTGGCAAAAGATTAGTGAAGGCTTTTCTACTAGTGCACCTATCTCTAGAACTGGGAGGTCCAGACTTGCTGTAGCTGCTTTGTCCCCTGCTACCACCATCTGCTCCACTGCTTCTTCCAGGTCCTTCATCACTCCTTGGTTCCATTTGAGCTGAGAGAAAATGTAGACCGCACATGCCACTCAGAGACTGGAATTGCAGGGTTTTGGTTTTTTTTTTCGGAATTCAATTCCACTTTAACATCTAAGTCAAGTCTATGCCAAGATTTACCATATTCATAAGTAATGACCCATCTCACAAGGATGCATTTGTTTTTCTCAAAAACAAAAAGGACTTAAAAAAGTAAACTATATAAACATTTATTTATTTTTCTTTTAACTGCTGCACAATGATGAGTTAACATTTTAGAAATTATTGCTGAAGCGTTAACTACAGAGAATTGACAATTTTTATCAAAGCATAGTGAGCACGAACGTCCCTCATGATTGTTATGCCAGAATTATGCTGACTCAGCATGCCATAATGGCATTCTGTTGAGTGGCTCAAGTAATGCACTGTCTATGGCATCGCTGCTGACACAAATGATTGACACAAACATAAATGTACTCAGCATGTAAGCTCGATATGCTCCACAAGACTTTCCTTTCACTGCCGAACAACTGAGAACACTAAAAATTGCCAGCAGCATGTTTACCAAACAACTTCCTTTTGTCAAAGATGCAAGGCAAGAAAGGCATTTGCAGAAAAAAGTAGAAATGTGGATGCATCATTTCTCAAGCAAACTGCAATAGTTTTGTTTGCATTTGCATGCCTTGAGCCTGTAATCCCTGACAACCAACTTCTATAGTTACACAGACATCACAATAGATTTATCAGTATAAATTTACCTTAGTGGTGCACCGAAATGAAAATTCTGGTGCCATAGCTGAAACTTCAGGATGCACTTGGCCAAAAATCAAAATGGACAGTTTTTAAATAATTAATATATTTATCAAACGCAATTTTTGGGGGCAAAAAACACTTTAAGGATTAAAAAAACCCACAATAGAAAACCCAATTTTTTGTAAAACATGAAAGATGATGTTACGTTGAGTAAATAGATACCCAACATGTCATGATTTAAAATTGTGCATGCTTGTGGAATGGCGCCAAACTACGGTACTTATAAATCTCCATGGGTGATGTTCTAAAACTTTCTACAGGTTACCAGTGTGACGCTACAGAGGAGGTCTAGAGCTAGAATTATTGCTCTTGCTCAGACTTTCACGGTGATACTTCACGTGTGGTTTGAACACCGTTTACATATGTGGGCGTGGCCTACTTATGTGTTCAACACTACGCACGAGCATGGGGGGGACAGGGGCATTTTAAAACATTTTTTAATTTATTTTATTACTTTTTTTTTTTTACACTGTCCCTTTTAATTTTTTTTTTTTTTAATCACTTTTATTCCTATCGCAAGGAAAGCAAACATCCCTTGTAATAGGGATAAGCAGCGACAGGTCCTCTTCATGGAGAGATATGAGGTCAATAAGACCCCGAATCTCTCCTCTACAATGTAAAGTATTAGATCAAAAAAGCATTATTCTAATGCTTTAAAAAAAAAAGAAAAATGGCCTTGTTTACAAGGCGCCGGACCGGAAGTGACATAATGATGTCGCTCCGGTCCTCCAAGGGCCTAGAGATGAGTGAAGGCCATCTTTCTTTCAGTGATCTCTATGCTCAGTGCCAGGATTGTTGAATGGATTCTCAGGTAAGGCTGAGAACCACCGGGCAGTGACAGGCGGGGTTATTTTCGGCACCTGTATCGGTGCTTATTTTCATATTGGCCAATTTAGGAATGTAATCTCACGGTAAATCTTACTGAAATCATTTAAAGTAGGCATCACTAATCAGAAGGCCACAATTGTGCCACATAGCAGCATGGGTGTCTTCTGGTGTTCCACCCCCTGCCCAACTGCTGTTGTCAACTTCACGGCAGGGCAGAAAGCAAGAGGCACAGCAGGTCTGGACAGAGGGTGGAAGCTGCTCAATTTTCAAGTTAACAAGCAGATGGGTGGTTGCTAGGACATGGGATGGTCCTAGCAACCAACTGCCCACTTGTGACATGAAAAAATTAGGCAGCTCTCAACCTCAGTCCAGATCTTCCATGCATTCCACCCCCTGCTCTACTGTATAAGGTAGGAAGGTGAGGGAGGGGAGCAGTAATCGGAAGGGAAGCTGGGCTGAGGACACCGATATAAAGGGAAGGCTAGGAAGGTAAACATTGTGCCTGTGATATGAAGGGGGTCTGAGGACACTGATGTAAGGAGGGCTGTGATGCAAAGGGATACTAAAGACACTAATGTATAAAGGGCACTGTAATGTAAAGGGAGAATTGTGATGTGAAGGGGAGACTGAGGATACTGATGTAAAAGAGATTGATATGAGGTGGGGGTACTGAGGACATTAATGCAAAGGGGGAATGTGATACAAATGGGGAAACTGAGGGCACTAATGTAAGGGGGACTGGGAAGAAATGAGGGGGTTGTGATGTGAAGGGGTACTGAGGACACTGATGTAAAGAGCGGTCTGTGAAGTGCATGAGAGACTAAGAATACTGATGTTTTTTAAAGGGGGGACTGTGATGCGAAGGTGGTGGTGGGGTATACTGAGAACACTGATGTAAAGGGGAGGGACTGTGATGTAAAGAGGGGGGTAGGATTATAATGTAAATAGGGAAGACTGAGGACACTGATGTAAGGGGGACTATGATAGAAATGAGGAGGTTGTGATGTGAAGAGGTACTGAGGACATTGATGTAAACAGGGGTCTGTGATGCTAAATGAGAGACTAAGGATACTGATGTCTTTTAAAAGGGGGGCTGTGATGCGAAGGTGGGGGGGGGGGGATACTGAGAACACTGATGTAAAGGGGAGGGACTGTGATGTAAAGAGGGGGGTGGGATTATGATGTAAATAGGGAAGAGTAAGGACACTGATGTAAAGGGGGGACTGATAAAATGGAGTGGAACTGTGATGCGAGGAGAGACTGAGGATACTGATTTAAAGAGGGACTGTGATATGAAGGGGGGTACTGATGACACTGATGTAAAGTGGGGGGACTGTGAAGTAAAGAAGGGTGGGACTGTAATGTGAAGGATCTGAGTCATAATACACACATGAGATGTGGACCACTGCCATAAGAAAATTTTACTGACTGGACCTCTGTGAATTTTAATTCAATATCCCTTATTTAAAGTGGTTCTACAGTTATTTTTGTAATTCCATTGCACAGAGCAGATAAGCATAATATGTTAATGCCCGTATAACCAGTTAGAAACAATACTAAGAACTGACTCCTGCTACAAAATAAAATAAGCGCTGCAGCACTTCACTTGCTTATAAAGTTGTCCACGCTTACAGGTTTTTTTTGTTCTCCTACAAAGTCCTGCAAATACCCGTTGATTCATTGTAAAGTCCACCTAATGCAGCTGCTAGCGATGACATGGTACCAATGTTGCATTAATCCTGAATTCAAAACACAGTTGTCACTCATGTAGGCTGTGTTTGCCTACACTATAGAGGAATGAGCAGATGATGCATGGGGCTTGGCTATCAGCATTGTCACTGTGGATACAGCTTGTCAATAAGCACTTGGCCACACCTAGTCCCTAGCACTGCTTTCTGGATTAGAAGCACTGCCTCTGTTGCCAAAACCCTATCACCGTGAGCTGCAGTGTCTGGGTAGGGGAGCATGTGAGCCACAAATATTGAAGGATTTTGATCACTCAGGGGAGGTAGCAGAAGGTTTTTGTTAACTTTATGAAACTTGCGCATCACATAATTAGAATTGGTACTTGTTTCGACTGTCATACAGGCATTTTTAATTTTTAGCAAAAATGTATCAAGATGAATGCAGAAAGTACAACTTACGTGTTTACAGTTTTGAATGAAATACTGCTATAGCTCACCAGTCTGCTCCACTTGTTTTGCCGGCAGTCCGGTTATATAGGAATATACCTGTTAATAATGTTAGACACATACTCCTTGGTGTCTCTTAAATACAGAAAACCTGACATAAAAAAAATAGTAGATGTTTCTCACAACTACCAAACCGATTCTGTCCTGCCTTGGAAGTTTAAATGTGATTGGTGACATAAGAAGAGAGAAAGAAGGGATATTAAATGGCACATACAGTTGTGTTCAAAATAATAGCAGTGTGTTGAAAAAAGTGAATAAAGCTCAAAATCCTTCTAATAGCATTTTTTTTTCCATACACACAAATGCATTGGGAACACTACACATTCTATTCCAAATCAAAATATGAAGAAAAATATCAAATTTGTGTTGTTCCTCTAAAAAAAAACTGAATAAAAGTGAATATTAGACTGTTCAAAAAATAGCAGTGTTTGTATTCTTCTTTACAAACTCAAACATTCACTATATAAACTGAAAAATGTTTGAAGATTTTGCTTTCCTTTGAATCACCTAATTAATATTTAGTTGTATAAGCACGGTTTCTGAGAACTGCTGTACATCTGTGTTGCATGGAGTCAACCAACTTCTGGCACCTGTGAACAGGTATTCCAGCCCAGGATGATTGGACTACATTCCACAGTTCTTCTCTATTTCTTGGTTTTGCCTCAGAAACTGCATTTTTCATGTCACCCCACACGGTTTCTATTGGATTAAGATCCGGGGATTGGGCTGGCCACTCCATAACGTCAATCTTGTTGGTCTGGAACCAAGATGTTGCATGTTTACTGGTGTGTTTGGGGTCCTTGTCTTGTTGGAACACCCATTTCAAGGGCATTTCCTCTTCAGCATAAGGCAGCATGACCTCTTCAAGTATTCTGATGTATTCAAACTGATCCATGATCCCTGGTATGCGATAAATAGGCCCAACACCGTAGTATGAAAAACATCCCCATATCATGATGCTTGTACAACCATGCTTCACTGTCTTCACAGTGTACTGTGGCTTGAATTCAGTGTTTGGGGGTCATCTGACAAACTATCTCCGGCCACTAGACCCAAAAAGAACAATCTTACTTTCATCGGTCCACAAAATGTTGTGCCATTTCTCTTTAGGCCAGTCAATGTGTTCTTTGGCAAATTGTAACCTCTTCTGCACACGTCTTTTTTTCAACAGTGGGACTTTGCGGGGGCTTCTTGCAGATAGCTTGGCTTCACATAGGCGTCTTCTAATTGTAACAGTACTCACAGGTAACTTTAGACCTTCTTTGATCTTCCTGGAGCTGTTTGTTGGCTGAGTCCTTGCCATTTTGGCTATTCTTCTATCCATTCGAATGGTAGTTTTTCGCTTTCTTCTACGTCTTTCAGGTTTTGGTTGCCATTTTAAAGCATTTGCGATCATTTTAGCTGAGCAGCCTATCATTTTCTGCACTTCTTTATATGTTTTCCCCTCTCCAATCAACTTTTTAATCAAGGTACGCTGTTCTTCTGAACAATGTCTGGAACGACCCATTTTGCTCAGAATTTCAGAGAGAAATGCACTGTAAGCAGCATGTACAACATTTGCTGCCTTCCTTCCTTAAATAAGGGCAATAATTGCCACCTGTTTTTCAAAGAATGAATGACCTCACTAATAGAACTCCACACTGCTATTATTTTGAACATGCCCCTTTCAATTAGTGATTCAATTACACAGAATCAGCAGCATGCATGTCATGACTGTTGGGTCTTTTGGATTTCTATTACTCTACTAGACCTGCTAGTAAATTATTTGCCATGTAGAAATATCATTTCTACCAAAAACAGTGATTGATCAGGTTAGTGATGTCTGACTGCTATTATTTTGAACACAACTGTACTTCCTATTGTCCCCTGCATGAGCACGTAAGCAGTGTACTGGGACCTAAGTGGATCACTCACATTAGGATGCAAAGAGAAATTTGCTTGTTAGAATGCTATAGCAGCTTGCCGATTTTTTATTTTTTTTTCTTGCCTGGATTTACTTTTTAATACTGGTTAGTACAAAAATGTTGCACTAGTTCACACATTTTAAATTAAAAAGAAAAGGTGATGAATATTACAAAAATAACTTACTGAGCAGTGATTTCGGTCCTCTTCATCTTTTTCCTCATAGTAAAAATAGACAAAAGGGATCCACAAAAACACACAGAACAGAATCATTGAATATAATGCTGAAAAAAAAGGGAACACAAAACAAAAAGGTTAATTCATACCATTCTTAATGATATAGTGACTTTGACATATCCGTACTTTTTTTTTTAAATGCAGTTTTAAATCGTGAATTATGACACATGGTAAATGTGAATTTAAGCTTTATAGGACAGCTTACACTGAAGCCCCAAAATTGTTACTTTTTGGCTGCTTTAACCACTGACCATTTTGTTCAATTAGTGGAGTCTGGGGCATTTCAGACCTGTGCCATGTCTTCTCCTTTTTGACTGTGTGTCAGGGTCCTGTCCACGGCAGAAGTTCTGGAAGATCTGACATTTCTGCCAGTACTCTACATGGCCGCAGAAGTACACATCAGCCTCAGTCTGGTGCCAGACGGCCTTTATAAGGAGGATCATCACTTCCTCAAGTTGCTGGATGATCTCTAGCTCCCAGTGCCCTGTGATTCTCTGTTACCGACTTGGCATGCTCCTGGACCTGTCTACTCTGCTTTACCCCTGATCTGACCGCGGCTTGGCTTACGGATACTCTCTCTCTCGCTCCTCTGTGTATGACCTTGGCTATCCCATCTGACCATCTGACTACATCTGCTCTGATTCCCACCTGGTACCTGACCTTGGCTTGAACCAACTACCCAGTAAACATCTAAATCCCAGAAGTGCTTGCATACCACGCACAGGCGCCGCCTGTCTGCAGACCTATCTCCATGCACCAGCTGTGCTTCTGAGTGGACCACCAACCAGCACTCCTACAAGCGACCTGTGCAACTTTGGGCCTGACTCCTGCTGTCCCACTCTCAGGGGAGTTCGGAGCTTAGCCGCAAGGGAAGCCCACTCTCCATTGGCCTCCATCAACAGGTACATGATACTGTGCCTCTTTCAGGAAATAACCCAGCAGACCAACTATATTGATGGAAACTTGTAATGAGAGAAATGGAGAGTCTGCCAATGCTGACCTCCTTCTGAAAATTGCTAGTTCCTGGTGGTCTCTGGTCTCATTTCTTTCTGAATCACTGACCTGGAAATTTCATGAAGATAAGTCAGACGAAAGTCAGAACTCCAGATCTGCATATTATATGTACATCCAAATTGGAGGAAGGGTTTAAGAATTACAGCTCTTAAGAGCAGCCATCCCCCTCTTTTCAAGGGGCCAAAAGTAATTGGACAATTGAATGAAAAGCGGTTTCATGGCCAGGTGTGGGCTACTCCTTCGTTATTTCTTCATCAATTAAGCAAGTAAAAGGACTGGAGATTATTCTAAGTGTGGCATTTGCATTTGGAATCTTTTGCTGTGAACCTACATCATGCGTTCAAAGAGGCTGTCCATGCAAGTGAAACAGGCCATTGTAAGGCTTCAAAAATGAAACAAATCCATCAGAGAGATAGCAGCAGCAGTGGTCAAATCAACAGTTTGGTACATTCTGAGGAAAGAAGAACGCACTGGTGAGATCAGCAACATAAAAAGGCACGGACGTCCATGGAAGACAACAGTGG
Organism: Staurois parvus; assembly: GCF_062004578.1. NCBI lineage: Eukaryota > Metazoa > Chordata > Amphibia > Anura > Ranidae > Staurois > Staurois parvus. The sequence goes on from NW_028318060.1 coordinate 4,166,207, forward strand.
TGGATGATCACAGGATCCTCTCTATGGTAAAGAAAAACCCATTCACAATAAAAATAAAGAGGGTTCACCACAAGGTGCAAACCATTAATAAGCCTCAAGAATAGAAAAGCCAGATTAGACTTTGCCAAAAAACATCTAAAAAAGCATTCTTTGGACAGATGAAACTAAGATTAATCTGTACCAGAATGACGGGAAGAAAAAAGTGTGGAGAAGGCTTGGAAAGCTCATGATCCAAAGCACACAATGTCATCTGTAAAACATGGTGGAGGCAGTGTGATGGCATGGGCATGCATGGCTTCCAGTGGCAGTGGGTCATTGGTGTTTATTGATGATGTGACAGAAGACAGAAGCAGCCAGATTAATTCTTCAGTGTTTAGAGATATACTGTCAGCCCAGATTCAGTCAAATGCAGCAAGGTTGATTGGACGGCTCTTCACAGTACAGATGGACAATGATCCAAAACACACAGCAAAAGCAACTCAGGAGCTTTTGAAGGAAAGGAGTGGAATATTCTGCAATGGCCGAGTCAATCACCTGATCTCAACCCAAATGAGCATGCATTTCACTTGCTGAAAGCAAAACTAAAAGGCAGAAAGACCCAAAAACAAAGAACAACTGAAGACAGCTGCAGTTAGAAACTGGCAAAGCTTTAGAAAGAAGGAAACCCAGTCTTTAGTAATGTTCATGGGTTCCAGACTTCAGGCAGTCATTGCCAGTAAAGGACTCTCAACAAAATATTAATGAACATTTCATTTATGATTATATTCATTTGTCCAATTACTTTTGGTCCCTTGAAAAAAAGGGGGATAGCTACTCTTAAGAGCTGTAATTCCTAAACCCTTCCTCCACTTTGGATGTACATACCTTCAAATTAAACCTGAGAGTGTGCCCATATCCATTATATAAAACTATAGCTTGAATATGTTTTGGTAAATACCTGAAAAAAACTAAAAATTGTGCCTAACTGAATTGGTGCCCCAATCTACTTTTCCCTCATGATAATTTACTTGTCCAGATAATAAATAAATTTTAACCAAAATTGTATTTAAATCTGCTTTTAGCAATGTCTGGGTCTTTTAAAAACAAAAGGGCTTCATGGCGACTTAAACATTTAATATTTTTAACATTGCACTGTATATCTCCTCCTCTCCTCCGTGCCTGTCTCCAGCACTGCACCCGGGGACTAGCAGGGAGGGGATAGACACTGCAGTGTAATGAGCACAGATTGGATCCTCGTCAGGAAATGGGAGTGTCCGGCTTATCCTTTATCCCTTTCGCTGCCTGAGCGGTTTGGTTTTTGCATGCGTTTAAAAAATAATTTTAGCCCCGAAGATTACACAAAACCCCCAAACATTATATATTTTCTGAAATCAAAGACCCTAGAGAATAAAATAGCGGCAGTTCCAATTTTTTTATGCCACACAATATTATCACAAAAGGTCTAGGAAACGCACAATTTCATTACAAAAGTACACTTAAGTTAATTTTAGGGCACAAAAAGCAATAAATTATCCAATTTCTTTTGTAAAATATAAAAGATGAGGTTGCATTGAGTAAATAAATACCAAACGTGTCATACCTTAAATTTGCATGCGCTCGTGAAACGGCAACAAAAACTTTAGTACCCTATATTTTCTATAGGTTTAAAGCCTCTTATAGGTCATCAGTTTAGCATTACGGAGGAGGTCTGGTGCTAGAATTATTGCTCTCCTTCTGATGTGTGCAGCGATATGTAACGTGTATCGCAATCAACGTTTTCATGTGTAGGCATCGCAGCGCCTGCTTTTACGTTTGTACATGCGTATATATGTGGGGGTGGGAGGGTCTTGAAAAATTTTGGGGGGGGGGGGTCATATGCTTGGATGTAACTTAATTGTTTGTTTTTTTTTATCACATGTGATGATTTTTTTGGTGACAGGTTCTCTTTTTTTTGCGACATGCAGGGTCCTGTGTTCCATTGAATGCAATGCAGAGCACATTGCACCACATTACATTCTTTCCTGGGCTCGATGGCCAGGAATCTGTCAACGGGGACCTGGAAGAGACATCACAGGACAAGAAGGGAAGCGGATGTGTGCGCTCTCCTCCCTCCTCTATACCGGCATGGGTGGGGGGGGGGGGTCTTGCTACTGTGGGCTGTGTGGAATCAATTGGGTGGCAGCTTCCACCTGACCTCCAAACTGATAAAATCATCAATACTTTAAAGCTTCAATGCTATAATCATTATGTAAATAAACAGCCGATGTCAATTCCTGTTTGACAAATGTTTCTTGGAAAAACACAGCTATTCTTAAAAAGTAACTCCACTTTTATTGAGGAGTAAACATTCCCCTCTAGGTGATCTATGCGCATTGCAGGGATTTTAAACTTTGTTGCAGATTCCCATCTCTTGCTATTCTGAAGAAATAGCTGTTTGTTTCTCTGCCTCTGTGCAAAGTGAATCTGAATGGGAGTGACTTTCATTACTGATCAGCTGCTGCACAGGGTTCAAATTAGGAAAGTGGCAGGGTCTGAATCCCAACATGATTAGCCCCTTTGGCGGTATCTCCCCAAAAATTAAATATTTATTGCAGTGGACACCCAAAATCTGTTTTACAGCTTAGTGCAGACTTCTGGGAAAATCAGTGAGCCAAGCACACAAGCAGGAAATTAAATTTTTTTTTTGAGGGGGGGGGGCTATACACCATCTGTGTATAGAATGCCTCCAGGTTCACATTGTATTTTACAGAAAATTACAGCACTGCAGACTTAACATTTAATATGGTTTGTGTTGCAATTGTATATGCTATATTATTAAACACAGAATGCATTATCTATATACAATCAAACAATTTAAAATGTGAATAGAACCACTGAACCAAGAAATTGGAATATGAACACCAATACAATATGTTGTTCTTGTCAGAGATTCCATATTCCCTCTGTGAGTAGTAAACTGTTGACATTTGAAGGCATATACAGTATGATGATATTGCATATATTACATCTTACTAATTCTTGGTGTGGTGGCTGGATTTGTTTTCTTTGGTAATCCTGCAAATAACACTTTCTGTCCCTGGGTGGCTATGTCAACTCTCCATGGTATCTACGGCTGTTGCCCTAAGCTTCTCTCTGGACTCTTTGGACTACAAAATATCCATATCTCTTTGTCTCCATTATATTGGGGACAGGGCAAATGGTTGTTTATAGAAAATGGAAAGGAAGATATTTTTCAGTGCAGCTCATAGAACACTAAATTTCTGGCAATATCAATAGGTATTTTCATTATCTGCTGAAAATGCTATCAGCAAAAATAAAAACTAATGAAGCCAACCACATGTAATGAAAGTACATTGCATTTTTGCTCTTGAGTTTATTCTTTAAGATGACCAAATGGTTTCCTGTAGATTACCCAGGGCATGCCAAGAGGAAAGGTTTCAGACAGCTATACAACATCCAGACAAGTGAAGGACACTCACCAGGAGGTGGGTGTATCATTGTCAAAGTCTACAATCAAGAGAAGACTTCACAAGAGCAAATAAAGAAGGTTCACCACAAGGTGCAAACCATTCATATGCCTGAAGAATAGAAAAGCCAGATTAGAGACTTTGCCAAAAAACATCTAAAAAAGCCAGACCGTTTCTAGAAAAGCATTCTTTGGACAGATGAAACTAAGATTAACCTGTACCAGAATGACAGGAAGAAAAAAAAAGCGTGGCGAAGGCTTGGAACAGCTCATGATCCAAAGCACGCAACATCGTCTGTAAAATATGGTGGAGGCAGTGTGATCGAAAACATACAGTGAAGGAAATAAGTATTTGATTCCCTGCTGATTTTGAATGTTTGCCCACTCACAAAGAAATGGTCAGTCTAAAAATCGAATGGTAGGTGTAATGTAACACTGAGAGACAGAATAGCAACCAAAAATTCAAAAGAAATGCATGTCTAACAAATTATGCACTGATTTGCATGTTCATGAGGGAAATAAGTATTTGATCCCCTATCATTCAGCAGGATTTCTGGCTACCAGGTGTCTTTCATACACGTAAAAAGCTGAGATTAGAAGCAGTCTCTTAAAGGGAGTACTGCTAATCTCAATTTGTTACCTGAATAAAATAAAAGACACCTGTCCACAGGAACAATCAAACAATCAGATTCCAAACTCTCCACCATGGCAAAGATCAAAGGATGTCAGGGACAAGATTGTAGACCTACACAAGGTTTGACTGGGTTACCAAACTATCGCCAAGCAGCTTGGTGAGAAGGTGACAACAGTTGGTGCAATCATTCGCAAATGGAAGAAACACAGAACAACTGTCAGTCTTCCTAGGACTGGTGCACCATGCAAGATCTCACCTCATGGAGTGTCAATGATCATGAGAACAGTGAGGAATCATCCCAGAACTACACGTGAGGATTCTGTCAATGATCTCCAGGCAGCTGGGACCACAGTCACCAAGAAATCAATTGGTAACACATTACGCCGACAAGGATTGAAATCCTGTAGTGCCCGAAAGGTCCCTCTGCTCAAGAAAGCACATGTCCAGGCCCGTCTGAAGTTTGCCACTGAACATCTGAATGATGCAGAGGAGGACTGGTTGAAAAAGTGTTGTGGCCTAGTGAGACCAAAATCGAGCTGTTTGGCATCAACTCAACTCACCATGTTTGGAAAAGGAGGAATGTTGCCTATGACTCCACGAACACCATCCCAACTGTCAAACATGGTGGTGGAAACATTCTGCTTTGAGGGTGTTTTTCTGCTAAGGGGACAGGACAACTGCACCGCATCAAAAGGGACGATGGATGGGGCAATGTACCGTCAAATCTTGGGTGAGAACCTTCTTCCCTCAGCCAGGGCTTTGAAAATGGGTCGTGGATGGGTGTCTCAGCATGACAATGATCCAAAACACACGGCCAAGGCAACAAAGGAGTGGCTCAAGAAGAAGCACATTAAGATCCTGGAGTGGCCTAGTCAGTCTCCAGACCTTAATCCGATTGAAAATCTGTGGAGGGAGCTGAAAGTTCGAGTTGCTAAACACCAGCCACCAAACCTTAAAGACTTGGAGAGGATCTGCCAAGAGGAGTGGGTCAAATTCCCTCCTGAGATGTGTGCAAGCCTGGTGGCCATCTACAGTAAATGTCTGACCTCTGAGTTTGCCAACAAGGGATTTGCCACCAAGTACTAAGTCATGGTTTGTGAAGGGGATCAAATACTTATTTCCCTCATGAACATGCAAATTGGTGCATAATTTGTTAGACATGCATTTCTTTTGAATTTTTTGTTGCTATTCTGTCTCTCAGTGTTACAACACACCTACCATTTGATTTTTAGACTGATCATTTCTTTGTGAGTGGGCAAACTTTTAAAATCAGCAGGGGATCAAATACTTATTTTCTTCACTGTACAATCCCATCTGAACACATTGAGGATTGTTCTGCTTCAAACTCAACCATCACCTATTGTAACTCCAAATTAAGCATTTATTAAAAGGCAATAACCAGTGGATTTGATTCAGCCCTTGCAAAGAGTAGAATCATTTACAAAAAACAAAAGGAAATATGGAAACTAACGATACAAATTATTTTTAAGTGGCTCACGTAACTGTAAGGACCACTTCACAATGAATGCTGCTGTAAAGCATAAAGACTAGCGAACGGGCAATAATACAATCCTATACCAGATTCCTGCTTACAATACTGAGGGCATGCAAGGAGGAAAGGTTTCAGACAGCTATTCCAATGGTGAATGTAAGGTCCCAGAACTACATTGGCAGGACAATAACACTGTCCCTGCAAAAGGCACACACCCAACCTTTAACCCTTAGGGCTCGTTCACACTTGACTAATTTCTAACGCTTGCCAAAGGCCCCTATAGCGTTAGACAGGCGTTTGGGAAGTGGTTTTAACGCTCCTCAAACACTCTCCAAATGCCCTATGAGCATTTTTGAGGTGTCCGATAGGCTTTTGCCAAGCGTTAAAACCGCACCACAAATGCCTACAATGAAGTTTAATGGTATTAACGCTCCGAAACGCCTGCTATGCATTTGAGAAGCGTCCCCATAGACTTGAAAGGGAGGCTTCAGCTCCTCCTGACTCAACAGGAGGTGTCAATTTTGCCACAACGCTAATGCTTTAGTGTGAACAGCACTGTGTGCTGTCATGTGTAGAATTTTCACTCGTTGTTTCGTGTTTCTTTCATTTGCGAATGATTGCACCAACTGTTGTCCCCTTCTCACCAAGCTGCTTGGTGATACTTTTGCAGCCCAGTCCAGCCTTTTGTAGGTCTACATGCTTGTCCCTGACATCCTTGAAAACGCTTCCCAAATGCCTGTCTAACGCCTACTAACTACTGTGAACTTAGTCTTATACACACCAGCACTGCCTCAGCCATCCACGATATTAGAAACTTCGAGGTACTGTATGGAGGAATATACAACATCTTCTCCTGTGACAGTGCTGGGGTCTAACAGCCAATCGCTAAACCTAAACACTCACATGACTGGAGTAGTGACAACAACTCTCCTTGAATTAGTGAAACCAATCATTTTAGTGCCAACTCTGAGGAAGAAAGGAGCAGCGAGTGATCATTAGTAAAGGGAGAATGGGGGGACCAGGGTGCTATTTGCAGAGACACTGTAACTGTATGGACAAGGTAACAGTTTCTCTTTAAACCTTCAAACCAAACTCCAACTGAAGTTTTTTTTTTTATGTTTGTGTGTTTGATAAAGTTGGAAAGTCAAAAAAGTATCAATGTCAGGTTATTATTGCTTGTGCTCATCTTTCCGTCCCACACCAGTGCCTCTTACGCCCTTTAACAGAGATAGATAGTAATAGACTTTACAAGGCAGGAAAAGACTATAGAAATAGATCTGAAACCTTTCTCCTGCAATATATACTACTGAAATGTCATTAAATCCAAACTCCAGGCAGATGAAAAAAAAAAAAAAAAAAACACAGTTACCTATATGAATGTTTTTCTGTGTTCATTAACTATTTATTTATTTTTTGTAAATGAAATTAATGTTTTAAACACTTTATACAGCAGTACTTAGATTGGAAAAAAGGATGGGACAGCATCTGGAAGCCAATCGGATGAGCTACATACAAATATGTGGAGCTCATAAGCATGCTACTGCTTGCACACTATCCAATGTGGGCAGGGTGGTGTTAGCACTGTATTCCACAACTGGAAAAAAGTGGTGTTAATTACCTGGCTCTATTGAGTGGCAGAGTTTTGTAAGGCTGCAATTAACGATTATTTTTATAATTGATTAGCTGGACAAATATTATTTAGATTAATCAGAACAAAACCTCAAAAACAAAGTGTGGTGTATAATTTAGTTAATATGTAAAGTTTAAAAAAAAGATAATGTATTCTTGAATATCTATATGCAATGGTAAATATAAATATCCAACTATATGGTAAGGAAACAAAATATATAATCTACTCTGAGAATAACAGACAGGAGAGATAGAATATACTATTAAAGCTTGAATCTGGTATATATCATCAGACTCAGATCTAAATTTTTATTTAAAAGCAAAAAAAAAAATTAAAGACCTAAAACACTGTTTTGCAGAATTTCAGACAGGATTGTAATATAATATCATGAATGACAGACTCCCTTGTCATAGGTAGGTAGATTGATGCAAGATGCCTGTGCCCACTGTCACCAAGTCATTTATTAGCAGCAGAATCCTTTTTGTATTGCCTGTCATTATGGGGTTAAAAAAAACAATTACAGTACAAAAACAGCAGATAATCACTGCTATAAGGAGTTAATTTATACAGTGAAAGTAGTAATATTATATATACAGTGAAGGAAATAAGTATTTGATCCCCCGCTGATTTTGAATGTTTGCCCACTCACAAAGAAATGATCAGCCTAAAAATCGAATGGTAGGTGTGTTGTAACACTGAGAGAATAGCAACAAAATATTCAAAAGAAATGCATGTCTAACAAATTATGCACTGATTTGCATGTTCATGAGGGAAATAAGTATTTGATCCCCTTCACTAAACATGACTTCGTACTTGGTGGCAAATCCCTTGTTGGCAATCACAGAGGTCAGACATTTCCTGTAGTTGGCCACCAGGCTTGCGTACATCTCAGGAGGGATTTTGGCCCACTCCTCTTGGCAGATCCTCTTCAAGTCATTAAGGTTTGGTGGCTGACGTTTGGGAACTCGAACTTTCAGCTCCCTCCACAGATTTTTAATTGGATTAAGTTCTGGAAGACTGGCTAGACCACTCCAAGACCTTAAAGTGCTTCTTCTTGAGCCACTCCTTTGTTGCCTTGGCCGTGTGTTTTTGGTCATTGTCATGCTGGATCACCCCATCCACGACCCATTTTCAATGCCCTGGCTGAGGGAAGAAGTTTCTCACCCAAGATTTGATGGTACATTGCCCCATCCATCGTCCCTTTGATGCGGGCAGTTGTCCTGTCCCCTTAGCAGAAAAACATCCCCAAAGCAGAATGTTTCCACCACCATGTTTGACAGTTGGGATGGTGTTCGTGGGGTCATAGGCAGCATTCCTCCTCCTCCAAACACGGCAAGTTGAGTTGATGCCAAAGAGCTCGATTTTGATCTCATCTGACCACAACACTTTCAACCAGTCCTCCTCTGCATCATTCAGATGTTCAGTGGCAAAATTCAGACGGGCCTGGACATGTGCTTTCTTGAGCAGTGCGACCTTTCGGACACTGCAAGATTTCAATCCTTGTCGGCGTAGTGTGTTACCATCTGTTTTCTTGGTGACTGTGGTCCCAGCTGCCTGGAGATCATTTACAAGATCCTCACGTGTAGTTCTGGGATGATTCCTCAATATTCTCATGATCATTGACACTCCACGAGGTGAGATCTTGCATGGTGCATGCACCATACCTAGGGAGGCTGACAGTTGTTTCGTGTTTCTTTCATTTGCGAATGATTGCACCAGCTGTTGTCCCCTTCTCACCAAGCTGCTTGGCGATACTTTTGCAGCCAGTCCAGCCTTTTGTAGATCTACATACTTGTCCCTGACATCCTTGAACAGCTCTTTGGTCTTTTCTATAGTGGAGAGTTTGGAATCTGATTGTTTGATTGCTCCTGTGGACAGGTGTCTTTTATACAGGTAACAAAATGAGATTAGCAGCACTCCCTTTAAGAGACTGCTTCTAATCCCAGCTTGTTACCTGTGTGAAAGATACCTGGTAGTCAGAAATCCTGTTAAATGATAGGGGATCAAATACTTACAGTCAGGTCCATAAATATTGGGACATCGACACAATTCTAAAATTTTTGGCGGCTCTATACACCACCACAATGGATTTGAAATGAAACGAACAAGATGTGCTTTAACTGCAGACTGTCAGCTTTAATTTGAGGGTATTTACATCCAAATCAGGTGAACGGTGTAGGAATTACAACAGTTTGCATATGTGCCTCCCACTTGTTAAGGGACCAAAAGTAATGGGACAATTGGCTTCTCAGCTGTTCCATGGCCATGTCTGTGTTATTCCCTCAATATCCCAATTAGAATGAGCAGATAAAAGACCAGACCACCTTCTTCCAGTGCTCCATGGTCCAGTTCTGATGCTCATATGCCTATTGTAGGTGCTTTTAGCTGTGGATACAAGTCAGCATGGGCACTCAGACCGATCTGTGGCTATGCAGCCCCATACACAACAAACTGTGATGCCCATTTTTTCTGCTTTCAGTACAACAAATTCAGGGACAACATGTTTACGTCCTGCCTAATATATCCCATCAAGTTTCAGATGCCATTGTAATGAGATAATAAATGTTATGGCTGATCGGTGTATATTGTCAATGTATATTGTGACATGTCAGAAATGTATTCACGCAGATTTATAAACTTACTGAGAGGTCCATATTAATATTAAAGTGTTACTAAACCCACAACAGTAAAATCAGTCTGTAAATGCAGTAAAGCATGCTTGTTATACTCACTGTGGAACCTAAGGGGTTAATCCTCTGCATTGTGTAAAAAGGCCTTTTGATCCTGACTTCTCTGCTCCTCCTCTTGTTCAAATGTCCATCTTATCTCCTGATAAGACAGACAGAACCGTAGCCATTCTGCACATGCTCAGTTTAGTGTGAATTGCTAGAGATTTTTTTTTTCTTGGGAGCGTGCATATGATCAGTAAAGGGCCAATCAGCACTGCACAGACAGAGGTCAGGTGTTTGGCATCCTCCTACAGCAGAAAGAAAACTCTTCTACCAGCTTTAACCAGTGCTCTGCTGAACACTGATGGAAGTCACAAGACTGCTCTAACTGCTGATGAGAAAAGGTATTTAGCAGTTTATATTTACTACGATAATTGCACTTCTATGTTCTGTGTATTGTGGGAGACCAGATATAGTGAATGCAGGGTCCTGGGTTTAGGAACACTTTAATATAACCATTTATTACATCTTGTTTTTTTGTCTTTTCACAAATACAGGACACACACACAAAAACGCACATTCAGGGTCACTTTACACATGTATGGGGGTGCCTCTTAGCACAAAATCATGTGCAATAGGACAGCCCATTCAGTTGAAATACAGCATTTTCAGCAATGCAGCACACCAAAACATACACGATGTGGCATGTAGTGCAGGTGTGGTGGCAGGGACTGTATAGGTGCACTAGAGTGCCATTTTCAACTTATGGCACCACAACACACGTGTGAATGTGCGCTGACTTATTGCACAGTAAAGCACATAGTGAAATCAGCCTAAAAGACAGAATTTATCTATAACATATACTATGTTATTCGATTTTGTTGGCTTCAATAGATATTAGGGTTATTGTACAAACATAATTTGGTTAAATTAAATAAAAAACTTTTAGCCAATATTTAGTCATAATACTTGCTCTCTCACTTTTGCTGAGAGATAATAATACATGTGTTCACTGAAATCACAAACCCATCTTCACTAAAGAAAATTACATTTCAAATTAAAAAGTTGTAAAGTTTGACATTTGACCTTAAAGACTGGAAAGAAACATTTAGAAGCTAAACTTCATATAAGAGTAAAAGGAATTGCCTTCGAGATTGCCTTCTACTGCAGGCAGGTTCTGCCATTTACACAAAACTAAACAATTTATTTTACCTCTATTCTTTATTTTGTTTCCCTCTGGATCAATAAACCCCATGCACTAGTCTTTTCCTCCCAACTGGGTGCAATCATAAACAGGAAGCCTGCAGCCAAAAAACAGCAAGTAGATTATTGCACACTATACTCATGGGTGTCTGTGATAAAGCACAGGTTGGTAATGAAGTCATAAGACCATCCTAGAGGTCCAATACAATTTCGCTACTCTAGCAGCATCTCTCTAGTCTTAGAGTGATACAGTTATGATCTCCAAGATCATTTTTTTTTTTACTTGAAAATCTTATTTTAAAATTAGCAAGAAAAACAAGCATAAGGTGGGATATTTGCTAGATACAAATATACTAACCATGGGAGACTCTAGCAATGGGCACCTAATGAATGAAGCCCACATCTCATGATGCATTTCCTTTGGTCCTGACATTGTAACTGCTCACCATTATTCTAAAAACCAAGCTCACCACCTTCCTTTGCAGTACCACCTCCTTTGGTCCTGACATTGTAACTGCTCACCATTATTTTTGGAACCAAACTCTCCAGCTGCCTTTGCAGTACCACCTCCTTTGGTCCTGACAATGTGACTGCTCACCATTATTTTTTAAACCAAGCTCACCGGCTGCCTTTGCAGTACCACCTCCTTTGGTCCTGACTGCTCGCCATTATTTTTTGAACCAAGCTCACCAGCTACCTTTGCGGTACCACCGCCATCCATGTTATTTCTCAGTGGCAACCACAGCTGTCAATTTGCAGCTGGCAAAGAACAGTCCTATACAAGTATCCTTCCTGTTCTTGCTCAGTAACATGCCACACATGCCCCTGGCAGCATCTTCAAGAGGACATTAAGCCCTGGTTCACACTGAAGGCAACTTTGAAATCGCGCTACTTCACTTGAAGTAGCGCAATTTCAAAGCTGCAGATCAGTGCGATTTGTACCTTTTTGATTTCAATGTGGCTTGCAACTTCATTTAACAGGAGTCAATGCAAGTTGCAATGAAAATCTGAAAAAAGTAGTGCAGGAGCTATTTTTTAAATCGCGCTACTTCGGATCGCCATAGAAATACATTATATGTAACTTCACGTGCAATTTGTAAATCTTACGTCGCAACTGAAGTCGCACTGGTGTGAACCAGGGCTAATTGTGGGGGGCTGTATTGATTGCAGGGGGAGCACAAGTATGAGTAGGGGGCAATGGACTTCATTATATATTAGTTTGGTTGGGGGTGGGGTGAGGATTGGGGCATGGGGTTGTATTGTATGCATGTGTGAGAGGGGGGAGTAGACGTTTGGTAGAAGAGTGATGAAGCAGACTGTGAATGAGGGGGTGCAGAGGTGAATAGTAGATAAGAGGTGTAAAGGTGAGCAGTGAACAAGAAGTGAGTGGTGCAGAAACAAGACATGGACAGTGGTTTTGGGGTGGTTTGCTTTTGATAGGAAGAATTTTGCTGCGGATGGGAAGTTTATGCCGATGGGGTTGGCTTGGAAGCGTAACCTTTTTTCTTTTTCCCCAAGAGGGGGCTTTACCAGGAAAGATTTTTGCTTGGGGGGATTGTTGCCCAACTGCCAGCACTCTGGGCTGTGTGTTAAGTACTCCCAAGTTCTGCACTCTGTTTGCTTGGAGTGCAGCATTCAGGAGAGTGCAACATATGGCACAGCAAACAGAACGTAGAAGTGAGTATTATGTAACATACTGTGTACAATATATGATGAACTACTTGCCCTCCAGAGGATTTACCTTCCTTCCTGACCAGGCCATTTTTTTGCGATGCGGCGCTGCTTTACTTTAACAACTGACAATTGTGCGGTCATGCAATGCTGCACCCAAATGAAATTTACATCCCTTTTTTCCTCCACAGATACAGCTTTCATTCGGTGGTATTTGATCGCTTGTGCGGTTTTTATTTTTTGCGCTATAAACAAATGAAGGCCTGACAATTTTGAGGACAAAAACAAACAATATTTTTGACTTTTTCCTATGAAACATATCAAGATATACTGGATTTTTTCTTATTAGTAATGGCGGCAATCAGCGACTTATAGCGGGACTGCAGCGGGCATTCTGACATTGGAGGGAACTGACTTGGTGTCACTGACATCCTCAGTGAAGTGACACCAATACAGTGATCAGTGCTAGAAATCACCGGCTGTGACCCAGTGATTGACAGACGAGGCCACGAATGGTGGTGCAGGTAGGGCTCGCGCCCCCTACCCAGAACTGCAAAATCAAGTATATATACACACGTGATTTTGCACACAAGTGCCACCCTGTATCAGTATTTCTGCTATAAGGCAGCGCGGAAGCGGTTAATGTTACATGGCTGCTGCACTCTGTATGCTGGACTGTACATTACATACTGCTAACCACTGCACACTGTACATTATATATTGCAGAGCCCCTGAACTCAATGTTAATAATATTGTATACCCCAATCAAAGTGCTCAGTGTCTCAACAGTTGTTGGTTGTGAAGTATGAAGTTTGACAATTTAAAGTAGGCTACCAGTTTTTTACCTTCATGCGTGAAGGTAAAAAACCTTCTGTGTGTAGCAGCCCCCCAGCCCCTCTTAACACTTACCCGAGCCCCATCCTGCTTCAGCAATGTCACGAAAGCCTCGGTTCTCCAGGGTCTCTCACTCGAAATTGGCTGAGGCAGCAGCGGAAGCTACTGTCAATCACAAAGACAGTGAGCCGAGAGGGAGGGGAGGGGCCAAGCCATGCTCTGTGTGTGAATGGACACCCAGAGCCATGGCTCGAGAGCGTGCCTGCTTGGGTGCCCCCATAGCAAGCTGCTTTGCTGTGGGGGGCACCTGACAGGAGGGAGGAGCCAGGAGCAGCAGCGAGGAACCTGAGAAAAGGAGGATCCGGGCGGTTCTGTGCAAAACCACTGCACAGGGAAGGCAAGTATGACATATTTGTTATTTTAAAAAAAAAATTAAAAAAAATAAAAAACAGAAGACTTTAGTACTGAACTGTAAAAAAAATAAAAAGTCAATCCTCTGTATTCTTCAAAAGACTGGATGAAATTTGAAGACGACATTTTTTTAGATTTTCTGTCAATATTCAAGGTACCATCTTTGGAAATCTTTCTAATTCCCAAATCCTCGGTTTGAATCTGCCTCATTGTTTCCCTGTTCAATTCTTCAGCCACCATTTGCACAATCTTCGATCTAAGTGTACAAGAGTTTGCACTTTGTCCACATTTACATCCGTCCTTTGCATTTTTGCTTGCCCATTTCTTGCATCATTGTGGACATCTTCATGCCCCTCCTTAAATCGCCTATGCCATTCAAAAACACTTGATTTTGTCATGGAATGTTTTTAGCATAAACCAGAGTTCCAGTTTCACGTACACGTTTGACAATTTTCATGCAAAATGTAATGCTAATCCGCTGCTCCAGCACAAAGCACACACATTTCTTCTACTCAACTGGTCTATGACCCATGTGAGTGCAAGTTAAAATATGTCAGAACAAGTTCCAGCGCGAATGGCTCTGTGAATCACCACCATAGTGCTACGTCATGGAAATTCCGGGATTTAAATTGTCACACCTCGTAGTTCTTATTTTAATAAACTTTGTCAATGTAAGTGTTACATTTCATCTACTTTTCTATACTTAGAATACAGACAAAGATGTTTCAGTTTCTGAAAATGATTTTACTGAGGCTTACAATATGTGTCATCTGTGTCACAGTAATTAGAACAACCCTGTCACCAGATAAAAAAAAAAAAAAAAAGCTTTAAGATTCCCCCAAGAATAGTGCAGCACTGCCCCTTCCTAGGAAATGTTATTGATGTAGGCACACAATTAGGTGCTTGCAGCAGCTTATCATTCATTTGTGGCAGCGCATGAGTATTGTATCTGTAGTTTTCATTTAGATGCTTTTATTAAAAACACACATAACAGATACTGTACACCTGTTTAAACAGGATGGTTTTTTTTCCACATGTTGCAAAATAAATAGTAATTCGACACTTCCTGGGTTGTCAAAGCCTACTATCTTCCAGCTTCCCCTGCAGCTGTCTCAGCTGACAGTGCTTGAGTCCCTTGCTGACAGTAGAAGTGAATACTAGTGTTTTAATCCTGCAGACCTGATTGCTGTGAGAGTTTTTCTTAAAAAAAAAAAAAAAAAAAATGTCAATCATACTATTAGCAGGTGGCTCCTGTTTTTTGGGCTCTGCACTATCAATAGGCGGCTTCGCAGGGAGCTGGCACAGGTATGATTCAGTGCTCGAGTCTCAGAGTTGCACACTAGTAATGATAGTGCAGCAGTTGAAAACAACAGTTTCTTGATGATAGTATGAAAGAATTTTTTTTTTTCCATGACCCAGCAGCTCTGGAGAGACTCTTTCCGAAGCTCTCAAGGCTGCAGGTTGAAGACACTTTCATTCATTTATTCCATCAGCAAATGTCTCAAGCCGTGTCAGCATGAGCCATGACAGCTGCTGGGGGAACGGGAAGATAATAGAATCTGGCACTCCCAGAATTGCTGGACTGCCATTTAGTTTTGCGAAGCTTATAAAATAAAGGAAAAAGCAACTAATTAAAAAATATCACACACAAATCTAATATGCTTCATGTTTTAATAAAAATATTTAAATTAAAAAAAAAAAAATCTTAAACCGCTCCCAGGATCTCTTTAAAGCATATTAAGTGGGTAGAAAGAAAGTGGCACAGTATGTGTACTGTGCATATGGTAAAGAGGCGCAAGTTATCTATATGCGGTTAGGCTCCTCCCACTGTTGTCACCTGCACTACTTGCTTTACAAAAAAGCATTTAATGAGGCATTAATGATTAGAGAGCTACAATAATCTGTCTTTTTATATCAGCTTAGAGCTCAGTGTTAAAGAAAACTTAGAATCTTAACAAGTTTGCATGAATAATTTCCCAACATGGTACAATATTAACACTACTTGTTGTCAGTCATCACACTGATCTTAATTTCCTGCTAATTATAGTAAAGCTCTCAGTGGCCTAAAGTGATACTAAAAGGCTTATTTTTTTTTAAATAACAAAACATTTTATTTTATTTATCTGAGGTACTTATATAGCACCATCAATTTACGCTGCGTTTTACATATATATTGTTTCACATCAGTCCCTAACCCTCAAGGAGCGTACAATCTAAGGTCCCTAACTTACATTCATACATACACATATTAGGGCCAATTTAGACAGGATTCAATTAACCTACCAGCATGTCTTTGGAGGGTTGAAGGAAACCAGAGTTCCGGGAGGAAACCGGAGTTCCAGGAAGAAACCCACGCAGACACAGGGAGAACATGCAAACTCCAGACAAGTGGTGCCGTGGTTGGGATTCAAACCGAATACACAGGTTTTGCATAGAGAAACCCCAATCCTTCTTTTCTCAGGTCCCCCACTGGTGCCCTGGGGTCCTCCCACTGCCGAGGGCCCCCATAGCAAGTCACTTAAGACACACAGAATGGGCCTGGGTCGAGCCCCACCCCGCTTCCTGCTCATTTGGCTCCTGTTGCTTTCACTGAGCCAATAAGGCAGAGAGCTGAGACAGCAGCTGCTTTCATGTGCATTGCTGGATCAGGATCAGCCTCAGGTAAGTATTAGGAGGGCTATAAAGAGGGCAGCTGCATACCGAAGATTCAGGCTTTATAACAATGTTAATCCCCTGTGCAAGCATGGGCTAAACTGGCTATTCACCTTGCAATCATATTGTACAATCTCCTCTTTCACAAGATCTACATTAGGGGCCTCCTCCAGTTGATAGCTTTATATTTTCCCATTTGCAATATAAATATGAAATCACTAAGGCTTTGAAAGAGTTCTTTTGAAATTAATGCCCCTTTGATGACAGACCCCTTCACATTATGGAACTCTCACAAGATCTACATTATGGGCCTCCTCCTTCAATTGAGTACAAAGATTAGAAAACAAAAAGGGCAGCAACTTGAAAGTTTGATTAAAAATATTCAAAAACTTGAAGCTGACAACAAAAAGGTCTTCAACAAAAAGGTTTCAGGAGCAATTATTCAATGCCAGACAGGATCTATGATCTTTATCGATACACCAACATGATCGTCATATCAGGGCTTTAAGAGCTAACCACGGTAGATACAGAAACAAAAGCAGGCAAATTACTAGCCATCCAGGTCAAAGAAAAAAATCCCCAAACAAAAGATCTACTACCTTGCTGATGCTTTCAGCGCTTACTATAGTTCCCTATACAAAACTTACAGAAAGACCCTAATACAATCCAACCAACCTTAGAAGTTATTAATGAATTTCTGGAATCAATTTCCTTACATACAATACAAAAGGCAGATCTAGACTCTCTTAATTCTCCATTTACTATTTCAGAAATAGACACTAATAAATACATTTTTCCATAACAAATCACCTGGCCCAGATGGCTATTCGTCAGATTATTACCAACATTTTCACTCAATTTCAACAGCCTATTTGCTCCCAGTCTTCAGTGCATGCCTCATTTCCACCAGAAATGTTGTCGGTATAATCTTTACTAAAATTTGGAGAAAAGCCCAATGCACCTCAGCTTTTGGCCAATATCACTGCTGAACTTCGATGGGAAAATATATGCAAAACTGTTGACAAATAGCTTGGCAAGACTCGTACCAACTTTGGTACAGCAGGACCAGGTTGGTTTCATGGCAGGCAGGCAGACAGGCACCTGGACACTACTAGGAGGAGAATTCATTTTATTCACCTAGCTACTCAGCTGGGAAGGCCTTCTTTGCTCCTTGCGTTGATTGCGGAGAAGGCCTGATATGTAGTTTCTTCAAAAGGAAGTGTCAGTTAACAGACCATAGACAGAACCCATGTGTTAACCTGTACGCTGCCATGCTGCATGCCTCACATTTTGAACACAGATACTTCTGACGAAGGAATGTGAAGATTTACTCTGTTAAGTGTTGTGTGAACAGAGCAGCAAAAAGACACCATGAAACTACATGATAAATGCACAAGTTTATGCAGGTGAAAAACACAAGGTGCAGGTCAGGAGGTTTACAATGTCTTTAATGATCTAGTGAGTAATATAGTAAGTCATGCCCCTTTGTGCAGCTGAAACAAAATTATGTAAATTAGTTCAATTAAACAAGATAAAGATCTTGAGAAAACGATTTATTATTTGAATGTCGCATAAAAAAAAAAAAACGGGATAGGAATAGTATCGCCCCTACATATTAAATGAAATACAGGGAAGATTAAACAGAAAAAAAGCATGTGATGGCAATACAGCATTGCCTTTAGATAAATCAATTGTAAGGTCAGCTTTAGAATGTGGGGTGCAGTTCTTTGCATCAGGTTGTAAAACAAAGCAATGAAGAAGATGTATACACAGGGAACTAAATCAATAAAAACCAGGAAAACTGGTTAGGATTGGAAGAAAAACATCTCAGGCAATTTAATTAACAAGTGTTATGCACCTATGGCCATTATAAAGATTTGGAAGATGAACAGTTCACCTTAAGGGCTTAAAATGGACATTAGCTACATGAAAAAAAAGAGAATTTAAAAGTGTTTTTTCCATGAGTATGGATAAGCTGTGGAATGCTTTAGAATAAGGCAGTAATGGTTCAAACATTTATTTTTAAAAAGGACTTAAAGTATATGTGAACCTGTATCTTGTAAAGAAACCTATTCAGTTTAAAACAGAAATGCAGGTCAAAACGTGTGTGTACATAAATACCACATACACCTTTTTTTTTTTGTTCCTATAAGAAACCACATAACCTGTTCTCAGCTGCATAATGGGCTTAGAGAGGCAAGGGTAGAGTCTGCAGGAGGGGCATCATCCGGAGACAGAGAAAAAACAGCAGTACACACATTTTCCTAGTGAGCAGCTATGCAAGGAGTGTGTCAGCACACGTCTGATCACTTGAGTACAGGCAGGCTTTGCTCACAAGTAAAATGCAAAGAAGGGGGGGCGTGACTTGACCTCAACAGCAATGGACGCTTAATCGCAGAGCTCCCACCACCAGAGACCTACAATCAGCTTTATCGGAGGATCCCTACAGCCGACATGGGGAAAACTAACTGCAGCGGTTCTGCTTCCTGGTCCCACTGCCCCAGGGAAATGGAGACACAGCTAAGCTGCATTCTGGAGATATTATGGACCCAAAACCAATCAGATAAAAGGAGCGCTGGATAAACATATAAAAAGGAGCAGCTAGGATGAAAAGGTAAAAACCTCAAACCCTCTCATTAATAATAAAATAAAACTCATGCAGCGCTAAAAGTATGATAAAACACAAAAAAATCGTAAAATGTAAGTTATATGATACCAATATAACAAAATTAAAAAATATGAAAGTGACCAAGTTCAATGACCTTATCTATTATAGTGACATAAATAGATAATATAAGATGACAAGCTATATCCGCAACGGATTAAAAATATGAAAGTGATCAAGTTCAATGACCCTATTATAGTGACATAAATAGACGACAAGATATAATATCCGCAAAAATTTAAGGTGCCAGAAATCAATACACGCACTATGGCGTATGGTGAAGTGCAAATATACGCACTATAAAACATATGGTGAAGTATAGAGTGATAAGAACGTCCCCAATTGGCTTTTCCAGGTGCATATGTAATTAGTCTCCGATTAGCGTAGATCCGTGATGGTGAAAGATAAAATAAAATAAATGGCCGTAGATTGCACTCACCAGAGAGCGCAAACTCTTGAGGGAGTCTATTCCACATTTTCACAGCTCTTACTGTGAAGAAACCTTTCCGTGTTTGGAGATTACATTTCTTTTCCTACAGACGTAAACAGTGCCCCCTTGTCCTCCGTGTAGAGCTATTCACCCTGAGGTCATCAAAGAGTTTACTATATGAACCACTGATGTATTTATATATGTTGATCATATCCCCCTTTAATCTACTCTTCTCATGAGGGAATAAATTCAGTTCCTCTAATCTTTCCTCATAGCTGATCTCCTCCATGCCTCATATCAGTTTAGTTGCCCTTCTGTGCATGTTCTCCAGTTCCCCAGTGTTCTTTTTGTGAATTGGTGCCCAAAACTGAACTGCATATTCCAGATGAGGTTTTACGAATGATTTGTACAGGGGTAAAATGATATCTCTCTCTCTGGAGTCTATACCTCTTTTAATACAAAAGAGGATTTTGTTTGCTTTAGAAACCGCAGCTTGGCTTTGCATGTCATTATTAAGCTTGTGATCTACCAGAACTCCCAGATCCTTCTCCACCATTGATTCACCCAGTTTACATACACTGGAATAGCATTTTTAATCCCAGACCTCACATCGTTCATATATATATTAAAAAGTAAGGGTCCCAACACTGAACCTTGGGGTACACCACTGACAACCCTAGACCATTCAGAGTATAAATCATTAACCACTACTCTTTGAATACGATCTTTTAGCCAGTTTTTTTTTTACAACGTCTGTCTTTCATGAATCCATGCTGTCTGTTGCTTAAAATATTTTCTTCCAGCAAGAACTCATCTATGTGATCTTTTATAAAACTCTCCAGTATCTTCCCTACTATAGAAGTTAAACTAACAGGTCTATAATTAATTGGTAAAGATTTTGACCCCTTTTTAAATATTGGCACCGCATTGGTCTTACGCCAATCCAGTGGTACTATGCCAGTCATTAAAGAGTCCCTAAAAATTACAAACAATGGCTTTGAAATGACAGAGCACAATTCTTTAAGGACCCCGGGGTGTATGCCATCCAGTCCAGGTGCTTTATTCACCTTTATTCTGTCTAAATATTTCTGGATCATCTGGAGCGGTGTCAATACCATGCCCATTATGGACAAGAGCTCCCCCATGCTCCTTTGTATACAATAAATAGGTATACAATAAATTTGCCTTCTATTTGTCCCCCGTCACCCACTCTAGATTATTTGGTAATGGGCCTACATGTTCGAACCAGACCTTTTTACTGTTAATATATTTGAAGAATGTTTTGAGGTTGATCCTGCTATCTTTTGAAATCTGTTGTTCGTTTCCAATTTTTGCAGCCTTTATTTCCTTTTTGCATATTCTGTTATATTCTTTGTAATGTTTAAACGATGATAGCGTTCCTTCATTTTTATATTTAATAAAAGCGCTTTTCTTGTTATCTATAGCTTTTTTAACTTTGGCGGTAAGCCACATAGGTTTGATTTTTAGCCTTTTAAACTTGTTCCCCATGGGAATATTGAATGGGTTCACACTCCAGTCTTGTAATAAACCTGTCTCTTTTTCCTGAATGGATATCGTTGGGCCCTACTTATTCTGGCCATCTATTGAAACAGAAAACTGTGTCCAACCCAGTCTAAACAATTAAAAATCAAGTAAAATGTTTTTCACAGAACACAGGGGTTTCAAGCATATACTGGTAGCTTAAATGGGTAAATCATAAATAAACAATAATAAAAATAAAGAATTTTCCAACTTTAGACCAATTTAATGTCTGCAGATGAAAACCTTTTATAATTAAGAGATAAAAATTTACCAACAGAGAGCCATTATTTTTTATTATTTTTTTTAAATAAACAAACATGTTATACCTACCAGCTCTGTGCAGTGGTTTCAGCCCCAATCCTCTCGGGTCAACTATCGGAGCTCCTGGCCCCTCCCTCCTTCCGAGTGCCCCCAGAGCAAGCAGCTTGCTCTGGAGGTACCCAAGCAGGCTTGTTCCAGAGCCACTGCTCTGTGTCCGTTCACACACAGAGCAGCAACTCTGCCCCTCCCCTCTCTCTGCTCATTGACTGTTGTTGACAGCAGCGGGAGCCAGTGTCTCAGCCAATGAAATGGGAGAGTTCCTTTTCATTGGGCTCAGGTATTGGGGGAGCAGCAGCACACAGCAGGTAAAAAAACCTTCTGCCTTCAGAACCATTTTCAAGTAATTCGGACAAAATACTGTCTCATGCCTAAACTGGTTACACATGTGAATATAGTACGTGCATTAATAAAAATGATGATTCTGTTCAAAAAACACAAATAAGAAAGAAATCGATCTGCACATAATAGAAATTTTTACCACACTGCGACCTATTTGGTTTAAACTAATTGAGTGAATAAGATCATATATCATTGTGAATCACATGCAATTTTCTACATAAACCGATGGAATATAGGAATGAAGACATTTAAAACTGTAAACAAACTGAACAATGATTCAAATAGAAAAAAAAATGATTGCATGCTGTTCTACAAAGTTATACTTTTATCATAAATATGCCATTTTCAATCTTGGCAAAAAGAAAAAAAAATATGCTGGTACCTTTGGCATAATGGCAAGGAACATTTCAAAGGCATGCAGAATGTTTTGCACTAAAAATACACCACTATAAATTAACTCCCCCTTTTTCTATCAAAATGCAATTTTGTCATTCATTAATAGTGGAAAATGCAATGACATGCCAGAATATGCAGCCTGTGAGAGGTCACCCCTCATAAACAGTTGTTTTCATTGAAGGAAACAAGCAGCCCCCAGACTAATAAACTGCCTGGAGCTGTGCTCATTGCTTGTAAAAAGGTATTCTGAGCAGGAGTTGGATCACTCGGAAAAGGGACATGTAGTTGTGCTGTGCACAGCAGCAAGCACACCGACTGCTCTATAAAAGAGGAAAGATAGATAGATATATATAAAAATGAGAGAGAGAGAGAGAGAAAGAAAAGAGATATATACAGTGAGGAACAGAAGTATTTGAACACCCTGCGATTTTGCAAGTTCTCCCACTTAGAAATCATGGAGGGGTCTGAAATTCACATTGTAGGTGCATTCCCACTCTGAGAGACAGAATTAAAAAAAAAATTTCAGGAAATCACATTGTTTGATTTCTAAAGAATTTATTTGTCTTGCACTGCTGAACATAAGTATTTGAACACCTAAGAAACAGCACGAATTCTGGCTCTCAAAGACCTGTTACTGTGCCTTTAAAAAGTCCACCTCTACTCCACTCATTAATCTAACTTAGTAGCACCTGTCTGAGTTCTTTAACCACTTGCCGCCCAGCCACCACATTAAAAACGGTGCAGGGCGGCACGGCTGGGCAAAACCACATTTTATTTTAAAACGTAGTTTTGCAAAACAGGTAGGGGGCGCACGCCCGCCCTACCTGTCCCGCGGGTGTCAGCCGCCGGGTCACGGCCGGTGATTACCGGCCATTTCCCCGGGATTAGCGGTGATCGCTGAAAGAGAGCAGGGCTGCATTGTTTACACACAGCCCTGCTATCTGTCCCCCTGACAAGCTGAAGAGGGTGAGAAGAGTTTCTCTCTCAATCAGCCTGCCCCCGTCCAGCACACACCCTCGCCCCCTAGTAAAAGACTCCCCTAACCCTTTCAGTGAAAAAAAATGTTAACCCTTCCTCCCCAGTGCCATTAGTACAGTGTCAGTGGGATTTTTTTCACTGATCACTGTATTGGTGTCACTGGGGATGTCAGTGACCCCAAGTCAGTTCCCCCCCAGTGTCAAAATGTCCGCCGCAGTCCTGCCATAAGTCGCTGATCGCCGCCATTATTAGTATAAATAAAAATTAAAAATCCCAGTATCTTTCCCGCCATTTGGAAACGCTATAAGTTTCATGTAAACCAATTAATTTACACGTATTGGGATTTTTTTTTAGCAAAGATGTTGCAGAATGCATTTTGGATGAAATTTGTGACAAAATTTGATTTTTTTATTTTTTTTACTGGGCATGTTTTAAAGCAAAAAGTCCAAAATATTGTTTTTCTCAAAATTGTCAGCCTTTTTTTTTATAGAACAAAAAATTAAAAAAAAAAAACAAAAAACGCACAGTCGATCAAATACCACCGAAAGAAAGCTCAATTTGTGGGAAAAAAGGATGTAAATTTATTTTTGGGTGCAGTGTTGCATGACCGCGCAATTGTCAGTTAAAGTAACGCAGCGCCGTAACACAAACCTCTTCTGTAACCGCTTCCTGACCACCCTACAGCAGAAATACTGCTACAGGGCGGCATGGGTACGCAAAATCACATATATATACATATATATATATATATATATATATATATATATACAGGATTCGAGCTCCCGTGGTTTTCACGCCCCTCCCAGATAGCGTCAGATTGCCCATCAGTACACCAGTCATCACATTTAACCCCTTGATTGCCAGGAGCACGCTCATGTACAATAAACCTCCATTGCTAGTATAGTGTCTGAACGGGTCAATATCTTTGATCAGATCAGCACTATACCAGCATTCACATTAGTATAGCGTCCCCAAAAACGCAGTGTTAGCGGGATCAGCCCCTGCACCTGCCAACACCTGCGTTACAGTGCACACAGTGTTCGCAGAATCAGGCCTGATCTCTGTTAGCACTTGCCGGTAAATTTTGATGACTCTCATATGCAGCAGAGTGCCAGTACTAGTGCCGCTCTACCTTTTGGTGAACTGGCGAGTACCAGCGGTCTAGTACATCCTGGTCTTTAACATACCTCCTTGATTTTTGGAGCTGTTTTTCACGGAATATCTGTATGCATTGATTGTGGATCAAAGCAGTTTATATGCACAACAATTTATTGCCGCCAACCCAAATTCAAACTTTGCCAGACCAGTCGCATGGAAACTCATTACGGTTTTCAAATTTAAATTTTTTTGGGCCTAACCCTCAACATGGGCATTACTAAAAGAAATTAATTGCGGTTGTATTGGTCCGCAGACCCGATTCATCATATGCTGTGTTCTCTGCTGCCATGGCCAGGCATAGATATGAGAGTATAATGTGTTTTATGCATTTTAGCGACAATACACTCTGTCATCCTCGCGGTAACCCTGAATTTGACGGGCTCCACAAAATTCAGCCCCTCGCAAAACACCTTAACCTAAAATTTGCAGATGTCTATAATTCCCAGCAAAACATCTGCGTTGAGGAGTCCCTTATTAATTTTTCTGGCCGCCTTGCATTCAAACAATTTCTCCCCAGCAAGCGTGCCAGATATGGGGTCAAGATGTAGAAGACCTGTGAGAGGAATACAGGCTATACTTATAAGTTTCGGATTTACGAGGGAAAAGATAGTCACATGGAGCCCGCCCGGATGCCCAGACTACAGGGGGAGCAGTGGCAAGATAGTTTGGGACTTGGTGTCATCATTTTTCCATATGGGGTACCACTTATACGTCTACAATTTTTATTCAAGCGTGCCACTATTTAGACAATTATTCAATCTTGGAACTGGCACTTGAGGCAAAGTGTGACCTAATGTGTGCCCACCATTAGAAGTGGGTGGATGCAGGGCGGTATATTCTAATGGTGGGCATACCACACACTTTTTCTGGCAGAGATTTCTTCTCATTTTTTCATTCAGTCCACTGGCTGCATACAAAAAAAAAAAAAAAAAAACATAGCATATATAACCAACAAGGACCAGCAATGTATTGGTACATCACTGGATTTGAATGGTTATACCAGGATGATGCCTACAGCTGCAGTCATCATCCTGGTGTCGATATCAGCTGGCGATAGGCTTTCATGTAAAAGCAATCCTAATGGCTAATTAGCTGCAAGATTTCTTTTAGAAGCAGTGGGAGATGATGTCCCCCCTCCCCCGCTGCCTTCCACGGCCTACTCAGGCAGTCACATGCCATCAGGGGAACCTGAGAATGCAGCCGGTGTTTCTGCCAGCTGATCATAGAGCTGATTGGAGACCAGAATGGTGCCAATCATCTCTATAGTCTAAGAATTCGGAAGCTACAAGCATTTCATCACTTCAGTTTCGCAGGATATAAACAGCGCCATTTGTAGATTGGGAAAGCATCTGATCACGCCGATTTTGGTTTTATTATATAATGTAAGGGCAGAGGAGATATCTAGAGTCTGATAGACCCCAGATTTCTCAAAAAAGAATATATGACAATGCCCATTGAAGTTATAGTGGTTATTTGCATTCCCTGTTATAGAATTAAAAGTGATAAAAAACAAATTAAAAAGGTACAATGTAAAAATAATAAAACAAAAAATAAAAATAACTAAAAAAAAAAAAAATTGCCCCTCCCATGCGCGCACACCTGTGTGCACTAGCCTTGACCCTGTGCCATTATGTAAACAGCGGTTGCACCATGCATGTGAGGTATTGCTGTGAACGTCAGATCGAGGGCAGTAATTCTAACACTAGACCCCCTCTGTAAATCTAAAATGGTGGCTTTGAAAGAGCTGCCTATGGATATTAAAAATGTTTGCAGTTTGTCGCCATTGAACGGGGCATGCGTAGTTTTAAAGCATGTCATGTTTGGTATCTATTTACTCGGCATACCATTATCTTTTATATTTTACCAAACAATTGGCCAATATATTGTGTTTTTGTGCATTAAAAGTAAAAAAAAAGTATTTTTTTTTTAAAAATTGCTTTTGAACAATCGCTGCACGAATACTATGTGCTATAAAAAAAATTGTAGTACCCACCATTTTATTAACTAGGGTGTCTGCTTTAAAAAAAAATATGTTTGGGGGTTTAAATTAATTTCCTAGCAAAAAATTTTTTTTTTTTTTTTTTTTTACACAAAATTGTCACTTAAATGATTTACTGCTCACACATGCCATGGTTATATATGGAATTACTCCCCAAAATACATTTTTCTACTTCTCCCGAGTATGGGGGTACCACATGTGAGAGACTTTTTGGCAGTCTAGCCAAGTACAGGACCCCAAAATCCAATAAGCACCTTCAGGCTTTTAAAGGGCTTTATTTCCTCATTACATTTCCAGACTACCTATCACAGTTTCGGAGGCCATGAAATGCCAGGATAGCACCTAACCCCCCAAATTATCCCTTTTTGGAAAGTAGACACCCCAAGGAATTTGATAAAAAGCACGGTAAGTATTTTGCAGATCGCATTTGTTGCCACAAGTTTTTGGAAAATGAAGAAAAAAACCAAAAACATATTTTTCTATTTTTTTTTATAATTCAAAACCTTGTGAGAAAAAAATGAGATCTGCAAAATACTCACCATGCCTCTTTTTAAATTCCTTGCGGTGTCTACTTTCCAGAAAGGGGTCATTTGGGGGGGTTTGGGGCTATCCTGGCATGTCAGGGCCTTCGAAACTGTGATAGGTAGTGAGGAAGTGTAATGAGGAAGTTACGCACCTTCAGGCTTTCAAAGTGGTCATTGGATTTCAGGCTCTTGTATGTGGCTAGGCTCCCAAAAAGTCTCACACATGTGGTATCCCCATACTCAGTAGAAGTAGCAGAATGTATTTTGGGGTGTAATTCCACATATACCCATGGTTTGCGCGAGAAATAAATCATTTCAATGACAACTTCGTGTAAAAAAAAAAAAAAAAAAAAAGTTTTTGTAATTTTCCAGAAACATGCGAAAAAAAAAAAAAAAATCTTCCATGGGCTCAATATGCCTCTCAGCAGATAGCTTAGGGTGTCTAATTTCCGAAAAGGGGTCATTTGAGGGTGTTTGTACTATTCTGGTATTTTAGCACCTCAAGAAATGTGATGAGCAGTCAGAAAGTAAAAGCTGTGTAAATTCCATTATCTATACCATAGTTTGTAGACGCTATAACTTTCACAAAAAGCAATCAATATACACTTATTGGGATTTTTTTTTTAACCAAAAACATGTAGCAGAATACATTTTGGCCTAAATTTATGACGAAATTTTAATTTTTTTTAGATATTTTTTATGACCAAAATGAGAAAATATTGTTTTTTTTAAAAAAACAATGTTTTTCTTCAAAACTTTTTCTGGTTATAGCGCCAAAAGTAAAAAGTGCACAGGTGATCAAATACCACCAAAAGAATGCTCTATTTGTGTTAAAAAAAGGACATAAATTTCATTTATGTACCGTATTGCATGACCGCGCAATTGTCCATTAAACTAGCGCAGCGCTGTATAGAAAAAAATGTCGTAAATTGCAGTATCTATACCATAGTTTGTAGACGTTATAACTTTCACACAAAGCAATCAATATACATTTATTGGGATTTTGTTTTTACCAAAAACATGTAGCAGAATACATTTTGGCCTAAATTTATAACTAACTTTGAGTTTACTATATATTTTTTATAGCTGAAAGTAAAAAATATTTTTCTTCAAAATATTCGGTCTTTTTATGTTTATAGCGTGAAAAATAAAAAGCGCACAGGTGATCAAATACCACCAAAAGAAAGCTCTATAAAAAAGGACGTAAATTTCGTTTAGGTGCAGCATTGCACCGCGCAATTATCAGTTGAATTAGTGCAGCGCCG
The DNA here is from genome assembly GCF_062004578.1 of Staurois parvus. Lineage (NCBI taxonomy): Eukaryota > Metazoa > Chordata > Amphibia > Anura > Ranidae > Staurois > Staurois parvus. The sequence continues at coordinate 4,194,465 of NW_028318060.1, forward strand.
AGTAGCAAAAAGAGGCCTGATCATTAAGGGGGGTAAATCCTCAGGAGCTCAAGTGGTTAAAGATACCTGTCCACCTCACAGTCAGTCAGACGCCAACTATTACCATGGGCAAGACCAAAGAGCTGTCAAAAGACACCAGAGACAAAATTGTGGACCTCCACAAGGCTGGAAAGGGCTACGGGGCAATTGCCAAGCCAAGCAGCTTGGTGAAAATAGATCAACTGTTGGAGCAATTGTTAGAAAATGAAAGAGGCTAAAGACGACTGTCAGTCTCCCTTGGACTGGGGCTCCATGCAAGATCTCACCTCGTGGGGTATCACTGATAAGAAAGGTGAGGAATCAGCCCAGAACTACAAGGGAGGAGCTGGTCAATGACATGAAGAGAGCTGGGACCACAGTTTCAAAGGTCGCTGTCAGTAGACATTGCACGGAAGGTTACCTTGCTCAAGTCATCACATGTCCAGGCCCGTCTGAAGTTTGCCAATGACCATCTGGATGATCCAGAGGAGGCATGGGAGAAAGGCATGTGGTCAGATGAGACCAAAGTAGAACTTTTTGGTCTAAACTTCACTCGTCGTGTTTGGAGGAAAAAGAAGGATGAGTTGCATCCCAAGAACACCATCCCTACTGTGAAGCATGGGGGTGGTAACATCATGCTTTGGGGGAGCTTTTCTGCAAAGGGGACAGGATGACTGCACTGTATTAAGAAGAGGATGAATGGGGCCATTTGTTGTGAGATTTTGAGCAACAACCTCCTTCCCTCAGTCAGAGCATTGAAGATGGGTCATGGCTGGGTCTTCCAACAGGACAACGACCCGAAGCACACGGCCAGGATAACCAAGGAGTGGCTCTGTAAGAAGCATATCAAGGTTCTGGAGTGGCCTAGCCAGTCTCCAGACCTAAATCCAATAGAACATCTTTAGAGGGAGCTGAAACTCCCTGTTGCTCAGTGACAGCCCCAAAACCTGACAGATCTAGAGGAGATCTGTGTGGAGAACTGGGCCAAAATCCCTGTTGCAGTGTGTGGAAACCTGGTCAAGAACTACAGGAAACGTTTGACCTCTGTAATTGCAAACAAAGGCTTCTGTACCAAATATTAACACTGATTTTCTCAGGTGCTCAAATACTTATGTTCAGCAGTGCAAGACAAATAAATTCTTTAAAAAAAATAAATAAAAAAATAATCATACAATGTGATTTCCTGAATTTTTTTTTAATTCTGTCTCTCAGAGTGGGTATGCACCTACAATGTGAATTTCAGACCCCTCTATGATTTCTAAGTGGGAGAACTTACAAAATCGCAGGGTGTTCAAATACCTCTGTTCCGCACTGTGTGTATATATGTATGTATATTTTATATATATATACACATATACACACACATACACATACATACATACAGTGGGGCAAAAAAGTATTTAGTCAGCCACCAATTGTGCAAGTTCTCCCACTTAAAAGATGAGAGAGGCCTGTAATTGGTATCATAGGTAGACCTCAACTATGAGAGACAAAATGAGAAAAAAAATCCAGACAATCACATTGGCTGATTTGGAAAGAATTTATTTGCAAATTATGGTGGAAAATAAGTATTTGGTCACCTACAAACAAGCAAGATTTCTGGCTCTCACAGACCTGTACCTTTTCTTTAAGAGGCTCCTCTGTCCTGCACTCATTACCTGTCTCAATGGCACCTGTTTGAACTTGTTATCAGTATAAAAGACACCTGTCCACAACCTCAAACAGTTACACTCCAAACTCCATTATGGTGAAGACCAAAGAGCTGTCGAAGGACACCAGAAACAAAATTGTAGACCTGCACCAGGCTGGGAAGACTGAATCTGCAATAGGCAAGCAGCTTGGTGTGAACAAAATCAACTGTGGGAGCAATAATTAGAAAATGGAAGACATACAAGACCACTGATAATCTCCCTCGATCTGGGGCTCCATGCAAGATCTCACCCCGTGGGGTCAAAATGATCACAAGAACAGTAAGCAAAAATCCCAGGACCACACGGGGGGACCTAGTGAATGACCTGCAGAGAGCTGGGACCAACGTAACAAAGGCTACCATCCGTAACACACTACGCCGTCAGGGGCTCAGATCCTGCAGTGCCAGACGTGTCCCCCTGCTTAAGCCAGTACATGCCCGGGCCCGTCTGAAGATTGCTAGAGAGCATTTGGATGATCCAGAAGAGGATATGGTCAGATGAAACCAAAATAGAACTGTTTGGTAGAAACACAACTCATCATGTTTGGAGGAGAGAGAATGCTGAGTTGCATCCAAAGAACACCATACCTACAGTGAAGCATGGGGGTGGCAACATCATGCTTTGGGGCTGTTTCTCTGCAAAGGGACCAGGTCGACTGATCCATGTACAGGACAGAATGAATGAGGCCATGTATCGTGAGATTTTGAGTGCAAACCTCCTTCCATCAGCAAGGGTATTGAAGATGAAACATGGCTGGGTCTTCCAACATGACAATGATCCCAAACATACCGCCCGTGCAACGAAGGAGTGGCTTCGTAAGAAGCATTTCAAGGTCCTGGAGTGGCCTAGCCAGTCTCCAGATCTCAACCCCATAGAAAACCTTTGCAGGGAGTTGAAAGTCCGTGTTGCCCAGCGACAGCCCCAAAACATACCAGCAACAGTGTGTGCCAACCTTGTGAATACTTACAGGAAATGTTTGACCTCTGTCATTGCCAACAAAGGATATATAACAAAGTATTAAGATGAACTTTTGATATTGACGAAATACTTATTTTCCACCATAATTTGCAAATAAATTCTTTCCAAGTCAGCCAATGTGATCTGGATTTTTTTTCTCATTTTGTCTCTCATAGTTGAGGTCTACCTATGATGCCAATTACAGGCCTTTCTCATCTCTTTAAGTGGGATAACTTGCACAATTGGTGGCTGACTAAATACTATTTTGCCCCACTGTACACACACACACACACACACACACATACATCTACATACACACACACATACATATACACACACAAATATACATATACACATACTGTATCTACTAAGGCAAATGTAGCACCAGGGACTTTAAAGTGCATCTCTAGACAAAATCAGGTAAGAAGAAATTTTGTAATTGGGACACCTTTTCCATGGACAATGGTCTAAGGATGGAATTCCCCTTGCTTTGGGAATTACATCTCTGGGGAAATTTTCTTTCCACTTTTTGTCATAAAAGATACACAGAAAAAATAAACTGGCAGAGGTTTTAACCCCTCCCTACTGTATCCAAACTATAAAAAATATCTATACAGATATTTTAATATTTTGCATTTATTATATTGTTATACACAAACCTGGTGCATTGTGTGGAAGCCCAGAAGAAATGTAAGTCAACATCTGTGACAAAAATAAACTCAAATGCCTTGCCAAAGCAAATGGACCATCTTGTTTACTATCAGATATAATCTATACTTTTAAACATATGTTTTTGAACTGTAGGTGCTCAAGGCATCAACAACTTTTAAATAGAAAAAGTAGATTAAATATAGTTAAAGGCATGCAAGTATGGTTAAAAAAAATATATAACCTTTTAAATTGTCCTAGAAATTCAGATTAAATGTCCTATCACACGAAAAGAATTTTCAAGATATGCAGCAAAGATGAAGAGTATTGACATGATTCATGAGATAAGAAATCTGTGTTCAAGCATACATAAAAAAAGAACTGAATGAGATGGATAAGCCAAGGATGAGTCACAGCAAGGTGAATTGATCTTTCTAAAAGGACACGAGGACAGCGTAAAGTTTTGCTCACACAGCACACTGCATGTCCGTTCTGTGTCACACAATATGCATCAAGATTGACAACGAACAGATGTAATACATATCCAACCTAACCTTATAAACCAATCCCTGCAATATATGCAATTAAATCCTAATAAACACATAGCATACATTCTGCAGATGTTTAACAGATGTTCTCCAAATATGGATATTCCAGGTATACTTCTAACTTCCATTCCACGCTTTGCTTTATTCAGCCTCTTTCACACCTATTACCACGAGGAATGAAAACAGTAGAGTGATCCGGGTACCTACTTAGTGAAAATGTGATTTAAAATTGAATTTTTTTGTAATTTAATGATTTTTTTAAAATTTTAAAATGTGTTTGGGGGTTCAGAAACTAGACTTACCTAGGTGGTAAGATAAGGTAGTGTACTTTCCGATGCTGCATCTGTCCCTCACCAGCTCTATCGCTGAGAACTGAGCAATCAAAGACCGCTGATAGCGCAGTTCTCAGTGAGCAGAGAGCTGGTGACTGTCAGTCAACGCTCTCTACTCTGCCCCCCTTCCCTCTGCGCTCACTGGAGCACCGGGCTGTGGAGGGGGAGGGAATGGCTAGCTCAGGCTCTAGGCGGATCGCTGAGAGACTGAGCCAGGTTCCGGTACATGGATCTGGGTGGATCCTGACTTTAAAGTCGGGATCTTTCCCCAGTCTGGACCAGCTAAGTGACATCAGCCGACAGCAGACTTCAGCCCACTATCGGCTGAAAACGGGTCATAGGAGTTAAAAACAAACTGAACTTTGGCTGTACTTCTCCTTTAAGTATACCTGAAAGCTATGGGTCTGGCATTTGCTTCATAACTTTGTGAGTCACTACAGTGAATGAAGATGGGCCTCTTGACCCTACAGCAGGTAATGAAGCAAGGAAAAGACCTATAGTTCAGGAGCTTACACCCCTGAAAAAAATCTCAGGAATGGCAGCCCCAAATTATCATGACTGCATCCCTCTAGGCAGGTAAAGTACTACAAGTGACTATTACAAATGGAAAGCAATCTTAGTTCAATGACAAAGATCTAAATTCAGCATAAAGAAATTTAAAAAAAAAGTCACCTGTCTGATTACATGCTGGGGTAAGTTGCTGACAGACACTCAAACTCAATAGACAAAATGCTATGGGAACCGAAATACATGAATGAGAAATCGCATGGGCACACTTGTGTTACCAGTCAAATTATATTATTTGAAACAATCAATAGAAATGAGTAAAGGGATCCACCACTGCCCTACCAAAACTACAGAACATACCCTTTACGCTCTAAATGCAGTAGGAAAAATTATTACAACAACCTTTTAGAGAGAAATGTTTCTTAACCACCTGTCGACCACTCACAGTAAATATACTGTGAGCGGGCAGCAGGTACAGGCACGATCACATACAATGAGGAAAATAATTATTTGACCCCCTGTGCTTGTTTCTAAAGTCCTTAGGCAACGTAGGCAAGACCAAAGAGCTGTCAAAGGTGGTGGCCAAGAAAGAGAATCAGTGGACAGGTGTCTTTTATACACATAACGAGTTGTCATTAGAAGCACCTTCTTAAATTGACAGGACGAATCTGCGTACCACATGAGCACATGGCCAGTCTGTGGGACCCAGAATTATTGTTGGTTGGTAGGTGATCAAATACTTATTTTACTCACTGAACTGCAACTCAATTGATAACATTTGTGTCATTTGTTTTTTTCTGGATTTTTGGTTGATATTCTGTCTCTATCATTAAAAAGAAATGAAGGGTTTTTAATTTGTATCATAGGTGTATTTTAAAGCGGACAAACTTACAAAATCTGCACGAGATCAAATAATAATTTCCCGCACTGTACATGTACGTGACCATCCTTCTTCTGGATTTGGGGCACGTGCATGCCTCCGCCCCCTGCCAACCCATGCTGTGACTTGACATAGCACAAATTTGGCAGCCGATTTTAGCCAATGATATCAGCTGAAATCAGTCCTTAGAAAAACAGAGGACACAGTGTACTATGAACAGCAATCTGGCAGTTTCCTCTCCCTAAAAAACAGGGATAAAAACAGCCAGATAGTAAAGTAAAAACAGCACATATTATACTCATTACACATAATTAGGCACACAGTTAACCCCTTGATTGCCCCTAGTTATCAACCTCTTCCCAGATAGTGTCATTAGTGTAAAGTATTAGCACTGATCACTGCTGATCACTACTGAGGTCAGTGACAGTTAGTGTACCTCTCAGCCAGTTAGCACCAGACTGTCTGCCACACTATCACAGTCTCACAATAAGCCACTGTTCACCACCATTACTAGTATAGTGCCATAGCTGCGTAAATTCCAGTATATATACACTATAGTTTGTAAACACCGACTTTCACAGAAACCAATCAATATACACTTATTGGGATTTTTTTATTTTTTACATGTACATGTAGCAGAATACATTTTGGCCTTACAATTTTAAAGAAGTCCCTGAGGCATGTTTACCTTCAGATTTCTGTGTATGTGGGAATTGGGGGGGGGGGGGGGAAGGTGGCCATCTGCTTGGGTGTAACTTTTTTTTTTACACTTCTTTAAAACACACATTTGGGTAATGCATGCATTTAGGTATGACATATTTCAGCAAATTGTCAAGCTCATCTGCTATTTATTTGCAGAGTATAATAGAGTGGTAAAAATAAAACATACAATGTGGCCCAAGCAATAATTAGGAACCCTTCCAGTTGATCCACTAGTGTATGCTTGTAAAATGTCAAAGCTTAATTGATATGTTGGGCCCTTATCCAAGCAAGGTGAAGACAGACCCAGAGCTTAACAAATTACCTAACTTAGAAGTGTTGTACTTAGACTTGGGCTCCTCTAGCAGTGAGGATCTGAAAATAAAGCTAATTATAAAGTAGGGGAAGTCTATAAAAAGATATCTAAACAATTCCTGTTTGCAGAAAGCAGACGTGAAGTCTGTGTCAGGCAGCCCATTATTCAATGCTTGTGACACTATTAGGGACGGAAGAGAATATCAACACAGAGCACAGCACTGCACAAGCTAGGCAGGTGGAATAAGAACTTCTGCAATAAAAAAAAAAAGTATACATATGTGTAATATGGCAGCATATTGTATATTTATTGCAAAGCAGGAATCCTTTACTTAGCAACAATTAATGATTTAATTTTATTTAGCGGAAATAAGCTTAAAGCAGTATTAAACCCAAAATGTAATATATTACAGCTTACTATTCATTAGATATGGTGGCTGCATTTTTTTCTTAGTCTTTTTTATACCCTCTGTTTTCACCTGGGGATCTGGCCAGAAATACACCTCCTGTTTTAGAGTGTCCCCCACTCTGGATGAAGGAGCAGCAGCACTGTCAGTCTGGAGGGAGGGTAGTGTTACATGGACTAGCAGATTTAGATACACTAACAAAGAAAAAATGTAATACATTGCAGCTTACCAATCATTTGATGTGGTGGCTGTATTAGTTTTATTTTTAGGCTTTTTGTCCCTTTATTTCACCTGGTGATCCAGGCCAGCAACACACTTCCTGTCTTAGGGTGTCTGCATTCTGGATGAAGTATTAAAGCAGACACCTTTAGACAACAGCATTGTCGGGGTAGAGGGTAGTGTCAAGACTAGAAGACTTAAATGGATTTGACTAACAAATTGAAATTCAACTCCAGCTACAACTTTATAAGCAGTTACAGTAACACATTTTTTCCTTTTCATGAAAAAGGTTTTACATAAATAAATTAAACATGATCATTGTAAGCACTCTGGTCAGTGGTAAATGTTTTGACTCAACCCTCTAACTACTATTTTGTCTGGACAGCTTGTATTGCAGATGGTGGCCTATACAGGCAAACCAATGTAATAAAAGATCCATATAAAAAGAACATTAAGGATGAATGGGCATGCTACTCAATAGTCATACAAATAATTCATTATTGACTATATGACTACTGTACAGCATGCTCATTCATCCTTACATGCATCTAAACTTTTTTTTAGTCCAGTCCCCTTTTTAATTTTAGTTGGACTAGAACCTGCAGCCCCTTAGACCTGCGCTAAGTGCATCTGTGTGATGCTCCACCATACCTTTTTTTTTTCCATATGGAATTGTTATTTAAAGTTTTACAAAATACATTGGAATTACATAAATGAATTAGAATGTAAAATAAAATAACAAAGAAAATAAACTAATAAAAAACAAAACCTAGATACTTTACATGATGAAGGGTACAGGAACAAAGCCCAGAGTAACTACATAAGCTACAGCCTATTCCAAAAGGGTCTGGGATCTAGAAGATTGACTAACAATGAAAGCATGCCATCAGTTTCTGAAAGCATCTAAGTGTCGCCCAGATCAGAGGGTGAGAGACTTTTGAGATCTTACAGTGTTCTGGTCTCAGATTGGTTCCATCTACTACTCTAGTCAATTGTCCAATTGAGTAGTATTTCTGTAGGTCAGGGAGACCTATCCCCCCTTAGGAAGGGACAGGGAAGTGAGGCTGAGTCTGGCAGGTTTATTATTCCTTAAAAAAAGATCAAAACAGACGTTGCATGGTTTGGAAGAAAGCTTTGGGAAGAGAAATCAGTACCGCCTGCATCACATTAAGAAAGCGAGAAAATACATTCATTTTTAAAGCTGTTGCCCATCCGAACCATGAAACGGGTTTCAAGTCCCATGCTATGCTTTAAGGTCATTGTGAATATTATACAACAGGGGACCAAAGTGGTGAGCATAACGTTGTGAAACATTGGTAGTTCGATCCCTAAGTAAGTGATAGCATCATCCCACCACACAAATGAGAAGTTGAGTTTACATTGTGTCACCACCTGCAAGGGAAGACCCAGGTAAAGCACAAATGATTTGTTACGGTTAATGCACAAATTAAATAGTTGCGAGAAGTATTCCAGCACTTCCAACAAATTCGGAAGAGAAGTGAGAGGTTCCATTATAATCAACAGTACATAGTTCGCATATGCTGCCCACTTGTAAACCCTCCACTGTGAAGCCTTTGATATCCATGTGTGCCTGGATATATCTAAGAAACAGTTTGAGTGCAAGGATAAAAGTGAAGAGCAAAAGGGGACAGCCCTGCTGTGTCCTATTTTAAATCTCAAAAACAAGCTCTGTGGTTCACATAAAAGGCCAATATGTGCTTGCAAAACCATGATTTAAAGCCCACCAACTCCAACACCGCACAGGGCTTGGAGTGCATTGCCCACAGTTGCATATTGATCACTTTTGTGGTATTGTCTTTGGCCTCTCAGCACAGGACAAAACCAACCTGTCTAGGAAAAATAAAAATAAGGGTTGAAGGGCAGCAGCAGATTTTCCTAACTCGTTCTGTATAACTTTACGCCCACATTGAGAAGTGATATGGGACGGTCGTTGGACACTTGACTGTGATCTTTGCCCTCCTTCGGTACTACCACAACAAGAGCCACCAGTAAGTGTGTACTGGTGGAGAGTCCTTCACCAGCTAAATAAACACAGATCAAGTGTGGGTGGGAGAGACTGGCCCCAATACCCAGAATGTATTCAGTATTTTTTTTTTTTTTTTAAGAGGCTGCAATCACTCTGAGGAATAGGTGGAGCCTCGAAACATGTTAATGATGGCATATTTAAGTTGAGGCTTTCACATGGAGGATGCTATACAGCTGACTCAGGTGTTCCATCCTTGCAATGTGGGTCTTTGTCAGCCTGGGTTAATTTAGGCTGTTTGCACCTTTCCTCTTCTCTGGATACTGGCTTTTACACAGGGAGTGAGTCAAGTTCCCATGAACTGATCCATGCTGTGAATCTTATTCTGGGATGAAACTTTCAGCTTTTGTGAGTGTAATTCCTGGTTTTTGTTAATGAATTGTTTTAGCTGCACTATCCAGTATGCTTTGCTTGTTCTTTGTTATTCATGAGTAAGTTCGTACAATAAAAATCATTTAAAAAGACTTGATGTAAAAATCTGAATATACATTCAGGCATGACCAATTACCTTTAATATGCAGTGTCTCTTGCTCTACCCACACAGCATGTCATACCATAATGGCTTCCCCAAAGATAGCTACCACCCCTGCCGGAGCGTTGACAAAGTACCGAATAAAGAGACCACATATTACCTGAATCAAAAAACTGCCTCCTACATAAATGTTTTTTTTCAATTTGTATCATATAGTGTAAAGAAAAAAAAAATTAATCCACAATCAGGCCAAAAAAGTACCAGAAGAAATGTGCTAAGTACAAGGCTCAATACTCAAAACAAATCGGAAGTCATCCAGTACTGGTCTAAAATCAAATAAGGCAGGTATCCTTTGTTACTATGTGATACAACACTTTGTCTTATGTTTATAAAAAAAAAAATTTAAATGCATTATTATACTATATATATTATCTGGCACACCGGATTGCTCATTACAAGTTGTACTTACTGTAATATCCTATTAAGACTGTATTTTCAATCTGAAATCGTGTGGAATTATTTTCAGCCCATTCCTAAAAAATGAAAGAAAAAAATTCACATATTGGATCATTAGAAATTAAATCTATATTGTCTTTATAGTATGCCAGTTCTCCAAATAATGTTTTCACAAGCATCCATTAATAGGGCTGATTTTTTGTTTTCTTCAGAGTATCAACCACTGGGTTTTATTTTGAATTCATATACAATGGTCTCCTACCTGTAGAAGATGGAATCATTTACCCTTGGAAATTAGTTAGCAACTCATTCACACTTTTTCTTCATAACAAACTTTTTTAAAATGCATTTTTTGTTTATTTTTTTAATGTCTTTTTTAAGACTGGGCTGCATTTTTGCAATGTTTAACAAGTATTTTTATATGGTATTCCAGAAAGATGTAACATTTTGATTATGTATACTCCAGTTTTACCTGCAGAGCCATTCACCTCTATAGAAGACATGCTTGCATGCAATGGCAGCAAGCACAACGTTTTTGCAAATGCACAGTAGAAAAACACTAGTGAAAACAGTACTATTTAAACTATATAAACATTGAACAGAACTCTGCCTGCATAAGTGTAAAGGGAAAAAAAACAGCACTGGGAAAAAACAATATTTCCTGAAGTATTTTTTAACTGGCATTAGGAAAATTACACAAATGCAAAATTTCAAAAAACTGCAGATACAACGCATACAAGTTAGGAAGTAATATTAAAGAAAAGCATGTGTTGCTGAGATTCAGAACTGCTTCTCTCCCCGTACATGGGAATGCAAAAGCAGCCTGAAGCAGATCAAATGCACTTGTCAAATTCTGTGTTTAGAAGCAACATTTGCCCACTGACACGAGCCCAAAGACCATCACCAGCCTTCTACAGATAACTAATGAAATATGCTTTAATAAAATCCACTATGTCAGAAATGGAGGTAGTGCAGGAGGGAAGTGTATTCCTTTATTATGTACTTCTGTTACATCCTTTACCAGGAAAAGTTGGCAGTGCTGCTGTACTGCTACCAGACACTTCTCGTTCCTCGCTTTGATTGAACTGCAGTACTCAGCTTCATAGCAGTCTATAAAGAACTGTAAGGAAATAAAAGTGTGCAGTAACAGTACTACATTGTTGACAGCCACAATTTAGGAAAGGATGAAGTTAATATGGCTGGGTGGGGCCATGAGCTCTCTATTTTATGTTCCAAAGGCAGAAACAACTGCCATATCAGACTGTCATAAAATATGATTTTGTTGGTTTTTATACCATGGTTCTTAGAACAGACCTTTGTAGTGCTGAAACATGGGTAAGCATAAGTAACAATATTTTTACAATGTAAAAAAAATGCACATTTAAATAAGAAAGAATATGGCACAGAAAGACCCAGTGATCTAAAGATCTAAAGACTGAAATTTAGAAGAGCACGGTTAAGTACAAGGAGCTGAGAGGTCCTGGACCATAAATAATTTGTGATGACCTTTTCCAGTGGCACTGAAAAATACACTGGTTTCTGATAAAAGAAGCCTCAGTAGACTCTACAAGCAGATATGATAACATACAGGGTCAAACAGGCATTTTTTTGCAGACAGAAAGTAGCTCGGAGTGTTATGAACCTTTCTCTCCAAGAATTTAAAGATGAAAGGGAGCAAAAAACAGACTAAAAGCTTCAAAGACAGATGGGGTCAAGAACGATTTTCCTACATATATGTTTTAAAGAGGGGGTAACCTGAAAGCAAAAAGATTAAATAGATTATAGAAAGTTTTGAAAGCCTTGCTTTAAGTGACATGCCGAAAAACTTTAAACCGATCATTACGATAAAAGTGGCCCCTTTATTTCTATAGCCACTGCCATTCAAAAACCTCCATTTATGGTCAACTTGAAAAAACACATACATTTTTGGCAAATCATGTCCAAAAGAAAGATCCAGTACTTGCCATAGATTCAACTGAAGATTGACACAGCGCAGGTCAAAATAAAATGTTTTTTTCCCATGTGTATATCAAAACAAAGAAACTGACAGTTATAAGGTGAAGGCATGTAGGGGTGTTTAAACATAGAGGTTGAAACCTCTACAGCTGACCAAAGATGGATTGAAATTGGACCAGTTCAGCAGAAACCAGCAGATTGTGTAGTTGTTCCTTTTTTGACAGAGATCAATTATTAGATTGACTTCAGTCAACCAGGTATGTAGGTAAACTCTTTTTGATCACCGGCTGAAGCTGCTGATAAGTATTCTGACAGCAGAGAGTTCCCCAATGGGGTGGGAGTGGGGGTGAAGTGGATGAAGGGAGATGCCTTCATCCACTTCACTTGTGTGGATGGAGGAATGTCTTTTTTTCCCCCATTCAGCTCCCCAGCTGAACGAAAAAAAACAAGCCATCTATGGCCAGCATAAAGCAGTAATGGGTACCTAGTCTTGAAAGGTATCCACTCCCACGTTTGCTCAGATCAACTAGGCAATCCAGTGAGTTCACCCCCCACCCCCCCCCCCTTTTGTTTGTAGCCTGCTGGGACATGTCACAGATTCCAGAAGACTGAATATACCATTTACAAAGCGCAGCGCAGCTTGCTCATGAGCAGTGGGAACCATGCAACTTCACAGCTGGTTTCCCTTCATAGACATGCTGGTGCCAGCGCTAAATCCCTCAGCAGGTAAGTGCCTTTTTTTTAATTTATTTATTTATTTATTTTTTTAAAAGGTCAGCAGCTACGGTATTTGTAGCTGCTGACTTAATTATTTTAGGGGGAGACTGAAGCTCTTACACGTCTGTCATTGTGCCTGAATTCCAGGCCATTCTGGGATCTCTAGGAGCCTGTAATTTATATCTGAGTACAGTTTATTCATGCATAGAAATACAGATGTTTTAAAGGATTTTATTGCCAAGCTCCTTAAATTATATTGGAAAGCAGGATTTCTTTCATCCCCCAAAGTTTGGATGTGGTGATGACTACAATCAAAACAGAAACTCCTGTTTTTCTTTTTGTTTTTAATCTTAAAGTGGTTCTAAAGGCTTTTTGTATTCTGTGTGCATCTCCCCCCTCAGCCTTTTCTAATACTTACATGAGCCTGATTGCAATCCAGCTCTGTGCACAAGTGTAGCGGCTCTTCCGGGTTTCTCTCTCCTCACTGGCTGAGACACAGCAGTGGGAGTTATTGGCTCCCGATATCACAGCCAGTGAGGAGAGAGTGGAGCGAAGTCAGTGAGGAGGCAAAATGGGAGCAAACATACACAAGTGCCCCAGAGCAAGCAGCTTGCTCTGGAGGCACTCAACAGGGGGGAGGAGCCGGTGCGCCAACGGGGTACCAGAGAAGAGGAGAACTGGGGTTGCTCTGTGCAAAACCATTACCAACATATTTGTTTTTTAATCAGAACTTTTAGTATCACTTTAACTGGACTATCAGTGGTATATGTCAGAAAAGGAAAAAAAAAAAAAAAAAAGGATCAGCAAGGGATGGGAAGAATCCTCCCAGGTACCATTTGTACTTATGTCAAGGTGAGACATACATTATACATAAACAAGTCCTCAAGATGCACAGTTTGCAATAGGAGCCATCACCTAGGACAGAGCCTTATCTCTGCTTCCTGAAGATGGCTTCCATTCAGCCTCAAAGGACAGAATTTCTATCTGCTTGAGGAAAAGTTTCTGTTTGCATTGTACCTTGATCAATGCTCATATTATATGCAGAGACGGCAAGGAGAATGATGCTGTGGAGAATAGAAGGAGGAATAAATTGCAGAAAAGCTCAGCAAGATCGAATTTCAATAGAATGCGTATGAACTCTGAATTGCGCTTAGATATGACATACTTGTTGTGACTGGGTGTTAATGAGAAGTGAATGTATAAAATCTTCGATCTTACTGCTGTGCATACGCATTTTTTAGTATTATCTACTATACAAATATAGATACACAGCACTAATTTAAAGGATGTGGAGAATAAAATGATGCAGAAAGTAAAGAGGTGTAACTATGGAATCGGAGTATGAGAATATGGAAAATGGCACTCCCACAGCTGAAATATGTAGATATCAGCTGTGATTCTCCATGTTGTGGCTCTTTGTATATTAGAAAAGTACATTTACCATCAGAGATGGATTCTATTTTTCAATATGTCTGACCAGTCTAACAAACCAAGACAGAGGAGGAGTGAAGCACAGCTATTGTCCAGCATTACTGTGCGATGTGGTTGACTGACTTTAAGACTTGCTGCCTAATCAGACTGACAGATTGTGTGGAGAAAGAGGGACAGGAGAATGCAGCCACTGTGGAGAATTGCTGCCTGACCAGACCTAAAGGAGAACGAGCTTTGGCTGTACTTCTCCTATGGATCACAGATGTGCAGTTTGATCTGCACTCTTGTGACCCGGTTTCATCCTGACGTCACAGCGGGTGCAGGGAAAGGATCCCCTGCCTGCTGTCGGGGGGGGGGGGGGGGGGTCTGGAGTTCAGGGTGCAGGTGTGGACTACAAGTTACAGGTTATACCCAAAATATGGGTGTAATGTGTACCATGCTCAGAAAGGTGAACTTATCCTTTAACTTTAAGAATCTTTAACTCTAATATACAAAGAGCCACAACACAATCTTGAAAACAGGAAACAAGAAATATGTTAAAGACACATCAATAATTATTAACAGGTACAAATTTAAATATTAACTTAAAATGTGTACTCTGGGAAAAACACATTACAGTGTTCCTTCAATGAAGTGAAAAAGGCAACTCCAGCCAAAACACTTGACTTTGTTTTGCATAGTGTGAGGAAAGGTCATGTCAAGTGTTTATCACTGCTTGCATTTACATTTCATTGCTCTTTGGAGGAAGAGCTACTTTTTAGCAACACAGAGAAGCAACAGCATAGTGGCAGAGGAAAGTGATGGGATATAAATAATAGGTGCTAAAGCCCTGATACAACATATGGTGTTTGTCCCAGCAATAATTTGTAGATGAGCATGTGTTTTGGATCGCTGCTCAAATTATTCATCTTGCTGCTGATCCTCTTAGAGGCACCTTTTCTTCTCTATGTATGTGTATTTGGTCTCTTTGGAACGGTGAGGATTAGATTGAAGTCAGCCTTGAAAGCTGCTTACATGTTTACCAATGGTCGCCGTTTGCAGTTAAAGACAATTGCTCCCCTAGTGTAGGGGGTGTCAACTTCATTGCTGTGTCAGGATTGGGAAATGTCACTCACTTTCTGTTGAAGTCACCAGTGTCTCCAGAAAAGACACATGGGCAGCAATAAAAACCCTTCTCCACTAGAGGCCCATTTAAACTATGCATTGCCGTAATACAAGCAACACATTGGGGTTGATTTACTAAAACTGGAGAGTGCAAAATCTGGTGTAGCTGTTCATGGTAGCCAGTCAGCTCCAAACTTCAGCTTGTTCAATTAAGATTTGAAAAAAAAAAAGCTTGAAGCCGATTGGTTTCTATGCAGAGCTGCGCCAGAGTTTGCATTCTCCAGTTTTAGGTTCCATGCACACTAATGTGTTTTTAAGCTCAAAAATAAATTCAATAAAAAACACTGGTAATAGTAGCATTTAGAAGCGTTTTAGCGTTTTTACAATTAAAAAAAAAAAGTTAGAAAAAAAGCTTATAGGAGCGTTTTTTTTCCTGCAGGAAAAATGCTCCAAAAACAATTTTTTTTCTGCTCCAAGACATTAAAGCTCAAAAAATGCTAATAGCCTAAAGTCGTGTGCATGCACATATAGGATAACACTATTTAGCTTCTAAGAGCAGAAAAATATGCTGACACTTGCTTCTAGTAGCTTAAGGTCACATGCACAGTAGAAAAGCTAAAAACCGCCTTAGAAACGCTGAACAAAAAACACTAATATTTTAGCATTTTTTTGCCTGCGTTTATCCTAGTGTGTAAGCTATGTTTAGTAGCATCAATGTTAAGAAGTTGGGCCATTGTTAAGGAGAGGGCCAGGAAGCAGTCTGCCACATCATGTAAAAAAAAAAAACTACAACAAACACACCATTGTTCCCCCCACAATCCTTACCAGGCCTAATGGCATTCCCCTTAAAATTCACACCAGACCCAAAGGGTCTACGCTGCTCCTGGGCGCACTAGCCCTGGATTTCTTTTCATGCTGATAAACGCTACTACTACTAAAGGCTTCTAAACGTCTTTGTGTGCATGGACACATAGGATAATATGGAGGGCCATTTGGAAGCAGTAAAAAAGAAAACCGCCAGACGCCCATAAAAGTGTGCATAGATCCTTAATAAAATCAACCCCACCGTTAGGTATTAGAACACTCTACATTACGTTTACCCATTCTATTTGAGTACGCTGGAAGCAAATCAGCAGCATCAGGGAAGGAAAAAAAATAGACCGGAACCTTTTTGTCTGCTGCGGTAGGGTGCATTGCCCACAACTTTAGTAGTACCACTAAAGTGCCATTCAAAATTATTACTGTGGCACTGCAGTTCGTGTGTTCCATGTGCTGTGGTTACATGCATGTTACCATACAGCATCAGTGAGAATGCGCCCTGGAATTACAGAAAAATAAAATGCTTTGGCTGTCGATCAAACTATAGGTAGAAGCACTTACTCATTTTACTTATTGCCTAGAGTTGCTAACTAACCACTTGTCTACAAGGTATGTTTATAAATGCCCTGGCAATCAAGGGGTTAAAACAAGCTCGCGACTACAACAGAAGCTGTGAGATTGTTACCATTTTGTTCAGATGACTTTGGCTTTTATGTAAAAGTGATAGTGGCTATAGAGCCAACCACTCACGTTTATAGGACTGTGGAGGTAATCCACAGTAAGTCTTCTGCTTGATCAGCTGTAGCAAAGCGCAGAAGAGACTATAGGAAGCTAATAGACCCATGATGCTTACATAAATAGAACCGGTCACCTGTCAAGAATATTACATAAAAGGGGCTTGCTGGCCCCCTTGTGATGATAGCAATAAAGTTAAATGAAAAAAGGGAAAAAGGAAGGTAAAAATGTAAATGATTATAAAATTAAGAAATAAATAATTAAATTAACCCTTTCACCCCATGCACACGCAATTGCAACTATGGTCAAAGGGCACCCATGTGCTTGTAAACACATATTGCACATATAGGGATAAGTAGATATAAATATTGCCACAAACATCAGTGTGGCAGCAATAATTCTAGGGCCATTGTTTTTCATAGCCTCTTAACTGATGACCTGTAAAGACCTGTCCATAAGCATTGCATATGGGCAATATTTGGTACCACTGCTTTTTATCATTTCACGAGTGAAATTTAAGGCTTGAAATGTTTGGTATATATTTGACACAATCTAATTTTTTATATTGTATAAAAAAAAATTGGGTAATATTTTGTGTTTGTCCCCATTAAAATGTATTTTAGTATATTTTTTTCCTAAAAACCTAGATATGAAAAAGTAATCTAGATGAATTAAACACCATTTTATTTTCCAAGATCTCTGCTTTCAGAAAATATACAATTGTTTTGGGTTTTAAAGTAATCTTTGTCACACACTCTATAAAATCTGCTATTTTTTTTCTGTTGAACAATGTTAAAAATTACTCCAGTAGCGAAGAAAGTTCATGTCTTCACAGCTGTAACACAGGCAAGAGTGCTATAAACA
Source organism: Staurois parvus (assembly GCF_062004578.1). NCBI lineage: Eukaryota > Metazoa > Chordata > Amphibia > Anura > Ranidae > Staurois > Staurois parvus. Next base: position 4,212,284 of record NW_028318060.1, read on the forward strand.
GTTCTTGTATTAGAAAATTCTTGGCCATCTTGGATATGGAACATTACCGACCAGCAGCTATAATTTCAAGTTTTGACATTCCATACAACTAATGGGTTTACAGATAATGGATCCTGGATACTGTGACATTAGGAGTTAAAACAGTACTTTACAATAGCAAAACAAGTTAGATAAGCACTTATCAGAACACGAGATACGAAAAAAAAAAAAAAACACTAGGTCAACAGTTTTTTTAAAAAAAACGTATACCTTAAATGTGCCATTTCCGTTCTTCATAAAGGAGACAAGAAAAATGTCCACAGGCAGCAGAGCAGAGGTGATCAGAGCAATAGCAAGTGAACATATTGCTGTAATAGTTGAAATCACTTCACTCTCTTGACGACTTTGATATTTTCGAACATAAATCCAGCAAAAAGCCAAAATAGCCTAATAAAAAAAAAAAAAACACAACACAGTAATAAATTACCACTAAATTTCAAAATGATCAGTTTAAAACAAACAAACAAACACACACACACACACACACACACACACACACACACACACACACACACACACACACACAAACACAATAGAAATTGGCTAAACAGATTAAACAATGCTTTTCTAGACATATGACTTTTATACATAGGTCACTGCTCAGAAACTGCCTTTCACAAATGTTTTTAAACTGATAAACATACCTGCCAAAAATAAAAATCAGTTGTTTTGTTTGCTGCTTTTTTTAGCATGCATTTAATGACTAATGTTTATACCTGTAGTTTCTTGGAAGCTCCAGTCTGCACTTTCCTGTTTTTAAGAGAACTACTTTTAGCATTCACTTGCACAAACAGATAACATCACTACATGCATTTACTACCCTCTAGGAAATAAGAAAAAAAAAAAAAAGGATGGGGCTATTAAGGTTTTTACTTACTAATCAAGTGAATCCTGTCATTTTCAGCAAAAATAGCTTCCATGGATATACACTATACTGCCAAATAAGTATTGGGACACCCCTCAAAATCATTGGATTCAGGTGTTACAATCACCTCCATGGCCACAGGTGTATACAAACAAACACCTAGGCATGCAGACTGCTTCTACAAACATTTGTGAAAAATGGGTCGCTCTCAGGAGCTCAGTGAATTCAAGCGTGGTACCATTATTGGTTGCCACTTGGGAAATTTCCTTGCCATTAAATATTCCATGGTCAGCTGTTAGTGGTATTATAACAAAGTGGAATCAACTGGGAACAATAGCAACTCAGCCAAGTGGTAGGCCACGTAAAATGAAAGAGTGGGTTCAGCGCATGCTGAAGCGGACAGTGCGCAGAAGTCTCCAACTGTCTGCAGAGTCAATAGCTGAAGACCTCCAAACTTCATTTGGCCTTCAGATTAGCACAACAACAGTACGCAGAGAGCTTCATGGAATGGGTTTGCATAGCCCAGCAGCTTCATCCAAACCTTAAATCACCCAGTGCAATGCAAAGCATTGGATGCAGCGGAGTAAAGCACGCCACCACTGGACTCTAGCGCAGTGTTCTCTGGAGTGACGAATCACGCTTCTGTCTGGAAATCCGATGGACATGTCTGGGTTTGGCGGTTGCCAGAACGGTACTTGCCTGACTGTATTGTGCCAAGTGTAGAGTTTGGTGGATGGGGGATTATGGTGTTGGGTTGTTTTTCAGGGGTTGGGCTTGGCCCCTTAGTTCCAGTGAAGGGAACTCTTAAGGCGTCAGCATACCAAGACATTTTAGACAATTTCATGCTCTTAACTTTGTGGAAACAGTTTGGGGATGGCTCTTTCCTGTTCCAACATAACTGTGCACCAGTGCACAAAGCAATAAAGACACGGATGAGCTAGTTTGGGGTGGAGGAACTTGACTGGCCTGCACAAGTCCTGACGACCTCAACCTGATAGAACACCTTTGAGATGAAATAGAGAGGAGACCGCGAGTCAGGTCTCCTCGTCCAACATCAGTGCCGGATCTTGCAGAAGTGCATTTGTTAGAATGGTCAAACATTTCCATAGACACACTCCTAAACCTTGTGTACAGCCTTCCCAGAAGAGATGAAGCTGTTATAGCTGCAAAGGGTGGGCCAACTTAATATTGAACCCTACGGACTAAGACTGGGATGCCATTAAAGTTCATGTGCGTGTAAAGGCAGGCATCCTAATACTTTTGGCAATATAGTGTACATGTGACATCTGAACCCTTACCTGAAATCAGCTGGTTGTTAGGAAAGGTTTCCCCCAAAAAATAACTAACTAGTAATATCTATGCCGGACAGTACCTATGCATTTCTCTTGTAAACCCTCCAGAACTGAACATTTCATATTCCTGATAGCTTCTTTTGGGTGAAATCCCTGGTGTTCCTGCCAGTCCCTCTGCTTTTCGATTTAAAACGGATCACACTAGACACGAGAGCGCATCCAACCCAGCATAGTCAGTCATGTGCAGATCAGTCGTCCCAAGACCTGATCTCCAAATAGGTGTTTAAGTTGGTCATGGACCAAACATATCCAGATAAAGGGAAGCAGATAACAACCTAAAGAAAAACCCCACAAAAGGATATAGCACCTCAAAGGCTAATAAGCAGCATAAATGTATTAAGGACGTAGCAATTTGACAAAACGTATCATATAATCAAACAATGCACGTACCCCATTCCTATCCATATCACTCTCCCCCCCCCAGGTTCCCCACCCCGACCAACCCCCCCAACACAATCCTCCCCCCCAGAGCAACCCCAGCAACCCTACAGGCCCCCCCTCCTCCCTCCCGCAGCCAGGGCACCAAGGGCTAACCCTCCACTACTCTCTATAATCCCTAAAGTGCCCCTGTCCCATGAAGATGGAAATAATCCCCTGTAAATCCCTCTGTAGTTGTGCATGTAACGGTATAGTATATCAGGACATGGAATCCAGCTGACAGTAGAAGTTCCAATCTGTATGCATAAATAATAAATCCACAAGGTGTAGTTCCACCACGAAAGAGGAGAGCAGCTGAACGGGGCAACCTATGTTCCTCCAATGAAGTGTAACTCAGTTCGTAAGTGTAGTAGGTACACTGAAATGCTCTATCTCCTCAGAACATCACCAGAGCCTGTCTACTGGTCATCTGACGGGCATAGTACAGATCCAGCTCACTAAGCAGGTAGCAGATTGACTCTGTAGGCCGCTGAACCGTAGTGAAGAATCCTGCATTCATACAATGATAAATATGAAATGCTCTCACCATGTGGAACCAGCAAGTCAGTGAATGTACTCTCAGTAGGCGGATGATGCAGGGTTCTTCAGCATTTAACAATGTCAATGTAAGAGTCCAAGTCGACACAACCTCAGACTGGGTCAGAGAGCGGACGTTCACTCCAGCATCTCACTGGGGGATTGCACATGGAAGGATGATGTGATTCCTTCCTCCTACATGTTTTGCCCCTCCCACTTCTTCAGGGGGTAGCTATGGATTGGTTGGCTGCCACTCCTATACATCTCCATTATTGCAAATATGTTTTGCCTCTTAAAGCAAGCTCCCTGGGATATGTTTTAATTCAAACGCCACATAGGTTCCCCCTACTGGTTGGTCAGCATGCAGGACCTTTTAGTACTGAGGTAAGATCCTCTAATCCTTATATCAATCACAAAGTACTCCAAAACGGTCATACCTATCTATTCTACTATTTAGTTCTGCATGTTCTCCAACATCTCACTATATAACCAGGTAAAACTCAATATTCATAAAAATGATTGTAAAAGACAAATCATTGTTTAATCCATAAGGGCTCATTGTATTTAAATAGAAAAATCTATCTTGCCTCCTTTTGCAGGAGGATCTTATTCTTGTCACCTCTCCTTTCTGATAAAGACAACTGGAAGATGGCTGCATATTTTATACCTTTCAATGATGAGTTAAGGTATTGTTCAAAATGAATGGCTATTGGGGACTGGTCATCATCCTTACTAGTAATACTGGCTAGATATTCTCCTATTATACGGCTAAATTCCCTTTTTGTTTTGCCAATATAAGCCTTGTTATATGGGCATACTATTCTACAGTCAGGTCCATAAATATTGGGACATCGACACAATTCTAACATTTTTGGCTCTATACACCACCACAATGGATTTGAAATGAAACAAACAAGATGTGCTTTAACTGCAGACTGTCAGCTTTAATTTGAGGGTATTTACATCCAAATCAGGTGAATGGTGTAGGAATTACAACAGTTTGCATATGTGCCTCCCACTTGTTAAGGGACCAAAAGTAATGGGACAATTGGCTTCTCAGCTGTTCCATGGCCAGGTGTGTGTTATTCCCTCATTATCCCAATTACAATGAGCAGATAAAAGATCCAGAGTTCATTTCAAGTGTGCTATTTGCATTTGGAATCTGTTGCTGTCAACTCTCAAGATGAGATCCAAAGAGCTATCACTATCAGTGAAGCAAGCCATCATTAGGATGAAAAAACAAAACAAACCCATCAGAGAGATAGTAAAAACATTAGGCGTGGCCAAAACAACTGGTTTGGAACATTCTTAAAAGAAGGAATGCACCGGTGAGCTCAGCAACACCAAAAGACCCGAAAGACCACGGAAAACAACTGTGGCGGATGACCAAAGAATTCTTTCCCTGGTGAAGAAATCACCCTTCACAACAGTTGGCCAGATCAAGAACACTCTCCAGGAGGTAGGTGTATGTGTGTCAAAGTCAACAATCAAGAGAAGACTTCACCAGAGTGAATACAGAGGGTTCACCACAAGATGAAAACCATTTGTGAGCCTCAAAAACAGGAAGGCCAGATTAGAGTTTGCCAAACGACATCTAAAAAAGCCTTCACAGTTCTGGAACAACATCCTTTGGACAGATGAGACCAAGATCAACTTGTACCAGAGTGATGGGAAGAGAAGAGTATGGAGAAGGAAAGGAACTGCTCAATATCCTAAGCATACCACCTCATCAGTGAAGCATGGTGGTGGTAGTGTCATGGCGTGGGCATGTATGGCTCCCAATGGAACTGGTTCTCTAGTATTTATTGATGTGACTGCTGACAAAAGCAGCAGGATGAATTCTGAAGTGTTTCAGGCAATATTATCTGCTCATATTCAGCCAAATGCTTCAGAACTCATTGGACGCCTTCACAGTGCAGATGGATAATGACCCAAAGCATACTGCAAAAGCAAAGAGTTTTTTTAAAGGAAAGAAGTGGAATGTTATGCAATGACCAAGTCAATCACCTGACCTGAATCCGATTGAGCATGCATTTCACTTGCTGAAGACAAAACTGAAGGGAAAATGCCCCAAGAACAAGCAGGAACTGAAGACAGTTGCAGTAGAGGCCTGGCAGAGCATCACCAGGGATGAAACCCAGCGTCTGGTGATGTCTATGCGTTCCAGACTTCAGGCTATAATTGACTGCAAAGGATTTGCAACCAAATATTAAAAAGTGAAAGTTTGAGTTATGATTATTCTGTCCCATTACTTTTGGTCCCTTAACAAGTGGGAGGCACATATGCAAACTGTTGTAATTCCTACACCGTTCACCTGATTTGGATGTAAATACCCTCAAATTAAAGCTGACAGTCTGCAGTTAAAGCACATCTTGTTCGTTTCATTTCAAATCCATTCTGGTGGTGTATAGAGCCAAAAATGTTGGAATTGTGTCGATGTCCCAATATTTATGGACCGGACTGTATATGTAACCCATTACGATGAACAATTAAGGAAGGAGTTGATAGAATATGTTCTCATACCTGTGGAATCCTGGAATTCTCTAATTTTATCCACGTTTGCATATGGAACAGTGTCCACACGCAAACATACCTTTCAGGGGTGGCTGTATATACATAGGTTCACTTCTACTCTTCCTATATTCACTACAGATCAAGGTATCACTTATAGTGGAAACCTTTTTTGCTATAATACAGGGCCTCTTCCCTATTATGTTCATTATTCTCTTATCTAACGAAAGAATACGCCAGTGATTATTTAGTACAGATTTAATTGGCTCCAGTGTGTTCCATATCTAGTAACCATCCCAATTTTGTCCTGCCGTAGATTCTTCTTGTTTTTCTATTTTGTAATGACTGTGTCCAATTTTGTTTTAATGCTTGCACTGTGCCTTCCTCTAGTACCGGCCTAGGGTATCCTCTCGCTTGGAACCTCTCCTTTAGTTCCCGACTCTCAAAATGGTAATCTATATTAGAAGAATTCCTCCTACTTCTTAGGAACTGTCCATACGGGATCCCTCTAATAAGTGATCAGGGATGGTGGTGTGGAGAAGGGAATTACCCGCCGTGGGTTTGCGAAAAGTGTCAGTCTCTATTTTCTCTCCGATCTTTCTTATTTTCAGGTCTAAGAATTCACATTGATCCACTTTATATAGAATGTAGGGATATTAGATTCCTCTATATGGAGGTAGTCCCGTTTTTTTTCCCCAATCAGTCACACTTCAAAGGCTCTCTCAAGTTTGTAATTAATTTCAGTAAACAAGTGCAGGAAAAGGATTATTGACACATCCTTCATAACACAATTCGTTATTTAATTGTCTAAACTTTTTCGACATATTCATTTTCTTTCCAAATCACCACATTCCCGCCCTTCTCACTGGGCTTAATTACCACCTCTTTAAAGTTTTTAAGTCCCCTGAGGGCTCTATGTTCACCAATCGATAAATTATCTAAATTCATCAAGAAATAGTCCCAGTCCATCTCCCTAATATCTCTAATTACCACCTCCAAAAATGTTTGGAGGTATCAGTTATACTTAGAAAGGTGTTGGACTTATTTGACAAGCCGGACGGTGGTGGTGGATCTAACATATCTGAATCCAACCAAGTATTGCCCTGTAGATATTCAAGCTCATCAATATTTTTAAGATCAACATCCTGAGGTACAATGTTGGCAACTTCCCCATCTTCCTATACCTCTCTGTGCATATACACGAGTTAAAAACTAACTCGTCTGAGAAAGAGACATATATCCTTATACATTTCAAAACTGATCTCCAGTGCAACTAGGTGAAAAATCCAGGCCCTTTTGTAATAGGGATACATGATCTTTCGAGAGCTCCTTTTCAGTGAGATTGATAATATTCAGGAATTCTCCTCTTTTTTCCTGTTTTTATTTGGCCTGTCTTCGTGTTTGCTTTTTGACACCGAGTCACTGTATTCTTCTCTGTGCTGTTGGCTACTTGTGTCTTTTGTTCCAAATGGCCCTCTCGGTTCTAAATATCTCCTCCTTTTTCTTCTTCTCCTTTTTCCCCTGGGGTCCCTAAAAAAAAGACACCATTCTATCTACTTCCTTATCTGAGACTACTCTATCCTTGTTCCATTGCCTAAGCTTACTTGTTGATCTACTTCTACCCCTTCTTCCTTGTAAATCTAATATCTGTTCAGATTCAAAATACGCCAAGTCATGTTGGAATTTCTTATGTTTCCCCATTTTTTGTTCCTTTTGAAAATCTTCCACCTCCTTCTTCAACCTTTCATTTAATTTAAAAGTCCGGGGTTACTCTGGTGGGATACAGGTGGGAGGCCATCTTGATTCTGCTTTTTGCTGTTTCCTCTCCCAACCCTCTCTCTTCTCCTCCACTATTTTTACCACTGGCCTCTCTTTTCTCTCCTTTTTATGCTTTTTTTCTCCTTTTTCTGTTTGGGTTTATACTTTTAGTTATGCGGAGTTCTCTCATTTTGTTCCATACATCTCGCCCGGGGAACCCCCCTGAAACTATGTTTTGTTATATCTCCGTAAAATGGTTCATTGATCCTTCCCCTCTTGCTGTTGTATAGAATCATTTCATCCAGCTACATGGATCATAGACACACCTGTGATGTTTTTCTGCCCATTTATTTGTACATATTATTTCTCATGCAATGTTCTGTTAAATTTTAGTGAAAAATATTAAATTAAAGGCAAACTTGTCTTTATTAAAGTAATCCAAGTCTTTATATCCCTCCAATTCTTTTATACTCTCATGCAACTGGTCCTCTATTTCTTTTAATTGCAGTTTCTCCTCTTCAATTATCATCTGCATTAAATGTATACCATGTGAAATATCTTCTTCCTGCCATTTTTAACAAAAATGTTCATTATTTAGATGTTCTGCTGGTATAATTCTCTCCCTGAGTTCCCGGGGAATAATTTTAGATGAGCATGTGCATTACTGTATACCATTTTTTGGTTATAATCCATTTGAATGCGATCGGTGTATTCAGCAGCTGCAGTACTGCATGTTGCTGCTATGCCCATCGCAATTTGCTAAAAAAAAAAAAAAAAAAAACACATACCTACGGCCAATGTTGTCAGAATTCGAAGGAGTCTTGTTTTTATTAGATTGCAACACTATCACATGGTGCGGTCTCTGCTTCCCTGATGTGCCTCCATGTCTGTATCCCATGTCCCTCTGATGATTAAGCACATTTGTGATTTTACTGTGACTAATTGTAAGTGGATATCTGTTTATACTCTATTAAACAGTGCATACATATGTCCATACCTTTTTTGACTGTATATCTATGTAAGAATATCAACAACTAAAACTCAGTTTTATTATAGATGCACCCATTTCTTGCTCCCGAGGAAGCGCATGTAGTCGCAAAACAGGTAGAGCCACTTTTCAGTTCAAGTTGTACTAGCTCTCAATTGTGACATTACATCTGTGTTCAATCAACCTTAAGGTCATCTTAGCCATCAGTGATCTATCTTGGTACCCCTTAGTTCACACAGTCTTTTAGGAGCGGTATGATTTCAAATGATATATGTATTGTGGTGCAATTTTTTCTATCCTGTAATCATAGTTCATATTGGTATCACTTTTAGGAATAATTGTTTTTGTCTCTGTGCAACCATGTGATTTGTATAATATAGAGAATTAAGATTTTACATTTTTGTTTGATGTTTAAGTGCCCATAAAGTCAACTGAGCTGCAATCATATTTTGATTAGTCTTATAGGATATGGCACAGTCTATGAGCGGTGTGTCCATAGTACCACCCTATGGACAAATGTTTTATTCATAATATGTACAAGATACAGTATGTTAACTGTTAAAATGTCTGCCACACCACAGCACTCACCCATGCTTGTGGTATACATTAGAACAGAACACACACACACACAGTCTTCCAATGCTATAAAATGACAAGGGGAACATTAAAAAAAAATGGTATTATGCATATCTGTCCATCAGAGTCGTTGTGGAAATAAATAAAATGTGCAAAATTTTTGGTTCTTTGTCACATATTGGAAGCTCATTCTAAATAAAACGGGCTGCCTTTTCACAATACATATTAATGTAAGTGCAGCAACAGATCAGCCAGGTGTGAAGGAACCTAGTTTAGCGCTTTGTCTATAAGAAACGGTTATCCTATATGTCCATGCAGATTGGATAATTTACAAACATAGGTTAGGCTCAGCATTGAGGCAGAAAAAAAAAAAAAAAAAAAAAAAAAAAAAAAAACACCCTTCTGTTTTGCATTTTTGAGAACAGTTTTCTGGTAGAAGAAAAACGCTAAATTCTTTTAAATACTGACTAACGCACCTAAAACGCTAGTACAAAAACACTCAAAATTAGCATTTTTTTCTGCCAAGAGCACTGGCGATTTTTTTAAACAATTTTCTCCTGTTGGATAATGGACTAATTCATTTAATTGATGGAGCCATATGCAGTGGGAGGAGTTTTTTTACAGAGATTGTCTCTGTGTCTAGTATTTAAATAAGTTTGTTGAGTTGGTGTGAGTTGTTTTATGGCTATAAGGTTTCTTACCAAAACGCAAAAGCTGCTTTAATTTGCACACTGTACCCTTTTATTAATAAAGTACTTTTACCGGCAGAAGGAGTTGCTCGTTCTTCACCTTATACTCTCATGCTGTGCCAGGAAGACACTGAGCTTTGGAGCACTGTTGGCCTACTTCCAGGGGAAATTAATGTATGTATGTAGACGTACATTTTTGTTTAAGGCCACACACAGTACAGCTGTACCTCGGTTTACAAACGCCTCGGCTAACGTAATTTTCGGTTTACGAATTCAAATACATTGAAAATAATGCCTTAGTTTATGAAATTTTTTTTCGCAATACGAAGTGTATGTTGGTGCCGATTTTTAAATGCAATTGCCAGCTTTTTTTTTTTTCTTCACTATAGCTCACAGAATTAGCTGTCACTTTCCCCGGAGTTAAGGAAACTTTGTTTCTTTTAACTTGAGGAAATAAAACTAAAAGAAAACTCTCTCTTTTAGCTGGGGGGAAGTGACAGCTGAATCTCTGAGCTGTAGTGAAGAAAAAAAAAAAAAAGCGGTAATTACATTTAAAAACCGGCACCATACTGAATAAAAAAAAAAAAACAGCGTGGGGTCCTCCCATCCAAACCAAGCCCTTTGGGTCTGGTAAGGATTTTGAAATGAGCTCCCACACCAAAATTAAAAAAAAAACAAAAAACGCAGTTATTTACCTGTTAACTGTATTTCCAGGAATCTTCTAGGACAGCTCACTTGAGAGATAGGGCTCCTCCCAGGAAACACCCGCTCCACCTTTTTTTTTTTTCTCCTTTATAGGCGTCCTCTCTCCCATTGGCCCCCAGTATAAGAATATGACCAAAGGCCTAGAAGAAAAACAAAGAAGAAAACCAGTAATAAAGATATCCCCCATAGGTTCGCAACATATAATCGTGTGATCAAACAGTAATCGGGGGGGAGTTACGCTGTCCTAGAAGATTCCTGGAAATACAGTTAACAGGTAAATAACTGCGTTTTCCCGAGTCATCTTCTAGGCCAGCTCACTTGAGGAGTAGAATAGAAATACGTACATTAGGGCGGGCACCCTGCTTGTAGGACCTTCCTGCCAAATGCCTGGTCCTTGCTGCCGATCAGATCCAGCCTGTAATGTTTAGTGAAGGTGGCGAAACTGGACCACGTCGCGGCTCTGCAGATCTGTCCAGGGGAGGCCCCCCCTTTTTCCGCCCAGGAGGCCGCAGTGGCCCTTGTGGAGTGGGCTTTTAGGCCGGGCGGTGGTGACAGGCCTGCCGACTTGTAACCTTCCGAAACTGCCTCTCTGATCCATCTGGCGATGGTGCCCTTGGAGGCACCGTCCCCCTTCCTTGGTCCCTGGAATAGGACGAAAAGCCGGGACGAGCGTCTCCATGTCTTTGTGCGTTCAATGTACGTGATCAAACACCGTCTTACGTCTAACCTGCTACAGTCCTCCGCGCTGCCCGGATCGGCCTCCAGGGAAGGTATTACTATTTCCTGAGATCTATGGAAGTGTGACGCGACCTTAGGTAGGAAGGCCGCGTCCGTGCGGAGGATGATTCTATCCAATAAGATGGTGCAGTACGGCTCGATCACTGAAAGGGCATGCAACTCGCTGACCCTGCGGGCAGAAACTAGTGCCGTGAGGAGGATGGTTTTAAGAGTCAAAGATCTGAGCGAACGTTCATCCAGCCCCCCCCGAAAGGCCCCCGCTGAAAGCTCTTCAGGACTGTGCCCAGGTCCCATGATGGAAGTTTTGGCAAGGACGGGGCACGGCGCCTGGAGATAGCCCTCAGGAATCTGATTACTAATGGGTCTGCCGCCAACCTCAGCTCGAGAAAGTTCGACAGAGCCGCTACCTGTACTTTGAGGGTATTGGCGGCCAGACTCTTATCCGCCCCGGCTTGAAGGAATTCAAGAACTGTATGCAAAATGGGCGTGCCCGGTGCTTCGTTTCTGACCTTCCAGGCGGAAAACTTCTTCCAGACCTTGTCGTCGACCTCTTCCGGCCATCCAAAAGGGTGGCGACCACTCTTGCCGAGAGCCCCTTTTCCGCTAGCCTGTCCCGCTCAGAAGCCACGCCGCTAAGGACAGCCTTTCTGGATGAGGATGCATCACCCTCCCTTGGTTGAGTAAATCGCGCGTGGGTGGTATCATCCAAGGGTCTGCTAAACTGAGCTCCTTCAACCGGGAGAACCAAGATCTCTTGGGCCAGAATGGCGCGATCAGAATAACTTTGGCTTGAGACACCCGGATCTTCTGAATCACCTTCGGCAGTAGTCTGAATGGAGGGAAGGCATAAAGGAGGTCTCCTTCCCACTGCTGGGCTAGCGCATCTATCCCCTCGCTTTTGGGGTCTTTCTGCAGGCAGAAGTACCTTTCCCGCTTTGTGTTCTGGCCGTTGGCAAATAGATCGATAGAGGGGGAGCCCCACCTGGCGCAAATCTGATCGAACGCTGACTGGCTTAGGCACCATTCTGTCTGGATGACCTCTCTTCGGCTCAGTTGATCCGCCAACTGGTTCAGGTCCCCTTTCAGATGTACTGCCGTGATGAACTCCAGGTTTTCCTCCGCCCAGCTCAGGAGGGATCCGGCCAACTCCATCAGCCTTGGGGACCTTGTGCCTCCCTGCCTGTTCAAATACGCCACTGCAGTGGTATTGTCGGAGAGAATCTGGACACCTCTCCCCCTTATCTTTTCCTGAAAGGCCGTAAGTGCCTTGAAAACTGCCAGCAGCTCCCTGTAATTTGACGACCTGCTGGAGTCTACTGCACTCCACGTGCCCTGGGCCAGGCCGTCTTCCATATGGGCGCCCCAACCAGTCATGCTTGCATCCGTGGTGATCCGCAGTGGGTTGGCCAGCCTCCAACTTCTTCCTCGTTCCAAGGTGAGGCTGCTTCCCCCACCACCTTAGCGATTCCTTCACTTCGTGCGTGATGCGGATCCTGGAACTCAGACCTGCTCGGCTGCCGTCCCAGTGGAAAAGGGTGTGATTTTGCAGCACCCTGGAGTGAAGTTGCGCCCATTGCACCCCTGGAATTGCCGCTGTCATCCGCCCAATTATTCTCATCGCGGTCCTGACCGTGCAGGTCGACATCCTCCGGAGGGCCCTTGTGTCCTGCCGCAGGTTGAGGGCTTTTTCTGATGTTAGGTACGATCGGGCCTGTGCGGAGTCCAGGACGTACCCCAAGTACGTAATCCTCTTGGAGGGGGTTAGCTGTGACTTCTCCTTGTTGATAAGCCACCCCAGACTTTCCAGAAAAGATATCGTACGTTCGATGTGCGATCTCAGGCCTCCCTCTGTGTCCGCAAATACAAGCAGGTCGTCCAAATAGGGGATAATGTTTATCCCTTCCAGTCTCAAAACTCTTAAAGGCTCCGCTAAAATCTTGGTGAATATCCTCGGGGCCGACGACAGGCCGAAGGGGAGTGTGTTGAACTGAAATAGCACCGGACCCTTTTCTCCTTCCAGCGCAAACCTCAGGAATCTCCTGGAATCTTCTCTTATCGGGACATGTAGGTATGCGTCTTGCAGATCTATCGAGGCCATGAACACCCCAGGTGAAAGGAGTTCCTTCACCGTGTATATGGATTCCATACGGAATTTGCTGGGCCTCACGAACTCGTTCACCTTCCGCAGATTCAATATCATCCTGTAAGTACCTGACGGTTTTTTCCTTAGAAAGAAATGGGAGAAGAATCCACTTCCCCTTTCCTCTTCTCTCAACTGGCAGATAACGTTTTGACTGAGCATATTTTGTAGGAGGTCCACCAGCGCATCCGCCATAGCCCTGTCCTTTGGCAGGGGTGTTGCAAAGAATCGCTGAGGGGGGGCCCTTGTGAACTCTATTCTGTACCCCCTGTGGATGGCCTCCAGAATGTAGGTGTTCTGGGTTATCCTTAGCCATTGTGCGTGGAAGCGCCCCAGTCTCGCTCCCACCTGGCCTCTCCAGTCACTTCGGCTGGGTTTTGGGTCTATTCTGGCCGGGGTTGAAAAGGAAACCTCCCCTGCCTCTCAGCTCGTTCCTGCCTCTTCTTGCGCCCCAGCCTGGATGGGCGCCTGGATGGGCGAAACCCCTTCCGTCCAACCTGCCTGCTGGGGACCGGGAAGCTCTTTTTCCTGTCGGCCGACCTTTCCAGGACTGAATTCAGCTCCGGGCCGAAAAGTCTGATGGTCTCTGCTGATGCGTCCGCGATGAAGGCTACCGCTTTCTCCAGCACCGGAAGGGACTTCAGAATCTCTTCCCCCGGAGTGCCTTGTTCCAGATGCGAACGGAGCTGCCCCAACCACACATCCAGGGTTCTGGACACACAGGTCGTTGCCACTGCAGGTTTAAAATTCACTGCGGACGCTTCCCATGCCCTCTTCAGGAAGGCGTCCGCTTTCCGATCCATCGGGTCTTTTAGGGACCCACCGTCTTCAAAGGACAGATCCGTGTCCTTCGAGATCCTCGAGAGAGGGGCGTCTGGTTTTGGGCAAGTCTCCCAAACCGAGGCATCTTCCTCCTTAAAGGGAAAACGTCTCTTGAGGTTCTTGGGAAGGAAAGCCTTCTTCTCTGGCTCTTCCCATTCTCTCCTGATCGTGGACCATAGGGCAGGGTGTACTGGGAATGTACGGCTGCTTTTTGCCTGTAGCCCTGCGTACAGTTGGTCGTGGAGGGAGAGGTCCTGCTGTTCCTCCTCCAGATCCAGGGTCTCATAGATCACCTTTAGCAGGTCCTCCGTGTCTTCCACCTGAAAAAGGAACCTGTCTGCCTTTGGGCCCTGAGCCTCAATCTCACCCTCCTCCGAGTCTGAGGTGTCCGACTGTTCGTCCTCCCAGTCCCTTACCGGCGCTACCAGCTTCCTCTTTTTCCCCCCTTGGGTGCCAGAAGTGCCCGGTTGGGGCTCATCCTGGGCCGGTCCCGGCTTCTGTTCTCTGAAGCTTTGAAATGTCTTGGACATCTCTTGTGTCATATTCTGTAGGAAGTCTTTAAAAAGAGATCCAGACTCCTTCTTGATGAGCTTGTCTATGCACCCCTGGCAGAGCCGCTTCCTCCAGGAGCTCGCCAGTTTCTTCCTACAAGTGGCACACTTCTTTTTCTGCTCACAAGGAGCTTCTTTCTCCCCTCTATCCTCCTCCTGTGGGCCCATCTGGGGACAAGGAGATACACGCGTTCATGCGTCTGTAACAGCAACGCCTCCCCCCCTGTGCCACTGTGCAAGCTCCAGCTGTGGGCCTGGGGGGGGGGGGGGAGAGGGGGGCTGTGTGTGCGTGGGGGGTACCCAATCATCCCGGGGAGGGGGGGGGGGAGAGGGGGGGGGGGGAGGAGGGGGGTAAAAACAAAAGGAAGTTTGCCAAACAAGGCTCTTACCTTACTGCAGGCCTCCCCCGCTCCTGACAGATCTGCCTCCATGCCGCCGCAGACTCTGCCTCGGTGCGACGGTTTTTCAGGGACTGATGGGCTCCGCTCCGCCCCCCCCCCTGCGATCCCCCCTCGCCGACCCCCCTCTCACGGCCGCCGGTGGAGAAGCGGCCGTGGCACGGGTTCCTTCCACGGCCCGCCGCCCATTTCCAAGATGGCGGCGGCCGTTCCCTGCTCCTGCGCCGGAAGTGACGACACCCGGCGCCCGGAAGTGACGACACCCGGCGCCCGGAAGTGACGCGATCGCAGCGTCCAGACCCACCGCAGCCGAGCCTCCTGGCCATGCTGCCGGGATCCAGGAGCAGGTAAGACTTACCTGAACCCCCAGGGAAAGGCACCAATGCCTCGGTCGGCGGAGCGGGCTCTACCCCCCTGGAGAGCCCCGCTGGGACCATCTGGGGCCGACGCCCCCACCCCACAACGGGCATCCCTGGTGAAACTGGCTGAAAGGTCCCCCCCCTCACAAGGCCCCTGCCTTGCTTGGAGGAAGGGGGGGGCCCCAGCCAGGGACCCTCTGTACTCCGCCAGAGAGCCCAGATAAAAAATAAAAAACGGGCGTAGCTCCTTCCTGGCCGGAGGAAACACTAAAACTGGGGGCCAATGGGAGAGAGGACGCCTATAAAAGAGAAAAAAAAAAAAAAGGTGGAGCGGGTGTTTCCTGGGAGGAGCCCTATCTCTCAAGTGAGCTGTCCTAGAAGATGACTCGGGAAAAAAAAAATTGCGTGGGGGTCCCTCCCCAAAATCCACATTAGCCCCTTATCTGAGCATGCAGCCCAGCAGGTCAGGAAAGGGGGGGGAGGGGGGACGAGTGAGAGCCTCCCCCCTCCTGAACCATTCCAGGCCAAATGTCCTAAACATGGGGGGGGTGCTTTGGGGCAGGGGGGCCCCCCCCAAAGCACCTTGGCCCCATGTTGATGGGGACAATGGCCTCTTCCCCATAACCCATAAAAACAAAAAGTGTAGTGTGAAAAAAAGACAGGACACGGTCTTTGACAAGTCCTTTATTAAAAGAAAAAACTAAGAGAATGTCTCTCGCAGTAGATCCAACGTCAATCATGATGTCTGCCACTGCGGCCGACCCGAAAAAAAAAAAAATGGGCTCCACTTCCAACGATGGCTCCTGCCGTCTGCCTGCTCCAGTAGTTTGACGGTTCTTAAATATGTAAGCGGTAGGGCCACCCAGGGACATCATGCATGTGACCCCACCCCATGTGACATTTGCACGGATGTCAAATTGAGACCAGCAGCTGTATCCCAGTTGACAGCTATGCATTACTATTCGAATATACAAGGCCATCACATGGGCATTTTTTTTTCTGCCAAGAGCACTGGCTTTTTTTTAGGCCAGTTTGCATGGGCCATGAAACTCACAAAAAAGAAGTATTTTATAGACTTGTAAGCATAAGAAACATCCTATGTCATGTCACCACCTGCCAGTACATTGGCTTCCTGTAAATCAGCATCAATATTACTTCTTACAATATTCAGAATAAATAGCATAAATTAAACGTTTTGAAATAACAATATTGAAGTCCATTTAAAAAAAAAAAAAAAAAAAAAAAACCACACAACACACACACACCTTATTGCAGAAAAAGTATTATAAAAGCTTAAAGCAAAATTAATGGCATTTTACATTTTTCAGTAGTTATTCAAATCAATAAAGACATTTACAGCAGCCTAAAATTTAACTTGGCATTCCTGTTTAACAATCAAAAGTTAGTTAATTCAAAAACAGTCCATTAGCTTCAACCATGTTATTTATTCTTCTCTTGCAAGCTTTTTATGTTGTTTTAGACTATTTAATCAAAGTAGATTCATGTGCGGGGACATCAAACCCACACAGATAAGAATTTATAATCTGTTACAAAGACAGCATACTAGAGCAACAAAACAAAGAGGTTTATGAAATCGTCCAACTTCCAAATTACACTCTGGGTCTGGATCATCAAGCTGCAATATGTGATAATGCATCCTAGTGGCATCTCAAGTGATCTTACTACATGTGAAACTCTTTCTTGCTCATCAGAGGAAAATGTTTTATCTCCCATTAATGTCTATATTATTTCCCCTAACATCAGAATCACAAAGCTTACTAGGGGGAAAAAAAAAAAAAAAAAAAGCTTTTTGTTTTAGGATTACATTGACTTTTTACATAAAAACAGATGAAATATTAGCATACGCACGAGTCATATTTACAAAAAAAAACTATTAATACATATTATAAGAAAAAACATTAAATTAAACTTTTGTCCTGCACAAGGCTTCCAAAATCATCTATTGAGCATCCCAACCACAAACAACCTCTCTAAAAGAGTAAATGGAATTCATCCATGCAAGGTCTGCTCATTGCAGGATTCCTTTCACTACAACCAGTCGGTGAGGTTTGGGGACCACTGTTTTATGGTAATCTACTGCTACCATATTCAAGTCTCCAAAAATTAGAAACGGTTTAGTTAGAACAGAGCTCGGCTCTTCAAGTAGCCATGGGTGTAAACAACATGGTTCTGTTGCTTTTGGTCACCCTTGAGCTTAGGTACAGGAAACTCAATGGAAATGTAAAAAAAGAGCTTAAAGTAGCTCAGAAAGATCAGAAGGGAGTGAGAACCATCTCAAACTCAAGCATGCTGTATTTAGCAGCCTATAAAAGGCTCTTTACTTGGGGGCTTAGTTTTTGATTATATTAAAGTTAAACTATATTCACCTCCCTCGCAGGCTCTGGCATGTTTGGAGTCTTCTTCCAGGTTCAGGACCTCTGGTCATCTTGATTGGCCGGGCCGACTGATTCTGGCCTGGCACCGATGTACATTCTAAATAAGATTGCCAACAGGTAAGAAAGTTTTATTGCAGAAGTGACATGTGGAGGAATTTACTAAAACTGGTGCACACAGAATCTGATATAGCTGTGCATAGTACCCAATCAGCTTCCAGGTTTTATCTTCAAAGCTTAACTGATCAAGCTGCACCAGAGCAAATTGGTTACTATGCACAGCTGCACCAGATTCTGTGTGCACCCGTTTTAGTAAATCTTCCCCAGTGTATGGCTCTTCTGAAACAAAAAGCCTGTCTGCACACAATATAGTTCAGCTTTAACCACTTGCCAACCGCGCTACAGCCGAATGACGGCAACAACGCGGTTGTCCAGTTCTGGGAGGATGTCATAACTTCCTCCCAGAGTACGCCCTCCCGCATGCCCCCAGTGCTCTCCGTGACCGCTGTGTCCTATGGACACAGCTGATCACATGATGAGGTAAAAGGCCAATCACAATGGCCTTTTACCATGTGATCAGCTGTGTCCAATGACACAGCAGATCCCCAAGTAAATACAGTTGCCGGTTATCAGCTGCACTTTACTCACGCTGTCACAGTGTGAGGAAAGTACTGCCGATAACCGGCAACTGTCACAGAGGTTGTCTGCACTGATCATCAAGGCACTGATGATCAGTGCCCATCAGTGCCACCCATCAGTGCTGCCCAGCAGTTGCACCCAGCAGTGCCGCCAGTCAACATCATTGCTGCATATCAATGCAGCCTCATCAGTACCGCCTATCAGTGCCGCCTCATCAATGCACATCATTGAAGGAGAAGAATTACCTATTTGCAAAATTTTATAATAGAAAAAAAGAAACTTTTTTTTTCAAATTTTTTTGCTCTTTTTTTGTTTATAGTGCAAAAAATTAAAACACCCAGTGGTGATTAAATACCACCAAAAGAAAGCTCTATTTGTGTGAAAAAAATAATTTCATATGGGTACAGTGTTGCATGACCGCACAATTATCAAAGTGTGAGAGCCTTGAAAGCTGAAAACTGGCCTGGGCATGAAGGTTGTAAAGGTGCCCAGTAGGCAAGTGGTTAATAGCAAGCCACTGTGGTTCAGTTGCAATTGGGTTCATAGCAACATCACACTGAAGCTCTGTAACATGCTGTCTCTACACACTTTGTTAAGGAAGACATTAAGGGCTTATTCACACTTTGGCAAAGTATTAATAAATGCACATTGTGTCACACAATAATATCTATTGCGGGAAGGCTACCCCTTGATTTTAAAAAAGACCAAAACGCACTACAACACAGTCAAAAGACATACACCATTTTTTATAAAGCACCACACCACATCACGTGGTACATGCAATGTGGCACACTGCCGATCAGGTTTATTGCCTGCCACTCTTCTGATGCGTTGAATTGCCATTTGAAATAAATAGAACCACGTGTTACTACAGCACATACTGTAGATGTGGATGGGCCCTTAATGTGTTTGCTTTCCCTGGTAACCAGATCACCTTTGTCTGTTTTAGGGGTTCTACATGCTCAGACTGTCTTTTTGCTGTAAACCTCGTTAAGAGCAAATAGAATGAGATGTTGATGGTCAATGATGGTGTCATCATTGACCATCAACATCTCATTCTGAATAACTTGCCTAACTGGTTTCCTTAATGCAGCTCATATTGTTTTCTTTGTAACTCTCCTCAGACCTGCAAGCATCCGTTCATATTTACAGTTTTTAAATGCCTTTTTCTTAAAAGTGGAACTAAAAGGAAAAAAAAAAATTCAATTTTGAACAGGAAGGCTCCTTACGGCAGAAAAAGGACACAAAATGCCTCTTCTGCAATAAAATACCCTTACCTGCCTCGTAATCCTCTGTAAAATATATACTCAGCTGTGCATGGGCACAGATGTATACACCCTGTGTGAACAAGACCTAAATCTGAGAACGGATAATGGATATGCATTACAGTGACAGACATTTCCCAGGCTTCTGCCTTCCTATAGGTTTGAAGATGCTAAAATCTGACCATTAAATTATCTGCCAAAGTGCTGAAACAGCTACAGCCATGTCAGAAAGTATGAGGTGTGACAATTTAATGCCCAGAATGGAAGACAAGAAAAGAACAAACATCAAACACCTCTGCATTCTTCAAAAGTTCAGATGAAATTTAAATACAGCGTTCTTTCTGATCTTCTGTTAAGATTCGAAGCACCATCTTTGCGGAAATCCTTATTTCCGGATCCTCTGTTAGAATCTGCCGCACAGTTTCCCTGTTCATGTTCAATTCTTCTGCCATCATTCATACACTCAGTCTTCAATCTGCGCATACCAGGGTTCACACTCTGTCCACATTTGCATCCATTCTTTACTTTTTTGGCTGCCCACTTCTTGCATCATTGTGGACATCTTCCCACCCCTTTGCCATTCAAAAACACTTGACTTCTTCATGGAATGTTCACCATAACCTGTTGTAACAGATATAAAGCTTCACTCTCACTTTTGCCAATCATCACACAAAATGTTATGTTAATCTGCTACTGTAGATTCCTGTCACTCATTTCCCACCTACAGAGCAAGGCACATATTAGTTATTTCTTCTACTACTCCGTAAAGTCTGAGTCAACTGGTCTGTTAACCAGGCGAGTGCCTGAACAGAACATGCATGAACACGAATGGCAACGTGACTCCCACCATAGTGCTACACCGTGGGCATTCCAGGAATTAAACTGTCACCCCTCATACACCACATGAAAATTGTTGACCTTTTAAACAGTTCTGAATGCATACATGTAAGGTAGGGCCTTTAGATTATAAGCTTCCTTGAGGGCAGGGACTAATGAGAATGTACAATATATATGTAACGTGCTGCATAAATTGTTGGCGCTATATAAATACCTGTAAATATGTCACCAGGCAAACATTCGATTTTAATTCAAACAGTGCCTACAGATAAAGATGATACACTTGAATAAAAACAGAAGGAGATTTACCTATCATTTAACTATCAATACATGTAATGGTGCACTATGGAAAATACACTGCACAAATAAAATTAAAGGAAAACTTTAAAAACAATCTTAATAGAAAAATATATCATGCTGATATGGAGTGGACAATGTGTTAGGAACATAAGGATGCCCCATCGTTTGATGGAAATGAAAACTATCAACCTACAGAGGGCTGAATTCAAAGACACCCCTAAAATCAAAGTGAAAAAAGGATGTAGTAGGCGAGTCCATTTTGCTGAAATGTCATTTCAACAAATCAAAATGGTAGTCTGTATGGTTCCCACTTGCTTGTATGTATGCCTGACAATGTCGAGGTATGCTCTTAATGAGACGACGGATGGTGTCCTGGGGTAATTTCTCCCAGATCTGGACCAGGGAATCACTGAGCTCCTGGACAGTCTGAGGTGCAACCTGGCAGCGTCGGCAGGATACCCAGAGGTGTTCTATTGGATTTAGGTCAGGAGAGCTTGAAAGCCATTTAATGGTATCAATTCCTTCATCCTCCAGGAACTACCTGCATACTCTCGTCACATGAGGCTGGGCACTGTTGTGCACGAGGAGGTACCCAAGACCCACTGCACCAGCGTAGGGTCTGACAACGGGTCCACGGATTTCATCCTGATACCTAAGGGCAGTCAGGGTGCCATTGTCTAGCCTGTAGAGGTCTGTGCGTCCCTCCATGGATATGCCTCCCCAGACCATCACTGACCCACCACCAAAACGGTAATGCTGAATCATGTTACAGGCAACATAACATTCTCCACGGCTTCTCCAGATCCTTTCACGACTGTCACATGTGTTCAAGGTGAACTTGCTGTCATCTGTGAAAAGCACAGGGCGCCAGTGGCAGACCTGCAAATTCTGGTGTTCAATGGCAAATTTCAATCAAGCTCTATGGTGCCAGGCAGGGAGCACAGGGCCCACTAGAGGAAGTTGAGACCTCAGGCCACCGTCATGAAGTCTGTTTCTTATTGTTTGGTCAAAGACCTTCGCACCAGTGGCCTGCTGGAGGTCATTTTGTAGGACTCTGGCAGTGCTCATTCTGTTCCTCCTTGCACAAAAGGAGCAGATACTAGTCCTGCTGATGGGTTAAGGACCTTCTAAGGCCCTGTCCAGCTCTCCTAGAGTAACTGCCTGTCTCCTGGAATCTCCTCTATGGTCTTGAGATTATGCTGGGAGATATAGCAAACCTTCTTGCAATGGCACGTATTGATGTGGAATCCTGGAGGAGTTGGACTGCCTGTGCAACCTCTGTAGGGTCCAGGTATCGACTCATGCTACCAGTAGTGACACAGACCCTAGCCAAATGTAAAACTAGTGAAAAACAGTCAGAAAAGAGGAGTAGGGAAAAACATTTCAGTGGGCTCTACCTGAAAACCATTCTTGTTTTGGGGGTGTGTTGCCCATCTAGTACACCTGTTCATTTCCTTAACACCAAAGCAGCTGAAACTGATTAACAACCCCGTCTGCTACTTAACTGACCAGATCAGTATCCAAGGAGTTTAATTGACTTGATGCTAGACTCTGGTTAAAAAGTGTTACTTTAATTTTTTTTGAGCAGTATATAAGTACACCCTTAGCCTCAGAAGCCAGTACTGCCACTTAAGCAGAAATTACTTCGTGTTGGTGTTTTGAATAATTGTCCCTCAGTCTTGGACATTGACTCTATAAATGCTCCTCCATGGAAAATACAGTTGCAATGTATTTGTGTACTTACTTGGATGAACCACCATGCTTCACAGTTAGCATGAGATTCTACTGAAATAATGTTTTAAATGTCTATGGTTACCAAAAATTCTATATTTAATTAACCAGTCAACAGCATGCAACACTCACCTCTCCAGGGATCCAGCATGGGTCACCTCTCTAGTCAATGGCACTGGGTTTCTAGTGTGCTTCCAAGATTATAAATTCAAGCAGTTATCTGATCTGCTACACTCTGCTATGAATACCCTCTGCTTCCTCTCTATCCTCAGGGTATGCACCTGCAATCACCAGGACTGTCCTTTACTCTGTGGATACAGGTCACTGTCCATGACACACAACATTCCAGGAAAGACTGGTACACCTCTGGAAATTGGTACAATCGTCTGACTGTAGATACATGCACTTTGACACCAATTGTTACCTGCAGATCTCATGATGTGATGAAACAAAAAAAAAAAACACATTACATTGTTTTGTTTTTACACTTCTTCTAACAAAGTAAGTGTGTGTGTGTGTGTGTGTGTGTTGCTCCAGATGCAAGGGGCAAGCTGAGCTGTTTGCACTCTTTATTCAGGGAAAAGAGCCACCGCACACCGATCAATAACAAGCATCCACACTTACAACTAAGCCCTCATGAAGCAAAATGCATTAAAAGGGATGGCCCTAAGCCAGGACTGTCTATTAAAATCTTGTTTGTGGAATGCTTGTACAATAAACATGGATGGATGCTTGTGATTGATCCTGTGCGTGGTGGCTCTTCTCCCAACTCATGTTTACAAACACATGCTCACCATATGCAGCACGTTTGAATTGGGGTCTGTATGGGGGGTGACAAGTGATGCTTTAAAAAAAGTTTTATTATTTTATACAGTATATGTTTCACATTTTTTTATTTTCCTTTATTGCTATCACAAGGGGTAACAAAAGCCCTCTACATGAAACACTGAGCAAGTGACAAGACCTCTTTATGGAGAAATCAGGAGTCTACTAAACCCCAAACGTCTCCCCTACCTTCTACACTCCAATGCAGCCAATCAAGGACAGATGGTGCTTGAATAGCTGCATCATTTGATACAGTAGCAAAGGAAAAACAGCTGTGAATCCAGAAGCGATGAAATACATGTTGCTTCCGAGGTGATTAGGTGTGGTGGGGAATCAGGGAATGCATGGTCCCTGATCAAATATACATAATGTGCACAGTCATTCAAAGCAGTGTGCCCGAGCCAACAGGAAGGAGTACTGTTACTAAACAAAGCAGTCCTTCTCCCCATCGGAGATGCTTGGTAATCACCGGGCGCCAGCAGGTAATCATCAGGCTGGCCCTGATGATTGACAGCCACAGCCTTGAATGGCGGCGCGGGTAGGGCGCACGCCCCCTACCCGGAAATACAAAATCATGTATATACACATACAATTTTGCACACCCCTGCCTCCCTCTAGCAGTATATCAGCTATAGGGAGGCCGGGATTTGGCTAAAGTAATGCAGTGCTGTAGTGCAAAAAATGGCCTGGTCAGGAAGGTAGGTAAATCTTCCGGAGGAAAAGTGGTAAGGGAGGTTCTAATTAATGACACCTGTTCTTGAACACCCGATTATAATTTCATTCATATGAAGTGCTGCTGATTGTAGGGGTTTACTTACTTTTTTTATATGACAAATCGGCATTTTTTTCTTAATTTAGATCATGAAAATAAAATATGCAATATCTGGTGGAACTCTGCATAGAAACCAATCAGCTTCCAGATTTTATTGTCAAAGCTTAATTGAACAAGCTGAAGTTAGAAGCTGACTGGCTACCATACAGAGCTGTACCAAAATCGAAGTGCTCCAGTTTTAGCAAATCTCCATCTTACTTTTATGTGTCACATGGTCAAGTATATCACCTATATCTGTAGGCGCTGTTTGAATCAAGATCCAATAATTGCCTGTTCACATATGTTAAAAAAAAAGTTAACCGTTTCCCAATGGGGCATACTAACTTTTTGACATGAAATGTACTCTAATGGCTCATGGATTACAATGAATACTCCTAGAAGTGTACACAAGGGACCAGGGCCACTGGATATTGATATATACAAGATAACTGAAATCCTTTCATTGGATCCTTTTTTCCCCATTGATGACAGGTCACATTCCCATATGTATACATGTATAGGGATGGCCATAGACACTGATGAGAGCGGACATTCCCATATGTACACATGTATAGGGATGGCCATAGACACTGATGATGGCTCACATTACCATATGTATACATGTATAGGGATCAACACAGACACCTACGGGTAAAATTCCCATATGTACACATGTATAGGAATGGCCATGACACTGCGGATGGCTGACATTCCCTATAGACATCGACGGGTCAAATTCCCATATGTACACATGTATAGGTATGGCCATATACACTGATGGCGGCTCACATTTCCATATGTATAGGGATGGCCAGAGACAATGATGACAGCTGACATTCCCATCTGCACACATGTAAAGGGATGGCCATGAATGCATGTGACCTTCACATTGCAACTCCACCACCAAAAGTATGAATAGCTATATTACATTGATAACAACATAGGAAAACCAGACAAAAATATTCCTACTACCCCTTCAATTTTTTCTCTCCCTACCAATGCAAACACATCAGCTGTTTTCAGGCTGGTGTATCACCCCACCCATAGTGGATGACCGTATCCTGTCTGACCTCAGGGCTGATAAAGGACACACTTTCTGGGCAAAACTGCCAGTACAAAAGAGGCTCTACTTAGCTGGCAAAAAATTCACAAACCCCTGCGCAATGCAGAGCCAGGGAGGTGACACCACTACCTCCTACTGCAACTTCCCTTGTGACCTGCCCACTCATTTAACTTGCCGGCTTCCGGAGTCATTTAATTGTAGTGGCTCGGCAATAACAGACAAGCAACCAGCTACTGTCATGTCAGGTTTATTTACTGTCCCTGGCACTGGAGTTTTGAACTTTTCGCTCTGTAATTTGATGTTGTATAAAGAAAAATATATAAAATGTAGATTAATGTGCTAAATTCAATTCTTTTTTTTTTTTTATTGCACATGTAATCAATATTTACTGCAGACACAGCTCACACGGCAGGACTAATTACGCCTGCCCTTGGTCAGCCCTTTTTGATCAAGAGGGTTGCTATAGATGTGGAGTGACCAAATGTGGAGCCTGTAGGTACATATGGCATAGAAAAAAAAAGTTGTGGTGGGTACAGACGGTCGTGCACATAAGATCAAACAACTGATTAACTGTAGCACCTCGTTTGTCATTTATGGCTTAATTTGTCCGTGTGGTCTTCTATATGAAGGTCAGAGAGTGAGGTATGGTAAACACAAGTGCAACATCATTAACTCTAAGGATAATAACAAAACAAAAGCAATTATTCTGTCCCACGACATTTCCAAGAATCACACAATGACCCATCGGGTTTTAAATTATTCGGGATCGAATCCATCACAGGCCATTTAGATAGTGGAAGAAAATTCCAGATGTTGTGTAGGAGAGAAACCTATAGGCATTAAAAACATAAATACAGATCCATACTTGCATGTTTAAATGCCTGCATTCGCTTCTCCAATGAAACAGTACTGAAATCTGAAGTAAATCTCTTTTTGGTTCCTTAATTTCCAGCTTCTCTGCTCCTCCCCAATGAATGCCCAATTAGTGGGCATCACTAACATTGATCTCAGACACAGCATAGTTGTCACAATCCCGTTCATGAAGTATGACTGGCAAAAGGGGGCATGTCAGTTAGAGTGGCCCAGTCCTCAGCCTACCCTGATTACTAGAATTTCAAGTTTATTTTGTCTCCTATAAATACATTTGGGCCTACAGTACACAGACCAAGCAAACATTTTGCCAAATTAGCCGTGGTCACAGCATTGCCCACCACATGTAACAAGGTGCTGAGGATGCATCACTGACCTGATACAGCCATGTGGCCATACTGGGTCAATGACACTGTGGAAATATGGCCTTGCTACCATATTAGGTGGGTAGTGCCCTAGCCGCAGCTGACTGCTCATTTAGGCCTGGTTCACAACTGTGCGTGTTGTTGTTAAGGCTGTTTTGGGCACAGTTTGCAGTACATTCTGCATTTTTTTTAAACACACTTTTTTGACATGTTTTTAATGCGTTCTTTTTTCCAGTAGGAAAGTATTAGGTGTGAGTGTAAAGTTGCATGAAAGTTGTTCCGGAACCTTTTCAAAGTCGCAGCAACTTTGAAAATGTTCCTGCACTACTTTGATGCGACTGTGATCGACGGAGAGTGTGAAGTTGAATCAAAGTAGTACAGAAACCTTTTCAAAGTCGCAGTGACTTTGAAAATGCTCCTGCATTACTTTGATGCAACTTGAGTGCCAGAGAGTCTGAAGTTGCATCAAAGTTGCACTCATTACTTTCTAATTGAAAGAAAAAGATGCAAAACATAAAAAATGCAACACTTGCATTTTTGGTGCGGTTCTATTGAACTCCATTGCACCAAAAACGAAATCTGCTGTGGAAAAAAAGTCCCTGACCCTTTTCAAAAACGCAGCAGCTGAAAACGCATAGATGTGAACGTGTGCCACAGGAAACCATGCTAAATGGACTGTAATGAGGGCTCCTTGACCACATAGGGAAAGGGAGCCTTGACTGATGGGGGCATGGCTGGGAGTTGGGCATGGTTACACACGATATGTAAATTGGCCAAATAACACTGGTCAGAAGGTATGAGGTAAGGGGGGGGGGGGCTGAACTTACTTATAAGGATGTTCTGAGGTAAAATCTTGACATTTGAAGAACTGCGTTTGGAAGAATTGCACACCCTCTTGTCCTGTTCTTGTTACGTCACAACTTCTTCATTGGATTTTGGACCTTGCAAGCGATAACAGTTGCTGTAATGGGCTAAGCCCTTGATTGGAATTGGTCTAATGACTGTCCAGCACTTATGGTAAGAACAGGCCTCTTTAGATTTATTTAACCCTTTCACGCCTAAGGGTAAAACAAATCTTAAAGCCTAAGTAAAATTTTACAAACTTTGCTATGTGTTAGTAAAACCGTACATATCATCCCAACTACTTTGTGCATCCAGGTGAATTATATACCATGTTTTTTTTCAGAACAAACTGGGCTTTCATTTGGTGGTAAATCAGATATCTCCTGATTTTTTTTTTATTATTATCATCAAAGGAAAAAACTGTCCAAAATAGTAAAGAAATACATTTTTTTTAAATTTAGCTGTGCATTTCTTGTTACTGCCATGACCTACCACCAAAGAACAACCCAAAATAAATTCTCCAGCTTTTGACGATTGCAGCGATACCATATATGTGTATGTTATTTGTTGTTTGTACCCGTAGTACAGCCCAGAAACAATAGTGTACACTTTGTTTTGTTTTTTTAAATCCTAACCTTTGACCCTGACCTAATCATTAACCCTGGCACTGAACTAGATCAAACCTTGATCTAGGTATTTTTTATTTATTTTTTATTTTAGTTACAGTTTTTTTCTCTCTCTGCAAGAAGAGAGAGAGAGAGAGATACAATGTATCTCTCTCCTCCATTCAGAAAATGGAAAAAAAAAAAAACAAGGGGGCGGGCTTCACAGTGACTGATCACTATGATAGCCAATCAGAGGCTATCACAGCGATCATGTCACCTGGAATTGGGAGTCCCAGGTCCTGATTGTTAGAACGGGACCCGAGGCTCTCAGTGACACCCCGGTCTCTGTGTTGGGAGAGCGCTGTGCGGTGCGCTCCCAGCAAAAAGACAGGTACGCAAATATGTGGTCACACAGAAAAAAGCCCAGTTTTGTGAAGCTGCATATTTGTGTGACGTCGACGTCACGGGGTTAACCTAATGTTAAAATGTGCTCACAGTACAACTGTGACTGGCACTGGTTAAAGTGATTTTATTTGAAAATGGTCAGTGTTTGAATTTAATTAAAGCTGTGGCCTTGCCCCTTTTCCAACTAAATTATACTACGTGTTTTCTTATGTGGGCAAGGTTAAGGTATTATCAGTTGGGATTCAAGCCTATGCTCCTCAGCAGTCATGCGTTCCTGCAAAACGCACTAAAAACCACATAGATGTGAACATTATTTGGTAGTATGACAGCTTGCTTCCATGTCCAGTCCAAACCTAGACTCAGATCACATCATGCTCATCGTTAGTGACCACTATGGTAGTAGAATCGGGCCCTGGTCAGGAAGGAAGCCAGTGATTCCATTAACATCTTTAGGGTCCTTTCACACCGGCATTCCGTTTTTGTATCTTCATTTCAGTCACGTTTTTGCAAAGGAAAAACGGATGAGTTTACATCAGTTTTTTCATCCATTTACATCTGTTTTTGGTCCATTTACATCTTTATTTCATCCATTTACATTCTTTTTTGGTCTGTTTTTGGGTCAGTTTTCATCAGTTTACATCAGTTTTTTGTCCATTTACATCTGTTTTTGGTCCGTTTACATCCTTTTTTGGTCTGTTTTTGGGTCAGTTTTCATCAGTTTACATCAGTTTTTTGTCCATTTACATCGGTTTTTGGTCTTTTTTTGGGTCCGTTTTCATCAGTTTTTTTGGCCATTTACATCCGTTTTGGTCCATTTACATCCTTTTTTGGTCTGTTTTTGGGTCCGTTTTCATCAGTTATTTGTCCATTTACATCCGTTTTGGTCCGTTTACATCCTTTTTTGGTCTGTTTTTGGGTCCGTTTTCATCAGTTTACATCAGTTTTTTGTCCATTGACATCCACTTTTTTGTCCGTTGTAAGTTTTTTTGTGGAAGACAACTAGGGTTTTCTTCTATTCAAAAAAAAATGGATACAGACATTAACGGATTTAAAGAGATATTCATCCGTTTACCTCTGCAAGTCCATAGAAATACATGGCGGTCCGTTTTTAACCGTAAACAGACCAATGAAAAACAGACATACGAAATGCCCGTGTGAAAGGGGCCTTAGGACTTCTAAATTGAGCCCTGGTTCACATTGCTGCAACATGTCATTTACAAATCACACCTGAACTCACATCTAATGTATTTCTATAGCACGATCTTAATAGGTGCGATTTGAAAAATAGTTCCTGCTTACTTTATCACCACTTCAGTTCGATTGAACTCTCATAGCCTATAAGGTAAATGGCACTGAAATCACACCTGTGTCTATAACAGCGTTACTTTGAAATTGTGCTTTAAATGGGACCAAATCGCAGCACCTTGAAATTGCATTTGGTGTAAACCTGGGCTCAGGCTCGCTTAGGCTCCATGCACACTAGCTAGGAAAACACTAGCTGGGAAAAATGCTGGACAAAAAATGCTGGTAACAGCATGTTTTTGTAGCATTCAGAAGCGTTTAAGAGTGTTAGTGTTGATGGGAAAAAAAAAAAAGCTAGAGCATTTAGGAGCGTTTTGCATTTTTTTCTTGCTGAAAAGACACTCCAAACAACTCTACAAAAATATTTAATTTTGCTGCTCCTAGATGCTGAAGCTCAAAAAATGCTAATCGCCTAAAGTACTGTGCATGGACACATGGGAGAACACTATTTAGCTTCTAGGAGCAGAAAAAGTAATAATATGCTGATAACAGCTTCTAGTTTTAAAAAAAATGATAGCGTGCACACTAACACACACAGCATTTCCCTATGAGAGTGGTGTTCTAGGCTGATGTCAGGGGCTGACTGCATGAATTGTAAAGCCAGTTGTGCACAGGTGTGTGTGCATGGCAGGGTGACAACACTGCCACGGCATTAAGTAGCCAGCAGTTAACGTTGTCACCTATCACAAGAAGTGCACAGGGACAGCATATACTGGCAGCAGAAACAGCTTTACCAACATCAATAAACAAAAGCTAGCACTTCTATAGGTTACAAGCACAAAGGGAGTGTACATCCCAGAAACAAACCACTGTCAACCCTGCACTGCTCAATTGTCACTCGTGTTGTCACGAAAGCTCGTGCTGAGTGTAAACACACACAGCACAATCACACCGTGCCTCTGCACTTCCTCAATAGGCGGGCACAGGATCCTGGCACCTCCTAGCACACTCAGCACCATAGAGACTAGCACGCTGTACCTACCAGTAAGATCACCCCGAAAATGCACCATCCGATCAGCAGCTCAGTGTACCCCGCCGCCATCTTCCCGCTTCCTGCTTCACCGGACAGCTGACAAACCCCGTGACAAGAACACACCACCCGCCCGCATCTGTCAGGGTAAAGCCAACCCCCGGCAGCCAATCCGCTTTCTCCCCGCCCTCTTCCGGTCTGCAGCGCGTCCGCTCACTATGGTAACTAGGGTACTACGTTTCCCCAGTGCAGCCAGCGCATGTGCAAAGAGCTGTGTTCCATGCTGGGACAGCTGCATGCAGAGCTCACTGCAGACGGATGCCAGAGCACGAGAAGAGCTGCGGATTCTGTTCACTGGCGATCAGACTTAATATTATATGGAGAACATTTCATCTGTGAGACCAGCAGCTAGGGTGGCCACCTCATCACTTTAAACCTGAACGCATATTCATTATTTCAAAATATCAACCAAACCACTCTTTTCGATCCTCTCAAGACCTTCTGATCTCTAGTTCCCGTGTCACCTCCTCCCACGCTTGCCTCCGGGACTTCTCCTAAGCTTCTCCCATCCTATAGAACTCCCTACCCCAATCTGGCTGTCATCTAGTCTATCCACCTTTAGACGGTCCCTGAAAACTTTTGTCTTTAAAGAAGCCTATCCTGCTTCTACCTAGTAAACCGCCACTTATTTCGTTCATCAGCTTGTTCCCCCCACAGCTATTATATAGTTACATAGGCTGCAAAAAGACAAAAGTCCATCCAGTTCAATCATTAAAAAAAAAAAGTTATCCTATACCCACAGTTTATCCAGAGGAAGGAAAAAAACCCAGCAAAGCATGATCCAATTTGCTCCTGCAGGGGAAAAAATTCCTTCCTGATCCCCCGAGAGGCAATCGGATATTCCCTGGAACAACTTTACCTATAAATGTTAGTATCCAGTATCTGTGTAGCCAAGAAAGAATCCAGGCCTTTTTTAAAGCAATCCACTGAGCTGGCCAGAACCAACTCTTGAGGGACTCTATTCCACATTTTCACAGCTCTCACTGTGAAGAAACCTTTCCGTGTTTGGAGATTAAATCTCTTTTCCTCCAGATGTAAAGAGTGCCCCCTTGTCCTCTGTGATGACCTCAGGGTGAATAGCTCTACACCGAGTTCACTATATGAACCACTGATGTATTTATATATGTTGATCATATCCCCCCTTAATCTCCTCTTCTCAAGAGAGAATAAATTCAGTTCCTTTAATCTTTCCTCATAGCTGAGCTCCTCCATGCCTCTTATCAGTTTGGTTGCCCTTCTCTGCACTTTCTCCAGTTCCCCAATGTTCTTTTTGTGAATTGGTGCCCAAAACTGAACTGCATATTCCAGATGAGGTCTTACTAATGATTTGTATCGGGGTAAAATGATATCTCTCTCTCTCTGGAGTCTATACCTCTTTTAATACAAGAGAGGATTTTGCTCGCTTTAGAAACCTTGTGATCTACCAGAACTCCCAGATCCTTCTCCACCATTGATTCCCCCAGTTGTACTCCCCCTAGTATGTATGATGCATGCATATTCTTAGCCCCCAAGTGCATAACCTTACATTTATCAACATTAAACCTCATTTGCCACATAGTTGCCCAATTAAACAGTGCATTGAGGTTGGCTTGTAAGTTGGAGACATCCTGTAAAGACGTTATTCCACTGCACAGCTTGGAATAACCTTTTGTATCACTTGACCCTTCCTCCTAGCTTGTAAGTTCTAATGAGCAGAACCCTCTGTTTCCTCTTGTACCAAATTCTATTGTAACTGTAATGTCTACCTTCATTTTGTAAAGTGCTGCGCAAACTGTTGGCGCTATATAAATCCTGTATAATAAATAATAATAATAATTACACAGGCTCTGAGTATGTTTTACCCTAGGTTCACACATCCTTTTGCAGAAATGCAGTACAGTCCATTTAACATGATTTCCTATGGGACGCATTCACATCTCCGCGTTTTCACCCAGTGCATTTTTTGGAAAGGGTCAGGGACTTTTTTGACTGCAAAAAGTTGGATTTGTGGTTCTATAGAGTTCAATGGAACGCTGCAGAAAAGCATGCAGTGCGTTTTTGCTGCATTTTTTATACGTTTTGCCGCGTGTTTGATGCCTTTTTATGTACTTTGTGTTTTAAATCTGCTTAGCAGCAAGAAAAAGAAAAAAAATGCAGCAAAAACAAGTAAAAAAAAGTAGGTGCAAAAACGCACCGCAAAACGCAATGCAGAAATGGCTCAAACGCAACCTGCATAGGCAGGGGCGGACTGACCATTTAGGCACTCGGGCACTGCCCGAGGGCCCGGGGTCAGTAGGGGGCCCCATGAGATACCCCTGGTACCTTTCATAGGCTTTTTTGGGTGTAGTTTGAGTGTGGGTGAGGACACGGGCCCCATGATTTCCTATTGCCCAGGGGTCCCATGAGTTGTCAGTCCGCCCCTGGGCATAGGTGTGAACCTAGCCTAAATGCAGATAAGTCAGCCCCAGAACCTGTGTAATTAAAGTGGTAGTAAACTCTCATTTCTATTTTTACCTACATGTGAACTTATAATAAGGCTTACCTGTAGGTAAAATAATAGCAGATATTATGCAAAGCACCAACCGGTTACATTATGGACACGTGTGCTCTGAAGGAATGGCATACCCGTGCTGTTCCTTCAGAGCTGTGTGCCGTGGCCGAAACTCCCAAGTGCATGCGTGGGAGTGATGTCATCAGTGGCTCAGCCATTCAAGCAGCTGCAGCCCAGAAAGAACAGGTGAAGATGGAAGCCCTGTCAGCGGTGGCAACGTGCTGCCGGAGGACTTTGTTTTAGGGTAAGTTTCACATAATGTGCCAGTATACAATGCAAACAAGCACATTATGATATTACTTTGCAGGGGGAAACTTTTTTTTTCTTGGAACAAGATTACTACCGCTTTAATATGTGCTTGGTTTTAAAGGGATGAATGAGGTGGCAACCTTACCAGCAGTGTACCGTGCTGTATGCACCAGAGGCATAATTAGAGCCTTCAGGGACCCGGTGCAAGAAATCATGAAGGCCCCCCTGATTTATGACCCTTCCCACTGATCCAGGGGCCCTTTATTATGGTCCTGCAACTGGACCCTTTCACATATTCTGCAGCAGGCCCCCTTCCTGCAGTATTGGCCCTGCCCTGTAGTTGAACCTGCAATCCCCAACAGTTCTGCCACTGGTGTTAGTAGCCTGTAGTTTTTTTTTTTGTTATTATTATTAATTCTTTTACCATTTTGTTAAATGTATTTATTACAATTATACTTTTCATTATTTTTTTATTTTTTTAGGGGCTTTGGTGAGATATCAGGGGTCTAAACATACCTCTTAAGTTCCACCTTTGGGACAGAGAAAGGAAATTGAGAACAAAGTCCGCAGCCTCAGCTTCACACAATGAATGGACAGTAATAACTCTGTGCTTCCCGTTCATTCACAAATTCACAAATTGAAGCATAGTAAACATAGTTTACTATACCTCAGTTGTGAATGAGGAAGTGATCAGTACGGTTCACTGACTCTATTCATTCATACAAGGAAGGGGCCAGTAATTGACACATTTACCAGTCCCTTCCACCACTCTCCATCCTAACACATCCCCCGCAGCAGCCAGTGGAAGAGGGGAGGGGGGAACCCAGCAAAGCTGCTGGAGATGAGGGGGGCTAGGAGAGCACATAGGGGCCCAGGGGTAGCAGAACATGGATGGGAGGGACGGCAGCATGTGGAGGAGCCTGTCCCCTCCATTTTTCCTCCTGCAACTGCTAAAAGGCTGCAAGAAGAAAATAGAAGGCATTGGTTCCTCTATATGCCACCCCCACCACCCCATCCTTTCCAGGTGTACAGGGAAGCTGCACAAGCCCCCTGGAGCATGGCGCTGGCTCACAATTTGTCAGAGTCCTGTCCACAGCAGAAGTTCTGGCGTTTCTGCCAATACTCTACATGGCCGCAGAAGGACACATCAGCCTCAGTCTGGTGCCAGACGGCCTTTATAAGGAGGCTCATCACTTCCCCTGGTTGCTGGATGATCTCTAGCTCCCCGTGGTTGGTTCCTGGTTCCTGTTGCCTGTGGCTTGTGACTTCCTGATTCCGACCCGGCTTGTACTTGGACCTGTCTGCTCTACTGACCCCCTGACCTTGGCTTGGCTAAAGGATACTCTCTCTCTCGCTCCTCCGTGTATGACCTCGGCTATCCCACCTGACCACATGTGTTCTGTTTCCCACCCGGTACCTGACCTTGGCTCGAACTGACTAACCAGCAAGCATCCAAATCCCGGAAGGCTTGCATACCACGCACAGGCGCCTCCAGTCTGCAGACCTATCCCCGTGCACCAGCTGTGCTTCTGAGTGGACCATCAACCAGCACTCCTACAGACGACCTGTGCAACTTTGGGCCTGACTCCCGCTGTCCCACTCTCAGGGGAGTCTGGAACTTAGCTGCAAGGGAAGCCCTCTCTCCATTGGCCTCCATCACCAGGTACAATTGCAACCCCTGTAGGTACAACCCTGGTATGCATACCAAACCTCTGTACCTTGTAGTGCAAGCTTTTGTCTATTGATGTTAGTAAGAAGTAGTAAACCTTCAGACAATACCTGTTTCTGCAGTCAGCATTTGCCATCCCTGTGCACTTCCTGTGATGGATGACAACGCTGACCACAGGATACTGTGGTCAGCGTTGTCATGTTGTCTTTGTCATGTTGTGATTGTGTTGTCTCCATGGTGGTGTTGTCTACATGCTATGCCTGCACAGCAGCCCTGCAGGTTCTTGTAGTCAGCCACTGACAAAAGGCTAGAAGGGAGTCATGGAATTCCAACTCTCAGAGGTTTAGTTTAGACTCAGAACAGGGGACAGTAAGAATGGGGCCATGTCCTGAACCACGAGGTTAGCATCTATCTGGGGTTTTATTGTTCTCCAATATCCCTCCTCTTAAGCTGCAATGGAAGCCGACAGGGTTGCATACGTGCCACTGTTGCAGGTTGACCTGTTGGGGAACTAGATTCTCAGTTCCCCATCTGGATCCACCACCAGGTAACTCAAGTCTTTTCCCAAAATTTGGCATTGACATATTTGAGAATGACATCACCACTATACCATCCCCTTTGTTTACATTCACCTTTCTCCCAGCCATCAGCTAAATGGTACCAGAGCACAGACATGTCCCACTGGGAGCACTGGCATCTTTATGTATGGCAGTTTAGAGCTGGTCCTAATTAGCTCTAGGTTCCTAATCTGTCAACTTGCGGCAATTCTTTAAGAATCCATCACTGCCATAGCACCAGGTTTTTAGAGTGGTGGTAGTAAGAACTACCTGAATTTGTCACCTATGTCCATAATGATATAGAAACTAGAGCAAATGCTTGCGTGGATTAGATGCAGCTAGCTCTAAAGGAAACTACCTCCACAAATGTGTCTTTTAGGCTTTATTGAATTCTCCTGGAAGTGTTCTTTTGATCACAGAGGTGAAAGATAATAAGTACACTTTTGTTGCAATTTAAAGAACTGTTTTAATTTATGGATACTAGGTAACATCACAATGGTTGCACAGAATGCAGAGGATTTGAACAGAGACAAATAGGTTTATTCACAAAAAAAGGAATGGAATTCACCCAGTGAACGTGGACTCCTCATTTTAAAAACCTGAAAACATTCATCCATCACAAGAAATAGCATGATATCATTTGCTTTTTTTATTTTTTATTTTTTTACTTTATTTTCACCTGTTGATCAAGCCATTAAGTCTGATGTTTTTCAAATCCCTTTAACAGACAAAGCTGTCCTGCAAAAGTAGCAGTCAGTGGGTTGATCATAAACCAAATATGAAAATTCAAAATGTGTCCACTCAGCAAAAATATATACACAAAAAGCAAGCCTGCACCTTCTGTGTATCAATCACAGAACTAAAATAAAGCATAAAAATATTAAATAATGTGCGTCACTCAAATATCAATGATCAATGACAACAATCGATACAAAAGAATAATCAAAATACATATATACTCAAACAAAATATATATCAAAACAATAAAGTTAGTCAGTGATAAAATCATACAGTGTGTGATTTAATCAATCCTTAAATTCTTCAATTATCTATGTGCATCCACCATCCAAATGTCTTCTTCAAACATATTCAAAACATGAAATTCTGCTCCAACACCCTGATGTGTTCTAGTAATGAATCTGCTCAAAACAGGCAATATGTGATAAAGAAGAGGACCATGCTACATCTCCATTCCAAATCAGAAGGACTGGGATCTTGTTTTCAAAGTCCCCACCCAGGGAAATAATGCCTAAGGGCATTGCATACTATAGCACATTATGACATAGACCCAATTTTTTTCTTGGCAAGTTTACTACTTCTTTAATTACCACAGAATTGGTTAGACATAGACAGGTACTCCCAATCCCTGCTTGTGTTCCTATATTCAATGGTTAACTATTGTTGCCCATAGCTTCTCAGTGTATATATGTATACAGTATATTGAAAGACTGGTGACAGAAGTATATCTGTCCCCTTGTTATCTCACCCTTGCGTTATATCAGATAGTTTGATCTGTGACACAGTGTGCATGTGTAGTGGTCACCTTGCTGAATGTTAGTATGTGAATCTGTTTATTATAATAGAGTTTATATGTAGCTCCTGTTATTCTTGTTAACCTTGTCCCTTTTAGTCCAAGACTCTATAGCTAGTTTTAAATCAGGGCTCAATAACCAGCATAGACTAGAGTTAAGTTAGGCATCCAGTGGCCCATTAGGTAGATAGAGGTCCAGTTGCATGACAAATTAGAAGCTACAAGGGACTAAGGAGCAGTGTGGCTGACTCTGCGTTCCAGAATCACACTGCAGTTTCTGCTGGTGAGAAGCTGCATTCCAGGCTGGTTGAACAATGGTTGAATGATCTCTGCATCATCGCTGCTCTTATCTTCAGGCCTTCAGCATCAAGATGAATGCTTCATCGCAATCATCCTCAGGGGCTCCTGCAACTGGACTTTGCTGCAACATTCATCTGGCGGTATCTTTATTAAGAACTATGTATTCTCAGGTATATGTGTACAATTTCACCAGGACTCCTGTTGGGCCCTTGGTTGATATTCCCAAATTGTACATTTGTTGTGCTATTTTAATCTTTTATTATACACTGCTCAAAAAAAATAATCTATTCTATCATCATTAAAATATTCAGCAAAAAGAAAATCCTTTGTCAATTCCATTCCTCCTGTTTGGTAGTCCCAAACTACTATGCATATAAGCACAATAGACAGGTAAGTGGCAGACAAACCCCCATTTCTGACACTTTGAGTGGTGTTTTCAAATGGGAAGGGGAGTGGGGGAGTACATTTTTGTTCATTCACCCAATGCTGAAGGGAAACTCTCAGAACTGAAGGACACTTGATTATATAGTTAAAAACAGAATTTTATTATTAACATACATGAAACAAACAACAAGTTAAAAGCAATTAAAATTGCAGGTTATCCCACTTGAGTTAAAAACATAGTTACAGAAAAACACTTCATATTTTGCCTTCAATACAAGCAGCTTATCAACATGTGACAAGCCTCAAAATCTGTAAATTTCAACTGCTTGTATAATTCACAAATGCACTGCTCCAAAAATTAAAGGAACAGTTTGAATACACATCAGATCTCAAGGGGGAAAAATATCATGCTGCTATGGACTGGGTAATGTGTTAGGAATTTAAGGATGCCCTATCGTTTGATGGAAGTGAAAATTATCAACCTACAGAGGACTGAATTCAAAGACACCCCGAAAATCAAAGTGAAAAAATGATGCAGCAGGCTAGTCCATTTTGCTGAAATTTCATTGCAGCAACTCAAAAGGTACTCAGTAGTTTGTATGCCCCCCACGTGCTTGTATGCATGCCTGACAAAGTCGGGGCATGTTCCTAATGAGACAACGGATGGTGTCCTGGGGTATTTCCTCCCAGATCTGGACCTGGAGATCACTGAGCTCCTGGACAGTCTGAGGAGCAATCTGGTGGTGTTGGATGAACCGAAACAGGATATCCCAGAGGTGTTCTATTGGATTTAGGTCAGGCGAGCATGGGACCATTCAGTGGTATCAATTCCTTCATCCTCCAGGAGCTACCTACATGCTCTCATCACATGAGGTCAGGAATTGTCATGCACCAGGAGGAACCCAGGACCCACTGCACCAGTGTAGGGTCTGACAACAGGTCCAAGGATTTCATCCTGATACCTAAGAGCAGTCAGGGTGCCATTGTCTAGCCTGTAGAGATCTGTGCGTCCCTTCATGGATATGCCTCCCCAGACCATCACTGACCCACCACCAAAACAGTCATGCTGAACGATGTTACAGGCAGCATAACGTTCTCCACGGCTTCTCCAGACCCTTTCACATCTGTCACATGTGCTCAGGATCAACCTGATCTCATCTGTGAAATGCACAGGGCGCCAGTGGCGAACCTGCCGATTCTGGTGTTCAATCGCAAATGCCAATTTAACCCTCATGAAGTCTGTTTCTGATTGTTTTTTCAGAGACATTTACACTAGTGGCCTGCTGGAGGTCATTTTGTAGGGCTCTGGCAGTGCTCATCCTGTTCCTCCTTGCACAAAGGAGCAGATACCGGTCCTGCTGATGGGTTAAGGACCTTCTACGGCCCTGTCCAACTCTCCTAGAGTAACTGCCTGTCTCCTGCAATCTCCTCCATGCTCTTGAGATTGTGCTGGGAGACACAGCAAACTGTCTGCAATGGCACGTATTGATGTACCATCCTGGAGGAGTTGGACTACCTGTGCAACTTCTGTAGGGTCCAGGTATCACCTCAGGCTACCAGTGGTAACACTGACCATAGCCAAATGCAAAACTAGTGAAAAACAGTCAGAAAAGATGAGTAGGGGAAAAAATGTCAGTGGCCTCCACCTGTAAAGCCATTCCTATTTTGGGGGTCGTCTCATTCTTGCCCATCTAGTACACCTGTTATTCATTTCATTAACACCAAAGCAGATGAAACTGATTAACAACCCCCTCTGCTGCTTAACTGACCAGATCAATATCCCAGGAGTTTAATTGATTTGATGCTATACTCTGATTAAAAAGTGTTCCTTTCATTTTTTGGAGCAGTGTATAAAGTTTGTATTATTCCTATACCGGCGTGCATCTGTATATGTTAATGTTATGTGCTGGCTGCAGTAGTTGTACTTCTCTCAGTTACTTTGATTAGTTTAATGGTAATTTCCCAGGAAGGGTCTCCTCTCTGCTCACAGTGACCCTGACCTGGATGGAGGAACTGCCAACTTTATTATCAAACCCACTCTTCTACGTAGCAATATCCTGTTTGGGAGGGACATTTCTCATAACTCCCACCAAAAGAAGGCTACACAATTATCAGAATACAGTATGATTCCCTATCGTAGTGGTACGTTATTATGATGTGTGAAAATGTTTAATCACTTTGACACAGCTGGAACACTTAGTATGACAAGTGTAAATCTGGAATCCTTGTTTTTTTCAATAAAATGTTCTAGAGGTGTATTACGATGTATAGCTGTGTGCAGAAGATTCATTATGAATATTGGAGTTTCCCCTTAACCCTTAGTCCAAATAATTTTTCTTGCAGTAAATATAGAGGTGTATTTTTTTTAAATTGCATAGCTGTTCATTCATGGTAACTACATGTACATTTGTTCTGTGCAAGTGGTCCAAAATTTAATGTTCTCAGGGTATATTCTCTGCAGATTGAATGAGTGAATGGGGTAAATACCAAACTATGGCCACTAGATGGAGCTGGCAAGCATACTTATTTTCTATGATACTCCGCACCATCTAGTGGCCATTATGTGGTATTTTACACATTCAGTCTGCAGAGAATATAGCCTGAAAACCTTGCCCCATTTACTCAGTACAAATTTAGATGCAGTGTTAATGGAAAAACAGCTATAGTTTATTATTTATTTTTATAAACACACCCCATAGTTTTATTTTCTACTGTATATCATTAACATCACCAAGGATCCTTTTCCTCCTATTACGTAGGCACAATTAAGAGAAGTATAAGGTCAAGAGGAACATAAGGTTCTGCATAGGTTTTTCCACAGCCTGAGTTTTTGGTCTAGCCAGCACAGTGCTACATTGACCACAAACATGCTTGTTTTATGTCTCTACCCATCCACTTGGCAGGACTTTGGGTAACAGCTAATGCAACACTCTCTGGCCATAAGGGTTAGCATATTTGTTCATGTTCTCTGTATTTTTATGAGGATAGCCAGTGTCTGATTGAGCCAAGTGGGACTGGAGAAGGGTGTTTAAAGGCCAAGGACGTAGCATTGGTGGGTGTTTCTTATAAGCCAACCAATTTGCAGTCATAAGTCAATGGAACAATATGTATGGGGGAGAAGGGGCTGTATTATATTATCATACCAGAAAGACTGAGAAGGATTTTGTCTAGCCACTTAAGGATTATCTGGCAATACTGCATATGGTGACTAGCACATTCTAAATGGTAAGCTGTGAGTGCATTATATTAAATGACTTTAACCACTTCAACCAGGACACTTTCACCCCCTTCCAGTCCAAGCCAGTTTTCAGCTTTCAGCACTGTCACACTTTGAATGACAATTGTGCGGTCATATAACACTGTAAATTAATTTTTTTGCAGTTTTTTTAGACAGATAAAACTTTCTTTTGGTGGTATTTATTCACCACTGGGAGTTTTATTTTTTTGCTATATAAATGAAAAAAGACCAACATTTTTTTAAAAAAAGTGTTTTTCTTATAAGATTGTGCAAATAAATAATCTTTCTTCCTAAATCTTGGCCAAAGTGTATTCAGCTACCTTTTTGGTAAAAAAAAATAATAAACCAAATCAGTTTATAAAAAATAAATTATAATTTAAAAGAAATGTTTTTACATGTCTATTTTTTTTTAATATTATTATTTATGGGTTTTTTCTTTTTTTGCATACTGTCTCCCTAGCAATACAGTGTCACCATAGTGACACTGTACTACTTGTGGGGGTGATGAAGATTTTTTTAAATAATTTTTTTTACACTGATTGCTTTTACACCCATAAAGGCTGCAAATGCAATAATTTCTCCTTCTCTCTGGCTGCATTCCTGCAGCCATTCAGAAATACTATGAGAGCTGTAATTGGTCACAGCTTATCACATGGTACAAGGCTTTTGTGAATGGCCTTGTACCATGTGACCTCTGTGATCATTCACAGAATTCACAAGTAGTAAACAATAATGTCAGGAAGTGACATCTTGTTTATTACTGTTCATGTGATCACTGATTGGCCAATCACTGATCACATGAATCAGGAACTCACTCATCTGTCCTGTACAGCAATCTGTGCAGAGATTGTGGGGCTGTGCGCTCCCAGGGAGCGCGCACAGGCAATGGATGCGGGGGGATATTTAGAAATGTCTTCCCTCATTGGCAATGCTCCCTTCTGGACGTTTATTGGCATGGGCCAGACGGGAAGAGGTTAAATAAGGTGATTGAAACAGAGGATTGTTTTCATGGTGGATAAAGAACCTCTAGCAACTTCCAGACAAATTCGAGCTGGCCTTCAGGCAGGCACAGGGTACAACTGTGTCAGCTATACAAACTATGTGAACAGAACAAGCCAGGAAGAAGAGAAAGTTACCCCGGTGGTGTTGAAAGAGGGAAAGCATCGATGGGTTATTCCAGTGAACAATTCAACAGAAAGGTCTGACCATTCCCTGGAGTTTGGTGTACAGTGTGTGGGATGGCCTCAGCAGCCGCTCCTAGCTCTGCCCTCTGACATGTTTTCCCCACCCACCAGGGACCAACGAGGCGAAACGCATCAAAGGGAGTGGCCAGGAGGAGCTGCTGAGGCCATCCCACATACCCTGAAATCCAGGGAATAGTCAGAGTGGCATCTAGCACGCACTATGCATCGCAATCTGAATAAAAAGGGACCCTATGGTAGGAGACCCAGGAGGAACCCACTGCTGACACAGAAACATAAAAAAGCTAGAATGGAGTTTGTCAAAACTTACCTGAGGAAACCAAATTCTGTTGGCCTGTATTATATCATCATACCGGAAAGACTGAGAAGGGTTTTGTCTAGCCACTTAAGGATTATCTGGCAACACTACATATGGTGACCAGCACTTAATAAAAGGCAAACAGTGAGTGCATTATATTACATGGTTTTTAAATAAAGTGATGGTACACACTATGTGGATTTTCTTGATCCTGAGGAGTTCTGACCAGACTAGTTAAACAAGCTGGATGGTGAGCTTATCCGAGGAGCAGGAGAGTGCCTCAATACATAGAATCTCCATGGGAGGAAAAGAGTCAGAGCAGTGATAGACCGTGCCTAAAAAAAGGCTGTTGATCAAAGGAAGTTAAAAAAAAAAGGTTCATGCAAAACGGGTATGAGAAGTGTGAGGCACAGCAGATTTGTTTATGGACACATGCATCTGTTGAATTGTTTTTTTGGCACAGTTGTTGAATTTTTGCTAGCACTTTGGTTTTTCAAGTATAATATATTGGAGAGCTACATGAAGGGTTCCCAAAAGGACTGTGCAGTTAATTTATTATATGGTTTACAGCACATTGCACTTTTGGTGTTGCTTGCACTTTTTATGTACAGTATTTGAATTGTATGTAAAGGTATATGAGAACTCAATAAGGGTGATTAGATATTTTAGGAGCTCTACACTAGCTATATATAACCATATGTCAATGTATCAAATTTAAAGTGTGACTAAATCCACAGCAGTAAAATATGTTTGTATATGCAGTAAAGCATGCTTTGTGTAAAAATGCAGTTTGATCCTGTCTTCTCTTATCCTCCCCTTCTACTGTATCCAATTCACGTGCTGATAGTACAGAGCTCCAGGAATCACTCTGCGCATGCTCAGTTTAGTGTGTATGACTAGAGAGGTTTTTTTTCATTGGGAGGGTGCATGTGATCAGCACAGGGCCAATCAGCACTGTACAGACAGGGGGTCAGGGGTTATGCAGCCTCATAGGACAGTCAGAGCAGAATGAAAACCACTCTTACAAGATTAACCAGTGCTCAGCTGGACACTGATAGCAGTCAAAGACCGCTATATACTGCTGATGAGAAAAGGTATTTAGTAGCTTATATTTACTGAAATAATTGGATTTCCATTTTCTGCTCACTGTGGGAGACCAGATAGAGTGAATGCAGGGTCCTGGGTTTAGTAACACTTTCTTCTATTAAAATGGAATGCTTTGAAATTGAACACAAGATATAAATCTGTAAATAAATCTAAACATTTTCATATAATTATTTGGTTTCTTTTCTCAGCAAACATCTGGAGTTCTATTCTTTTTTTTTTTCAAATGTCTTCCAGATACTTTCAGTGATGCACCCCTTTGGCTTAGTCTAAAGTTTGAGTCAGACAACTAGCCACAAGGCTGGTAAACTGTAAATGATTGTTGCACTAGATAAAACATGCGTATAAATGTCTCCCACACCTACAATTCCACATTTGTACTTTGTGTCCATCAGATAATTCTGGGTACTTGGCAGTAGAGGGCGCTATCTAGTATTAATTCAAACTCATAGAAGGGAACCTATATGGC
The DNA here is from genome assembly GCF_062004578.1 of Staurois parvus. Taxonomy (NCBI): domain Eukaryota; kingdom Metazoa; phylum Chordata; class Amphibia; order Anura; family Ranidae; genus Staurois; species Staurois parvus. Next base: position 4,256,544 of record NW_028318060.1, read on the forward strand.
AGGCATTTTCAACCACGGTGCCTTATGGGTTCTTCAGGGGTGCCTTGGCAAAATGCCTAAAAATTGCCCAACATGTGTCCGTAAACTAGTAAATGGATTAAGCCTACCTTTTTCTACACAAAGCCACAAGGCCACACCCCCAACATCTTTAGATTGGGTCAAGAGCTCTTCCCATGGGGCAGACACAAAGGAGTAGGATGAACGAGACAGAGAGGAAGCTCTAGGACATCACTCACCACAGTCTCAGAAAGGCTTAGCTGGGGGACTTCAAGCCGAGAGCCAGAATCAGCCTGTGCAGCGGAGAGGCCAGAAGCTTTCTGGATTAAAAAAATTACTTAAAGATAATGAGTGAGTACATACTTGCTATCACACTCAAAGCAACAGAGAGGACCATGTAGTGTAATACCGAAAGGGTACAGCTTTAATGCAAAGCAAGACAGCTAGGAGCATCCCCAACATCTCTACCTTGGGCCACGAGCAGCCAGGTGTTATGCAATACAGCCAGGTGCTGCATCTGCAACTTTATTATTTGGAACTTGTGTTCGTCATTTCATTTGCACCATCACTCCCACTAACATGCAGCTCAGTTTGGAGTCAGTTAATAGCAGCCAGAGACTTTAGCAGGTCCTCAACTGTTTCTTCAGCTCTAGGCCTTCCATGTACCCCCAATCCCCATACAAAATCATTTTTCAACATTAAACCCAAAAAACTTAAATCCCCTAGACTGTTTATTGAGCCATCAGAGAAAATGTGGAAAATCCCTGTTGCCTGGCCGTGGGTACTGTGTGGGGGAATAGGCCTGAATTCCAGCAGCTCCTATGGAGGTAACGCTACAGATACATCAGGTTCTTGCATAACAACATAATGTATACTGTATGTTTAAAATTATACTAAAAAGGTAATTTTTTTTTTATTAAAATAATAAACGTGTTGAACTCACCTGCTCAGAGTGGCCCTGAATCTCCTCTTCTGGGGACCCCCACTGGACATCTAGGCTCTTTTCTCTGCGCCCCCATAGCAACCTGCTGTGCTCCATTGACACACACAGCACGACTTGACCACGTCCCCACTTCCTCACTGCATTTGATTGACAACAGCAGGAGTCAATTGCTCTTGCTGTTGCCCTAGTCTTTGTGTAAAGAGAAAGAGGGGAGAAAGAAAAGATGCATCCATGCACAACACTGGATTGATTGAGGACTCATGTTTTGGCTATAGAACCACTTAAAAAATCAACCTGTTAAAAAAGATCACCATAGAATTTTTACCAATCTAGCAGTGGTAACCCCAATCTTCTCTCTCTCTTTTTTTTTTTGCAGAGTAACAGCAGCAAATGGATTGAATCACAGCGTGCAGTAGAAGCACAGTATTTGACACACCTGGAAGTGCCAGATATTTGTGTTTGTAGCTCTGCTAGAGAGAGATGATTGGAGTCATGACCCACCAGACAGGCCAGTATTACTAATTCTCTCTTCTTCTGCTTCATTTTGCCACTTAGTTGCTTCCACAGCCCCCAGCACTGGTGACCCCCCTCCCACTGCGCACACGCTCTGCCATGTATCTGGGATCCATCTGTGGGCCCGGGGAGCGCCATGGTGAGTGCTGGCGGGTGGAGGAGAGAGAGGAGAGAGGACAAATTGCCCACTCTACTCCGCTTCTTTCTGTGACTCGGAAGGCAACATGTGTCACCTGAGAGAGGAGAGCGGACAAATGCCCGATCTTCTCCCCTTCTTTCTGTGACCTGGAAGGCGACATGTGTGATGTCACTTCCGGGTCATTCCTGTCATATACTCAGTTGGCATAGCAATTATTGCAATGGGGCCTATATTGCAATACATCCAGTGGAAACCAGAGGAGACATGCAGAGTCTTTTAGACCCTATATGTTTCAATAAAGAGAACCTTTTCACCTAAAAATCATCACGTGTCCCGTGTGATGAAAAAAAAGTTGAGTAAAGTTTTTTATTGCAAAAAAATAGTTACATCCAAGCATATAACATCCCCCCAAAAACATTTTGAGGCCCCCCACCCCCTCACATACGCACAAAAACGCACACATCAGGGTGCCTATGCCTAAAAATGTAAATTGCGATACATATCGCCAGTCATGCTGGAGTGAGAGCAATAATTCTAGCACAAGAACTCTTCCATAATGATAAACTGATGAGCTATTCAAACTATTGAAGCTTCTATAAAAAATATAGAGTACAGAAGTTTGTTGACATTTCATAGCCGCAAACAAATTTAGCATGTTGGCCACCTATTTACTCAGCACAACCTCATCTTTTATATTTAACACAAAATGTGGGCAATTTATTGCATTTGTTTGCCCTAAAATTCACTTTATTGGTTTTGTTTACTGAAATTTTGCGTTTCCTAGTCCTTTGCGGTAATATTGTATGTCTGCTTTCAGAAAATATATAATGTTCTGGGGGTTTTAATCTTTTTGTAATCCTCAGGCCTAAAATGATTTTTTAAACATGTGTGCAAAAAAATCCAAAAGTGGCTCTGGCAGCAAATGGATTAAATGGCAGTCATTGATTTTGGCTCCTGAAGTAAAATAAACTAAAGTATGAGATCCTCAGGCGCACTACTGTCTGGAAATGTAAAATACTAGGTAACTGAGTATTAGTAGTAAACCATATGATGGGAAGTAGTTGATCTTACTATAGCTTTCAGTGGAAATTTTAGGAGGGTAATTGATAGGTTTGTTTTTACCGTTTTTCTCTGTTTGTTTCTGTCTCCTCCATTTACAGTTGTGTTCAAAATAATAGCAGTCAGGCATCACTAACCTGATCAATCACCGTTTATAGTAGAAATGATATTTCTATATGGCAAATAATTTACTAGCAGGTGTAGTAGAGTAATAGTAATAGAAATCCAACAGACCCAACAGTCATGACATGCATGCTGCTGATTCTGTGTAATTGAATCACTAATTGAAAGGGGCATGTTCAAAATAATAGCAGTGTGGAGTTCTATTAGTGAGGTCATTCATTCTTTGAAAAACAGGTGGCAATTATTGCCCTTATTTAAGGAAGGAAGGCAGCAAATATTGTACATGCTGGTTACAGTGCATTTCTCTCTGAAATTCTGAGGAAAATGGGTCGTTCCAGACATTGTTCAGAAGAACAGCGTACCTTGATTAAAAAGTTGATTGGAGAGGGGAAAACATATAAAGCAGTCCAGAAAATGATAGGCTGCTCAGCTAAAATGATCGCAAATGCTTTAAAATGGCAACCAAAACCTGAAAGACGTGGAAGAAAGCGAAAAACTACCATTCAAATGGATAGAAGAATAGCCAAAATGGCAAGGACTCAGCCAATGATCAGCTCCAGGAAGATCAAAGAAGGTCTAAAGTTACCTGTGAGTACTGTTACAATCAGAAGACACCTATGTGAAGCCAAGCTATCTGCAAGAAGTCCCCGCAGAGTCCCACTGTTGAAAAAAAGACATGTGCTGAAGAGGTTACAATTTGCCAAAGAGCACATTGACTGGCCTAAAGAGAAATGGCGCAACATTTTGTGGACTGATGAAAGTAAGATTGTTCTTTTTGGGTCTAGTGGCCGGAGACAGTTTGTCAGACGACCCCCAAACACTGAATTCAAGTCACAGTACACTGTGAAGCATGGTTGCGCAAGCATCACGATATGGGGATGTTTCTCATACTACAGTGTTGGGCCTACTTATTGCATACCAGGGATCATGGATCAGTTTGAATACATCAAAATACTTGAAGAGGTTGAAAGTAGGTAGGTGGTCTTTTTCCTGTTCCTTGGGGGCCCCCTCAAGATACCAACGGTCACACCTGGACACAGCTACGAGATCTCGGAAAGTGAATGCACTCAAATCACCTCAGTTGCGATTGCAAACACTTCAGTTTTATTGGCATAACATCAGGGTTATTATACTGTAGTCTTTAGGCAAACACACCCTCAGACCTTCCAATGAAATACATGTACATTGTTTTACCTTAACTCAACAATTATTTGTATGAGGTTTGCATTTTCACTCTTCTGCTTTATCTATCATACCATATCTGCTCTAAAGCCCAAACCATGGCTTTAATCTGACCCAACGCCCAGACCATGGCTGTAATCTGACCTAACACCCAAGTTGTGGTTAAAACTTTTCTGAAGTGAGAGTAAACCTTATCTGCTTTTTTGTAAGGTTTGCAAAAACACTCATTTCTACATGAAGCTGACATAGACAGTTTTGTTAGTGTGCACATATCTCATATATGTATGTTAAACTAGCATCTTGTATTAGTGTATACAAAATGGATTCAATTATATTCCATTTAATCCTTTCAGAGGTCATACTACCTTATGCTGAAGAGGAAATGCCCTTGAAATGGGTCTTCCAATAAGACAACGACCCCAAACACACCAGTAAACGTGCAACATCTTGGTTCCAGACCAACAAGATTGACGTTATGGAGTGGCCAGCCCAATCCCCGGATCTTAATGCAATAGAAAACTTGTGGGGTGACATCAAAAATGCAGTTTCTGAGGCAAAACCAAGAAATAGAGAAGAACTGTGGAATGTAGTCCAATCATCCTGGGCTGGAATACCTGTTCACAGGTGCTAGAAGTTGGTTGACTCCATGCAACACAGATGTACAGCAGTTCTCAGAAACAGTGTTTATACAACTAAATATTAATTAAGTGATTCAAAGGAAAGCAAAATCTTCAAACATTTTTCAGTTTATATAGTGAATGTTTGAGTTTGTAAAGAAGAATACAAACACTGCTATTTTTTTGAACAGTCTAATATTCTCTTTTCTTCCATTTTTTTAGAGGAACAACACAAATGTGATATATTTTTCTTCATTTTTTGATTTGGAATAGAATGTGTAGTGTTCCCAATGCATTTGTGTGTATGGAAATAAAAGATATTAGAAGGATTTTGAGCTTTATTCACTTTTTTCAACACACTGCTATTATTTTGAACACAACTGTACATTCAGTATATATTATAAATTAAGATGATTGATGGCAGTGGGTGAGATGTATTTCATAGCATGTTTTATCAAAGTTATAAAGTGCTTCTATGTGTTCGTGTATATGTTCTACAGTATATGTGCATATTTTATGTGTGGCATTGGAAGGGACAGTGACTTTATATCATTTTATGATTTTTATTGTAGAATGACACATACATCACTTGATCCTACTTGAACTTTACAGTAAGGCCTCGTGGACACTTTTGGGCATTTAATGTAAGTTGCAAGGGTATATCTATGCGCTGCAGCATACAGCCAGCAATAATAAATGGCTGTACATTAGCTGTACACAGGTCTTTGCTGTGCTTGTGTAAACCTGTGCATATTTGTAAATCTATAAATGCATAAAAGCTGCATTTAGGAAGTTATGTTTGTGTAGGAGTTCATGCACAGAATATACCTATGTACAACTAGCATACAGTCATTCATTACTATGGGTGGCTGTACGCTGTAGCTGTCTCTCCCGGATGCAGGAATACGCCCACAATTTATGTTGGATGCCCAAAAGCATTCATGTATATGAGACTCATTACACATCTGTTAAGCCATATTCATATTTTATGGGTTGTAATAGGTAACACTATTATAACAGTAATTTGTTTTATTTTTTTCTTTTCCCAGATGTTATCCTTGTTATTCCAGGCATGTATGGACACTGCACAGTAACATTTCCCTCGTTCTTTATGCTGGGTCTTAATCTCATTACAGTACAGTACCACTTCTCTTGTACACCAATTTGGAAATAATTCTAACTCTCTGCATTTATACTCCATGTACAAATTCTGTACATTACCCATTTTCCACTTCCTTAAGATGGTTACAATTCTCACTATCCCTAGCATGTGCTCTGTGGTGTGAACGCTAGCATATTGAAAGCAAAACTAAACCCTTCTATCCTTTAAAGTCAAGGAAGCTGCCATTTTAGCCTCTGTTTGATCTGCATTTGTCATGTTTGCTAAACATGTGATCAGTTATGACACTAGCCATTTGATGGTTTGACAGTTGGACTGATGAGCACCAGCAGCTGTGACAGTGATCATTTACGACATGCCTTGAATGTTTTGGGAAACAGTTACATTGATGGGTTTAGTTTCGCTTTAAGTTCTCATGCACACTTGACGTTTTTACAGCTGCTGTTTTTGGCTTTTGACGTTTTTTTCTACAGCTAGTAAACCCCCCAGCATGTTATCTTATGTGTCCATGCACACATAGACTGTATTCAACGTTTTTTGACTGGGACATTTTTTGGCTGGAGAAAAAACCCAGAACTAGTGGGTTTCTAGAGGGGTTTTTTTAGCTATAAAAACACTCTAATGCTGAAAAATGCTGAAAAATGTAGTAAAATGCTGCAAACCAGCGTTTTTGGACTTTTTTAGACCACCAAAAATGTTTTTTTAGTAAAAAAAATACTAAAAAATGTATCAAAACTCAGCTAAACGCTAATGCAAAACAAACATTAAAAAGAGATGAAAAACTCACATTTTCAACGTGACTTTACACAGCTAACTTTACCAGTGTTAACAAACCATCAAGTGTGCATGAGGGCTCACTGAGTTGTTTAGTTTGGTTTTTTTTTCAGCCAGATTCAATGCCAAAAATTCTGATGAACTGAGACGTTAGAAAAAAAGGGAAAAGAAGCATATGTTCTATTATTTTTTTACATGCCCCGCAAACCCTTCTAGCAACCAGAATAAGAGAGGCAACTTCATGAAATCTTTGCAGACAGAGAGACATCCTTTTTATAAAAGGAAATTCCTGCCAGTAGCCATGACTAGTAAATGTGGGATATATTTTCCTTGTTAAATATAGGATGCGGTTTCTTCTGTTATAAGGACATAAAATCACTAAATAATGACTGCTGTGACTCTGCAGGAAGTGAGATCAGTTTGATGATTCATGTGGCTAGCTTAGTTGTCAAAGCTTAGTGCTTCTTAGTGCTTTCCTTGTACTTCTGCCAGTCAAGGCATGCAGCTGGTCTATAGTGTCATATGAACACTGGTGAGCAAAACAATCTATTCACTTCACATCCTATTTTGGATAAAGTATGTTAAATCAGTGGTTCTTTGTAGCTCCGTTAAAGTATCTGTGCTAACAAAAGCTTAGAAATTAAAAAAAAAGAAATATGAATAAGCAGTTATGTAATTTATGAATAAGCAGTTTGTAATGTTCATGGATTTTAAAGTAGCCTAAAGGCTATTTGTAACATTATGAAAAGGAAGGAATTTAAAAATTATGCTCTGTGTATTAGTCATGGCAGCCTTTAGAGATCAGGGAAGGATATCCGGTAGCTTTTGCCAATGGTCATGAAAAAAAATATTTTTTTTTTTGTAAAGGTCCTTTACCTATCCCTACCAGTATTATTCATCAAATAAAAGATCTCTGCTCAATTTTATTTAACCGTATTAAAACCCCAATTTGAGATCAACGTTTTTCTTTTTGGCTTAAGGAAGGTTTTACATTTAAATATTGAGCTGCAGCTGCCAGCCAAACATTTGGCTCACAGTTGTGGTAGAGTCCCATTAACTTCAATAGGCAAGTTTGGCAGGCAGTGCCACCTGTATAAAAAAGAGGCCCAAGGGACATAAGACATAAAATGTATTGCTAACTGTTTCTTAGGTTAGAGAGATTAAGTAAACAGTTTTTCATATACAGAAATACATATTTATAATAAATTGGTAAAGCTGTTGGTGCATGTCCTAGACATGAAAGTTAATGGCCACCAGATCTGGGAGCTCCAGACCTTGCTCAGACCAGCAATTCCTGTCATAACAATGATCCACCCTCCTTCCGAATCAACTCCTTGTACCCCTAGCGTGACATCATCAAGGGGAAAAATAGCACCAAAGAACCTGGGAGGCTTATGGATATTTTTCCTAATCCAGACAGAGAAGAAATCCAAAATCGCATCGTAGTTGAGCCAGAGCACCCCGTCTTCAGATGCACAGTCCCATGTAGGAACAGAACTCATGACTGCTACAGCTGAAGCACAGGTTGATCCAATGTCTCCTGTGAAGGACTTGGCAAAGCCCCTGTGACTTTGCCATTGCAATCCCCTTACAACAAAGAACCAAAGAACTTGTAAGTAGAAATAAACCATCACACTGTCCACATGCACACAGAAGACTGCTCAATCCGTTCACTTACTAGCAGACCTCCCTTCTTCAGATACACTAGCTTCAGTCCATGCAGTTAAACAAAATGCTCCTATCATTTCACAAAGAGATTCAAAATGATTTAAACAAAACTCAGGGGGATACCTGAATCAGTCACCACAGCTGAACTAACCTGTTATTTCCAGCAACTATTAAACTCTTGTCTAACATGATATTCTCCACAAGATCTGATCACTGACAGGGCACACAGGCTCACCAATTGACAGCATCTGTACCTAGAGATCTGCTTGCCAGGGTACACTTTTTTGTTATGAAACAGAGTCTTGTGTTTGTATCTGGGAAAGCAGATACCAACCAGAGCCGTATGTTCAGATCTCACTGTCTACTGATATTTCTGTACATTTCTGGTCAAAAGAGGAGAGAATTTAAGTGTTTCACTGATGTATTGTGCACAAATCTGAATCCAACTATTTCATATGAAAACAAAATGGTGTTCATATAGACACCAAATGATGGCATCATATCCTCAACTCCCCTCCAGAAAAATGTTTTGCCTTCTTCTTAACAAATGAATGGTTTGAGGACACACATACCAGAGAGAGCAATAAATGTACTTTCCACAATGCACCACTAACGGGCCCATTTATGTTATGGGTCATATACCTCTCAGCCCATGTTTATCCCCTGAAGGATGAGTATACCATGCACACCCATATGGGTTTTTCTGTTTTAGGTTTATTTCTTATTGTTTTCTATCTTATTTGGATGCGTATTTTATTTGTCAATATGTATGGTCTCACCTGAGTGAAGCACAATTACTGTTGTATATCATGTTACTACTTTATATTGTATTCTGCCATATGATATTTTGCTCTATGCGGAGCATCTATTGCCACTTTTTACCATGATTAAGATCACCTCACTAAATACAAAAGGGCTCAATAACCTCTATAAATGGTCTTCATTATGGAAAGGCTAATAACTGACGTACTCTGTATACTAGAGACTCACTTATTCAAGTGCTGACAAGTAAGAACCATAGCTTAATGCACTATTATTTTGCTAGTTCTGAGAAAGAGAAAAGGAGTTGTGATCACAATTAAAAAGACAATAGTCTTCCAGCTACAAAAATCGATCTCAGACCCTAACAGGAAGTATATCATTCTAACTACTTCAGCAACAAATTAGTAATCATAGTAGTCTACTCTCCAAATATTATAAGTAGAATATATAGGCCAGAGGAGAAGTATGATATACAATCAATATATCCTAAAGCCTATATCATCGCGCATAATGAGTATAGTAATCACAATAGTTGATTCGATTAGAGCTGCTATTATACAGCAATAGAAATAGTAAATACAGTCAGGTCCATAAATATTGGGACATCAACACAATTCTAACATTTTTGGCTCTATACACCACCACAATGGATTTGAAATGAAACAAACAAGATGGGCTTTAACTGCAGACTGTCAGCTTTAATTTGAGGGTATCTACATCCAAATCAGGTGAACGATGTAGGAATTACAACAGTTTGCATATGTGCCCCCCACTTGTTAAGGGACCAAAAGTAATGGGACAATTGGCTTCTCAGCTGTTCCATGGCCAGGTGTGTTATTCCCTCACTATCCCAATTACAATGAGCAGATAAAAGGTCCAGAGTTCATTTCAAGTGTGCTATTTGCATTTGTAATCTGTTGCTGTCAACTCTCAACATGAGATCCAAAGAGCTGTCACTATTGGTGAAGCAAGCCATCATTGGGCTGAAAAAACAAAACAAACCCATCAGAGAGATAGCAAAAACATTAGGCGTGGCCAAAACAACTGTTTGGAACATTCTTAAAAAGAAGGAACGCACCGGTGATCTCAGCAACACCAAAAGACCCGGAGGACCACGGAAAACAACTGTGGTGGATGACCAAAGAATTCTTTCCCTGGTGAAGAAAACACCCTTCACAACAGTTGGCCAGATCAAGAACACTCTCCAGGAGGTAGGTGTATGTGTGTCAAAGTCAACAATCAAGAGAAGACTTCACCAGAGTGAATACAGAGGGTTCACCACAAGATGGAAACCATTGGTAAACCTCAAAAACAGGAAGGCCAGATTAGAGTTTGCCAAACGACATGTAAAAAAGCCTTCACAGTTCTGGAACAACATCCTATGGACAGATGAGACCAAGATCAACTTGTACCAGAGTGATGGGAAGAGAAGAGTATGGAGAAGGAAAGGAACTGCTCATGATCCTAAGCATACCACCTCATCAGTGAAGCATGGTGGTGGTAGTGTCATGGCGTGGGCATGTATGGCTGCCAATGGAACTGGTTCTCTTGTATTTATTGATGATGTGACTGCTGACAAAAGCAGCAGGGTGAATTCTGAAGTGTTTCGGGCAATATTATCTGCTCATATTCAGCCAAATGCTTCACAACTCATTGGACACCGCTTCACAGTGCAGATGGACAATGACCCAAAGCAGACTGCAAAAGCAACCAAAGAGTTTTTTAAGGGAAAGAAGTGGAATGTTATGCAATGGCCAAGTCAATCACCTGACCTGAATCCGATTGAGCATGCATTTCACTTGCTGAAGACAAAACTGAAGGGAAAATGCCCCAAGAACAAGCAGGAACTGAAGACAGTTGCAGTAGAGGCCTGGCAGAGCATCACCAGGGATGAAACCCAGCGTCTGGTGATGTCTATGCGTTCCACACTTCAGGCTGTAATTGACTGCAAAGGATTTGCAACCAAGTATTAAAAAGTGAAAGTTTGATTTATGATTATTATTCTGTTCCATTACTTTTGATCCCTTAACAAGTGGAAGGCACATATGCAAACTGTTGTAATTCCTACATCGCTCACCTGATTTGGATGTAAATACCGTCAAATTAAAGCTGACAGTCTGCAGTTAAAGCACATCTTGTTCATTTCATTTCAAATCCATTGTGGTGGTGTATAGAGCCAAAAATGTTAGAATTGTGTCAATGTCCCAATATTTATGGACCTGACTGTATATATGTGAAAATACCACAAAACCAGAACTCTCAAATATCAACTATAAAATAAAAAAATAATAAAAAATAAATTATTACAATTATGAAAAAAATGAAAAAACAACCACCAAATAAAGTGAAATTGTGTGAAAAAATGAATATCAAATTAATGAATTAATATCAGATCCTACATAAAGTCCATCAAATAAAGTCCATATACATATTATATGATCTTTCTTCAATGAAGATATGGAATCTTTCTCAAAAATAACATCAACAACGCGAATGCTTTAGTGCTCAACACCCCATCAAAGTGCAAACTCACCAGATACTGGTGAAAAACCAGCATACTGTATCTTTGTATATTAATGGATGTGAGGTAAATCAGCAGCATATCGTTAATACTCATTCATCAGATGATCTCAATAATCTCCATCATGGTAACCATAAGCCACATGTGAATAGATAGAAAACACTCTCCATAGCGTAATACCATTTCAGAAAATTTATTCAAACAAATTCCCCCTTAAAAGTGCACTTATATTATGTAAGCAAATATAAAGCCTTTAGTAATTAAAATCGTTTCCAGCCTGCAGCACTTATACACTGCTTCCAACACACACAGTGGTGTCTCACCAGCCTGCAACAGATAACGTGGTTGCGGTTGCGTGGTCCGGACATGTGATGGCGGCGTATGTGATGACGTCACTGCTGGATCAGAATAAGGGAATTATCTAACTGTGAAATCAGATGGATATATTTAACTGAAGCTTTGACCCCTAATGGTCTTAATATCGAATTGGATTTGAATTGCTTTATTAGTGATTATTAATTCATTTATTTAATTATTTTATTTATTTTAGTTTATTAATATTGTCATTATTAATTTTATTACTTATTATATTAATATTATTGTCTGATATTTGTATTGATATATATAGATGGATGATGGATATAGGTCATTATTATTTGTATGTTCAAAGTATGGTATGAACAATTTGTTGATCGAACACAAGATGGCACTAAGGAGTAGTTTAATACTCCCCTCTGATAAGGTGTCTAATATAGGCAATCAGTGTAGTTTGGGTCATCCTGTGTTCCATCATTAGATGGCGTTGTTATGTTAATCTATGCCAACCTATTGGAGCTAGCTTAATCCACTGCTGATCACACTCTTGGACGAAGTCGTGTGACAAAACGCATTAGGGCGTGATCCAGCAGTGACGTCATCACGTACGCCGCAATCACGTGTCCGGACCACGTGACTGCAACCAAGTTATCTGTAGCAGGCTGGTAAGACGCCACTGTGTGTATTGGAAGCAGTGTATAAGTGCTGCAGGCTGGAAATTATTTTAATTACTAAAGGCTTTATATTTGCTTACATAATGTGAGTGCGGTTTTAAGAGGGAATTTGTTTGAATAAAATTTCTGAAACATTATTACACTATGGAGAGTGTTTTCTATCTATTCACATGTGGACATGTGGCTTATGGTTACCATGATGGAGATTATTGAGATCATCTGATGAATGAGTATTAACGATATGCTGCTGATTTACCTCACATCCATTGATATACAAAGATAGGCTGGTTTTTCACGAGTATCTGGTGAGTTTGCACTTTGATGGGGTGTTGATCACTGGATCATTCATGTTGGTGGAGGATTGTTATTTTTGAGAAAGATTCCATATCTTCATTGAAGAAAGATCATATAATATGTATATGAACTTTATTTGATGGACTTTATGTAGGATCTGATACTAATTCATTAATTTGATATTCATTTTTTCACACAATTTCACTTTATTTGATGGTTGTTTTTTCTTTTTGTTTCATAATTTTATTAATTTTATTTTTTATTTATTTATTTTATAGTTGATATTTGAGAGTGCTGTTTTTGTGGTCTTTTCACATATATATTTACTCTCCAAATATACATCAGAAAACCTTTTTCAAATACCTATTTGGTAAAATCAACCAATATCACCAAGGTCACTTCATCATATGAAGTGACCTAAAGTTGCATTTTTTTTAGCGATTCTAAAGGTAATTTTTTTTTTAAAATAACAAACATGTCTATACTTACCTATTGTGTACGGTAGTTTTGCACAGAGCAGCCTGGATCCTCCTCTTCTTGGGTCCCTGCAGGCTCTCCTGGCTCTTCTTGTCTGTCGGGTGCCTCCACAGCAAGCAGCTTGCTATGGGGGCACCCGCTGCTCCGTGTGTCCATTCACACACAAAGCCATGGTTTGACCCCACCCCCTCTCTCTCCTCATTTGCTGAGTGGCTGTGATTGACAGCAGCAGGAACCAATGGCTTCCGCTTGCTCTTTCAGCCAATGAGGAGGCAAAGACCCAGGGCAGAAGAGGCTGTCATTCACATCACTGGATCTCGATGATGCACAGGTAAGTATTGAGGGGGCTGGGGGCACTGCTGCACACAGAAGGTTTTTTACCTTCATGCATAGAACGCATGAAGGTAAAAAACCTTGAGCCTTTACAACCACTTTAATGAAGTGGATGATTATGTTCTAGATACCTCTAGTATTTCTAGGAAAGTCTTTTCCAGCTAGGGTGCCTTCAGGTTTCTTAAGAGGTGCTTTGCCAAAATGGCTAAAAATTGCCCAAAAAACTGTATACAAGCCAGTGGGTGGATCGAGCTGCCCTTTTAGTTATACAAATCCATGAGTTTTCATTGTGCACCAATACAAACTTCCAGCCACTGGCATCCCAACAATGATGTCATTGGTTTATGAGGAGGACGTCAGGTGCCTGCACAGCTTCTTTGTTTGCCCCTCCCCTGCCCATCACTGTCAGCACTGGGGTCACATTAGCAGAATCAGGGAAAGAAACTGAGAGAGAAGAGAACCACTGGAATATTAGTCATTACCAGTATGCAAAGTTCTGTTTGCTTTGGAAGAATACGTCACATCTAACGTTGGGTGCCCTATGTGTGTGGATGATGCTGTGTTATTTAAAACTATTAGATTCATTTTTTACATTTTAGAATGGGCTGCCTTAAGATTGAGCAGAATTTTAAAGGGTGCCTTGACTGAAAAAAGGTTGAAAACAGTGGATCTAGGAAATAGTCCTCGACCTTACTCTCGTTACTTTACTCTGAAAATCTGCATTACATTTGGAAGTGTCTACATGGCAACGAGAAGTTCTAATAAACCTGGATCTCTCTGATCTGATTATGGGTGGCATAGAGCATAAATTAGAACTTTATGCACATGACAAAAAAAAAGGAGAAGTACAGCCAAACCTCTTTTGGCTGTACTTCTCCTGTGGATCACAGGAGTTCAATTCATTCTGCACTTCTGTTACCCGTTTTTAGCTCACAATGGTCTAAAGCCCGCTGTTGACTGATGTCGCAGAGTCAGTCCATGCTGGGGACAGATCACGACCATATGGTTGGGATCCAGCCCGGAGTGGCTCTCTGCTCAGGTTCTCTTTTGGTCAAATGTTTTTTTACCTCTTCTGGCTGAATGTACTTAAAGTTATTTTTTCTTGGGAATGAAAGTTACCGAATGTTGCATTCACATGTCACATGACAATGAATAGAAACTGACATATTAAATATATTTCAGACATTACAGGCATTGTTTGAATATTTTTTGAATAGATACCTATAGTGTCAGGCACTGGAGCACTGTAAAAAATAAATATGGGGATAAGTTGCAGATAAAAAGATGCAAGATGAATTTAAAGGTTAGTGTAATGCATTCTCCATCACCCCTGTGTTTGAAGGGACAGCGCAACAATCAGTTCAGGACTGCAGCCTGAATTATATTACCGCACATAGTAAAATATGTTTTCCTCTTTACTGAGGCTGGGCCTCCATATTAGAACTACAATACAATACAATACAACACAATGATATGTGTGGGTACAGCAACATCTCAAAGACACGTAGACACAATCCCAATAGACTAAAAAAGAACATTAATCTATTGTTACCTTTTAGGTACTTTGGTTGAATCACAATAAACTGTTAAATTTATTTTAATCTATTTATATTAAATCCTCAATAAAAAACATAAATTGTAAATTATACATTGTACATTAATATTCAGTTAATTGGTTATTATTTTTGAGAATTTCATTAGAAATCATTAACATAATTTTACCAGGTTATTGTTTTAGTGGTCTAGCATGTACTGCTATACTTTTTTCATGTATGAACTGTGAAGGAGTGATTGGTGGGTGTTACACATGTGCAGTGAGCACTAACTGATGGCATATACTGTATATGTGTGCGATAGCTTTGATCTGAAACTCCTCAGCACACTTTAGTCTTCTATTACCATGTAAAGTCTTTGGGAATTATTTTGTTCCTAAATGTTGCAAGCAATCCATCTCTGTCTAACAAAGCAGCACATTATTATACTCCCTTCACCATGCTTCACACCAGGGATGTGGATTTGATGTTGGCAACTGCTGTTTTGTTTTCTACATTGTATTTCCCAATTAGTGTAACTTTTGTCTCAGCTGTCTGTAGAACATTGTTCCAGAAGTTATATGGATTAATTATGTGGACTTAAGTGAACTTAAGACGAGCATCAATGTTTTTTGGAGAGCAGTGGATTTTTCTATGGTAGTAACATGAAAATCTCTCTTGCTTACTATTTGTCGTATGGTAGACTCTCATTGCAAAACTAGTTGAGCAAATTATTAACAAAGTAGAGTTTTAAACATTTTCTTCCTACTAGTGGTGATTGTAAAATTCTGGTCCTTGAGTAAATGCAGTCTAACTAACTAAATGTGAGCTGATGGCTAAACACATGTTTTAACCATTTGAGGTGCAGCATTGAGACAATAGCTATTTGGCTCACCAGTATTTTAATGACACAAGGACACAAGCTGCTAACGATGTTGCTCCTACAGATGTAATCAATACCCAACTAAGGCAGGTCATACATGATTAATTTTCTTTTGTTCAACCAGTGGGTTAAACAAAAAGAAAATTATTGATTCCCCCGTCCACACATTAAAAGTGTAGAATCTCTTCTGCTATATTTGACAGTGGGAAGGCTTCCCCACCACCAGAAAACACTCATCAGCTCTGCCAACTATAGTCAGCTGATTGAGCAAAAATTTTCCAACAGGCTTGTTGTACAGAAGGTCGAGAGATCAACTTCTGTACAATCAACCTGCCCACTGACTGATCGAAATTCGGCTGGCCCATGCTACAATGGCTGAATTTCAATCCATCTATGGCCAACTTAAGTTTTCAGTGTTTTTTTTTCTGTTATACAAACCAATCCTTTGGGGCTTTTTTTATGCTTTCACCCAAGATTCACACAACTTCTACCCATGAATCACTTATTTTCCAGTTGAAACTTATGTGAAAACTCTGTAAATCTTTGGTGAAAGAACTGTAAATCATGGGTGAAAACAATGATAAACATACACCTTTATGTGGGATTTGAAATGTTAAGAGGGAAAATAAAATTTGCTTACAGTGGTTCCAGAGGGATCAAAGGTGCTGCTGTTTGCCGGATTTACTATTAAACACATTGTAACAATATTATTGCAGCAATATATTTTTTCATTTAATGCTTTTACTATAGTTTTCCTTGAACTGGACATAATGTCAGTTAAAGCAATTAACTGATTGCTAGAGAATACTGCTAAAAGAAAGTTGTTTTTTTACTGGGGGAAAAAGGTCACTAAAAATTACAGTTATTGCTGTATCAGTGGGGCCAAAGCTAAAATATAAAAATGCTTCAAATCCATAAGGAATATGTTATGCAGAATTGAGCAGATTCAGCATGCATGGGCTAACCTGATAATAACTGTGGATAGTTTGCACATCTAATTTTGCTTAAGACATATAAAACTTTCATGTAGCACACTGATTTAATAAACACCTTACTCCACTTTTTTTTATTAAGGCTTACAAATATGAAACAAAATTGTTTTACTTTTTACATTTATTTTTTTCAATATATTTCCAATGTTGTAATGATATTGACAACTACATCTTTTTGAAATTGGCAGGGCAGATGCCACTGCAGTCTGATGATGGTATTGTTATTCTTGTTCATTAAAGCATCTATAGTTGACATAGTGATCACATGACCTGGAACCATACTGAATGATTTCTGATTATCAGTGGGCATACAAGCTGTCGTAACAGTTGGGAATGAGTGGCACCAGTCACACATGTCAGCACAGCTGGGTAAGGGACCCCCCCCATGCTTCCTAACTCATAGATTTGAGCACACCTGCAGGATCAGTGTTCTAGAACTAGTCCTACCAAGCTGGGTGGGAATTGTGCTGACATGGTCAGGAAAGGAAAATTACGGTAAGTATCTGTCATTCAATTTTCCTCACAGCTTTATGTCAGCACAGATGGGAACTAACTAGCCACACAGGGGAGGGATAATGCTACACACTCAATTCTGGCTAAAAAGCAGAAGCCAGGATGCCTCTGCCAAATTCAACTGTCATTAACCACTTGCCGACCGCGCATAGCCGAATGACGGCTTCACCGCGGCCGGCCAGTTCTGAGTGGACGTCATATGACGTCCTCCCAGAACGCGCTCTCCTGCGCGCCCCAGGGGGCGCGCACCCGGCGATCTCCGTGATCGCTGTGTCCTACGGACACAGCTGATCACGAGATGTGGTGAAAGGCCGATCCCACCGGCCTTTTACCACGTGATCAGCGGTGTCCAATGACACGCTGATCACAGGAAAATGCAAGTGCCGGTTCTCGGCTGCACTTTCCTCACGCTGTCAGATCGTGAGGAAAGTACTGCCGAGAACCGGCAGTTGTCAGAGCGGGGATCGGCACCGATCATCAGGGCACTGATGATCAGTGCCCTGATGATCGGTGCCCAGCAGTGACCCCCGCAAGTTCCGATCAGCTGTGCGCCCACTAGCCCCGCCCACCCATTCCCAGCAGTGCCCCCACCTGTGCCCAGCAGTGCCCCCACCTGTGCCACTCTGCAGTGCCACCTACCTGTGCCCAGCAGTGCCACCTACATGTGCCCAGCAGTGCCACCCACCTGTGCCCACCCACCTGTGCCCACCAGCGCCACCCACCTGTGCCCACCAGTGCCACCCACCTGTGCCCACCCACCAGTGCTGTCCACCAGTGCCACCCACCAGTGCCACCCACCAGTGCTGCCAGTCAGTGCCACCAGTCAGTGCCCAGGGGTTGTGCCAGTCAGTGCCCAGAAGTGATGCCAGTCAGTGCCGTCTATCAGTACCCATCATCAGTGTCACCTATCAGTGCCGCCTATCAGTGCTGCATATCAGTGCCGCCTATCCGTGACCCCTAATTAGTGCTGTCTATCAGTGCCGCCTATCCGTGCCACCTCATTAGTACTGCCTATCAGTGCCCTTTAGTGCTGCCTATCAGTGCCCATCAGTGCCGCCTATCAGTGCCCATCAGTGCCGCCTCATCAACGCAAATCAGTGAAGGAGAAAAAATACCTGTTTGAAAAATTTTATAAAAGAAACAAATAAACTTTTTTTTTTTTTCAAATTTTTTGCACTTTTTTAATTTATAGCGCAAAAAGTAAAGCGCCCAGTGGCGATTAAATACCACCAAAAGAAAGCTCTATTTGTGAGAAAAAAATGATCAAAATTTCATATGGGTACAATGTTGCATGACCGCGCAATTGTCAATCAAAGTGCGGCAGCGCTGAAAGCTGAAAATTGGCCTGGTAAGGAAGGGGGTATAAGTGCCTGGTAGGCAAGTGGTTAAGACTGCTTCTATACAGTAATGAGTCATGAACTTATATATTGACCCCCATGTAGTTGCAGATAGTGTCCCGGGACACTCAGCCTGCTGCTGCTTACAAATTCAAGACCCTTTGGGTGGACAGAAGTGATCCCCCCTGGCACAGCCAAACCTTTCAACTTGCAGGGGAAGGAGACGAGCTTCACCAACCAGGAGGCAATAATCTTGTTGGAAGCCATAAAATCATTACACGCTCCACCTGGAATGATAAACAAGTGCTCCAACTTCCTGATGCCAGATGTCGCCTTGATGTTAAATTTTAAAGCTTGACCCACATCTGATGGGCTAACTTCTTGGGTACTCCCCAAGAGGGATGTAGGAAGGACAACTTTTCATGTGATATGGACTATGAAGGCCACTTAGGCAAGATCTTGAGCATCAGCATGAGTACCACCCTATCTGGGATGAACGTAGACAGGGTTCTTTAAACCTCAGGGCCACTAATATGGATACTCTTCTGGTTGATATAATTGCCACCAGGAAAGCAGTTTTCAGTGAGAGGTACCACAAGGGGCCACTTTGATTGAAGACAAGCAAGTCCAACACCAGTGGGAGATCCCACTTCACAAACAATCTCTTAGGTAGGTTTCAACCAAGTTGCAGCTTGAAGGACAGTATAATTGAGTGTTGGATGCCCACTGTAAGCCCATGAAGGCAGAGATAGCTGAAATGTGGTCCTATAGCGTACTTACTCATGAAACTAAATCAAGGCCCGTCTATAGAAACTTAAGAATGTGACAGATTTGGAGAGCCCAGTGTAAACCTTGATCAGCAGCAACCCTGTGATTTTATGTCATATTCTACTATAGGCACTGTTAGTGCTGTTCTCCTTTGCTTTCATAAGAGTATTTACAACCTTTACAGAGCCCCTGAGATATATTAGCCTCTGCCTCTCAAGACCCAAGCCTGAGCCTGTCAGGTGTTGGGTGAATGTGACTTTGGAGAATCCGATCTTACTGGCAGAGGGAGTGGATCCTTGGCACTCATTAGGAGGGGCATAGGGTACCAAGGCCCCTTCATCCAATCTGGGATCACCACCAGAGTGGATCCTTGGCACTCATTAGGAGGGGCAGAGGGTACCAAGGCCCCTTCAACCAATCTGGGATCACCACCAGAACTATCATCTTCCCCTGCCACAGCCTCAGCAGGAAGCTGAGAATCAAAGGGAGAGGCAGAAAGGCATAAGCTTTCCTGAGATCCACTATGTGATCAGCACCTCCACCCCCATTGCTTGTGGATGCTGGACCCTGGAATAGAAAGCAACTTTCTGTTGATTGAGGATGTGAACAGGTCTACCTCTGGAAGTGATTACCAAGCTCATTCGTTCTCAAAAGACTTGCGGCAGTCTGGGCTATATATTGTCATCCAGGATTGTCCTGGACAAATTATTTGCCTAAAGATTCCCCCAACCGGGCATATAGGCAGCAGATAGCTGCAGGATATTGACTTAGACCAACTCTAGAATCAGGGAAACTTCCTTCAGGAGGGAGACACTATGTGCCCCCTTGTTTCAAGGTGTAGGCCACAGCCGTTGTGCTGTCTAACTTCACCAGAGCAGGTCCACTTTGGATGAGGTCACTGAAGGCTAGGAGAGACTGAAATTCAGTTCTTAACTCCTGCTTTGCTGGTGTCTTACTGCACCACCAGCCACTAGGTTGCCAGATGGGAATGACATCACAGAAGATTCTGCTTTTCCAACTACAAGTTTTGGCTCGCTTCCACACAGGGTGTAATTCATATCTTCTGACGTCAGCCCTCTGACTGCTACCAGTCCAGAAACTCAACTTGATAGGGGGTGAGAGTTCAACTGAGTCTACCTGACCTGCTGGATCTGAGATGTGAAGGATGAAAGATCTTCCAAATATGACCTGAAATGCCTGCCTTGAGTGGCTATGTCTCCATCACTAAAGCTGCACCTATGTCCAAGGAGGGACCACCAAGTGCCCATAAGACATGTATAGTTGGCACAATTCCCAAAATACCAGAAAGCATTCTGACATAAAGCTCTTTGATGAATTCTTGGATTACGTACTAGCTTTTTCTTTGACCCTCTCTGGAGTAAGCATGGAAACGGACTCTTGAACTCCAGTCTCCTTTAACTCAACAGATGTTTATCTTGACGCAGGAAGTCAAACTGACCACTATTAATTAAGCCTACACTTTCCAAGATCAAGAAAAATGCACTTATTGAGTACATCCTTGAAGGCCACAGCATCTTCTAATGGTAAAGTCATGTATCTGGCCAATCCCATAAGGGACACACCAACCAAAGTGGTGATTCAAAACCCTTGACATCCTGCTGTGACAACATGCTCCAAGCTTGTAGAACAGGCACTTGATTCAGTCACCATAAGAGAAGTGTCAAGCCATCCTCGGGAGGCACTTGAAATACCTCCACAGCTTTGCTTCTATTTAAAGGAATTTCATCAACCTTACAAAAGGAGGAATCAACAACCTGGACAAAGGTCGTCCTTATCTTCTTGTTCAGAAGGGACTGATGAGGATTGATTGGCTTGTGAAGGCTCTGAGACCAGTTATAATTGTCCTAAAAGGAAAACTGGACATTGCCAGAAAAGATGGCCTTTGCAGAAGGTGAATTCAGCAATTCTTTTAAAGTGGCTTGACCACATGTTTAATTGTGACAACTTGGTCACCATCATCTCAATTACTGTCTACAAAGCAGGAATCATACAGTCATGTTTGGCCACATGTTCTTTGGATGAATCTGGTAAGGGCTGATTTGACTGAGAAGGTTCTGAGACTGCTGACTGGCAGAATATATGACCCCTTCACAAGGTGAGTGGAAGCAACTGCTTTAGAATGTATTGACCACATGGCCAATGAATGTGATAAATTGTTAGGTGTCAACTTCTTTATCCCTGGTTGCTTGAACCAGCAGGGCTCACACAGTCATGCTCACCTGAATCTTAGTTTGGAAGATTTTGAGGAGGATTGTTTACCTGGAAGGCTAGGAGACTGCTCATTCATAGAACAGATAACCCTTTCACAGTGTGAATGAAAACATTCCTTTAGAGTGTATTGGCCTCACGTGACAACCTGTTAGATGTCATATTTGTCTTTTTAGTTGCTCGAACAAAGCAGTATTCATGCAGTCATGTCCATCCTCATCACCCCCTTTGTAAACTCTGAAGAAGGATGCTTTGCCTGGGAAGACTAGGCAGCTTCTCATTGCCAAAGCAGATAACCCTACAATGGGTAAGTGGAAACCATTCCTTTAGTGTATTGACAATGTGTTTATTGAATGGGACATCTTGTTAGGTGTCATCATCTCTATCCCTGTCTGCCTAAACCAGCAGGATACATAGTCATGCTCGTTTGCCTCTTCCTTTTCATAGAGTTTGAAGAGGCTGTCTTGCCTGGCATGGCTATGAGACTTCTAATCGCCAGAACATATAACCCTTTTACAGGGTGAGTGGAAACAACTCCTTTTGAGTGCACTGGCCACTTAATGAATGTGACAACGTGTTGGGTGTCATCATCCTCATTTGTGGTTGCTTGAACAAAGCATGATTTATATTGTCATGTCCATTTGTCTTTTCCCCTTTAGAGAGTCTGAAGAGACTGTTCTACCTGGGAAGGTTATGAGACTGCTCCTTGTTAGAACACATAGCCCCTTCACAGAGTGAGTGAAACACTTACATTCATGTTTATCTGTGTATTCTTCTTTGAAAAGTCTGAAGAGGGTTGTCTTGCTTGGCAAAGCTCTGAAGCTGTTCATTGCTAGACTAGATAATCCTTTTACAGGGATTTGCCCGCTGCTTACAGCAGCTAAAAAAAACTACAATAATTTAATGAAGTAGAAAATACCTTGCTTAGTAACAAACCCTAAAGGGTTAACCACTGCTAGAGGGATGCTGATACTCAAGCTTCCAACCATAGCCCTGAAGTCACCAGGTGGGTAATGAACCAAACCTTGCCCTGCCAGTGAACAGGACA
Organism: Staurois parvus; assembly: GCF_062004578.1. Taxonomy (NCBI): domain Eukaryota; kingdom Metazoa; phylum Chordata; class Amphibia; order Anura; family Ranidae; genus Staurois; species Staurois parvus. The sequence continues at coordinate 4,279,357 of NW_028318060.1, forward strand.
TGATGAAAATGTTTTGTTAAGAAAAGCAATAAAAAGGTAGGAATCTGCATCAGAATTACAATAATATTCTACGATGTACACAAGTCATACAAGGAAATTGTTGACAACATAAAGACCTCTTTTTTTTTTTTTTTTGAGAAATTGGAGACCACAAACAAATACTAAAGGGATTTCCTATACTCCAACAGAAAATGCTGGCTATGGTAGTCATCCACAGGTGACTCCTTTACCTTCTCTGGGAATGCTGGTCTTTTGAGGGGGTTGGCATAATGGCAAAATAAAAAGCAAATTTGAGAAGCCACCAACAGGTAATGCCATGTGTGAACAGACAAAGTATTACTTTGTACACCTGTTATGCAGAGTACTATCTATGGAGGAGCTCAGGGTATACACAGCGGCTGCAGGGAACAAGGCACAACAATACCCAGCAATGCAGCATTCATTTGGATACAAAGCATTTTTACATTTAGCTCATCCAACCTCCGCCATCCTACTGTAAACACTGGCACTGCACAGGTGTGCATGCCTAGAGACTCTGCTTACACCGCTGCCCACTTCACATGGAGCCAGCGGATCCCAGACAAGGCTGTTAGCCGTGATGAAATATTTTATAAAAGTTGGTGTAGCGCTGTATGTGCTAGAATTAAATTAAATATTGTCAAATCATATTATTGTGAATAAATGATATAACCCTGTGTATCCTCATTACCTTAATTATAAAGTGCAGTATAATCCAAAAATTAGATAATAATCAAAGTGACCAAGTGTTACACAGTGACATATATGGAGTTTTGGAATTTGGAATAAAGCGTGGTGACGTCATTACGTTTGGACAGCAATTGCCATCTTGGGATTTCTTGTATGTACACCTGACTATGGGTTACACAGTACATGCTTGATGTGTCTGTGACCCTTGATTTTAATATAAGTAGCCCTTTGGCATTGAATCTTTTTTACCAATAAATATCTAAATACTACACTATGGAAGTTCTATCTTTGACTTCTTTTTGAGCCAGTTGAAGACCCCTTAAAGATGTGTTTGATTTTGGTGGGAGCTGTTCCTCTGTCCCTTTAAAGGGAGAGATCCATCCAGCCTCGGATCATCCGGGGATATTGATTGCTCTATGACTCCTTGAGGGTCGAATCTGTGAGGTGAGCGCACAGACCAGAAGGTGATGGATAGATTGGCAAATTGGAATATAAAGTTGAAAAATTGAAAAATCTGGATATTTTATTTTTTGTTTTATAATTTTTCTCGTGCAATTTAATATATTTTTTTTACTTCTTGGGACTTTTTGCAATTCAAATATGTCACGGTGTAATACTTGGTCACTTTGATTATTATCTAATTTTTGGATTATACTGCACTTTATAATTAAGTTAATGAGGATACACAGGGTTATATCATTTATTCACAATAATATGACTTGACAAGATTTAATTTAATTCTAGCACGTACAGCGCTACACCATCTTTTATAAAATATTTATCTCATCTTTATTGGGTGTTAGCAGCTATTTCATCCCCTGAGAGGATATTTGGCAGCGCAGGAGTCCACCCCTTATTTAATTAGCTGTGATGAAAGCCACCGCACGGACCAGCAGCAGGGCTCCCTGGATTATGGATCATTTAGCCGGTACACCAAAGACCGCGTCCAGCTGAAACCCACACACATGGACTGCCAGTCAGCCTTTTAGACCAGCCAGGTAGAGGAGCACACCTAGGTCCTGCACATGGGAACACTGAGGCTGCAGGTGGGCTCAAATTTATGAGTTAGGTCCTGGAAGCATGGGGGGGGGCAGGGCCCTTACCCAGCTATGCTGACATGGAGCTGTCAGGAAAAAGTGCTAGCTAGGGGTTACATTTATTTGCTGCTCCAACTTCCTGTTCCTCTGGGCCAACTGTTACATTAAAATGGTTATTTTTTTTTTTCACTGTGTGATGGTGATTGTTAAAAATATCATTTTAAATAGAACTGCTTAAAGTTGGACCTGTTTTATGAGTTGAATACTAGCCTTCATTACCAGGCCATTTTTTTTTATTTTTCAGTGCTGTGATAGTTTAGCTGTCAATTGCCTGGTAATTCAACACCCGCATTCACTTTCAACAATTTTTCTGACTCACATACAGCTTTTGGGGTGGTTTTTAAGAACCACATTTTTATTTACATTTATATACATGAAAAACACCACCAACTGTAGAAAAATTATTTTCACTTACTTTCTGTTATAAGACATCAAATAAATTACCAGGACAATATAAACACCCCTCAAATTATTCTTTTTTGAAAAATAGACATCCCAAGGTAATCTAATTTTTGCCACAATTGCAAATAAAGAAACATGCTAGCAATGGGTGGTTAAAACATGGAGCTTGGTAATGGTGCACTAGACACATTGCATTATTCATGTATGTGTCATACACAGAGGTAGGACAAGGTGAAAGGGTTAATGCAGAGGTCACATACAGTGGGGAAATGAAGATTAGGGGGTTAATTTGCAGGATGAAGGAGGTGAAGACATTAATGTACAGGTCACAGACAGAATGGATGTAAGATGTACAACTCACTATCAAAGGAGGATAAAAGGTTATAAAATATTCCACAATCAAATTAATAACAAACCCTACACCTTGAATCTGCTGAATCCTGCATCCGATTGACAGATTAGGATGCAGACAGACTGCATTCTAATCAGTGCATCAGATCTGCACAGATGTACACTCCAGGATGCATGTGGATATCCATGTAGGTCTGTGCAGCCAGTCGCATGGCATTAATTGAAAAGTGCTGCCTGCACTGGCCCACATGGATGAAGACAGCCCCTTCAAACAGATTGGTACACCTATGCCATGTTAATGAGGCCTAAATCTGTCCCAGGGTATATGGCCTAAAGGACAATTTAAGTTGGATATACGTATAACAAATGGAACTTGAAGTGACATGAAAAAACTGTATAAATCTAAATAACATTATATAAGGTAAATTCAATTATTTCTTGAGTTGTTAGAAGTTTTCATGCTATTGGCCTTTAGAATCTGATTTCAATGTGTATTCCAATGTTTAATAATTAAAATCTGGTGTTTTCCTAAATCCTGGGAGAATGGGGTTTCCAAATTAGGACATAGCGTTACCTATAATGCTACCACCTCCCCCTCACTCCCCCTCTCTGTTGGGGTCCCTTAAGGCTCTGTCCTCGAGCCCCTTCTCTTCTCCATCTACACCTCCTCCCTTGGCCAACTCATACACTTTCACGGCTTCAACTACCACCTATATGCCGACGACACACAAATCTATCTCTCAACCCCCCACCTCACCCACTCAGTCTCTGCCCGAATCACACACCTACTGAGCGACATATCTGACTTGATGTCGCTCCACTTCCTTAAACTGAACCTTTCCAAGACCGAGTTTCTTGTCTTCCCCCCAGCCCGGACACCACCCCCCACTGACTTCCAACAACGCCACCATCAAACCTGCCTCGCAGGCTAGAGTACTTGGTGTCATTCTGGACTCCAACCTATCCTTTCAGCCCCAAGTCCAATCTTTAACAAGCTCGTGCAGACTCCACCTCCGCAACATCGCCAAAATCCGCACGTTCCTAACCCCAGAAATCACTAAACAGCTTATCCACTCCCTCATTATATCACGACTCGATTACTGCAACTCCCTTCTTACTGGCCTGCCTCGCCGCTGGGTATCCCCGCTTCAGTCGATCCTGAATACGGCAGCCAGACTCATTCACCTTTCCAACCGCTCCATCTCCACCACCCCCCTCTGCCAATCCCTCCACTGGCTTCTGATTGCGCAACGGATCAAATTCAAAATCCTAACACTGACATACAAAGCTGTCCACCATACTGCCCCGAACTACATCACTGACCCAATATCCAAGTACCACCCAGCACGCACACTCCGATCCTCTCAAGACCTCCTTCTCTCTAGTTCCCTGGTCTCCTCCTCCCATGCCCGCCTCCAGGACTTCTCCAGGGTGTCACCCATCCTCTGGAACTCCCGGCCCCAATCCATCAGATTATCACTTACTCTCCTCTCCTTTAGACGCACACTGAAAACCCATCTCTTCAGGGAAGCTTACCCCACCCCCTGCTAACTTGCCGACCTCCTCCACTCTTCCTACCACTCCACCCCCCACAGCTATCTCCTCCTGTGCCACCATCCCCTCCCTCTTAGATTGTAAGCTCGAAAGAGCAGGCTCCTCAATCCCCTCATGTTTTGCATTGTATTGGTATTGTTCTGTCACATGTTCTGTCCCCCTTTGTAATGTACAGCGCTGAGCGAACCATTGGCGCTTTATAAATACTGTATAATAATAATAATAATAATACTTGGTAATAAAATTCACCTTAAGAATACTTAAAGTGGTAGGAAACTTTTTTTTTTAACCTACAGGCAAGATTATATTAATGCCTACCTGCAGGTAAAATAAATATCTCCTAAACATGCACCATTTAGGAGATATTCTAGTGAGCAGCAGCCAGTGATGTTACCAGTGCATGTGCTCTGAAGGAACGGCACACCCATGTCGCTCCTTCAGAGCTGTGTACCGTGGCAGAGACTCTTGTGCGCATGAGCGGGATTGACGTCATCACGGCTCGGCCAGTCAAGTGGCTGCAGCCTGCAATCCCGAAATTAAGACCGGGAGAAGATGGAAGCCTTCTCAGTGGTGACAACACGCCTCTGGAGGGCTTCGTTTCAAGGTAAGTCTTTCATAATGTGATAGTATGTGATGCATACTAGCACATTATAACATTGCTTTGCAGGGAGAGTTTTTTTATCCTGAAGTTTACTACTGCTTTAAGTGGTAAATACCATATTTGCTTGCAGAGTACAGTATAACGCAGTTAAATGTTTAAAACCCAAAGGCTCAAACGCTAGTATAAACTCTAAGGCGTGTAGTAAAAAAAAAAAAAAATCAGGAGTTTCGTCCTGTTAAACTGCATATACATTCATTCCATATGACTATAGGGAAAATCAAATGTTATTAGCTTATTTTCATTCAAATAAAATAGGGAGATTCAGGAAAATACCACCATACGGCCACTAGATGGCGCTGAGGATCACCATAAATAAGTATTTATTGCCTATGATTAGCAGCTCCATTTAGTGTCCATAATTCAGTATTTTCCTGATTCATTCTATTATGTATGCATAAAAAACATCTGAGCTGGAGAGAGAATAGACTAGTAACATTCATTGTTTGCCCAAAACATGTACATGCAGTTTCAATGGATGGATAGCTCTGTAATTTTTTTTTTTATTCGTTAATGCAGGTATTTATAGAATGGCAACAATGTATGCAGCACTTTACATATATATTCAAATCAGTCCCTGCTCTCAAGGAGCTTACAATCTAAGTCCCCTCCAAAACTAAAATAGGCAAGACAGAGCTGCTACCTCCATCATCCTCATCATCTTCGTGGGCTTCCATCTTGTAAGGTCTCTGGAAACCTCCAATCTTCAAGTAATGTAAGGAAAAGCTGGTGTCATAGTATATCTGCTACAGTCAATGGTCTTTATTAATATTCGTGAGATATAGTCATGCAGGAAGCCAACGCATTTCGGTTGTCAGGCCTCAGCCATGACATTGGCTAATACTAATAAAGATCATTGATTGTAGCCAGTTTACTGTGGCACCAACGTTTCCTTACATTAATCTATGGTCTCTAACTCACATTCATACATAAACATATTAGGGCCAATTTAGACCAGAGCCGAATAACCTACCAACATGTCTTTGTAATGTGGGAGGAAAACCTAAGCAAGCACCGATGTAACCAATGATAAAGAATTAAGGTTTGGGCCTCCACAAAATAAAATTAGATAGGGACAGCTAATTCCCTTATTCTTTAGGGATTTGTGTAAGGGAACAGTTAAAGTTAGGGTGATTTTCCTGACAAAATAAGATATTATGTTATATATTTGATTATATCGCAACCACCAATAAACATTTGAAATCTGGAGGATGTATTACATGTTTGACATAATTTCTATATGGAATTGTTATAGTATTTCTGAGTGTTTGACTAGTAACAATGCTTTGAAAATAATAAGAAATTTCAAAAACCATTATTAAAACCTTGTGATTCATGAATGGGGATGTCTTATTCTAAAATACAGATCAGGTATCATTAAACTTTACAAAGAGTAGAATGTATGACCATACATGTGAAGACACCTTGAAACTACCAAATATTTTTGTTTCTAAAATATTGTTTTGCAAACATAATGCAAACTTTTGTAGTACATGATTTCTCAGACAAAAGCAAAGAATGGAAAATAATACAATTCCTAAATATTTTATGAATTGGCAACTTTCTTTGCTATCTTTGTTGTTCTTTGGTGTTTACGCATGTATTTTTTACAAGAGGAGCATGTTTTTTTAGCCTGTATCTTTTTTTTCCTGTATGATAGCAGAGTTTCAAAGTTTATTCCCTTGGCATTAAACCCTTATATTCTGCCGAGTATACAGATAAAGCACATACAGTGTATACAGTATAATATTTGTTTGCCAAGAGCATTTTATTGAACATTTGGGTTGTAGTGTAGATCAAAGCTTTGCTGTAGCTATAAAATTAGTTTAAACAGTAATTTGATAATTTTTGCTTTACAGAATTCCCCTGATATCAATGTATACCACATGCATCATTTATGCAGTATGTATTTAACCTAGTGGCTGCAAATGTTTTCTTTAATGTTATCAATTATTCATGTAGAGAAACAATAAATTCTTCACATACTATAAAGAATTTAAAACTTTTATAAACAGTGCTAAAATTGTGTTTTCCCTAAAGGCTGTGATTACGCTCTCTGGTTTGCATTCATAAATATTTTATAAAACATTCATACTGAAAGAATTAAAAATGAAATACTGTTCTAATAGACATTAAATCCAGTAATTAAAACACAGTTATAAGTTAATTTAACGTGTTTATATGTGTTAGCATTCTTTCACTCAATATTTAAAATGTAAGTTTGAATCTTCTTTGTACTCTCGCAACCTATTATAATACCTAATGTTTTTGGTATTTAGATATATAAATCTTGATAACTGTTCCAAGTTTAAATTGTACAATATTGGCATGATTAATGAAAGTGGAACCATTCTATATTTTATGAAATTTAACATATTGTGACCACTGTATAAACCTATTTCAGATAAGTTTAATTTGTTTCCAAATAAAGTACAGTATATATTTTCCCCTGGTTTTCTGGTAAATTTCCCATGCTATCCCTACCCTATTAATGTTAGACGCTCTATGAAATATGCTATACTGTATTTAAAATTTAAATTTAACAAAATATACTGAATCACTGCTGACTAAAGAGGTTGACTCTGCCTCCAACCTGGATACTAAAAGCTGTTCTGACCTACAAATTAAAGAAAGCACATTCACCTCAGTGACCAAAGCCTAATATTTTACATCATGGTGGAAGAGGCTCTGTCATTACCTAAATGTATGTTCACAAATCGAGAGATCGCTATACCTTCAATGCTGATATAAAAGCAGGAATGAAAACTTGGCTTAAACGAGAGATCTCTAGTTTACTATAAATGAGTGAGTGCCATAGTACTACAGTATATACAGTATATTGTATTTATATGTGTGTGTGTGTATATATATATATATATATATATATATATATATATATATATATATATATGTGGACCAGACAAGTCGATGAATATTAGGTGTCACAGAAGCTAGCTCCTGAAGATATAGCATTTTGATGATGAAACGCGTAGGGAAGTACCTTCGGTGATGTCACTTATGCTGTCTGGAAAGCACACTGGTTGTGTTTCCAGATGCGTACACCAGATTCTCTTTGCTAATGCAAGTGCATTGACTTTGCTTTTTTTGCCTATTCAATTAACATTTTTACACTATGAAAGGTTCTCCCCCTTTGCTTCTTCCTGGATATGTTGGGCATCCATAAAATTATCTGAGATCTTAAAGAGACTCCAGCAAACATGGGACTCTGGAGAGGTGCTTACCAAGCAGGATAACGCTGGTTTATTGGTGCAATTTGACTTATTGTTTATTTAAGATGCCATTTTCATCGGGTGAGTAACTTAGCAAACTCCATTCTGCCATTACATTAAAGGATAATGTCACCTTTTGTAACATGTTACAATTAGACCGGCCCCTGACTCTCCCCACCCGCCCCCGACCCCCGCTTTGACTGCTAGTTGGAGATCGTCTCCCCCCTCACTTACTGTCACATTTTTCAAAACGTGGCCGTGCGGGGCTCCGCCCACATGGCCTCGTCATTCATTCAGTCATCTGTGAATGAGAGACTACAAGTCCTGACAGCCTTTGCGGCTCTCAGCTTGTAGTCCTCAATCAGCTACCACACCGCTGAATCCCGTATAAGCAAGCAGATATACTGACAGATCTGCAGGAGACCTGCATGACATCAGCGATCTGCTGATCGCTGGAACAAAGGTTTCCAAGCTCCTGCAGACAAAAATAATAAATGCACATTTTTCTTACCTGCAAAAAATGTGCATTTATTATTTCTTTCTAAAAAGTGAACTTATCCTTTAATCGTCAAAAAAGAATCACCATCTTGCTTCATAAACATTGGTTATTTATTTGGTACATGTGCATGAACAAACTGAATAACTGTTTCTGGCTTCCCTGCTATTCCTCAAGTTCACAGGTATGTAGTGAATACACTCTATGCAAACAAGGGAACATTTGTTCATAGGTAAGTACACTGTGTAGCTGGCCAGCTAAGACCAGTCCTAGGTTGTTAATATGGTTCACATATATGTGTATACCAAACCTGCCAATAACCTCAGTACAGTATACAGTGCATATGTTAAAGCCAAAAGCAGAATCATTGCTGTGATTTATGTCTTTGATTGTTATATGACATTTATATATTCATTGTGTTAGCAGAAGCAGAAAAGGAAAATGTGCCTTTAAGAGTTAGTTAAAGGTGAGCCAATCACAGACAGCCTCACACTGTACAGAGCCTTAACCAATCCCAGCCAGTTTCACATTTGTGCCTGTGTAAAACTCCCTGCTAGTATTTTCTAGAGACACATGCTCACCAGACAGAAGAGGAAACAAAGTTCCAATCAGAAAAGCTTTATGGAAGCAGAGAAGGCCAAATAGGTATTTAATGCACTTGTGTGTTCCTCTGTTGTTTAGTAATGCAGGTAGATCTGTATGTAAAAACTGTTGTATGTGTTTACTTGTAGTTCCACCGAATTTATCGAATCAAGTCACTGTAGAGTAATCATAATCGAACGAATTTACGAACTTACGAATCAAGTCACTGTAGAGTAATCTAACAAATTTTTAAATCCAAGTGAATTTATCAATCTATCGAAATATACAGAACGAATTTATCAAATCAAACCACTGTAATATGAAAGAAATAAGCTACTGTATGATAAATGAAACAAGCCATTGTAAGCAGTTATATGAAGAAGATTGAAGTTATTAAAGAAGTTAACTAAAGTATTCGGTGTGCTCTTTAAACCTACTGCATCCATAGAGCGGCATTGGAGGAATTACAGAGTAAAGTCAGTCTAATCAAACAAAGAAACAGCAATTGCATAATTTTTCTAATGCCACAGCGCACTAGGCACCAAAGGGTGCTGCGCCTGCCACACACTGAGCTGTTCAGTGTACTTATCTGTATATAAGTGTTCTTTTGTTTGCACAGCAACAAAGATAAATCCAAATACTGGATTTGTCATTTATTTGTGCAGCAACCCTTTCTTTATTGCTTTTTGTGATTTGATGGATGTTGGAGCTCATCTGATTGATTGATATTGTGACAGTGCTGCACCATGATGTCAGAAAGATTAGATGTCACCCAGGGTTCCCACTTATGCAGCTTGAGGGGCTTTGGGGTGTCTTTTCAAAGTGGTGAAAACAGGTTTTACAGTTTTCTCCAACATTGGTAACAACTGGATTGGGTCCATGTTCTACAGGAAATCAGCACCCTGATTGTTCAGATGTGCACAGCCCTTCTAGTCAATTGGCTGACCATGACTCCTTCCCCTGGAAACAAGCTGCTGCAGGAACAGCATGTGTGAAGAGACACTGGGAGAGTAACTGCCCTGGCCTCAAAGAAAGGAAATCTAATTTGGCCAGGCTGTTGCCTGCGTGATATTACGAGGTAGGGTGTCATTAGGCAGGAGACTGTGAAGAACAGGTGGATATTTTGTTTGTCACAAAGCCGACTGAGACAAAACGGTGGGGCTGTGTGGAGACCACAGAACTAGTTCTGATAGCCAGGAGACTGGAAAATGTATGTTTTTTTTCAGGGTGATGCTGAAAATTCCTGCAAGGGTAACCTTTCGAGTTGTTTTGAACTTTACTGTTAAATAAAAGTAAGTCACAAACCCCAACTGGACTGAAATTGATGAAAAGTGCTACATTTGAGTAAACCTCCCACAACTATATTCATATATATGACAACACATGGGGCCCCCAGGCAATAGGGGATCATGGGGCCCTTGTGTCCTTGCCCAAACTCAAAAAAGCCGATGAAAAAGGTACCAGGGGCATCTCATGGGGCCCCCTATTGACCCCGGGCCCTCAGGCAGTGCCCGAGTTTCCAAATGGTCAGTCCGCCCCTGAACATGACTTCTTACACGGCGTCAATTTAGTTTTTATGTAAGCTACCTGGTAAGTGTGTTAGGAAATTTTTACTTGTTTGTGATGTGCCTTGCCCATTCATGTGCACCTTACTACAAAGGCTAGTTATAAATTGGGGTGATGAGAAAAAGGAGAGAAGCGCCTCTAAGTGCAATAAGTCTTTTAATTCAAGTCTAAATGTAGAAACACTCACATGTGTGAAGTAATCATAAGCATAAAAACCGTGGTTAACAATAGTTAACGGTGGGGTGGTAACCCGGGTGAAGAGCCGTCATCTCTCTGCGATGTGGGGAGGTCAGCTCTCGGCTGGAACAGCGTGGTGGCTGGAGGGGGAACAGCGGTGAGGCCAGCCTTCATGCACGTCCTCCCTCAAAGCCGGATGGAACGCACGCTGGAACGTAGCGGCGGCGTGGCCGTGATGACGTCAGATCCCAGGGTGCACTGCGATGCGTTTCGGAGCATGCACTGGCCGTGGAAGGCGGAAGTGCACTCCTTTTTCAAGCAGGGGGAAGTGGATGAACAGGGGTGAATATATAAGGAACGTGAGTCTAATTGATCAATTAACCAATTAACCAGTGATTGACCATTGCTGTCAGGTGAATAGTGTAAAGTCATGGATGTTAACTGGGGGGTAAAAGGAAACCAAATGGAAAAAAGAGAGGATGTAATAAGTAAGAAAACGGAAGACGAAAGAAAAAAAAAAAAAAAAATTATGTTCTGGGAGATTAGTGGGGTAAAATGTTCACCTTGCAGCACTGGCACATCAATTATGTAACAGTAGTGAGCAGATATTTAGTGGTAATACAGCATGATTGCAAAATGATACAGCATGATTGCAAGATGATAAACATATTGGTAATAATACATGCAGATGACATTATAAAAAGTAAATTACATTGTAAAAAATTGTAAAAAATAGAATAAAATATAAATAATGAACAAAAGGTTATAAATAATAAACTAAAAATTGGATTTAAAAAAAAAAAAAAAACAAATTCGATAAAAAATTCGATTAAAAAATTCGATTAAAAAAAAAAAAAAAAAAAAAAAAAAATAATTTTATAAAGAAAGGGGGGGGGGGGGAAGTATCATTGTGAGTGTTGAGTGGCTGTGAATGGGAGATTGTAGTGTTTATAGTATAGTGTTAATGTCTAATTCCTCGTTGAGTCCGCCTGGGGACAATGTATCTAATGTAAATATCCAATAAGTTTCTTGTGAACAGAGTTTTTTGAAATGATCAGACTCAGAGAGATTGTTGTGTATGGATTCTAAGACCCATACTTGTAGGCCATCAGTGGATTTTTGGTGATATTCAAGGAAGTGGCGGGGGACGCTATGTTTGTCTTTACCATCTTCAATGAGACGTCTGTGCTCGCCAAACCTGGCGCGGAGGGGTCTGATGGTTCGTCCCACATATAGGAGGCCGCAAGGGCAGGATATACAATAGATCACATGATCAGTGGAGCAGTTGTAAAATTCTTTGAATGAATAGGTTTTTCCTTTTGTGGTGAAGTTTTTTTGTCCGTGTTTAACAAATTGGCAAGTTTTCCATAGCGCTTTGTTGCATCTATACATGCCGACAATGGGTATGAGGCAGATTGTGTTGAGTGTGTTGGTGGGTGGGTTGTATTTGCTGGGGGCAATCTTGTTTTTAAGGTTGATGGCTTTGCGGTAGGTGTATTTTGGTTTTTTATCTAAGATGTCTATTAAATGTGGATCCTGTAGTAGTATCGGCCAATGTCTATTGATGATAGACTCCATTTTGTGAAAGTTGTTGTGGAATTTGGTTATAAATCTGACCTGGTTGGGAGGCTGTGTGTTATTGTGTGTTTGGGGTCTACCCTTGTGGTAGAAGGAGTGGGCCTCATCTACTAGCTTGTGTGGGTAACCTTTGTCTAGGAATTTCTTTATTAGAATGTCACTCTGGAGATTGTAATCTGAATCTGTGGTGCAGTTTTGTCTGAGACGACAGAATTGTCCTTTAGGTATATTTTGGATCCATTTGGGGTGGTGGCAGCTGTTGAAGTGGAGGTATGAGTTGCCAGATACGGGTTTGAAGTGGTTTTTTGTTAATATTTGGAGATTGTCATGGTATAATTCGAGATCTAGGAATACAAGAGTATGTTTGTGGTGAGTGGAGGTGAAGGACAGTCCAAAAGGATTTGAATTGCAATGGGTTACGAACTCGTCTACGTGTGATATTGGTCCATCCCAGATGACGATAATGTCATCTATGTAACGGCCGTAAAAGATGATGTGGGCGGCAAAGGGATTGTTGTGCCATATGTGTTTGTCCTCCCAGAAATTCATAGTCAAGTTGGCATATGAGGGTGCAAAGTTGGCTCCCATGGCTGTACCTTGAGCTTGTAAGTAGAAATCGTGGTTGAATGTGAAGTAATTGTGTTTGAGGCAAAATGAGGTGGCGTCTACTATAAAGGAAGATTGTTTGGGGTTGAGTGATGGATCCAAGGATAGATAATGCTGGATGGCGGTGATGCCTACATCATGGGGTATCGAGGTGTATAGGGAGCAGATATCTAACGAGACCCAACAATAGTCGGGTTCCCAGGAGTATGTTTGGAGTAATTCTAGCAAGTGTCCGCTGTCCCGGATATATGAGTGTTGAGCCTGTGCAAAGGGGTTGTAGGAAGTGGTCGATATATTGGGAGAAACCAACGTGCATGAAGGCTGGCCTCACCGCTGTTCCCCCTCCAGCCACCACGCTGTTCCAGCCAAGAGCTGACCTCCCCACATCGCAGAGAGATGACGGCTCTTCACCCGGGTTACCACCCCACCGTTAACTATTGTTAACCACAGTTTTTATGCTTATGATTACTTCACACATGTGAGTGTTTCTACATTTAGACTTGAATTAAAAGACTTATTGCACTTAGAGGCGCTTCTCTCCTTTTTCTCATCTACAGAAGTTGCTACAGCTTATTTGGAAGCCTTGCCCTCAGTGCCACACGGAATCCTACGCTCTTCATACAGTAGCCACTAATACCACCATCACCCATACTACTATTTCCCAGGACTTTGCAGTGTTTGCGCTGTTACAACCCTTCCTCATTTTTTTAATAAATTGGGGTGATTATCATCTTTTCGTATAGCTTGTTCTGCTTTGGTGTGGGGGGCACATTTGATGCTTTTGGCTGCCATTGAGCGCTTGCTGGGTGTTCAGTGTGAGTTAGGACCGCAGTATACAGAGGAGCCTTGACGTGGGGACTGCAGCTGCCATAAATATTTGCAAATGTGGGCAATGAAACCCTCTGTTTTTAACGTGACTTATTAGACATGGCCAACTTGGTTTGTTTGCAGGCTAGCTGGTAAGTGTGCTGGGAAATTTTTTATGTTTGTGAGAAGCAATTGATTGTGCTTTTTCTCAGTAATAGTCCTGTAGTTTTTTTTATCTATGAAACTTCTAGGAGTGTCAGATATATTCTGTAATATGCCTTGAACTGGCCCGGATAACACCAAGGTGACTGACTGCTGCCTGTGAAGCTTTCCAAAGCCTGAGGCTGTGTGTGGGAGAGTGCCTGCATATCAGTCACAGCATGGAGTTTCAATGCTCAGCGCATACAGAGAAAACTGAGTTCGCTGCTGTCATTCACACCACACATGGAGGCTTCACAGGCAGCTGCAGGACATTCAGCCAGAAGCATCAGAGGTTGAAGAAAACTACATTGCTGTTACTGACAAAAGTCATAATTAATTGCTATGATAGAGCAGTACCAGTAAGTGCTGATTGTGTACATTTTATTTATGTGAGCAGCCTAAAATGTGTTTCTTGATGACAGTGTTTTTTTAGGTCAAGCTGTAAATATAAAGTTAACATCTATTCTGAGGTCAACAAAATCTAAAAAAAAACAGTTGTCATTATCTCCTCTACATCATCCTAATACGTAACAACAAAGCACATACAGAGTAAAATAAAGAAATCTCCTGTTGCATTATGGGAACAGATTATTTTCTCTAGTTCCAAACCTCTTCATCTATGGAAGGCTAGGAGAGGGGGGGGGGTCTATTTTTTTTAATCTTTAACATATTAGGAACTTGGGTAACGTATAGTAAACATGCAATATAACAGACAGTACAGTTATAACAATGCAGACATCGTAAATGCCTTAGTAACTACATAGTTTCAGAAATGATCTTTCTTACTTTTTAACAGGTTAACCGCTTCCAGTCCAGCCTATAATAATATGACGGCCGAGCAGAAACGATACCATCCTGAATACACGTTATATGCCAGGATTGTGCCTCGCACGCTTCCCACGCGCTGCATTGCAGTGGAATCTATCACCCACTGTGCCTTATGACAGATCAGTGTACCAGGTAATAACGGTAGTTCACATGGCAATTGTACACAATGAATGGCTTCCATTCATATCCATTCCTTGTGTACTATTGTGTTGATCTCTGTAAACGGTCACAGTGATCACGTAGTACAGTAAGGGACAATCACAGTGCATTTGTACCATGTGATAGCCTTGGACAATCACAGCTTCACAGGAGTATACACAGGTTGAATGTATTTCATTCCTAAAAAATGGTTGCTTATAACAGTGATTATACTATAAACAATTATAGTAAAAATCATGTAACAAAAAAAAAAATCATAATCACCTCCCCAGAGTAGTACAGTTTCCCCATAGTAACATGGTATTGCTCTTCTCACAGTATCTAAAAACAAATTGCAATAAACAAGAAAAAAAAATTTTTACAAATTAAAAAAAATATTATGATATAATTTATATATTTTTTTTACATACTGTCACCAACCAGTGTCTCACCTCCACACCAGTTACATGATGATGTTGTACTACACTGGTGACAGTATAAAACAATTATGAAAAAAAAATGTAATTTCTTAAACTGTGACAAAAATTACATCTTCAGAAAACTCGCCATGCCTCTTACTAAAGACCTTGGACTGTCTACTTTCCAAAAAGGGATAATTTGGGGGTATATGTACTGTCCTGGCATTTTAGAGCCTCACAAAATGAGTTAGGCTGTCAGTACATCAGGATTGATCACATTTCAAATATTTATACCATAGTTTGAGGACTCTAACTTTCCTACAGACAAAATAATATACACTGATTTGTAACAAAGAAATGTAGCAGTATACATTTTGGCCTAAATTTATGAAGGATTCTTTTTTTTGCAAACTTTTATAACAGAAATGCAGAAAAACTTTTTTTTTCAAAATGATCAATCTTTTTCCGTTTATTTTGTAAAAAATATAAAATCCAGTGGTAATTAAATATCACCAAAAGAAAGCTTTATTTGTGTAAAAAAATTATAAAAATTTCATTTGGGTACAGTGTTTCATGTCAAAGAAATTGTCATTCAAAGTGTAACAGCACTAAAAGCTGAAAATTGGCCTGGGAAAGAAGGGGGTGAATGTGTCTGGTATTGAAGTGGTTAAAAAGTTCTGTCATGTGACAATGCTTCTCTTTTTCCTAATAGTGGGGGGTGGGGTTACAGGATACTATGCAGATACACTGTGTGCCTGTATTCCATAGTCTGTTGAGTTTGAGGCAAGATACAGGCTGGGGGTATGTTCAAGAGGAGGGCTGCGATTGGGAGGAAGTGTGCCAGAGGTAGGCTATGATTGGTTTGGAGGCGTGGTGGCTGAACAAACTATCCAATACAGGCATGCTGTGTGCCTGCACGGTGTTCTGTACTAAATAGCCAGCTAAAGAATGAAAACTGACCAAACTAAGACAGATCAGCTTCTGTGCTTTGTGTGATCAGTTTAGAACAAGGCAGAAAGGTGACTGGCAGGATCTACCAGATACTTCAAATGGAAGAAACTAAATGAAAATAATAGAGATTATGATTTCTAAAAGACAAATATATGAACACACCCTAAGAAAATAAATAATAATAAATTCTGTATTTAGAGTAACATACACTTTAATAAAACTAAAAATATTCTTGATGTAAAGATAGATGCAACACGTGCTCAGGAAAGTTTTTGAGAGTAGCAATTCATACTGTTCTAAGCAGTAGCTTAAAATCGTGAGGTCATTCTGCATTTTACATATATTAATCATACAGTAGTACGCTTTTACAAAAAATTATTTAGAAATAAAATAAAACAAATATTTTTAGTTATTTTAACCACTTGCCACTTGTCCACAGTAGACTTACTGTGAGTGGGCAGTACAGTCAGTAACCGCAACATACCTGTATGCCGCAGTGATTTTCCCAGTTTTCTGGAGCGCATGTGTGCCCCCTGCTGACCTGTGCAGTGATTGAACATAGCAAACATTTGTCAGCAGGTTTAAGCCAATGATTTTGCTTTGTCCAATCACAGCACAGAGTTCTGTGTTTTCAAACACACAGAACTCTACACAGACAGTGATCTGGCTGTTTCTTCCTCTTGAAATCAGCTCTGAGTTCAGGGAATAAAAGTAGCCTAATGTGTGAATATAAGCAGCACACATTACACTTGTTAGGCACACAGTTAACCCCTTCACTGCCCCTTGATGTTGACCCATTCCCAGCCAGTGTCATTAGTACAGTGTACAGTATTATCACTGATCACTATATTAGAGTCACTAGTAACGTCAGTGTCATTTGGTCAGTTAGTGTACCTCTTAGCCAGGGTCAGTCACTGCCATTACTAGTGTAGTGTCCTTTCAGATCATTGTTGGATCACGATCAGAACTATACTAGTGTCCCTAATAGTATAGTGTCCCTAAAAATGCAGTTTCATTTTTACCAAAAACATATATCAGAATACATTTTGTCCCAAGTTTATAAAGAAATTTGATTTTTCTGGATATGTTTTATCACACACAGTAGACAATATTGTTTTTTTACAAAATGTTTGGCCTTTTTGTGTTTATATAATTAAAATTAAAAACCCAGTGGTGATCAAATACCACAAAAAGGAATCTCTATTTGTGTATACAATTTTTTATAAATTTCATTTGGGTAAAGTGTTGCATGACTGATTAATTGACAGTTAAAATAGCACAGTGCTGAAAAGCAAAAAATGTTTTTTTCATAAAGGGGGTAAAACCTTCCAGAGCTCAAGTGGTTAAAACATAAGGTATTGTTTGGAAAATATACAAAATTAGATGTACTGATAATATGTGTACAGATAAGAGAAGATATGTAAAAAAGAAGACCCACATCTGGGTGTACTTGATAAATACTGACTTTTGTAAATAGGTGAATTTGTTAACCTGTTCACACCGGCACCTCCAGGCCCTTTAAGGGGTTTCAGGTGTCGGGAGATGGGGTGGGTTTTTAGGGTCATGTGACCACTGTGATTCGCTGTCATGACGGTCACATGATCGGAAAAGGTCCCAATCACAAGGGGAAATCAGGACCTTTCAGTGAGACACAGACATATGTGCTGGGAGCGTGCAGGGTGGTGAAACAATCTATCCCAATTCATAGCAATATTCAGAATATCACACATCTACATGGCTGACATGGACAATGACCTTCAGTGGTTGATGCCCAAAACTGTTCCTTCTTCATCTAACTCTACCCATAAACCAATAATAAAGTATTATACTTTAACACACAACGTTCCAAACATTCAAAAGCATAAAAATGTGAAATATGATTTTATTTTTGTTTTCATTATACAATTTCTAAGGCAATAATGTAATATCTTTTTCATTTCTGTCTGTTTTCATCCTTTAATCACAATGCAAGAATATAGAAAGTTTTTTAAAAGAATTTGTAAAATAAACAAAATAAATACATACATTAATACGTAAATAAACAAAATAAATATATGTAGCAAAGAACGCGATAAATACCTCAAAATCACATTTTTAATATCTACTGAACAATTTGGCTAGAATTCACTGTTCATCTGCCACTTCCTTTATCAATCTTATACAAAAGCCTTCATCCTAAACATTCTAACTTATTTATTTAAAGTGGAGCTCCATCCAAAAGGGGAAGTTCCGTTTTAAGTACTGCTCCCCCAATCTCCATTAAGGATTGGCGCCTTTGGGTAGCGGGTACCCGAATTTGACAGGTACCCGCTCCCACTTCAACGGATCCCACTCTGAGGCGATCGGAAATGGAAGGTGTCCTCCCTCCCTCCCTGTAGTCTTTTGGGACACATGACAGGTTCCAGACGACTACAGGACCCTTCACAAAGCGCAGCGCTACTCGCGCATGCGCAGTGGGTACCCAGCTGTGAAGCCGCAAGCTATCACAGCCGGGTTCCCACACTAAAGATGCCAGCCTCCTGGAATACAGGACAGCTGGTGAAACGAGCTGCAGGGGACACACCACAGGACCAAGGGACAGGTAAGTGGCTGTTTTTGTAGCTGCTGACTTTTATTTTTTGATAGGTCGAGTGGAACTCTGCTTCAAGGATTACTAAGAAGCAAATTCTATAACCTAAAATAATGTGTCATGAAACAAATGATAATGTTTTATGACAGCTAAACTTTGTATTGATTGCTGAATTTATGCAAACTCACTAAAATATATAACTTTAGTTTTTTTCAAATCATTCTATAAAAACTTTTAAATCTTTCATTATGAAGCATGCCTCATCATTGCACTCATACACATTTATGATATCCAAATGGATTTTCACTTTGATTACTTTGCTCGGAATATTTTTTATCCATTCTACTTTTTCAGCTCCGTTTTAGCATACCCAGCTCTGGTTATTACCACTGAAAAATGTTCTAATCAATATGCTACTAAAAACATATTGAAGTACATTACTCACTAAACTTTGTATAGAAACGCTGCATTTGTAACAGCTGCTTACTGACATGAATATGTTTAAATTACAAGAGTGAATGCATAAAATGAAATAAATACATTTTGGTCTGCTCTTTCACTCTTTTTAATAGGAACTATTTTAGTATTTAATCATTTCCTCATTTACATGGTTTTCAGTTATAGGTATGTGTATATGAATCAGATCAATTGCCAATTTTTAGTAGAACTGAAGTACCTATGCTTTTTCATACTGATGTACAGCATTTGCTAAGCAGTGTATTTACTGTGTGAAGGCCAATAGTGATAAGCAAATCTACCAATGTTCACAAGAACATTCAGCAAACTGGTGTAATCTTTAAATTGCAAACTTTAATATGAATCCCATTTGAAGTCAATGGGAGGTGAATCATGAAAATCAGATATGTTCATTTTCAAGGCTAAAAGTGAAGGGATTGACATACAAAGGGCATGGGGAGCTTGACACTGACAGGGGGGACATGTACCAATGAAAACAAAATGCAATACATATAATTTGGCACGAAGAGGGTCCTCCATGTTATGTCCAGAAGGGAGAGGGTCCTTTTTAATGTGACTTCAAAGGCTTCATGGGAAAAATACAAATTCTTCACACTACATGCTTCAGAGATGCCTTTAGGCTATATGGGGGCATTATAAAACAATATGATTCTCTGGGACAGCATGAGCAATTTTTTTATTCTGGAATCACATAGTTTGTATGTGTAATACATTAAATTGTACATTATTCCTTGACTTAAAGCAGCAGCACCCCTAGCTGAATTATTGTAACTTCATAACAAATATTTTTAGGTAGTTTTCACTATGACACATGTTTTGTTTATCAATCGGTAATAGGCCAGAATTGAGCCGTTGAACTTATAGGCAACATATTCTAAAATCTATCGAAAGGTGTCAGAGCCTGGGTCCGAACCTGAGCCTTCTGCGGTGAGTGGCAATGTTTCTTCTTGCTGATCCACCTGGAATGCTGGACAGCTCCCCTGACAATTTGGATGATCCTACCTTGACCTTGTTTGTCATGAACCTTGAACCCCTTGCTCCTCCCATAAACTTCCTGATGTAAGCCATATCTCTGCACTTCCTATTTGCCAGATTATTGTGCTCTCCAGCCAGTATCTTGCTCCTTGCCTTCTCTGTTATTATTCATATTTTGCTACCACTCGTTATTGACCCTTGGCTTGTTCTCGACTATGCTTCTGCCTGATCCCAACCTGTGACTGCTCATTACCAACTTTGGCTTGTTTACTGACCAGGCTTCCATTTGATCCTTACCACCTGCTTATACGCTACTAGACCTCCGCTTGCTCACCTCCTGGTGGGGTGATCCTGAGGACCACGACCTGGTGCTAACATGCAGCAAAAGCCATCTCGATCTGCCTGTGTACCTATCCTGCTGGTTTCAGGTGAGCCTTTCAACTGCTAGAGCAACTGGTCTTTGAGCCAAAAACTAAATCCCTCAACTTTGTAACAATTGCTATACAGTGACAAAACATGTTTCATAGCAGTGAACTTATTTTAGTTCAGAAGCATGCTATTATTTAAAAGTTTAATAAAACAACACAAAGTAAACTGCTTAAAAATCACAAGTCCACATTCCAGAGACAAGTCATAGAACAATATTTGCAGCTTGATTGGACAATAATGTTAGAGGGAGAGACAAAGCAGGTTTTTTTAAAAAAAAAAAAAATCAGTGGATTATTTTGGAAACAAGATGTATACTGCAGAGAAACACTGCACATCATCTAAATCTTTTTAGTAGGCCACATTTGGAAAGGGAGAGACAAGGCATTTTTGATCCAAAAATGAAAATTACAGTGGATTATATCAGAATCATGAGGCAGAAATATAAAATAGATATGCTGCACATTATAAAGGCTTATTGGTGGGCCACATTGAAAGAGTGAGAGACAAGGGGCTCTTTTATCCAAAAATAAAAATTGCATTGGATTATGTCAGAGAAACGAAGCAGAAATAATACAGAGGGGATTCCCAGTTGACATCAAACTGTAAACAAAGGGTCGGGAGTGAGTTACAAAAACAGCCTAGGGTCTCCCCTAATTTTCATATAAGACCCTACACTAAAAAAAAATTGTTCCAGTGATGATGAGGACAAGGGCCACTTCACCACAACCCTGGTATGGTGGTTGTAGGGCATATAGGTGGGGGCAATATCAGAATCTGGATGACCCCTTTAACAATAATGGATCTATGAGATACAGATCCTCTCAGATATGATTGAGAAAGGGGTATATAGTAGCCCTACTCATTCACAAAACAATAAACACACTGACACTTTTTTTGACAAGTCCTTCAAATAAAAACACCCCCCCCCCAAAAAAAAAAAAATGGAGCACACAACTTCGTGTGTGTGTATAAAATATATATATTATGTATGTATTCCACAGCTTATCTTTTAAATGTAATGAATAATACAGCTTTAAATATGATAATTGTTTTTTATACATACATGCGCCAATCATAAAAATCATATGATTACTTGTCTGTACCTACATTTATAAAAATATACCCTTTTAAGTGTCTTATTAGTTTCTATTTTATTGCTTATCTTATGCAGGTTTAATGTTGTTTATATCTCTGATGTTTACTTTCTTTAAAGGTTTTAATTGTACCTATATGTAGGTGCCTTTTTATACAAGTTTTTATATATGGACTAGCATATGTTTACTGTAGAGAATATTCACATGCCACTGTTGCTTTCTTGTTGTTTTTTTTCTTCAATTTTATGTAATCTTAATTTTATATATACCTATGGCATATTATGTGATATATATTAGTTCATTATTGAACAATGTTCCCCTTTAAGTATGGCCATATCCTCTTCAATAGTATTCCTTCACTTGTCCCGTCCCATTTGATTTATTTAAGACGACCATTCCTGTTGGCCAATCCGCTCTGAAGAAGAAATGGAAGCTTCGAAATGTCCAGTCCGATGCCATCTTGCGTTCCACACTGGTTACTGCAGCAGACAGTCGCATTTAGATGTTCCATCTCCATAGTCCAGCTATGCATAGACCGCCTGAAAGTTAAAACCCACAGGGGATACATTCGGACAAATTACTGACATGCCTGACATGCCTGTCTCTGTTCATCTTCTACTAATGCTGCACTTAGTCTGGCACCCCTCTGTTTCCTTTAATTTACAGCTTTGCTCTAAAAGGTGCTACTGCTGATGTCGCCTATTGTTCTTTCTTGAACTTTTATATGGTCTTTTATATGGGCAAGCACATCTTCTGGAAAGTGATTGTTAAATGCACTAATTGGACGTTTCGTGATTTGGGAGTTGGACTTTTATTTTGTAGTGTGATTTATCTTGCAAGAGATTACTGGATAATAATTTTATTTCATTTATATGTCTGGATGAGGAGTTAGCGCACTACACATTCTTGGTTTGTATAAATTTTAAGTGAGAGTACACTTGGTGAGTGGGTGCAGCAATCTTCCTTTGTTTATTTTATTCAGAGTGTAGCAGCACATGAGTGTGAACCTTTTCACTTTTATATGGACTGTTACATGAACTTTCACTATAACTAACACTTCTCCAGCGCCGATTATTATATTCTGATTGCCTATTGTTAATAGCAGCTATGGCAGTAGGCACTAGTAGTACACCTTACCTGACCTAGAAACAACATTTTTATAAAGGAAGAATGACCATCTTTTTTTCATTAACAGGAATATGATGTACACATTTCGATTTTGTTTTCAAATTGATTTGTATTCATAACGATTTGAATATTGAATTGCTATTTGGGGCAAATCAGGTAGCCCTTGTACAATGCATGCACATATATGTTTCATTTAAGCACCATAATTGCATGTATTGAGAGATAACCGAGAGGAACTCATCATCAAGCAGGTAATTTATTAATGAATTCACATAAAAAATGTTTTCCCCGTCAGGTGTGCAGTCACTTGTCAAAGTGCCCTTTCAGCATTCAGGATTTCCAGCGGTATGTATGCTACAATCCATAATCGACAATCCATATGTGTTTTGGATGGTATATGGGCTATATGAAGAGTGGCGCAACCATACTGGAAATGTTTATTTTTTAGCAAAGTTTTGCCTTTTGTTGATCACTATTCACGTCACAATAGCACAGCTCACAATTTGTATTGTTTTGGAAAAGATTCTATTCTTTTTTATGCTATTCTTTTTTTTCTATTCTATTATTTTCCATTCTATTTTATATTCTATTCTATCTAAATTCAAATGCATTTTATTCGAAATTCAAATTGCTGAGGACAGTTATAGGTTTTTCTATTTTATTCTATTCTATTGTTTTTTTCTAGTCTATCAAATTCTATTCTTTTATTTTCTGTTCTATTATTTTCTGTTCTAATTGATCTATTTTATTCTATTCTTTTATTTTCTCTTCTCTTTTACCCTATTCTTTTTTTTTTTTTTTTCCTTTTCGATTATTTTCTTTTCTGTTCTATTTCTTTATTTTCTATTCTTTTCAAATTTTTAATTTTGTACAAATTTTATTTCGTTATTTTGTATTTGTTTAAATTGGTTGTAGATTGGAAATTTGGATACCTCCAAATCTCCAAACAATGAAAAATTTATCTGAATTTCAATTCGGAACAAAAGAAACCACACGTCTGTTCAATTTTCTGGGGCCCAAATTGCCTTCACAAGCCTCTTCTGAAAACTCCTCATCATGGCCGCCACATCCATCTCAGAACCCACATTGAATTTTAACTGAGAAGAGTATAAGAGATCCCAAGCTTTGGCTCAACTACATTCTCAAATCTTCCAGTCAGTAGGGACAGGATGACCACCTTTGAGTGAACAGATGGCCTGTTCGATCTAGTGCCTCAGACTGTGGCACATTTGTCTCTCAGTTTTAGTTCCTTGGTTCATTCGGTTTCATTATCAATTTGTTTATTGTGAGAGAATTGACCCCCACCCTGGACAGACTCTTGTGGATCCCCCAAAACATGGGGAAGAGACTGACTGACTCAGCTAGATAGCAGGACACAGGCTGTGGAAGTTGTGAGCTCTACTTCTTCCTTACCTTTGTTCTCAATTTATAGGCCCTTAGGGCAATTAACACTTTTTTTGTAGAGGGTTGAACTTTTTGAACACCCTGAACTCCTTCACAATCCATTTTAGTTCTGAAAATCTCCTTGCTTCTCAGTCCTATAACTCAGACCATGATCTATTATGATATAAAATTGCAAAAACCATGTCCTGCCCCCCCCTATTCTTTTCCCTCCCCTCTTTATTCCCTTTACCATCCCCCCCATCCCCTTCCTTTCCCCTTTTCCTCTCCCTTCTACCCCCTTTAACCTTTTTATTGTTTTAGACTAGGTCTTTGTCTGATGTCTATTATGATGTTCTATACCCCCAGACATTAGCTGGGTTCCTTAAACATACAAAAGAAGATCCCCTCCCCTACTGTTAAGTAACCTGATTCCTAGACCCCCCCCCCTTCCCTGCTTGGTAATACCTCTACAAATCACCCCCAACAGGTTGTTTGCAAACATAAGAGGTAATTTTACAAATGTTACTGAAGATCTGAGAGTTCTGAGTATTTTGCATCATCATGGTTTAAAGTTTAAACCTGGACTTGTGATATGGTTGTAGCAATTGTATGTACAGATATGGACGCGGACATCCATGTTGCTAAAGATCCTCCATCTTGTGTCATTCTCACTCCAAATGCGTCCTCCCCCCTCCCCTTTTTGTTGAATGGCATGTGGTCTGCTGTGGCTGAGTTCAGGAGTGCACAGAGCACAGCTGGATACCCTTCATGGTTGTAAACCCAATTAGCTGATGCCATGGTGTCTGTCTGACTCTTGCTCTGAGCTGCTCGTAAAGCTATAAACCCACCAGTCACTGGACCTGAAAGCATTCTGGAATAGCAGTAAAACATACATCTCATTTGGAACCCACTTTTCATATAATTTTATAACTTCTCCCAGGAAATACGTACAATGAAACAGAGCATATATTCAGACGGGTCAGTTTAATGCGAATCACCTGATACCTTACATCCCTAGATTATGTCTACCTGAGAGCAGAAAGCGATATCTCCTTAAACATCCCAAGCAAATATGTCATATTTGGTGTCTGGATGTTCAGAATATCATTCTACATATTATCCTATCAGTGGATAGGATGCTACATGTACCTATGGAAGGTTATTGACCAGGGTATAACTTATGAGGGATTTGGTTCTAGCCTGGGTCTCTGCCTAAACCCCCCTCCCCAAATGAGGTGATTGGCCCTTGGCTTCAGTAGACACCCCCTGCTGGTGGACTAGAAAAGAGGCTGTCAGGCCTGAGAGAGGTAAGATGAAAAGATTTTCCCATTTAACATCAGAAACCAACTTTGGGAGAAACGGTATCCTTTTGTTTAGGACACTTGAATCTGCTTAAACCAGGACTCTGGCAAGTATTCTACCTCTCTAAACTTCTTTCTGTTATCTCTCTGTTGTGTTATTGCTCTCTATATTTATATATATATGTGTGCAGAAAGATACAAAACAGCATGTCCATGCTGACGGGAGAGAGACCTGTGTTTACAGACAGATCTCTGCCCTGTCAGCTTTTCCAGATGATTGCCGAGTGCCAGCCAGGAGCCGGTGATTGACATCTCTAGCCGCCAATAGCGGAACGGGTAGGGCGGCGTGCTCGTGCGCTATCCATACCCAGGAATGCAAATCACATATATATGTGATTTTGCGCAGCCCTGCCGCCCTGTAGCAGTACTTCTGCTAAAGGGTGGAGGGCAACTGGTTAATACTGTTGTTTTATTTTTCTCTTATGGACTGCTTGATATGAACTTACTGTTCCCACGAGTGAATGACAGACTTGCTCTCATTTATACATATTTTTGCTGTTGCTAATGTCTCGCAGACACTGCCAAACCCCCTTCACACAACTGCAGTATCTTATTTGAAACTCTAAGTGGATACAGCCTTTGCCAACTAGGTGAGATGTTTCTTATACCCTCCTCCCAATGGAGACCTATTAGGCTTAACCTAGGTATTTTTCTGGGTTTATTACAATCTCAAGTGGCAGTCTCTGAAATTGTTTCTCTTCTTGAAGTCTACTTTAAATGCAAACAACTGACCTCCAATTTGGGGTACTACCCACTACTAGTCTTCTCAACCTGTACATAAGCAGTCCACCTCACAATATTAAACCTGGTCTGCAACAGGGGGATTCCTTAACCTGAAACAGAGTCTAAAATCCCCCCTCCCCCTTTTCTTTATTTTTCCTTTCCCGTCCCCTCCTTTCCTTCCCATTAACCCTTTATTTCCCAATTCTTCTTACCCTTTTACTCTCCTCTCCCAATACCACCCTAAAAGTGTATTGGGTGGGGAAAGGGGGGAAAGGTTTGTGCATGAGGTGTTACATGCCACCCCTCTCTGACACAAGGGTTATATCCATGTGTATTTAGAGTCCACTAAGATGGCATCCTGGTTTTTTTTTTAATGATTGTCTGGCTTCCACACTTTTTCTTTTTCTGCATGGAGACCAGCTTGGTGCATTACTTTTTCTCCTTCTCTTCCTTTCCATGCTTTCCCTCTCTTTTTTTCCTTTTTTCTTGTTTGCCATGAGGAGTATTTTGATCTAATTCTTAGGCAGCCTTATGGGGGAAAAAAAATCATACCTAAGGACCACCATGGCTCTTAATTGGTTGACACTGAATGTGTAGGGCCTTAACTCACCCCCCAAAAAAGAGTGAATGTTTGCAAATACATCCTCTCGTCCAAAATTGATATAACTTGCCTTTAGGAGACTCATTTGACAACTTCCATATGCCACGGTTTCTAGATAATCTCAGTACCTAGTTGACGCCTGGAGAGAATATCATCCCACATCTAGGGACTAACACCTGTTTCTCTCTCACTCTATCAATTCCTGTATTGATCATGTCTTTGTGGCCTGAACTTTTCTTCCTCATCTTTAGTCAATCTCCGTTTACACAGTTCCTTGGTTGGACCATGACCCCATTATAGCACGCTGCAATGCTCCCTCTTGGCGCCCTCGAGACCCTGCTTGGTGCCTGAGTGTCTCCCTTCCTTCATTCTTTCAAGTGGCTGAAGACCTCAAAATTACTTCTGAAATAATGAGACTTGGGATCATCCTTCACAACTTTATGGAAGGCCTACAAGGCAATCATTTGAGGCCATATAATATAACTGGCCTCTAGGATGCAGAGGGAACGCTAACAATACAAACAATTCCTGGAACTTGAACGGGCGACTCTACTTTTTAATCAGGCCATGGCGGCTAGATTGCATCAAAAGTAGAACAACTTTGCATCGATCTACAGTAAATTTCTGCTTAACAGATGAGGTGAAACATCAACTGTGCTGGCCATGACATAAATTTTATGTGAATGGCAACATAATAGGGACTATGTTAGCTAACAAATTGCACTGTTTTGCCCCCAAGCAACACTATTATACCTTGAGAACAAGAAGGCATATGAGAACCTCCCACCCTGCACATATTGTAGATGAATTCCAACACAATGTTTTGAAATGACATCTGGGAACAAAGGAAGCCCTCACAGATGCCATTGAAGCTTTCCTCTGAGATACTCCTTTCATGTATAACAGATAACCAGAGGACTATGCTAGGTGCAGACATCACTGAAGATGAACTTAGGCAAACAATTAAGACCCTAAAGACACACAGACAAGCCAGCCCTGATGGCTTTACAGCCCTCTTTTACAAAATGTTTTGTGCCATAGTAGCCCATATTCTGACCAAGGTTTTCAATCAGCTTAAAAATGAGGACCAGTTCACCTCAGAGATGTTAGAAGCCCGCATAATAATGATCCCTAAGCCAGGCAAAGATCCCCATTCCTGGTCAAAGTACCACCCCATCTCATTACTGAAAGTAGACCTCGAAATCTTGACAAAAACCTTGGCCACCAGAATGAGCTAATTCCAACCCTAATTGAGAAAGGCCAAGTGGATTTTGTACCCAGATGACAAGCTTCAGACAACATACGATGCTCTATCCTACTCAGTCACTATGCACGAAGGAAGCGTTCCCGTGAACTTATGTTTCTGTCCTTAGATATGACCAAAGCATTTGACACACACATTTACATATAACATTACAAATATGGGGTTTGGGGGGGATATTTACAAGCTGCATAGTAACCCCTCAGCAAAAGTCTGGTTACACCAGGTCGAATCCTCCTTATTTTTAATACGAGGGGGAACCCAACAAGGTTGCCCCCTATCCTTTTCATCATGGCTCTGAAACCCTTGGCAGTTTGCATACAACTCTATCCTGACATCAAGGGTCAAGATTAGAGATGAGCGAATCGAAGTATCCGAAGTGGAATTCGAGTCGAATATCGGAAAAATTTCGATTCGTGCCGAATCCGAAAAACAGCCTAATTCGGACGCGCGAATCGAAATTTTTCCGAAAATGGCGGCTGACATGTGCGGCGACGGAGCGGGGATGTCGGGGAAGGCGCGCAGACAAGGCGCGC
This sequence comes from Staurois parvus, assembly GCF_062004578.1. Classification (NCBI taxonomy): domain Eukaryota; kingdom Metazoa; phylum Chordata; class Amphibia; order Anura; family Ranidae; genus Staurois; species Staurois parvus. Next base: position 4,308,243 of record NW_028318060.1, read on the forward strand.
TGCCCCATAATGCATTCCTCAACGACATGTGATCGCATCAGCCAATCAGCAGCCAGCCAGCCAGCACTGTGTAATGGTCGAGGTATATATAGCGGCCATTTTGGAAATCTTCATTTGCCTGCAGTCATTGAACAGAGGCAGACCGCTCTGTACTAGGGACAGGGACAGAGTTAGGGCCACAGAAACGAGAATTGGGGACAGAGAGAAGTTACTTAGGGACAGAGAACCATTACTCAGGGACACAGACTTGTTAATGAGGGCCACAGAATCGTTATTTAGGGACAAAGAAACGCTAGTTAGGGCCACAGAATTCATACTCAGGGACAGACAGAATTTTCACTCAGTGCCAGAGAATTGTTACTTAGGGCCACAGAAACGTTATTAGGGCCACAGAATTTTTACTCAGGGACAGACAGAATTGTTACTGAGTGCCAGAGAATTGTTACTCAGGGACAGACAGAATTGTTACTGAGTGCCAGAGAATTCTTACTCAGGGCCACAGAATTCATTCTCAGGGACAGACAGAATTGTTACTCAGGGACAGACAGAATTGTTACTGAGTGCCAGAGAATTGTTACTCAGGGACAGACAGAATTGTTACTGAGTGCCAGAGAATTGTTACTCAGGGACAGACAGAATTGTTACTGAGTGCCAGAGAATTGTTACTCGCACAGACACAAAATTGTTACTTGCACAGACACAGAATTGTTACTCGCACAGACACAGAATTGTTACTGAGTGCCAGAGAATTGTTACTCAGGGACAGACAGAATTGTTACTGAGTGCCAGAGAATTGTTACTCAGGGACAGACAGAATTGTTACTGAGTGCCAGAGAATTGTTACTCAGGGACAGACAGAATTGTTACTGAGTGCCAGAGAATTGTTACTCAGGGACAGACAGAATTGTTACTGAGTGCCAGAGAATTGTTACTCGCACAGACACAAAATTGTTACTTGCACAGACACAGAATTGTTACTCGCACAGACACAGAATTGTTACTCAGGGCCACAGAATTCATACTCAGGGACAGACAGAATTGTTACTGAGTGCCAGAGAATTGTTACTCAGGGACAGACAGAATTGTTACTGAGTGCCAGAGAATTGTTACTCAGGGACAGACAGAATTGTTACTGAGTGCCAGAGAATTGTTACTCGCACAGACACAAAATTGTTACTTGCACAGACACAGAATTGTTACTCGCACAGACACAGAATTGTTACTGAGTGCCAGAGAATTGTTACTCAGGGACAGACAGAATTGTTACTGAGTGCCAGAGAATTGTTACTCAGGGACAGACAGAATTGTTACTGAGTGCCAGAGAATTGTTACTCAGGGACAGACAGAATTGTTACTGAGTGCCAGAGAATTGTTACTCGCACAGACACAAAATTGTTACTTGCACAGACACAGAATTGTTACTCGCACAGACACAGAATTGTTACTCAGGGCCACAGAATTCATACTCAGGGACAGACAGAATTGTTACTGAGTGCCAGAGAATTGTTACTCAGGGACAGACAGAATTGTTACTGAGTGCCAGAGAATTGTTACTCAGGGACAGACAGAATTGTTACTGAGTGCCAGAGAATTGTTACTCGCACAGACACAAAATTGTTACTTGCACAGACACAGAATTGTTACTCGCACAGACACAGAATTGTTACTCAGGGCCACAGAATTCATACTCAGGGACAGACAGAATTGTTACTGAGTGCCAGAGAATTGTTACTCAGGGACAGACAGAATTGTTACTGAGTGCCAGAGAATTGTTACTCAGGGACAGACAGAATTGTTACTGAGTGCCAGAGAATTGTTACTCGCACAGACACAAAATTGTTACTTGCACAGACACAGAATTGTTACTCGCACAGACACAGAATTGTTACTCAGGGCCACAGAATTCATACTCAGGGACAGACAGAATTGTTACTGAGTGCCAGAGAATTGTTACTCGCACAGACACAAAATTGTTACTTGCACAGACACAGAATTGTTACTCGCACAGACACAGAATTGTTACTGAGTGCCAGAGAATTGTTACTCAGGGACAGACAGAATTGTTACTGAGTGCCAGAGAATTGTTACTCAGGGACAGACAGAATTGTTACTGAGTGCCAGAGAATTGTTACTCAGGGACAGACAGAATTGTTACTGAGTGCCAGAGAATTGTTACTCAGGGACAGACAGAATTGTTACTGAGTGCCAGAGAATTGTTACTCGCACAGACACAGAATTGTTACTTGCACAGACACAGAATTGTTACTCGCACAGACACAGAATTGTTACTCAGGGCCACAGAATTCATACTCAGGGACAGACAGAATTGTTACTGAGTGCCAGAGAATTGTTACTCAGGGACAGACAGAATTGTTACTGAGTGCCAGAGAATTGTTACTCAGGGACAGACAGAATTGTTACTGAGTGCCAGAGAATTGTTACTCGCACAGACACAAAATTGTTACTTGCACAGACACAGAATTGTTACTCGCACAGACACAGAATTGTTACTGAGTGCCAGAGAATTGTTACTCAGGGACAGACAGAATTGTTACTGAGTGCCAGAGAATTGTTACTCAGGGACAGACAGAATTGTTACTGAGTGCCAGAGAATTGTTACTCAGGGACAGACAGAATTGTTACTGAGTGCCAGAGAATTGTTACTCGCACAGACACAAAATTGTTACTTGCACAGACACAGAATTGTTACTCGCACAGACACAGAATTGTTACTCAGGGCCACAGAATTCATACTCAGGGACAGACAGAATTGTTACTGAGTGCCAGAGAATTGTTACTCAGGGACAGACAGAATTGTTACTGAGTGCCAGAGAATTGTTACTCAGGGACAGACAGAATTGTTACTGAGTGCCAGAGAATTGTTACTCGCACAGACACAAAATTGTTACTTGCACAGACACAGAATTGTTACTCGCACAGACACAGAATTGTTACTCGCACAGACACAGAATTGTTACTCAGGGCCACAGAATTCATACTCAGGGACAGACAGAATTGTTACTGAGTGCCAGAGAATTGTTACTCAGGGACACCTAATCGTTGAATTAAATAGTATGTCAGACAACATGCAGAGGAGTGGCAGAGGAGGCAATGTTTTAGGAGCGAGCAGACGTGGCAGCAGAGGAAGGGGTCGAGGCAGCAGTATTCGCAGCCAGAGGCCAGTGCTCCCGGTGTCATCCAGCGGTCGTGTCTCCACCGACAACCCTGCCGTCATTGATTGGTTGGCTCGGTCGTCTTCCTCTTCCCAGGTCACCTCTGACACCTACAGCCAACGGTCGGTGGGTACGTCAGACACAACCGTTAGTTGGCATGGCCCGGGAGCAAGCCCACTGAAATCACGTGTCCTCTACCTGCCCCTGTCCTTTGCTGTTCCCTCACCAAGCGAAGTATCGCATGCTGTGGGCTCAGCCCCACTGTACAGTGAGGAAGAGCTAACAGAGGGCGGTCAGGAACGGGGGGAGACATCGGCCTTTTCAGCAGCCAAGCGAACAAGTACTGGCGAGGAGAGTGGCTCGGTAGCCGGTCTAGAGACAGGTCTGTCTCCTGACCCAGACGCAGCCGAGGGGGCTAGTAGTGAGGCGGAGACCCTACTTGATGATGAGGAGGTTGATCGCACTTGGCAGCCTCGTCGTCATCAGGCAATTTCTTCCGCATCATCAGGAGAAGAGGGTGGCAGCTTGGCAGCGAGCAAAACAGTCGGTGGGTTGCCCAGGAGACAGCAGCAGGGTCGCATCAGTGTCAGTGGAGCCAAACGTCCACGGAGTAGAGCACCAGCTCCACTGCAGCCTACCACCACGGCCAGTAGTGGTGCCGGTGCGCACGGAGGAAGTAGCAGTCAGCCAGTGAAGAGTAGCGGGGGCAAAGTTTCCTACTCGGTGGTGTGGCAATTTTTCCTCAAGCCGCCCGAGGAAGTAAACGTAGCCGTATGTCGACTATGTGGCCAGAAATGCAAGCGTGGCCAGGGGGCCCATGTTGGGACTACAGCGTTGCGTCAGCATATGCAGCGTCACCATTCGGTGGCCTGGGAAAACCGTGATAAACATACGGCGGTTCTGCCTGCCCCAGCCCCCGCTCCATCACCCGCTCCGTTACTTGCTCCGTCACCCGACGTCGTCAATCGCCCTCTATCAGCCAGTCAAGGCTCCAACACCTCTGCTGAGGGGAGTTGTCGCTCGTTGGCATCTTCCGCTCGTTCAGATGCTCCTTCTCCTGCTACTCCTCTTCTCGGATTCCGTCAACAGTCTTTCTTGGAATCCGTATCCAAGAGACAACAGTTTGCGAGCACGCACCCGACGGTGCAAAAGCTGAACGTCCTCCTGTCCAAGTTGCTGGTGCTGCAGTCCCTCCCTTTCCAACTGGTGGACTCAGCACCTTTCCGAGAAATGATGGCTTGTGCCGCGCCGCGGTGGAGAGTGCCAAGCCGTCATTTCTTTGCCCAAAAGGCAGTGCCAGCCCTGCATTCACATGTAGAAGAGATGGTGGGCCAGTCTTTGAGCATGTCGGTCTCTGCCAAAGTGCACGGCAGCGCCGACGTGTGGAGCTGTAACTACGGTCAGGGACAGTACATGTCATTTACGGCCCACTGGGTGAACGTGGTGCCGGCACAGCCGCACCAGCAACTTGGACAGGTCACGACGCTTTTGCCTCCACGTTTGCACGTCCTTGGTCCAGCAAGCATGTCCGCCTCTACCACCTCTTTTTCCGCCGTGTCCTCAGCCGCCACCCCCGTGCCAAGTCCCATTACCCGACCGGCATATCACATGTGCAGGGCGCAACGGTGTCACGCTGTGCTGCACCTGGTATGCCTTGGCGAACGTAGTCACACAGGGGAGGAACTGCTGAGTGTAATGAACAGAGAAATCGACAGATGGCTGTCTCCGCGCAAACTAAAAATCGGAACCATGTTGACTGACAACGGAAAGAACATGGTGTCTGCTCTGCGTCAAGGAAGGTTGTGCCATGCGCCATGCATGGCTCACGTGTTCAATCTGGTTGTCAAGCGGTTCCTAAAATCCACCATCCCACTGCAAGACATCCTTAAAATGTCACGTAAACTGTGCATGCATTTCAGCCATTCCTACACCGCAAAGAACACCCTCATTGAGCTGCAGCGGCAGAACGGAATTCCACAGCATCGCCTGATCTGCGACGTTGCAACAAGGTGGAATTCAACCCTACACATGTTAGACCGCCTTTACGAGCAGCGAAAGGCCATCACCGATTTCCTGATGTTACAAGCGGATAAAGGTACTCCCCTGTGTAACTTAGATGTCAGCCATTGGCAGCTCATGCGTGACACCTGCCGCTTGCTCAGGCCCTTTGAGGAGGCCACGCTATTCGTGAGTCGGCAGGACTATGGGATGAACGACGTCATTCCTCTGTTGCACGTCCTGGAACAAATGCTGTTAACAATGGCTGGTCAGGGTGCGGTAGACGTGGCGCACAGATCTCAACGCCACATGACCCCTGTGGGGGCAGGACAGGAAGAAGAGGAGGAGGTAGAGGAGGACATTTGTGCTCAGGAATTATTGAGTGAAATGGGTGGTTTTTCCACTCAGCGGACAGGAGTGGAGGAGCAGGAGCATCTGGTAGAGGAGGAGGAGGAGGAGACAGAGGACCCAGACGCACCGTGGCAGTATGCTGTGGAGATGGAGGCAGGGAGTCCCTCGCATTCCTTGGCACAAATGGCCCATAGCATGCTCGGTTGCTTGCGTAGCGACAGCCGAATAATAACCATCAGACAGAGGGATGACTTTTGGCTGTCCACCTTGTTGGACCCTCGCTACCGGTCCAAAATGGTGGCCTTTTTCACACCTGCTGAGAGGGAGGCCAAAATTACGTACTATAAAAACCACCTATGTAGTCAGTTGGTCTCTGCCTTTGTGCGCCAACGTCCATCCTCAGACACTGTGGGCCCTGTGCGCTCGCGTTCCGCTGGCATGGCAGCAGGGGAGGGGTGGGGTGGTAGGAGCAGTGGCAGCTCCACCAGCAGTGGCTGCCTCAGTCTGCAGTCGATGATGAGTAGCTTTCTTCACCAGCGCAGTGAGGAAACTACTAACCAGCCACAGCAGCAGCAGCAGCATCAGGTGGACCTGGAGCAGGAGCTCAAACAACAGGCTTGGGCCTACTTGGACAGCACCCTGCCAACCGAGGTAGACAATCCCCTTGACTACTGGGCAACGAAACTTGACCTTTGGCCCCAACTAGCTGAATTTGCCCTTGAAAGGCTGTCATGCCCGGCCAGTAGCGTGGCATCGGAGCGCGTGTTTAGTGCGGCAGGAGGTATTGTAACTCCGCGGAGGACACGACTGTCCACCCAAAGTGTGGAGAGACTCACGTTTGTGAAAATGAATCAGGCGTGGATTAGTCTGGATTTCAAACCACCAGTTCCTGACACAACTGACTAAATCCGCCATGAATCATGCCTCAAACATGTGCCACTTTCAGGTCTCCTCACACTGCTGGTGTGTTTAATTTTTTGACATAGGGTGCTGGCAGATTACGGGCCTCCTATAGCTGCTGCCAGGCCCCTAATCTGCCATAGGCCCCTATATACCGCCTCCTCATGCTGCTGCTAGGTCCAGAGTCTCTCATGGGTCCCTGTACGGCCTCCCATTGCTGCTGTCTCCATCGCCACACTCTGCTGCCATGTGCCACTTTCAGGTCTCTTCACACTGCTGGTGTGCTAAATTTTTTGACATAGGGTGCAGGCAGATTACGGGCCTCACATAGCTGCTGCCAGGCCCCTAATCTGCCATGGGCCCCTATATACCGCCTCCTCATGCTGCTGCCAAGTCCAGAGTCTCTCATGGGTCCCTGTACGGCCTCCCATTGCTGCTGTCTCCATCGCCACACTCTGCTGCCATGTGCCACTTTCAGGTCTCTTCACACTGCTGGTGTGTTAAATTTTTTGACATAGGGTGCAGGCAGATTACGGGCCTCACATAGCTGCTGCCAGGCCCCTAATCTGCCATGGGCCCCTATATACCGCCTCCTCATGCTGCTGCCAAGTCTAGAGTCTCTCATGGGTCCCTGTACGGCCTCCCATTGCTGCTGTCTCCATCGCCACACTCTGCTGCCATGTGCCACTTTCAGGTCTCTTCACACTGCTGGTGTGTTAAATTTTTTGACATAGGGTGCAGGCAGATTACGGGCCTCACATAGCTGCTGCCAGGCCCCTAATCTGCCATGGGCCCCTATATACCGCCTCCTCATGCTGCTGCCAAGTCCAGAGTCTCTCATGGGTCCCTGTACGGCCTCCCATTGCTGCTGTCTCCATCGCCACACTCTGCTGCCATGTGCCACTTTCAGGTCTCTTCACACTGCTGGTGTGTTAAATTTTTTGACATAGGGTGCAGGCAGATTACGGGCCTCACATAGCTGCTGCCAGGCCCCTAATCTGCCATGGGCCCCTATAAACCGCCTCCTCATGCTGCTGCCAAGTCTAGAGTCTCTCATGGGTCCCTGTACGGCCTCCCATTGCTGCTGTCTCCATCGCCACACTCTGCTGCCATGTGCCACTTTCAGGTCTCTTCACACTGCTGGTGTGTTTAATTTTTTGACATAGGGTGCTGCAAGATAACGGGCCTCACATAGCTGCTGCCAGGCCCCTAATCTGCCATGGGCCCCTATATACCGCCTCCTCATGCTGCTGCCAAGTCCAGAGTCTCTCATGGGTCCCTGTACGGCCTCCCATTGCTGCTGTCTCCATCGCCACACTCTGCTGCCATGTGCCACTTTCAGGTCTCTTCACACTGCTGGTGTGTTAAATTTTTTGACATAGGGTGCAGGCAGATTACGGGCCTCACATAGCTGCTGCCAGGCCCCTAATCTGCCATGGGCCCCTATAAACCGCCTCCTCATGCTGCTGCCAAGTCTAGAGTCTCTCATGGGTCCCTGTACGGCCTCCCATTGCTGCTGTCTCCATCGCCACACTCTGCTGCCATGTGCCACTTTCAGGTCTCTTCACACTGCTGGTGTGTTTAATTTTTTGACATAGGGTGCTGCAAGATAACGGGCCTCACATAGCTGCTGCCAGGCCCCTAATCTGCCATGGGCCCCTATATACCACCTCCTCATGCTGCTGCCAAGTCCAGAGTCTCTCATGGGTCCCTGTACGGCCTCCCATTGCTGCTGTCTCCATCGCCACACTCTGCTGCCATGTGCCACTTTCAGGTCTCTTCACACTGCTGGTGTGTTAAATTTTTTGACATAGGGTGCAGGCAGATTACGGGCCTCACATAGCTGCTGCCAGGCCCCTAATCTGCCATGGGCCCCTATATACCGCCTCCTCATGCTGCTGCCAAGTCCAGAGTCTCTCATGGGTCCCTGTACGGCCTCCCATTGCTGCTGTCTCCATCGCCACACTCTGCTGCCATGTGCCACTTTCAGGTCTCTTCACACTGCTGGTGTGTTTAATTTTTTGACATAGGGTGCAGGCAGATTACGGGCCTCACATAGCTGCTGCCAGGCCCCTAATCTGCCATGGGCCCCTATAAACCGCCTCCTCATGCTGCTGCCAAGTCTAGAGTCTCTCATGGGTCCCTGTACGGCCTCCCATTGCTGCTGTCTCCATCGCCACACTCTGCTGCCATGTGCCACTTTCAGGTCTCTTCACACTGCTGGTGTGTTTAATTTTTTGACATAGGGTGCTGCAAGATAACGGGCCTCACATAGCTGCTGCCAGGCCCCTAATCTGCCATGGGCCCCTATATACCACCTCCTCATGCTGCTGCCAAGTCCAGAGTCTCTCATGGGTCCCTGTACGGCCTCCCATTGCTGCTGTCTCCATCGCCACACTCTGCTGCCATGTGCCACTTTCAGGTCTCTTCACACTGCTGGTGTGTTAAATTTTTTGACATAGGGTGCAGGCAGATTACGGGCCTCACATAGCTGCTGCCAGGCCCCTAATCTGCCATGGGCCCCTATATACCGCCTCCTCATGCTGCTGCCAAGTCTAGAGTCTCTCATGGGTCCCTGTACGGCCTCCCATTGCTGCTGTCTCCATCGCCACACTCTGCTGCCATGTGCCACTTTCAGGTCTCTTCACACTGCTGGTGTGTTAAATTTTTTGACATAGGGTGCAGGCAGATTACGGGCCTCACATAGCTGCTGCCAGGCCCCTAATCTGCCATGGGCCCCTATATACCGCCTCCTCATGCTGCTGCCAAGTCCAGAGTCTCTCATGGGTCCCTGTACGGCCTCCCATTGCTGCTGTCTCCATCGCCACACTCTGCTGCCATGTGCCACTTTCAGGTCTCTTCACACTGCTGGTGTGTTTAATTTTTTGACATAGGGTGCAGGCAGATTACGGGCCTCACATAGCTGCTGCCAGGCCCCTAATCTGCCATGGGCCCCTATATACCGCCTCCTCATGCTGCTGCCAAGTCTAGAGTCTCTCATGGGTCCCTGTACGGCCTCCCATTGCTGCTGTCTCCATCGCCACACTCTGCTGCCATGTGCCACTTTCAGGTCTCTTCACACTGCTGGTGTGTTAAATTTTTTGACATAGGGTGCAGGCAGATTACGGGCCTCACATAGCTGCTGCCAGGCCCCTAATCTGCCATGGGCCCCTATAAACCGCCTCCTCATGCTGCTGCCAAGTCTAGAGTCTCTCATGGGTCCCTGTACGGCCTCCCATTGCTGCTGTCTCCATCGCCACACTCTGCTGCCATGTGCCACTTTCAGGTCTCTTCACACTGCTGGTGTGTTTAATTTTTTGACATAGGGTGCTGCAAGATAACGGGCCTCACATAGCTGCTGCCAGGCCCCTAATCTGCCATGGGCCCCTATATACCGCCTCCTCATGCTGCTGCCAAGTCCAGAGTCTCTCATGGGTCCCTGTACGGCCTCCCATTGCTGCTGTCTCCATCGCCACACTCTGCTGCCATGTGCCACTTTCAGGTCTCTTCACACTGCTGGTGTGTTAAATTTTTTGACATAGGGTGCAGGCAGATTACGGGCCTCACATAGCTGCTGCCAGGCCCCTAATCTGCCATGGGCCCCTATAAACCGCCTCCTCATGCTGCTGCCAAGTCTAGAGTCTCTCATGGGTCCCTGTACGGCCTCCCATTGCTGCTGTCTCCATCGCCACACTCTGCTGCCATGTGCCACTTTCAGGTCTCTTCACACTGCTGGTGTGTTAAATTTTTTGACATAGGGTGCAGGCAGATTACGGGCCTCACATAGCTGCTGCCAGGCCCCTAATCTGCCATGGGCCCCTATAAACCGCCTCCTCATGCTGCTGCCAAGTCTAGAGTCTCTCATGGGTCCCTGTACGGCCTCCCATTGCTGCTGTCTCCATCGCCACACTCTGCTGCCATGTGCCACTTTCAGGTCTCTTCACACTGCTGGTGTGTTTAATTTTTTGACATAGGGTGCTGCAAGATAACGGGCCTCACATAGCTGCTGCCAGGCCCCTAATCTGCCATGGGCCCCTATATACCGCCTCCTCATGCTGCTGCCAAGTCCAGAGTCTCTCATGGGTCCCTGTACGGCCTCCCATTGCTGCTGTCTCCATCGCCACACTCTGCTGCCATGTGCCACTTTCAGGTCTCCTTCACACTGCTGGTGTGTTAAATTTTTTGACATAGGGTGCAGGCAGATTACGGGCCTCACATAGCTGCTGCCAGGCCCCTAATCTGCCATGGGCCCCTATATACCGCCTCCTCATGCTGCTGCCAAGTCTAGAGTCTCTCATGGGTCCCTGTACGGCCTCCCATTGCTGCTGTCTCCATCGCCACACTCTGCTGCCATGTGCCACTTTCAGGTCTCTTCACACTGCTGGTGTGTTAAATTTTTTGACATAGGGTGCAGGCAGATTACGGGCCTCACATAGCTGCTGCCAGGCCCCTAATCTGCCATGGGCCCCTATAAACCGCCTCCTCATGCTGCTGCCAAGTCTAGAGTCTCTCATGGGTCCCTGTACGGCCTCCCATTGCTGCTGTCTCCATCGCCACACTCTGCTGCCATGTGCCACTTTCAGGTCTCTTCACACTGCTGGTGTGTTTAATTTTTTGACATAGGGTGCTGCAAGATAACGGGCCTCACATAGCTGCTGCCAGGCCCCTAATCTGCCATGGGCCCCTATATACCGCCTCCTCATGCTGCTGCCAAGTCCAGAGTCTCTCATGGGTCCCTGTACGGCCTCCCATTGCTGCTGTCTCCATCGCCACACTCTGCTGCCATGTGCCACTTTCAGGTCTCTTCACACTGCTGGTGTGTTAAATTTTTTGACATAGGGTGCAGGCAGATTACGGGCCTCACATAGCTGCTGCCAGGCCCCTAATCTGCCATGGGCCCCTATATACCGCCTCCTCATGCTGCTGCCAAGTCCAGAGTCTCTCATGGGTCCCTGTACGGCCTCCCATTGCTGCTGTCTCCATCGCCACACTCTGCTGCCATGTGCCACTTTCAGGTCTCCTTCACACTGCTGGTGTGTTAAATTTTTTGACATAGGGTGCAGGCAGATTACGGGCCTCACATAGCTGCTGCCAGGCCCCTAATCTGCCATGGGCCCCTATAAACCGCCTCCTCATGCTGCTGCCAAGTCTAGAGTCTCTCATGGGTCCCTGTACGGCCTCCCATTGCTGCTGTCTCCATCGCCACACTCTGCTGCCATGTGCCACTTTCAGGTCTCTTCACACTGCTGGTGTGTTAAATTTTTTGACATAGGGTGCAGGCAGATTACGGGCCTCACATAGCTGCTGCCAGGCCCCTAATCTGCCATGGGCCCCTATATACCGCCTCCTCATGCTGCTGCCAAGTCTAGAGTCTCTCATGGGTCCCTGTACGGCCTCCCATTGCTGCTGTCTCCATCGCCACACTCTGCTGCCATGTGCCACTTTCAGGTCTCTTCACACTGCTGGTGTGTTAAATTTTTTGACATAGGGTGCTGGCAGATTACGGGCCTCCCATTGCTGCTGCCAGACATGTAATCTGCCATGGGCCCCCGTACCGACTCCTCATGCTGTGACGTTGCAACAAGGTGTAATTCAACCCTACATATGTTAGACCGCCTTTACGAACAGCTAAAGGCCATCACAGATTTCCTGATGTTAAAAGCGGATAAAGGTACTCCCTGTGTAACTTAGATGTCAGCCATTGTCAGCTCATGTGTGACACCTGCGCTTGCTCAGGCCCTTTGAGGAGGCCACGCTATTCGTGAGTCGGCAGGACTATGGGATGAATGAGGTCAAATCGGCCATGGGCCCCCGTACCGCCTGTTCACGCTGATGCTGGTCCCACAGTGTGACCTGGGTCCCTGTACGGCCTCCCATTGCTTCCACTCTGCCATGTACCTCTTTGAAATCTCCTCACACTCCTGCGGTTGTCCATTTTGTCATAGGTTGCTGGCAGATTAGCGGCCTTCCATAGGTGCCGCCAGGCCCCATATCGACCATGGGCCCCCGTACCTCCTGGTCACGCTGCTGCTGAGCCCACAGTGTGACCTGGGTCCCTGTACGGCCTCCCATTGCTTCCACTCTGCCATGTGCCACTTTGAAATCTCCTCACACTCCTGCGGTTGTCCATTTTGTCATAGGTTGCTGGCAGATTACAGGCCTTCCATAGGTGCCACCAAGCCCCATATCGGCCATGGGCCCCCGTACCGCCTGGTCACGCTGCTGCTGGGCCCACAGTGTGACCTGGGTCCCTGTACCGCCTCCCATTGCTCCCACTCTGCCATGTGCCACTTTCAGGTCTCCTCACGCTCCTGCTGGTTTCCATTTTGTCATAGGTTGCTGTATGGCCTCCCATTGCTGCTGCCTCCACCGCCACACTGTGGCTCCAAACACTGGTTTTGGCCCCGTGACTGGCCAAAGGAGTGAAGTGTGCAGTGATTCTAAGATCGACGGCACTCATCTGCATGTCATACTGACAGACAGTATTATTTCTCTTCCCCAGCAGACTCCAAGGGCATTTAAATTAAAGGTACAGTGTTCTGCACTAATATTAAGTCTCTCTGAAGCCTAGAAACACCCTTTTTTAAGTTAAATTCACAGCGAATTTATTCGACTCGAATCGAATATTGTCCACGAATTCGCCGAATCAGTCGAATCGAATTTTTCATTTCTTCGCTCATCTCTAGTCAAGATATAGCAGTGATCCATCACAAAGCTGCAATCTTCACAGACAACATTCTGCTGTCTCACTTTTCTACATATAGTATCTCCCTTCTTAATTTAATGGCGCTCCTTGCACATTTTGAAAACCTCTTAGGCTTACATGTCAACCCTAGCTAATCAGTGGCAATGAACATTTCTCTTCCCCTGTCAATCTTCAAACTAATTTCCCATTTCAGTGGACAACTATGTTTTCTTACCTTGGCATAACACTTACAACAACCTACAACTCACTCTACCAAGCCAATATTCCACCCCTTCCCCAACATCTGTTTAAATGAATATCATCATGGCATACCATGTCATTATCTTGGTTTGGTCGAACATGTGCAATCAAAATGTCCTATCTACCTAAACTACTCTACCTTTTCCAGATACTTCTTATTCGTATCCCATCTCATATTCCGTGACTATTACAGCATCAAAATCTGAAATTTGCATAGGCCTCGGGGCGTCCACATTTGTCCCGATATCTACTTTACCGTCCACGTATTTGAGGCGGCCTTGGAATCCCTAACGTCCACCATTATTACACCGAAGCTCAGATCACGACACTTATCAAACTTTTTTCAGGTAAAGACTTACCCTTGTAAGCCCTGCTTAATATTTTTGACACACACCCCACACCATCTTCTTCTCTACTCTGGCTTCCTCCATCTTCTAGACCTAAGCCATTAAATCCAATCTTGACATACTCTTTACAGGTCTGGTACTCTTGCAAATACTGTGCAGGCTTACTGTCTCCTCATTTACCTCTTCTCCAACTATTTGACTACCCAATATTTTTCCCGGGAGAGTCAGAAAAAGGAGCCTTTCATTGGTGGATAACACATTGCTTTCTTTTTTCATGGCAACAAAGCAAACTATAGCATATTCTTGGAAGTTCTCTTCTCTCCAATTTGAGGACGTTAAATCTAGAATTCAAGGCTTCTTTATCATTGAACAACTAACGGCGGTATTAGAAGACAGACACAACAGGTTCCTTTTGATCTGGCAACCTTGGTTAGACTACCAACCAATCTCCCATTTCACTACACGGCTAACCCATCTTTAATCAACATAGCAATGCTCTCTTCCACCCCTTTTGAGGGGCTAGACAGATCTGGCACTCCTCAGTGGTGAACTCTTTCTACCTTTCCTGATTTTTACTTTCTTCCTTCTCACCCCTTTCCTTTTTCTATTTCTATCCAATTCGTCCCTTTACCTTATATGATTGTGGGATTTTTCCCTCTCCCGCTCTATCTTCCCACCACCTCAGTGGTCGGCTTGACATCATTCCACTTATTTTTTGGGGTATGGATGTCCCCTGCTAAGACCCTTGTGGTCAGTGCTCTTAGCCACCAAGGGGTGTGTTCTTCTATTCCCCCTATTTTTTTTTTTCCTTAAATACAGAGATTTTTATTTTCCTTTTAAGGGTATTATCCAATCATATATGTTGATTGTTATCTCTATGATTATATGAACCTTCCGTAGGTACTTGTTGAAGACTATCTGACTTATCAAAAACTCTGGTCATGTGACCACCATGTTCTAATATACAGTTTAAAAAAAAAAAATCTAATGCTATTGTCTGTTAAGTAGACCCTCATTATTGATGCCATGCAACTGGATACTTTTTCATTGACCAATGTATGTCATATATAGTATCTCTCAAGATCCTATGTCTTGTCAATCCTTTAAATAAAGCTCTTTTGGTACCAGAAATCACTGTTAATTGTCACTCACTACTTCAATTCCAACACACATTAAAAAAATACTGATGTGTATAAGGTGGGGCAAGCACATTTTTCACGTGCCATTATTGGCCATATGCTGTCAGCTGACCACAGATCACAACTACGACATTGAACTGTGGAGGCTTCATTTTGATGTTCAGGTGAATTAATCCATAAGTTTGGTGTTTGGGTAAACTGCAAATGTCCACAATTCGAACCCAACTTAATGTCAAACCTGAACCTCATCCCTAGTGAACACACAAACGTCTTTGATAGTTGACTACACCATGATAAAAATATTCTTATTTGTACATAGAGACTGAGTGATGCATTGTACATTCGTTTATGTGGATCACACACTCTATTGGTGTACAATATTTTTTCTCATGAGTTATTTAACCACTTGCCCTTCAGAGGATTTACCCCCCTTCATGACCAGGCCATTTCTTGCGTTATGGCGCTGCATTACTGTAGCCTCCCTAGCGGTCTCATTATGTCCATATTTCTGTGCTCAAAGCAGTACATTTTTTTTTGCATGGAAATATGTATTTTTTGTTTTTATCGTAGGCCTGTAATTTTTAGGAATAACTCACTGAAATCTGTCCGAACAAGACTCTAGTAAACATCCCGGGTATGTTAAAATTTCAAACACGAAATCATAAATTATAATTTAATAAATAATCATCATATAATAATAAATTTAATTAAATAATCTAATCAAACAAAAAACACTGAAATTTGAAATATAGCGCCAAGTTCGCACATCACTGAGCAAAGTCGCAAAATCGTTTTCAGTGTCTGACAAATTTCCCCACAAATCATTATCACTCAGTTCTGCAAGTGGTTCAATTTATTATCGCTGTTCTCTAGGTGATCTAAAACCGCTTTTGACCTAAAGGGACACTTTTTGGACACCATGGATGTTTCTCAGTTTCCAGGCAGAAAGAACAGTAAGAATGCAGGCAGGGCACAGGACAAAGCACTAAGGACAAAATGTATGTGAAATGGTTTGATACAGTAATGTTATACTATGTTATATTAATCTATTTAGTGAATGTCACTTTTTGACATTTTTAAATTTCCCGCCAGTTCCGTCCCCGTACGTCCTGACGTCGCAGGGAACGGAACCCAGAAGACAGATGCCGGCATCGGCCGGAGGACATTGCCGGGGACACTGCAGGAGGGACATTGCAGGAGCGCAGGACAAGGTAAGTGAAGAAGAGATCCTGGAGCAGCACTGCAGGGTATTCTCGAGTGTAGCTTGGGGTTACCGCTTGTGGTGCTGAAACTCGGGTATACCACCAGGGAGGTTAATTGACAATTGCGCAGTCATGCAACACTGCACCCAAATGGAATTTACATCCTTTTTTCCCACAAATAGAGCTTTATTTTGGTGATATTTGATGGCCTGTGTGGTTTTTATTTTTTGAGCTATAAAGAAAAAAAGACCGACAATTTTGAGGAAAAAAAAAACAATATTTTTGACTTTTTGCCATTAAACATGTCCAGTAAAAAAATTTTAAAAATCAAATTTCTTCATAAATTTAGGGCAAAATGTATTCTGCTACATGTCTTTGCTGAAAAAAAATTGCAATACATGTAAATTAATTGGTTTATGTGAAAGTTATGGCGGTATATATACTGGAATTGTTTTTTTTACTAGTAATGGCGGCAATCAGCGACTTATAGTGGGATTGCAGTGAGCATTTTGACACTGGGGGGAACTGACTTGGTGTCAGTGACACTAATACAGTGAGTAGTGCTAATAAAAAGCACTGACACTGTACTAATGGCCCTGGGCAGGAAGGGGTTAACATGTGGGGTGATCAAAGAGTTAATGGTGTGCTGTGTGCGGTTTCACAGTATGCTCTGTGAGTGCTTTTCACTGTAAGCACACTGCTATGCAAAACCATACAAAACAGTGTGCAGGAGCTGACAGGGGAGAGATCCTGTTTATACACAGGTCTCTCGCCCGTCGGAGATACTCGGTGATCACCAGGTGCCAGCAAGTAATCACCGTTCAGGACCTGTGATTGACAGCTGAGGCTGCGAATGGCTATCAGTTACCTACCTGAAACTGCAAAATCATATATATATTTGTGATTTTGCGCACCCGTGCCACATTGTAGCAGTATTTCTGCTATAGGGCAGCGCGGTAGTGGTGGACAGCATCTGTGTACACTGTAAAGGACAATAATTACCGTATATGATTTGGCTGTTTAATTGCACCACTAAAGCATACGTCAGATGGAGATTTGTAGATAATACAAAACTTTGCAGATCTGTGATACCATTTTGAAGCCTTTACTTCTAAAAGTTAAATCAAAGACCCAGTCATCATTTAAGTAATGTAAGTGTCCAATTTGAAGACCTAATACTCTGCTGCTCATCAAGAAGAAACAATCTCCTTCTCTCAGTCTCAAGTAATTCTGTGCACCATGGTGATTCACAGAATGTTTCACTACATTTGTATTTGTTGGATAGATGATTTCTAATCTGATCACACACTGATCACGCCTGATTGTTCTTCCAACATATTGCTTTTGACAGATAACACAGAAGATATGGTATATCACATACAGTATCTAGTCTGGCAATTTACCAGTTGTTTAATCATAAAAATATCTCCTGTGGAATGTGACTTATTACAGTAGGTTAGTCATGTAGGAAAGCAGAGCTGGAAAAACAGGAGGAGCCATACCTATACATGTCAGTAGAACTCAACCAACTCTTTTTGTTTTCCTAGATTGGAATAAATTAGGGAATACAATGTTCTGTAACATCGGGGCTCTTCTAGCTACAAAATGTATTCTCCTAGACAGTATCTCCTCAAAATCAGAAGGGGTTGAGGATCCAATATTCAACCTCGGTTCAGCAGGAGCAAAAAATATATAGAGGCAGAATTTCTATTGCTTCTATACACGATAGCATCCCACTCTCACTGGTTGCTAGTGAAGAAGCTGCTGCCTGCATCCCTAGGAACTACTGAGGTCATTGGGAATCCCCAGCCACTTGACCAAAAGGACAGGGGCAGTGGTGACAGTGACATTGACCAAATATTGTGTAACATTGGAAAACAATTATATTAATGCAGATGGGGCATAAGGACAATATGACTTGGACAATATGGCTTTGAAAGGACTTTTATTTGAGGCAGATGACAATTGTCACAGCCAGCCTGCAGTGAACAGGGCTAGGTGAATGCACGAGGTCTTGATCATCTGGCCAGTAGGACTCCTGAGGCTATTCAATTGCCCCTCACCTGGCCAGCATGGGGCCTGAAGGATGATGGGTTGGATAAGCATCCTGTGTTATCTGCTCAAAGGAAACTCAAAACTGAGTGTGAGAGAGGAGTGATCTTTTGTGACCTGTGGTTCAAGATATCTTCCACAAAGGATCCAGGACATGATTTACCAGGACCCATTTTGAGGGTGGGTCAAGAATGGATGAGAGGCCTTGGTGTGCGTGAAAGTCAGTGAGGATGTGTATATGATAGCAGACGGGCCCCTTTCCTCTTTCCTTCCCCTGTCCATCTCCCTCCCCATTGTTATTCCACATTTCCTTATTTGTAACTATAATGTTTTATATTCCTATTTGTAATTCAACCCAACCCTTATTTTAAGAGTTAGTAATCCTTCACTGGAAGCAAGATACCCCAAACAGCACATTTTACATATGGTCATAGCTATGTTTGGTCAATAATGTCATCATTGTTACTAGACCTTTCCTTATATAGCTGATGAAAGCTTGGAGAGCTGTCATTTGACTGAGTACATAGGAACAATCATATGCGTCGGGTCATTCATTTTTTTATTTTTTACGACAGGTTGGCAGACATCTTGATTGGCAATTGATTTACAATAAGACATTTTGAGGTTTTTGAACTGTTTTTAATTAAGAACTTGCCAAATCTTTTGGTGTTTATTTTTATGTGACTTTTTAAACCCTGTATATATCCTATATTGATTAAAGTAGCAAGGGTCGGAATCTGGGGGGCCCCTTAATTATTAAAGGGGGCTTCTAGATTCCAATAAAGCCCTCAAACCATCACAAACACCAGCCAGAGTTGTAGGGAAGAAGCTCATGTCCTCATCAACATGGGCATCCCCCCCCATGTAGCTTGCTATTGTTTGGGAGGTTCACACTCTCATCCCTCCCCCCATTTCTTGATAGTTGGGCTGCTTGCTCACATTGTGTCTGGTATGGATTTTTAGGGGGCCTCACATTTTTTCTTGTAGTTTTTTGTTGCATGACATACCCACTTAAGATCCATACAAGATTCAAAGTATCTGGTAGACATTTTGGGGATGACTCTTCACAATTGTTTTTCATTCTTGATGTAGAATGTGCTGTAACAAAAGTGTAATTTACAAGGAAATTGCCAGCAAATTGTCCCCCAGAATATATAACAGACCCTTAGGGGTCTGCATGTAATTTTTTCTTTAAAAAACAAAGCCAGGAGGGAGATGCCAGAAACGTAAAACTCTTTTTTTCCTTTGTATATATGAGTGTTTAAAAAAAAAAAATTGCTGCTCCTGGACTCATGGAATTTAAAAAAACTTTTTTTTTTGCATTAGTACATGTTATCAAGGACAGTGCCCACCCTCATGCTATTTTTTAAAATTCCCTCACCTAATAACCCAGAAAATAGGCTAACCCAGAAACTCTTTAGTTTGACAGATTTGACTCCTATTGATTTCAGTGAGGTTTGGATTTTCACATCCAAACTTCTTTGAAGTTTGCCAAACCCTGCTGGAACCGAACCCAGGACAGTTCAGCTCATAATTAATTGGAATATTATGGATGTAACGCCCTCCAGCTTAGCCAGAGAGGGTTTGTTGTTTTATTTTTTTTAGGCAGAGACTGAGTAGCAGCCTGGGATGAGTCAGCCTGTGAGTGAGGTAGAGAGGTTACCTCATGACAGACTAGGAAGGTTCTGAGGGTCAGAGCCTCTGGAGCCCTCCCACCTCTTCAGAAACCTGAGAGTTTTCAGGAGGAGGAATGGAGGAGGGTAAGAAGCTCAGATCTGCATGTTCATTGGACCTTGGCCAATTCCTTGGCAGGAGGTTGGGCATGGTGACCAAAGCAACCCTTAAATGTGGCACTGCCTGGGAAGGAGTTCAGAGTGAGTCGGGTGAAAAATGGAGTGAGGAGATGTATTGTGTTGCCTGGGAGGTTGTCCAGGGAAGGGAACTACCTACAAGCAGGTGCTGGAAGAGGGAACCTCCAAAACTCCACTATCTTCCAAGGGGACATCCTGAGCAGCAGGGAAAGAGCCATCCCAGTGAAAGGCCTGAAGGTTGGTATATGTGGGAATGAACTTAGCAGTTATGGAAGCACTACGTCTCTAAAGATAGTAATCCCCATAAAAGAAAAGTAATTTTGTGTCAGTAGGAAAAATTTTTACTTTTTATGTCCTCCTATCGCTACAGGTGTTTAGAGCTGGCCTTGATTCAAGTCAAATAAATGCTTGATTGAAGCCCAGCCTGAGCCCGGCCTGGACATATGCAGTTCCGAAGCTAGCTGCAGCCATTATTTTTACAGGCAGTCACTGTCCGTAAAGGACATTGACAGATAGTTTGTAAATCGGCTGATATTTACAAACTGTCCACAAATTTACAGACGGTTGGTAACCCAGATGGGTATGTAAAGTAAGTAAAGTGCTGTAATGTTCCATTTCTTAATCTCCAGTCTCTAGATTATGTGATAGATGTCCGTGAGGTAAATAGGTAGACCCTACCATCTGAAGAAGGCCTAGTGGTAAAACTCCCAAAGGCTCACAAAAGGATCCAATACTGGCAACAATCAGTCTGTCTTTCAGTGTGTGTGTGACCTGCAGTCTGTTAAAAATCTTTGTACAAAGCAGACTCCTTTGCCAGCACCCAGCGTGGCCACAGTGGATGACAAGCTCATTGACTGGAGTGGTTCTGCTTGGTTTGGATCATCTATTACTTTACTACAAGTGTCTCTAATATCAGAAACACCAAAGGCAGTATGAAAGTGTTGTTAATGAGGCTTTTGTAGCATTATTTGCATTATAATTGCCGAAGTTAGTTCCACTGATGATGAAATAGTACATTGGTGTTTTCAGTCAAGCATTTACTTGACTTGAATCAAGGCCAGCTCTAAATCCCCATAGCGATATGAGGATATAAAAAGTGCCATTTTTAGAGTACCAGCTGGTTTAATAGTTTTTCAGTTTAACAATCTGCTGCTTTTACTGTATATTATTCCTAGGACAAAAGTTATTTGTCACAGCATACCAAATTCACAAATGGTAGGCTTGCATCTTAAGCCCTCACATCCTAAGTGCCATAGAGCAGGCCATAATCATACACATGTAATATTTTATTTCTCTGTTCTGTCTGAAAACTGGATGTTTCATAATATAGCCATACTAAAAAGCATCCTCATTTAGCATGATGGAACTTTGCATAAATAGCAATACATTGCATAGAATATGTAAGTGTTGCACAACCAGGAAATATATCCACAGAACTTGAATATGCTATACTATAGCCTATGTACCAAAAGCACATTTAAAAATAATATTATATACAGCATACTTAAGCAACACTGTACACATGATATTTTCATGGGATGTTGTAAAGTGGAGACGATGTGAAATTCAACACTTAATCCAGAGGTGTAAGAAAGATGAAACATGTTTTCTTCCGGCTAGAAATTCTGCATGCACAGAGGCCTTTAAAGCATATCTATCGTCAAATTCAGAGGAGTTTGATGTTTAAAACTGCCCATACACAGAAGTTAGCTGAAGACTAACATTACTTAAAACTGGCTTTACACAGAAGTTAGGTTTTGTTGAAGAAAGCCAAGATACACTCACCTTATATAGAATATATCCAGGGAGTTCCTTTCCCCTTTACTAACAAGAGGCAGTATTATGAGGTTACACATTACTAATGTCATATCAAAGGAAATCAAAGTAACTGGACAAAAGTTTTGAAAATATTTTGTCACAATAATTTATGCAGCGTGCACTCAAAATACAGAACTACAATCAAAATATTGTGTCACTTTTAAGAAGTCTAATTAATATTCTCTGATAATGTGAACATAAATAAAAGCCTGTAATAATTAACATTATTCATAATCAATTATTATTAATTATATATATATATATATATATATATATATATATATATATACACACACACACATAATACATGAGAGAAAAAATCCACAGTGCAATAACTGAAGCCCATTCACATAGTATACATACAATATTATAATTGATAATGTGGACAAATTCTTCTTTTACTACCAGACAAAATGGAGGGAGATTTAATAAAAGTGATGCACACAAAATCTGGTACAGCTGCGAATAGTAACCAATCAGCTTCCAGATTTTATTGTCAAAACGTAATTGAACAAGCTGAATTTAGAAGTGGATTAGCTACTATGCATAGCTGTACCAGATTCTGTGTGCACCACTTTTAGTAAATCATCCCCAATATGTCCTAAAATCTTACAATATCACTTGCCTCACACCCTATGGACAGCAGCTCACTCTTAATTTTGTCCACCAGATCAGAAAGTCAAACAGTGAGCATCTATCCTCAGACCAATCTACTCCACTCTGGGGATCACAGACAGCATGACCAAATCTTACAGATTACAATTACAGATTATAGATTACAGATTACAGTTTATTATATTTTTTTTTAAATATTAGATATATATACATATATATATTGTGAGAATTAGAACCAAGGGTAGAGCTTTTGAAGCACAGTCACTCACTTCCTTTTTTTTAAAGGCCGTTTTTACCAAATTTTATTTAAAAGTAAGTTCCATACAACATCGGTTTCCCACTCAGGGTTATCCTCCATCAATACAAACGAAACAAAGATTCAGCCTCCTGGCTCTCTTTAGCAGCACCGCTGCTCAGGCTTCATGCCTCAGTCCTCTTGACCATTCACACACATTGCACCTGGGTTAGCACCCTTTCCCAGTACTCCTGTTTCTCCAGCCCACAGGCTTGGGCCCTCTGTCTGCTCTCAGACGTCTCTGTGCCACCATGCACACTTGTTGCTGCTCCCTTGCACCCACATGGATTCCCCTGGAGGGTGGAGCCCAGAACCCTGGTCCTGACTCTAGAGGAAGCCCACACACACCTGACCAATCAGTCTCCTGGCCATTCCCAAAACCTGGTCCGAGGATTGGAGATTTCATCCCTCCCAAATCACTTTGAAATCTCCAGGCTCCAGGTCCCAAAATGGACTTTATAAACATATGAGGAAAGTGAAAAGCCAGCTTCGTCTGTATTAAACAAGTACCCTGGAGCCCCTCAACTTGCCTTGCTGAGAATTCTGGGTGAAATATCCTTTCTACACTGTGACAGGTTGCCACACTGTCACTATATATATATATATATATATATATATATATATATATATATATATATACACTCACCGGCCACTATATTAGGTACACCTTGCTAGTACCAAGAAAATATTCCCCACACCATTACACCACCACCACCAACCTGGACCGTTGATACAAGGCATGATGGATCCATGCTTTCATGTTGTTTATGCCAAATTCTAACCCTACCATCTGAATGTCGCATCAACCAGTCTTCCCATTCCCCTCTGACCCCTGACATCAGCAAGGCATTTTTGTCCACACAATTGCCGCTCACTGGATATTTTCTCTTTTTCGGACCATTCTCTGTAAACCCTATGATGGTTGTGCATGAAAATCCCAGTAGATCAGCTGTTTTTGAAATACTCAGACCAGCCCGTCTGGCACCAACAATCATGCCACATTCAAAGTCACTTAAATCCCCTTTCTTCACCATTCTGATGCTCAGTTTGAACTTCAGCAAGTCATCTTCACCATGTCTACATGCCTAAATGCATTGAGTTGCTGCCATGTGATTGGCTGATTAGCAATTTGTGTTACAAAGTATTTTTGGGAAAAAAAACAAGGCAGTTATGGTATTTATGAGGCACAATACTTTGAAAGACTAATTGCAATTTGTCACCCAGTTAGAGTTTGGATCTGCTTGAAGTAATTTAAGTATTGAAATAACAGTAATATCTCACAGTTTGCCTGGTTGGACTCACAATTAGTAGGAAAATGTTTATTCTGAGAACAAAGTTTCCTCCTTTTATTTTTTTTTTGTCCCAGATGTGGAATTTTGTTTTATTTTGGCAATCAAAATTAAAGTGGAACTAACCCCTCCTATCTTCTTCAGCCAATGTAACTGTTTTTGAAACTGTTAAATTGATGGACTTATTTCTCTGCTTTAATGGTCACATAATACTTTAAATATGTTTTCATAACAGTAGCATGCTAGTGAATAGTTGGGGAAGGTAGCCCCCATCCAAGCTGACTGAGTTTGAGAGGATTTGCACAGAAGAATGGCAGAAAAGCCCTCAATTCAGGTGTGCAAAGCTTGTTGCTTCATACCCAAAAAAACGTAGATTGTAATGGCTGCCAAAGGAGATTCAACAAAGTTCTGAGTAAAGAGTCCGAATACTTACTGTAAGTACATGTGATATTTCAGTTTTTTCTTTTTAATAAATTCACAAACATTTCTAAAATTGTATTTCCCTTTGTCATGGTTTACTGAGTGTAGAATAATGAGGAAAAAGTGAATTTAACCTGCTGACAGTCAAGTTGCAGAGCTGCAGAGGGAAACAACTTGCATTATTGTACTGCACTGATCTTAGTCGGCCCTCCCCTCCTGTCTGTTCCAGGTGCCTGTGTGCAACATAACTCGGGAGGGATGAAAGAGGAGGGAGGGTGGGGATCAACGCAACCGATACGGACCAACAGCTTTCTTGAGCTATTCTGCATGAAGAAAACCACTACAGACCCCAGTACTGTTTTCTTCTGGCCCCCCTGTACCCCCCGAGAGACCAGCAGATTGTGGAGGAACCCCTAGGGACCTCTGTGCTCTACTGGCCCCTTATACTGTTCCCTCCTGGCTCCCCTATACTGTTTCCTCCTGGCCCCCATATATAGTGTTCCCTCCTTGCCCTCCTTATACTGTCCCCTCATGGGTCCCCATACAGTTCCCTCCTGGCCCCCCTATATTCAGTCCTGGCTCCCCTATACTATTCTCTCCTGCTACCCCATACTGTTCCTCCCTGACGCCCCTGATACTGTTCTCTCTTGGCCCCCCTGTACTATTCCCTCCTGGCCCCCTATACTGTGCTGTGCTCTTCTGGCGCCTCTGTACTGTTCCCTCTCAGCCCCCCCTGTACTGTTCTCTTCTGGCCTCCCTGTACAGTTCTTTCCTGGCCTTCCTGTACAGTTCTCTCCTGGAGTTCCTGTGATCTGCCCTGCTGACCTCCTATACACTGCTTATCTCATGTTTGACCAAGAATTGGACAAAAAAGCAAGCACAAGTTTCACATTAAGGAGATAAGTTTTATTATTTATTCTATTGTTTAATGCTCTAAAAATTATTCTTTTTATATTTACAGCAGACCGATCACATCAATTTTCCATGAGCTGTACATATAAAAATTATTCCAGGGGTTCCCCAAGATCTCAGACTTTTTGCCAAGGGTTTCTCAAATGTAAAAAGGTTGAGAAACCCTGATCTAGAGTTTGGAAACATTTCTATAGTGTATTTTCTGCTGGGAGCAAAGCTACAATTTGCAGTGTAACAAAACGGTTTTTTAGTTTGTAAAATTACTCCACACTGATTTTTTTTTTTCAACTTTTACAAAAATTTACATAAACAGGAAAAAACTTTTTTCCATGGCTTCAATATTTTTAGAAACTTTGCATCTCTAGGCAGGAGACACACAGCTCTTTTCATTCAACCACATCAAAACTATCAAAATAAAAGCTTCTGAACAGATTCAAAAACATTAGAAGGGCAGTGAAAAATAAAAGAATCCATAGTTTACACTAGGTTTTGCTAAAAGCTGAACTCTAGGATTTCTAAAGATATTCTTTTTATCCGATTATTACATTTTTTAAGAATGTTCTTTTTAAGTCTAGGGGTAAACAAATAAGGTTGTACGTAAATTGTAAATTGGATGTAATGCCAGTGTGCAACTGTCGACTGGAGTACCTTGGAGAATAGGCTTTGAGGGACCAGTCACATAGAAGGAGGGAGTCAGCAAGATTGAGGAATACGATTACAGTATTACACCTTATTCCTCCACCCCTAAACTTACCAAGCATTAAACCCATTACGTTTGCAGGAGGGAAGTGACACTGCAATGGACAGGCCCATTGCAAGAGTAATTTTTATTCTTGCTTTGAGTGGGGCTTTAAAACTGTAAGCACTGGAAACAACTACGTTTTACATTTTTACACATAAAAAAGCCTTGGAATAAAGCAATGAAATGACAGAAAAACAATCTGACATCATGGTTTATTCCAAACAGATTCTCATTAGAGATGAATGAATATGCTCAGGTTTGACTCGGGAGTGGTTCATTGAATCCTGCTTGAAATTTGAGAATCCCCAACCCTACTGAAGTCTATAGGGGATGAATCTTGATACTAAATTCTGGTCATTTTCAAGGCTAATAAACAAGCTACTGTACAAAAAAGTTACCTGGAGCTGATCACTGCCATGGGGAACATTTAACAAAGCAAAAAACATTTTTTTAAATTTGTAAGATTACCATAGAGTAGGAAGAGGTCCTTTTTAATATGACTTCAAATTTAACATAGAAAAGACACTAATCATTTAAATGACATGCTTAACAGATGCCTTTAAGCTGTAAGTGATGTTATGAAGCAGTATGATTTTCATAGACGGTGTCAGCTTCTCTGTATTCTGGCATCACATATTTTGAACATGTAATTTTTTTATTTTTACATTTATCTTTGCTTAGACATGGTAGCAGCACCCCAATCTGATTAATTGCAGCTTACAATTGAAGTATTCTAGGTAGTTTTTGCTGCAATGCTTGATTTTTTTCTCAAGCATTAATAGACCTGAATTGTCTAGTAGAAATCGCAAGTACCAAAGGTGGCCAGTGGCACAGCAGTTTAATAGTAATGTTTGTGAGCTTCTTGCCACATTGCACCTTTGTGCTTCCTGTCATTTTACCAAGGACCCTGAGCCAGACTTGTAAGAGAAACTCTGTTGAAGGTCCTCTCAGAAAACACACGGGTTGCAGGGCAAGCCAGAAGCTTCAGTGCATACTGTGCAAACTCTGGCCAGTGGTCCACTCTGGACATCCAATAGTTCTCCAACCTGCCCCATTATCCCCTCCACTTCACTCCCAGCACTCCCTCTGTCTTCCTTGTATTCGTCTTCTGCCTCCTGATGTTGCTGCCTCATTATTATTATTATATTATTATACAGTATTTATAAAGCGCCAATAGTTCGCTCAGCGCTGTACATTACAAAGGGGAATGGGGATGGAAACAGTAAGCAAGGGATCTATAGAAACGGATAAGAATGTAATAAAGTGAGCGCTCTAAAACAAGCAGCTAGCACTAAAGGTAATCACAGTATACCCATAAAAAGCGGAATAATAATAACAGAGTGCAGCGCTAAAAGATAAGTACAAAAGGCAAATAGTCCGTAGTTGTTAACTGGATATAAATGTATAGTCCCAAGAAATAACTGATGAAGACCAGGAAGCAATGGAAAGAGTGCGCACTCACCGGACGCGCACGGAAAATGCGCGTAAATAAATGTCTCCAGGAATCCTAAAGTAGATGGCTGTCTCGTGGCCCCGCGGCCATTTTAACTCAGGGTCAGTATCATTGCTGCGTACTCTGCTTTCATATATGTACTGTACACAGCCTTACTACCCTGCTTGTCATTTTATTCAATAAATCTCTTTTTTAAAATACTACACTATGGGCATTTGTTTTTTGGTTCCCATTGGGAGCTAAATCCATTTGCAGGATTCCTGTAGTGCTCATCTATTACCACCAGAGGGACAGAGCTCTTGGAATCTGGCTGATAATTATACCAACCTTAAGGGGACCTCCGGATCTCTGATACATCTTCCCAGGCTGATTGATCCAAAGATTGGAATTCACCCTCTCCATCTACTTTAGGATTCCTGGAGACATTTATTTACGCGCATTTTCCGTGCGCGTCCGGTGAGTGCGCACTCTTTCCATTGCTTCCTGGTCTTCATCAGTTATTTCTTGGGACTATACATTTATATCCAGTTAACAACTACGGACTATTTGCCTTTTGTACTTATCTTTTAGCGCTGCACTCTGTTATTATTAAGCAAGGGATCTGTCTGGCCTTGGGTTAGCAGCGAGTCATCTTCTTCCTGCTGCTGAGCTTACAGCACTTGGTCTATTGGTATATTAGTGTGTGTTCCAAGAAGAACACAAGAGGTACCATATTATTCCCTTCCTCATTGTGGCTTGATTTGGTTATCTCTTCAAAAGGTGCCAAAATGCTGCACACATCCTGAAAGATGAGCCATTGAATCAGTGAAAAGAACAACAGCTCCCCAGAGCCTTTCTTTATATTGTAATTGCAAAGGTATTCATTGATAGCATTCTGCTGTTGCTGCAAACTCTGTATCATGGGAAACATTGAGTTTCAACGTGTGTGGGAGTCATGGATAAGGTAATTGGCAGGCAGCTGATACTACATTTCTGCTTGGTGACCACTGGCTGGATATGACAGCCTAAAGTAGCCAAAAAACCTTTCTGGCCTAACAAAGGACTTCCTGGAAGCCAAGGTAATTCACGATGAACTGCTGTGTTACCATTCTGAGGATGCGTGCAGGAATATTTATGTGTGCATTTTCCCTAAAGAAGGATGGCCAACAGGTTAGTGCTATTGTCACACATGACTTTGCCTGGCTAACATTGGTGTGGGATCAGCCACCTCTGGTCCTAGAGAGCTGCCAACTTCCAAGAATGCAAGCTTGGGGGGGCAGGGTAATGCTGGTTCTTAGAAGTCAGAAGATGAGGTCAATGAGGAGGAGGGGCTCCAGCTCCACTAATTATGATATTTTCTGTATCATTGCTAGTAGAGATGAGCGAAGAAATGAAAAATTCGATTCGACTGATTCGGCGAATTCGTGGACAATATTCGATTCGAGTCGAATAAATTCGCTGTGAATTTAACTTAAAAAAGGGTGTTTCTAGGCTTCAGAGAGACTTAATATTAGTGCAGAACACTGTACCTTTAATTTAAATGCCCTTGGAGTCTGCTGGGGAAGAGAAATAATACTGTCAGTCAGTATGACATGCAGATGAGTGCCGTCGATCTTAGAATCACCGCAAACTTCACTCATTTGGGCAGTCACGGGGCCAAAACCAGAGTGTGGAGCCACAGTGTGGCGGTGGAGGCAGCAGCAATGGGAGGCCATACAGCACCCTATGACAAAAATGGAAACCACCAGCAGTGTGAGGAGACCTGAAAGTGGCACATGGCAGAGTGTGGCGATAGAGACAGCAGCAATGGGAGGCCGTACAGGGACCCATGACACACTCTGGACCTGGCAGCAGCATGAGGAGGCGGTACAGGGGCCCATGACAGATTACGGGCCTGGCAGCAGCATGAGGAGTCGGTACGGGGGCCCATGGCAGATTACGGGCCTGGCAGCAGCAATGGGAGGCCGTACAGGGACCCATGACACACTCTGGACCTGGCAGCAGCATGGGGAGGCGGTACAGGGGCCCATGACAGATTACGGGCCTGGCAGCAGCATGAGGAGTCGGTACGGGGGCCCATGACACACTCTGGACCTGGCAGCAGCATGAGGAGGCGGTACAGGGGCGCATGACAGATTACGAGCCTGGCAGCAGCAACTTGGACAGGAGGACGTTCAGCTTCTGCACCGTCGGGTGCGTGCTCGCAAACTGTTGTCTCTTGGAAACGGATTCCAAGAAAGACTGCTGACGGAATCCGTGAAGAGGAGTAGCAGGAGAAGGAGCATCTGAACGAGCGGAATATGCCAACAAGCGACAACAGGGGCCCATGTCAGATTACGGGCCTGGCAGCAGCATGAGGAGTCGGTACGGGGGCCCATGGCAGATTAGGGGCCTGGCAGCAGCTATGGGAGGCCCGTAATCTGCCAGCACCCTATGACAAAAAATGGAACCCACCAGCAGTGTGAGGAGACCTGAAAGTGGCACATGGCAGAGTGTGGCAATGGAGACAGCAGCAATGGGAGGCCGTACAGGGACCCATGACACACTCTGGACCTGGCAGCAGCATGAGGAGGCGGTATAGGGGCCCATGGCAGATTAGGGGCCTGGCAGCAGCTATGGGAGGCCCGTAATCTGCCAGCACCCTATGACAAAAAATGGAACACACCAGCAGTGTGAGGAGACCTGAAAGTGGCACATGGCAGAGTGTGGCGATGGAGACAGCAGCAATGGGAGGCCGTACAGGGACCCATGAGAGACTCTGGACTTGGCAGCAGCATGAGGAGGCGGTATAGGGGCCCATGGCAGATTAGGGGCCTGGCAGCAGCTATGGGAGGCCCGTAATCTGCCAGCACCCTATGACAAAAAATGGAACACACCAGCAGTGTGAGGAGACCTGAAAGTGGCACATGTTTGGGGCATGATTCATGGCGGATTTAGTCAGTTGTGTCAGGAACTGGTGGTTTGAAATCCAGACTAATCCACGCCTGATTCATTTTCACAAACGTGAGTCTCTCCACACTTTGGGTGGACAGTCGTGTCCTTCGCGGAGTTGCAATACCTCCTGCCGCACTAAACACGCGCTCCGATGCCACGCTACTGGCCGGGCATGACAGCCTTTCAAGGGCAAATTCAGCTAGTTGGGGCCAAAGGTCAAGTTTCGTTGCCCAGTAGTCAAGGGGATTGTCTACCTCGGTTGGCAGGGTGCTGTCCAAGTAGGCCCAAGCCTGTTGTTTGAGGTCCTGCTCCAGGTCCACCTGATGCTGCTGCTGCTGCTGCTGCTGCTGCGGCTGGTTAGTAGTTTCCTCACTGCGCTGGTGAAGAAAGCTACTCATCATCGACTGCAGACTGAGGCAGCCGCTGCTGGTGGAGCTGCCACTGCTCCTACCACCCCACCCCTCCCCTGCTGCCATGGCAGCGGAACGCGAGCGCACAGGGCCCACAGTGTCTGAGGATGGACGTTGGCGCAGACAGGCAGAGACCAGCTGACTACATAGGTGGTTTTTATAGTACGTTATTTTGGCCTCCCTCTCAGCAGGTGTGAAAAAGGCCACCATTTTTGAACGGTAGCGAGGGTCCAACAAGGTGGACAGCCAAAAGTCATCCCTCTGTCTGATGGTTATTATTCGGCTGTCGCTACGCAAGCAAGCGAGCATGCTATGGGCCATTTGTGCCAAGGAATGCGAGGGACTCCCTGCCTCCATCTCCACAGCATACTGCCACGGTGCGTCTGGGTCCTCTGTCTCCTTTTCCTCCTCCTCTACCAGATGCTCCTGCTCCTCCACTCCTGTCCGCTGAGTGGAAAAACCACCCATTTCACTCAATAATTCCTGAGCACCAATGTCCTCCTCTACCTCCTCCTCTTCTTCCTGTCCTGCCCCCACAGGGGTCATGTGGCGTTGAGATCTGTGCGCCACGTCTACCGCACCCTGACCAGCCATTGTTAACAGCATTTGTTCCAGGACGTGCAACAGAGGAATGACGTCGTTCATCCCATAGTCCTGGCGACTCACGAATAGCGTGGCCTCCTCAAAGGGCCTGAGCAAGCGCAGGTGTCACGCATGAGCTGCCAATGGCTGACATCTAAGTTACACAGGGAGTACCTTTATCCGCTTTTAACATCAGGAAATCTGTGATGGCCTTTTGCTGTTCGTAAAGGCGGTCTAACATATGTAGGGTTGAATTCCACCTTGTTGCAACGTCACAGCATGAGGAGTCGGTATAGGGGCCCATGGCAGATTAGGGGCCTGGCAGCAGCTATAGGAGGCCCGTAATCTGCCAGCACCCTATGTCAAAAAATTCAACACACCAGCAGTGTGAGGAGACCTGAAAGTGGCACATGGCAGAGTGTGGCGATGGAGACAGCAGCAATGGGAGGCCGTACAGGGACCCATGAGAGACTCTGGACCTGGCAGCAGCATGAGGAGGCAGTATATAGGGGCCCATGGCAGATTAGGGGCCTGGCAGCAGCTATAGGAGGCCCGTAATCTGCCAGCACCCTATGTCAAAAAATTCTACACACCAGCAGTGTGTGAGGAGACCTGAAAGTGGCACATGGCAGAGTGTGGCGATGGAGACAGCAGCAATGGGAGGCCGTATAGGGACCCATGAGAGACTCTGGACTTGGCAGCAGCATGAGGAGGCGGTATATAGGGGCCCATGGCAGATTAGGGGCCTGGCAGCAGCTATGGGAGGCCCGTAATCTGCCAGCACCCTATGTCAAAAAATTGAAAACACAAGCAGTGTGAAGAGACCTGAATGTGGCACATGGCAGAGTGTGGCGATGGAGACAGCAGCAATGGGAGGCCGTACAGGGACCCATGAGAGACTCTGGACCTGGCAGCAGCATGAGGAGGCGGTATATAGGGGCCCATGGCAGATTAGGGGCCTGGCAGCAGCTATAGGAGGCCCGTAATCTGCCAGCACCCTATGTCAAAAAATTCTACACACCAGCAGTGTGTGAGGAGACCTGAAAGTGGCACATGGCAGAGTGTGGCGATGGAGACAGCAGCAATGGGAGGCCGTACAGGGACCCATGAGAGACTCTGGACCTGGCAGCAGCATGAGGAGGCGGTATATAGGGGCCCATGGCAGATTAGGGGCCTGGCAGCAGCTATAGGAGGCCCGTAATCTGCCAGCACCCTATGTCAAAAAATTCTACACACCAGCAGTGTGTGAGGAGACCTGAAAGTGGCACATGGCAGAGTGTGGCGATGGAGACAGCAGCAATGGGAGGCCGTATAGGGACCCATGAGAGACTCTGGACTTGGCAGCAGCATGAGGAGGCGGTATATAGGGGCCCATGGCAGATTAGGGGCCTGGCAGCAGCTATGGGAGGCCCGTAATCTGCCAGCACCCTATGTCAAAAAATTGAAAACACAAGCAGTGTGAAGAGACCTGAATGTGGCACATGGCAGAGTGTGGCGATGGAGACAGCAGCAATGGGAGGCCGTATAGGGACCCATGAGAGACTCTGGACTTGGCAGCAGCATGAGGAGGCGGTATATAGGGGCCTATGGCAGATTAGGGGCCTGGCAGCAGCTATGGGAGCCCCGTAATCTGCCAGCACCCTATGACAAAAAATGGAACACACCAGCAGTGTGTGAGGAGACCTGAAAGTGGCACATGTTTGAGGCATGATTCATGGCGGATTTAGTCAGTTGTGTCAGGAACTGGTGGTTTGAAATCCAGACTAATCCACGCCTGATTCATTTTCACAAACGTGAGTCTCTCCACACTTTGGGTGGACAGTCGTGTCCTCCGCGGAGTTACAATACCTCCTGCCGCACTAAACACGCGCTCCGATGCCACGCTACTGGCCGGGCATGACAGCCTTTCAAGGGCAAATTCAGCTAGTTGGGGCCAAAGGTCAAGTTTCGTTGCCCAGTAGTCAAGGGGATTGTCTACCTCGGTTGGCAGGGTGCTGTTCAAGTAGGC
This sequence comes from Staurois parvus, assembly GCF_062004578.1. NCBI lineage: Eukaryota > Metazoa > Chordata > Amphibia > Anura > Ranidae > Staurois > Staurois parvus. The sequence goes on from NW_028318060.1 coordinate 4,341,619, forward strand.
CCAAGCCTGTTGTTTGAGGTCCTGCTCCAGGTCCACCTGATGCTGCTGCTGCTGCTGCGGCTGGTTAGTAGTTTCCTCACTGCGCTGGTGAAGAAAGCTACTCATCATCGACTGCAGACTGAGGCAGCCGCTGCTGGTGGAGCTGCCACTGCTCCTACCACCCCACCCCTCCCCTGCTGCCATGGCAGCGGAACGCGAGCGCACAGGGCCCACAGTGTCTGAGGATGGACGTTGGAGCACAAAGGCAGAGACCAACTGACTACATAGGTGGTTTTTATAGTACGTTATTTTGGCCTCCCTCTCAGCAGGTGTGAAAAAGGCCACCATTTTTGAACGGTAGCGAGGGTCCAACAAGGTGGACAGCCAAAAGTCATCCCTCTGTCTGATGGTTATTATTCGGCTGTCGCTACGCAAGCAACCGAGCATGCTATGGGCCATTTGTGCCAAGGAATGCGAGGGACTCCCTGCCTCCATCTCCACAGCATACTGCCACGGTGCGTCTGGGTCCTCTGTCTCCTCCTCCTCCTCCTCTACCAGATGCTCCTGCTCCTCCACTCCTGTCCGCTGAGTGGAAAAACCACCCATTTCACTCAATAATTCCTGAGCACAAATGTCCTCCTCTACCTCCTCCTCTTCTTCCTGTCCTGCCCCCACAGGGGTCATGTGGCGTTGAGATCTGTGCGCCACGTCTACCGCACCCTGACCAGCCATTGTTAACAGCATTTGTTCAAGGACGTGCAACAGAGGAATGACGTCGTTCATCCCATAGTCCTGCCGACTCACGAATAGCGTGGCCTCCTCAAAGGGCCTGAGCAAGCGGCAGGTGTCACGCATGAGCTGCCAATGGCTGATATCGAAGTTACACAGGGGAGTACCTTTATCCGCTTGTAACATCAGGAAATCGGTGATGGCCTTTCGCTGCTCGTAAAGGCGGTCTAACATGTGTAGGGTTGAATTCCACCTTGTTGCAACGTCGCAGATCAGGCGATGATGTGGAATTCCGTTCTGCCGCTGCAGCTCAAGGAGGGTGTGCTTTGCGGTGTAGGAATGGCTGAAATGCATGCAAAGTTTACGTGACATTTTAAGGATGTCTTGCAGTGGGATGGTGGATTTTAGGAACCGCTTGACAACCAGATTGAACACGTGAGCCATGCATGGCGCATGGCACAACCTTCCTTGACGCAGAGCAGACACCATGTTCTTTCCGTTGTCGGTCAACATGGTTCCGATTTTCAGTTTGCGCGGAGACAGCCATCTGTCGATTTCTCTGTTCATTACACTCAGAAGTTCCTCCCCTGTGTGACTACGTTCGCCAAGGCATACCAGGTGCAGAACAGCGTGACACCGTTGCGCCCTGCACATGTGATATGCCGGTCGGGTAATGGGACTTGGCACGGGGGTGGCGGCTGAGGACACGGCGGAAGAAGAGGTGGTAGAGGCGGACATCTTTGCCGGACCAAGGACGTGCAAACGTGGAGGCAAAAGCGGCGTGACCTGTCCAAGTTGCTGGTGCGGCTGTGACGGCACCACGTTCACCCAGTGGGCCGTAAATGACATGTACTGTCCCTGACCGTAGTTACAGCTCCACACGTCGGCGCTGCCGTGCACTTTGGCAGAGACCGACATGCTCAAAGACTGGCCCACCATGTCTTCTACATGTGAATGCAGGGCTGGCACTGCCTTTTTGGCGAAGAAATGACGGCTTGGCACTCTCCACCGCGGCGCGGCACAAGCCATCATTTCTCGGAAAGGTGCTGAGTCCACCACTTGGAAAGGGAGGGACTGCAGCACCAGCAACTTGGACAGGAGGACGTTCAGCTTTTGCACCGTCGGGTGCGTGCTCGCAAACTGTTGTCTCTTGGAAACGGATTCCAAGAAAGACTGCTGACGGAATCCGTGAAGAGGAGTAGCAGGAGAAGTAGCATCTGAACGAGCGGAAGATGCCAACAAGCGACAACTCCCCTCAGCAGAGGTGTTGGAGCCTTGACTGGCTGATGGAGGGCGATTGACGTCCGGGTGACGGAGCAAGTAACGGAGCGGGTGATGGAGCGGGGGCTGGGGCGGGCAGAACCGCCGTATCTTTATCACGGTTTTCCCAGGCCACCAAATGGCGACGCTGCATATGCTGCCGCAACGCTGTAGTCCCAACATGGGCCCCCTGGCCACGCTTGACTTTCTGGCCACATAGTCGACATACGGCTACGTTTTACTTCCTCGGGCGGCTTGACGAAAAATTGCCACACCGCCGAGTAGGAAACTTTGCCCCCGATACTCCTCACTGGCTGACTGCTGCTTCCTCCGTGCACACCGGCACCACTACTGGCCGTGGTGGTAGGCTGCAGTGGAGCTGGTGCTCTACTCCGTGGCCGTTTGGCTCCACTGACACTGCTTCCACTGACACTGCTGCGACCCTGCTGCTGTCTCCTGGGCAACCCACCGACTGTTTCGCTCACTGCCAAGCTGTCACCCTCTTCTCCTGATGATGCGGAAGAAATTGCCTGATGACGACGAGGCTGCCAAGTGCGATCAACCTCCTCATCATCAAGTAGGGTCTCCGCCTCACTACTAGCCCCCTCGGCTGCGTCTGGGTCAGGAGACAGACCTGTCTCTAGACCGGCTACCGGGCCACTCTCCTCGCCACTACTTCTTTGCCTGGCTGCTGAAAAGGCGGATGTCTCCCCCCGTTCCTGACCGCCCTCTGTTAGCTCTTCCTCACTGTACAGTGGGGCTGAGCCCACAGCATGCGATACTTCGCTTGGTGAGGGAACACCAAAGGACAGGGGCAGGTAGAGGACACGTGATTTCAGTGGGCTTGGTCCCGGGCCATGCCAACTAACGGTTGTGTCTGACGTACCCACCGACCGTTGGCTGTAGGTGTCAGAGGTGACCTGGGAAGAGGAAGACGACCGAGCCAACCAATCGATGACGGCAGGGTTGTCGGTGGAGACACGACCGCTGGATGACACCGGGAGCACTGGCCTCTGGCTGCAAATAGTGCTGCCTCGACCCCTTCCTCTGCTGCCACGTCTGCTCGCTCCTAAAACATTGCCTTCTCTGCCACTCCTCTGCATGTTGTCTGACATACTCTTTAATTCAACGATTCTGTGTCCCTGAGTAACAATTCTGTGTCCCTGAGTAACAATTCTGTGTCTGTCCCTGAGTAACAATTCTGTGGCCCTAAGTAACGGTTCTGTGTCCCTCAGTAACAATTCTGTGTCCCTCAGTAACAATTCTGTGTCTGTCCCTGAGTAACAATTATGTGGCCCTAAGTAACGTTTCTGTGGCCCTCAGTAACAATTCTGTGTCCCCCTGATTAACGTTTATGTGGCCCTAAGTAACGGTTCTGTGGCCCTCAGTAACGGTTCTGTGGCCCTCAGTAACAATTCTGTGTCCCTGATTAACGTTTCTGTGGCCCTAAGTAACGGTTCTGTGGCCCTCAGTAACAATTCTGTGTCCCTGATTAACGTTTATGTGGCCCTAAGTAACGGTTCTGTGGCCCTCAGTAACAATTCTGTGTCCCTCAGTAACAATTCTGTGTCTGTCCCTGATTAACGTTTACGTGGCCCTAAGTAACGGTTCTGTGGCCCTCAGTAACAATTCTGTGTCCCTGATTAACGTTTCTGTGGCCCTAAGTAACGGTTCTGTGGCCCTCAGTAAAAATTCTGTGTCCCTCAAGAAACAATTCTGTGTCTGTCCGTGAGTAACAATTCTGTGGCCCTAAGTAACGGTTCTGTGGCCCTAAGTAACAATTCTGTGTCCCTGATTAACGTTTATGTGGCCCTAAGTAACGGTTCTGTGGCCCTCAGTAACAATTCTGTGTCCCTGATTAACGTTTATGTGGCCCTAAGTAACGGTTCTGTGGCCCTCAGTAACAATTCTGTGTACCTCAGTAACAGTTCTGTGTCTGTCCCTGATTAACGTTTACGTGGCCCTAAGTAACGGTTCTGTGGCCCTCAGTAACAATTCTGTGTACCTCAGTAACAATTCTGTGTCTGTCCCTGATTAATGTTTACGTGGCCCTAAGTAACGGTTCTGTGGCCCTCAGTAACAATTCTGTGTCCCTGAGTAACAATTCTGTGGCCCTAAGTAACGGTTCTGTGGCCCTCAGTAACAATTCTGTGTCCCTGTGTAACAATTCTGTGTCTGTGCGAGTAACAATTCTGTGGCCCTAAGTAACAGTTCTGTGGCCCTCAGTAACAGTTCTGTGTCCCTGAGTAACAATTCTGTGTCTGTGCGAGTAACAATTCTGTGGCCCTAAGTAACAGTTCTGTGGCCCTCAGTAACAATTCTGTGTCCCTGAGTAACAATTCTGTGGCCCTAAGTAACGGTTCTGTGGCTCTCAGTAACAATTCTGTGTCCCTGTGTAACAATTCTGTGTCTGTGCGAGTAACAATTCTGTGGCCCTAAGTAACAGTTCTGTGGCCCTCAGTAACAATTCTGTGTCCCTGAGTAACAATTCTGTGGCCCTAAGTAACGGTTCGGTGGCCCTCAGTAACAATTCTGTGTCCCTGTGTAACAATTCTGTGTCTGTGCGAGTAACAATTCTGTGGCCCTAAGTAACGGTTCTGTGGCCCTCAGTAACAATTCTGTGTCCCTGAGTAACAATTCTGTGTCTGTGCGAGTAACAATTCTGTGGCCCTAAGTAACAGTTCTGTGGCCCTCAGTAACAATTCTGTGTCCCTGAGTAACAATTCTGTGGCCCTAAGTAACGGTTCTTTGGCTCTCAGTAACAATTCTGTGTCCCTGTGTAACAATTCTGTGTCTGTGCGAGTAACAATTCTGTGGCCCTAAGTAACAGTTCTGTGGCCCTCAGTAACATTTCTGTGTCCCTGAGTAACAATTCTGTGTCTGTGCGAGTAACAATTCTGTGGCCCTAAGTAACAGTTCTGTGGCCCTCAGTAACAATTCTGTGTCCCTGAGTAACAATTCTGTGGCCCTAAGTAACGGTTCTGTGGCCCTCAGTAACAATTCTGTGTCCCTGTGTAACAATTCTGTGTCTGTGCGAGTAACAATTCTGTGGCCCTAAGTAACGGTTCTGTGGCCCTCAGTAACAATTCTGTGTCCCTGAGTAACAATTCTGTGTCCCTGAGTAACAATTCTGTGGCCCTAAGTAACGGTTCTGTGGCTCTCAGTAACAATTCTGTGTCCCTGTGTAACAATTCTGTGTCTGTGCGAGTAACAATTCTGTGGCCCTAAGTAACAGTTCTGTGGCCCTCAGTAACAGTTCTGTGTCCCTGAGTAACAATTCTGTGTCTGTGCGAGTAACAATTCTGTGGCCCTAAGTAACGGTTCTGTGGCCCTCAGTAACAATTCTGTGTCCCTGTGTAACAATTCTGTGTCTGTGCGAGTAACAATTCTGTGGCCCTAAGTAACGGTTCTGTGGCCCTCAGTAACAATTCTGTGTCCCTGAGTAACAATTCTGTGTCTGTGCGAGTAACAATTCTGTGGCCCTAAGTAACAGTTCTGTGGCCCTCAGTAACAATTCTGTGTCCCTGAGTAACAATTCTGTGGCCCTAAGTAACGGTTCTGTGGCTCTCAGTAACAATTCTGTGTCCCTGTGTAACAGTTCTGTGGCCCTCAGTAACAGTTCTGTGGCCCTCAGTAACAATTCTGTGTCTGTGCGAGTAACAATTCTGTGGCCCTAAGTAACAGTTCTGTGGCCCTCAGTAACAATTCTGTGTCCCTGAGTAACAATTCTGTGGCCCTAAGTAACGGTTCTGTGGCCCTCAGTAACAATTCTGTGTCCCTGTGTAACAATTCTGTGTCTGTGCGAGTAACAATTCTGTGGCCCTAAGTAACGGTTCTGTGGCCCTCAGTAACAATTCTGTGTCCCTGAGTAACAATTCTGTGTCTGTGCGAGTAACAATTCTGTGGCCCTAAGTAACAGTTCTGTGGCCCTCAGTAACAATTCTGTGTCCCCGAGTAACAATTCTGTGGCCCTAAGTAACGGTTCTGTGGCTCTCAGTAACAATTCTGTGTCCCTGTGTAACAATTCTGTGTCTGTGCGAGTAACAATTCTGTGGCCCTAAGTAACAGTTCTGTGGCCCTCAGTAACAATTCTGTGTCCCTGAGTAACAATTCTGTGGCCCTAAGTAACGGTTCTGTGGCCCTCAGTAACAATTCTGTGTCCCTGAGTAACAATTCTGTGTCTGTGCGAGTAACAATTCTGTGGCCCTAAGTAACGGTTCTGTGGCCCTCAGTAACAATTCTGTGTCCCTGAGTAACAATTCTGTGTCTGTGCGAGTAACAATTCTGTGGCCCTAAGTAACAGTTCTGTGGCCCTCAGTAACAATTCTGTGTCTGTCCCTGAGTAACAATTCTGTGGCCCTAACTAAAGTTTCTGTGGCCCTAAGTAACAGTTCTGTGGCCCTCAGTAACAATTCTGTGTCTGTCCCTGAGTAACAATTCTGTGGCCCTAACTAAAGTTTCTGTGGCCCAAAGTAACAATTCTCTGGCACTCAGTAACAATTCTGTCTGTCCCTGAGTAACAATTCTGTGGCCCTAATAACGTTTCTGTGGCCCTAAGTAACAGTTCTGTGGCCCTCAGTAACAATTCTGTGTCTGTCCCTGAGTAACAATTCTGTGGCCCTAACTAAAGTTTCTGTGTCCCTAAGTAACAATTCTCTGGCACTCAGTAACAATTCTGTCTGTCCCTGAGTAACAATTCTGTGGCCCTAATAACGTTTCTGTGGCCCTAAGTACAATTCTCTGGCACTCAGTAACAATTCTGTCTGTCCCTGAGTAAGAATTCTGTGGCCCTAACTAGCGTTTCTTTGTCCCTAAGTAACGATTCTGTGGCCCTCACTAACAATTCTGTGTCCTTGAGTAATGGTTCTCTGTCCCTAAGTAACGTTTCTCTGTCCCCAAGTATCGTTTCTGTGGCCCTAACTCTGTCCCTAATACAGAGCGGTCTGCCTCTGTTCAATGACTGCAGGCAAATGAAGAATTCCAAAATGGCCGCTATTTATAGCTCGACCATTACACAGTGCTGGCTGGCTGGCTGCTGATTGGCTGATGCGATCACATGTCATTGAGGAATGCATTATGGGTCAGCGCGCCTTGTCTGCGCGCCTTCCCAGACATCCCCGCTCCGTCGCCGCACATGTCTGCCGCCATTTTCGAAATTTTTCCGATATTCGACTCGAATTCCACTTCGGCTACTTCGATTCGCTCATCTCTAATTGCTAGCCTACAGAAGATTAAAGGGTATGTAGTTTTTCTGAGCATGATTACTGGGCCACAAGGGTATGGTCATATATAGCCTTCCACTGACAGTGTGGTCCAAAGAAACAGATACATTACATTTCATGTGCTGGTGGAGGGAAAGGATGTCCTTCTGGGCAAAGTAATACCTGGTACCTGGCCCTGTGGTGAAGCACAAGCCATAAGCCTGCAGAAGGTAGCTGATTCCCCTATCTTAGCAAACAAGGAGTTTTGCCACACTCGCATTAAAACACTTAGCATGGGGTTGATTTGAAAATATTTCTTTTTCCACTCCAACAGCTGTAGAAAAGCTACTGGAGCTTGCAGGGTGGATGTAGCATATATTTTCATAGGTTTAGGCATTCATTTGACCCTCCTCAGTGGGGCTTGTGAACCTTCCCTATTTGTCTCTAAAGGATGTAAATATTTCAGTGGATCAAGCATAAGAATGTCGTGGGGGGCACAAGATTAAGGAAGAGACTGAGTGGGGTCTTTCATTGCAGACATATCATATTGAGATGCTGCAGCTATTTAGTTCTGTGATGTAGAGTCATATGTTTCCCCATGTGGTACCCAAATGACTGGTACTTTTACAAGTTAGATGCTGCAGAACACAGCATTCCTGTTGGCAGAATATATGCTATAATAGGCTCCCACTTCGGAGCTCTGTGGTCCAGCACTGGGGATAGCACTGGTCTGTCTCTGTAGGGCAGTTCCACCAGATGGACTAGCTGCTGTTCTGGCTCTCCCTTACCTCCTCTCCAATTTGTGGCACCCATGGATGATCTTCTGCTTCTTTATCCATCCCCTCTATGTCACTAGAGTCCACTTGGCAGTAAGCTCCAGCTGGTGGAACATCTCTGCCTCATGCTGCTGCCTGTCTGATATTAACTCTCTCTATAGCCATAGCACTATCTTCCTCATCTTCGATGTCTGAATAAGATAATGCTTGCGCATGACCATGATCATCCTCCTTCAGTAAGTCAATGATCATGTGACTGAAAAATTCTGCCAGCTTCTCATTGCAAACCACTGGAGGGACAGTCGACATTCAGTTAAGCGTCAAATGGTAGTATCCTCTCAGCCATGACTAAGGCCTGATGGCCAAAATATGTTGACTGTATTACAGCTGTTTCATGTAATTTCAATAAAGGATACTGCTATTTGACATTTGACACCAGAGTGCTGGCTGTTCTCCAGTGGTTCACAGTATATAGAAGCATCAGCAGTCTTTTAGTCTGAGCATTGGCTTCTCATTGCCCATTTGAGGAACAAGTGAGCTTATTAGTAGCAGATGTAGACAACTGATTGCTCTAGGCTTGGGAGGAAGCTTAACTATTGTTACTCAACTACCTCATGCACATGTTGTGGCTGTATGGCATGACCACTCAGTGATTGAAAAGGTAGGTATACCCTGCCTCTAGATCAGCGATGGTCAACTTAAACTTTTTTAGAGTGTTTCACTTTTAGAAGGCTTCACAAGCACAGCTTGTTTACATGTGTTGCATGCATTTATTGCATGTATTGCATGCATTGCAGCAAGTTCAGCAGCCCATTCTTGAGCTGTAATGCACCTCAATGGCTGAAAAATTAAATCAGTTTACCACAATGCACACTGAAGAAAAAGTAATTGTAATACAAGCCACATCATTGGTGTCAGCAGATGCAATAATAACCCCCAGCATTGGTTTCAGTGAATGTAATAGTAACAATAATATAAATAATAATAATGATATCCCTCTCATTTGTGGCAGCAACCTCAGTAATAAACCCCAGGATTGGTTTGAATGACTTCTGTCAGTGTTATGTCATTTAAACCCCCCTTTATTAGTAGTGAGTGGCACAGCTGCTTAGCTGTGGTAGCAAATCAGTAACTACAGTTGTTGCTAACACACAAAAACGTTAATCCTAAAAATGACTGCTGGGTCTCTGAAGTATGAACATGGGGGGGGGGGGGGGGTAAACTATATGTAGCCAACCACACTGCAATCCACAGTAATTTAGTGCAATATAGCACTGGAGATCACTGTATAGCAAATAGCATTCCCTACATAGGCTGTCAGCCTTCCTAAACTATTCCATTACACACTAAGAAAATGGATGCTGGGAATCCACCCACTAAGCCAACTGACTGCAGTTCCAAGGCCATGCATTGCATTATGGGTACAAATAATTCACCCAGTGAAATTCACTATAAATTCACTGGGAATATAGACCTAGAGCATGCAGGATTCACCTTGAACCCATGGTAGCAGCGAACCAGGCAACCCGCATTCCTAGTTTTCATGTAAACATCAAAATTATCACCCACTTCCAATCAGTTCAGTTTCAGGTCTAAACAATTTTATAAAATGTATCTTTTACATGCCTTACTCCAACTGAGTGTGCTTTACCTTTTACATTATTGCTCTGCAGCCAGCATTTTTACTGTATATATTAAGCACTAATTCCCATTTCTGACCTGGGTAAGATTCTATCAGCTTTACTGGTGGCACTGCAATAAAATGGCAACAATTCTAGTGCCACCATGGCCTGAAGTGTGAACTGGAGACAAAACCCTCCTATGATATCATCATGTTCCATAGACGCTTATACACAGAATAGAACATGGCGCCTTGAGTCTAAATTGAATATATTCTTGACCCTAAGCAGTGATTCCTTCTTGGTGGCTGTATCTTTAAAAAAGAGAGACAACAAGTAGGATAATGTGACTTGATTTTACAAGATGACTTAATGGTACTTTCACAATGTATTTTTGTAAGTGAAGGTTTTGAATGCACTAGAAACTTTTCAGTGGAACTATGTCTTTATTCTGGTGCTTTGACCTCCATTTTAACACTTTATTTTATAAATAATAACCTGTAAATTTTTTTAACGAATCAAGGCCAGAATCTTAAGATGAATCCCAATCATTTGGTAAATACAATAGCAAACTGAAAATATCAAAGACACAGTGTGCAGTTATGACACAATAATACACCACTGGGCTTAATCAATCAAACAGCGCAAAGCGCTGTGATATTACGCAAAGAGGCATAACCTTCACCACCGAAACAGACTTGACTAGTGAGATCAGTGAAATATGAACTCTCATTGGCTGCAATGAGTTATTGCAGATTGCACTTTGCTTTTCGACTTACTAAATATGCCAGCATGTCCTTTTTCTAACAGTGTTTTATGATCACTGTTGCTTTTTCTGTTGACCTGTTTAAAACATTATAAACAGGTGTCAAAAAGATGGCACAATGTAGTAAAATTATTTGACAACATGCCTAAAATGTAATATTCCTTTACAAAGAGAGCTTTCATCATGCTTGATATATTCCGTTAAACTGCTTTATTACCAGTTAGTGAGTGACTCTAAGGGAAAAAATACCCTGTTTAAGCACAATAGCACCAAAAAGCATATGCAGGAAAAAAACACATACAAATGCTTTCTAAACAGAATAGAGAAATGCCTATTGAAAACAAGAGCTTGTAATTACATAACAGCATCAAATTGAAACTTTTAGATTTCAGATTGATTTTTCTGATATATGCACAAATAACACCCTTCAGCAATCACTCATTTCTACACTATAATTTAAAAACAGTAATTGGATAGTAATTGGAAGTAAGCTACCTTTTTTTTGTAAATGAAAATGACTAATAGTACACGTATCAGCTTTTCATTTTAGAAGTTTGATAAAAATATTTTTTTTCCACATACTGATGGAATGAATGCAATGTGCTTGTAGGTTTTGCTTTTTTCAGTGTGGGCTGACGCTGGTATTACAATAAACAGATACTACAATGTTCAGTGTTTTAATTTTTTATAACACCCATTATTAACAAAAAGGGAGATTACGTGAAGATTCTGAAATTAACCAGACAGATAATAGAAAATTGAATGACAGATACTTAATGTAATTTTCCTTTCCTGATGGGCTCCAAGTCAGCACAGCTGGGTAAGGCCCCCCCCCATGCTTCCAGGACCTAACTCATAAATTTGAGCCCACTTGCAACCTCAGTGTTCTGTAACTAGTCCTACCAAGCTGGGTGGGAACTGTGCTGACATGGAGCCCCATCAGGAAAGGAAAATTACGGTAATGAGTTTGGCAGAAGCCAGGATGCCTCTCCCAAACTCATTTGTCATCAAGATTGCTTCTATACAGTAATTAGCCATGAACGTATATATTGACCTTCGTGTAGCTGCCTTGCAGATAGTGTCTGGGCACACTCAGCCTGCTGCAACTCAGAGTCAAGACCCTTTGGGTAGACAGAAGTGATCCCCCCTGGCACAGCCAAACCTTTCAACTTGCAGGGAAAGGAGATGAGCTTCACCAACCAGGAGGCAATAATCTTGTTAGAAGCCATAAAATCATTACACGCTCCACCTGGAATGACAAACAAGTGCTCCAACTTTCTGATGCCAGATGTCACCTTGATGTTAAATTTTAAAGCCTGACCCACATCTGATGGGCTAACTTCTTGGGTACTCCCCAAGAGGGATGTAGGTAGGACAACTTTCATTGTGATATGGACTATGAAGACCACTTAGGCACGATCTTGAGCATCAGCATGAGTACCACCCTATCTGGGATGAACGTAAGACAGGGTTCTTTAAACCCTAGGACCACTAATATGGACATTCTTCTGGTTGATATAATTGCCACCAGCAAAGCAGTTTTCAGCGACAGGTACCACAAGGGGCCACTTTGATTGAAGGCATCTGATGTAAGCAAGTCCAACACCAATGGGGGTTCCCACTTCACAAACAATCCCTTAGGTAGGTTTCAACCAAGTTGCAGCTTGAAAGATGGTATAATTCAGTGTTGGGAGTCCACTGTATGCCGGTGAGAGCACAGATAGCTGAAATGTGGTACCATAGCGTACTTATGCATAAACCTAAATCAAGCCCCGCCTACAGAAACTTCAGAATGTGGCAGACTTGAAGAGCCCAGTGAAAAACCTTGATCAGCAGCAATCCTGTGAATTTATGTCATATTCTACTATAGGCACTGTTAGTTCTGGAGGCACTTGAAATACTTCCACATGCTTCTATTTAAAAGAATTTGATAAACCTTACAAAAGGAGGTATCAACAGCCTGGACAAAGGTCGTTCTCATCTTCTTGTTCAGAAGGGACTGATGAGGATTGATTGGCTTGAGAAGGCTCTGAGACGAGTAATGTTGGAAAACTGGACATTGCCAGAATAGATGGCCCTTGCAGAAGGTGAATTCAGCAATTGTTTTAGAGTGGCTTAAACACATCCTTAATTAATTGTGACAACTTGGTCACCATCATTTTAATCACTGTCTACATAAACAAAGCAGGAATCATACAGTCATGTTTGTCCACATGTTCTTTGGACAAATCTGGCAAGGGTTGATTTGACTGAGAAGGTTCTGAGTTGCTGATTGGCAGAATATATGACCCCTTCACAAGGTGAGTGAAAGCAACTCCTTTAGAATGTATTGACAACATAGCCAATGAATGTGATAAATTATTAGGTGTCAACTTCTTTATCCCTGGTTGCTTGAGTCAGCAGGGCTTACAGTCATGCTCACCTGAATCTTCTTGTAGAAGATTCTGAGTATTGTTTACCTGAAAGGCTAGGAGACTGCTCATTGATAGAACAGATAACCCTTTCCCAGTGTGAGTGAAAATATTCCTTTAGAGTGTATTAGCCTCATGTGACAACCTGTTAGGTGTCATCTTTATCCTTGGTTGCTCGAACAAAGCAGTATTCGTGCAGTCATGTCAGTCCACATCGTCCTCTTTGGAAACTCTGAAGAGGGATGCTTCACCTGGGAAGACTAGGCAGCTTCTCATTGCCAAGCAGATAACTCTTCAAAGGGTAAATGGAAACATTTCTTTAGTGTATTGAGTTTATTGAATGGGACATCCTGTTAGGTGTCCTCTCTATCCCTGGTTGCTTAAACCAGCAGGATACATAGTCATGCTCGTTCGCCTCTTCCTTTTCATAGAGTCTGAAGAGGCTGTCTTGCCTGGCATGGCTATGAGACTTTTATTCGCAAGAACATATAACCCTGTCAGAGTGAGTGGAAAAAACTCCCTTTGAGTGCACTGGCCACTTAATGAATTATTATTATTTATATAGCGCCAAAGGGTTTGCTCAGCACTGCACAGTAGCAAGGGGGACAGAACATGAGACAAGACGGTAACAATACAATTGTCAGGAATGGACTGGCCAGCAATAGTGGGACTCACCTGCCTTATGAGCTGCAGTACCAGGGCTGGCCAGCGGGTGCTCCCAGCAATCAGAGACTCAACCTTGCAGCCAGTCAAACACCTGGAACTAATTATACTGGTGTATTTAAGGGATGGCCAGACCTGCAGACTCTGCCTTGGTGTATGTTTTTCCTGGGCCCTGTATCCTGTTCCTGCTTCCTGTTTCTGTTCCTGTTCCTATTCCTGTTCCTGTTCCTGTCTTGTTGCTGACCCGGCCTGATCTATACCTCTGTTGACTTCTCCTGCTCTGACCCCGGCTCGTTCCTGACCATCCCTCTGCCTGACCCTCTGTACCACGCTGCCCGCTACCTGCTGACCCTGGCTTGTGACCCCGACCATTCTCCGCTTGCTCCCCCTGTACCTACCTGCCCGATTCATATTGACCCGGCCTGCCTGACGACGCTTGCATTGTTTGTACTGTTATCTGTGGGTGGTTTGGTTGGGTTTGTTTGCACTGTATTATGTTTAGTATTGCACTGCGTTTATGTTTGTATTGTTAGTGTTAATAAATCGTATTGTTTATAACATATCTGAAGTCTGCGTTTCCCTGCGTCAGTCACACACCTCTGGTCATACCCGGGAGCCCTGACAACAATACACGAGGGGTTCGAGGGCCCTGCTCTTTCAAGCTTACAATCTAGGAGGGAGGGGAAAGTGGTACAGGAGGAAGTGGCTGTGGGGGGAGAAGTGGAGGAGATCAGATTATTAGGTGAGGGTGGGGTAGGCTTCCCTGAAGAGATGGGTTTTCAGGGTGCGCTTGAAGATGAGGAGGGTAGGTGACAGTCTGATGGATTGGGGTAGGGAGTTTCAGAGGATGGGGGAAGTCCTGGAGAAGTCCTGCAATTGGGCGTGGGAGGAGGAGACCAGGGAGCTAGAGAGTAGGAGGTCCTGTGAGGAGTGAAGGGCACGGGTAGGGTGGTATTTGGGTATCAGGTCGGTTAGGTAGTTTGGGGTGGCATTGTGAATGACTTTGTAGGTCAGAGTTAGCAATTTGAATTTGATGCGCTGGGTAATCTGGAGCCAGTGAAGGGATTGGCAGAGGGGGGTGGCAGATGTGGAGCAGTTGGTGAGGTGGATGAGTCTCGCCGCTGAGTTCAGGATCGACTGGAGTGGGGATAGCGTTTGTTTGGGTAGGCCAGTGAGAAGGGAGTTGCAGTAGTCCAGGCGTGAGATGATGAGGGAGTGTACGAGTTGTTTAGTAGTGTCTAGGGTGAGGAATGTACGTATCTTGGAGATGTTGGTGGAGCCTGCATGACCTTGATAGTGATTAGACATGAGGTTGGAAGGAAAGGTTTGAGTCCAGGGTGACATCCAGGACTTTGGCATGTGGGAGTGATAGTGGCGTTGCTAGTAGTGATGGAGAGGATGCCCCCCATCCTCTCCATCACTACTAGCAACGCCACTGCGTGGGCTGGGGGAAAGACCAGGAGCTCAGTTTTGGACAGGTTTAATTTGAGGAAATGGAGCGACATCCAGTCTGATATGTCGTTCAGGAGGTGGGCGATGTGGGTGGAGAGTGAGGGGCTGAGGTGGGGGGTGGAGAGGTAAATTTGTGTGTCGTTGGCATAGAGGTGGTAATTGAAGCCGTGGGAGTGTATTAGTTTGCCAAGGGAGGAGGTGTAGATGGAGAAGAGGAGGGGTCTGAGGACAGAGCCTTGGGGGACTCCAACAGAGAGGGGGAGAGAGGGGGAGGTGGCAGTGTTATAGATGACACTGAAGGAGCGTTGGGATAGATAGGAGGAGAACCAGGAGAGAGCAGCGTCCCTGATGCCAAGGGAGTACAGTTTAGTAAGGAGGAGAGGGTGGTCGACTATGTCGAAGGCCGCAGAGAGGTCAAGGAGCAGGAGGACTGAGTAATGGCCATTAGCTTTGGCGGTTAGCAGGTTGTTGGTGATTTTAAGTAGAGCAGTTTTGGTGGAGTGTAGGGGATGGAAGCCAGACTGTAGTGGATCAAGGAGGTTGTTATCAGTGAGGTGGGTGCTTAGGCGATTGTAGGCCAGGCGCTCAAGGAGCTTGGAAGTGAATGGTAGCAGGGAGATGGGTCTAAGGTTTAGGTCAGTGGGGTCACGGGAGGGTTTTTTGAGTATGGGGGTGATGTGTGCGTGCTTTAGAGGGGAGGGGAAAGTGCCAGTGGAGAGGGAGAGATTGAAGATGTGGATGAGGGAGTGAATGATGGAGGAGGGGGTGACTGGAGGAGCTGTGAGGGTATAGGGTCCATTGGGCAAGTGGTGAGGTGGGCTTCAGTGAAGACCTTAGAGACCTCCTCCGTGTGACAATGTGTTGGGTGTCATCATCCTCTTTTGTGGTTGCTTGAACAAACAAGATTCATATTGTCATGTCTATTTGTCTTTTCCCCGTTGGAGAGTCTGAAGAGGCTGTTCTGCCTGGGAAGGCTATGAGACTGCTCCTTGTTAGAACACATAACCCCTTCAAAAGTGAGTGAAACACTTACAGTCATGTTTACCTGTGTCTTCTTTTTTTTGAAGAGTCTGAAGAGGGTTGTCTTACTTGGGAAAGCTCTGAGACTGCTCATTGCCAGACTAGATAATCCTTCCACAGGGTTTTGCTTTCTGCCTAAAGCAGCTAACCCCCACCAATAAGTTAATGAAGTAGAAAATAGCTTGCTTAGTAACAAACCCGAAAGGGTTAACCACTGCTAAAGGGATGCCGATACTTAGGCTACGTTCACACTAGCGTTGTGTGCAGGCGGCAGAGAGGCATTTGGGAAGCATTTTTACCACTTCCCAAACGCCTCTGCCAATTCTGCACATTACAGCACATGGTGCTGTTCTAACGGGAGCGTTTGCGTCACATCACGGCAAAACGGATGCCTCTGGTCGAGTCAGGAGGCGTTGAAGCCTCCTATTCTAGTCTATGGTGCCGGGCGTTTGCAGTGCGGTTGCGACGCATTTGCGGGGCGTTTGTGGAGTGGTAACACCATTCAAACTGCATTATAGGCGTTTGTGGGGCGTTTTTAATGCTCGGCAAACGCCTAGGAACCTCCGTTAAACCGCGCATGCGGCATTTGCAGAGCGTTTGCCGAGCGTTAAAAAACGCTCCGCAAAAACCGGACCAACGCTTGCCAAACGCTATAGGGGCGTTTGGCAAGCGTTGGTAAAACAGCCAAGTGTGAACGAGCCCTAAAGCTTCCAACCATAGCCCTAAAGTTGCCAGGTGGTTAACCACTTGCCTACCAGGCACTTATACCCCCTTATTTACCAGGCCAATTTTCAGCTTTCAGCGCTGCCGCACTTTGATTGACAATTGCACGGTCATGCAACATTGTACCCATATGAAATTTTGATCATTTTTTTCTCACAAATAGAGCTTTCTTTTTGCGCTATAAATAAAAAAAGTGCAAAAAATTTGAAAAAAAAAAAAAAGTTTCTTTGTTTCTATTATAAAATTTTTCAAACAGGTAATTTTTCTCCTTCACTGATGTGCGTTGATGAGGCAGCACTGATGGGCACTGATAGGCGGCACTGATGGGCACTGATAGGCAGCACTAAAGGGCACTGATAGGCAGTACTAATGAGGTAGCACGGATAGGCGGCACTGATAGACAGCACTAATGAGGTGTCACGGATAGGCGGCACTAATATGCAGCACTGATAGGCGGCACTGATAGGTGACACTGATGATGGGTACTGATAGACAGCACTGACTGGCATCACTGCTGGGCACTGACTGGCGGCACTGACTGGCACAACCGCTGGACACTGACTGGTGGCACTGACTGGCAGCACTGCTGGGCTGCACTGGTGGGTGGCACTGGTGGGCAGCACTGGTGGGTGGGCACAGGTGGGTGGCACTGGTGGGCACAGGTGGGTGGGCACAGGTGGGTGGCACTGGTGGGCACAGGTAGGTGGCACTTCTGGGCACAGGTGTGTGACACTGCAGAGTGGCACAGGTGGGTGCACTGCTGGGCACAGGTGGGTGCACTGCTGGGCACAGGTGGGTGCACTGCTGGGCACAGGTGGGCGGAGCTAGTGGGCGCACTGCTGGGCACAGGTGGGCGGAACTTGCGAGTGCCACTGCTGGGCACCGATCATCAGGGCACTGATCATCAGTGCCCTGATGATCGGTGCCGATCCTCGCTCTGACAACTGCCGGTTCTCGGCAGTACTTTCCTCACGATCTGACAGCGTGAGGAAAGTGCAGCCGAGAACCGGCACTTGCATTTCCCTCTGATCAGCGTGTCATTGGACACCGCTGATCACGTGGTAAAAGGCCGCTGTGATTGGCCTTTTACCACATCATGTGATCAGCTGTGTCCGTAGGACACAGCGATCACGGAGATCGCCGGGTGCGCGGCCCCTGGGGCGCGCAGGAGAGCGCGTTCTGGGAGGACGTCATATGACGTCCACTCAGAACTGGCCGGCCGCAGTGCAGCCGTCATTCGGCTATCTGCGGTCGGCAACAAGTTAATGAACTAAACCTTGCCCTGCCAGAGAACAGGACATGATGAAAATGTTTTGTTAAGAAAAGCAACAAAAAGGTAGGAATCTGCATCAGAATTACAATAATATTCTGCAATGTACACAAGCCATCCAAGGGAATTGTTGACGACATAAAGACCTCCTTTTTTTTTTGAGAAACTGGAGACCACATCCATATATTAAAGGGATTTCCTATACTCCAACAGACAATGCTGGCTATGGTAGTCATCCACAGGTGACTCCTCTACCTTCTCTGGGAATGCTGGTCTTTTGAGGGGTTGGCATAATGACAAAATAGTAAAGCAAATATGAGATGCCACCAACAGGTAATGCCATGTATGAACAGACAAAGTATTATTTTGTTCACCTATTATACAGATTACTGTCTCTGGAGGAGCTCAGCGTGTGCACAGCAGCGGCAGGGAACAAGGCACAACAATATCAGCTATGCAGCATTCATTTGGATACAAAGCATTTTTACATTTAGCTCATCCAACCTCCGCCATCCGACTGTAAACACTGGCACTGCACAGGTGTGCATGACTGGAGACTCTTCTTACGCCGCTGCCCACTTCACATTTACCCAGGGAACCCCAGACAAGGCTGTTAGCCGTGATAAAAGCCGCCCCAAGGACCAGCAGCGGGGCTCATTTAGCCGGTACACCAAGGACCACGTCCAGCTGAAACCAACACGCATGCGCGGACAGCCAGCCTTTTAGACCGGCCAGGTAGAGGAGCACACCTAGGTCCTGCACATGGGAGGAAAAAAGAGGAACACTAAGGCTGCACGTGGGCTCAAATTTACGAGTTAGGTCCTGGAATTATTGGGGGGCAGGGCCCTCACCGAGCTGTGCTGACATGGAGCTGTCAGGAAAGAAGTGTTGTAGCATTTTATGTACAGGGAATATTGATTAGAAAGACAACTGAAAAATCATACATTAATTTTACAGAGAGCTTACCATGGCAATACAGGAACCTTATTGCTTTAATGAATGGCATTTAACTCAAATGCTATCATATGTGGAGTTTTTTTTCTTCAGTAACATAGTGTCATTGCAGAATTCATAAATCCCTACTATGTACATTTGTTTTCTATAGACCGTGTAACCCACATAGATTTCATTAAACATTTTTTTCTGAGCATATTAGAATGTTGTTGTGCAGTGGAGCAAGAATATGTGTTAACAAATGCATTGGTAGCAGGGACCATTAAAGTGTTACTAAACCCTGGACCCTGCATTCACTCTGGTCTCCCACAGTACACACTACATAAAAATTCAATTATTTTAGTAAATATAAACAGCTAAATACCTTTTCTCATCAGTAGTTAGAGCAGTCTTGAGACTTCTATCAGTGTTCAGCAGAGCACTGGTAAAAGCTTGGAGGAGGAGTTTTTTCTGGTCTAGGAGGATGCAGAACCCCTGACTTCTGTCTGGACAATGTCAATTGGCCCTGTGCTGATCACATGCATTCTCCCAAGAAAAAAGACCCCTCTCTAGTAATACACACCAAACTGAGCATATGCAGAGTGTCGCCATGATATGCCTTATCATAAGGAGATAGGGGGACGCTGGAAGAAGGGGAAAATCAGAAAAGTCAGGATCAAAGAGCATTTTTAAACAATGCAGAGGAGTAACCTCTTAGGTTCCACAGTGAGTATAACAAGCATGCTTTACTGCATATACAGACTGATTTTACTGTTGTGGGTTTAGTAATACTTTAAGCATGGGCTAAGACTAGCATACTTTCTTCAAGGACAGACTCCCATTACTTTTTTATTACATTGCTTTTGTGCGTTGCAATTTTTGCCATTTTATCCAGAATTGTATGCTTTGCTGTTTTCCCAATCGTAAATGAATAGAAAACTGGCTAAAAGTTTGTATTCAGAGAGTAGTGGTTAATGATTAATACTCTGCATGGTCTAGGGTTGTTAGTGGAGTACCCCAAGATTCAGTGTTGGGGCCCTTACTTTTTAATATATTTATAAACGATATAGGGTCTGGGAGTAAAAATCCCATTTCAGTCTTTGCAGATGACACCAAGCTAAAGCGAGCAAAATCCTCTCTTGTATAAAAGAGGTATAGACTCCAGAGAGAGAGATATCATTTTACCCCTGTACAAATCATTAGTAAGACCTCATCTGGAATATGCAGTTCAATTTTGGGCACCAATTCACAAAAGAACTTTGGAGAACTGGAGAAAGTACAGAGAAGGGCAACCAAACTGATAAGAGGCATGGAGGAGCTCAGCTATGAGGAAAGATTAGAAGAACTGAATTTATTTTCTTTTGAGAAGAGGAGATTAAGGGGAGATATGATCAACATGTATAATACATCAGTGGTTCATATAGTGAACTCGGTGTAGAGTTATTCATCCTGAAGTCATCACAGTGGACAAGGGGGCACTCTTTATGTCTGGAGGAAAATAAATTTAATCTTCAAACACGGAAAGGTTTCTTCACAGTAAGAGCTGTGGAAATGTGGAATACACTCCCTCAAGAGTTGGTTCTGGCCAGCTCAGTGGATTGCTTTAAAAATGGCCTGGATTCTTTCTTGGATACACAGAATATAACTGGATACTAACATTTATACGTAAAGTTGATCCAGGGAATATTGCCTCTCAGGGGATCAGAAAGGAATTGTTTCCCCTGCAGGAGCAAATTGGGTCATGCTTTGCTGGGTTTTCTTGCCTTCTTCTGGATCAACTGTGGATGTAGGATTACAACTTTTTTTCTTTTCTCTAACGGTTGAACTGGATGGACTTTTGTCTCTTTTCAGCCAGACTAACTAACTAACCTTCTGAAAGGGTTCTTGTGCCCTGGACTGTAGATTTTCTTACTAGTTCTCCAGGGTTCGGTCCCCAAGGCTGATAATTGAAATCCTTTTGAGGATTTTGCCAGTCTTGAGACCTGACCCATGCAGCCTAGAGGTGATAGGCGTAAGAGGTGAGAACACTTTAGGATATTGCTATAGTTCTAGTCTGAATCTCCACTGGTCTACTGCTATAGTCATGCAACGGGTACAGCAAAAAGTCTGAAGATTCATCAAAGACTGTTTGCTGAGAAAAAACAAGGTCCTAAAGCTTCTTTGAGTATTCTTCCATCTCCTATTTTTATTGGAAGTTAATCTGCAATAAAGCTTGAAAAAATAAAGTAAAAATAAGATGTAGTTTTTGAAAAACGTTTACAGTAGAGGGGTTGAAGCATGGGATGCTCCAAAATGATTATAACATAGCAGCTAGAGGACAATTTTCTCCTTAAAGCCCAGTACACACTGCAGGGTTTTTTCTTTTTTTTCATTCAATCTAGTGGGTTGAATGAAAAAAAAAACAAAAAAAACCAGACGGATCTCTGTAACAACACATGCAATGTTAGTATGCCGATCTTCTCCACTGTACTCTGCCCCCCCCCCCCCCCGCCACAATGCATGATCAGTGATTGGATACTAGTTTTCCAGCATGTGCCTTCGACAAAAGCCAGTTGTTAGAACAGCTTCTGTAGGAGAGACTGCTTTACACACTGACTGAAAGTTGGCTGTTTCCTGCTATACCAGACAATTTTTGGACAGCGTGTACCCAACTTAAGTAATTGTGAGTATTGGACAGTCTAACGCCTCACAGCTGGGGACCATGAGGCAAGTTTCTAAGCAGTCTAATGCCTCACAGCTGAAGACCAAGAGGCAAGTTTCTTTGGCATCTGGTTACCTTACAACTATGCACAACTACTGGTAGCCAATGTGATTTCCAGAAACACTGCATAGTCACAGGGATAAATTTATGGTTTTTACTCATAAGTCCCCAAGACAGCCGTTGACTTCCAGTTTACTCTGGACACAGTCCAGTGAGTGAGACAATCCTCTCCAGACCAGATTCCTTGTGGTAAGGTCCTGTAACCAGCTTCTTAGGAGATTCATTCAGGTCCTGAGGCCTCAAGAACAGCCACACAATACACAATTCACGGGCTACCTGAGGGCAGCGGCCCCTCAGGCCCTGCAACTCTCTTGGGGAGAAGGAACCCAGCTTTCCAGTGCTTCAGACAATTCCACCTTTCCAGCCCATTTATGCACACTCCTCTCCAGGGATTTTCTAGAGTATGATAAATATTCAGGCTGGCTATTTGCATCTCCCTCTCTATGCTCTGGAAGCTTCTTTCAGAGGCAGAGGAAAGCAATCAAACTCCCAGCCTGTGAAACCCTGAACACACCAAGCTAAACAATCACTGCTCACCTGATTACAGAGGAAGCCAAAAACTAAATTTACCTAGCATCCTACAGTAGGAGAGTGCTACACATACCACTCTTTCAATAAAGTTGGTACAATGGACGCTTAGGATTTTACTGCCCTGCATACTACCATAGCAGGCAAAGAGGTAAATGCCACTGCCTATCATTCCTACTAGTGATATTTTTTTTTAGCATGCTTGAACTTGCAGAGAAAAATTAATTCATTCAAAATTAGTCATCTCACTAGCCATTACTAGTGGAATTGTGGGTAGCTTTTGCAGTAATCAGGCTTTTTAGTGTATGCTCTAATAGTTGTGCCAACCTAGATGTGTCTGGTTTGACTTGCCTATATCATGTCAGTATTCCCTTTAACAACATAACATGATGTGATAAATAACTCCTTTAGTCTGATAAGGTAGTTTGAAATGCCTGCTTAACAACATAGCAAGGGCAAGCTTTAAAGTTAGAAATGCAGCAAAGTTAAAAGAGAACACAAATAGACATGAGTATAATGACTTCAAGGTCAGGATTTGGAATGGCATGACTATCTCCAATTGCATCTACTCTTTTGTTACAACTTCTCTTCATTTCAACCATCAGACCTTGACTTTGTTTTAGAGATCTTTGCAATACTATTTAGCTGTAAAAAATGTATTTTTTTTCCAAAGTAGATCAATTCCCATGCATGTCTCATTTTCAGAGTTTTTCCTTTGAAGATAAATAGTAACCCTGGTTTTAAATAAGAATAATGAAAAAGTTCAGCACTGAATGAAATGGCAGTAGAACAATCTGTATTCTTTTTTTCCTAGGAGCTGAAACCTGCATGTCATGATTTCACTTATCCAATAATGTGATGGAGGTCTCAGCCCCTGCTGATTTTTAATGTTTCCATAGCAACAACATTCTACTGTATGTTGAATTTTGACATTTCTATAATTTTGTTCTCTGAAAGTTTCAGGAAAAAAATGTGCACATAAGCCTGAAAAATGAAGGATGTGTTTTATTAATTGAAATACAAGAACGCTGATCCTTTCACTTGCACATTTGGTAGGGGCTAGATTGCAAGCTTTTATTGCTTCCTGGTTGTGAACTCTGCAGTTGGCAAACATGCAAGGGATTGTTCTGACATACACTCTGAAACATTGTTTCCCTAAAAAAATGTTAGACATTTATTTAGAGTTGTTTCAGCAGTCACGGAATCGCAATCTCTTTCAGCATCTCTCTGCAGGGCTGGGATGTGGGCATAGAGAAGTACTTTAGTTGATCACAGAGAAGCAGTGTAGTTAGTGTGGACTTAAAATAAACCTTTGTTCAGATTATGCAAACTAAAGTATTTACATATTTTAAACAAACAGAAAAATAACTTTAAAACAAATTCCTGTTGATATTTCTATCTATAAGCATTGTGGAGAAGTTAATTTCCAATTTCACAACAGAGACACTGAAATCTTAGCTTTTTTTCTATGGGGAAAATCTTGGCAGACACCAACATGTGTTTATAAACCTGGGACAGCTTGTTCTGAAACTGTTTTACTGATCATTAGGAATATGGAAAATATTTAATGTCCATTGCGCTTATGTGCACTTTAAAGGTAAGGAAGCTATTGAAAACAATTTTCTGAAAGTTTATGGCCCCAGTGAGCTGATATAAACCACCATCCTGTTTCTCAGCTGCATACTTACCTACAGTAAATCCGGTACCTGTGCAGCTGGGTCCTGCCACAATGTTTACCTCTGGTTGCCAAAAGAAATACTTTCATCTTCTTTTATTTATTTATTTTTTTTTTAATACCCTTACCCTTTAAGGGCAGTGGCTGATTATGACAAAGCTAATACACTCGCTGTACAACACTACAGTGACCTATCGTTTCCCAGCAGAATGTACAGAGGAGGGTGGCAATGCTGCTACTATTTTGGGATCTTGTAGTTAGTATTGTCACCCTTAAACAGGTGGGAACTATTTAAGTGATTGTAAACCTTATTTTTTTATAATTAAAATAACAAATGTTATATTCACCTGCTCTGTGCAATGGTTTTGCACAGAGCAGCCCCGATCCTCCTCTCCCTGGGCCCCCCATCATCTCCCCTGGCTCCTCCTCTCTAATGAGTGCCCCCATAGCAAGCCACATCCTATGGGGGTACTCGTGAAGGCTTGCTCCCTTGCTGTGCTGCCTGTTGTGGCAAACTTGCTCATCAGAATTGGAGCGGGGTTCCCCCTCAACCCTCGTTTTCGTGTTCTGTCTGTGTATTTGAGGTCTTCCTGGAATCCTCACATCCCCCCTGCATTCCTGTGAGGCAGACTTTATCTCCTGGCAAATGGTGTGGGTCAACCAGGTTAAGACATCCTGCGTCCAGCAGTCATAAAGGTTGTAAGTGTATTTCCTCCCCCATCTTAATCAAGATAAGAAAACTGCACTGTATGTTTCATATCATGGGGGATGAGTTGTATTTAGTGTAGAGTTCCCCAATGACCACTCCCAAAATGGGTAGTCAGAGCCCCCCTTCCCCTGAGAGGGACCCTTGAAGACTTTTAAGTGAGTTAGAGAATCTCTGACACACACACACAGGGATCTCCGAGCAACATCGTAACAAGGGGAGATCAAAGAAGCTTTCTGCTCACAACTTGAATTTGCTAAAACCAGGCAAGGCAAGTAACTTACCCTGTATTTTCTTGCTATTCTATGTTTGCTGTGTCTTTGTATACATATATATATTTTTGTGATATCTCTTTGTACATATTTATTTTGCATCCAACGCTTTTAGTAATAAATCTTTCTTTCTGAAAGTGTTAAACTGTTTCTAAGCGCTTACTTGCAATTCACGAATCCCTGCCTTTGAAGAGACGCTACTGTGGTTATATTTCTGTATAGCAAGGTCTGCGGGCCGTGCTATATAGACCAATATTTCAATCATTATAGTGTATATTTAGTAACGGGAGTTTCCCAGTCTCCGACAAAAGTGGTGGTGGCAGTACAGAGGGTTAGTTGCGTAACTAACCCGACCCAGTAACAAGCGCATCCAGGCTGCAGGCACCGATTGTAGTCCATTAGCTGGGCAATCGCTGTGTAGGGTGCAGCTGGGTGGGGCCTTGTTACGCGCGTCACACCGCGGTTTTGGATCGGCCGGCCCTTCGGTCACGAGTTTGGTGAGAAGGTCTGGGGTCTGACGCCGTGGGCGTGACGTATTACTGTTAGTCGCGGCTGTGCGATTGTCGCCTGTTGGTGGCGGCGACCGCGGGTCGTGACATATTGTTGGCAGCGTACGTGGGATAATTGCAGTAAGAGCTTCAGGGCAGTGTTAAAAGTTGGCTCTGCACTGAAGGATTGTAACCTCTGTGGAAACAGTCCGTAGAAACAAGTGGTGCATATTTTATTTTATATATATGTGTGTATAGAGAGACACATAGCAACAGCTCCTTCTTTTCCTACTTTTTTCTTCTATCTTTGCTTGCAATTATGCCTGGTGAAGCAGATTACGAGAAAATGAGCAAAGCTGATTTGAAAGTTGAATGTGCCTCACGAGGATTGGACGTCGGTCGCAAAACTCGTGAAGATTTGGTTAGTGATCTTGTGGAGTATGATATCCGAGCAAATCAGAACTCGGGGGAACCTGAACATGGAGGGGTTCCCGTTACCCACATTGCCAGTGGCTCAGAGACAGCCTCACAGGATGGGCATACAGAGACTGACACTGGAGGATCACCAAAGGTTAACGTCACACCACCGCCTGAGAGCGCTAACACCGTGGTGCCTGGAACTAGCAGAGACTCTCCTCAGATGCAGGAAGCCCTGAAACGCCTCATGGAGATGGATCCTATGGCATACTTGCAGTTCCTTGAACGCCAAGCAGCGGCAGAGAGAGAGGAACGCAGAGCAGCGGCTGACAGAGAAACTGCGGAACGCCGAGCAGCGGCTGAGAGAGAGGAACGCCAAGCTGAGAGGGAGGCGGTGCAGAGGGAAGCTGATCGTCGGCATGAGCTGGAGATGGCAAGGCTCCAGCAGCGACCGGGTCAGAACCTCGGGTCCCTAGATCACAGGGACGGCACTCTTTCCGTGGGCGCAGCCAAGTTTCCCGCAATGGAAAAGGACAGTGACATTGACACGTACTTACTGTCCTTTGAAAAAACGTGCCGTCAGTACCATGTGCCCCAAGCTCAATGGGTTCGGTACCTGACACCAGGGCTACAAGGCAAGGCCCTGGAAGCGTTTGTTGAATTGCCAGAGGGGCAAGATGATGACTATGAACGTTTAAAAGATGCCATTATCCGGAAGTACCAGATGACCCCGGAAGTGTACCGCAAGCGGTTCAGGTCCATGCAGAAAGGACCTGGGGACTCTTACACGGATGTGGCAAGTCGCTTACGCACCACATTCCGACAGTGGACTAAGGGACTGAAAGTTGATTCTTATGAATCTTTGGAGGATCTCATGATCAGAGATCAACTCCTGCACCTTTGTCCAGCAGACGTCAGACAGTTCGTCTTGGAGAGGGAGCCAGCATCTACTACAGCTGCAGCAGATCTGGCAGATACCTTCATCCACACGCGAGTGCCTGAACCTCGCAAGGCTCCTCCAAACAGCTGGAAAGGGGGGAAATCGTCCATAGCAACCTCTCCTACTTTGGTGAGTCAAGCTTCACCTCCGCCCAACCCTGCAGCGCTTGGAGCCAAGCCATTCCTGCCTGACACCCGCAGATGTTTCACCTGTGGGAAAGCCGGACATCTCAGGACGCAGTGTCCTGAGCAGAAGCAGACGACATCATCTGGCCAGCCGGCCAGCAACTCTTCTTCTGTGCTGTTCGTTCGCAGGAAGATGCGGGTAAACCCCGCCAACTTGCAGCCCGTTACCGTGGGCAACCGGTCTGCAACTGGTTTCCGGGACACCGGGGCAGACGTCACTTTGATCCGACCAGAGCTGATTGAGCCACAGAACCTCATCCCAGGAAAGTTCCTGACCCTCACAGGAGTTGGGGGGACCCGCTCACGCACACCCTGTGCAAAGGTATTCCTAGATTGGGGTGCGGGGAGGGGGATGAGGGAGGTGGGGGTCTCGGATAAACTGCCCACCCCTGTTTTGTTGGGTGCTGACCTAGGCACTCTTGTTTCATATTACGCCCCTGCCGAGAAGACCCGGAAGGGCCCCCTGGAACTCTCTGGACAAGCCAAGGAACTGTGGACAGATATTGGGGTAATGTCTGGGCCACCGGTGGATGGACAGAGGGTGGGGGCTGGGAATGGTGTGGGGCTGCAGGAGTCTCCATTAGCTGGAGAACCAGAAGAAATCCCCTGGCCTGGGGAGGTGTTGGACTCATGTGTCCCTGATATTATGAACATGACTGTTGAGGATCGTTGTGGTGACACTGAGGGTGATCTTACTAATGTTAGTAACATTGGGAATACAGTCTGGAATGTCAGTAATAATATCAGTAGCATTGATAGGAATGTCATGGATAATATCAGTAGCATTGATAGGAATGTCATGGATAATATCAGTAGCATTGATAGGAATGTCATGGATAATATCAGTAGCATTGATAGGAATGTCATTGATAATGTTTGTATTGTTAACTGCAATGTTGGTAATGCTAACAATGAGTATGAGATTTGTGATGAAACAAAGGATGCGTTTTCAGTGTTGGGGGCTGAGGTACAGTCTCTGGAGGCTGAGCAAGGGGATTGTCTGGATAGGTCTGTCCCTTGCCCAGGCTCAGAAGATTGTGCCTTGATAAGTGCCCAGCCATTGGCCTTGCATAGGACTAGGCAGCTGGCTGAGACTTGTAGTCCCACGCCTCAGGCAGCACTGAAAAGCGATTCCCAACGGAGCTTCAGAGGCCCGCTGGCTGTGAGTTACCCTGCTAAAGAAGGCACACCACAGCTGGCTGGGACTTGTAGTTCCCCACTTCAGGCAGCCCTGAAAAGTGAGTCCCAAAGGACCTTCAGAGGTAAGCTGGCTGGGACTTGTAGTTCCACACTTCAGGCAGCTCTGAAAAGTGAGTCTCAAAGGAACTTCAGAGATAAGCTAACTGAGCTTTGTAGTCCCACAGGGGAGACTGCTCTGGAAAGCCATTCAGATGGAAATTTTAGTCCAGGGCTAAGTGTGAGCCCCCCTGCTGGGGAGAGTAAACAAACTAGCAAAGAGGCTAGAATGACTGGCCTAGTCAGTGGGGGCTGGGAGCCTGAAAGCCTGTCAGTTAATCTCACTGGTCAAGGTGTGTTCACAGGCAGACAGACAGAGGTCAGAGGCAGCAGGCTTGGATTACGAGTGGAAGGAAGGTTGATGCTTGGGTTACAGAGAGAGGGCCTCCGGGCCCAGACCCAATCACCCTTCCCTGGCACTCGGGGTCCGGAGCAGCTGCCCAGGCCTCTGATAGATGGTGTCTGGATTCAGAAGGTGCCGGCTGATTGGGCCACAGAGGCAAAGGGAATGGCACAGTCAGGAATCCAGAGATCAGCTAGAGTCTGGGCAGTCCTAATGGTCGCAGTCATTCAGCAGGATACGATGACCAGGCTTTCTGAGAGCCTTGGGAAACTGAACACCAGCCCTGGGTTTGTGGCCTACCCCATGCCCGGGAGCCATGAGGCAATGGAGCATCCGGAAGGTGCCTACTGTTTTGCCATCATGGGCCTGAGCAAGGAGCCTGGGCCACCATCTCTAACCCAGCAAGCTCCAGACGAGCCAGCCTTCACTACCCCATGTGGCTTGCCTGAATCCTTGGGAAAGCTAGTTGGGGTTGAGAAAGCACTGACAGCCACTCCTGCGGTCAGGAGTGGCCCGCAATGCACAGTGGACCTGGGTGCCGTTGTCCACTATAGGGGCCTCGCGGTGCTCAGCCCTGTCTGGGAAGAGCCACTTGCGCCCCTGTCACTAGGCGGGAACAAACCTCCTGTGCCCAGTCCGACAGCCCAGAAGGGTAACTGTCAGAGGGGCATGTCAGTGGTTCAGTTTAGGAACCCATCAGTAAGAAGAGACCCCCAGAGGTCTGGGCATGGGGAGACCGAGGCAGTTGAGGCCTGGTCTGCTCCCCAGGCCAAGAAGCAGGTTACATCAGTCGCGGGTACAGCTGGCTATGGTAAGACGCCTGGATGCGATGATCATGGCTCAGCTGGACCTGTGACTGACCTGGCAGACAGGAAACTGGAGGAACTGGTATCCTGGATGCTAGCAGGTAACGAGGATTGTCCATCTTGGATGAAGGTACCTGCGGACACCACTGGGAGGCGAGGCCCAGAATTCGCCTGTCCGGTTCCGGTGCCCACGGGCGCTACTACCTTCAGGCCAGATGTAGTCCTAAGCCTGAGGAAGAAGGTAGGAGAGGGAAATCTTCTTCTCTACCTTGATAAGAAGCTACATATTAATATGTTAGCAAAGGACACCCCTGAGCCAAAGTGTTTTGTGGACAGGTGGGCACCCCGGCAGTTGCCACGGGATTCGGATGTCCACAGTCGACTGGTACCCACCCGTGACCACCCACTTGGTCGGCCCAGCAGTGCTGCTGGGGAGAACGGCTTCCGGTTCAGACGGACTTCGGTTCTCCCGCAGTACAGCAGTACCAGGACGTCCCAAGAGGAACCTCTGGACAGATGTCGGTTGCGTCAGGAGAGAACTTGTAGCTCACTCCTTGGCAACCACTTAAGGGGGAGGTGTGGCAAACTTGCTCATCAGAATTGGAGCGGGGTTCCCCCTCAACCCTCGTTTTCGTGTTCTGTCTGTGTATTTGAGGTCTTCCTGGAATCCTCACATCCCCCCTGCATTCCTGTGAGGCAGACTTTATCTCCTGGCAAATGGTGTGGGTCAACCAGGTTAAGACATCCTGCGTCCAGCAGTCATAAAGGTTGTAAGTGTATTTCCTCCCCCATCTTAATCAAGATAAGAAAACTGCACTGTATGTTTCATATCATGGGGGATGAGTTGTATTTAGTGTAGAGTTCCCCAATGACCACTCCCAAAATGGGTAGTCAGAGCCCCCCTTCCCCTGAGAGGGACCCTTGAAGACTTTTAAGTGAGTTAGAGAATCTCTGACACACACACACAGGGATCTCCGAGCAACATCGTAACAAGGGGAGATCAAAGAAGCTTTCTGCTCACAACTTGAATTTGCTAAAACCAGGCAAGGCAAGTAACTTACCCTGTATTTTCTTGCTATTCTATGTTTGCTGTGTCTTTGTATACATATATATATTTTTGTGATATCTCTTTGTACATATTTATTTTGCATCCAACGCTTTTAGTAATAAATCTTTCTTTCTGAAAGTGTTAAACTGTTTCTAAGCGCTTACTTGCAATTCACGAATCCCTGCCTTTGAAGAGACGCTACTGTGGTTATATTTCTGTATAGCAAGGTCTGCGGGCCGTGCTATATAGACCAATATTTCAATCATTATAGTGTATATTTAGTAACGGGAGTTTCCCAGTCTCCGACAAAAGTGGTGGTGGCAGTACAGAGGGTTAGTTGCGTAACTAACCCGACCCAGTAACAAGCGCATCCAGGCTGCAGGCACCGATTGTAGTCCATTAGCTGGGCAATCGCTGTGTAGGGTGCAGCTGGGTGGGGCCTTGTTACGCGCGTCACACCGCGGTTTTGGATCGGCCGGCCCTTCGGTCACGAGTTTGGTGAGAAGGTCTGGGGTCTGACGCCGTGGGCGTGACGTATTACTGTTAGTCGCGGCTGTGCGATTGTCGCCTGTTGGTGGCGGCGACCGCGGGTCGTGACACCTGTGTCCATTGACACACAGGGCTCAGCCCTGTACTCCGCTCCCTCCTCACTGGCTGTAATTGCCAGCAGGATGAGCCAATGGCTCCCGCTGCTCTCTCTGAGACAATGAGGAGGGACAGAACCAAGAGCTGGGTGAACTGAGCATTAAAGGTTTTTTGTTACTTGTCTTTCTTTATTTTATATATTTATTTATTTTGATCAATCATACATGGTCAAAGAAAATAATGGATTCTGATTGAAAACAGAACAAAAAATTAATATAGACCAACCACATATATCACTATTGCATTGGATAAAGAATACATTTTCCACTTCATCTGATTGGTATTCAATTGATCAAATCAAAAGGCAATGTATATAATAAAAATAGTGCCATATGGTGCCTGTGCATTTATACTGTCTAGTGTCTGTCAGTGAATAGTTCAATGAACCCTTATATTCCTATATGTACAGAGGGAACACAATATTCTATATATAATATACAGAAAGGTTCAAAAGTTATGTAATGACAATGTATGCCTATGGAATTTCAGGTGTTACCCTAATAATTTATAATTCTGTACTAGTTGATCCACTTAATCAAGTTGTTGTAACAGTGTGTGCAGGTACCTAGAAAACAATGGGGTTGGTTTACAAAAAGGATAGAGGCAGCTCCCTTTGCAAAATGAATGTTAGTGAATAGGGTGAAGCTATGTCCACTGTAAACACCCAATCATGTGCTAGAACAAATGCAGTTATTTTAGTTTCCCTCTCCTATGCTTGAGCATTGATGGCAGACACAGCTCCCCTCATTTTAGTAAATCAGCACTGACACTCATGGAATTTCAGAGATTGAATGGCTTACATTTGCTGATTTGTGTATATATTATTTTTGTAATGTAACCTGTGAGAGCACTTGCTTGTGGTTCTTTGAGCATCCTGTTCAGTTATCTGAGTATTGCTGCTTTTAATTGTGAAGGGTGTAAATTAAAAAAAGTTTTTTCTATGATGAACATTATATTATTATTCAAGGACCCTTTGGGGTTGATTTACCAAAACCAGAGAGCGCAAAATCCTGTGCATCACCGCATAGAAACCAATCGGCCTCCATTTTTTTTTTTGTCCTAGCTTAACTGAGCAAGCTGAAGTTAGAAGCTGACTGTCCACCACGCAGAGCTGCACCAGACTCCGCACCTCCCAGCTCCAGTTCCATAATGGTTTTATTGAAACAGGCAACATTATACATGAACATTAACATCGGAGGACTTCATATTGTCCTCTGGTACATAACATTGGTACACAACATCAAACATTGTTACCAAAAATTGTCCTATAGGTCAGTGCTAAAAGGAGTGTCCAACATATACATTCTCCCACACATCTGCAGAAAACTTGTCAAAAATTCACCTCATCAGAGAAAATGCATGCAGAGACATATATAATTCTTACCACGTGACAACCAAGAAGGACAAAGAAAGAAAGAAGGCGGGGGGATCAGTACAAGTGATGTACATGTCAAGTCTATCTGAAAAGCTATAACAAACAAACAGGGAATGGCTAAAATAAGAGTACCATTACCGATACCTGTAAAAGGTTTTTTTTTTTTTTACCTTAATGCGAAAAAATGCAATAAAGTAAACAATCTTCAGTCTTTAGAACCACTTTGATTTTTTAGAGTTTACATACATCTAAAATGCTCTTGTTAAATATCTAGCAGATGTTAGCTATAAAGAGTTCACTTTAGGGATACTGCATTAATATAGTTTATAGGATACATAGCGGTTTTATGTGTAAATAGGTGTGTAGTGACCTGGAATATACATTAGATGAATGAAAAATGCATACACAGTCTTAAGATCAAATCCGTGATCTATTGTCTTGGCACACACTGGTAGCTTTGCTTTGTTTTGCTTAAAGATAAAAGGCTGGCCAATTGCAATAATGCCTGACACTATTTTGCATGAATGTCTTGACATATTAGATATGTTCTGCAAATTATGGCTGCAGCAATATTAAAGTAAAACACATTTTTTTTAGAAAGAAAATTAACTCTCCAGGTCTGCTCTGTACAGTGCAAGTATTCTAGTAACCTTTACTGCAGATCTTTTTATTGCCCTATAGATGTTGAGACAGGGCTGTACATGCTGAAAGGGAATGCTAAGTAGTTGTGTCTGTCCACTACAATCACACTTTCCACCAAGTCATGAGCCTGTTCCTAGGACTTAAAACAGTTAAAATCAACTCACATTTACTCCTCAAGCAGTGCTCACAATCGACAGCACAGTCAAGACCTATATTCTATCCACCTATACCCCATCTAAGACATACCCAGATTCAGCCAGGAAGGATCTTTACAACCAGCTCTAAACACACTCTGGATTCAAGCCAGCAGACATAACTGATTATTTTGGCAGGGCATTTTAATGCTCATATCAATGCAGACAGAACCAGATGGGAAGAAACACTAGGCAGTTTTAGCCATGGTGAGATCAATGACAATGGACTGTGTTTGCTGTCCTTCACTGTGCTGAACATCTTGGTAGTGTGGAACAGTCACTTGCAACACTGTTGGAAGCACCAATTTTCATGGCATAACCTATCTAGCGGAGGTTTGACCAGAACTACATTCTGATCAGTTCCGAATTCTGGTTGTTGCTCAAAGATGTATGTGCAAAGCGAGGGCCCAACTGATGATCTTAACATCTTACCTCATCCCCATCAAGGTACAGTTGTAATTAAAATGGGCAAAGAGCAAGGCACCTCCACCAGCCCAATTCAACTGAGCATGTATGAGGGACTGGATCTCAGACAAGAATTCTAATATGCCCAAACTAAAACATTTGTAGCACTTGAACCATCAGGTGAACATCTAAAGGTTTTTTGAAGTTGTCGACACTCTCAGCTAGTACCACATTTTTGCTCTAACAGTAAAGAACTCCTTTCACAATCTGAAGTTAAAACTCTTTTTTTTCCAAGCCTAGGTTCACACTAGTGCTGTTGCATGATGATGCATTTTCAGTCTGTTTTTGTTGTGCAGTTTTATTGATGCATTCTTTAAATTTTTTTCATGTTTCTTGCTTTTAATTTTGTAGAAGGAGATTGAATTTCACACACAGTAAAGTAATGAAGACTTTCAGAGTGCCACATCCCAAAGTGCCAGAAAAAAGAGAATGGAACCAGGAAAGGGGGAAATATACATCCCCTTGCCAGCCTCCATTGTATGAACAGACTTTATTGGCGCACCACAAGACAAGAAATAAAAATCAGTTTATTACAGAATTATTAAAATATTAACAACACATAATAATAAAACAAGTATCCAGGGATTTAAACCCTAAATTGTTTAAAAACATATACAATACCCTCTACTGGATTGGTAAGCACATAACCTCCAGTACTTATATCAAAGGAAAGTCCGGGATGCCGCACATATCCACTTCATTGTATAGAAAATTTGCTTAAAAACACCATACTGTATGCCAGCGGGGGGAAACAAAGGTCATGTGTTTCGCGCTAATGATTACGATTAAGCGCTGAGTTTAGCACTATACTTGTGAACGTTGTTTTTCCCACACTGGCATACAGAATGGTGTTTTTGATCTGCTTTTGTACACAATAAAGTGGATATGTGCTTTAGTGCGGCCTTCCAGACTTTCTTTTGATCTACAGCACAGGTGTGCGAACTGGGCCAGCACTCGCGCTGAAGAGTGTGCAGTGTGACAGCGGCGAGCCTACTTGGAGCAACACTACCTTCTCTTCCTTTTATATAAGTATGCAACCATTAGATTATGATATGAAGGTAGGCTCCTCCAAATTCAGGTGTCAACGCATTTTGCAGTGAAATTACTTCGTCAAATCAAAAGGGCATATAAATCATAGCGGATGTATTGAAATACAAAGCCTGCCATTTATGGCAGTGGGATGATGCTGCACTTTTGACAGCCATGCTGTATTTTCTGTGGGGGCTTACTTCAAATCTTGGTCACATGTCCTCTTCAGGAACCTTAAAGTGAACCGTTTATTATCCCCTCTTAAAGTAATTGTAAAGGTTTATTTTTTTAATTAAAATAACAAACATGTCATACTTACCTGCTCTGTGGAATGGTTTTGCACATGCACAGAGCAGCCTTGATCCTCCTCTTCTCAGGTCCCCTGCTGGCACTCCTCCCCCCTCCCTCCTGCTGACTGCCCCCAGAGCAAGCTCCTTGTTCTGGGGGCACTCGTGTATGCTTGCTCCCAAGCTGGCCCTGTAGGTCCATAAGCTATATAGAGCTCAGCTAAGCCCTGCCCCTGCTACCTCCTCACTGGCTGTGATTGACAGAACCAGGAGGCAATGGTTCTCGCTGCTGTGTCTCAATGAGGAGAGGGAGACCCAGGAGAGCCGAGGCTTCAGTGCACAAAATACAAGATAGAATGCATGAAGGTAAAAAACCTTCAGCCTTTAGAACCACTTTAACCTCCTTTTCTTGAAAGTAAATTATTATAATCTACAGTGTGTAATTGATCCTGATAGCTAAGGTCCTCCATTTCCCTTATTATTTTGCTGCCCTTCACTGAACTCTTTGTACAACTGTAATTCAACAGTGTTTTTCCTGAGAATTATTGACCAAAACTGAACTGTATATTCAAGATAAGGCCAAATTAGTGTTTCGTAAAGGGCTAGAACAATTGATTTATTTGTTGAATATATAGCTTTTTTAATGCATGAGAGTATTTTGCCAGCTTCATTCTGGCATTGCATGTCTGTGGTCTACAAGCACCCCAGATTTTTTTCTATCACTGATTCTTCCAGGGGATCCCCTCCTAATGTGTATTTTACATGTGTATTTTTTTGTACCCAAAGGCATAAATGTACATTTCTCAATACTGAACTTCATCTGCCATGTAGCTTCCCAACCCTATATTTTATTAAGTCTTCCTGTAATGATGATAAATCATGTGCTGAATTTATTTCCCTGCATAATTTGGTATCATCAGCAAACACTGAAACTGAGCTCTCAGTTCAAACCAACACATCATTATTAACCTCCCTAGCGGTCTGATTATGTCAGTATTTTTGTGCTCAAAGCACTACATTTTTTTGCATGGAAATATGTATTTATTTTATTGTAGGCCTGTAATTTTTTACGAATAACTCACTGAAATCTGTCCGAACAAGAGTCTAGTAAACATCCCGGGTATGTTAAAATTTGAAACACAAAATCATAAATTATAATTTATTAAATAATCGTAAAAAATAATAATGTAATAATAATACATTTAATTCAATAATATAATCAACCAAAAACACTGAAATTTGAAATATAGCGCCAAGTTCACACATCGCTGAGCAAAGTCGCAAAATCGTTTTCAGTGTCTGATGACAAATTTCCCCATGAATCATTATCACTAGAGATGAGCGAAGTATTCAAAAATTCGATTCGACTGATTCGGCGAATATATTCGCTACGAATTTAACTTATAAAAGGATGTTTCTAGGCTTCAGAGAGCCTTTATATTAGTGCAGAACACTGTACCTTTAATTTAAATGCCCTTGGAGTCTGCTGGGGAAGAGAAATAATACTGACAGTCAGTATGACATGCAGATGAGTGCCGTCGATCTTAGAATCACCGCACACTTCACTCATTTGGGCAGTCACGGGGCCAAAACCAGAGTGTGGAGCCACAGTGTGGCGGTGGAGGCAGCAGCAATGGGAGGCCATACAGCACCCTATGACAAAAATGGAAACCACCAGCAGTGTGAGGAGACCTGAAAGTGGCACATGGCAGAGTGTGGCGATGGAGACAGCAGCAATGGGAGGCCGTACAGGGACCCATGACACACTCTGGACCTGGCAGCAGCATGAGGAGGCGGTACAGGGGCCCATGACAGATTACGGGCCTGGCAGCAGCATGAGGAGTTGGTACGGGGGCCCATGGCAGATTACGGGCCTGGCAGCAGCAATGGGAGGCCCGTAATCTGCCAGCACCCTATGACAAAAAATGGAACACACCAGCAGTGTGAGGAGACCTGAAAGTGGCACATGGCAGAGTGTGGCGATGGAGACAGCAGCAATGGGAGGCCGTACAGGGACCCATGAGACACTCTGGACCTGGCAGCAGCATGAGGAGGCGGTATAGGGGCCCATGGCAGATTAGGGGCCTGGCAGCAGCTATGGGAGGCCCGTAATCTGCCAGCACCCTATGTCAAAAAATGGAACACACCAGCAGTGTGTGAGGAGACCTGAAAGTGGCACATGGCAGAGTGTGGCGATGGAGACAGCAGCAATGGGAGGCCGTACAGGGACCCATGAGAGACTCTGGACTTCGCAGCAGCATGAGGAGGCGGTATAGGGGCCCATGGCAGATTAGGGGCCTGGCAGCAGCTATGGGAGGCCCGTAATCTGCCAGCACCCTATGACAAAAAATTGAACACACCAGCAGTGTGAGGAGACCTGAAAGTGGCACATGGCATGAGACACTGTGGACCTGGCAGCAGCATGAGGAGGCGGTACAGGGGCCCATGGCAGATTAGGGGCCTGGCAGCAGCTATGGGAGGCCCGTAATCTGCCAGCACCCTATGACAAAAAATGGAACACACCAGCAGTGTGTGAGGAGACCTGAAAGTGGCACATGGCAGACTGTGGCGATGGAGACAACCCACCGACTGTTTTGCTCGCTGTCAAGCTGCCACCCTCTTCTCCTGATGATGCGGAAGCAATAGCCTGATGACGACGAGGCTGCCAAGTGCGATCAGCCTCATCATCATCAATTAGGGTCTCCGCCTCACTACTAGCCCCCTCGGCTGCGTGTGGGTCAGGAGACAGACCTGTCTCTAGACCGGCTACCGAGCCACTCTCCTCGCCACTACTTCTTCGCCTGGCTGCTGAAGAGGCGGATGTCTCCCCCCGTTCCTGACCGCCCTCTGTTAGCTCTTCCTCACTGTACTGGATGACACCGGGAGCACTGGCCTCTGGCTGCGAATAGTGCTGCCTCGACCCCTTCCTCTGCTGCCATGTCTGCTCGCTCCTAAAACATTGCCTCCTCTGCCACTCCTCTGCATGTTGTCTGACATACTCTTTAATTCAACGATTCTGTGTCCCTGAGTAACAATTCTGTGTCTGTCCCTGAGTAACAATTCTGTGTCCCTAAGTAACGTTTCTGTGGCCCTAACTAACGTTTCTGTGTCCCTAACTCTCTCCCTGAATACAGCCAGGTCTGCCTCTGTTGAATGACTGGAGGCAAATGGAGAATTCTAAAATGGCCGCCATTTATAGCTCGACCATTACACTGTGCTGGCTGACTGGCTGCTGATTGGCTAATGCGATCACATGTCATGAATGAATGCATTATGGGTCAGCGCGCCTTGTCTGCGCGCCTTCCCAGACATCCCCGCTCCGTCGCCGCACATGTCGCCGCCATTTTAGGAAAAATTTCGATTCGCGCATCCGAAGTCTGCTTATTTTCGGATTCGAAATCGAAATTTTCCTAATATTCGAAACGAATTCCACTTCGCCTACTTCGATTCGCTCATCTCTAATTATCACTCAATTCTGCAAGTGGTTCTAATTTACTATCGCTTTTCTCTAGCCGGTCTAACACCACTTTTGACCTAAAAGGACGCATTTGGACGCCATGGACATTTCTCAGTTTCTAGGCAGAAAGAACAGTAAATATGCAGGCAGGGCACAGAACAAAGCACTAGGGACAAAATGTATGTGAAATGGTTTGATACAGTAATGTTTTACTATGTGATTTTAGTGAATGTCACTTTTTGACATTTTTAAATTTCCCGCCAGTTCCATCCTCGTACGTCCTGACGTCGCAGGGAGTGGAACCCGGAAGACAGATGCCGGCATTGTCCGGAGGACATTGCCGGGGACGCTGCAGGGGGGACATCACGGGAGTGCAGGACAAGGTAAGTGCAGAAGGGATCCCGGAGCAACACTGCAAGGTATTCCCGAGTGTAGCTCGGGGTTACCGCTCATGGCGCTGAAACTTTACCCCGAGGTACACTTGGGAATACCTCCAGGGAGGTTAAACAGGTCAAACAGCACTGGTCACAAGACAAAACCCAGGGGCAAACCACCCACCATTTGAAGTCATTTATCACTACTTTTTGGACCGGTTCATGTAACCAGTTTCCTATGAATGTACATACAATTTCATCAACTACAACAGCATTTATTTTATGAAACATGAGATACAGTATCAAATACTGTAAATCCAAATACAAAAATTGTTGTGCTATGATGAAACATGCATAGCCTGTGCTGATGTCACCATGCCACCAGACCAAATGGTGGCTGGTTTGTCTTACTGCTCAAATTACCTTTTGTTTAATATGAGTACCTCTGACTTTTATTAATACATGCAATCGTGGATTTACACTTTGGATTTAATTTTTCTTTTGGTGGAATACTGAGTTGAACGGAGGTACAGGCTTTAGCTGAATGCTGTTAGTGTGCCTTGTGATTCACAATCCTTGAGGGGCAATGCTTTGAAGAACCTCAGGCATTTACCTAGAGCGTGAATTGATCTCTTATGATTGAAGGTCTTTTCATTTGGTAAGAGACTGACATTTCATTCAATGGTGGTGGAATTACAAGGGATTTTGAAGAAGTTTTTCCATCATTGGATTACAATTATATTGAATGTTTTGTGGACTTCTTCAAATTTTTTTGCACATTTAGGTGATATACTGTACTTGTTTAATTCATTTAAAGATATAGCGCAACAATTTGTATATTGGTATCTATGTGTTTTTCAGTGTTGCTGTTCAATTTGTATTAAACACTTTAGCAAATTCTAGATAAACTACATTCACTGGGCTTCCACCATCCATTTTCTCACTTACTTCCTCTTAGAATGATAACAGGTTGGTCTGACAAGAACATCCTTTTAAAAATCCACGCTGGAATGAAAGGTCCGCCTCCTTTATTCATAGAATGCTTTTCATTGCAAGAAGTGATGGTATAGCTTTTATGAATTGAGCAGGGGGTGGAAATGGAGGCATAGTCAGCACTTTTGACAAGTACCTGTGACAGATCCAGTGATTCGTAATAATCCCCATGACACCAGAAGATCACAGTGGTATCAGGGGGGTAGAGGAATGAAGGTTTCAATGAACATAGCAGGGACCAGCACAAAAAACGCTTTTCATTATGGTGTTGATTTAAAATAGAAATAACTAAACTTAAGCTTTCATTTTCTCTAGTGTCTTTTATATCTGATTTTCTGTCAGCAACAGAGGTACCTTTGGGGAAACGTCATTAGTATTACTGTTACAACTATCAAACTTATTTTTTTCATCTGGAAAAAAAGGAGAAAAAAAATAATTACATTTGCCTTTCCCTGTCATTTGTGACCAACTTCCTGTGTTCTTCTGTTATGGGGCTTATCTGTTCTTTCATAACCTTTTTACCATAGATACATTTGAAATATTTTTTTAATTTGTTTTACTTGTAGCAATGTTTCTCATATTCTATTTTAGTCACTCTGATTGCTCACTTGTATTTCTTGTTAGTCTGGACTGTTGAGGGCGTCCCTTTTTTTTTTTTTTGTATTTGGCTTGTTTGTTTTTTGCACTAGAATTCAGCTATATACAATATGTTTTAATTCTGCTCTTTTATGTGTGTTGTTCAATGCAATATAATGACTAATGAGCTTGCTTAGGTCCTCGTTAAAACACTCCCACTTGCTCTGCGTGTTGCAAATATTTGGTCCCGTTAAGTGTCATGAAGTAAGCATCAGAGTCAGCTTTGTAAAAAAAATTTAAAGTTCTTGTCATACAAACATGCTTCTCTTTCCTATACCGTATGGCAAGTATGATTACACCATGATCACTATTAACCAAGTTGTTTGTAACTTGCACTTTTGTGATGAGCTCCATGTTGTTTGAAATGAATAGATCCAACAGAGCATTTTTTTTTGTTGGTGCTTCCACCATCTGTTCTTGTAATTGTCCTGCAATAAGTTTAATAAATTACAATCCTTTATTCAGTGTGCAGTTCCATTTGCCCATTCAATATCAGGATAAACGTTAATTAAAATCTCCCTCAATAGTAAGATTGCCCTGCTTCTCAGCCAGTTCAATCTGGACCCTGCAGTAGGCCAGGTCACTGCCAAAATGATCAAAGCTAGGAGAGACATCATGCTGCCATGGTTTGCTTTCTCTTGACACTCATCTGATGCATGGAATGAGTCCCATAAGGATGGTAGTAAGCCATCATTCCATCATTATGCCAATTCTGAAGACAGGTGATAACTAAAAATATAAGAACTACCACAACATCAGCCTTCTTTCAGTCATTCCAATATGTTCATGACTATCATACAATCAAGAAGCATTGTGAACAGACCTGCCGAAAAGAACAAACAGGAATTAGACCACATCAGGGCTGCAACCATTAAATATTCACCATTCATCAACCGGTGCAAGAAACGATCAAGTGTGGAAAATGAGACCTTATATTGTTTTCAGTGGTTTCAAATCTCCATTTAACTGTGTTCTCTGCCCTGTTCTGTTAAGGGCATTAGAGAACAAGCACATGCCTTTAAAGGCCATCCAACTTCTCCAAGCATCATACAATTGTTCAACCTAGGGTTGCTACCTCAACCTTTTAAAACCGAACACATATTAATCTTACAGGTTCTGTAGCTGATTAAGGTGGCAATTAAATTCACTTGGTGCCTTATCTGCATTAAAGTAGCTTCAAAACCTGTGTAGTTAATGTGTTTGGTTTTAAAGGGATGAAATGTCAACCCTAGTTCAACCAGCAGCATGCAGATCCGAAATGAACTCATTAAGGGTATTCCTATCCAAACTGGAATCCATCATAAAAATGTTACCTCAGATGTAGATAGAGGGTTTAATATGTACACGAACAACTTCCTGACCAACTGGATGTTCATAGATAACAGTGCCATATTTTCTGATACAGAGATGGAGGCAGCTGACATCCTTTACCACTTTGCCTGCATTACCCAATTCTACAGCCTAAGAATCAGTGTTAGTGTTCTGTAGTCCAATAGAGGATAGCTCAGGCAGAGCTTGCAACACTACTTGAGATGCGAGTGGTGTCAGCTCACTATGGGAATTAGGATTTTAA
The DNA here is from genome assembly GCF_062004578.1 of Staurois parvus. NCBI lineage: Eukaryota > Metazoa > Chordata > Amphibia > Anura > Ranidae > Staurois > Staurois parvus. The sequence continues at coordinate 4,383,496 of NW_028318060.1, forward strand.
CCAGGCTTAACAATTTTTTTTCTGCAGCATTTGTGTAGAAATATGGGAAAGTGTGCATTTATCGCAGAGATGTACTAAATGTTTTTTTTTCTTTGCTCAAACATATAAGCGCTTGTTTAAGTATATGCTTTCATAAAGCTTACAGCACTACCCCCTGACAATGGCTCCAGAATTTCTCTTCATAAGGACAGAAGTTTATTTGTTGTAAACCAGAAATGTCTGTTAAATTGTTACTGGTGCATGAACAATCATATTCCATGTCTGTAAAATGTCGTTGGTGACATTATGTAGTGTTGTGTGACTCAATCAGACCCATTGTGCTATACTGTCTACCCCAGCTACAGAAAGACTTAATATACACACTGCAGTCATTGAAATAATGTAAAATACTAGGTGAGCCACATAACAGATTGCACTTACACTTAATATATGTCCTTATAAATTAGCCATTTATGAAACAGGCACACTTTATTAGTTTCTTTTATAGAAGACGTTTATACATGAAGTCACTGAAACCTAAGAGAAAGCAGACAAATGCAATATTTTATACATAAAATATATCATTAAAGTTGTAAAAGTAATTATAAATGTACTATTAAACCCCCTAATTACCCATATTTATATAGTGTCAGGACCTGCTTTACAGATTCAGGGGAAAAGAAAATAGAAAATTCGAATAATACAAGGTAATGGGATCTTGGGCAATGCTAAAGCCCCATGGGCCCTGATTCTCTCAGTATAATTTCTATGTTACCCCATTGTGCACTATAATTACTAGTTTGAAGCAGCTGATCTGTAATAGCTGGGTTTACAGGCTGCTAGGAAACCAAGCAAATGTCTGCTGTAAAACTAGACTGATGTGTTCAGTACCCTCTTTCTCCAAAGGATGAGTCACAGACAGTAGAAACTTTTACTGCAGAATGCCTTATAACTCAGCTAAAAATGACTGCATAACGCACAGGCAGATCAAACATGCATAGCTTGCTACCAGTAGAAATCCCTTACAAAGTGACAGACTGCACTGCTTTGACACCTGCTCTCAGAACTAGTCAAAACTATGAAGCATACTTTCATGATAATGAGGTCTGACGAACACCAAACTATGTAGAAAATAAAGGAATCTTACTGAACATGGTGCCATCTCCATTGTCCCAAAAATATGCAAGTGGATGACAAAAATGATAGGATTTAAATCTAATGTCTGTGGTAGGCAGCTAGAAAAGGTTTGCACATTTCCTAAAACCCCCACTAGAACACAGTTCAGCTGAAGATGCAAAGCAGAGAGTGTTAGATGGAATGCAGCATGTGTTGTAGCTTATCCACATTGGTTTTGTGTTGCTATAGACTACTGTACTATCCCTTTCAACTACTAGCAGTCAGTGACAGATGGGAGCTATAGCTGATCAACTGACTAAGATTTCAAATGTACTATCTGGATGACTTAGCTCTTTCGTTGCCAAAAGCCGTTTTTGCATTTTTTGCACACATGTTTAAAAAATTATTTAAACATGAAACCCCCCAAACATTATATATTTTCTGAAAGCAGACACCCTAGAGCACAGGTGTTAAACTGGTGGCCCTCCAGCTGTTGCCAAGCTACAGGTCCAATGAGGCATTGCAAGATTGACAGTTCCAAGCATGACTTCCAAAGGCAGAGGCATGATGGGACTTGTAGTTTTGCAACAGCTGGAGGGACGCCAGTTTGACACCCCTGCCCTAGAGGATAAAATAGTGGTAGTTCCATTTTTTTATGTTACCGTATATTACTGCAAAGGACTAGGAAATGTAAAATTTCAGTAAAAAAATACACTAAAGTGAATTTTAGGACAAACAAATGCAATTTACTCACATTTTTGTTAAAATATGAAAGACAAGATTGTGCTGAGTAAATAGATACTCAACATGCCAAACCTTAAATTTGTGTGCACCTATGAAATGCCAACAAACTTCAGTACCCTATATTCAATGCTTCAAGAGCCCATATAGATCATTAGTTTAGTGTTCTGGAGGAGGTCTTGTATTAGAATTATTGTTCTCTCTCTGGCGTGCGCGGCGATATGTAACATCGACATTTTCACGTGTAGGTACCCCGACGTGTGTGTTTACATTTGTACATGCATATATGAGGGGGTGGGGGGGGCCTCAAAATGTTTAGTGGGGGGATGTTATGTGCTTGGGTGTAACTTTATTTTTTTGCAATTTAAAAAAAAAAATGTTTTACTTGTTACCCCTATGTGATGAATTTTAGGTGACAGGTTCTCTTTATTGAGACATGCAGGTTCTAAAAGACCCTGCATGTCTCTTCTGGTCTCCACTAGATATATTGCAATGCAGATCGCATTGCAATACATGTATCCCCAGAAAGTGACAGCCGGACCCTGAAGTGACATCATACACGTTGCCTTCGGGGCCACATGAGGCTTTCCTCTCTCCCCTCCACTAGCCGGCAGCTGCCATGGCACTCCCCAGGCTTGCAGACGGACAAGCAGGGTCTGGATACATGGTGGGAGTGTATGCACGGGGGGGCAACAGTACTAGGGACTGTGGAAGCAATCAGGCGGCAGCAGGCAGGTGTGTGCCTGTCAGTTTTATACACAATCCCTGTGGCTGCAGCCACCAGATTGTGTATAAAATCCCCTGCTGTTAGGCCTGTACGACGTAAGGACCTGGCGGTGAAAGGGTTAAAGTGTTACTAAACCCAGGACCCTGCTCATTATATCTAGTCTTCCACAGTACACACAACATTGACATGCAATTATTTTAGTAATTATAAACTGCTAAATGCCTTTTCTCCTCAGCAGCATATAGTAGTTTTGTGATTTCTTTCAGTGTCCAACTGAGCATTGGTTAAACCTTGTAGGAGGAGTTTTCATTCTGCTCTGACTGTCCTAAGAGGCTGCATAACCCCTGACCCTCTGTCTGGACAGTGATGATTGGCCCTGTGCTAATCACATGCACCCTCACAAAGAAAAAAAAACGCTCTAGCAATACACACTAAACTGAGTATTTGCAGAGTGACTCCTGGAGCTCTGTACTATCAGCAAATGGATTGGGGACAGTAGAAGAAGGGGAGGATCAGAGAAGACAGAATCAAACAGCCTTTTAACACAATGTGGAGTATTAAACCCCTTAATTTCCACAGTGTGTATAACAAGCATGCTTTATTGCGTATACAGACTGATTTTACTGTTGTGGGTTTAGTAACGCTTTAAAAGATAAGTTCACTTTTTGCTTAAAAATAATAAATGTGTTATTTTTTGCAGGTTAAAAAAATGGGCATTTTTTTGTTGTTGCAGGAGCCTGTAAAGCATTGCACCAGCAATCAGCAGATCTTTGGTGCCATGCAGGTCTCCAGCAGACCTGTCAGCAGGGGCGGACTGACCATTTGAGCACTCAGGCACTGCCCGAGGGCTCGGAGTCAGTAGGGGGCCCCATGAGATGCCCCTGGTACCTTTCATTGGCTTTTTCATAGGCTTTTTTGGGTGTGGGTGAGGACACAGGGGCCCCATGATCCCCTATTGCCCGGGGGCCCCATGAGTTGTCATTCCGCCCTGCCTGTTAGTATATCTGCTTGCCCATACAGGATGTACAGGCAAGCAGATATACTGACAGGAAGAATCAATGAATTACCACGGAGCTCCACAGTACCCTGGTAGTTCATTGAGAACTGCTGTCAGGACTTGTAGTTTCTCGCTCAGAGGATTTTTTTTAAACTTTGACAGCTAGTTATCAAAGCGGGGGAGAGGAGGGGAGCCAGGACTGGTCTATTCATTACAGGTTACACCTGAATATGGGTGTAACATGTCATGAAATGTGAACTTACTTTAAAATGTTTCAGTCGTGCCTTCTCCTAATTTCTGGAATTGTGCAATATACTGCATTTAACTCATATGAATAATTGCTTTACAAGGCTTTTCATAGTAAGAGATTTCTGGCATTGAAAGGTGGCATACATATATTATAGGGTGTTCACTTTGCTTAATGAATGAGTTGCAGCTCTACTGACTTCCATCATTCAATTGTGTTCAAGTAAAAATACTGTTTTTTCATTTCCTTTCACCAAATTCGCTAAATCTCTTGCAAATTGAACAACCTATATCCTTTTAGTAAATCAACCCCATTGCATACATGTATATACAATTAGCAGTCTGAGCATTGGTTTGATATATTTTATTTGGCATGCATATGTATTTCAATACTCTTGACATTGTAGCATGTGGTTAGAAATATAAATTTAGATCTTTTAAAAAATGAGAATATAGGTTTGTGTTATAATCAGTGAGAACTGAAAAACCTTTTATACTATATATTTCTTTTTAACAGTCATCTTGTAAAAGCGTCAGCTCCCATTGATATTTATTGTTATGTTTGAAAGAAAAATACTATACTACATCTAGGCAAGTGGTCATTTTTTTTCTCTTATATTTCTTTTAAAAGGTCAAAATTGCAACAACAGATGCTGTGAATTGTTTGTGTTTCCATTAAAATATGTGATGGCAGCTACTGTGTGTGTAAAGGGTTAAGATTTTTGTTGACCTGCTCCAGTGATGATCACTCTCAATCTGCTGGTGCTTGGATTTTTGTTCATGAGCAGGAAAATCTCTGCACAGGGTAGGATCAGCACACATACCACTTAGAGAGTTTTGACAGTTCCACACATTGCTTGGCATCAACTCAGAGATGACAATCCATAACCTCTCTACATGTGTATTTGGTATAACTGACAATCTTACACAGGTTACCTGGTGTGAGGAAGAATTCAGTCATTTTTATCCCAGCATTACCTGAATACTGCTGCTTGATATCTTCTACACAACACAAAACCATGCTTGCCGCATTGCACATGAAGGCAGAAATCTTCCTTTCCTCCAGGCATATATCACCGAGGAAAGGTACCCCAAACCAAAAAAAAAAAAAAGTTGCAATTTCATTTAGTTAGAATGGGGACGGAAAAGAGCTAAGAGGATAATGCCCATTTTTGAGTCAAGGTCCACTTTAACAAATAACTTCTCTTATATGCTCCTTTTTGGTTTGTTAACCACTTACCCTCCAGAGGATTTACCCCCCTTCCTGACCAGGCCAGTTTTTGCTTTACGGCGCTGCTTTACTTTAACTGACAATTGCGTGATCATGTAAAGCTGCACCCAAATTAAATATACGTCTTTTTTTTCCCCACAAATAGAGCTTTCTTTTGGTGGTATTTGATTGCCTGTGCATTTTTTTATTTCTTGAGCTGTAAAACAAAAAAAGACCGACATTTTTGAGAAAAAACTATTTTTTTTGAGTTTTTGCTATTAAACATGTCTAGTAAAAAAATTTTGAAAATCCAATTTCATCAATAATTTAGGCCAAATATATTCTGCTACATGTATTTGCTAAAAACATCCCAATACATGTAAATTAATTGGTTTATGTGAAAGTTATAGCATTTACAAATGGCGGTATATACAATGGGAATTTTTTTTTATACTAGTAATGGAGGCAATCAGTGACTTATAGCGGGACTGTGGCAGGCATTCTGACACTGGGGGGAACTGACTTGGTGTCACTGACATCCCCAGTGACACCAATACAGTGATCGGTGCTAATAAAAAGCACTGACACTGTACTAATGGCACTGGGCAGGAAGAGGTTAACATGTGGGGCAATCAAAGGGTTAACGGTGTGCTGTGCGCTGTTTTACTGTGTTCTGTGTGTGTGTTTTCAACTGTAAGCACACTGCTTTGTATGGCTCTGCTGAGCCATACAAAGTGTGCAGGAGCTGACAGGGGAGAGAACTGCATTGTTTATATACAGTTCTCTTCCCCCCCCCCCCCGTCGTTAATGCTTGGCGATCACCAGGTGCCAGCAAGTAATCACCGGCCGAGACTTGGTGATTGACAGCCAAAACCAGAAATGCAAAATCACACACATATATATATATATAAACGTGATTTTATGCACCCCTGCCGCCCTGTAGCAGTATATCTGCTATAGAGCGGCGGTAAAGCGGTTAAATACGCCATTGAAGGCATTTGTTATGTTTGATTGCGAAGTACACAAATACTGAAATGTTGATCCTTCTGTGAGCTTCCTGTGCTCTCTACCTCAGCTACAGTACCTGGTATCAGTTATCAATGCTCCAAATTCTGTGGGTTACATTACACCTCCCGATATATTATGGAAAAGAGGACTTTCTGGGGGGAGATGCTGCTTTTAGCTCTGTCCTAGGGTGATACTACTGCTCCTCCACAGACTCCTTACAATGAGTGAATATTGTCACCCTAGGAGAGGAAGTGTTTTATGGCAGCCATCACATCACTTGATTCAAGCTGCAATATATAAAATTGTTATTCTTGAGTTTTAATACCCTTTTAAAGAGAAGTATGAGTGTCATAAAAAAAAAAAGTATACTCATCTAGGTGGATGTAGCATCAATCTGATGCTTCATCTGTGCCTTGCCGCTTCTAAGATTGAGAACTGAGCGATCAAAAACTGCTAATAGCTCAGTTCTCGGTCTTTACTGAGCAGAGAGCAGTGACAGTCAGTCACTGGCACCTTGCCCTACCCCTCCAGAGCTCACTGGGGCACGGGACTGTGTTGAGGGCAGGAGCAACTAGCTCAGGCTCTCAGCGGCTTGCTGAGAGACTGAGCCAGCTGCTGGTCCAGAATCCTTCCCGAGCCTGGACCATCTGGAGTGCAGAACGAAGAGCTTGGATCACAGAAAAGCTGAAATTCTATTAAAAATGATTCACATTTATTATGAGATATACCATTACACTAAACTGCAACAGATCATTTTATGTGAACAAAAACAGTGTTATATTTAGAGATGAGCGAATCGAAGTATCCGAAGTGGAATTCGAGTCGAATATCTGAAAAATTTCGATTCGTGCCGAATCCGAAAAATAGCCTAATTCGGACGCGCGAATCGAAATTTTTCAGAAAATGGCGGCTGACATGTGCGGCGACGGAGCGGGGATGTCTGGGAAGGCGCGCAGACAAGGCGCGCTGACCCATAATGCATGCCTCAACTACATGTGATCGCATCAGCCTATCAGCAGCCAGCCAGCCAGCACTGTGTAATGGTCGAGCTATAAATAGCGGCCATTTTGGAATTCTTCATTTGCCTGCAGTTATTGAACAGAGGCAGACCGCTCTGTACTAGGGACAGGGACAGAGTTAGGGCCACAGAAACGATAATTGGGGACAGAGAAAAGTTACTTAGGGACAGAGAACCATTACTCAGGGACACAGACTTGTTAATGAGGGCCACAGAATCGTTATTTAGGGACAAAGAAATGCTAGTTAGGGCCACAGAATTCATAATCAGGGACAGACAGAATTGTTACTCAGTGCCAGAGAATTGTTACTTAGGGCCACAGAAACGTTATTAGGGCCACAGAATTGTTACTCAGGGACAGACAGAATTGTTACTGAGTGCCAGAGAATTGTTACTCAGGGACAGACAGAATTGTTACTGAGTGCCAGAGAATTGTTACTTAGGGCCACAGAAACTTTAATTAGGGCCACAGAATTTTTACTCAGGGACAGACAGAATTGTTACTCAGTGCCAGAGAATTGTTACTCAGGGACAGACAGAATTGTTACTGAGTGCCAGAGAATTGTTACTCAGGGCCACAGAAACTTTACTTAGGGCCACAGAATTTTTACTCAGGGACAGACAGAATTGTTACTGAGTGCCAGAGAATTGTTACTCAGGGACAGACAGAATTGTTACTGAGTGCCAGAGAATTGTTACTTAGGGCCACAGAAACTTTACTTAGGGCCACAGAATTGTTACTCGCACAGACACAGAATTGTTACTCGCACAGACACAGAATTGTTACTGAAGGCCACAGAACTGTTACTTAGGGCCACAGAATTGTTACTCGCACAGACACAGAACTGTTACTCGCACAGACACAGAATTGTTACTCGCACAGACACAGAACTGTTACTGAGGGCCACAGAACTGTTACTTAGGGACAAAGAAACGCTAGTTAGGGCCACAGAATTCATACTCAGGGACAGACAGAATTGTTACGGAGTGCCAGAGAATTGTTACTCAGGGACAGACAGAATTGTTACGGAGTGCCAGAGAATTGTTACTCAGGGACAGACAGAATTGTTACTGAGTGCCAGAGAATTGTTACTTAGGGCCACAGAAACTTTAATTAGGGCCACAGAATTTTTACTCAGGGACAGACAGAATTGTTACTGAGTGCCAGAGAATTGTTACTCAGGGACAGACAGAATTGTTACCGAGTTCCAGAGAATTGTTACTCAGGGACAGACAGAATTGTTACTGAGTGCCAGAGAATTGTTACTTAGGGCCACAGAAACTTTCATTAGGGCCACAGAATTTTTACTCAGGGACAGACAGAATTGTTACTGAGTGCCAGAGAATTGTTACTCAGGGACAGAGAGAATTGTTACTGAGTGCCAGAGAATTGTTACTTAGGGCCACAGAAACTTTAATTAGGCCCACAGAATTTTTACTCAGGGACAGACAGAATTGTTACTGAGTGCCAGAGAATTGTTACTCAGGGACAGACAGAATTGTTACCGAGTGCCAGAGAATTGTTACTCAGGGACAGACAGAATTGTTACTGAGTGCCAGAGAATTGTTACTTAGGGCCACAGAAACTTTCATTAGGGCCACAGAATTTTTACTCAGGGACAGACAGAATTGTTACTGAGTGCCAGAGAATTGTTACTCAGGGACAGAGAGAATTGTTACTGAGTGCCAGAGAATTGTTACTTAGGGCCACAGAAACTTTAATTAGGCCCACAGAATTTTTACTCAGGGACAGACAGAATTGTTACTGAGTGCCAGAGAATTGTTACTCAGGGACAGACAGAATTGTTACGGAGTGCCAGAGAATTGTTACTCAGGGACAGACAGAATTGTTACTGAGTGCCAGAGAATTGTTACTTAGGGCCACAGAAACTTTAATTAGGGCCACAGAATTTTTACTCAGGGACAGACAGAATTGTTACTGAGTGCCAGAGAATTGTTACTCAGGGACAGACAGAATTGTTACGGAGTGCCAGAGAATTGTTACTCAGGGCCACAGAAACTTTACTTAGGGCCACAGAATTTTTACTCAGGGACAGACAGAATTGTTACTGAGTGCCAGAGAATTGTTACTCAGGGACAGACAGAATTGTTACTGAGTGCCAGAGAATTGTTACTCAGGGACAGACAGAATTGTTACTGAGTGCCAGATAATTGTTACTCAGGGCCCCAGAAACTTTACTTAGGGCCACAGAATTTTTACTCAGGGACAGACAGAATTGTTACTGAGTGCCAGAGAATTGTTACTCAGGGACAGACAGAATTGTTACTGAGTGCCAGAGAATTGTTACTTAGGGCCACAGAAACTTGAATTAGGGCCACAGAATTTTTACTCAGGGACAGACAGAATTGTTACTGAGTGCCAGAGAATTGTTACTCAGGGACAGACAGAATTGTTACGGAGTGCCAGAGAATTGTTACTCAGGGACAGACAGAATTGTTACTGAGTGCCAGAGAATTGTTACTTAGGGCCACAGAAACTTTAATTAGGGCCACAGAATTTTTACTCAGGGACAGACAGAATTGTTACTGAGTGCCAGAGAATTGTTACTCAGGGACAGACAGAATTGTTACGGAGTGCCAGAGAATTGTTACTCAGGGCCACAGAAACTTTACTTAGGGCCACAGAATTTTTACTCAGGGACAGACAGAATTGTTACTGAGTGCCAGAGAATTGTTACTCAGGGACAGACAGAATTGTTACTGAGTGCCAGAGAATTGTTACTCAGGGACAGACAGAATTGTTACTGAGTGCCAGATAATTGTTACTCAGGGCCCCAGAAACTTTACTTAGGGCCACAGAATTTTTACTCAGGGACAGACAGAATTGTTACTGAGTGCCAGAGAATTGTTACTCAGGGACAGACAGAATTGTTACTGAGTGCCAGAGAATTGTTACTTAGGGCCACAGAAACTTGAATTAGGGCCACAGAATTTTTACTCAGGGACAGACAGAATTGTTACTGAGTGCCAGAGAATTGTTACTCAGGGACAGACAGAATTGTTACGGAGTGCCAGAGAATTGTTACTCAGGGACAGACAGAATTGTTACTGAGTGCCAGAGAATTGTTACTTAGGGCCACAGAAACTTTAATTAGGGCCACAGAATTTTTACTCAGGGACAGACAGAATTGTTACTGAGTGCCAGAGAATTGTTACTCAGGGACAGACAGAATTGTTACGGAGTGCCAGAGAATTGTTACTCAGGGCCACAGAAACTTTACTTAGGGCCAGAGAATTTTTACTCAGGGACAGACAGAATTGTTACTGAGTGCCAGAGAATTGTTACTCAGGGACAGACAGAATTGTTACGGAGTGCCAGAGAATTGTTACTTAGGGCCACAGAAACTTTAATTAGGGCCACATAATTTTTACTCAGGGACAGACAGAATTGTTACTGAGTGCCAGAGAATTGTTACTCAGGGACAGACAGAATTGTTACGGAGTGCCAGAGAATTGTTACTCAGGGCCACAGAAACTTTACTTAGGGCCAGAGAATTTTTACTCAGGGACAGACAGAATTGTTACTGAGTGCCAGAGAATTGTTACTCAGGGACAGACAGAATTGTTACGGAGTGCCAGATAATTGTTACTCAGGGCCCCAGAAACTTTACTTAGGGCCACAGAATTTTTACTCAGGGACAGACAGAATTGTTACTGAGTGCCAGAGAATTGTTACTCAGGGACAGACAGAATTGTTACTGAGTGCCAGAGAATTGTTACTTAGGGCCACAGAAACTTTACTTAGGGCCACAGAATTGTTTCTCGCACAGACACAGAATTGTTACTCGCACAGACACAGAATTGTTACTGAGGGCCACAGAACTGTTACTTGGGGCCACAGAAACGTTAATCAGGGACACAGAATTGTTACTGAGGGCCACAGAACTGTTACTTAGGGCCACAGAATTGTTACTCGCACAGACACAGAATTGTTACTCAGGGACACAGAATTGTTACTCAGGGACACATAATCGTTTAATTAAAGAGTATGTCAGACAACATGCAGAGGAGTGGCAGAGGAGGCAATGTTTTAGGAGCGAGCAGACGTGGCAGCAGAGGAAGGGGTCGAGGCAGCACTATTCGCAGCCAGAGGCCAGTGCTCCCGGTGTCATCCAGCGGTCGTGTCTCCACCGACAACCCTGCCGTCGTCGATTGGTTGGCTCGGTCGTCTTCCTCTTCCCAGGTCACCTCTGACACCTACAGCCAACGGTCGGTGGGTACGTCAGACACAACCGTTAGTTGGCATGGCCCGGGACCAAGCCCACTGAAATCACGTGTCCTCTACTTGCCCCTGTCCTTTGGTGTTCCCTCACCAAGCGAAGTATCGCATGCTGTGGGCTCAGCCCCACTGTACAGTGAGGAAGAGCTAACAGAGGGCGGTCAGGAACGGGGGGAGACATCCGCCTTTTCAGCAGCCAGGCGAAGAAGTAGTGGCGAGGAGAGTGGCTCGGTAGCCGGTCTAGAGACAGGTCTGTCTCCTGACCCAGACGCAGCCGAGGGGGCTAGTAGTGAGGCGGAGACCCTACTTGATGATGAGGAGGTTGATCGCACTTGGCAGCCTCGTCGTCATCAGGCAATTTCTTCCGCATCATCAGGAGAAGAGGGTGGCAGCTTGGCAGCGAGCAAAACAGTTGGTGGGTTGCCCAGGAGACAGCAGCAGGGTTGCAGCAGTGTCAGTGGAGCCAAACGGCCACGGAGTAGAGCACCAGCTCCACTGCAGCCTACCACCACGGCCAGTAGTGGTGCCGGTGTGCACGGAGGAAGCAGCAGTCAGCCAGTGAGGAGTATCGGGGGCAAAGTTTCCTACTCGGCGGTGTGGCAATTTTTCGTCAAGCCGCCCGAGGAAGTAAACGTAGCCGTATGTCGACTATGTGGCCAGAAAGTCAAGCGTGGCCAGGGGGCCCATGTTGGGACTACAGCGTTGCGGCAGCATATGCAGCGTCGCCATTTGGTGGCCTGGGAAAACCGTGATAAAGATACGGCGGTTCTGCCCGCCCCAGCCCCCGCTCCATCACCCGCTCCGTTACTTGCTCCGTCACCCGACGTCAATCGCCCTCCATCAGCCAGTCAAGGCTCCAACACCTCTGCTGAGGGGAGTTGTCGCTCGTTGGCATCTTCCGCTCGTTCAGATGCTCCTTCTCCTGCTACTCCTCTTCACGGATTCCGTCAGCAGTCTTTCTTGGAATCCGTTTCCAAGAGACAACAGTTTGCGAGCACGCACCCGACGGTGCAAAAGCTGAACGTCCTCCTGTCCAAGTTGCTGGTGCTGCAGTCCCTCCCTTTCCAAGTGGTGGACTCAGCACCTTTCAGAGAAATGATGGCTTGTGCCGCGCCGCGGTGGAGAGTGCCAAGCCGTCATTTCTTCGCCAAAAAGGCAGTGCCAGCCCTGCATTCACATGTAGAAGACATGGTGGGCCAGTCTTTGAGCATGTCGGTCTCTGCCAAAGTGCACGGCAGCGCCGACGTGTGGAGCTGTAACTACGGTCAGGGACAGTACATGTCATTTACGGCCCACTGGGTGAACGTGGTGCCGTCACAGCCGCACCAGCAACTTGGACAGGTCACGCCGCTTTTGCCTCCACGTTTGCACGTCCTTGGTCCGGCAAAGATGTCCGCCTCTACCACCTCTTCTTCCGCCGTGTCCTCAGCCGCCACCCCCGTGCCAAGTCCCATTACCCGACCGGCATATCACATGTGCAGGGCGCAACGGTGTCACGCTGTTCTGCACCTGGTATGCCTTGGCGAACGTAGTCACACAGGGGAGGAACTTCTGAGTGTAATGAACAGAGAAATCGACAGATGGCTGTCTCCGCGCAAACTGAAAATCGGAACCATGTTGACCGACAACGGAAAGAACATGGTGTCTGCTCTGCGTCAAGGAAGGTTGTGCCATGCGCCATGCATGGCTCACGTGTTCAATCTGGTTGTCAAGCGGTTCTTAAAATCCACCATCCCACTGCAAGACATCCTTAAAATGTCACGTAAACTTTGCATGCATTTCAGCCATTCCTACACCGCAAAGCACACCCTCCTTGAGCTGCAGCGGCAGAACGGAATTCCACAGCATCGCCTGATCTGCGACGTTGCAACAAGGTGGAATTCAACACTACACATGTTAGACCGCCTTTACGAACAGCGAAAGGCCATCACCGATTTCCTGATGTTACAAGCGGATAAAGGTACTCCCCTGTGTAACTTAGATGTCAGCCATTGGCAGCTCATGCGTGACACCTGCCGCTTGCTCAGGCCCTTTGAGGAGGCCACGCTATTCGTGAGTCGGCAGGACTATGGGATGAACGACGTCATTCCTCTGTTGCACGTCCTTGAACAAATGCTGTTAACAATGGCTGGTCAGGGTGCGGTAGACGTGGCGCACAGATCTCAACGCCACATGACCCCTGTGGGGGCAGGACAGGAAGAAGAGGAGGAGGTAGAGGAGGACATTTGTGCTCAGGAATTATTGAGTGAAATGGGTGGTTTTTCCACTCAGCGGACAGGAGTGGAGGAGCAGGAGCATCTGGTAGAGGAGGAGGAGACAGAGGACCCAGACGCACCGTGGCAGTATGCTGTGGAGATGGAGGCAGGGAGTCCCTCGCATTCCTTGGCACAAATGGCCCATAGCATGCTCGGTTGCTTGCGTAGCGACAGCCGAATAATAACCATCAGACAGAGGGATGACTTTTGGCTGTCCACCTTGTTGGACCCTCGCTACCGTTCCAAAATGGTGGCCTTTTTCACACCTGCTGAGAGGGAGGCCAAAATAACGTACTATAAAAACCACCTATGTAGTCAGTTGGTCTCTGCCTTTGTGCGCCAACGTCCATCCTCAGACACTGTGGGCCCTGTGCGCTCGCGTTCCGCTGCCATGGCAGCAGGGGAGGGGTGGGGTGGTAGGAGCAGTGGCAGCTCCACCAGCAGCAGCTGCCTCAGTCTGCAGTCGATGATGAGTAGCTTTCTTCACCAGCGCAGTGAGGAAACTACTAACCAGCCGCAGCAGCAGCAGCATCAGGTGGACCTGGAGCAGGACCTCAAACAACAGGCTTGGGCCTACTTGGACAGCACCCTGCCAACCGAGGTAGACAATCCCCTTGACTACTGGGCAACGAAACTTGACCTTTGGCCCCAACTAGCTGAATTTGCCCTTGAAAGGCTGTCATGCCCAGCCAGTAGCGTGGCATCGGAGCGCGTGTTTAGTGCGGCAGGAGGTATTGTAACTCCGCGGAGGACACGACTGTCCACCCAAAGTGTGGAGAGACTCACGTTTGTGAAAATGAATCAGGCGTGGATTAGTCTGGATTTCAAACCACCAGTTCCTGACACAACTGACTAAATCCGCCATGAATCATGCCTCAAACATGTGCCACTTTGAGGTCTCCTCATACACTGCTGGTGTGTAGATTTTTTTGACATAGGGTGCTGGCAGATTATGGGCCTCCTATAGCTGCTGCCAGGCCCCTAATCTGCCATAGGCCCCTATATACCGCTTCCTCATGCTGCTGCCAGGTCCAGAGTCTCTCATGGGTCCCTGTACGGCCTCCCATTGCTGCTGTCTCCATCGCCACACTCTGCCATGTGCCACTTTCAGGTCTCCTCACACACTGCTGGTGTGTAGAATTTTTTGACATAGGGTGCTGGCAGATTATGGGCCTCCCATAGCTGATGCCAGGCCCCTAATCTGCCATGGGCCCCTATATACCGCCTCCTCATGCTGCTGCCAGGTCCACAGTGTCTCATGCCATGTGCCACTTTCAGGTCTCCTCACACTGCTGGTGTGTTGAATTTTTTGACATAGGGTGCTGGCAGATTATGGGCCTCCCATAGCTGCTGCCAGGCCCCTAATCTGCCATAGGCCCCTATATACCGCTTCCTCATGCTGCTGCCAGGTCCAGAGTCTCTCATGCCATGTGCCACTTTCAGGTCTCCTCACACTGCTGGTGTGTAGAATTTTTTGACATAGGGTGCTGGCAGATTAAGGGCCTCCCATAGCTGCTGCCAGGCCCCTAATCTGCCATAGGCCCCTATATACCGCCTCCTCATGCTGCTGCCAGGTCCAGAGTCTCTCATGGGTCCCTGTACGGCCTCCCATTGCTGCTGTCTCCATCGCCACACTCTGCCATGTGCCACTTTCAGGTCTCCTCACACACTGCTGGTGTGTAGAATTTTTTGACATAGGGTGCTGGCAGATTACGGGCCTCCCATTGCTGCTGCCAGGCCCCTAATCTGCCATAGGCCCCTATATACCGCTTCCTCATGCTGCTGCCAGGTCCAGAGTCTCTCATGCCATGTGCCACTTTCAGGTCTCCTCACACTGCTGGTGTGTAGAATTTTTTGACATAGGGTGCTGGCAGATTAAGGGCCTCCCATAGCTGCTGCCAGGCCCCTAATCTGCCATAGGCCCCTATATACCGCCTCCTCATGCTGCTGCCAGGTCCAGAGTCTCTCATGGGTCCCTGTACGGCCTCCCATTGCTGCTGTCTCCATCGCCACACTCTGCCATGTGCCACTTTCAGGTCTCCTCACACACTGCTGGTGTGTAGAATTTTTTGACATAGGGTGCTGGCAGATTACGGGCCTCCCATTGCTGCTGCCAGGCCCCTAATCTGCCATAGGCCCCTATATACCGCCTCCTCATGCTGCTGCCAGGTCCAGAGTCTGTCATGGGTCCTTGTACGGCCTCCCATTGCTGCTGTCTCCATCGCCACACTCTGCCATGTGCCACTTTCAGGTCTCCTCACACACTGCTGGTGTGTAGAATTTTTTGACATAGGGTGCTGGCAGATTACGGGCCTCCCATTGCTGCTGCCAGGCCCCTAATCTGCCATAGGCCCCTATATACCGCCTCCTCATGCTGCTGCCAGGTCCAGAGTCTGTCATGGGTCCCTGTACGGCCTCCCATTGCTGTTGTCTCCATCGCCACACTCTGCCATGTGCCACTTTCAGGTCTCCTCACACTGCTGGTGTGTTGAATTTTTTGACATAGGGTGCTGGCAGATTAAGGGCCTCCCATAGCTGCTGCCAGGCCCCTAATCTGCCATAGGCCCCTATATACCGCCTCCTCATGCTGCTGCCAGGTCCAGAGTCTCTCATGGGTCCCTGTACGGCCTCCCATTGCTGCTGTCTCCATCGCCACACTCTGCCATGTGCCACTTTCAGGTCTCCTCACACTGCTGGTGTGTTGAATTTTTTGACATAGGGTGCTGGCAGATTAAGGGCCTCCCATAGCTGCTGCCAGGCCCCTAATCTGCCATAGGCCCCTATATACCGCCTCCTCATGCTGCTGCCAGGTCCAGAGTCTCTCATGGGTCCCTGTACGGCCTCCCATTGCTGCTGTCTCCATCGCCACACTCTGCCATGTGCCACTTTCAGGTCTCCTCACACACTGCTGGTGTGTAGAATTTTTTGACATAGGGTGCTGGCAGATTACGGGCCTCCCATTGCTGCTGCCAGGCCCCTAATCTGCCATAGGCCCCTATATACCGCTTCCTCATGCTGCTGCCAGGTCCAGAGTCTCTCATGCCATGTGCCACTTTCAGGTCTCCTCACACTGCTGGTGTGTAGAATTTTTTGACATAGGGTGCTGGCAGATTAAGGGCCTCCCATAGCTGCTGCCAGGCCCCTAATCTGCCATAGGCCCCTATATACCGCCTCCTCATGCTGCTGCCAGGTCCAGAGTCTCTCATGGGTCCCTGTACGGCCTCCCATTGCTGCTGTCTCCATCGCCACACTCTGCCATGTGCCACTTTCAGGTCTCCTCACACACTGCTGGTGTGTAGAATTTTTTGACATAGGGTGCTGGCAGATTACGGGCCTCCCATTGCTGCTGCCAGGCCCCTAATCTGCCATAGGCCCCTATATACCGCCTCCTCATGCTGCTGCCAGGTCCAGAGTCTGTCATGGGTCCCTGTACGGCCTCCCATTGCTGCTGTCTCCATCGCCACACTCTGCCATGTGCCACTTTCAGGTCTCCTCACACACTGCTGGTGTGTAGAATTTTTTGACATAGGGTGCTGGCAGATTACGGGCCTCCCATTGCTGCTGCCAGGCCCCTAATCTGCCATAGGCCCCTATATACCGCCTCCTCATGCTGCTGCCAGGTCCAGAGTCTGTCATGGGTCCCTGTACGGCCTCCCATTGCTGCTGTCTCCATCGCCACACTCTGCCATGTGCCACTTTCAGGTCTCCTCACACTGCTGGTGTGTTGAATTTTTTGACATAGGGTGCTGGCAGATTAAGGGCCTCCCATAGCTGCTGCCAGGCCCCTAATCTGCCATAGGCCCCTATATACCGCCTCCTCATGCTGCTGCCAGGTCCAGAGTCTCTCATGGGTCCCTGTACGGCCTCCCATTGCTGCTGTCTCCATCGCCACACTCTGCCATGTGCCACTTTCAGGTCTCCTCACACTGCTGGTGTGTTGAATTTTTTGACATAGGGTGCTGGCAGATTAAGGGCCTCCCATAGCTGCTGCCAGGCCCCTAATCTGCCATAGGCCCCTATATACCGCTTCCTCATGCTGCTGCCAGGTCCAGAGTCTCTCATGGGTCCCTGTACGGCCTCCCATTGCTGCTGTCTCCATCGCCACACTCTGCCATGTGCCACTTTCAGGTCTCCTCACACACTGCTGGTGTGTAGAATTTTTTGACATAGGGTGCTGGCAGATTATGGGCCTCCCATTGCTGCTGCCAGGCCCCTAATCTGCCATAGGCCCCTATATACCGCTTCCTCATGCTGCTGCCAGGTCCAGAGTCTCTCATGCCATGTGCCACTTTCAGGTCTCCTCACACTGCTGGTGTGTAGAATTTTTTGACATAGGGTGCTGGCAGATTAAGGGCCTCCCATAGCTGCTGCCAGGCCCCTAATCTGCCATAGGCCCCTATATACCGCCTCCTCATGCTGCTGCCAGGTCCAGAGTCTCTCATGGGTCCCTGTACGGCCTCCCATTGCTGCTGTCTCCATCGCCACACTCTGCCATGTGCCACTTTCAGGTCTCCTCACACTGCTGGTGTGTTGAATTTTTTGATATAGGGTGCTGGCAGATTAAGGGCCTCCCATAGCTGCTGCCAGGCCCCTAATCTGCCATAGGCCCCTATATACCGCCTCCTCATGCTGCTGCCAGGTCCAGAGTCTGTCATGGGTCCCTGTACGGCCTCCCATTGCTGCTGTCTCCATCGCCACACTCTGCCATGTGCCACTTTCAGGTCTCCTCACACTGCTGGTGTGTAGAATTTTTTGACATAGGGTGCTGGCAGATTAAGGGCCTCCCATAGCTGCTGCCAGGCCCCTAATCTGCCATAGGCCCCTATATACCGCCTCCTCATGCTGCTGCCAGGTCCAGAGTCTGTCATGGGTCCCTGTACGGCCTCCCATTGCTGCTGTCTCCATCGCCACACTCTGCCATGTGCCACTTTCAGGTCTCCTCACACACTGCTGGTGTGTAGAATTTTTTGACATAGGGTGCTGGCAGATTACGGGCCTCCCATTGCTGCTGCCAGGCCCCTAATCTGCCATAGGCCCCTATATACCGCCTCCTCATGCTGCTGCCAGGTCCAGAGTCTGTCATGGGTCCCTGTACGGCCTCCCATTGCTGCTGTCTCCATCGCCACACTCTGCCATGTGCCACTTTCAGGTCTCCTCACACACTGCTGGTGTGTAGAATTTTTTGACATAGGGTGCTGGCAGATTACGGGCCTCCCATAGCTGCTGCCAGGCCCCTAATCTGCCATAGGCCCCTATATACCGCTTCCTCATGCTGCTGCCAGGTCCAGAGTCTCTCATGGGTCCCTGTACGGCCTCCCATTGCTGCTGTCTCCATCGCCACACTCTGCCATGTGCCACTTTCAGGTCTCCTCACACACTGCTGGTGTGTAGAATTTTTTGACATAGGGTGCTGGCAGATTATGGGCCTCCCATTGCTGCTGCCAGGCCCCTAATCTGCCATAGGCCCCTATATACCGCTTCCTCATGCTGCTGCCAGGTCCAGAGTCTCTCATGCCATGTGCCACTTTCAGGTCTCCTCACACTGCTGGTGTGTAGAATTTTTTGACATAGGGTGCTGGCAGATTAAGGGCCTCCCATAGCTGCTGCCAGGCCCCTAATCTGCCATAGGCCCCTATATACCGCCTCCTCATGCTGCTGCCAGGTCCAGAGTCTGTCATGGGTCCCTGTACGGCCTCCCATTGCTGCTGTCTCCATCGCCACACTCTGCCATGTGCCACTTTCAGGTCTCCTCACACTGCTGGTGTGTTTAATTTTTTGACATAGGGTGCTGGCAGATTAAGGGCCTCCCATAGCTGCTGCCAGGCCCCTAATCTGCCATAGGCCCCTATATACCGCCTCCTCATGCTGCTGCCAGGTCCAGAGTCTGTCATGGGTCCCTGTACGGCCTCCCATTGCTGCTGTCTCCATCGCCACACTCTGCCATGTGCCACTTTCAGGTCTCCTCACACTGCTGGTGTGTTGAATTTTTTGACATAGGGTGCTGGCAGATTATGGGCCTCCTATAGCTGCTGCCAGGCCCCTAATCTGCCATGGGCCCCTATATACCGCCTCCTCATGCTGCTGCCAGGTCCAGAGTCTTTCATGGGTCCCTGTACGGCCTCCCATTGCTGCTGTCTCCATCGCCACACTCTGCCATGTGCCACTTTCAGGTCTCCTCACACACTGCTGGTGTGTAGAATTTTTTAACATAGGGTGCTGGCAGATTATGGGCCTCCCATAGCTGCTGCCAGGCCCCTAATCTGCCATAGGCCCCTATATACCGCTTCCTCATGCTGCTGCCAGGTCCAGAGTCTCTCATGGGTCCCTGTACGGCCTCCCATTGCTGCTGTCTCCATCGCCACACTCTGCCATGTGCCACTTTCAGGTCTCCTCACACACTGCTGGTGTGTAGAATTTTTTGACATAGGGTGCTGGCAGATTATGGGCCTCCCATTGCTGCTGCCAGGCCCCTAATCTGCCATAGGCCCCTATATACCGCTTCCTCATGCTGCTGCCAGGTCCAGAGTCTCTCATGCCATGTGCCACTTTCAGGTCTCCTCACACTGCTGGTGTGTAGAATTTTTTTGACATAGGGTGCTGGCAGATTAAGGGCCTCCCATAGCTGCTGCCAGGCCCCTAATCTGCCATGGGCCCCTATATACCGCCTCCTCATGCTGCTGCCAGGTCCAGAGTCTGTCATGGGTCCCTGTACGGCCTCCCATTGCTGCTGTCTCCATCGCCACACTCTGCCATGTGCCACTTTCAGGTCTCCTCACACTGCTGGTGTGTTGAATTTTTTGACATAGGGTGCTGGCAGATTATGGGCCTCCTATAGCTGCTGCCAGGCCCCTAATCTGCCATGGGCCCCTATATACCGCCTCCTCATGCTGCTGCCAGGTCCAGAGTCTGTCATGGGTCCCTGTACGGCCTCCCATTGCTGCTGTCTCCATCGCCACACTCTGCCATGTGCCACTTTCAGGTCTCCTCACACTGCTGGTGTGTAGAATTTTTTTGACATAGGGTGCTGGCAGATTATGGGCCTCCTATAGCTGCTGCCAGGCCCCTAATCTGCCATAGGCCCCTATATACCGCCTCCTCATGCTGCTGCCAGGTCCAGAGTCTGTCATGGGTCCCTGTACGGCCTCCCATTGCTGCTGTCTCCATCGCCACACTCTGCCATGTGCCACTTTCAGGTCTCCTCACACACTGCTGGTGTGTATAATTTTTTGACATAGGGTGCTGGCAGATTACGGGCCTCCCATAGCTGCTGCCAGGACCCTAATCTGCCATGGGCCCCTATACCGACTCCTCATGCTGTGACGTTGCAACAAGGTGGAATTCAACCCTACATATGTTAGACCGCCTTTACGAACAGCAAAAGGCCATCACAGATTTCCTGATGTTAAAAGCGGATAAAGGTATTCCCTGTGTAACTTAGATGTCAGCCATTGGCAGCTCATGCGTGACACCTGCGCTTGCTCAGGCCCTTTGAGGAGGCCACGCTATTCGTGAGTCGGCAGGACTATGGGATGAACGACGTCATTCCTCTGTTGCACGTCCTGGAACAAATGCTGTTAACAATGGCTGGTCAGGGTGCGGTAGACGTGGCGCACAGATCTCAACGCCACATGACCCCTGTGGGGGCAGGACAGGAAGAAGAGGAGGAGGTAGAGGAGGACATTGGTGCTCAGGAATTATTGAGTGAAATGGGTGGTTTTTCCACTCAGCGGACAGGAGTGGAGGAGCAGGAGCATCTGGTAGAGGAGGAGGAGGAGGAGACAGAGGACCCAGACGCACCGTGGCAGTATGCTGTGGAGATGGAGGCAGGGAGTCCCTCGCATTCCTTGGCACAAATGGCCCATAGCATGCTCGGTTGCTTGCGTAGCGACAGCCGAATAATAACCATCAGACAGAGGGATGACTTTTGGCTGTCCACCTTGTTGGACCCTCGCTACCGTTCAAAAATGGTGGCCTTTTTCACACCTGCTGAGAGGGAGGCCAAAATAACGTACTATAAAACCACCTATGTAGTCAGCTGGTCTCTGCCTGTCTGCGCCAACGTCCATCCTCAGACACTGTGGGCCCTGTGCGCTCGCGTTCCGCTGCCATGGCAGCAGGGGAGGGGTGGGGTGGTAGGAGCAGTGGCAGCTCCACCAGCAGCGGCTGCCTCAGTCTGCAGTCGATGATGAGTAGCTTTCTTCACCAGCGCAGTGAGGAAACTACTAACCAGCCGCAGCAGCAGCAGCAGCATCAGGTGGACCTGGAGCAGGACCTCAAACAACAGGCTTAGGCCTACTTGGACAGCACCCTGCCAACCGAGGTAGACAATCCCCTTGACTACTGGGCAACGAAACTTGACCTTTGGCCCCAACTAGCTGAATTTGCCCTTGAAAGGCTGTCATGCCCGGCCAGTAGCGTGGCATCGGAGCGCGTGTTTAGTGCGGCAGGAGGTATTGCAACTCCGCGGAGGACACGACTGTCCACCCAAAGTGTGGAGAGACTGACGTTTGTGAAAATGAATCAGGCACGGATTAGTCTGGATTTCAAACCACCAGTTCCTGACACAACTGACTAAATCCGCCATGAATCATGCCCCAAACATGTGCCACTTTCAGGTCTCCTCACACTGCTGGTGTGTTCCATTTTTTGTCATAGGGTGCTGGCAGATTACGGGCCTCCCATAGCTGCTGCCAGGCCCCTAATCTGCCATGGGCCCCTATACCGCCTCCTCATGCTGCTGCCAAGTCCAGAGTCTCTCATGGGTCCCTGTACGGCCTCCCATTGCTGCTGTCTCCATCGCCACACTCTGCCATGTGCCACTTTCAGGTCTCCTCACACTGCTGGTGTATTCCATTTTTTGTCATAGGGTGCTGGCAGATTACGGGCCTCCCATAGCTGCTGCCAGGCCCCTAATCTGCCATGGGCCCCTATACCGCCTCCTCATGCTGCTGCCAGGTCCAGAGTGTGTCATGGGTCCCTGTACGGCCTCCCATTGCTGCTGTCTCCATCGCCACACTCTGCCATGTGCCACTTTCAGGTCTCCTCACACTGCTGGTGGGTTCCATTTTTTGTCATAGGGTGCTGGCAGATTACGGGCCTCCCATAGCTGCTGCCAGGCCCCTAATCTGCCATGGGCCCCCGTACCGACTCCTCATGCTGCTGCCAGGCCCGTAATCTGTCATGGGCCCCTGTTGTCGCTTGTTGGCATATTCCGCTCGTTCAGATGCTCCTTCTCCTGCTACTCCTCTTCACGGATTCCGTCAGCAGTCTTTCTTGGAATCCGTTTCCAAGAGACAACAGTTTGCGAGCACGCACCAGACGGTGCAGAAACTGAACGTCCTCCTGTCCAAGTTGCTGCTGCCAGGCTTGTAATCTGTCATGCGCCCCTGTACCGCCTCCTCATGCTGCTGCCAGGTCCAGAGTGTGTCATGGGCCCCCGTACCGACTCCAAATGCTGCTGCCAGGCCCGTAATCTGTCATGGGCCCCTGTACCACCTCCCCATGCTGCTGCCAGGTCCAGATTGTGTCATGGGTCCCTGTACGGCCTCCCATTGCTGCTGCCAGGCCTGTAATCTGCCATGGGCCCCCCTACCGACTCCTCATGCTGCTGCCAGGCCCGTAATCTGCCATGGGCCCCTGTACCGCCTCCTCATGCTGCTGCCAGGTCCAGAGTGTGTCATGGGTCCCTGTACGGCCTCCCATTGCTGCTGTCTCTATCGCCACACTCTGCCATGTGCCACTTTCAGGTCTCCTCACACTGCTGGTGGTTTCCATTTTTGTCATAGGGTGCTGCATGGCCTCCCATTGCTGCTGCCTCCACCGCCACACTGTGGCTCCACACTCTGGTTTTGGCCCCGTGACTGGCCAAATGAGTGAAGTGTGCGGTGATTCTAAGATCGACGGCACTCATCTGCATGTCATACTGCCTGACAGTATTATTTCTCTTCCCCAGCAGACTCCAAGGGCATTTAAATTAAAGGTACAGTGTTCAGCACTAATATTAAGTCTCTCTGAAGCCTAGAAACACCCTTTTTTAAGTTAAATTCACAGCGAATATATTCGACTCGAATCAAATTTTTTCTACGAATTCGCCGAATCAGTCGAATCGAATTTTTGAATACTTCGCTCATCTCTAGTTATATTATTGACTTTAAAGCTGAGTTCCACCCACTCTGCTTGTTTGCCTCCTCCCTCCCTCCACTGCCTGGTTTTGACAGGTACCTTCTCCCACTTCCGATTCAGTTCACCGCGGTGAAGTGAACCGGACGTTCGGCCCCCCCTTCTTCCTCCTGCAGTCTTCTGGGACACTTCACAGGTCCCAGAACACTGCCAGACCAATCAGGGTGTGCAGCACGATTTGTGCATGCGCAGTGGGCACCCAACTGCGAAGCCGCAAGCTGTCACAGCCTCTTTCCCACGGTTAAAAAGCCGGCATCAAGGAGAGAAGAGGGGGAGAAGGGACAGCACGAGTGAGCACGTTGCTGGACCCCGGGACAGGTGAGTGTGTGTTTGTTAAAAGTCAGCAGCTACAGTTTTTGTAGCTGCTGACTTTTAATAAACACAAAAATGACTGGAACTCCGCTTTAATATTCAGAGCAGCATAAACTTGGCAGGCAATAAAAAGGAACTCATAGCCAAAGTTTTTTAAAAGGTGTTCCCAGGGCAACAGCAATATCATCACAATCACCATCTGGGACTGGTATGGAATCCTAGAATTCAATCTGATTGCTGCTGGTAAAGTTTGTTTTCTCTTTAGCAGTTGTGGTGCAATGCATTTCAAAGTCTGGTTTGCACGCAAGGAATGTGCTACACTGCTTACATTTTTCCTAAGGTTTTGGGGGAACAAAATCAGCAACAAGGAACTATAGGACTTTCTTTCATATTTTACATCTTTCATATTTTACATTTATATATTCAAGCCTGGATTGTCTGAATATAAAAAAAAAATATCATACAATCAAAAAAAATATATACGCCAGAGAAAAAAATATTATTTACATTGACCTAAAGGTCAAAGGATATTCAAGTGAAAAAGTCTGCTTACCGTTGGTTTATTGGGTGGTCTTCGGCTGCATTCACACTTGAGTGTTTTGTAGTTTGAAGCTCAAAGCTCCAAAAAAGCTCACGCTTAAAAAAACTATTGTTCTTTATGGTGCCTGTTTCCATGATCAGATGTGAACAGGCACCATAGAGAAAAACTGATATTTTAAGTTTGAGCTTTTTTGGAGCTTCGAGCTTCAAGCTACAAAATGCTCAAGTGTGAATGCAGCCTTATGTCTACAGTTCAAAATTGTTTGCCAGTAGGGGGCAGTGCCTGCTATTGATTGGCTTTGAACTTTCCTGGCATTAGACAATTTGTTAATGCTAGCTATTACCATTTGCCTGGCTGTTGTGCTGATCCACTAGCTTCAAAACTTACTGAGATACTGATCAGTCAAGTGAGGAACAAGTATGCAGATCACATTAGAGAAAATTCCTCATCAATTTACTTTTTCAGGGTCAACGGTTCAATGTGTTCACTTCTTGCCAACCATGTAACACTAACATTCCACACATGTGTCCATGGTAGTTAAAGTTTCTGGGTGCTCCCAGCATAGTGGTTAAGCTGTCACCTCCTGTTCTCTACATATGATCAGGAACTGTCTGGACTACCAATCATGTGACCACTGTGACAGCCAATCACTTAATCAGGAAGTCCTCCTGCGTCTGCCTTAGGACCCATTTAAAGAGCTGCATGGGTGGAGAGGAATCCGTTAAAAAAAGAGGTCTAGCATGACAGTCAGGCAAAAGGCATTTTAAAGAAGGAGAGGTCAGCAAAGGTATTCTCCATGTTTCTTGCATGACAACCTTACTTTATAGCTTGATTACACCTATTATATATTTAAATACACTAAATAGCTGTTAATGTATGGTATAGCATTGATTTAAAAATATTCAGTTATAGTCATTTTGGCTAACACTGATCCTGGGTTCACACTGTTGTGGAATTCGCACCGGTTTCTGTGCAAATTCCGCACTGCATCATAATTGCACCCTGCTCATGTGAACCGCTACAGGTGTGTATGTTAAGTTAACAACACCTTGAAATCAGTTCTCAAAACGCGGTGCGATGTGCAGAATCGGATCGCATGGTTGTGTATACACATGCGATCCGATTCTAGTGTGGACAAAAAAAAGGGTCCTGCACTTTTTTGGTGCGGATGCGCTGTGATTAGAGCCATACAAAATATATGGCTCAAATTGCACCTCACAGAATTCGCATGTTATTTGCACAGAAACGCGGTGCAGTTCATGTGCAAATCACATGCGATATGCCGCACTGCAGAAGTGTGAACCCAGGCTAAAGCTTAGATGATCTGAATAAGGTCCAAGTAGATTTAACAAAGATACACGTGCCATGCAGCTATGGAGAGTTATTCTTAGAAAGTCTTCTATACCGTGGGTGGTAGCAACTGGATTCACCAAAAATAAACAGAGGTTTACAACAATCTATTATGTTCTAGAGTAGCACAGCCTGGGTGGTGTAATAAAGATATTATAATAAAAGGTTTGTCACCAAAGTACAATAACAGTGTAAAAGTCATTAAAAAGGGATCACATTTTAAGGGCCATTTAACACAACGCTCAACACATGCTCCAACAGATGTTTTGTAAAAAGAACAGTTGTTTTGTCCAGCTGGTTTAGAATTATTCAGAAAGATTATGCAATGAGCCTTTTTATATAATGATCCGAATTCTTTTAGGAATTGCTGGACCCTGAATAGAGAGAACATGCTGAAAAGTATAGTAGTCAGTATGCCAGTATGTGTCTGTCAATGAAATAGGTTTATTTTGTAGGACAGTAAATGTTTTTTACTACTGGTTCTATTGCTAATATTAAGCTATATAATACTGTTTTTATTGCAAAGGATTCTGTACCTAGGATAAACATTTGTGAGATTAGGATACTCTTTGACATCTGCCAGTCATTGCTGCTGACCTCTGTTCATCCCTTTTCTCACAGATAAAAAAAACATGCCATTACCTGATAAGTATTGCAATTTATTTATTATACATTTTATAAATACCAACACAAATATTTAAGGGCTCATGTACACAAGCAGCTCCTAAACTCAACTCCATAAAATCCTGTGTCCATGTACAGATAGGCTTTTAGCAGAGTTTAGCAGCTGCCACAGTTAGGTGAGGTTAAACCTCCATCTCCTGAACGCCGAATAATCGCTTTCAGGATAGGAACATTTTGACTGCTGACCGTGGGAAAATGAAAAACGTGGCAACTGCGGTACCTTGATTTTGCCGTGATTTGTGTTTTCCCACAGCCGGCAGTCACGGTAGGTTCGTGTACATGGAGTCTAAACATGTATATGTGTTAGTATGCATGCATTAATTAGATTAAACCTTACACCTACATTTTACATTTTTAGAAATGGCAATGTGTTGCATTACATGTGATAAATGTACTGTATCTTGAGTCTTTCTGGCTAAACTCCTCAGTAGGGCACAAAAGTTCCTACAAAGCTTGTAATAGATTTGCAGAACCTTACAGCTATGAATCCTGTTATGGTAATTTTAGCAACAACACTTTTGAAATTGTAATCAGTAATCTGGTGATCTCATATAAAATGTAAGGTATGTTTGTTTACCATGTACAGAATATCTATAAAATCCAATATATAAATGAAAATGTACTATTCGACCTGCAAGGGATGCCTTAGCTACCCCTGCTTCTACTCTTTTTTCATGCGTTTCCAACCACAATTGTTGTTGTGCACTTCATTTAGGAGGAACATATATTTTCTGGTTTCTGTCCAGGAGAATCGTCCCTTTCTGGCAGTAGTAACTACAGGCAAGACATGGTCTATCTAGCCTGAACACTGAAATGTAGACTACTGTTTGATGTAATGTTTGAAGGTTTGACAGAGTGGGCAGTGATACATCCTAAATGATACTTCCTTTGTCTAGACAAAATTGGCCATACAGTCTCTCTCTCTTTAAAAACGATAAATAAATAACATTTTTCTATAAAAGAATGAAGACACTTTATCAAAAAACAAACCATCTGAAGTGTATGTGGTAGAAAGCTATATAAAAGCTAAGATGCTTGTGAACTTGAGTAAAGGTGGGAATGCCCAACACGGTTGTTCTGATTGTTCCATGTATGATGCAAATACTAACTTTTGAAGAAAGTAAATGTGTTTCACCCTCTAGTTTGGCTTTATTGTACAAGTGATATAGAGAAGCCTGCTGGATGTACTAGAAGAGAAAACAAAAGACGTCCGGCTCACTATTTCTTGATATAGAAATATAATTTTTTAGCTTACCCTGACCTCAGATGGGATAGAGTTACTTACTGAAGGTGAATTGTCAATCTCTTTTGTATCCCTTTGATTGGCGGTTCATGTAAGACATTTTGACCTAAATGCGAGTTATGCGGTAAGGCCTGTCAATCTATTGACACACATATCAGGAGCTTCCCAAAATAGTATTAGTATAAACAAGGCCACAGTGTATATTGTCCCCACGTGTGTATTATTTTAATTATACTGACTTAGAAACAAGCTACAGCAAGTGTGCTTCTGACTAGTAATGAGCACAGCTGCAAAATTACAATTTGTCATAGTTGCTGGAGAGTGTAATTAGAAGCATGAAAATACATAGCATAACACTGCAAGTTTCCTTCAATGCATCTACTGTGCATTGATTTTTATAATAACTATGCAGCTTTACAAAGTTGGGCATAAATTGAGTTTGTAGCAAGACACTAAAAATGTAACACTTAAAAAACGCAGTGAAGGCAACAAAAGATGCAAGGTATACCAATTTAGTCACCTGTGCTGCTTGGAAAGCCCCCTAAAGTACCACTGATTATTTGTTAGTGGGAGAACATGCATGCCACTACCTTCATCTACAATGCCGGTAGGCCTGGATATTGCCAAGTGGGAGTCACTGTCACTGAAAAGTATCAATAGCAAATATGTAGCACACAATATAGTAATTAATATAGCAATGAGTACTGTATGAAGCAATAAATTGTACAATAGGGATGAGCTTAGTGTTCAGTCCAAACATTAGTTCAGACTGAACTTTGGCTGTTCAGAAATTTATCCAAACAGTGAACAGTGGGCTTTCAGGAATGTGACAACTTTCAGCTGTCAATGGTTGCCAAGGAAGCAGTCACTGTGTTCTTAACAACCACTGACATCACCCTGCGCATTCACTTACATGGCCAGGAATCCCATATAAGCTAATGCGTGGGGAATGGAGCAGGGTATCATTGCCTAAGTATGGCCAATACCAATATTTGGACAATAGTGTCACCACTATCCTGGGTGTTAGTGGTTGTTAACGAAGCAGCAACTGCTTGCACCTGCTGTGTCTTTACCAAGCACTGCCATCACATGGCCGAAAATATCTGGCCATGCAAACCAGTGAGCTGGAAATTAAGCCTTACATCATTGCCTAAATATGGCAACATGACCATATTTTCACAACGAGGTTACCACTATCCATTCCCTTTCCTTTATATAGCCAGTGACAGCCGATGTAAGCTCAGGGAGCTGTCATTCAGTGAGTGTTACCATCAGGGATTGGTCATGAGTGGCAGTTCATCTATTTTTTATTTTGACAAGCAGGCAGCGCAGGCATCATAAGTGATGATGAATTTACAATGAGGGACTTTTTTGGAGATTTTTTTTAAATAAAGGACTTGTCAAATAATTGGGTATTTTTATTTCTATGTGAAATCTTTGGTCATACTAATTCATGTGGAAAGGTGTTTGCTGGGAGCCCCTAATTATTATTAAGGGGGCTTCCTATAGGCCCCTTCCCGAAGTCCCCCACAACCACTGGCCAATGGTTATGAGGAAGAGTCCCCCCTTTCCTGGCTGGTCAGGTTACTGCTTGGATTAAGGGTCTGGTATGGATTTCCTGAGGGACCTCAGACTTTTTCTTTTGCATGAAGTATCCCCTTAAAACCCAGATTCAAAGGGTCTGATATGCATTTTGTGTGGATACTTTTTGCTGTTGAATGTGATATTGCAAAATTACATTTACAGCTGGCAAAAAAAAAGAACAAAAAAAAAACCCCTGCACACAGACTCCTCCAAAGTTCCCCCTCAATACAGAACACACCCTTGGGGCCTTTTATGTATTATTAGGGACCTTTGGGATCTATGTGCTATTTAAAAAAAATATTTAATTGGTACATGTTTCCTAGGGTAGTGCCCCCCCCATGGTATTTTTGACACCTTTTTACCTATTATCCCAGAAAATGGGCATTTAAGAGATATGTCTCCCATTGATTTCAGCAAGGTTTGGGTTTGTCATCCAAACATCTTTGAAGTTCTGCAAACCTCTGCGGATCCAAAGCAGGGCAGTTCAGCTCATCACTGCTGTAGGACTCTATGTAGCATGACACTGAAAGCACACTACACTAATCTGTCTTTCCCTTAAATGTCAGATGTCCCTCACTCATGCTAAATCCACCAATACACTCACAAAAAGCTGCAATAAAAGCAGCCTTTTATAGTGTGTGGGCTTTAACTGTGGGACAGCATTGGCCAAAGCCTTGCACTTGACCAGAGATCTGGTGCATAATATTGGTCATTGATGGCTCAAGCAATGTAATGTGGGACGCTAAGCAGGAGAAATTCCTGGTGGGAGGATCTTCTCTGAAGAGCCAAAAAAGCAAACGTTTGGTTCAAACTTCTGTTTGGAGCAAACAATTCACTCATCCCATGAAACAAACCAATGTGCTAAAGCCCTCCATAGATGGATCGAATCTTGACTGGTTCAGCAGGAACCAGCTGAGATTCAATTAATCTATGGACACAGTGATTACACTGACGTTGATCCATTGATCTACATTGATCAAAAAAATTAAAGGATCACTTTCTTTTTTTTTTTAATTATATTTTTATTGAGATTTTTGAACAAGGAAAACTGACAACATAGGCAGTTAGTTAAGAAATATAGAAGTTGACTGTGACATTGTAAAACAATAAGAAATATCCATCAGAGTGAAATAAAAAACAGTATACCAGACATTATAAACCATAAGAGTCTAAAAACCCTACTGGAACTAAGGGTAAGGAACAAGACAAAGATAGAAATGAATGGACTTATTGATGAAAAGGATGAGTACAAATATAATGTCATAGGAAATCTATGGTTTAGCTGTTGAAATCAGGATGTCAAAGTGGGCGAATGGAAGTTAGAAAGATCCCATGGTTCCCAAACAGCTTCAAATAGGGGGATATGGTTATCATGTATAGTAGTCAAATATTCCATTCTTCTAACCTCACCAATTATTTTTATCAATTCCAACTTGGAGGGAGGTGTAGTGGATAACCAGTGCATGGGTATGTTTCTCCTGGCTGCTGTTAAGACATCAGAGGATAATTTCTTGGCCTGCTTGGAAAGGCCTATAAAGGGTAAGCCTATTAAAAATAGAGAGAGTCGTAAAAGATTTAGAACTTCCCTCCAAAAAGGTGTAATATGCTTACAGAAGCAGAAAATGTGGAAGAGAGATTCAGTTTCCAGACCACGTCTCCAGCAGCATGAGAAACATTTGGGTTACGAACATGAAGGACTTCTGGGGTTTTATACCAAAACATTAAAATTTTATAAGTATTTTCTTTATATGCCACACATCTAGAAGACTTGGAGGCGGCCTCCCAAATCTTCCCAAAGGGTGAAGGCTGAATCTACTGTACCTATATTTAGGTGGAAGTAAGTTTCTACACCTTGAGACAGCTCCACTCGAACCTGTTCCGAGCATAGAAAGTTTTTGTTGAGGCGCCAATGACAAACTCTGGGAGTGGAGTTGGACAGGACAATGTCTAATGTTAACGAAGCGTGGTCTGACCACGTTATCGGATTGATCTCTGAAGAGACTAGAGAGGAGATCATGGGGGTGGTAACAAAGAAGTGATCCAATCTAGAGTACATGTGATGTAGATTAGAAAAGAATGTAAACTGTCTGTGGAGGGGTTCCTTAATTCTCCAAGCGTCAAAGAGGTGATGCTCTCTGATTAATTTGTGGAAATATGTAGAGCAGAGCCTCTTCGATGGTGTGGGGGAGAACAACATTCTTCTGTCCTTTATAAGGTGACATGACTAGATTAAAGTCTCCTCCAACTATCATGTATGGAGTCAAGACTGAGAATAGAATGTCCAGGGTTTGAAAAAGAAATGAGAGTTGATCAGAATTGGGGATGTACAAGTTCAAAAGTACCACCGGGTGCCTGCATACATACACTTCAATAAAATATAACAACCATGTGGGTTGACCCGAGAGGAGTTGACCCTCAGGGAGCAGTTTTTCTTGATTAAGATAGTTACTCCGGATTTCCCAGAGGGATCAAAGGCTGAATAAGATTGAGAGAAACTCAAGGCAAAATTAAAGGTGCCATCCTTCTTAAAGTGAGTTTCTTCTATAAATATAATATCTGCCCCCAAGGATCTGAACTCCTTCAAAACCATCCACCTTTTTTTGATTGAGTTAAGTCCCTTAACATTATATGATAAAAGCCTTAGAGCCATTATAGAATATTGTTAAGAATATTGGCTTCATATCCTGAGTATACAATATGGATATCATCGATAAGACAAAGAAATTAACATGAGTAGATAACCGAAATTCAAATAAGGAAACAGGCCTAACAGTAACATATTTATAGTTGTGTGCAGAAAGATCAAGGGTCATAAAGAAAATGGCCAAAAAACAGGAAACGCTAAAGATATAAACCCAAGGCATCGAAGATGACTGGAGACATCAGGGCCAAGAGCCTGATATACAAAGCGGGGACACAGCAGCTGCCTCCAGATGACAGGTGCCTGCCTCAGCTAGCCTTGAAATAACTATATTTAGGACATTCACATAGTAGAGAGAAGTGGGTATGAATGTTTATAAAAAGTTCCTACTGTAGACATACACATGGGATTGCAGGGGTATCTCCGAGGAGATCAAAAGAGAGAATTGGGGCAACAAACATGTTACCAGGAAAATGGACAATGAGAAGTCTCAAGTAGGGAACATCTTCATCCTAGACTTTGATGGCATCCAGATCTTGCTTGGAGTAGATTAAGGTCTGGAGGGGGCAGATGGTTGTAGTAGGGCATCTTCTGGTAGAGGGGGTAGGCCCAGTTGTTTGAAGAAAGCATCTTCTTCATGTAATTCTCAAAATAGTATTTGAGAATTGTCCTAAATGGAAACCCTAATGATAATTTATATGATGCTGTTGGAGATGAGCAGTAACTGGCCTCAGGGTGCACCTCTTTGCCAAAGCGAGAGGGGATAAGTCGCTGAAGATCAGGAGTTTGTCCTCTTTGAATTCAAGGAATGTTTTGTTATGGGTGGAGTTGAGCAGGGCCTCTTTACTGTCATAGTAGTGAAAATATATGATAACGTCTCTGGACCTAGCACCTGCAGGTGGCTTCAGGCCTAAGGATTTATGGGCCCGATCCATACGCCAATCAATGTCCGGGACCTTGGGAGCCAGAGTTGTAAACAAAGACAGCAAATAGTGTTTAAGTTGGGGGTCAGGAACAGATTCAGGGATGCCACGCACATGAATATTTTGGCAGCATTCCCTGTTTTCTAGGTCTTCTTGTTGGAGCTGTAGTTGGATAACTGTATGCTTTAAATTTGCGTTGTCCTCTTCCAGGACTTGCACGTATTGTACCAGTTCATCAAATTTTGTTTCAAGATGATCAGTGCGTCCCTCCACTGTGTTATCTCTCCCCTTAGCTCCTGAGCAATTTTACCAATTTTACTGTAAATAGTGTGGGTAATATTCTGAACAAATACCTGCAATTTTTCCACCAGGATGTCTGCCGTCAGGTAGGAAGCTGGAGGGGTTGATGGCTGCGGAGTTGGGATGTCTGTGTCCACTCCCGCCATTTCAGTGTTCAGTTCGGAGCACTCGCCTGGTCCGCTGCAACTACTTGCTTTCGTGTTAATGCAATTAACAACAGGTGCACTAGATGGGCAATAATGAGATGACCCCCAAAACAGGAATGGTTTTACAGGTGGAGGCCACTGGCATTTTTTTCCCTACTCATATTTTCTGATTGTTTTTCACTAGTTTTACATTTGGCTAGGGTCAGTGTCACTACTGGTAGCATGAGGAGATACCTGGACCCTACAGAGGTTGCACAGGCAGTCCAACTCCTCCAGTATGGCACATCAATACCTGCCATTGCCAGAAGGTTTGCTGTGTTTCTCAGCACAGTCTCCAGATCATGGAGCGGATTCCAGGAGACAGGTAGTTACTCTAGGAAAGCTGGACAGGGCCGTAGAAGGTCCTTAACCCATCAGCAGGACCGGTATCTGCTCCTGTGTGCAAGGAGGAACAGGTTGAGCACTGCCAGAGCCCTACAAAATTGCCTCCAGCAGGCCACTGGTGTGAATGTGTCTGTCCAAACAATCAGAAACAGACTTCATAAGGGTGGCCTGAAGGCCCAACGTCCTCTAGTGTGCCCTGTGCTCACTACCCAGCACCATAGAGCTCGATTGACATTTGCCATTGAACACCAGAATTGACAGGTCTGCCACTGGTGCCCGATGAGAGCAGGTTCACCCTGAGCACATGTGACAGACGTGAAAGGGTCTGGAGAAGCCATGGTGCCTGTAACATCATTCAGCATGACCGTTTCAGTGGTGGGTCAGTGATGGTCTGGGGAGGCATATCCATGGAGGGACGCACAGACCTCTACAGGCTAGACAATGGCACACTGACTGCCATTAGTTATTGGGACGAAATCCTTGGACCCATTGTCAGACCTTCGCTGGTGCAGTGGGTCCTGGGTTCCTTTTGTTACACGACAATGCCCAGCCTCATCTGGCAGGAGTATGCAGGTAGTTCCTGGAGGATGAATGATTGATACCAGTGAATGGCCTCTCTCACCTGACTTAAATCCAATAGAACACCTCTGGGATATCATGTTTCGGTCCATCCTACGATGACAGGCTGTGCCTCAGGCTGTCCAGGAGCTCAGTGATGCCTTGGTCCAGATCTGGGAGGAAATACTCTAGGATACCCTCCGTCGTCTCATTAGGAGCATGCCCAGACATTGTCAGGCATGCACACAAGCACATGGGGGCATATGAACTATTGAGTACCATTCTGAGTTGCTGCAATTAAATTTAATCAAAATGGACTAGACTGCTGCATCATTTTTTCACTTTGATTTTTGGGATGTCTTTGAATTCAGTCCTCTGTAGGTTGGTAATTTTTAATTTCCATCAATCGATAGCACATCCTTATGTTCCTAACACGTTATCCAGTCCATATCAGTATAGATATCCAGCATGATATTTTTCCTCATTGAGATCTGATGTGTTTTCAAAGCATTCCTTTAATTTTTTTGAGCAGTGTATAAATAAAACTGTGCTTATTTCTGATAATCAACAGATTCCTACATTGCCTTCTGAATGTGTTTCAGGCTTCTCTTACTTTGTAGCAGCCTGGCAGTAGGTTGATATGATTTTGTGAATCTCTTTATAAAAAAAAAAAAGGACACAGTGGATGCCATTTTCAATGGCATTTATTCTGCTCAGTCTATGTCCACTGCATGAAAACATTACATTGCCAGGGGAGGACAAAATGTTTTGTTGTTTTTCATTTAGTTCTTCATCTTTTCAAGCAAACATTTACATTATCAGCAGGCAAACAATTGACTAAAACAAAAATAGGAGATTCTGGGAAATTGTCTTGCGCAATGGTACAGTCATCCTGTATGCCATCCAAAATGTTTCATTGTTTTCTTGCCTAAAACATACTAATACTGACTGTTTTATGTGAAAAGAACATTACGGTTCTGACAAAGCTGTCTCGTTCTTGTTTTTCCCACACATTTCTTGCTGCTGTCAGAACACAGCTGATATTTTTTCACCTTTTTTCACAGTGTGCATCAATTAATTACATTGTTGTCTGCGTGCTGTAAGAAAGAAATTCTAGCTCCCAATATATTTGGATTTTGAATGGCGTTTTATAATTTTACAGTGCTCAGTTACAGGCCAGAAAGTAATACTTGTATTCAAGTGCCAAACTTGTCAAATTCTTGTTAAAAAGAAACTTCTTTTCTCCAAGCTTGCTACTGTCAGAACACACCCCAGGTTCTATCCCGCATTGGACATTTTTGTAGTGTGTATCACGGAATCACAGTAATCTATTGCTGAAATAGAAAAATTCAAACTCTAAACTTAATTCTAAACTAAAATTTCTATAGTTTGTTATATAGTCTGTTTTAAGTAGGAAAACAATATTTCACAGAAAGAAACCTTTGTAGAGGACGCAGAAAGTATTTTTCTCTCTAATCTTCTGTAGCACCCTCCTAGATAGGTGCTAGGATTTGTATAGTTAGGTTAAGTATAGCTGTGTTTCTCTGCTTAACCACTTCCCGACAGGCCATTTTATATAAACGGCCAGACGGTGGCACTGCAGGGTTGGGTGGCCGTTTATAAACAGCCTCCCTGCACCCTGCTTGTGCGCGCTCCCCGGGAGCGCACAGCACCGCGATCCGGTGCCCGCTGTGTCCTCCGGACACAGTGAAACACTGATCATCAGACGGGACCTCTGTACGAGGTCCCGATCATGTGATCACTGATTGGCCAATCAGTGATCACATGCAAAGTAGTAAGCAAGATGTCACTTCTGACATCATTGCTTACTACGTGTGAAATCTGTGAATGATCACAGAGGTCACATGGTACAAGGCTATTCACAACAGCCTTGTACCATGTGACAAGCTGTGACCAATCACAGCTCACTCAGTAGTTCTCAATGGCTGCAAGAATGCAGACAGAGAGAAAGAGAAATGATTGCTTTTACATCCTATATGGGTGTAAAAGCAATCCGTGTAAAAAAATCTTTATCACCCCCCAAAAGTAGTACAGTGTCACCATGGTGACACTGTACTGCTAGGGTGACAGTATGTAAAAAAAATAATAATAAAATAAATAATAATATAAAAAAAAATGTTTAAAAATTATAATTTTTGGTTATAAACTAGTTTGGGTTTTTTTTTTTTTTTTACTAAAAAGATAACGGAATACATTTTGGCCAAATTTATGATGAAATATTATTTATTTGCAAAATTTTATAAGAAAAACACTTTTTTTCAAACTTTTTGGACATTTTCATTTACATAGCAAAAAAATAAAAAAATAAAAATCCCAGTGTTGAATAAATACCACCAAAATAAAGTTTTATCTGTCTCAAAAAAATGGTAAAAAAATCATATGGGTACAGTGTTGCATGACCGCGCCATTGTCATTTAAAGTGTGATAGCACTGAAAGCTGAAAATTGCCCTGGTCAGGAAGGGGGTAAAAGTGTCTGGACTGGAAGTGGTTAACAGAGAGACTGTATTTGGGCTCTCTGCTTAACAGAGTGTTGTGATTGATTAATCAGGATTGCTCAGGATGCCCTGGTGCTGCTGATTTTGTCTTGACTTCTACCTGCCTTCAGGAAGCTGTGAGAGCCTTCCAGAACCTGGGAGGGAACTAGGCAGATGAGCATGAATATTGATACAGCCCTGCCCATTTGCAGGGAAGGGCAGTCCCGTTGCATGCTGGGAGTGGTATTTATGTTCTGTGAGCACATGGGTTTAGCGTTTTTCCCAGGAGAGGACTGAACCAAGCCAGGCTGGAGGCAGGCTTGCCTCACCTGGCACTGGCTGCCATGAGGCTTCAGGTGGGTGGACCAAGAGAGAGTTAGAGAGAGTGATCCTGCTTCTACAGTAAGCAGACTGAGGGGGATTGTCTGCCAAAGCTCTGCCTGGTATCACTGGAGGGTTTCGCTTGGAAGATTGGAGGGAGGCAACCATTTTGTTCTTGGGCCTTGTGAGTACAGACATTGAGGAATTTGGGGACTCTTCTGCTTGCTACCTCCCCTAGTGCTTGATAGTCAGTCAGCGTGGGCCTGGAAAAGAGAGAAAACACTGGTTAGTGTTCTGAAGAGCTTGTCCAGGTGTTGCTACTGCACAGGACATTGTTCAGCTATGTTACCTTTGGGTTGTTGCCAGTCTTAACTGGCTAGTACCTAAGGAGCTCAGCCCTGTAACAACTACTACTGCAAAAAGGAACTTTGCTCACAGAAGTCTGCTATCTGCTTCAGCAAAGACTTCAGTAGTGCTCAACTAAGAGATCAGCTAGATGTGCTCAGTGTGAAGAGTTCTAATTTTGGACTATCCTACTTTATTCCCCATCCCTACAATACAATTCCCCAAACAATCATCCCCTAGACTGGTCATTGAAGACAATGAGAGAAAGTGTGTGTGTGTATGTGGCTGTGGTGCCTGGCTGCTGACTTGGTGCCGATCAAGTGACAAAATTGGTAAATTGGCTTCTGTACAACCACCCTACTAAAACATGGATCTGGATTTGGCCAGTTTCTGCTAAACTGGAAGAATGTGACCCACGTATGGCTTTCACATCTTGGGTTTTCAAGATGGCGATGGAGCAACACACCATCCCGGAGCTCCGTCGCCCCACGGCCTAATCCGCTGCCATCTGGGTGGCAGCGGACACTACAGGGGCCCCGGAGCACCTCCGGCCCCTAATGAACCCACTAGGGAGGGGTACCAACCAATCTGGGCCCCCTCCAGAATCGCAGCCTACAGCGGCCTATGAAGCAGCGGCCTCACCTAAATCGTGGGCCAAATTGCGACGCTGCCACCGGATCACGATGCCACCGCTCCGTCCCTCGGCCCCTGCTCTCTGACACGCTGTGATATGGTCCTACCCTGGTGGCCCCTGGCCCTCTCCACTAGCTCCGCGGGCCACAGCAGGCAGCAGCCTAACAGCACTCCAGGGACCACATCAGGCAGTCAGCAGCCAAGCAACACTCCTGAAACCACCGCAGGCAGATGCTCCTGAGACCACCACAGGCAGACAGCAACCAACGATGCAAAAGGCTCCAAGGACCACCCCAGGAAACCCGCACGGCAGCAGCACCACCACCTAGGCAGCCGCAGCCCACACGACAGCACCACCACCAGCACAGCCACCCCCAGCACAACGGGTAAGCCACCATCACCAGAATGGCTCCCCAGCTCCTCACCGTGTGCCACACAGCCGCCTCCTGTGCCCCGTCACCGCGCAGCCCCAAGCCCCGTCACGCGAGCCTGCCACAGCACCCACAGACGCCGGACCCTAAAACACCCACAGGAGCCTGACCCTACCGCTCCCACCGACGCCATGCCCTACAGCACCTCCAGACACCGGGCCCTACAGTACCTCCAGACACTGGGCCCTACAGCACCTCCAGACGCCGTGCCCCACAGCACCTCCAGACGCCACGCCCTACAGCACCTCCAGACGCCACGCCCTACAGCACCTCCAGACGCCGCTCCCTACAGCACCCACAGACTGCTGTGACTAGCCAGCAGCAGGCCCAGCTGCCCACCACTTTCCCTCCCCTCTCACTGATGAACTCCTCAACCACTGCGCGATAGACTCTGCGCATCTATACGCCCTGATGTGAAACTTTTCACCTCCCTCATTTGACGAGCACTCCGCCCACCCTCTTAATATGCCACCTGTACTCCTCCTCTTCGTACTCCTCTCCTCCATTCACAAAATCTCCTCCCTCTACCCCCCTACTCCCCCAAAACAACTTTACATTGGACCCTCACTACTTCCCTCTCCCCACTATGCTTCTCACCACCTCCTCCTGATACTCCACTCTCCCACCGACCCACACGCCACCACTAACAGACCCACATGCTCTTGCACATCCCGCTCCCATGCCACCTTTCTCACCCTCCTTCTCCTCCTCAATGCCGGGGGCATCTCCCCGAACCCTGGCCCCTCACCACCTCACTCACCCACTAGGCACCCTCCTACTCACACAAACCGCCGCAACCCCCTCAACCTTATACCTGTCCCCCTCCTCCCCGCACCCACCCCTCCACTCTCGGTTGCACTCCTGAGCTCCCGATCGGTTTGCAACAAGCTCACCGCCATCCATGACCTCTTTATCTCCCACTCCCTCAACCTCCTAGCCGTCACCGAAACCTGGATCCAAGCCACTGACTTCACCTCCCCTGCGGCACTCTCCTATGGAGGTCTCGTCTGGTCCCATTCACCCAGACCGAGCGGTCGTAGAGGTGGTGGGGTCGGCATGCTCTTGTCACCGCTGAGCAACTTCCAGGTCTTCCCAAACCCCCCCCATCCTTCTCCTCCTTCGAGGCCCACTGCATCCGACTCTTCTCCCCCACCCCTCTGAGGATTGCAGTAATCTATTGGCCCCCCGGATCCATATCCCGCTTCCTTGACGACTTTTCGGTCTGGCTGCCCTTCTTCCTCTCCTCTGAGCTCCCCACCATCATCCTTGGTGACTTCAATATCCCTCACAATGTCAACAACCCGGCTACATCCAAAGTCCTCCACTTAACCTCTTCGTTTGCACAGAGTCCTCCACCCACACCGACGGGAACACCCTGGACTTCGTTTTCTCCCATCTCTGCACCCCCCACAACCTCACTAACACCCCTTTCCCTCTCTCTGACCACAACCTCATTACCTTCTCCATCTCCCCATCCTCTAACACCTTCCCCCCCAAACGTCAAACCTTCACCAGCCGTAACCTCCGCAACCTGAACCCAGCCCCTCTCCACTCTGCAGCTGACTGTCTGTACGACAGTATCCTTCCACTGTAATGCCCTGACCTGGCCACTGCTGCGTATAACAACACGCTATCAGCTGCCCTAGACTCCTTAGCACCCCTAACCACATGTAGCATTAGACCCTGACCGCTTCAACTCCGGCAGAACGACCACACTAAACATCTTAAACGACGCAGTCGCGTGCTGGAACAACTATGGCGCAAAACCAAATCCCCTCGAGCATTCTCCCTCTACAAATCCACCTTCCTCACCTACACCTCCTCCCTCCATGCCGCCAAACAAACCTACTTCGTAACCCTCATCAACACCCTCTCCTCCTGTCCTCGCCGGCTCTTCTCCACTTTCAACTCCCTACTCTCTCCCCCCCCACCCCCACCTAGTATCTCACTCACCGCCCACGAGATTGCCATTCACTTCCAAAATAACATTGACGCAATCCATAAGAACATTGCCAATGCTCCACCTACCTCCCCATCTAGCCTCCCTCCCACTATAACCCCTCCAACTCAACCCTCCTCTGACCTCACAACCGCCCTACCCCCCACCACCCTTAACATCCCGCACACTATAACCTCCCCAACACTCTGCTCCTTCAGCCTTGCCACCACTGAGGAGGTCACCAAGGTCTTCTCAGAAGCCCGCCTCACCACTTTCCCCCTTGACCCTGTCCCCACACAACTCCTCCGGGCACCCTCCCCCTCCATCCTATGCTCCCTCACCCACATCTTCAATCTCTCCCTCTCTACTGGTGCATTCCCCTCCCCTCATGAGCACGCGCACATCACCCACATACTCAGAAAACCCTCCTTGGACCCCACCGACCTGAACAACCTTGGACCCATCTCCCTGCTGCCATTCACTTCCAAGCTCCTTGAGCGCTTAGTCTACAATCGCCTAGGCACCCACCTCACTGACAACAACCTTGTCAGGAATCTAGGAATGACCAGAAAGGTGTGGACTGACACAGGGAAACGCAGGTTTCAGGTATAGTATAATAATACAGTTTATTATTAGCCACCCAGATATATATATATAAACGCACAGTGAACAAACCAACCTTCCACTAATCTTAGTAGGTGCAGGAACACAGGCGTAGTCAGGGCTGGAGAGGTGGAACGGTCAGGCCGGCCATAGGGTTCTGTAATGACCGTTTGGTGGTACCTCTAGTGGTCCCCAGGGCAGGATTCCCCAGGGCGCGGAGTCTAAGTCCCAGTCTGCTTATTCACCAGGGCCCCTGATGGTGGGGATGGACTTGGAGCAGACAGGAACCAGGTCGCGGCCCCTGAGTACACCTGCTAGTGGTAGAGGGATCCGCCAGAGGTATGTGCAGGTACGGCTGGATCCGTGCAGGATGGATGGATGGCAGAGTAGTTAGCGTGGTCAGACGGGCCAAGTCAGCAACGTGCGGGCAGCAAGGTACCAAAGGAGCAGGCAGAGAATGGTCAAGGTCACAAGCCGGGTTCAGTAACTCACGGGCAGAGCGGTACAGGGGATCAGGCAGAAGGATGGTCAGGCAAGCCAGGGGTTCAACAGGAGACGGTCAGCAGAGGTCAGGATCAAGCCGGGTCAGCAACGAAGCAGGAACACAAGATACCAGGTACAGAGGCTCATGGGAAAACATACACCAAGGCCCAGATCATAGGCCTGGTCATGCCTTAAATACACCTTTCTGCAATCAGCCCCAGGTTTGGCTGATTGCACGTGTGAGCTTCTGGCTGCTGAGAGCACCCGCTGGTCAGCTCTGGTACTGCAGCCCACACGGCAGATGAGTCCCACCACCAGTGCTGAGTCCATTCCTGACAAACCTCCTCGATCCACTACAGTCTGGCTTCCATCCCCTACACTCCACCGAAACCGCCCTACTCAAAATCACTAATGACCTGCTAACCGCCAAAGCTAATGGCCACTACTCAGTCCTCTTACTCCTTGACCTCTCCGCGGCCTTCGACACAGTTGACCACTCCCTCCTCCTTGATAAACTACACTCCCTCGGCATCAGAGACTCCGCTCTCTCCTGGCTCTCCTCCTATCTCTCCCAACATTCCTTCAGCGTTACCTATAACGCTACCACCTCCCCCTCTCTCCATCTCTCTATTGGGGTCCCCCAAGGCTCTGTCCTCGGGCCCCTTCTCTTCTCCATCTACATCTCCTCCCTTGGCAAACTGATACACTCCCACGGCTTCAACTATCACCTCTACACTGATGACACGCAAATTTACCTCTCCACACCTCAACTCACCCCTTCAGTCTCCACCCGTATCACCCACCTGCTGAACGGCATATCAGACTGGATGTTGCTCCACTTCCTCAAACTGAACCTTTCCAAAACTGAACTCCTAATTTTCCCCCCAGCCCGCCCCCACCCTCTCCATCACGACCAACAACGCCACCATAAGTCCCACCCCGCAAGCCAAAGTCCTAGGTGTCACTCTAGATTCAAACTTGTCCTTCCAACCCCATGTCCAATCGTTAGCAAGCTCATGCAGGCTCCACCTCTGCAACATCTCCAAAATACGTACGTTCCTAACCCCAGACACTACTAAACAACTCGTTCACTCCCTTATTATCTCATGTCTGGACTACTGCAACTCCCTCCTCACTGGCCTACCTCATCACAGACTATCCCCGCTTCAGTCTATCCTGACTCAGCGGCCAAACTCATCCACCTTACCAACCGCTCCTCTTCTGCCACCCCCGTTTGTCATTCCCTCCATTGACTCCCGATTGCCCAACGCATCACATTCCAACTACTAACATTGACATACAAAGCCATTCATAATGCTGCCCCAAACTACCTCACCGACCTGATACTCAAATACCACTCAAACTGTAATCTTCGCTCCTCACAGGACCTCCTACTTTCTAGCTCCCTGGTCTCCACCTCCCACGCCCAACTGCAGGACTTCTGCAGGACTTCCCCCATCCTCTGGACCTCACTACCCCAATCCATCAGACTGTCACCTACACTCCTCACCTTTAGGCACACCCTGAAAACCCATCTCTTCAGGGAAGCCTACCCTCACCTAACTGCCGATCTCCTCCACTCCTCCTACCACTCCATCCCCCACAGCCACTTCCTCCTGTGCCACTATCCCCTCCCTCCTAGATTGTAAGCTCGAAAGAGCAGGGCCCTTGAACCCCTTGTGTATTGTTTGTTGCTGTATTGTCTCATGTTCTATCCCCCACTATAATGTACAGTGCTGAGCAAACCTTTTTGGCGCTATATAAATACTGTATAATAATAATAATATATAAAAGAGTCAGACATTCAGTCACTTATTACAAACAGTCAAGATGTTGGCTAAAAAGTCAGTTTGAAGTTGCAAGTTAAAATGCTTTGCTACATCAAGTCGAGTAGCAGCATAACAGTGTAGGATATAGGACCCCATAACAGTTATCAACATGAGGGAGGTAATTAGTCCCTGTCCAATTGGAAAATGCTTGCTCCTTGCCTCAACAAGAGTGGTTTGCCTGCTCTCAACCAGGTATTATCTTTATAGCATTCTTCCTGTGATGGGAGGGAACCAATGGGTGGACAAAGTTCCAGCTGTGTACTCTCAGCACAAAAGTATTATAGTGTTGCCTTATCTTTCCCAAAGGATCCAGAGAAGCCCTGCTCTACCCCAGGAGGGGGAGAGCAGGAGCACAGCAGCCTGCCCTCCTTTTTGTAGAAAATAAAAATACACAAACACAGATCCTGGGGTAAAGGTGCTTGATAAAGGGGACTCTGCCCTGAAACATGTAGCACCACCCCTATGTGTGACATCATCACAACCTCACTTCTGGTCAATATCACACTTCCTTGCTGTCCACTGCTGTCTTCCACCTGACTGCACATCATCAGTGCTGGTTGTCAGCCTATGGTTGGCCTACTCTACTTGCTGATAAATCCATATGCCTATGGCCATTGGAGATGTATGAT
Source organism: Staurois parvus (assembly GCF_062004578.1). Classification (NCBI taxonomy): domain Eukaryota; kingdom Metazoa; phylum Chordata; class Amphibia; order Anura; family Ranidae; genus Staurois; species Staurois parvus. The sequence goes on from NW_028318060.1 coordinate 4,427,587, forward strand.
CCACATGCCTTCCATTGGATTCTATGAAATGGCACCATCTGTATTACTAATGTGAGTGCAATACTGTTTTTACTTTTGTTTGTATCGATTATAATAAATAAATACATTTAAAGTGGCAAAAAATCTCTCTTTGCTACATTTTTTTATACTTGGGAAATGGTGTACCTCTAATGACTGACAAGGATATCCACCAGGAACTTTTTTGGATTGGATTTTATGAGTCGTGCCATTGCTTCAGCTACTAAATGTGAGTGCATTTACATTCTCCTCTTCACACCACTGTTTTCACTAATACTACAATGAGAGTTGGTTGTCCTCTTTTCTTTGCTTTTATCATTTTATATCCATGAGAACCCAAAATATTGTGTCCACTGATAATGTCACATATCGAAGTATGAGTTTGCACCTAACAAGGTCATCACAGTAGATCCTTTCAGATGCCGTTTATGTGCAATACCCACTTTCTCAGTATGTTCTATGAGTTCCCTCACTACTTACAACACTTGGACAGTAATTTCTGACTGTGTCTGTTCAATGCCCTCCTCTTCTTTATTGTTCCATGTCCATTGGAAGATTCCAAAAACCGCTACTAGCATCATAATTATACATATTGACATGCTGTTTTCATCTTGGTGAATGTGAGTGCAATGCCTATCTGTTTGGCATTTATTTACCCATATCTTCACATATACTAGACAGTGGCACTCTCTCTCCCCCTCACCCCTTTTTTGTCCTTTTTTTTTGCTCTCTCTTCTTGGGGCCTCCCACTCTCCCCTCCTCCCTGGCCTATATAGGAGATCTCAGCCTTCACCCAGAGGGAGGAGCCAATAAAGGGGACCTATTATACCCTCACCTGATTACAAACAGATCTGTTTTTATCTGTATAATTACAATGTCAGCTAAGTCCCACCTAGTAAACAGTATGTAATCTATAGTATCCAGTTATTGTTCTCAATATGTATCACAAGTAGCATTTTCAACATTTGTTGAAAGTGTTTTTTCCCACATCTTCACTGACAAGCTTGAGTTTCCCTTCATTTATGTTTCTGCCTAATTAAATCTTGGTGTCTAGAAAATTATTGTACAGGTTTTTCCAGCATTAGCAGAATTTTCCCTACTTGGTTACTGTATATATCAGTTGTATTACATTTTTATCCTTTAAGTGCAAAAGAAATTTTACTTTCCTACACAATATATATATATATATATATATATATATATATATATATATACACAACTCTAATGTCTCTTGTGTAGCATTTGTATAGATATGATCACTGGCCTCTGAAGTACATTTCATATACTTTTGGTCTTCCTCATACATTTTTTTGCATTAGCAGTACGATTGTGATTTTACTCTTTTTCTCTGCTATAATTCCCATGTTCCAACTCATCATCTGTTGAATCTATCTAGAGATCATAAATAGAGAATTCTAATATAACAAAGGTACCTTGATAGAAGTATTTGCTGCCCTTTGTAGGCCACTTCATTGTAGTTGAATCTTCTATGTACAATGATGTATTTTTTTTCTAAAGAATTATTTAAAGCCAATGACCATATATTTTTCTTAGTATCTCTGAAATGCAAAAAAACTCTTGCACATATAAAAGCTTTGATGCAGCACAGTAAAGCATAAGTAGGAATAATGACAAGAGAGCAAAGAAACTCTCAAATTGAATCTTTATTAATCACCTCTCCTCATATATAATTGACATTAGTCAATAACAGCATCTTCCAGTCTGATTGAAATAGCCCAGAGACAGTTAGGGTCTATATGAATATGATGTAGGAAGGACTCCAACTTTGCCACTTACCTCAATAATGGTTTTTTTTATAGACTTTTCTTCTGCTTTCTGAACTTCTAACTGATAATATTGTCAGTGGAGACCAGTGTAGCCTGGCCTGGCCTGGCCAGCAGTGCTACTGCAATGCACCTGCATAGCCCCAGGCTTTGACAGGACCACGCATGTTGTCATCACCTTCTCCCTGGTCACAATTGTACTGAGCAGTGGGCTGGGAGAGAGAGACTGGCACTGGCGGCAGTTGCAGTTGTCAGAGGAAAAGCTTCACCCTCCATTTGACAGGAAAGGAGGACACTATAATTAGCTCCAGCCTCCAGATCTCTCTGGAATTTAGTCTGCTTAGTAGATCGAAGGTTACGTTGTGTTTTATATATCTCTTTCTTAAGAAGATCATTCAGTCATATACTGTAAATTCAGGATTATCTTTATGTGGTTCTAGAGCTATTGTACTTTCCTCAATGGAAATTTTAAGTTAAAAAAGTTGAGCCTGTTTTTCCTCTACAGTTAACCACATAACATCCAATCCATGTTGGATGCATCTCTCTTTCCATTTATTGAGAAAACGATCAGTGTGTAGATGCTCAGCCAGCACTACTCTTTCTCTTAGCCCCCCGGGTATAATTCCACTATCAATATATGATTCTAAAGAAAGGATATCCCACCTTCGATTAAGGTATTTAATTGTGAGTTTTTTATGATGTTTACAAAGGCCTTTAATAGTGTCAACCACAGGGGTTGCTGAATCCTGGGGCTGGCGGGATAAGGCAGATCTAATTTCAGCCTCAATATCTTCACCAATGACCTATGCCATGGAGAAAGAGAGAGAGAGAAAAAAAAATAAAAAAATATAATAAATTCAAAATTCAAAAAAGATGGAGTGTGCAATGAATGTTGAGACCTGGGGAGGCAGAGACAAGGGGACGCTACAGCTGTACAGAGGGGCACAGGATCTGTAAGAGTGTCACGTACCTGATAGGAGACTGAAATGACGAGGTCGGCCTCACTTGTGTCACTAGCCCTGACCCCACTGGAGGTGGAACAGCAGCTCTTGCAGTTGGTGACCTAGGAAGACTGATGAACCTCCGATTCAGGCACATTAGTAATAGGCAGAGCTTTTTATGGTAGATCGCCAGGTGTGGACCAGAGCAAGGCAGGAAGCTGGGATGGGAGACAGGAGCAGTGTCAAAGGAATAGCCAGGGTCATCAACGGGCGGACAGCGAGGTACCAAATCAGAAGCAAGCCAAAGTCAGGAGCAGAGCCGAAGTCAGGAACCACTATCAAGCAGGAGAGTAATCAGAGTCAGGTCAGGAACAAGCTGGATCAGCAACAAAGAAATCACACAGGAACGATCAGGACATGGGAAACAGCTGAAGACCAGTCAGTACTCAGCACAGGCAGAGGCACCTTTTAAATAGTCCGTCTGGCGCCAATCTTCGCTGTGTGTGTACGTGTGCGTGATCGTGCATTGCGCACGTCTATTCACCAGCCGTCTCACGGGAATTCCCTTACAAAGAGTTATGTCCTTCTTTCTGTTTCCAACTTCTGAGATGGGGGTAGGGCAGAGATGAGCCTCTCTGCGGTTGCATGGAGAAGTGCATGATCTGGTTGAGGAGTTCTGTCCTCCTCTCTGCTGCCAATTGCTGAGACAATGGGCCAGAGACAAGGGGGGTGCTACAGCTGCAGGAGAGGTGCAAGGGCCACATAAAATGGTCTGGTGGGCCAGATTCAGTGCACGGGCCTTGTGTTTGACACATGTAGCCTAGTGGATCATGAACACCAGGAACAGGAACCCAAGCATCAGTGGCTTTTCATGTGCAAGCAATATACAAGAAATAACCAGGGCAGTTTACAGCACCTACAGGTATTCAAAGTTCCACAGTCATTAGCATAGAGCATTTTAATGATAGCAAGAAGAAAGTTGATCTGAGTACACTTTGTTGAAATTGCAGCCCGGCAGGTCAGGAAAGGGGGGGACAAGCGAGCGCCCCCCCCCTCCTGAACCATACCAGGCCACATGCCCTCAACATGGGGGGTGCTTTGGGGCAGAGTGGCTCCCCCCCAAAGCACCTTGTCCCCATGTTGATGGGGGCAAGGGCCTCTTCCCCACAACCCTAGCCGGTGGTTGTGGGGGTCTGCGGGTGGGGGGCTTATCAGAATCTGGAAGCCCCCTTTAACAAGAGGGCCCCCAGATCCCGCCACCCCCCCTACGTGAATGAGTATGCGGTACATGGAACCGCTACTAATTCACAAAAAAACCCAAAGTGTAGTGTAAAAAAACACAGGGCATGGTCTTTGACAAGTCCTTTAATAAAAGAATGTTCCCCGAAGTAGATCCAACGTCAATCACAAAGCCCGTCGCCGGCGACCGAAAAAAAGAAAAAAAAAAAAAGGCTCCGCGTCCGACGCTGCCAGCCTTCTGCAGTGAGGTTCGATGACAGCTCATAAATATGTAAGGGACGGGGCTACCTGGAGATATCACGCATGTGATCCCACTCCATGTGAAATCAATGATGTCACATGGGGTGGGGTCACTCAGATGATGTCAGAGGCTGGCCCCGCCCATTACATATTTAAGATCTGTCATCGAACCTCACTGCAGAAGGCTGGCTGCCACCGTCGGAAGCGGAACATTTTTTTTTTCTTTTTTCGGGTCGCCGGAGCCTGATATTGTGATTGACATTGGATCTACTTCGGGGTACATTCTTTTATTAAAGGACTTGTCAACGACCGTGTCCCGTGGTTTTTTACACTACACTTTTGTTTTTTTGGTGAATTAGTAGCTTTACCATGTACCCCATACTCATTCACGTAGGGGGGGGGGCTGGGATCTGGGGGCCCCCTTATTAAAGGGGGCTTCCAGATTCTGATAATCCCCCCCACCCGCAGACCCCCACAACCACCGGCCAGGATTGTGGGGAAGAGGCCCTTGTCCCCATCAACATGGGGACAAGGTGCTTTGGGGAGGGAGCCCCCCTGCCCCAAAGCAACCCCCCATGTTGAGGGCATGTGGCCTGGTATGGTTTAGGAGGGGGCGCTCGCTCGTCCCCCCCCCCTTTCCTGACCTGCCGGGCTGCATGCTCGGATAAGGATCTGGTATGAATTTTGGGGGGGACCCCATGCCGTTTTTTTTTTTCTTAATTTTGGCATGGAGTGACCCCTTAATATCCATACCAGACCCGAAGGGCTTGGTATGGATGGGAGGGGGGACCCCACATCGTTTTTTTTTTTCTTTTATTGCAGACATTTATTTTTAGATTCAACTGTCAAAATATATATTATCTAGACGTTCAAAATAAGTAAAATCATTACAGAAATAATTATAAAGGATAATAAACAAAAACAGAATCAATAGAACTAAGGAAATCAAATTAGAATACATAAAGATATGCCTAGCTACAAATAGTGCTGTTTGTTAAACACAGCAGACGCGATCGAATGCAGTCTGTCAGAGGACTCCACACTGAGATTTACTATTGAACATCGTCTAAAAAGAAAGCGCCCACGGCAGACGTCTAAAATGTGTTTTGCACATGCGCATTTAAATCCGGCCATAAACGCTGGAAAAGCGTTTAGTTCTTCACTGTCACGACTTGCTTTTACAAAAACTATTTTTTACACATTTTAAAATTTTTTTGAAATGTCAGATATTGTTTAAAGTGAAGTCTAGATATTTGGCAAAGCAAATTTCAATGTGAACATGTCTCTGCAGTGATTTTTCAGGGTGTTAGACGTGCTTCTTGAGTCTGATTCCTGGATTGTGTCTGGTTAGTAAATTCGATTTGGCATCTACTTGTTGACGCTTTCTTTAGTAAATGTCTTTGCCGTCTAAAAGTAGACAGTCGCTATTAAAAAGTAGATGTTAGCCCACGGAAATGCGCCTAGGCACAATAGTAAATCAGGGTCCTAGTGTCATTGGCTGGGATTGGAGAACCTTCTGATGCATTCTACTCTGTTACTAACATACACATAGAACTGTTTTGTTTGGTTGTGTATGTATAGAATATTACTATACTATTAGGCTGTCTATGTAAAAATGAATAGAGCCTATTTCAAAGTTTTTTTTAGAGATGAGCGAATCGAACATGATGAAGTGGAATTCGTTTCGAAGATTAGGAAATATTCGATTCGCGCCGAATCCGAAAATTAGCAAACTTCGGATGCACGAATCAAATTTTCCCAAAAATGGCGGCGACATGTGTGGCGACGGAGCGAGGATCTCTGGGAAGGCGCGCAGACAAGGCGCGCTGACCCATAATGCATTCATTCATGACATGTGATCGCATTAGCCAATCAGCAGCCAGCCAGCCAGCACTGTGTAATGGTGGAGCTATAAATCGCGTCCATCTTAGAATTCTCCATTAGCCTTCGGTCATTCAAGAGAGACAGACCTCTGTGTATTAGGGACAGAGTTAGGGCCACAGAGACTTTAGGGCCACAGAATCGTTACTTAGGGACACAGAATCGTTACTTAGGGACACAGAATCGTTACTCAGGGACACAGAATTGTTACTCAGGGACACAGAATTGTTACTCAGGGACACAGAATCGTTACTCAGGGACAGACACAGAATTGTTACTCAGGGACACAGAATTGTTACTGAGGGACACAGAATCGTTACTCAGGGACACAGAATTGTTACTCAGGGACACAGAATCGTTACTCAGGGACACAGAATTGTTACTCAGGGACACAGAATTGTTACTCAGGGACACAGAATTGTTACTCAGGGACAGACACAGAATTGTTACTCAGGGACACAGAATTGTTACTGAGGGACACAGAATCATTACTCAGGGACACAGAATTGTTACTCAGAGACACAGAATTGTTACTCAGGGACAGACACAGAATTGTTACTCAGGGACACAGAATTGTTACTCAGGGACACAGAATTGTTACTGAGGGACACAGAATCATTACTCAGGGACACAGAATTGTTACTCAGGGACACAGAATTGTTACTCAGGGACACAGAATCGTTACTCAGGGACACAGAATTGTTACTCAGGGACACAGAATTGTTACTGAAGGACACAGAATCGTTACTCAGGGACACAGAATCGTTACTCAGGGACACAGAATTGTTACTCAGGGACACAGAATTGTTACTGAGGGACACAGAATCGTTACTGAGGGACACAGAATTGTTACTCAGGGACACAGAATTGTTACTCAGGACACAGAATTGTTACTCAGGGACAGACACATAATTGTTACTCAGGGACACAGAATTGTTACTCAGGGACACAGAATTGTTACTGAGGGACACAGAATCGTTACTGAGGGACACAGAATTGTTACTCAGGGACACAGAATTGCTACTCAGGGACACAGAATTGTTACTCAGGGACACAGAATTGTTACTCAGGGACAGACACAGAATTGTTACTCGGGGACACAGAATTGTTACTCAGGGACACAGAATTGTTACTGAGGGACACAGAATCGTTACTCAGGGACACAGAATTGTTACTCAGGGACACAGTATTGTTACTCAGGGACAGACACAGAATTGTTACTCAGGGACACAGAATTGTTACTGAGGGACACAGAATCGTTACTGAGGGACACAGAATCGTTACTCAGGGACACAGAATCGTTACTCAGGGACACAAAATCGTTACTCAGGGACACAGAATTGTTACTCAGGGACACAGAATTGTTACTCAGGGACACAGAATTGTTACTGAGGGACACAGAATCGTTACTGAGGGACACAGAATTGTTACTCAGGGACACAGAATTGTTACTCAGGGACACAGAATCGTTACTCAGGGACACAGAATTGTTACTCAGGGACACAGAATTGTTACTCAGGGACACAGAATCGTTACTCAGGGACACAGAATCGTTGAATTAAAGAGTATGTCAGACAACACGCAGAGGAGTGGCAGAGGAGGCAATGTTTCAGGAGCGAGCAGACGTGGCAGCAGAGGAAGGGGTCGAGGCAGCACTAGTCGCAGCCAGAGGCCAGTGCTCCCGGTGTCATCCAGCGGTCGTGTCTCCACCGACAACCCTGCCGTCATCGACTGGTTGGCTGGGTCGTCTTCCTCTTCCCAGGTCACCTCTGACACCTACAGCCAACGGTCGGTGGGTACGTCAGACACAACCGTTAGTTGGCATGGCCCGGGAGCAAGCCCACTGAAATCACGTGTCCTCTACCTGCCCCTGTCCTTTGGTGTTCCCTCACCAAGCGAAGTATCGCATGCTGTGGGCTCAGCCCCACTGTACAGTGAGGAAGAGCTAACAGAGGGCGGTCAGGAACGGGGGGAGACATCCGCCTCTTCAGCAGCCAGGCGAAGAAGTACTGGCGAGGAGAGTGGCTCGGTAGCCGGTCTAGAGACAGGTCTGTCTCCTGACCCACACGCAGCCGAGGGGGCTAGTAGTGAGGCAGAGACCCTAATTGATGATGATGAGGCTGATCGCACTTGGCAGCCTCGTCGTCATCAGGCTATTGCTTCCGCATCATCAGGAGAAGAGGGTGGCAGCTTGGCAGCGAGCAAAACAGTCGGTGGGTTGCCCAGGAGGCAGCAGGGTCGCAGCAGTGTCAGTGGAGGCAAACGGCCACGGAGTAGAGCACCAGCTCCACTGCAGCCTACCACCACGGCCAGTAGTGGTGCCGGTGTGCACGGAGGAAGTAGCAGTCAGCCAGTGAGGAGTAGCGGGGGCAAAGTTTCCTACTCGGCGGTGTGGCAATTTTTTGTCAAGCCGCCCGAGGAAGTAAACGTAGCCGTATGTCGACTATGTGGCCAGAAAGTCAAGCGTGGCCAGGGGGCCCATGTTGGGACTACAGCGTTGCGTCAGCATATGCAGCGTCGCCATTTGGTGGCCTGGGAAAACCGTGATAAAGATACGGCGGTTCTGCCTGCCCCAGCCCCCGCTCCATCACCCGCTCCGTTACTTGCTCCATCACCCGACGTCAATCGCCCTCTATCAGCCAGTCAAGGCTCCAACACCTCTGCTGAGGGGAGTTGTCGCTCGTTGGCATCTTCCGCTCGTTCAGATGCTCCTTCTCCTGCTACTCCTCTTCACGGATTCCATCAGCAGTCTTTCTTGGAATCCATTTCCAAGAGACAACAGTTTGCGAGCACGCACCCGACGGTGCAGAAGCTGAACGTCCTCCTGTCCAAGTTGCTGGTGCTGCAGTCCCTCCCTTTCCAAGTGGTGGACTCAGCACCTTTCCGAGAAATGATGGCTTGTGCCGAGCTGCGGTGGAGAGTGCCAAGCCGGCATTTCTTCGCCAAAAAGGCAGTGCCAGCCCTGCATTCACATGTAGAAGAGATGGTGGGCCAGTCTTTGAGCATGTCGGTCTCTGCCAAAGTGCACGGCAGCGCCGACGTGTGGAGCTGTAACTACGGTCAGGGACAGTACATGTCATTTACGGCCCACTGGGTGAACGTGGTGCCGGCACAGCCGCACCAGCAACTTGGACAGGTCACGCCGCTTTTGCCTCCACGTTTGCACGTCCTTGGTCCAGCAAAGATGTCCGCCTCTACCACCTCTTCTTCCGCCGTGTCCTCAGCCGCCACCCCCCTGCCAAGTCCCATTACCCGACCGGCATATCACATGTGCAGGGCGCAACGGTGTCACGCTGTGCTGCACCTGGTATGCCTTGGCGAACGTAGTCACACAGGGGAGGAACTTCTGAGTGTAATGAACAGAGAAATCGACAGATGGCTGTCTCCGCGCAAACTGAAAATCGGAACCATGTTGACCGACAACGGAAAGAACATGGTGTCTGCTCTGCGTCAAGGAAGGTTGTGCCATGCGCCATGCATGGCTCACGTGTTCAATCTGGTTGTCAAGCGGTTCCTAAAATCCACCATCCCACTGCAAGACATCCTTAAAATGTCACGTAAACTTTGCATGCATTTCAGCCATTCCTACACCGCAAAGCACACCCTCCTTGAGCTGCAGCGGCAGAACGGAATTCCACAGCATCGCCTGATCTGCGACGTTGCAACAAGGTGGAATTCAACCCTACATATGTTAGACCGCCTTTACGAACAGCGAAAGGCCATCACCGATTTCCTGATGTTACAAGCGGATAAAGGTACTCCCCTGTGTAACTTAGATGTCAGCCATTGGCAGCTCATGCGTGACACCTGCCGCTTGCTCAGGCCCTTTGAGGAGGCCACGCTATTCGAGAGTCGGCAGGACTATGGGATGAACGACGTCATTCCTCTGTTGCACGTCCTGGAACAAATGCTGTTAACAATGGCTGGTCAGGGTGCGGTAGACGTGGCGCACAGATCTCAACGCCACATGACCCCTGTGGGGGCAGGACAGGAAGAAGAGGAGGAGGTAGAGGAGGACATTGGTGCTCAGGAATTATTGAGTGAAATGGGTGGTTTTTCCACTCAGCGGACAGGAGTGGAGGAGCAGGAGCATCTGGTAGAGGAGGAGGAGGAGACAGAGGACCCAGACGCACCGTGGCAGTATGCTGTGGAGATGGAGGCAGGGAGTCCCTCGCATTCCTTGGCACAAATGGCCCATAGCATGCTCGGTTGCTTGCGTAGCGACAGCCGAATAATAACCATCAGACAGAGGGATGTCTTTTGGCTGTCCACCTTGTTGGACCCTCGCTACCGTTCAAAAATGGTGGCCTTTTTCACACCTGCTGAGAGGGAGGCCAAAATAACGTACTATAAAAACCACCTATGTAGTCAGTTGGTCTCTGCCTTTCTGCGCCAACGTCCATCCTCAGACACTGTGGGCCCTGTGCACTCGCGTTCCGCTGCCATGGCAGCAGGGGAGGGGTGGGGTGGTAGGAGCAGTGGCAGCTCCACCAGCAGCGGCTGCCTCAGTCTGCAGTCGATGATGAGTAGCTTTCTTCACCAGCGCAGTGAGGAAACTACTAACCAGCCGCAGCAGCAGCAGCATCAGGTGGACCTGGAGCAGGACCTCAAACAACAGGCTTGGGCCTACTTGGACAGCACCCTGCCAACCGAGGTAGACAATCCCCTTGACTACTGGGCAACGAAACTTGACCTTTGGCCCCAACTAGCTGAATTTGCCCTTGAAAGGCTGTCATGCCCGGCCAGTAGCGTGGCATCGGAGCGCGTGTTTAGTGCGGCAGGAGGTATTGTAACTCCGCGGAGGACACGACTGTCCACCCAAAGTGTGGAGAGACTCACGTTTGTGAAAATGAATCAGGCGTGGATTAGTCTGGATTTCAAACCACCAGTTCCTGACACAACTGACTAAATCCGCCATGAATCATGCCCCAAACATGTTATTATTTTTAACATAGGCCTCTGTATGGCCTTCAATTTAAGCTGCTTACGCTTCGCCACTCTGCCATGGGCCCCTGTACCGCCTCCTCTTGCTGCTGCCAGGTCCAGAGTGTGTCATGGGTCCCTGTACGGCCTCCCATTGCTGCTGTCTCCATCGCCACACTCTGCCATGTGCCACTTTCAGGTCTCCTCACACTGTTGGTGGGTTCCATTTTGTCATAGGGTGCTGGCAGATTACGGGCCTCCCATTGCTGCTGCCAGGCCCGTAATCTGCCATGGGCCCCCGTACCGACTCCTCATGCTGCTGCCAGGCCCGTAATCTGTCATGGGCCCCTGTACCGCCTCCTCATGCTGCTGCCAGGTCCAGAGTGTGTCATGGGTCCCTGTACGGCCTCCCATTGCTGCTGTCTCCATCGCCACACTCTGCCATGTGCCACTTTCAGGTCTCCTCACACTGCTGGTGGGTTCCATTTTGTCATAGGGTGCTGGCAGATTACGGGCCTCCCATTGCTGCTGCCAGGCCCGTAATCTGCCATGGGCCCCCGTACCGACTCCTCATGCTGCTGCCCGGCCCGTAATCTGTCATGGGCCCCTGTACCGCCTCCTCATGCTGCTGCCAGGTCCAGAGTGTGTCATGGGTCCCTGTACGGCCTCCCATTGCTGCTGCCAGGCCCGCAATCTGCCATGGGCCCCTGTACCGACTCCTCATGCTGCTGCCAGGCCCGTAATCTGTCATGGGCCCCTGTACCGCCTCCTCATGCTGCTGCCAGGTCCAGAGTGTGTCATGGGTCCCTGTACGGCCTCCCATTGCTGCTGTCTCCATCGCCACACTCTGCCATGTGCCACTTTCAGGTCTCCTCACACTGCTGGTGGGTTCCATTTTGTCATAGGGTGCTGTATGGCCTCCCATTGCTGCTGCCAGGCCCGTAATCTGCCATGGGCCCCCGTACCGACTCCTCATGCTGCTGCCAGGCCCGTAATCTGTCATGGGCCCCTGTACCGCCTCCTCATGCTGCTGCCAGGTCCAGAGTGTGTCATGGGTCCCTGTACGGCCTCCCATTGCTGCTGTCTCCATCGCCACACTCTGCCATGTGCCACTTTCAGGTCTCCTCACACTGCTGGTGGGTTCCATTTTTTCATAGGGTGCTGTATGGCCTCCCATTGCTGCTGCCTCCACCGCCACACTGTGGCTCCACACTCTGGTTTTGGCCCCGTGACTGCCCAAATGAGTGAAGTGTGCGGTGATTCTAAGATCGACGGCACTCATCTGCATGTCATACTGACTGACAGTATTATTTCTCTTCCCCAGCAGACTCCAAGGGCATTTAAATTAAAGGTACAGTGTTCTTCACTAATATAAAGGCTCTCTGAAGCCTAGAAACACCCTTTTTATAAGTTAAATTCGCAGCGAATATAATCAGCCGAATCTAATTTTTGAATAATTCGCTCATCTCTAGTTTTTTTCAAATGGTATAAGCTCAGCAATTTCAATTTCAAGCTCTGGAACATTATGCACTGATTAGCTCAGCTTTGTCTTACCAAGGATGATACGCACACTTACTTTGTCTCTTGGATCTACAAACTTGAGTGAGGCTGCAGCTATTGTTTCAATGGAAGTATCAGAAAAACATGGATCTTATCTGTTGGCATTCATTAAGGATGCAAGGATATAAGTTGTTGTTATTTGAACTTGTTCTAGTGTTTCCTGGGACTCTTTCAAAAATTCATTTCTTTGTTGCATCTCTCTGGGTAATGGGTTATCCCAATCTCTATTTTCAGAAATACGCTGTCTTAGAAGTATCTTACCCTAAATGGCAAAGAGTGCTATGAAATCTGGAGGATAGTAGATGCTGTTCACAGCAGACAAAACTACTCATTTCATGAAGGGCTTGTCACAAGTTTATACATGAAATGTGAACATATCTCGTTTGACTCCCCAAAGCAATCTGAGACTATTTTCCGTTAGGGGAAAATCTGTTCCTAGCTTGAATCCCTTTACGCTAACAGCATAGTCGTTAGAGGGAAAGGCTTTCATTACCCTGTCACTGTTAGAGATAATTTTGTGAGGCCTGGGAATGGTAGAGGGAATCATATGCTGAGCTCTCTAGAGAAGATCAATTGCTGCTCCTTCTTCTGTAGGCAGAGAGATTTGAGCCCATCATCTACATAGAAACTCCTTTTCTTAGATTCACGTGCATCAGATCCAAGATCTTTTTCACCTTCTTGAGCTGTCCTTCTCAGCCACAAATCTGCTAAAGCAGGAGAAGGGCTGTTACCGAATACATGTACATTTATTCAGTAGTCTATGACTTCTTTATTGTTCTTGCGATACTTTTGGAATCTGCAGAATTTCTGTTGCTTTTCTGAATGATGAAACAGTGGACTGTTTGCTGAATATTGACCATAACAGCAACTGGTCCTTGATTGAAGCAGAGCAAAACTCCTATAAGGTTGTTGTTCAGAATATTCCTGATGAGAAGGACATCCTTGAGGGACACACCTTAATATGAAGCATTTTAGTCAAAGACCACCCTGATCTGATCTGGCTTGCAAGGATGGTACGTGCCAAAACATGGGAGACACCAATATTCCTCTCCTTCCTTGAGAGGTGATGCAGGCTCAGAAATATATCTTGCAAACACCTTCTGCATTAAGTCAACAAAAAGGTTTGACTTTTTAGTTGTGAAATTGAACACCATGGTGTCGACATAATAATCCCAGAAATGAAGGGCTTTGTCACCGCCTTGTGTGAAGAACTGTTGCATGGTTTTACTGCAAAGCCTTTCTTTGACATGGAATTGATGTAGGCACTGTTCAAAACGGTAATGTAACCATTTGGCAGGACATGTATCTTGAAAGGAGAAACTGTGGAAGACCACCTGACATTACACAGATAGATGTTGCCTATTATAACCCAGCCTAAGTCCAGACATTGGGCATATTGTGTGTCGTATGGCCCGTTGATTTGTTGGCAAGCCTTGTGTACTCTTGGGATGTCTCTATCAAGGAGCAGGAGAATATCAGCATTTCTGTAAGGAGCTGGTTTGTGGTCTTTTATGCCTCTCAAGTAAAAGTGGTGAAAGGCAGATGCAGAAGAAGAGATCTCCTCTACTATGGCAATGGTATTTCTACACTGTTATTCAGGGACATGACTATTGCACCAGAGATAGGCTCGTCCACTTCCCCATTACCACCATTACCATTCCGCACCAACCCCCTTCCCCTTAACCAATTATACTAACAAAAGACATAACACCAATTTTGGAGTAAATGGCCAACATGGCCTTTTATTAACAACTCAAGTTACAATACACCAACCATTCCTTATAACAGAAACCCACAGAATTGTTGTTGGTCTTTGAAGGCACCCCAAAACGATCCGAAATGCACCTGCGGACAACCATATACACTAGGCCTCCAGCCGCAACCAACCAGCTCGGAGACAACCATACTGTCCGCAGTGCAGCACCACCACCTTCCAGTTAAACCTTGGTTAACTGGGAATGTCCCCGGGCATCCCATACCACGGATGGGTCCCACACCATTGTTGTTTACCTTCCAAATAAGAACCGCCTCCAAAGACCAACAACCGCCACCAACCAGTCCTTATAACAGAAACCCACAGAATTGTTGTTGGTCTTCAAAGGCACCCCAAAACGATCCGAAATGCACCTGCGGACAACCATATACACTAGGTCTCCAGCCGCAACCAACCAGCTCGGAGACAACCATACCGTCCGCAGTGCAGCACCACAACCTTCCAGTTAAACCTTGGTTAACTGGGAATGTCCCCGGGCATCCCATACCACGGATGGGTCCCACACCATTGTTGTTTACCTTCCAAAGAAGAACCGCCTCCAAAGACCAACAACCGCCCATGAACCAACATAATCCCCCCCTCTACCTGGAGGGACCTAAAACTCACCCAAACAGGGAGGGCGGGAGGGAAGCTCACACTCTTGCCGTCCAGCTAACTGACGCCCCCTCACAGAACCTCCCACCCTAAGGTGCAGAAAAACCCCACCTACACCAACCTCTACCAATCAGCTACCCCCCACTAACAATAACAAATCCCCCTGGAGCTACCTTAACCCTTTCTGCTCTTCCTTCCCCCACTCTGGGCCTAGTCATGTATGCCCTGCGCTATTTCTTCTTTATTTCGCTACGGGCATTTCTTGACTATTGCACCAGAGATAGGCTCGTCCACTTCCCCATTACCACCATTACCGTTCCGCACCAACCCCCTTTCCCTTGACCAATTATACTAACAAAAGACATAACACCAATTTTGGAGTAAATGGCCAACATGGCCTTTTATTAACAACTCAAGTTACAATACACCAACCATTCCTTATAACAGAAACCCACAGAATTGTTGTTGGTCTTTGAAGGCACCCCAAAACGATCCGAAATGCACCTGCGGACAACCATATACACTAGGCCTCCAGCCGCAACCAACCAGCTCGGAGACAACCATACCGTCCGCAGTGCAGCACCACCACCTTCCAGTTAAACCTTGGTTAACTGGGAATGTCCCCGGGCATCCCATACCACGGATCGGTCCCACACCATTGTTGTTTACCTTCCAAATAAGAACCGCCTCCAAAGACCAACAACCGCCACAGCACGCTGGGTAAGCCCTTACCCATGCGTGCCACGCCACAAACGAACAGCCCGCTGTATGCCATCCCGTCCCAACCGCATTCAAATGCACCCCATCGCACCTGAGATACCGCCAAGTATCCACCTCCAACTCCAAGTGCCGGACCACCAACCCCCCATGGTGACTAAAGAAACGCCCCACCTCTCTGTTAACCTTGATCCGAGCCTTGTTGAGCCTCTCCACCGACCGCGCCCAATGCCAAGAGGTACGGGCGACAATGTCGGACCACACCACCACCACCATCCCCGGATAAGCCCACCGCAACTGAAGAAAATCCAGCTTGACATCCCGCACCAGCTCCCGCTCAGCGGGCCGGAAAAAACACCCCTGCCCCACTGGACGACGGGACAAAAATTCCTGAACCGCCCACACTGGGCACACCAGCGAAGCCGGAAGAACGAAAAAACGCACCCGACCACCACGTCCCAATTGGTCCGTCTTAGACCGACGTACCAGCACCTCCACCCATTCACCGGAGCACCTGACCTCATCCACCAATAACCCCCCAAGAACCGATTTGGATGGACTAACGAGCTCCCCAATACGCAACGCCCCAAAAAAGGCCACTGCAAAAGCTGCCCGAAATAAGCACACCTCAAAGTCCGAAGAACACACAGACCACAAATGCACAAACAAAGACCCCAACAACTCAAAAGACACCGGACGGCGAGAATCCTTACAGCGATGAGCGCTCCGGTAACCCCGGAGAGCCTGCCGAACCCAAAAATCTTCAGTGAAATCCCGACACCCTTGCAACTGAAAGAAGAATGCCAAACCCGCCAGTCGGCGATCCACCGCAGCAGCCGACACTCCCCGCCCAAAATTCCGCGCCACAAAGTACAATACCGCCAAAACCACCTCCGGCCCCCAGGGATCAATCTCGACCCTCTGTAGCAGATCCAGCCACTCCCGCCAGACCCTAGAGTATGCAGACCAAGTCGCCTCACTCACCGAATGCCGGATCCAGCCCGCAAGGACTCCAAGGCAATCTCCCACAGCCCGTCGGGACAAGGAACCCCGTGCTGCTCCGCCGCCGGCACCACCTCTAGGAATTTGTCCCACTGAAAGCGAGACAAAGCGTCAGCCACGGTGTTATCAACCCCAAGGAGACGCACCGCATGGAGAAAAACATGCAGACGCAGACAACGCAACACTAAATGGCGAAGCAAGGCCACCACCGGTCGTGAAGAAGCTGAGACCCGATTGATGACCTGAACCACCCCCAAATTGTCACAGTGACAACGCACGTTTAGATTTCGAAAATTCTCTCCCCAAACCTCAACCGCCAACACCACCGGAAAAAGATCCAACAACACCAAGTTGCAAAGAAAACCCGCCTCCCGCCAGGAAGCAGGCCACGAGGCCGCACTCCATCGACCCTGGAAAAAGCCCCGAAGCCCGCCACCGCCGCCGCGTCCGTGAACCATTCCAAGTCAAAAGTGCTAACAGGGCCAGACATCCAGAGAGCCCGCCCATTAAACGAATCCAAAAAGGTGTGCCACAAATGCAAGTCCTCCCGATGATCCCGAGTCAACCGAATAAAATGTAAAGGGGAGGTAATCCCTGCCGGCAGAACACCCGACCCATGGGCAGAATCCGACAAGCGAAGTTAAGTTTTGCCCAACAACGACTGTAAGGCCCGCAGCTGAATTTTTCGCTTGCCCCAGCACCCCACGGAGTTCCCCTTGTAGAGCCACCAGCTTAACCTCAGGCAAGCGGCACTCCATCGTGCCGGAATCCAAAACAATGCCCAAGAAAGTCATCACCGTAGCCGGGCCCACAGTTCTATCCACCGCCAGAGGAAACCCGAAACGTACCGCAACATGTTGCAAAGTAGCCAGCAAAACTGCACATACTCTGGAATCTGGCGGACCCACGCAAAGAAAATCATCCAAATATTGGATGACCGAATTCACCCCTGAGACATCCCGCACCACCCACTGCACGAATGAACTGAACGTCTCGAACAAAGCGCAAGATATAGAACACCCCATAGGAAGGCACGTATCAACGTAAAATTAGCCCTGCCAATGACAACCCAAAAAACGAAAACTGTCCGGATGGACTGGCAACAGCCGAAACGCCGACTCAACTGCCGATTTCACCATGAGCGCACCGCGCCCATACCGACGGACCCAGAAAACAGCCGCATCAAAAAACGTGTAAGACACCGAACACGACTCCGAATCAATAGCATCATTCACCGACCCCCCCCTCAGGGAAGGACAGGTGGGGAATTAACCTAAACGCATTCGGCTCCTTCCGGGGCACAACCCCCAAGGGAGAAACAACCAAATCCGAAACGGAGCGCAAGCAAACAGACCCCCCATGCGTCCCAACCCCACTTCCTTACGCAACTTAGCCGAAACCCCCTCCTCATGCCGCAAGGCCGACCGCAAATTCCGGGCTACGGGAGGAATCAAAGTCAAAGTACCCGGGATGCGAAAACCCTCCAAAAAACCTGCCGTCAGCAGCACTGCAGCTGCCCGATCAGGAAACCCCTTTAAGAAAGGCCCCATCCTTTCCACTCGCACCGGAGTCGTCCCACTTACCAGCATACTCTCCGGGAAGGCCTCGACCCCGCTGGAAACAGCGCGACAAGGGATGGGAGCCCCCGCACCCGGAACATTCGAGCCGAAAACGGCAAGACCCACCAAATCGACACGTCCCCTCTTGGAACTGCCAGCAGAACCCCTGACGCCTGGAGGCCGATTGTCCCGGGAAGAACGAACCGCCGGCCCCGCTCTGAAAAAATGAACCAGGGGCCCTCGCCGGTGTCATGAGTCACATCCAGAGGCCAATGTCCTTATAATCCCAACGCAACGACTGGCGAACCGCCCTCCGCTGCCTAAACTGCTTATCGTACCGAAGCCACGCAGTACCCCCATAAACCCTGTGAGCCTCACCAATGGCATCAAGGTAACAGACCAGTGCCGAGCAATGTTCAGGAGCCTTCTCCCCAATCACACTAGCCAAGATCGCGAACGCCTGCAACCAATTTGCAAAGGCACGCGGGATAAAACGAAAAACGCCGCTGCTCCGCTTCCACCCGCCTACTCTCGTCAACCCGGGACCCTTCAAAAGGAAAACGCTCCAAAGGCAAGAGTGAGAATATATCAACGTACTCCCCACTCCAAATCTTCTCCCGTACCTCCGACTGTAAGTGCACCCCAAAGGGCCCTCAAAACCCCCGTACACTTCGCCCCTGGCCGAGTCCGCCAAGCCCGGACACCCTCGAAACAGGCCCGGACACCCTCGAAACCGCACCCAACACCGCGGAGGGGGCCGCAGAACCCCGATCACCTGTCGTGGCCGGAACAACCCCTAGCCCAGACCCCGGAGGAGAAGAGACCCCCGGACGCCGCACGTCCCCGCTGTCCTGTACAAGAACCCCGAAACCTTCCCCACCATCCGGCGGGAGCCACGCAGAAGCAGGCCCAAGCGCCCCACCACCGCCCCACTCAAGACGCCGCAACAGGTCCCGCAAACCGGAAATCACATCACCGAGACCCCCACCCATACCCGACGGGGGAACGCCGGCAGTGCACGCCGCAGAGGCCGCGCCCACCGTAGCGGCCCTACCACCCCCCAGCAGGTCCCGTAACACAGAAGAAAAAGAGATAGACCCCAGAACAGGTAACTCACCAGGCTGCCCAGGAGATGCCCCTTCAGCTGCGTGCTCACGATCCACCGTTGTAGAGCGGCCAGCCGTCGCCCCCGCATCGGGTTCCGACAGCTCGCCCTCCGACCTCTCGTCCTTTGCACGCTGTTCAGATGGCCTCCCGGTCCCAGGAGCCACGGGTCCTGCTGGTCTGTGCCGCTCATGACTCCGCCTCCCGGCACCAAACACGCTCACCACCGTCCCTGGGCTCCGACCTGCAGCACTTCCAGCTGCCCTCCGCCCAGCTCCAGTCTTCCGCTGATGCTGCTGTGGAGCCAGAGCACCAGACCGTCCAGGGGGCCCGCCGACCACAGCCCAGCAGCCGCAGAACTCCCTGCTGCACTCCGTCCAGTGCCGATCCCACGCTGCTGCCTCACTGGAGCCGGAGCCCCAGACTTCTCAGGGGGCCCGCCGGCCGCAGCAGGAGACAGCCCGGCAGCCGCAGCTGTGTGCCTCCCACGCAGGGCTCCCTCCCTGACCGGCACCTTGTCAGTGGAGGAGCCGCAGATTCCTCTTCTGCCTCCATGCTGTGCGGGCGGGGGGGAGGGGCTTCCCCCGCACGAGGCCCCGCCCACCGAGCTCCGCCGATGGCGGGGATTCCTCCCTAATTTCCCGCTAGCAGAGGCAAAGGAGCGCCCTGCAAGCGGAGCCAGAGGGGCCCGAGCGGGGCTCCCATGGTGGCGCTGATCTCTGGGAGGGGCAGGGGCTTCCCCCGCATGAGGCCCCGCCCACAGAGCTCCGCCGATGGCGGGGATTCCTCCCTAATTTCCCGCTAGCAGAGGCAAAGGAGCGCCCTGCAAGCGGAGCCGGAGGGGCCCGAGCGGGGCTCCCATGGTGGCGCTGATCTCTGGGAGGGGCAGGGGGGGAAGGGGCTTCCCCCGCGTGAGGCCCCGCCCACCGAGCTCCGCCGATGGCGGGGATTCCTCCCGGCTTCCCCGCTAGCAGAGGCAAAGGAGCGCCCTGCAAGCGGAGCCGGAGGGGCCCGAGCGGGGCTCCCATGGTGACGCTGATCTCTGGGAGGGGCAGGGGGAAGGGGCTTTCCCCGCGTGAGGCCCCGCCCACCGAGCTCCGCCGATGGCGGGGATTCCTCTTGGCTTCCCCGGTAGCAGAGGCAAAGGAGCACCCTGCAAGCGGAGCCGGAGGGGCCCGAGCGGGGCTCCCATGGTGGCGCTGATCTCTGGGAGGGGCTTCCCCCGCGCAAGGCCTCGCCCACCGAGCTTCGCCGATGGCGGGGATTCCTCCCGGCTTCCCTGCTAGCAGAGGCAAAGGAGCGCCCTGCAAGCGGAGCCGGAGGGGCCCGAGCGGGGCTCCCATGGTGGCGCTGATCTCTGGGAGGGGCAGGGGGGGGAAGGGGCTTTCCTCGCCGATGGCGGGGATTCCTCCCGGCTTCCCCGCTAGCAGAGGCAAAGGAGCGCCCTGCAAGCGGAGCCGGAGGGGCCCGAGCGGGGCTCCCATGGTGGCTCTGGGAGGGGGGGGAGCCCGGGCTAAAGCGCTCCGGAGGCCCAGACCTCCGAGCACGTGGGCGCTCCCGCCCCCCTGCTGCAGGTGATGAGCACGGATCCCGCAAGAGATCCAAGACACGGCTCTGCAGCCAGTCCATCCCCCTGTCCTCCGCTGCCTCCCGCAGCTGAGCCAAAAGGCCGTCCATGGCTGGGATAAAGGTGGCCTGAAGCAAGGTGTGCTAAATGGACACCAAGCTTGCCATCCAGCTAACTGACGCCCCCTCACAGAACCTCCCACCTTAAGGTGCAGCAAAACCCCACCTACACCAACCTCTACCAATCAGCTACCCCCCACTAACAATAACAAATCCCCCTGGAGCTACCTTAACCCTTTCTGCTCTTCCTTCCCCCACTCTGGGCCTAGTCATGTATGCCCTGCGCTATTTCTTCTTTATTTTGCTACGGGCATTTCTTTACTACAAAACTAGTGGCTCTCCTGCCTGAAACTTCTGTAATGCCAGCACAGGTGCCCTGGGTGTATGTTAAGGCATCTCCTGTTATGTTTAACAGGTCAACAAGCTTGGATCTAGCAAGAGACCTGTTACTCTGATCATGGAACAGCATGGATTCTTTTGATACATTAAGCAGATTGAGGACATAGCCACCTGATAAGCAGATCTAGTTCTTCTATTTGTGATATCTAGTTCACAAATTGTGGCTTTAAAGGTGGATTTCCAGCCTCTGTAGTTTTCAGGTTTGTCATCCAGCCTAAATAGACCTGTCATGGTAAGCTCTTTGTAAAGTATGTATGTAGCAAACTGTGACATGTATTTCCAGACTTTGGATGCACAGTTCCATGCAGAACAAAGTTAGTTACATTGGCTGGTGCACTGATATTGAGTGACTTTGGGAGCTATGGTGGTGCAGAGGCATTCATACTTGACACTGATTTAGAATTGAGTGCTATATTGAGTTGTGCTTGTGGAGCAGTATACGAAATGGTATCAAAAAGTTTCAAGACTAGTTTTGTAACACACCAACAGATGGCAACACAAGGCTACATGCACAGTCACAGGGAACACCAACCTTCATAAGTCAGTGTGCCAAAAGACATCGTGTTGTGTACATCAGGAGCTGTGCAGCTAGTGCTATTCTGGCCACGTGCATTACCAGGTCTGCTATTTTATCATGGACAGAAAGTTAGAACAAAAAGCAAATGTGAAATTCTGTGTGAAACTGGCAAATTGCTGTATCTCCGCAATGCTGTCAAAACAGCAACCTTTGAGCTGCATCTTCATCTTCAGGAAGAGGGCATTTTAGGGCGTTCAGCTTATTGAAGGTCTTTCTGAGCTCTCGTCCTCTTCCAGTGATGTTCTGCTCTTAAAGCACACGTGCCACTGAAAACACCTTGAATGGATCATTGTAGCATCGTTATAAACTTGACGAATCATGTAAAATGTCTGTGTGGCAGATTTGCCCAGTTTCATGCAGAATTTAACGTTTTCTCTTTGTTCTAACTTGCTGTCCATGATGAAACAGCAGATGTGGTAATGTAGGGGGAGATAGGATTATGCAGAGTGACTACAACTGCTGTGAGAGAGGCAACCCATGCAAATACAGGGACACCTTCCCCTGCGGCTCCTCTGCCTATTGTAATGCATGGATACCACCAATCATCTAAGGTTGCCCAATGGAGAGATCTTCAGGCCTGGACATTATGTAGATTGTAAGACAATGAGCGTGGTCTATATGTTAATATGTGAATGCAGCTCATTCTATATAGGCAAGACAAAACAAGTATTATGGAGACACATTTATAGATAAATACAAAGTATGAAAAGTGCTAATATTGAATTACTGGTGAGCAGACATGCAGCCCTTGTACATAATCCTATTTTTCCTAAGGTTAAAGTATTGGTGTTGGACCGAGTTCACCCCAGCCCCCGTAGTGGAGACTGGAATAAGCTCCTCCTATAGCAGGAGCTTGGCTGGATTCACCGAATCAAAGCCACTTTCTCCCTTGGCCTCAAAGAGGCCATTAATTGTAAGCCATTTTTAGAAGGTTGGTCAGTGTGTGTGTGTATATATGTGTATATGTGTGTGTATATATATATATATATATATCATTTTTTTTTCTCTTTTTGTTGTAATACCCACCCGTTGTCCTTTGCGGAGGTTCTGGAGACCTGTCCTATGGTAATTCTATGCTTGAGATATGTATTATGTGGTTTTGAGCTCTGAAATGTGTAAGGGTGATCTCTCACTGCATATATATATATATTCTATTTTATGCATTTCCATATGTGGGTTTTGTTCTTTGCCTTTGGTTTGTTTGTGCCTATGTTTTCTACATACCTTCCACCTATAGTTTTTCATGATCACTAATATATTTGCACATTTTTTTATCTTTCTTGTAATTGCATTCATGTTTTTTTCCAGCTGTGGGTGTGTGGGGTTTTGCCTTGACTGTGTTCTATTTCCCCTGGGCACTTGCACCCTCTTGCTTGGGTTCTTCCCATGAGGTGGACCTTTGTTTTTCCTGAGTGGGCATCTTGGCTTCTATGGAGAGGTGGAGGTTGGGGCAGATTATCCACCCTCCACTATTGCCATGGTGATGGGTATCTACACACATCCATTTTTTTTTTAGGTGGGATTGATGCATTCTCCAGTGGGCACCCAGCAGGAAGTGGCAGCGGGATGGCGCCATTGCACCAGAGGTGACTGGGAGGACATCTTAGAGTCTAGAGTCTGCACACTGAATGCAGATTGAGAGCACCTGTTCCCAATCTGGCTCCACCAATTACACATGTACACACTGGAAAATTTTCATTTTGTTTTGTTTACCAAATTTAAACAATAATTTGGCTTTCAATTTCTGCTGTGCAGTGTGGGCTTGTGTGGCCTCTCAGGATGTTCCCCAAAGTGGTGGAGTACGTGCATGGTGCCCCAGCATTGGTGTATATTCTTGAATCACTTGGATGCATTTAATATGATGTTTTGCTGATTTAATATTTTTGCACATATGTACATATAGTCATTGTGTGTGCTCAATGTCCTATACCTATGACCTTTATTATTATTCTACAGATCTGAGACCTTTTATACAACCATGAGGAAGAGGGAAAGAAAACGTTAACCTCAAAAACCTTTGGGTGGCTTCTCCCCAACCCTCTATGTATTATGAGTGTAATGGGTTTCTCATGATATTATTCCCCTTTATGGGGCAGGTTTTATGTTGTCTTTATACAATCCTAGATATGGAGTGAAGTAGGGACAAAATTATTACAGGCAGACAAACAAAGCATGTATAACATGATCAGCCCTTATAATTATATTTTGGAGCTTGGCTCATAAATAAGCCCATATAAATTAAATTCACCTCAGAATGGGAAAACAGTCCTTAAATTGTTCGAATTTGCAGTATGTTGAATAGCATG
Source organism: Staurois parvus (assembly GCF_062004578.1). Lineage (NCBI taxonomy): Eukaryota > Metazoa > Chordata > Amphibia > Anura > Ranidae > Staurois > Staurois parvus. Next base: position 4,451,831 of record NW_028318060.1, read on the forward strand.
TCCACCACTAGGTGCTATGATTGCTCTTGCTGTCACTACAAGCACCTGAAGCTTTGCTAGAGAATTAAAAAAAAAAAATAAGACTGCACTTGCCATCCACAGTACTGGTAACTATGCGACATGTTCTTTTACAGGATGCTTCTGTTTCCTTTTATTTATTGTAGAGTCATGGTTGCTTTAAAGGAAATAAAAGAATAGTTATGCTTTAATACTTTCTGGGGCACAGACCTGGAACAAGTGTGCAGAGCAGGAATTCTGACTTTACTTCCGCTTTTTGTTTACTATGCCAACAAAGTCTATTAACATTTCCTCTGCTTCAATGGAATATACTCCCAAGCCAATACTATTTTCTCTTCTCTGAAATCCAGGTTTGTGTCACTATACCAAGTTATATTGGAAAACTAAAATACTAAGAACATATACTTATTCTTTCTAAATAATAACAAATTTCCTGCAAACAAAATTCAAATATGGACACACAGAGGTGGCTTGTGAGCCAGGAGCACCAGCAGGGGACCCATGAAGAGGAGGATCGGGGCTGCTCTGTGCAAAACCATTATACAGGGCAGGTAATTATGACATGCTTGTTGTTTTAAAAAGAAAATCTGAACCTTTAAGCTCCATGCACACTGGGCGTTTTAATAACACTAATAAAGGCATTAGCTGTGTAAAGTCACATTAAAAACGTGCGTTTTTCAGCTTTTTTTCCGTTAGTGTTTAGTGGCATTTTGCATTTTGTTTTTTAGTGTTTTTTGTAATCCAAAAAATCCTTTTTTTTGTTAAAAAAAAGTCCAAAAACATTGGTTTGCCGCGTTTTCAGTGTTAGAGTGTTTTTACAACTAAAAAAACTCCTCTAGAAACCCACTAGTTCTGGGGTTTTTTTCCAGCCAGAAAAACGCCCCTACCAAAAAATGCTGATTACAGCCTATGTGTGCATGGACACATAGGATAACATGCTGGCTGTAGAAAAAAACACCAAAAGCCAAAAACAGCCACTGTAAAAACATCCAGTGTGCATGAGGATTTAGGATTACATGAATGTTCCAGGTCGTATGACCTCTGGTCGAACTATTTTTGACAGCTTTTGTTGCAGCATTTGCTTTTATTGCTTAGGTACACCACAGACTAGCTTTAAAAAAATAATAATCTTCATTAAAAGATGATACACAATATGAAATTGCTACACAAGCCATTTTGTAATTTAACATTTATCTATGATTTGTGATCACTAACCAGCTATATTTTTCAAAAAACAAACAAGAAAAAAAATTAAAATTTATTTTTCTTGCAGCTACTGCAACTGTACTTTGTATAGAGCTTTCATGATACGTATTCCCTGTTAATATCATTGACTCACTGGGGTTGATTTACTAAAACTGCGGAGTTCAAAATCTGGTGCAACTGTGCATGGTAGCCAATCAGCTTCTAACTTTAGCTTGTTCAATTAAGCTTTGACAAAAAAAAAAACTGGAAGCCGATTGGTTTCTATGCAGAGCATTATCAGATTTTGCACTCTCCAATTTTGGTAAATCAACCTCATAATGTTTTTGTAGGACATGCAAGGCTTTTTGGGGTTGATTTACAAAAACTGGAGAGTGCAAAATCTGATGCAGTTGTTCATGGTAGCCAATCAGCTTCCAACTTCAGCTTGTTCAATTAAGCTTTGACAAAAAAAACAAAACTAAACTGGAAGCTGATTGGTTTCTATGCAAAGCTGCACCAGATTTTGCACTCTCCAGTTTTAGTAAATCAACCCCACTGTTTTTCCCAAAAGTCTAAGCCTTAGTAAATCACATGTAAATAATTGTTGAGGCTGCAGTTTTTCTTCTTTTTTTCTTTTTAATTAGAGCACTGAAATTAAAGAAAGCACCTCCCAATTAATTGTCAGTTTCAAAAAGATGCTGGCAAGGCTTATGTTAATATATAGTTAGCAGTGGCAGGAAAGGATGTGAATCCATATTTGCTGAAATGCTTGCAAGGTAGCCAAGCTAGATGGAGTCCTTTTTTTCCTCAACAAAAACATGGGCTGTTTCTACTGTGGTGTGTAGCCAGCAGAGCCGCATGGATTCCTTCTGCTTATCACAGTAGAGAGAGATCCATGGTTGACTGAGAGCCAGTCATGAGACTTTAGAAATTCTGAAGGACCCTCTGCACACTGGTATATACCCTTTCAAGCAAACTATGCAACAAATAGGGATATTTGGTTCACACATATTGCAATACATGTTTAAGCTGGCCAACTGCGTCAAAGTAATCCCTCTATGGCCAGTCCTACTCTGCCCTGCCTACGCAAGTGCTACTGTGGACACAATGCTAGCATAGGGGAAAAGACACAATGGGGAGAGCTACAAGGTTCAGGTCTGGCTACTGACCCAACAATACAACAAACAAGAGATCCCTGTGCTCAAATCCATACAGCTAGTGCATGCATTTATCCATCAGGTGCTAAAGGGGTGTAACCACATTAACTCTAGAAATTCTGAAGGACCCTCTGCACACTGGTATATACCCTTTCAAGCAAACTATGCAACAAATAGGGATATTTGGTTCACACATATTGCAATACATGTTTAAGCTGGCCAACTGCGTCAAAGTAATCCCTCTATGGCCAGTCCTACTCTGTCCTGCCTACGCTAGTGCTACTGTGGACACAATGCTAGCATAGGGGAAAAGACACAATGGGGAGTGTGCATAGGGGAATGTGTCTTTCCCCTATGCTAGCATTGTGTCCACAGTAGCACTTGCGTAGGCAGGGCAGAGTAAGACTGGCCATAGAGGGATTACTTTGACGCAGTTGGCCAGCTTAAACATGTATTGCAATATGTGTGAACCAAATATCCCTATTTGTTGCATAGTTTGCTTGAAAGGGTATATACCAGTGTGCAGAGGGTCCTTCAGAATTTCTAGAGTTAATGTGGTTACACCCCTTTAGCACCTGATGGATAAATGCATGCACTAGCTGTATGGATTTGAGCACAGGGATCTCTTGTTTGTTAGTCATGAGACTTTGTCACAAAACCAGGCTCTCCTCTATTCATCTTTAATTCTACTGAACAATTTGTTTAATAAAGCTATGTTTATATTGCAAAAACAAGGTATTTGATTACAACTGACCAGTAATAAAGCATTTTATTACTTATAAGCTGTATCATATACAGTAATTATCATAGGTGTGTGCAGCTTATTGCATTAGGGTGTGCACCCCTAACCTCAAACACCCATGCGTGAAATATTTTCAAATGTATTAAAAATTTTTTTTAATAAATAGACACTTATTAGTGTAAACAACAACTTTTGTTGTTTTGTTGTTTTCAGGACAGTCAGTGAGCTGTGTGCAATGACGACAGTCAGTGAGCAGTGTGCGATGACGACAGTCCGTGAGCGGTGTTTGGTGAGGACAGTCAAGGAGCGGTGTGCGGTGAGGACAGTCAGCGAGCGGTGTGTGATGAGGACAGTCAGCGAGCGGTGTGCGATGAGGACAGTCAGCGAACCATGTGCGGTGAGGACAGTCAGTGAGCGGTGTGCGGTGAGGACAGTCAGCGAGCGGTGTGCAATGAGGACAGTCAGCGAGTGGTGTGCGGAGAGGACAGTCAGCGAGTGGTGTGCAGAGAGGACAGTCAGCGAGCGGTGTGCGAGGACAGTCAGTGAGCATGGAAGACAGTCAGTGAGTGGTGTGCGGTGAGGACAGTCAGTGAGCGGTGTGCAATGAGGACAGTCAGTGAACATGGAAGACAGTCAGTGAGTGGTGTGCAGTGAGGACAGTTAGTGAGCATGGAAGACAGTCAGTGAGTGGTGTGCGGTGAGGACAGTCAGTGAGCAGGGAAGACAGTCAGTGAGTGGTGTGCGGTGAGGACAGTCAGTGAGCGGTGTGCAATGAGGACAGTCAGTGAGCAGTGTGAGATGAGGACAGTCAGTGAGCATAGAAGACAGTCAGTGAGTGGTGTGCGGTGAGGACAGTCAGTGAGCAGTGTGAGATGAGGACAGTCAGTGACCGGTGTGTGGTGAGGACAGTCAGTGAGCAGTGTGTGGTGAGGACAGTCAGCGAGCGGTGTGCGGTGAGGACAGTCAGTGAGCATGGAAGACAGTCAGTGAGTGGTGTGCGGTGAGGACAGTCAGCGAGCGGTGTGCGATGAGGACAGTCAGCGAACCATGTGCGGTGAGGACAGTCAGTGAGCGGTGTGCGGTGAGGACAGTCAGCGAGCGGTGTGCAATGAGGACAGTCAGCGAGTGGTGTGCGGAGAGGACAGTCAGCGAGTGGTGTACGGAGAGGACAGTCAGCGAGCGGTGTGCGATGACAGTCAGTGAGCATGGAAGACAGTCAGTGAGTGGTGTGCGGTGAGGACAGTCAGTGAACATGGAAGACAGTCAGTGAGTGGTGTGCAGTGAGGACAGTCAGTGAGCATGGAAGACAGTCAGTGAGTGGTGTGCGGTGAGGACAGTCAGTGAGCATGGAAGACAGTCAGTGAGTGGTGTGCGGTGAGGACAGTCAGTGAGCAGTGTGCAATGAGGACAGTCAGTGAGCAGTGTGAGATGAGGACAGTCAGTGAGCATAGAAGACAGTCAGTGAGTGGTGTGCGGTGAGGACAGTCAGTGAGCAGTGTGAGATGAGGACAGTCAGTGACCGGTGTGTGGTGAGGATAGTCAGTGACCAGTGTGCAGTGAGGACAGTCAGTGAGCAGTGTGTGGTGAGGACAGTCAGCGAGCGGTGTGCGGTGAGGACAGTCAGTGAGCATGGAAGACAGTCAGTGAGTGGTGTGCGGTGAGGACAATCAGTGAGCAGTGTGCAATGAGGACAGTCAGTGAACATGGAAGACAGTCAGTGAGTGGTGTGCAGTGAGGACAGTTAGTGAGCATGGAAGACAGTCAGTGAGTGGTGTGCGATGAGGACAGTCAGTGAGCATGGAAGACAGTCAGTGAGTGGTGTGCGGTGAGGACAGTCAGTGAGCTGTGTGCAATGAGGACAGTCAGTGAGCAGTGTGAGATGAGGACAGTCAGTGAGCATAGAAGACAGTCAGTGAGTGGTGTGCGGTGAGGACAGTCAGTGAGCAGTGTAAGATGAGGACAGTCAGTGACCGGTGTGTGGTGAGGATAGTCAGTGACCAGTGTACAGTGAGGACAGTCAGTGAGCAGTGTGTGGTGAGGACAGTCAGTGAGCGGTGTGCGGTGAGGACAGTCAGTGAGCATGGAAGACAGTCAGTGAGTGGTGTGCGGTGAGGACAGTCAGTGAGCGGTGTGCAATGAGGACAGTCAGTGAACATGGAAGACAGTCAGTGAGTGGTGTGCAGTGAGGACAGTCAGTGAGCATGGAAGACAGTCAGTGAGTGGTGTGCGGTGAGGACAGTCAGTGAGTGGTGTGCAGTGAGGACAGTCAGTGAGTGGTGTGCAGTGAGGACAGTCAGTGAGCATGGAAGACAGTCAGTGAGTCGTGTGCGGTGAGGACAGTCAGTGAGCGGTGTGCAATGAGGACAGTCAGTGAACATGGAAGACAGTCAGTGAGTGGTGTGCAGTGAGGACAGTCAGTGAGCATGGAAGACAGTCAGTGAGTGGTGTGCGGTGAGGACAGTCAGTGAACATGGAAGACAGTCAGTGAGTGGTGTGCGGTGAGGACAGTCAGTGAGCAGTGTGAGATGAGGACAGTCAGTGAGCATAGAAGACAGTCAGTGAGTGGTGTGCGGTGAGGACAGTCAGTGAGCATGGAAGACAGTCAGTGAGTGGTGTGCGGTGAGGACAGTCAGTGAGCGGTGTGCAATGAGGACAGTCTGAGCATGGAAGACAGTCAGTGATTGGTGTGCGATGAGGACAGTCAGTGAGCAGTGTGAGATGAGGATAGTCAGTGACCGGTGTGCAGTGAGGACAGTCAGTGAGCAGTGCGCGGTGAGGACAGTCAGTGAGCAGTGTGCGGTGGTGACAGTCAGTGAGCAGTGTGCGGTGAGGACAATTAGTGGGCAGTGTGCGGTGAGGACAGTCGTAAGGTTGAAACTTATTTTAATTTTTCAAAACCAAAAAAATCAATAGCTTCACTAAACTGTCAGCTGTTGATGAAAAATGAACAATGGGATGGAAAATGAATAAAGCTTTGAATGATATATTTGGAAGCTGATGGGAAAAACAAAATGTATGGTTAGTATTAGTTGTAACACAAGTATAGCAAAAGGTGGATGCAGCCATACTGGAGACGCATTTAGAAAACTGCCTCAGCATGTATTCTCTGAGTATTGTTCAAAAAAACCAAAAATATTATATAAACATAACATTATATAACATAACATTACATACCCTAAACATTATTGGCACATTTATGGGTACCCTAACCACTTGCTGACCACGCTATAGCCGAATGACAGCTACAGTGCGGTCCTCCAGTTCTGAGAGGGCATCATATGACATCCTTCCGGAACTGCGCCCGCTGTGGCGTGCACCAGGTGCTCTCTGTGATAGCTGTGTCTTTTGGACACATCTGATCACATGTCATGGTAAAGGGCCAATCACAGTGACTATTTACCACCTGATCAGCTGTTTTCAATCACAGCTGATCACGATGTAAACACACTTGCCAGTTATTGGCAGCACTTTCCTCGCTTTCCCAGCGTAAGGAAAGTACTGCCGATAACTGGCAAGTGTGAAAGGAGACATCTACACTGATAATCAGGGGACTGATTATCAATGCCCAGATTATCAGTGCGGCCCCAACAGTGCCCATCATTGCTGCCTATCATTGCCAATCAGTGCCCAGCAGTGCTGCCAGTCAGTGCCCATTAGTGCTGTCAATCTGAAGCTGACGTTTAAATATGATTTTTATTGCATAGTAATGTTGGTTGGACCAATGTAAGTATGCATATTTTAAAGCTGAATGATCCCTCTGTAAGCTGAAAATTACTGTATTTAGCCACTGCAAAAAATACAAACCAAAGTGATAGCAGCAGTCTTCAGGGCTGAGCAACTGCAGTTCTGTATTGTAACTACAGGGGGTTGCTTTCAGAGAATGCCTTGTAATTGTTTCAATATAAGGTATCCTCTTACTGGTTGAGGTAGAGGCTGTGACATTGCCTCCCAGCCTTTCCACCTTGTCCAATCAGAAAATGTCTTGTGTTTGTTTCAATACAAAGTTCAACACAAGATGTCGTCTTACTGGTTGGAGTAGAAACTATGACATTGCCTCCCAGCCTTTCCACCTCGTCCCATCAGAGAACGTCTTGTATTTGTTTCAATGCAAAGCTTCAACACAAGGTGTCATCTTACTGGTTGGGGTGGAGACTGTGACATCCCCTCCCAGCCTTTCCACCTTGTCCAATCAGAGAATGCCTTGTATTTGTTTCAATACAAAGCTTCAACACAAGGTGTCATCTTACTGATTAGGGTAGAGACTGTGACATCGCCTCCCAGCCTTTCCACCTCATTCAATCAGAGAATGCCTTGCATTCTTCAAAACAATTCTCCTTTTACTGTACAAGCAGCGTATACTACAGGGATTTCCAGCTTTCACAGGGATCGGGCACGCATACTTGCATTTGTCCAAGCTGGACCAATGTATCTATGCAAAAAATCATAACTAAACTTCAGCTTTAAAACAACTAGGGTATGTACCAAAATAGTATACTTGATATTTGACTAATTTTCCTGTACAGTGGAACTCTGTCTGGGTGGTCTGGGTGAGGGAGAAGTAGCACTAGAAGTCAATCAGGTATGTTGCAGTTTTTGTGTGCTTTCAAGGAATATGCTAACAGAGAAAGGGACCAGAGGGAAGAGCTCATCAGGTAACCAGTATGTGTGCTGCCAGTAGAGCTGTGTAAATCTAAGATTGGATAGTGAGAAATACAAATCCTTTGGCAGGCAAATCTGTTCTCATATATGTATCTCAACTGTATATTTAGCTGCCTGCCTAGAGTGCATCTTTAAACTGTGACAAAACTAATGTTTAACATAATTATCATCTCAGGAAATATATACAGTATGCAAACAACACATTCCTATCCAATAAAAATCAGTTGTATTAAATATTCAAACAATAGTAATAGTATAATAGTTTTTAAGGACTTTAAAGAATATTGAAACCAGTCTGAAATATTTACCAAAGAAATGCATATAGAGTACGCAGCATACCTGTTCTAGACATTTGTTTTAGTGCTTTGGGACAGCAGGCTGTCCCACAGTGTAAGGTCCCATAGTTCATAGTAATAGGATGTACAAAGGATGTATAATGCCAAAAGTGGAATTCTGAAGACCTTGGAATCCCATGTCTACTCACCAGGGTTCTTTAGTTTAACACTAGACAGGCTTTCTAATACAGAAATAAATCCTGCATGCCCTGGCTGCACCATGGCTATGGTCTTCAGAAAGCAGTTTACAGGACATACTTCAAGTTGAGTATACATATTTATTAATAACTCCAAAGAGATTTTAGCCTGAGGGTATTCAGATTGTGTCTGAAATGCTAACTCTTCTCTACAGTCTATAGACACTCTAGGGTAAACCGAGCAGACTTTACATCAACATTTCAATAAATGAGTTTATATGTTGGCTGAGATTGCTTCTGTGTTTAACTAAAATCTACTGTGCACATAATCATAGACCAATGTCAAGAATAATTTCAGTATAATCCATATGTCAAGAATAATTCCAGTATAATCCATATGTCAAGAATGATTCCAGTATAATCCATATGTCAAGAATAATTCCAATATATTCCATATTATGTAATAATAAAACATCAAAAGTGGGCTCTGTGTACAAGATGCAAACTGTTTTCATAGTCCAAAATGTTTTTATGGTTGCCATGGTCTGCAGCATATTTACACACTACATGCTCTCTGTATGTGAGAGAACATTTGAATTGTAGGAGTAATAATACTTTGCACATGAGCCTTTTATTAAAAAAAAAAAAAAAAAAAAAAATCAGCCGCATAGTGATATTGCACTACTCCAAGCTTCATGTTTCTGTAATGTGACCATGTCCATTGGGGTGGTTAAAAAGTAGTGATTGAGTTCCAATCAAATGACTTTGCTAGACTGAGATGACATCATTAGTCTGGTTCAGGTAAACAGAAGCATTTCCCAAGTCTCCTTTTTCGATTACTATGAGACTGTATTACTGTATAAACATTTATTTTTAGAAACCAGCTACAAATTGATGAGAAAATAAAATAGGAGGGGGATAGTCAGTATTGTTTATTTACATTGTCAAATTTCGGTTTAAAGATACAGGCAAATGTGCTATTGCAACTTGTTGGATCAAAATAAGTGATAGGCCACTCTTGCTAATGTACAGTATGTGCTAACCCACTCCTGTCAATGTTACATAGTTAGTCTGACTGAAAACAGACAAAAGTCCATCCAGTTCAACCATTGAACCAATGTAAGTGTATTGCATCCGCTGTTGTGTACGCTCCCAAAGGTAAGACATACAGATAATCCTCTGATCATAGAACACCACCACTGTTCAAAATAATTGTTATATATATATATATATATATATATATATATATATATCAGTCTTTCATATCACCAATAATGCACTTGCAGAGAAGCTGTGAGATTTGCAGACATGTATCCAGGTTACCACATGGATCTTCTCAGTCAGGTTGTGAACTTCAGTTTCTAACTACTCCGACTAGACATCCCCTTACTAAATGGTTATAAAAGCATAAGGAAACACATTTCTTTTACATATTTTTTCGTATTAAGCCTACAGTGTACAATGACCAATAAATACTTTGTTATTAAGGGCTTGTGTATACCAGACATGTCTTCATGCATTTTCCTATGTAGATAAGTTGATTGTACAAACAAAAGTGTATTGTTGATTTAGGGTTTATTCCTTTTCACTAGCACATTGTTCTGCAGCCCATTGGGGAAAATTGTTGAATTTTTCTTGTATGGTCTAATTTAAATCAATTGAAAGGGATACCATAAAATCACAATACAAAATGTGAAAATGCATGCAAATTTCCCAAATGAATGAGTCTTAAATGCTTTTGGGAGCGTTACAATTTACATCATTTTATACTGCATTTTTTTTTCACACTCATCTCAAATTATATTTTCTGTATTTACAAAATATATAATATGCAGCAGTTTTATGATATAATACATGAAAGCGAAAAAACTAATTATGCAATAGGCAATTAACAGGTTGTGCTTTAGTAATGCAAAGGAGATACAATATAATTAGACAAAATTTTAGTTCACATGAATTTTGTTAATTGGGAAATATTCCTCTGTTATTAATTGAAAATGAAAGCAAAAATAGAAGTCTATATTTCCTGGAAGGGATTCTGGAGACTAAACTTTCACAACATTTCAGGAAAGATGGTAGGTGTGAATGTACATGAAATAAATTGCAGTTTTATTTAAACACGCTGTGAGATTTCTTTGTAAGGAACAGGCAGGTAATCAAAGTAAACAGTCACAATTAAATTGTTTATTGAATAGATCAAGCCCAACACCTGATTTTGAAGCTAGCTATACAGGTTATAGTTGATTTGTTCAAAACATGTACAATATCTTGTAGCTCTAATAACAACCATGTTGTTAAGGTCCGTGTTGTAAGGTCTTAACTAAACTATTCCATTTTTATTCAATCACGTAGGCATTCACATCACATAATGGTTGGTAAATCCCAAGAAGATTGTATAACCAGTTTGTAAGGTGTTGTCATATTTAGGTTGTACTTCAGGTAGACACATCATCATTTTAATTAGGTTATGTAGAAATAATTACATGCATGAAAATATAGCTAGTATGAGTAAATGAATCCCTATTTAAATCCGCTTTAAATCATTCCTTTTACAGTACAATTCACACTGGGGTTGGGGGGGGGGGGGGGTCATCACTGAGAGTCAGTTAGGATCTACAGCAATGTGAAAAAGACAAAAGTGAGGTAATTGATTTGGTTATACTGTTTGCAAGATTGCCTGGATCTCAAGACTGGCTAAGCAGAATGACAAATCTTTTGGTAGGTAATACAGTTCAAATGTACATATTTTATCTGCCCATTTACCTGTTCTCTGGAGCTCAGCATTACATATAGCTGTATTTTTATAAAGCTTTCTTCATAAATGAAAGAAACATTTTGCATTCTGTTGCCAGCTGAGATTACATTTATTTGACAGGATTCTATGGTTAGTATGGCTGGGGAGGGGATAATTGGTTGGGAGGATTGGGTCAGAATGTTTGTTTTCTCCCCTGCAGCTTACCCTGTGAAGAAACCTGTGTGTGAGAAGTAGTTACTGTGTGCTAGGCCTCAGCTACTGCTATTGGCCTAAGAAAGAGACATCTGTTGAAGCTGAACTGGAGAAAAGTTCTTCACATAAGAGTGCTGCAGGGAAGCTGGGCAGAAGCTGCTACCTGAACAATCAGGGAAGGACCTATTGCCTACAGCTCCAGGTATTGTGGAACTTTCTGATTGAGAGTCAGATACCATATGGGTCTAAAGAGAGCCTGTGATTGCTCTCATAGAGTCACAGGTTATTTGGCTGTATCAGTGGTTGCTGCTAAAAGAGCCTGTCCATGCTGAATTCTCAGGCAGCTGTTCTTAGAGTGTTTTATGTACGTTAGGTATTTTTCATCCTGACCTTCCTGCATTTTATCTTCTGCAATACACAGTAATAAGACCCATGGAAAAGAAGAATAAATACAGTAGCATCAGTCATTATCAGTGATAGATGTTTATAAACAAAGCCATGTGATAACCATGTTGCTGATTTACTCTCATTTGTCACTTGAGACTGAAGCAGACAGTGACAGCTCAGCCTGACAGCTAGCATCAGATATTTAATATTTATCTACAGATGGGAAGGAGTTGAGCTCTAATCAAATTTTTTTTTGCTTTTAAATAACTCAACATGGGCATATTTTCTGAAAATCACACACGATCTCCTGCTGTGAAAGAATCACAACATGCCAAGAGAGGTAGCATGCTTCCAAGCATGTCTGCAAATGTCTACATTGAGTGAAGGTTCTGATGACAGAAACTTGTTCCTTAACTACTTATAGTATGTTGCCAATGTTCCTATCTTTATCTTTTGTATATTTCATTTGGAGACATTTAAAGAAAACTTCCAAACCTAACATTGCTGCAAAAGTTAGAAATAGCAACCGGCCAACAGTAAGGATGAGCTCCCAGTTCAGTCTGAACCAAGACTTGGACTAAACTTGGGCATTCATTCAAATTCTAAACTTTTAGCCAATACCTCAATTTTTCTACTGCTGTTATGTTTAACAGCCTTCGTCTTCCCCTGTCACTGGTTGTTAATGAAGCAGCAGATTCTGGCACCTGCCACATCCTTAGCATGATGTCGCCATCATGTAAACAAAGAGGCAGGGATAATGGCTGACATCATTGCCCAAATATGGCCATGACAATGATATCAGCCATCCTCCTTGTCCCTTTGTTTACTTTTCAGATAGCAGCTTGGAGAACTGTCACTAGCATGCTGTAGTTGGCAGATGTAGACAGTTGGTGGGTTGGCTGGTGTTGTTCATTAGTTGACATGAATCTACATCACTGGCAACAAATAGGGGTGGGCCAGGACAGATTAAAGGAGGGGCTCATTTTGACGAAAGATGAGATTTAAATACGCTTGATTTCTTTTTTTTTATAGATTTTCATATGTGAATTATACATGAGAAAGTTGATTCTAGATCTTGAGCATCTGCAAACACCACTGGTCGAGACTCTCAATGTCTTTCAATTGCTGCTGTTTGCAACCTGACAATCTAATGCTGGAGAAGCCTGCAGTGCACCTCCCCACCTCTTTCCAAAGGCCTAAACATGGAGGGTTTTCCAATGCAACATTTATTATTTAGGGATGCATTGACCAGTACAGCTAGAAGTAAGCATGCATGTGTTCAGCAAAACTTTGTTTATTGCTCTTTACCTATGCCTGTTTGTTTTGAACAGTAGCTAACCCCATGTAGTAAAGGAAGGGTTGCCTTCTTCTAGCAGTTTGTGACCTTCAGTAATTAAATAAGTGTACTTCAGCATAGAAATAATAATTTATGGCTACTGGTAGTGCAATATTAAACCAAATTGGTGTGTGGAACAGATATCATCCTTGTTGTCAGGCTCCGCCCAACGGGATCTCTAGTGGTCCATGGCACGGGGTTTCCCAGGATGCGGAGTCTAAGTCCCAGTCTGCCTTTTCACCAGGGCCCCTGATGGTGGGGATGGACTTGGTGCAAGACTGAAACCAGGTCGCGTTCCTGGGCACCCCCGGCGGCGGCAGAGGGTTCCCGCTGAGGGTGTGTGCCCGGTTTGAGCCTGCTGTGAAGGGGACGACAGATCCCGATCCGAGCGGGATGGATGGGATGACAGATCCCGATCCGAGCGGGATGGATGGGCGACTGTCAGGAGCAGGCAAGGTCAGACTAGCCGGGTCGGTATTGTGCGGGCAGCGTGGTACTGGGGGAGTAAGCGGAGAATGGTCGGGGTCACAAGCCAGGTTCAGCAGGTAGCGGGCAGCGTGGTACCGAGGGTCAGGCAGAGGGATGGTCAGGAACGAGCCGAGGTCAGAGCAGGAGATGGTCAGCATAAAACAGAACAGGCAGAGTTTGGCAACAAGGAAACGTACTACAGGACAGGAAACAAGACCTTGCGGCAACTTGGAGATGCACAGGGCAGCTTTAAATAGAGTGCCCTGCTCTCCCATTGGTGCGGCCGCGATCGCTACTGCGCTCACCGGCTGGGACGGATCGGCAGTCTGCGCATGCGTGCACCGCCGAGGACCCTGGATCCCTGACACTTGTTCTCTCCTCTTGGAGTTATATTGCAGTCTACAGGTAGCCTGAATGTAAACAAAGCAGTGTTAACACTGGTCTAGGTTTTTTCGATAGCAGAGCTCAAAGCACAAAGAAAAGAAAATAAACTTGTGGTGGATCAGTGGCATAGAAAGAAAACAAACTCTCTTGCGCTCTATGACCCAACACGGAGTAGGTAGATGGAGTCAGGACTTGGAAATTTCTACCACCAGTGCAGATGGGGTTGTGCAGCTCCAAACAAGGCTGGGGAAGCCCGACCAATACTGTGAAGTAAAAACAAACAAAGAGTGCACCAGCCTTGCGCATTTCCTCAGTAAGCCAAAATTTATTAATTACAGAATAATACTCACAAACACTGAAGTATATCATGCATGTACGTCCTCAAAGGGACTAAGGATAAAAGCAGCCTACGTGAGTCCCATTAGAGGAGTGGACACTCAGGGAACACTGACGCGTTTCGAAGGACGAACCTTCTTCATCAGAGCTTCATGTCTACTCCTCTGATGGGACTCGTGCAGGCTGCTTTTATCCTTAGTCCCTTTAAGGACTTACATGCATGATATACTTCAGTGTTTGTGAGTATTATTCTGTAATTAATAAATGCTGGCTTACTGAGGTAATGCGCAAGGTTGGTGCGCTCTTTGTTTTCGCTTCACAGTGGTAGATCAGTGGCAACCTAATCTACCTGTAGTGTGGTTGACCATTAGGCACTTGGCTGGTGGTGCAGTCGGCTCACTGTGTCCTCTTTCTGAGACTACTTTTGCTGCTGGTACTCCTCTGTCTTTTGCTTGTCCTGTTGTCTGCCTGTTTCTTCTTCTCTGGTTTCTTCCTATCCTGCAGTCCGTTCTGGCTATATCTGCACTCTGAATCTCTTTCCTGTGTTTTAGGACAAGCAGACCTTTCCAATTTGTATAATTAGGTGAGCTGTGCACACATACATGGGTATAGCAAGCATTCTGATTGCTGTTGTTAGGGTGTACATCCACGTGGTCCTGGTTTCCTGTTTTACTTTTTGTTGATTTAATTATCCTCTCAGGATATTACTTTTTTCCCCTGTCATTGCCAAATTCATGTTTTTGTATTTTGGCTGTGTCTCCTAGCCTGTTTCAGTCCATGTTCCTGTCTGTTAGCTGTGTAACCTGGACTGTAATTGGAAACTGCTGTGAAATTTCCTCATTTGTTACAGCTCTACTATCCTTCTGCAGTGTGGCAAGGTTAAACTGCATACTCATCAATGCAGAAGTGCAGCAGCCATCTTTAAGGAGACCACTTTGCAATGCTCATCTGTGGAGTGTCTCCAGTGCAGGGGAAGCTATTTTGGCTGGGTCTGATTCGATGTTAAAGGTGATTGACTGATGCAACAGAGCAATGAGAAGTGGGTCTGCAGGCTGGTGAGGAAAGGGGATAGGACTGGCATGAAGCAAGCAGGTGTGTGGGGAAAAGACTGGGCTGCTGCTGGCTGAATAGATCCCTGCCATAGCTAACCACATTTGGAACGGAACTCTAAGCAAAGAGACCGAGATCCTTGTCTCTGGTAGGGTGTGATCTGGACACCTAGTAAATTCAGACTGTGTTATAGAGTGCTCCTACCACTTGTGAGAAAGGATAGGAGGGACTGTTTGAGCAGGATTGAAAAAGCGACATCACAGCCATTCCTATCTCTCTATGAGAACTTGAACTGAACCAAGGCATGTGTCCAGAGACCCAAAGGAGGATGCCCTGGTTCTGGTAAGAGATTAACATTGCACAAGTGAATCTGTTATCTGTTGGGAACTTTTGTGGTTTCTTCAAGGGCCTTGACTAGAGATGAGCGAATTATTCAAAAATTCGATTTGGCTGATTCGCCGAATTTGCGGGAGAAATTCGATTCGATGCGAATTTATTTGCCGCAAATTTAACTTATTAAAAGGGTTTCTAGGCTTCAGAGAGCCTTTATATTAGTGCAGAACACTGTACCTTTAATTTAAATGCCCTTGGAGTCTGCTGGGGAAGAGAAATAATACTGTCAGTCAGTATGACATGCAGATGAGTGCCGTCGATCTTAGAATCACCGCACACTTCACTCATTTGGGCAGTCACGGGGCACGACGAAGAAGAAGAAGAATGAAAAGAAGAAGAATGAAAAGAAGAAGAAGAAGAATGAAAAGAAGAAGAAGAATGAAAAGAAGAAGAAGAAGAATGAAAAGAAGAAGAAGAAGAATGAAAAGAAGAAGAAGAAGAATGAGAAGAAGAAGAATGAAAAGAAGAATGAGAAGAAGAAGAATGAAAAGAAGAAGAAGAAGAATGAGAAGAAGAAGAATGAGAAGAAGAATGAGAAGAAGAATGAAAAGAAGAATGAAAAGAAGAATGAAAAGAAGAATGAAAAGAAGAATGAGAAGAAGAAGAATGAAAAGAAGAAGAAGAAGAATGAGAAGAAGAAGAATGAAAAGAAGAATGAAAAGAAGAATGAAAAGAAGAATGAAAAGAAGAATGAAAAGAAGAATGAGAAGAAGAAGAATGAAAAGAAGAATGAGAAGAAGAATGAGAAGAAGAATGAGAAGAAGAAGAAGAAGAAGAATGAAAAGAAGAATGAAAAGAAGAAGAAGAATGAAAAGAAGAATGAAAAGAAGAATGAAAAGAAGAAGAAGAAGAATGAAAAGAAGAAGAAGAATGAGAAGAAGAATGAAAAGAAGAATGAAAAGAAGAATGAAAAGAAGAATGAAAAGAAGAATGAAAAGAAGAAGAAGAAGAATGAAAAGAAGAAGAATGAAAAGAAGAAGAATGAAAAGAAGAATGAGAAGAAGAAGAATGAAAAGAAGAATGAGAAGAAGAATGAAAAGAAGAATGAAAAGAAGAATGAGAAGAAGAAGAATGAAAAGAAGAAGAAGAATGAAAAGAAGAAGAAGAAGAAGAATGAAAAGAAGAATGAAAAGAAGAATGAAAAGAAGAAGAATGAAAAGAAGAAGAATGAAAAGAAGAAGAAGAAGAAGAATGAAAAGAAGAATGAAAAGAAGAATGAAAAGAAGAATGAAAAGAAGAAGAAGAAGAATGAAAAGAAGAAGAAGAAGAATGAGAAGAAGAATGAAAAGAAGAATGAAAAGAAGAAGAAGAATGAAAAGAAGAATGAAAAGAAGAAGAAGAATGAAAAGAAGAAGAAGAAGAAGAATGAAAAGAAGAAGAATGAAAAGAAGAAGAAGAAGAATGAAAAGAAGAATGAAAAGAAGAATGAAAAGAAGAAGAAGAATAATGAAAAGAAGAAGAAAAAGAATGAAAAGAAGAATGAAAAGAAGAATGAAAAGAAGAATGAAAAGAAGAATGAGAAGAAGAATGAAAAGAAGAATGAGAAGAATGAAAAGAAGAATGAGAAGAATGAAAAGAAGATTGAAAAGAAGAATGAGAAGAAAGAAAAGAAGAATGAAAAGAAGAAGAAGAAGAATGAAAAGAAGAAGAAGAAGAATGAAAAGAAGAATGAAAAGAAGAAGAAGAAGAATGAAAAGAAGAAGAAGAATGAAAAGAAGAATGAAAAGAAGAAGAAGAAGAATGAAAAGAAGAAGAAGAAGAAAGAAAAGAAGAAGAAGAAGAATGAAAAGAAGAATGAGAAGAAGAATGAAAAGAAGAAGAAGAAGAATGAAAAGAAGAATGAGAAGAAGAATGAAAAGAAGAATTAAAAGAAGAATGAAAAGAATGAAAAGAAGAATGAAAAGAAGAATGAGAAGAATGAAAAGAAGAAGAAGAAGAATGAAAAGAAGAAGAAGAAGAAGAATGAAAAGAAGAAGAAGAAGAAGAATGAAAAGAAGAAGAAGAAGAATGAAAAGAAGAATGAGAAGAAGAATGAAAAGAAGAAGAAGAAGAATGAAAAGAAGAATGAGAAGAATGAAAAGAAGATTGAAAAGAAGAAGAAGAAGAATGAAAAGAAGAAAAAGAAGAATGAAAAGAAGAATGAAAAGAAGAAGAAGAAGAATGAAAAGAAGAATGAAAAAAAGAAGAAGAAGAATGAAAAGAAGAAGAAGAAGAATGAAAAGAAGAATGAGAAGAAGAATGAAAAGAAGAAGAAGAAGAATGAAAAGAAGAATGAGAAGAAGAATGAAAATAAGAATGAAAAGAAGAATGAGAAGAATGAAAAGAAGAATGAGAAGAATGAAAAGAAGAAGAAGAAGAAGAATGAAAAGAAGAATGAAAAGAAGAAGAAGAAGAATGAAAAGAAGAAGAAGAAGAATGAAAAGAAGAAGAAGAAGAATGAAAAGAAGAATGAAAAGAAGAAGAAGAAGAATGAAAAGAAGAAGAAGAAGAATGAAAAGAAGAATGAAAAGAAGAAGAAGAAGAATGAAAAGAAGAAGAAAAGAATGAAAAGAAGAATGAAAAGAAGTAGGAGAATGAAAAGAAGAAGAATTCCAGTACAGCAAAAAGTGTATCTGCAGAGAGCTCCGCTATTTCTGACAGTTCTCTGACAGTTCCTTCACATTTACAGCGGTTGAAACATTGTATCTATTTATTTCCGAATAAAAACATCTGTATCCTAAATGGAAACAAATAGATACAATGTTTCAACCGCTGTAAATGAACTGTCAGAACTGTCAGAGAACTGTCAGAAATAGCGGAGCTCTCTGCAGTGACACTTTTGCCGGCTGATCGGGGAAAATTCGATTCGTGCATCCGAAGTTTGCTAAAATTCGGATTCGATGCGAATCGAATTTTTCCTAATATTCGAAACGAATTCCACTTCGCCAAGTTCGATTCGCTCATCTCTAGCCTTGACTTTGCCAGCCAATGTTTTTTTCATTAATCACTGGCCAGTGGGATAAAACTGGGACTGTTATAACAAGTTATAACTGGCTGTATATACTGTTGCTAGATCAATACAGTTCAGTTCTGTTAATTACTGTTAGAATACTGCAGGTGTTTAACCATGTCTCTCAGCATAACATTATTGTCTTATTAATTGTTTGTATAAGTACACTTACTAATCCTTTCTCACGAGGCATGTCATCTTCAGGTGTGCAGAGAAATCACAAAATAATTCAGTGGCTCCTCTGGGGGTAGTGCTACAGCTGTAAGTAGGGATTTAGTATACCAAATAACCTGTGTTGCAAGTTGAGAGTGAATGGCTTTCTCCAGAAACTCCTGTTTTCCCCCAGAGCTACTCAGTGTACAAAGCTTGTGCTGCAGGATAGTTCCTAGTAAATGGCCTTATTCAGAAGCAACAGTATACTGTACACATATAAACAGGATTGGATGCCAAAGTCAACACAGACCAGATTAGAATATACAAGACAAAAGTGTGAGAGTAAGGCTAGGCATATGCATTAGATTCCCCCATCTACAGTAAACCACATGGATGGAGGAATCTCCCCTGCCAGCTAATAAAACCCATACAGTGACTGCATATGACAAACTACAGCTAACAACTGGCCAATCATTTTCTTTCCATTTTCAGAATAAAGTTTGTTGATTATGGCAGCAGCAATAATTGTTCAAAATTTCAGCTATGTATGAGCAGCATAAGTAAAGACTAATTTAAATAATCAAAATTAATGGGGGGGGGGGATGAGGGACATAACTAGGCATGCAGGAACACAGACATCAAGTGGGTACAATATAGACTGCTATAGGCACAGAGGAGGTCAAGTATTGGAGGACCTAATCCCATTTCAGGTGTCTGGCCTGGAGCCCAGCAAGGAAATGTCTTGCTACATTTGGGTGACAGTGAAAGGTTTGACAGCTTTTGTCACTGGTTTGTGTTTTCTGTATATATATATATATATATATATATATATATATATATATATATGAGAATAGGGAGCATTGGCTGTCACAACAATGTGCAGTTATAAACAAGTCGTCTACCACACTTCCAAACAGCAGGGAGGGCCCTTGGGAATGTCTGCCCTAGGATGGGTCTCGCCAGGTAAAAGTTGAGTGGTATAAATCCAGCTTACTATACCACCGAGTTGGAATCCTTAAAAGGTAAAAATGAGAATTCTTAAATCTACCACCTATGCTGTTAAACAAAATGTCCACCTTCACTCTTTTACTTGTCATTTCCAGCAAACACGATTTACTCTACTACTGTAAAGTCATAATTTCAGTTTTCAATGGTGAAATGAACTCAGCACTTTTTTTCACATTAAAATACAAAATACCAAGTAACTTAGCTATGTTTTCTATACAAGGCAAAACTATGACACTTTTGTTACATTCCAGAGAAGGCTGCTAAATATGGAGATATGTCTATTTTGTTTTTTTCCTTAAGTACAGTGTGTGTGTGAGAGAGAGAGAGAGATTAAAATATGCAGAACTCTTCACAAAGCACATCTGAAGTGTAAACATGAATGATTCCAACCTTGTATTTTATTCATGTGTCCAGGATGTTAACATCTCTGGGGTATTATAGGTTCATGGATAACAGCACATTGTCTGTTAAAGGTCCACTGCTGTGCTCTTTTCTCCTACTAGTTGTCTAGATCTATGCTAATCCAAAGGTTTCAAAATCTGTGCATTATTGACCTACAACAAGCGGGTAAATTAGGAGTTCTGATTGTACTCTTATGCTAGCAATTACATGCATGTACCAACTCAGTGACTCAATGAGGTTGATTTACTAAAACTGGAGAGTGCAAAATCTGGTGTAGCTGTGCATGGTGGCCAATCAGCTTCTAATTTCAGCTTGTTAAATTGAGCTTTGCCAATAAAACCTGGAAGCTGATTGGTTTCTATGCACAGCGGCACCAGATTTTGCACTCTCAAGTCTCAGTAGATCAACCTCAAAGTATAGATTCCAGAGACAGCATGGCAGAGACAGACATGTTTCTCATTGTACAGGTATGAACCAAAAGTGAATCTAGTTTAACCACTTTCTTACTGTGCTATAGCCGAATGATGGCTACAGCATGGTTGTCCAGCTCTGGGTGAGGCGTCATATGACGTCCTCCCAGAATGTGCCCCCCATGCTCCCCCCAGCAGCGTGGACATGGCTGATCACATGACTTGGTAAAAGGCCAATCACAACAGCCTTTTATCATGTGATCAGCTGTGTCCAATCAGAGCTGATCACCATGTAAATACACTTGCTGGTTATTGGCAGTACTTTCCTCATGCTGTCACTGCTGATAACTGGCAACTGTCAAAGGAGACATCTGCACTCATAATCAAGGCACTGATCAATGCTCTGGTTCTTAGTGCAGCCCCAAAAGTGCCCAACAGTGCACTTTTTTGTAATGTTACAACTAGGATTAAAATGGATGTAATTTGGAATGTTACCATTTTATTTATGCAACATATTTAACAATTTAAAAATTCAAAAAAGTTTATGACAGACATTCTAATTAAATAAAAGATATTGCTTGAATGACTGTTCGCCTCTTAAAGTGGTTGTAAAGGGTTAAGGTATTTTATCTTCATGCATTCTATGCATGAAGGGAAATAACCTTCAGTGTGCAGCTCCTCCTGCAGCCCACCATTACTTACCTGAGCCTGATCCCAATGCAACAATGTGCACAAGAGCAGCTGCTCTCCTGGACCTCTCTCCTCATTGGCTGAAATACAGCAGCAAAGAGCCAGTAATGAGTGAGCAGGGAGCGGGATTGAGCCATGCTTTGTTTGTATCAGACACACAGATGCAGTTCAGAAGCAAGCTGACATGGGGGCACTTGGCAAGGGGGAGGGGCCAGAAGCAATGGTGGGGGACCTGAGAAGAAGAAGAGAATGGGACTGCTCTGTGCAAAACCATTACACAGAGCAGGTAGGTATGATGTGTTTATTATTTTAAAGAAAAAATTTAACCTTTAGAACCACTTCAAGTCTTGGCAGAATTACTTCTGGCTGCAAATCTATTGAAGCGTGTCTCTTCCACGTTTGCACAACTGAATCCTGTAATGTGCGCACATTCATCAGGGCAGGAACTGTTTGTGAACAACAATTTTAAAAACTTTCATAGATTTATTTATTACAGCTACTTATATAGTGCCATCGATTTACATAGCGCTTATATATATTGTACATTCACATCAGTCCCTAACCCTCAAGAGGCAATCTAAAGTCCCTAACTTACTTCCATACACATACTAGGGCCAATTTAGACAGGATCCAAATAACCTACCAGCATGTCTTTGGAGCATGTCTTTGGAGTGTGGGAGGAAACTGGAGGCACAGGGAGAACATGCAAACTCCAGGCAGGTGCTGCCATGGTTGGGATTTGAACCAATGACCCTAGTACTGCTAGGCAGAAGTGCTAGCCATTTAGCCACTGGGCTGCCCAAGATTCTCACATAAACTAAGGCAAGGACTTTGGCTAGAGCATTCTAGCACATTTAGGCTCTTTGTTTACACCCCTCCAATTAAGTTTTGACTGTTTGTTAAATGTCCTGCTTGCAGGTGAACCTCTTCACCAATCTGTTTTTTTTTAATGAAAGAGGGTTTTCTCTAGAACTGTATAACTGCCGTTTTAGCTCCATCATACTTCCTATCAAATCTGAGCAGTTTTCCAGTCTCTGCCAAAAATAATTTTAACAACATTATCCTACTGCCAACATGTTTTAGTATAGGGGTAAGGTTCTTAGGTTGACCCACAGTGTTATAAAGAATTTTTGTTATCTGCCACATATAGCATTTTGTACATAGGCCAGAGAGTGCAATTTCATCATCTCACCAGACCACAGAAACTGTCCATTTCCAGTAATTGCTGTGTCTCCCATATGTCATTTAATGAACTCCAAATAAGATTTGATAACGGTTTAACAATGGCTTTTTTTTCTCACCATTCTTCCAAAACGCTTGTGTAGAATCAAGGTTAAAGTTTTTCCATAAAAAGATTCTCATATCATCTAAGCTGTGGATCTCTGAGTGTCATCTTTGACCTCTTGACTGTTTCTTTGATTAATGCCCTCATGATCCAATCATGTGGTGCATTGCCTTCTCTAAGCACAGTCACTGTTGTGCCATATTGTTCCCATTTTTAATAATGGATTTAATGGTGTTCCAGAAGATGTTCAAAAGACTTTAACTATGTGTAATGGGACCCCATGACTAAACCATTAGGTGGCTAATATCTACTTCAAATGTTATTTCACTAATGATACAGAATGTTTTGTAGCAGTCCTATAGAAATTCCTAAACTATTTAAACACATTAATTTCATAAAAATGTATTTGCCAAATGTCATTGCTACCTGCATTGATCACTGTTTAGGCTTGTATGGACTGCTATGGCAGTTTTTTTTTCTTTACAAATTGTACCCCAACTGGTATTTCTTAAGAGCTCTGTCCTAGATTTGCTTTAATAGCTTCCTGGTCCACATGATGCTGTTTATTTACAGCTGTGACTCTTGTAAGTCAGCCCCTATTTATCTACTGATATGACTTCTGAAGGCAATAGGTTAATATTTATTTTCAGGTTTTTATACAACTAAATGTGGAAAAAGTCTAACATAAATGATTATATTTTTATTATACAGGTATATATAGTGCCAACAGTTTGCATAACGCTTTACAACATGATGGCAGACAGTACAGTTACAATACAATTCAATATAGGAGTAATCAGAGGGCCCTGCTCATTAGAGCTTACACTCTAGGAGGAAGGGTCAAGTGATATAAAAGGTAATAGATGTGGGGGATGAGCTGATGGAGAAAATAAAACTCGAGTTGTTGGGTGGGGACAGTATAGACTTCTCTGAAGAGGAAGGTTTTCAGGGAGAATCTAAAAGCAAACAGAGTAGGAGACAGTCTGACAGATTGGGGTAGAGAGTTCCATAGGTTAGGAGAGGCTTGGGAAAAGTCCTGGTGGCGAGCATGGGAGGAGGTGACAAAGGGGCTAGGGAGCAGGAGGTCTTGGGAGGAATGAAGAGAATGATTAGGTCCAGGGGCGGACTGACCATTTGGAAACTCGGGCACTGCCCAAGGGCCCGGGGTCGGTAGGGGGCCCCATGAGATACCCCTGGTACCTTTTTCATAGGCTTTTTTGAGTTTGGGCAAGGACACAGAGGCCCCATGATCCCCTATTGTCCGGGGGCCCCATGAGTTGTCAGTCTGCCCCTGATTAGGTCTGTATTTAGAGATTAGGTCAGAAATGTAGCTGGGGGCTGAGTTATGGATGGCTTTGTAAGCAGTTGTTAGTATTTTGAATTTAATTTGTTGGGTGTGCAAAAGCCAGTGGAGGGATTGGCAGAGAGGAGTAGCAGACACTGAACAGCTGGTAAGGTGGATGAGCCTGGCATCAGCATTTATGACTGAAGGGGGTTAAGCTATGTAAAGGTAATTCCATGAGGAGAGATTTGCAGTAGTCAAGGCGAGAGATGGCCAGGGAGTGAACTAGGAGCTTTGTGGTGTCATTTTTTAGGAAAGGATGTATTTTGAAGATGCTGGGGAGGTTGAGGCGACTGTGATTGGACATGGGGCGGATGGATAGTTCAGAGTCCAGGATTACACCTAGAACCTTGGCATGCAGGGACAGGCAGATAGTTGTGCCATCGACTTTACAGAGAAATCAGGGGAAGAGGCACAGGGGGAGGAAAAACTATGAGCTCAGTTTTGGATAGATTGAGTTTTGGGAAGTGGTGTGACATCCAGGTTGATAAGTCTGTTAGTAAATTAGTGATACGTGAGGATACTGAAGGAGTGAGCTGAGGGGTAGAGAAGTAAATTTGGGTGTACAAAACAATAATTAAATTTATATTTTGGTATGTATCACAGAAAATATTGCATTCTGATACTTGTATGTTAACATTGCTAATGATAGAATCCTCTTTATATTCATACATACTGTACATACATTCATATGTACTTTCCTTCATTTAGGTTTTTTTTAACATTTACATGTGGAACACGTTATCCAGCAAAAGTGACAGATTGAGACAAACTATAACACTACCAAAAGTGCTTACAATGGTCAACTTTTAATTCAGTTATTTGATGCTGTTGCTGCAAATGCTCAAGCACCCCAGGCAGCGTTGTAGCCAGGGGCAGACTGACCATTTGGAAACTGCCCAAGGGCCCGGGATCAGTAGGGGGCTCCATGAGATGCCCCTGGTACCTTTTTCATAGGTTTTTTTGAGTTTGGGCAAGGACACAGGGGCCCCATGATCCCCTATTGCCCGGGGGCACCATGAGTTGTCAGTCCGCCCCTGATTGTAGCTTGTCCCAATCCCTGTCACTTTGCTGGACAGCTTAGTCTACATGGAAATGTAAAGAAACATATAAACAAAGACATGTAAAATACACAAACAAATCATGTATTAAATAATATGACTACATGTAATATCCACATACAGAATTCACTGTTTTTATAGTAGTTCTTTAAGTCAGAACTGGCTGCCAAAGGCTAAATGGGAGGCAGATGTCAGCAGTGTGGATTGGATAGAGTACAATATTATTATTAACCAGTCTAAAGCTATCAATATAAATAAACGTGTCAAAGACATGAAACAAAACATGGACAGATAAGAAGAAATAGCAAACACTTTTATAAACAGGTAAGAAAAGCCCCGCTGTATTCTTAAAGGAATAGTAAATTAATATTTAATTATGTTTCTAAATATATGTGTACAAATGCTGGGGCAATGAGAGCATAAAACATTCTTAGGTGTACTCATCTTTACTTGGCAGAGACCCATGCTTACCCTTCAAAAGGCATGTTTTCTCCAGATTATTTTCTTTTTTCCATAAACATACTGTAACTTTTTCAATTCAGCAGCAGATAACCACGGTATTATCCATAGCTTTTTCTGGAAATTGGATGTATGAATTTCTTCATGGGAACAATGACTAATGATGCTGGTTTAATTATGGATTTAGTACACATGTCCAAAAAATAAAACTTCATCAAAGTACATAAGATGTGTGTAGTATGCCCACTCCCCCTGCCCTTTGCTGCTCCCCCCCCCCTCCCATAATTGATGCCTATTCTACAAATGACAGTCAGAAGCTGCCTAGTATATACAGTGAATCCTGTTATGCACATTGTAAATACAGAAGCAAGATAGAGAGATGCGAAGAAACATTGTTATTTTAATATCTGCTCTGTTTCAATTATTTGCAAATCAAAGAGATGAGCTTAAATCTGCATATGATATATGCAGTTAAAAAATAGAATAGGTTAAAAAAAAAAAAATTGAAAAAAATTGTTTTTTGATATTTCACCCATTAATAGAAACCCTGATTAACTCCTTCTTCCCCTTCTCCCTTTACTTTTTTTCTGTGGAGTTTTTTAAATATTACTTTTATAATCATTAGTATTAAAACTATTTTCTGTTTTTATTCTCTTTGTGTGTAGATGTTTTCAGTGTTGCATTAAAAAAGCACAAAAATATACTTTATTTAATTTGTAATTAATATGTTGATGCTTTGTACCAACATTATAGTCTTAGTGTAATATTAAACTGTTACTAGAACCACAAATGTAAAATCAGTCTCTATATGCAGTAAAGCATGCTTGATATATCCACTGTGGAACCTAAGGTAACCTCTGCATTGTGTAAAATGTTTGATCCTGACTTCTCTGATCCTTCCCTTCTTCCAGTGTCCCCTCTTATCTCCTGATAAGGCATATCATGTGGAGACTCTGCACATGCTCAGTTTGGTGTGTATTGCTAGATAGTTTTTTTTTTTCTTGGGAGAGTGCATGTGAACAGTACAGAGCCAATCAGCACTGCCCCGACAGAGGTCAGGGGTTATGCATCCTCCTAGAGCAGAAAGAAAACTCCTCCTACAAGCTTTAACCAGTGCTTGCTGAAGTCACAAGACTGCTCTAACTGCTGATGAGAAAAGGTATTTAGCAGTTTATATTTACTAAAATAATTGCATTTCCATGTTCTGTGTATTGTGGGAGACCAGATATAGTGAATGCAGGGTCTTGTGTTTAGTAACACATAATGGAATAAAACATATACAGTGTATCTACAGTAATACTAATTGTTTAAACTAACATTGAGTATGTTTACTTTGTTTTCATAGTTACAATCTACTGAATCTCCATAAACATTCTACTAAAAACTAAATTGTATACTGAAAACGGACCTTATCTCTCTCCTTCACAATAATATTTTTTTTTCACTAATATAACAGTTGAGGGCATATAGAGATTGAATACCAAGGATCTTTATATTAGCTTGCTGAAGCTCTGTATACATTTGCAATTAAACGATAGTGCTGGAGGCACTTATATCATGTAAATGTTCCCTGCTATTTTAACCTTGCTTTTTACAATAAACCTATAAACTCCTGGAACCCTCTTTCCTATTTTCTGAGCCCTACACACCTGTATGTTGGTACAGCAATGTGCTAATTTGTCAGTGGAATATCCATTTGTACTGAGTTCAAGACCGTAGAGGCTAACAAGTTTGATTCCGTGGAGAGGAGGTTATTAAGTGCAATTTAACGTGTGTTCTAGTTCAGTAGTTGGTGGGATTGCATCTGAAGTGGGCAGCACAGTGGCTAAATGGTTAGCACTTCTGCCTGGCAGTACTAGGATCATTGGTTCAAATCTCAGCCACGGCACCACTTGCCTGGAGTTTGCATGTTCTTCCTGTGCCTGCATGGGTTTCCTCTGGGTACTCCAGTTTCCTCCCACACTCCAAAGACATGCTGGTAGGTTAATTGGATCCTGTCTAAATTGCCCTAATATATGTATGTAAGTTAGGGACCTTAGATTGTATACCCCTTGAGGGTTAGGGACTGATGTGAAATGTATAATATATATGTGTAAAGTGCTACGTAAATTGACAGCACTATGTAAGTTCCAAAAATAAATAATAATAAGTACTGAGTGGTACACATTAGTAGATTTATAAATTATTCTAAATTGCATGTAGTGATAAGGGCCATCATTTCATGTTTTATTTTGCTTGATTTACACATTTTATTTTTTTTAACCTTATGTGCAATGCTTATTATATATTTGTTTATTGTCATTTGAATATATTTTATAAAAGTAGAATTTCAGCTTACACCTAACTAGCCTCAAAACTGTCCCCTCCCCCCTCCTAACATCTATGCTAACTATCCTGTGTATACGTACCTATTTTCAGGCCCACCAGTCCGGTTACGTGATCATCTGTGTCCGCTAGCAGCGGCTGCAGGGGAAAGGAAACAATGCTCCAACAACGGCTAGTTAAGTCTAGAGTGGGGACATCATAGGCTTCAGTGGCCCTTCCTTTGTCTCCTCTCCCCTGCAGCCATGCTGGCTGACACAGATGAATCGTTGGATCATGTGACCAGAACTGAGCAGCCTGGAAAAAGATAATTAGATACAGTTTTCTCATCCAGGTTAGTAAGTGCAAGCTGTAATTCCACTTTAAGGTTAGCAGCATATGTTTAAGATTTTAATGTACACCAGATAGTAACATGAGGTCACTATATGTAAATTTTCATGGTTGCCAAAATGAACCTGAACATTTGATAAAGTATGTGATCTGTTGGTATCTAGAAGAGCTTGCCTACTGTAAAAGAAGCTCAGTATGTATTGGAACCAGAAGGCTATTACATGTTCATGTGCATGCTCATAAATCTGAGCAAAGGCTCACTGCAAGACAGGCAGTGGCATGAACGCACAAATACAAAACAGAATGTGCATATACACATGCGCACGTGGACTCGCAAATGCACACTCAGTATTGGCACAAGCATCAAACAACCTATTTAACCAGTTGCCGAATGATGGCTGCACTGTGGCCGGCCAGTTCTGGGAGGTCGTCATATGACGTCCTTCCAGAACGCGCTCTCCTGTGCGCTCCCCGGGGGCGCGCACCTGGCGATCTCCGTGACCTACGGACACAGCTGACCATGTGATGTGGTAAAAGGCCAATCACAGCAGCCTTTTACCACATGATCAGCCATGTCCAATGACATGCTGATCACCAGGAAATGCAATTGCCGGTTCTTGGCTGCGCTTTCCTCACGCTGTCAGAGCGCGAGGAAAGTACTGCCAAGAATCGGCAGTTGTCAGAGCAGGGATCAGCACCAATCATCAGTGCCCTGATGATCAGTGCCCAGCAATGCCACTCACCTGTGCCCAGCAGTGCCACCCACCTGTACCCAGCAGTGCTCACCAGTGCCTCCCAGCAGTGCCGACTATCAGTACCCATCATCAGTGCCAGCTCATCAGTGCCGCCTATCGGTGCCCATCAGTACTGCCTATAAGTGCAGCCTCATTAACGCACATCAGTGAAGGAGAAAAATTACCTGTTTGCAAAATTTTATAATAGAAACAAAGAAAAACTTTTTTTTTAAATTTTTTGATATTTTTTTTTTTATAGCACAAAAAATAAAACACCCAGCGGTGAGTAAATACTATCAAAAGAAATCTCTATTTGTGAGAAAAAAATTATAAAAATTTCATATGAGTACAATGTTTCATGACCGTGCAATTGTCATTCAAAGTGCGACAGCACTGAAAGCTGAAATTTGGCCAGGTAAGGAAGGGGGTAGAAGTGCTGGGTAGTCAAGTGGTATTAAACATGAACAGATTGCTGAGGGGTGTTAAGCTATTTCCAGCTTATCCTGAGCCTTGGTCTGCTATATCTGCCTACCTGTGTACAACCTGGCTTACCCCTGACATGTCTCTGGATTTCTGCCTGCCTGCCTACTGTGACCGCAACTTGTACTCCAATTTTGCTCCTGTCTTGCACTTCTGTACCTCACTGTCCGGCTGTGTACCGATCCTGACTTGTATCCTAACTCTGCCTCTGCCTGATGTTCCTGCACCTTGCTGCCCAGCTGTTGATGACCTTTTCATTCATTTTTTCATTACAGTGGCCTCCGTGCCACTTTGCATCCTCACCCCTCCTGTCATTACAACCAGGGATGTTGGACAAGAGGTGCAAGAGAAGCCCCCTCTCCAGCTCGATCTTTACCAGGTACTTGACACATACTTATATAAGGTATTTGCATAATGCATGAAAAGTCATATTGTTCACTAGGACCATATGCCTTAATGTCAAAGCTAACATCTGAAAATAAGCCAATAAAAAGACTTAATTTCTGCTTGTAGATCTAGCAGCATATGAGATTTAGCAGCATGATTCAAACTGGAATAAGTAAATCACAACCTTCATGTAATTTACATACTGTATACAAACTGTTTTTCACACATAACTTCACTTATAGCTGGTCTGAAACATGATTTTACACACAAACGTCTTCCTTTTGTGTGTTTTCTACTCTTTTTGTAACACATTTTAACATTCCAAATTCAATATCCAATCACTACCATGCAACCAGGTTTCTGTTATTCCTACCATATTATACACTTGCTCAATCACCAGGGATTCTAACTTGCTTTTTTTCATATGTGGATAACCTGATATTTGTGATGGATTGGTATCTTAAGACCAGATGACCATTGCTGCATGCTTCACCTTTATCAGCCACCTTTTGAGATTGCCTTATGTCACTCTGGTGACCCTAAGAACCTAACCACTGGATAACTAGGTCTCTAAACAAAGAGGATATTCCCCAGCAAGAGAGTTAGAAAATATGAAGTAACCAGACAAACTCAGATTGTATCCGGATGAGAAGACTCCTTCCCTAAAGGGATACATAAACATAGTCAAGGTGAGTAGCCGAAGGTCAATGTCAATTGCAACTAGAACTACGCATGAATCCCAGAGTTTGAAGCAGAAATATAGTCAGGAACACAGCAATCCAAATATTACCGAGCTTGGGTCCTACAGGTGTTCAGATTCAAGGGAGTAAAAAAGAGTCAGGGGAAAACAGGTATGGAAAGGTAACAAAGCTAGACAAAGTCAGTGCAGGTATGAACCAGGAGTCAGAGGACTAGGAGACAGGGACAGAAAAACAGGACATAGAAACTGGAACTAGGAATTGAAATGGTTAACACTGAATAATCTAAGGAAAGAATTTAATGAAACATTGACATGAAGCAGGTATAGGATTACACAGAAGCAAACCCTAGTTACAGCAATTGTTGGTGGAGCTAATACAGTATGGACCAATATGGAGTTCATGTGGCACCTGACCACACCAAAAGATATTCAGAGCTTAACTCCATGAATAAACAAGGTAGGTATGCTGATGTTAGGACACAGAAGCGTTTAGTGGCATACAGAAAAAAAAGAATGATAATTCTATTTGACACAAAGAGGTAGATTTATTAAAACTGGTTCACTCAGAATCTAGTGCAGCTGTGCATGATAGCCAATCAGATTCTAACCTTATCTTGTTCAATTAAGTTTTGGCAATAAAACCTGGAAGCTCATTGGTTTTTATGCAGAAATGACCATAATTTTGCCGTCTCTGGCTTTAGTAAATGAACCCAAAAGATCATGGTCTAAATGTAGACTTTAGTTTCCCAAATCACATTTCAACATTTTTATGACTACTCTTGCCTATGTGACTCCCCCCTTTCCCATTCCATAGCCCTCACACTGCCTTATATCACCAGGTATCTAAGCTTAATTACCATTGCTGTGTGCGTTTATTTGTGGGTTGTTTTTTTTTATTTTTTACTTGTCCTGAAAAATTGCATATTAGTGCAAATAATAAAAGGATCACGAACAGTACTCAACTGTATCTGATACAGGAAAAACACAAAGACAATTACAGGAGATTGAGCATCCAGGAGTACAGCAGCAGTAATGGGTGCACAGTGAGGAAACACATCAATACAAAAGCACCCAATATGTGACCAGATGCTGAAGGGAAAGTAGAGCAAAGATGATTGTCCAGTGCTCAGCTTGGCAAACTGACTGAAAGGAGGTTTCTGATCATATACAGTATAATCTAGATCCATACCTGAAAGAAAGACAGATAAATATGAAGACCTATATTTGCAGTCACATGTAATAATGTATAGAAATAAAGTGTCAGCTGTAAAGCAGGGTGGTGACAGTTTTTTTTTCTACTAAACATAGAAAAAAAAATCTATTTGCACCTAAAACAAAGGTACTTGCCAGCCAGCTGTTGTGGGCCAGATTCATGGGTACTAGAATTTCTATCACGTGTGTCAGAACTCTATGACAACCAGAGAATTGCTTTAATAACACCACAATCCTACAACAGTCTTAAATTAGAAAAATGCAGACTGTCTTGAGTTCATGAGAAATGAACATAAAGAATAAAAGGCATGTTTTATAATAATGAAGTCAGCGCAACACATTTAAATTGAGCATGTCTGACACAAAAGCAGAACATGTTGCTAGGCAATAATAATGATAAATCCAGTAGCTGAAAAAGATTACAATTCAGATAAAGGAAACATTGGGTGATGAGAGATATACTGTTACTGTATATTAGTTATTAACTGTTTATCATAATTTTGAAAGAAATATTTTAAAATGTATGCTTCCTGGCATTATTCTTATCTCGTGGTTAAAGTTATTAGCCCTGAATCATAAGCTATCTACAAACATTTTAGCAATTATTTGTATAGTCATTATCGGACCTGCATCATCTCCTATAGAATATTATTTTTCTACAGTCACACACTACTATTGGCTTAACGTCCATGTCGGAGGGCCAGAAAGCAGATGCTTCTGCTGGTGCAACCTTATCTAACTGAAAAAATGGTCAGCCAGCAAGTCCAATCTAGCCAGTCTATATTTTTTCCTGAGAAGGCTCAATCAAGGTATATCTGCCCAGGTCAGGGACAGAATACAGACACACCCGTGTTTTCCAATCTGACTGTAGCTGGCCAGATCAGGTTAGGTCAATCCTGTATGCCTAGCCTTCCCATGTCCACTTTATAAGGTTCATAAAAAAGGCCTATTAAAATTCCCTGCCCAAGGAGGTGGCCATCTCTTGGAATTAGCCAGTCTGGCTGAGTTTGGTTTGAGCAAGGTTCGGCAAGCGTGGTTTGAAGTCTGCAAACCCCATACTTAGCACTAAAAATCCAATTAAGTCTATGGGAGCTGAATCTTGTTATTTTTTTTCTGACTATTTTCAAGGTTAATAGGCAAGCTAATGCGGAAAAAGGGGCAAAGTGAGCTGGACACTGCCATGGGAGACATATACTAAAGTTAAATATTTTCTTTTACCTTATAGTGGGGAGAAGTTCTTTTAATGCAGCATAAAGGGCAACACCGAAAATACACAAATACTTTAATAATACGCTTGGGGGATACATTGAAGTAGACCTTTTATCTTAAACTTAAAAATACAAGGTGCATGAATCTATGCACACTGATCTATAATAAGACTTGATAAAAAAATTATTTTTTTTTGTGTCCTTACATGTAGAAGTTTCTTTCTCCCTGGTTTCCCTGGGAAACTGGTAATGTAGCCTTGGCCTCACAGGTGCCCCCTAGCAAGGCTACATCTCCAGTGCCTTTCACGGAGATCTTTTCCCCAAAATTCTTGTGGGAACTTGGGATAAAGTTTTATGTTTTCAACAGAGGAGTGCAACGTATGGTGCATACACCAGGTGACGCTCTTAACATCATGCATCATCTGTGTATAACATTACACTCATCTCTTACAAGAACTTGGGGGCAAGGGAAGTATTTTATTCATCAGATCCTTGTAATGTGTACATGCACCAGATTAAGTGCAAATTTCATCAATGGGTAGGCAGAAAGAAGGAAAAAGAGGCCGACTTCTGATTACTTTTTATAAATGATGGCTCAGGATTCTGACCACCAGTGGTGTCAAGTTTTTTTTTAGATAGAAAGACTAAGTAGCAGCCTAGGTATGAGTTAGCAAGCTCAAATTTGGGTCAGGGCTGAGGGCTCTGCAGATCAGTTCCCTGATACCTCCCTCTGATCTAGAGACTTGGAGAAATTCTGTAAAACTAAGTGGGTGGGGGTGAGGAGGGGATGATCTGCATATTTCCGGGCCAGAGGCCTGGCATGGAGTCAGGACAGATGTTAAGTTTGACTGAGAGCTCAGCAGCAGCAGAGTTCGGGTGGAAGATGAACTGAGATGCAGGAACCTGGGAGGTGGCTCAGTGGGAATGGGCCTACCTCCAGGCAGAGTTTCTGGAAAGGATAATCACTCAACTTCAGGAGTACCCCGAGAGAGGACCACCTGTGAAGCAGGGACAGAGCCAGCCCTGCAGAAGGCCTGAAGGCAGCCACCAACCCAACAAGCACACAGGAGAGGAAGAGTGAGTACTCTTGTACCCCCTGGGCTGGATAAGGGGAAAGGCCTTTGGGGTGGGAAACCTGACTAACCCGCATCTGGGACTGTTTGATCTATAGGCACAGATTCTGGGTCTCCTTGCCCCAGAGAGGATTCATCTGGGGTTTGGGGTGGTGCACCAGGAGAGGCTGGAGAGCTCTCCAAGAAGAGATTTGCTGTATAGAGACTTGTACATAGTTGCTAAGGAGTTTGCCTTAGCAGTTGCAGTTCCCTTGGGCATCCCATACATCCCTCAACCCCATCCAAGTTCAGTACCCCTAATAAAACTTAAAAACCAAGCTCAAGGACTGTTTACTGTCTCCAGAATGCAAATCTGTGAACAATGTGTGTTGCCTGGCTGTGCAGGACTATAGGGGGACCCAATAACCTCAGCGACTCCTAACGGGAAAGTAGTACATTAAAAAAGGGAAAAAAACACCACGGGGTCCCACCGAAAATTCCACCACACCCTTAACCAGGTAAACCCAGGTGACCAGGAAATGGAGAAAATTGAACATGTACCCCCTTCCCTTACAAGATAAGGCCAGGTGCCTTTGAACATTGAATGGATTTGCATCACATAACATCATATTTGATGCTGAAGTAATGTATGAGATGTTATTAATAAACATTAAAAAAAGTTATTGTATTTTTATTTTAATGTAATTAAAGAACTTTTTCAAATTATGTGTACATATTGACATTTAACTAAGGGATACTACAGTATCAATATACTTGGAGATTTGCAGGAAATCCTTTGTATAAAGGGGGCTTACAGTTTTCACCATATCCCTAAATCCCCCCATAATACCATTACTTCCGTCTTGGGGCATCAGAGCTGTGGAAGGGGCCCTTGTTCCTCAATGAACTGTAAATTGTCTCATTGGAATTTAAGTAGAATCCACATAAAAAAGGAAATATTTATTTGTCCCAGCTAATCACAGAAGGATTTTTCAGTAATATGGGCTAAGGAAAAGTGATAAATGTTTGGTCCAATCCTTCCAGAATGTTTTTCACTTCTTGGCCTTGCCCCAATCAGGGTCCAGTATTAGAGGCTCAAGAGTTGCAGCAGGTCTGTGGTAGCAGCAAGATGGCCATCTGGATAGAGCATCTGTAAAGAAATCTTCGGTGCTGGAGAGCAGGGCTGCTGTTAGAAACCACGAGGCCTCACGGTGCCCTGTACAGCCTACCTATCAGCCCCCCCAATCAAAACAATATTTTTGCTGAAAAGGAAAGACCATCATTATTATCGGACACAAACACAATATAACTCACAAAATTCCTGCTCAATCTAAAAGGATAAAACAATTAACAAATAAAGCTTTGTGTGTGAATGAGGTCTTGCGGCTCATTCACATTGGTGCTGCGGCCTGTACAGTGTGAATGAGCATTTTTTTCATGCAGCTGCAGCTGTGTGCAGGCAGTCTATGTTGCACTGTTGGGACGCAGCAGCTGTACAAACACAGCCCCGGGGCCTAATTTGACAGGCACAAGTGTGCAATTGTACAGCCCCAAACACAGACAGAGTGCATTTGGGACCAATCACCCACTCCAGCACACCTGTTAAATTAGGACCCTTGGCTGAGTTTGTACAGGTGCTGCAACCCTATTGAGTAACAGGCAGCTTCAGCAAATTTACAATGTATGGGCCTGAAAACTCATTTGAATGATCTCCTAATTTTTTTTAATGTATTTTGTTTACAAATGTTATATTTTTTCAAATTGTTTTGTTGTTTTTTCAATTGTTTTGCTGTTGGGGCTTTGATGAAATATCAGGGGTCTAAACAGACCCTTGATGTCTCTCTGATGTCTCACTTTTGAGTCAGAGAAAGGAATTGAGGACTTACTGTAGATCCCCAGTTATTTTCTTTGCAGCCTCAGGGGATGAGCAAACAGGAAGTGCTCTAAACAGAGTCTCCTTGTTCCATTTACAAACCAAAGCATAGTAAACACAGTTTACTATGCTTCCGTCATGAATGAGCACACTGAACAAATAGTACTGATCACTCACTATGTTCATTCAGGAAAGGAAAGGGCCAGTAAATATGACATATTTACCATTCCCCTGCTCTCTATCCTGAAAGGATGCCCCTGTATGCCCACAGCATCCAGCGGGAGGGAGAGGAGGAGAAGCCAGTAGCACTGAGGGGAAAGGGACACAGGGGGCCCAGGCAACAGGAAGAATGGGATCCTGGACAGGCAGGGTGATCAATGTGGTGGGGAGCAATTACTGAAACCTATCCCCTGTGTGGCTCTCCCTGCAGCAGATGGACGATGGTGGGATGGAGAGGAGCAGAAGTTAGCTTTCAGCTGCTACAGGGAGATCCACACAGGAGATCAGTTCCAATAATTGCCCCCAACCATACCAATCACCCTCCCTGTCCACAATCACCTTCCCTGCTTGCCAGCTGCCCATGCCCCTCTGTTGAGCTACAGGAAGGACCCCCTTATTGGCAGCCCTGCTGAAGAGTGTCTCATTGGAACTTGGTAGAGACTACTATTGCAATAAAGATTCACTGCTCATAAATGAAGGTACATGTGACTGACTCCTTTTAAATGATCAAGGGACAAAGTAGCAATTAGCAGAATGTCAATTGCAACTTAAAGTAGTATTAAACCCAAAAGCAAAAATGTATTATATTGCAGCTTACCAGTTCTTAGCTGTGATGGCTGCATTAGTTTCTTTTTTTTAGGCTGTCTTTCTTCTATTTTCATCTGGAGGCTCAGCTAGCAAGCCTGCTGTTTTTCAGAAGCTCAAGCTCTCCATCAGAATGTATCATTTTACATAAATGAGACAACCCATTTACCACTGCCGGGAGGGAGGGTATTGAGGGGTTAAATTGATCAAATTTTACTTATTCATTTAAAACCTTTATCCCAAAAGGGAAAAAAAACTGCTGCAATTGATTAGAATGTGTTAGCTGGAGTTTGGCTTTAATCTGTTATTGTATAAAATCTGCAAATACATTTAACACTCCCATTCCCCCCAGACTGACAGTGCTGCTGTCTGCTGTGTCCTGTGCTCACCCCTCCAGGGTGGTGTCTCACTAATACAGGAGGTGTGTTAATGGCCAGTTCACCAGGTGAAAACAGAGAGAAAAAGCTAAAGAAAAGAAAACTGAAGCAACCGCCTGATCAAATGAAGTATAATAAATTTTTTGTTTTGGGTTTATTACCGCATTAAGAATTTTTTTCATTGCTCTTACAGGATTTTAGATCTCGCTTGGCTGCTAATATAGGGCCAAGTGTTACTAGAATACCTGAGCTCTTTTGTTATTTTGAGTATGCTGTACCCCTAACCCTCTCTTCTAAAATCGAGGTTTGCAATAAATTCACTGACTTCCAACTATTTGTTCACCCCAAAGAATCCATCCCAAGGAATTTAGATGCTAGCCTTCCACTATACTTTGGGGGTCATTCTAGACTATAGAGCATATAATATGTAGGATTCATTTTGAAAGCGTCTTCTGATTTTAAGGGTACTGCAATTTCTCTGATACATGGTGATGTGGTAATGCCTAAACAAACCCCACCTTTTAGTTTAGAGAAAGTGGTTTCTCTTGTACATTAAATCAAAGATATCTGCAAGATTCTATGCACATTTTCATGAATATTTACTTGCCTAGTAATTTCTCAACTGTGGAATGCGGAACAGCCATTGGGATCAATAACCTCCTTCTGTTTTTGACATCACAGAGCGTACTGTGGATGTTAGCAATGTATTCCAAGCATCCCTTTTGACACCCAAGTGCTGGTATTTAAAGTGACTCTCCTGCTATAGTAGAACAATAAGAAAAAAAAACACACACACACGTTTCCTGCAATAAAAGAATGAATATCTAAATGTCCTGCTGCACATACCACATATCACCACTCTCTACTATTGCCAATGAATCTTTAGCACCTTACATATTTCTGTGTGCGTGGTATGCCTGGTTCCCCACTAAACACTGGACACAGTGTCCCCTGGAAACAGTGATCTAACGGGTTGATTGCAGGAGTCACAGCACACAGAAGTGAACCAGGCACTCCAGGAGTGTCAGATGCTGAAGATTTTTCAGCAAACAAACAAACAAAAAAAATCTCAGGGAATGGTTTGCTTTCATTTATATATTGTCAGAGTCAGTTTAATGGAAGGAAAATGTACTGCTTGTATCTAAATTGAAAATAATAAAGGGTGAACTTTAAAGTATGTTTAAACTAATAAAACGTGAACACAACATTAAAAAATATGTATTTCAAGAAGAAAGAAGTTCAAACAGTACTACATGTAACCTTTGGATAGATTAACATTTAATATCACATTAAAATATTTTGTCTGGGTTCACAAAGACCTCTTCAATGCAATGCATGCCAAATATCAGGTGTTTGCATAAAAATAAAACAGTCTTTCATACAAGAATGACATTTTTAATTAAGATACATATTAAAGTAGATCTCCTAGATTGCAAGCTCCAAGGAGCAGGGCCCTCGAACCCCTCATGTATCGCATTGTATTGTTATTGTACTGTCTCATGTATTGTCTCCCATTGTAATGTACAGCGCTGAGCGAACTGTTGGCGCTATATAAATACTGTATAATAATAACAATACTGTAGAACCCTAAATGGATTACATTTATATTGCTTAAACATTGTGGGTAGAGATGAGCGAATCGAACTTGGCGAAGTGGAATTCGTTTCGAATATTAGGAAAAATTCGATTCGCGTCGAATCCGAAAATTAGCAAACTTCGGATGCACGAATCGAATTTTTCCCGATCGGCCGATTTTCATCCCTTCTACAGCCGGCAAAAAGTGTCCCTGCAGAGAGCTCCGCTATTTCTGACAGTTCTCTGACAGTTCCTTCACATTTACAACGGTTGAAACATTGTATCTATTTGTTTCCATTTAGGATACAGATGTTTTTATTCGGAAACAAATAGATACAATGTTTCAACCGCTGTAAATGTGAAGGAACTGTCAGAGAACTGTCAGAAATAGCGGAGCTCTCTGCAGATACACTTTTTGCTGTACTGGAATTCTTTTTATTTTCATCCTACTTCTTCTTCTTCTTCTTCATCCTCATCCTCATCCTCTTCTTCTTCTTCTTCTTCATCCTCATCCTCCTTCTTCTTCTTCATCATCCTCATCCTCTTCTTCTTCTTCCTCCTCACCATCATCCTCTTCTTCTTCATCCTCATCCTCTTCTTCTTCTTCTTCTTCATCCTCATCATCTTCTTCTTCATCTTCTTCTTCATCTTCTTCTTCTTCTTCTTCTTCTTCTTCTTCTTCTTCATCTTCTTCTTCTTCATCTTCTTCTTCATCATCTTCTTCTTCTTCATCTTCTTCTTCTTCATCTTCTTCTTCTTCATCTTCTTCTTCTTCATCTTCATCTTCTTCTTCATCATCTTCATCTTCTTCTTCTTCTTCATCTTCTTCTTCTTCTTCATCTTCTTCTTCTTCTCTTCATGCACACAGGACCTTTTAAAATGCTCCTCTTGGCAGCAGTGTTTTGGCAGAAAAAATGCCTGACGCCTGTCTAATGCTTTTACAAGGCATGTTTACAGTTGTCAAGTGCTTTGGTGTTAATTCATTTCATTGGCCAGATTAATAATTTATTCTGGCTATTGAAATTAATTAACGCTCAAGCACTAAACGCAACTAGCATTAAAAATGCACTTACACACACTTTCATGTGTCAAGCATTTTTTCTGCCAAAACGTTTCTTCTCCTGGACGAACTGGCCCAGATTTTTTCCCTGCTGGTAAATGATACTACTACTAAAAGCCTCTAAAAGTCTAAGTAAAAGTTTCATATGCATGAACACATTGGAAAACATGGAGAGCTGTTTGGAAGCAGTAAAAAAAAAAAAAAAGCCTGACAAAAAAAACGCCCTGTGTGCATGGGGCCTTATTGTCAAAGCGTCCCCCCATACCTGTTTTTTACCTGCAAAAAATGTGTATTTATTATTTTTTGCTAAAAGATGAACTTATCCTTTAACCACTTACCCTCCTATGGATTTACCCCCCTTCCTGACCAGGCCATTTTTTGCGTTACGGCTCTGCATTACTTTAACTGACAATTGCACGGTCATGCAACGCTGCACCCAAATGAAATTTATGTCCTTTTTTCTCAAAAATTGAGCTTTTTTGTAGTATTTGATTGCCTGTACGGTTTTTATTTTTTACGCTATAAGAAAAAAAAAGACCATCAATTGTGAGAAAAAAACAATATTTTTGACTTTTTGCTATTAAACATGTCCAGTAAAAAATAAAAAAAAATCAAATTTCATCATAAATTTATGCCAAAATGTATTCTGCAACATGCCTTTGCTAAAAAAAAATCCCAATACGTGTAAATTAATTGGTTTACTTGAAAGTTATAGCGTTTACAAATGGCGGTATAGATACTGGGATTTTTTTTTCTCTACTAGTAGTGGCGGTGATTAGCGACTTTTAGCGGGACTGCAGCAGACATTATGACACTGGGGAGAACTGACTTGGTGTCACTGACATCCCCAGTGACATCAATACAGTGATCAGTGTTAAAAAAAAGCACTGACACTGTACTAATGACACTGGGCAGGAAGGGGTTAATATGTGGGGTGATCAAAGGGTTAACTATGTGTAGGGAGTGTTTAACTAGGGGGTGGGGGTGTACAGACATCCAGAGCAGTGTGCCTGAGCTGACGGGGAGGAAGACTGTTAGGAAACAAAACAGTCTTCCTCCCCATCAGAGATGCTTGGTAATCACTGGGTGCCGGCGGGTAATTACCGGCCAGGACCCGGTGATTGACAGCCGCAGCTGATAATGACAGTGTGAGTAGGGCACGTGCACGCTCCCCCTACCCAGAAATGCAAAATCACACACATATAATATATACATACATAATTTTGCGCCCCCCTGCCACTCTGTAGCAGTATATCTGCTATAAGGTGGAAGGGAAGCGGTTAATTGAACAAGTTGAAGTTACGATTGGCTACCATGCACCAGATTTTGAGTGCACTCGTTTCAGTAAATCTCCCCCATTGTATTATAAACAATTGCAATGTTCTTTTCTTAAAGAAATGACTTTCACTTTTTTTCAGCCTTCTTTTGTAGTTCAGTGCTGCTGATCTTCTCTAGCTTTTTTCAAGCCACTTCCAGTCTACTTGCAAGTACGTCAGAGGCAACTGTATGTCATTATTTAAGACCTGTGCATTGAATCATTGAATGAAATGGTTCACAACAGTCCATTCTTAACATACACATCTTCATGGCAGAATTACTATATTGTTTTGATTTTTTTTTATGAGAGCTGTAGGTTAAAAAAACTGGAAAAAACTTTTTTAGTTAATGGGTTTACATTTATTTTAGGCTGTCCATATTTTTTTATACTCCAAGCATATATTAGAAAATATCTATTTACTACATGTGCCCATTACCATGTATTATAAAATACTGCTTGCATAAATGCTTGAAATCTCTCTTTATATTTTATTTCCTCTAAACTGCAGAAATTAGACAGAAAATGGGAGATTACCCACTGTAAAATCACCAGACTCGATTGTATTTCACAACAGTATAATGTGATTACATTCTTTCACAGTTCAGTGAGTAGGCAGGTGACACAGGAAGCTACAGAACTGCAGCTGTGAATTGTGGTATCACTGTCCTGACTATGGAGTAGGGCAGAGAAGTGTGAACCATTAGAATAGATAATTAGAATTACAACTATTTTGGCAAGTAAATCTGTTCGCATGTGTCATTTCAACAGTGTGTTTGGTAAGAGTTCAGCTTTTAATATATTTTTTTTTTTTTAAAGAGCATGCTAGTTTTTCCAATGATTTTTCTGTGAACACGTGAAAGAAATCAGCCTGATGCGAATAATATTAACATGTAAAATGTTTTAAATCATCAGTCTATAGTTTGTACACAGTCTCTGCTCCCTGCTTTACAATGCTACATAATAGTTCTGCTTTTTTGTTCCTTCTCACAATACAAGCCTATGGGGGGGGGGGGGATTTACTAAAACTGGTGCATAGAGAATCTAGTAAAGCTGTGCATAGTAACCAATCAGCTTCTAACTACGGCTCATTCAATTAAGCTTTGAAAATGACCCTAGGTTCACATCTGTGCGGGTAGTGCAACTGCGGATCCTCACAAAATCCATGCAGCCTCACCACCCGCACAGAGAAATGCATACCCACGGGCGGGTGCCATTAGTTCTAATGGCATGCCGCCTGCAATGGAAAACGCAACCGTACTGGGAACTGAGGTTCCCGTGTGGGCTGCGTTTTCTAAAGAAGTGCAGGGACTTCTTCCCTGCGTTTCACGGGCACGGGAGTCCATTCAAATGAATGGGCTCTCGTGCCCGTTCAAAACGCGGCCCACGCGGCCGCATATATGTGAACCAGTGGTAAAACCTATAAGCTGATCTCATTGTGTGGCTGATCTCATTGCAACTAACATACACTATAAATTATCTTACAATTTTCTGTCCAATTTCTGCCCAATTTCCTTTATAGATTTGCCTGCAACTATGTAGTGTAGGGCTTTCCTAATTGGATACAAATGAAAGTGTTGTTAGGTTTGACCTCCTATTATATGGTTTTTGGTAAATCTAAACCAAAAATCTCAAAACAATTGTAAAATGTATGGCCAGCCTAAGCAGAAAGGTAGAGAGATGGCAATGGCTGATCTACAAGTCTATATATTGATTAAAATCACACAAATATACAAGTACAAGCAGGTACAAGATGAAAGCCACATAAAAAATATACTTTAAAGCCCAACTTCAAGCCAAAAAAAAAGTTTTCCATTGCAGCGGGACTGTGTAATCCCCCAATCTTCCCTAATATACTTACCTAATCCTCTGATCCTCCCTGCACAAGACTAGCCCCTGTGGATCCTGCTCCCTCCCATGGTCTAGCGGTCTTGAGCAGTGGACTGTTCCTGATGTCATCGAGTCCATAGATCTGCTCTGGACATGAAGACATCAAGAACAATCCACCACTGGATTGTGAGGGAGCGCTGTTTGTTGCTGGAGTGGAGGATGGGAGGAGTATAACTTTGTGTTCATCCCTGGACAAAACAAGCAGTTAACGTATGCACTTAATGGCAAAACTTTTTTTTTCTTTGCCCAGAGTTGAGCTTTAAGGTAAAGTCAATAAATACGCTTCATGCTATAAAAATTAGGGGAACTAAACAGTGCACTGGGTAGGTGGAAAATGTTACTTATGTTAATATGTACATTTTATAAGACCAGTTTGGTGGAACGCAACTTTTTCTATTAAACGTATTTGCCATTTATGGATACATCTGGTTTTAGTTCAGAAAGATGTATATTTGTTTGAGGTTCATATTCCTACTA
Organism: Staurois parvus; assembly: GCF_062004578.1. Taxonomy (NCBI): domain Eukaryota; kingdom Metazoa; phylum Chordata; class Amphibia; order Anura; family Ranidae; genus Staurois; species Staurois parvus. Next base: position 4,494,960 of record NW_028318060.1, read on the forward strand.
CATCATATTGGTTTGTTTGACAGTTAATTGCCCTTTTTAGAAAAATTACACTTTTTTAATGCAATATTTACATACAAGGTCTGCTTGATTGCTCATTTTATCTCCTAGTCCCATCCACTCTCCTCTGCTATACCAAACCAGTGCATGATCATAATGTGTAGTTATATCACTGGGTGAGCTTAAAGTTTAAAACTTAAACGCAGCTTTCATGGAAAAAAAATATAGCACATTAGAAAAAAATTAATATGGTATATACAATTGCTACACAATTACCTTTCCTTTTCAATCAGCATTGGTAACTTTTTGTAGAATTCAGTGTACACACAGTTGGTGTACGGAACACACCCAGTAATGCCACTTTCTGCTTGTGTGATTGGTTCACCGATTTTTCCAGAGGTCTGCACTAGAATACAAGTCTGCAATAGAAATGTACGTTTTGGTGAGATGCTCCCAAGGGTTAATCACTTCTAAAGGGATTCAGACACTGTAGCTTTTTTCATTAGAACAAAGAAAGTGCACCAGCTGAATAATAAAGAGCTAGACCTTCTAATTTTTTGTCAACAAAAGTGGACTAAAGGTGGGAATACACGATTAGAAAATCGACCAATCGGTCATCCGACGATCGAAAGGCGTTCGTTCGTTGGTCGAAATCGTGGCCCACATTAACCAATCTAAAAAAATCGTTTGTCAGGCAATACGTAGTGTTGATGTCTTCCATACAAGTGGAAGTGATGCAGTGTGCATGTGACCTTGTCGCCATACCCTTCCGGCCAGAACGCGCGATATACACAACAATTAACAGCAATGTGTATAATTTAGTTTATTACATTATCTATATACATAAATAGTGATACATAAAATATAATATGCAGAATTCTGGTTTCATTATCTCATTAGGACAATCTATTTTTAACATTTGGATTTTTCGTTCGTGTTTACGAAGATTCTTTGGACATAAACATCTGGGTCACCTTCTGTTTCCACTCATGTGTGATAGCGCTTGATAGATTTTTTTCGTACAACCGTCATACCACTTCATAGAAAAATCGGTCGTTCATATGCAAAACGACAAGATTTTTCACTGTTGTTCAATCGGATTTTTTTTGTTCACAATATCGTTACCGGTTAAAACACCCTGTTCATCAAAGAAGAGAAAATTGTTTGATCAGTGGTTCCACAAAATTGTTTGTACAATTTTCCTATCGTGTGTATGGGGCATTACTCTTTAAAAGAGAAGTGTGGACTTTCTTTTCCCCATTTATACTTACCTAGGTGGATGCAGCATTGGTCCCCCGCTGGCTCTAAGTGTGAGAACGCAGTGATCACATGACAGCTGATTGCTGAGTTCTCATCGCCCCTCTGAGCAGTGAGCGGTGACTGTCGGTCACTGCTGTCTGCTTTGCCCCCTAGCGCTCATTGGAGCACTGGGCTATGGAGGGGGAGGGAGAGGCTGGCTCAGGTTCTCAGCGAATTGCTGAGAGGCTGAGCCAGGATCCACTCCAAATTCTAGGGTGGATCCTGACTTTGGAGTTGGGATCTTTCCCCAGCCTGGACTGGCTGAGTGACATCAGCCGACAGTGAGCTTCAGCCCCCTGTCTGCTGAAAATGGGCTACAGGAGTGCAGAACGAACTGCGCTCCTGTGATCCACAGAAGTACAGCCAAAAGAGCATTGACTGTACTTCTCCTTTAAAGCAAAACAAGTTGTCTAACAGCTTTTTGCAATTACAAGGAAGAGAAGTCAAACTTAGGCTCCGTTCACACCTATACATTTTTTAGGGCTTTTGCAGAGATTTACTAGAGTCCATTTAACATGGTTTCCTATGGAACATGTTCACATCTATGCTTTTTTGGGCTGCTACATTTTTGGAAAGGGTCAGGGACTTTTTTAAAAGCAAAAAGCAGCATTTTTGCTACAATAGAGTTCAATGGAGAAGCTGCTGAAATGCCTGGTAGTGCGTTTTTGCTGGTTTTGCATTTTTATTCTGCCCAGCAATGAAAAAAATTGCGTCAAACGCATGTAGAAAAACACAAAACAAACTGCAAAAAGCACTGGAGAAAGCATCAAAAGCAAAATGCATGTATGTGAACCAACCCACATGGAAGAAAAATGTACTTTAAATATATTTTTTTAAATATTCTTCCCAAATCTATTGACCTACCGTATTTTTCGCCGTATAAGACGCACTTTTTCTTCCCCAAAACTGGGGGGGAAATGTCAGTGCGTCTTATAAGGCGAATATGGAGCGGCCGGTCCGGTATTTCCACCGCGGCCGTGTCAGAATACCGGGCCGGTCGCTCAACTCTGCAGCGGGACCTTACCTGTTCCTCTATCCAGCGGCGTGCTGTCTTCCCGGCTTCTGTAGTGTGGGCACTGGGCATGACAGCCGGGTGCCAAGTGCGCATGCGCAAGAAGCGGTGCGCTTTGTGAATGGTAAGGCGGCACCTGGGACACATGACAGATCCCAGAAGCCGCCGGACCAATCACAAAGCGCAAGTGCTCATGCGCACTGGGCACCCGGCTGTCATGCCGAGCGCCATTACAGAAGCCGGGAAGACAGTGCGCGGCTGGATCGAGGAACAGGTAAGATCAGGTACCTGTCAAATTCAGGTACCCGCTCCCCACCTCCCCAAAGGTCAGCAGTCATCTGTACTGTCCGCAGTCTCTGGTCATCCCTGTGCTGTCCGCAGTCTCTGGTCATCCCTGTGCTGTCTGCAGTCTCTGGTCATCCCTGTGCTGTCCGCAGTCTCTGGTCATCTCCTGTACTGTGTCTGCAGTCCATTAGTTCAGAATTTTTTTTTCCTGTTTTCTGCCTCTAAAACCTAGGTGCGTCTTATGGTCAGGTGCGTCTTATACGGCGAAAAATATGGTATATTTGAAATACTACAATTTTGGCCATATTCTATATATATATATATATATATATATATATATATATATATATATATATACACACTGCATGTTGAAATGCATTTTTTTTATATATTACAAAATATATGAAAAATATTTTTACCAATATATATTTTTTAAATATATTCTTCAGATACTTTATAACATATAAAAAAGTAATTTTAACATATATTTTTACATATATTTGTAAATGCATTTCAAAAATGTAGATTGAATGTATTTTTAAAGACATACAGTATATTTGAAAATGTATTTTTAAAAATAGTTTTCATATATTTTTCAATAAAATTGCATTTCAATATACAGTGTGTATGTATGTATGTTTGTGTATATATATTTATTAAAATATATTTTGAAATATATTGAATATGGCCAAAATTGTAGTATTTCAAATATATGTCAATATATTTGGGAAGGCTATTTTTAAAATATATTTTTCTTCCATGTGGGAAGCCTTAGACAAAGAAATTGGAAATGCACAATTGTTGATAATGTACTTATACATAAGACAAAATAAGAAGTAGCAGCAAACAATTTTAGTTTCTCACGGATTAGAAAACCTAAACAAAACTTCCACAAAACAAAATTATTATTTGGAATTATTACCTGTAGGTATTTTCAAAATCCCATTAATTTTAATGATTTACATTGAGTCCTTAACATTAAATTTCTATTCACACTAAACTTTCTTGGTCCTAGATAGTATGACAGTATAATACGTAAGATATACTGTCACCTTTTCTATTTTTGACAGGTCCCATTTCCTTTAATTAAACCACGGAAGGTTGCAGAGGGGACTTCCAGGGAGAAGAGATTCTACACTTTGCAGCTGTTAAAGTGTATCTAATTAATTTAGTAATATTTCTGCATGCAGTCAAGTCAGGCTAACTTAGTGAAAGTAGGAAGACACAATTTAGGAGAGAGAGACACAAGTCAACTTTAGAAATCTTTCATTTGGACTCTGCTGCTTTTTAAATAGGGCAGCACATAACGTGTTACCACTGGGATTCAGGTACCTCCTCCTGGGCACTAGAGGTGTGGAAGAGTTCTGGATATTTTATCATGCCCATTCTCTACATCTTCATCCTATTTTGATGGAGACAAAGGGCCCACGGTCTCATTGCTTTAAGTAAGGCTAACATGCTTGCTGTGCAGAGGTAGTACTTTTAAATGAATAGATGAAAGTGAAACTGGTATCCCACCTGTTTCTAGTTTGCAGTATTCTCACTTTAAGGGGTGTTCATAGTCTTCTGTGTAAAAATTAAAAGTCAGTAACTACAAAAACTGTAGTTGCTGACTTTTAATAAACAGCCACTCACCTGTCCCATGATCCACCCCAGTCATTTGCACCTCTCATTTTCAATCTTCAGAACTGGCACCATAACTGCGGGCACCCAGCTGTGACAGTTTGCAACTTCACAACTAGGTGCCCACTGTGCATGTGTGAGCCGTTCTACGAATTGTGAATGGTCCCGGCAGTCTTCTGGAACCTGTTACGTATACCAGAAGACTGCGGGAAGGGAGGGGGTAGGAAAACTTACACTTTCCACCCCCTAGGCAATCGGAGTGGAAGGGGGAGTGGGTACTGTAATGGGCGTGGCATCAGACCCCAGCCCTTCTCACCAACTTGTGACCCAAAGGACCAGCCAATCTAAGATCACGCTGCCACTTGCCTAACAATGCCACTCTCAGCTGCGCCCTGCACAAAGATTGTCCAGCTCACTGGACCACAATCTATGTGCCAGCAGCCTGAGAGCGATTGTTACTGGGTCAGGTTAATTACACAATTAACCCTTCACACTGCCACCACCACCTTTTTACAGAGAAGGCGGAAACTCACAAATCTTAGCAGTAACACTATGATGTTTGAATAAGCGTCTGTATACACACTGCCACCGCAGACAGATGTATGCAGAGGGTTAAAACACACGGTAGCACTCTTCAGAGACAGGGATTCTTAGTTTGCATTAAGAGCTTTAGAAACAGTTCAACACTTTTCAGAAAATAGGATTTATTACTAAAAAGGTGAAAATTGTGCAATTAAAATATTTACAGAAAAAGATGTAACACGTGTATATATATATATATATATATATATATATATATATATTTATAAATAGAGAGAGCAATAAAACAACAGAGAAATAAAATAAAGAAGTTTTAGAAGGTAGGATACTTGCAGAAAGTCCTTGGTTTAAACAGTGTCCAAGTGTCCAAACAAAAGGTTGCCTTTTCTCCCAAAGATGGTTCCTGGTGTTAAAAGGGAGAATCTCTTCTTTTTTTCTCTCCAGGCATGTCAGCCTGTTTTCTAGTATCCCAACAAGGGGTGTCTCCGGAAGCCAAGGGCCAATCGCCTCATTTGGGTATGGGTGTTAGGCGGGGACCCAGGCTATGACCAAATCCCTCCTAAGTTTATCCCATGGTCAATAACCTTCAATAGGTACATGTAGCATCCTAGCCACAGCCAGATTAATATGCAGAATCATATTCTGAACGTCCAGACACCAAATATGGCATATCTTGCCATTCCGGATAAAAATATATTGCTTTCTACTCTCTTGTAGATGCTACCTAGGGGTGTAAGGTGTCAGGTGACTCGTATTAAAATGGCCTATCTGAATATATGCTTTATATTAATGTGCTCAGTTCCTATTGAAATTTATGAAGTTGTATGAAAAGTGACTCATGTGGGGTGTACGTTTTATAGCACCTCTGGAATGCTTTTGTGTCAAGTGACTGACTGAATTATGGCTTTACGACCAAGCCGAGGCAAGGGTTTGTCAGACATTCTGGAACCAGGCTAATTGGGGTTACAACCATGAAACCTATTCAGCTGTGCCCTCGCCCCAGTGCACACACAGACCACATTCCATTCAAAGAGGGAGGGGGGACTGGACAGAGTGAGAATGACATTTTCAGATCATGATACAAGATGGTAGACCTTAACAAGATGGTGGTCAGCATCCATGTGTCTAATTGCCACAGGTACCTGTCCCCAAAAGTGCCATTAATGAAGGAGGAGAGGGTGAGGAGGCAGAACTTCCCCTATTTAAAGTGATATTAAACCAAGTTTTATTAATAAAATAACAAACATGTTATACTGGGCTGCTCTGTGCAGTGGTTTACACAGAGAAGTCCTGATCCTCCTCTTCTCGAGTCCCCCACTGGCTCTCCTGGCCCCTCCCTACTGCCAAATGCCCCCACAGAAAACAGCTTGCTATGGGGGCACCCAAGAAGGCTTGCTCCCGAGTGGCTGCTTTGTATGCCCATTTGCACACAGCCACAGCTTGGCCCCACCAATTCTGTCTCCTCATTGGTTCACTGGCTGTGATTGTCATTGGTTCCCTCTGCTGTCTCAGCCAATGAGTAGGGAGAGTCCCCGGAAAGCCAAGGCTCTCATGCACATCACTGGATCATGATGGAGCTCAGGTAAGTATTAGGGGGGCAGAGGGGACTACTGCACAGCTTCAGCCTTTATAACCACTTTAACTGGATGGCCTTTAGCTAGGTGAATCACCATGTATCATAAATAGGCACGTTATTTTATCATAAAAAGTGATTTCATTTTTTTTAATTCTTGGCACTCCAAAATTTTTTGCCCACTTCTGATCTACATGCACTAATTCCAGCATCGACTGTACATTATTTTTCTGGTCCAGCTTACTGGTAGCAACAATGGTTGACCATGTCTGTACAAGTTGTTTTCATGGCTGCTTTGGTTCACAACAAAGAAGAACAATTTTGAGATTTGGAATTGTTATCCCCCAAAACAAGAAGTGCCTGAATAAGTACCTTTATGGCAGGATCACCAGGAATTCTTTTATTGAAAGCTGTACAACTTAAACATGTGAGATCAGCTTCTGAAATTGTATTAACATGTTTATATGAGATTCTAGCAATTGGATTCAGATCAGCTTTAAGGTTGGTTTAGACCTGTAAACTAAAGACATATCAGTGTACAGTTCTGGTGTAGTGATAAGTAACCTTTGGAAGATGCCTGTCACTGTTGTTTGTGGGTTACATGCTTAACACTTGACCCCAAGCCAATTCTGACATTTCTCTCATACATTTAATTTTTTGCTTGAAAATTTGTTAGAACCCCCAATATATACAGTGAGGAACAGAAGTATTTGAACACCCTGAGATTTTGCAAGTTCCCCCACTTAGAAATCATGGAGGGGTCTGAAATTCACATTTTAGGTGCATTCCCACTCTGAGAGACAGAATTTGAAAAAAAAACAATTCAGGAAATCACATTATATGATTTTTAAAGAATTTATTTGTCTTGCACTGCTGAACATAAGTATTTGAACACCTAAGAAACAGCAAGAATTCTGGCTCTCAAAAACCTATTACTGTGCCTTTAAAAAGTCCACCTCTACTCCACTCATTAATCTAACTTAGTAGCACCTGTCTGAGCTCTTTAAAAACACCTGTCCACCCCACAGTCAGTCAGACACCAACTACTACCATGGGCAAGACAAAAGAGCTATCAAAAGACACCAGAGACAAAATTGTGGACCTCCACAAGGCTGGAAAGAGCTACAGGGCAATTGCCAAGCAGCTTCGTGAAAATAGATCAACTGTTGGAGCAATTGTTAGAAAATGGAAGAGGCTAAAGATGACTGTCAGTCTCCCTCGGACTGGGGCTCCATGCAAGATCTCACCTCGTGGGGTATCACTGATGATAAGAAAGGTGAGGAATCAGCCCAGAACTACAAGGGAGGAGCTGGTCAATGGCATGAAGAGAGCTGGGACCACAGTTTCAAAGGTCACTGTAGGTAGAACACTACACCGTCATGGTTTCAAATCATGCATTGCACGGAAGCAAGTCATCACATGTCTAGGCCCGTCTGAAGTTTGCCAATGACCATCTGGATGATCCAGAGGAGGCATGGTAGAAAGGCATGTGGTCAGATGAGACCAAAGTAGAACTTTTTGGTCTAAACTTCACTCGTTGTGTTTGGAGGAAAAAGAAGGATGAGTTGCATCCCAAGAACACCATCTCTACTGTGAAGCATGGGGGTGGTAACATCATGCTTTGGGGGTGCTTTTCTGCGAAGGGGACAGGACGACTGCACTGTATTAAGGAGAGGATGAATGGGGCCATTTATTGTGAGATTTTGAGCAAAAACCTCCTTCCCTCAGTCAGAGCATTGAAGATGGGTCGTGGCTGGGTCTTCCAACATGACAACAAACCGAAGCACACAGCCAGGATAACCAAGGAGTGGCTCCGTAAGAAGCATATCAAGGTTCTGGAGTGGCCTAGCCAGCCTCCAGACCTAAATCCAATAGAACATCTTTGGAGGGAGCTGAAACTCCATGTTGCTCAGCGACAGCCCTGAAACCTGACAGATCTAGGGGAGATCTGTGTGGAGGAGTGGGCCAAAATCCCTGTTGCAGTGTGTGTAAACCTGGTCAAGAACTACAGGAAACGTTTGACCTCTGTAATTGCAAACAAAGGCTTCTGTACCAAATATTAACACTGATTTTCTCAGGTGTTCAAATACTTATGTTCAGCAGTGCAAGACAAATAAATTCTTTAAAAATCATACAATGTGATTTCCTGAATTTTTTTTTAAATTCTGTCTCTCAGAGTGGGAAGGCACCTACAATGTGAATTTCAGACCCCTCCATGATTTCTAAGTGGGAGAACTTGCAAAATCGCAGGGTGTTCAAATACTTCTGTTCCTCACTGTGTATATATATATATATATATATATATATATATATACATATACATATATATATAATTTTTTTTTTAAAGCAGAGCCCCTAAAAAACAAGATGGTGAGTGTTTCAATATTTTATGTCACACAATATCTGTGCAGCATTTTTTCATAAGCAACTTTTTTGGAAAAAAATACACTTTATGTAATTTTAGTGAACACAAACACAATAGAATACCCAATTATTTGGTAATATATAAAAGATGATGTTATGCTTAATAGATACTAAACACAACACGCCTAAAAATTGTGCATGCTCGTGGAATGGTGACAAGCTACAGTACAGTAAATTATCCATACGCAAAGTTTTAGGTTAGGAGTTTAGAGTTACACAGGATCGGTTTGATCAGATTCTATACAAGCTGATAACAGCTAGTCAATGAACCAGTGCACTTCCAAAGTCAGAAGAGACAAAATCCTCATCACTTCTGGTTTCTAACATCACAGAAAAGGGGCAGGAACTTCCACTCCTCCAATGGGATGGGAGAGCCAGTGTAAAGGAGGCTGCGATTGGGGGGGGGGGAGCAGCCTTTCACCGCCTGTAAAAGTGATCCAGCGGCTGTATAGCCACTTGGATCACTTTTACATGAAAGAGAATCACCAGATGAAAAACAATTGTACCAGGATCATGGTTGTAGCCTCAACCATGATCCCATGATCTTGGTATAACACCTCAATACAAGGCCATATATATATATATATATATATATATATATATATATATATATATATGCATAGCAGCACTGAAGTGGTTAAACCTCTACAGGAATAATTATGGGAGTGCACTCCTGTAGGTGTTTCAATGCCAACACTTAAATGCAAATGGCTCCAATTTCCAATACAGGCAGTAATAAAATAAATTATCCTGTACAGTAAATCATGGAAAGATGCATAGATCTTTTATTCATTAACATGTAAAATCTAAGGAGGAGGAGAGAAGACAGAAATGCATATCTATCTTTCTATAGTCTTACTTTTTTGTTAACAGCATATCTATCCGACTATGGTTTTTTCTTCTTTTTTTTGGTAGGCAGCACATTTTGCAGTTTTGCAGCTAGAATACATAGTGCTGGTGGCTTGCAAGAGAGCAGCTTTGGGTGGTAGTGGTGGTTGTGTAAGATGAAGTCAATTTCTTAACAGCCTCGCCTTCATGTTGTTGGGCATGTTTATCTGCCCTTTCTCCAAATACAGAAATGTATCAATGGGTAAGGAAGGGGCAGATTGTGCAACTGTTACTTCCGCACTGTTTAAGACCAGGTATAGCACCCACCTGACCTCTGGAAGCATGTGAGCTGTAGAAACTATTATTATGTAATAGTGGGATGTGAACAGATGGGTGCCATTCACTTTAAGACACACAAAAAACAAAAAGGAGTTTATTGCTCACACTAAAACTCCTGGGAGAGAGGAGTAGGGAGTTCAGAACATTACTGACCTGCAGCCTCATTAGCACAATATAAAAGAGACACCAGTACAGAAAAGAGCCTTTAAGCTGACTCCAGCAATCTGTACCTTAGAGCAACCAAATCTTTACAGTAGCAGCAGCAGTCTCAATGATTCTATTTTGATGCTTTTCCAGGCTCATCACTAGTTCCTCACCCAGGAATCCATGTGGCAGAGTGACCTCTAGTACTTCATCTCAGACATTATTATTACAGGTACTTATATAGTGCTATGAATTTACACAGCACTTTTACATATAAATTGTACATTCACATCAGTCCCTGCCCTCAAGGGGTGTACAATCTAAGGTCCCTAACTCACATTCATACAAATACTGTACATACTAGGGCCAATTTAGACAGGATCCAATTACCCTACCAGCATTACTTTGGAGCGCTGGAGGAAACCAGAGTACCAGGAGGAAACCCATGCAGGCACAGGGAGAACATGCAAACTCCAGGCAGGTGGTGCCTTGGTTGGGATTCAAAACAGCGACCCTAGTGCTGCTAGGCAGAAGTGCTAACCATTTAGCCATCAGTTCCTTTCCTCAGTCAGGCTTCCAGACCATAGAGCCTCAAGTACCAGGGCTCACTGAACAGGCAGACTTCATATGTTGCAAGAAAATGTATAGGCCTCAGGCCTAATCACTCAGCTGCCCATCACATACCCACCCCAAGCAAGAGCCTGGTTTGAAGAGAGCGGTCACTTGTTCCTCCCCAAATGTTTATACTTTCCCCCAGCATGCACCGGTGATCATAAACCTCCCACTGGATGGCTAGGGGGAAGCATGAATATTCATGTCAGTTTTACTGTAGTTCTCTTACTTATACAAGAGGTACCAGTGACACCAAGTAGCAGAAAGGAGAAATCACAGCTCCACTGAATTTAGGGGACAGATCAAATGAACATGCAGACTATAAATCAGCTAGGTTGACTACCATCCAGGAGAACTAAATTTAAATAGTAGTCTCTATTTAGGGCAGGATGGCTACACAGGCAAGACAGCAAGCCACAACAGCAGAGCCTGAAAGCTCAAAGCTGGCTTTAAATCTGTAATGGAGTCAACTAAGATTTTTTTTTTCATCCTCAGCATCCCTCTGGATGTAGCGTATACAGCATTAGAGATACAGTTTCTAAGCTAGACGAATCTAAATTAAAAATAAAAAATGTTTTTTGTCTGGAGCTTGGCTTTAATAATGCATTTTTTGTCATGTAACTATGCCATTTTACATATTAATATTTTGCATTCTTATTTTGAGCCAAACGCTAGATCTTTTTTTGTGTTTTTTAAGCTTTTTGTAAACTCTTTGGCCTCAGAAGTGTATGCTGTAATTTTTAAACTCAAGCACAGGAGTCAACTGAGCAGTCATTAATCCCTTGCTGGATGGCTCATTCAAAAGTTAAAATCAGAAATAAAAGACCGAAGGTGGACACCCACAGCTGTCTTGTATCCAGGCCACAGTGCCCAGGTGATCCATTGTCATGTTGTCAATTTGGTAATCGATGATATTGATTATATATAGGTAGTGGAGAACAAGTATTAAACAAAACAGAAACTTACTAAAAATACCTAAAATCATAGTTACCCTTCAAGTGCAAGCTGTACCATTAGCAAGATGTTATAATAGGAATAAGCTGTCAAGAGTGTCAGACACTGGACTACAAACTGCTGTTGCATTGTAAGAAATAAAAATGTACAAGTTAAGAATTAAGTTATTGTTAATGATAAGAAGAGCTAGTTTTAAAACAATTTTCAACAATCTGAAATTACAGTTCTTAAGTTATAGATAATGGCATGTCTTTGAAATAGAATGCACCAGTTACATTATATAAAATGTGCTGGGCTTAAAGGTGTCCTGTTTTAATTTTATCTCAGATACCAAATCATACATTACTGACATTTTTCAATGTCACCATATGTCAAGTATATTTAGACCGCCAGTATTAACACAGTAGAGAAAAATGATATACAACCTGTCATTCCAAAGAATCGCTGCAATAAAGGCTTTGCACAACTACAAGGTCACCATTGAACTAACAGACAGAAGTGCAAACTGACTAGGTCAAAATTATGAATGAAATATCCAACAATTTCAGATAATATGTACAGAAAACCATCCATAACTGTAGTTGCATTGTCAGTAATTGATAGCCCAAGCTCCAAACTATACATTTTAGTTAGATCTATTATTATGTTGGAAATTGATAAATAAGACAGTGGGGTTGATTTACCAAGACTGGAGAGTGCAAAATCTGGTGTAGTTGTGCGCAGGGGCGGACTGACAACTCATGGGGTCCCTGGGCAATAGGGGATCATGGGGCCCCTGTGTCCTTGCCCAAACTCAAAAAAGCCTATGAAAAAGGTATCAGGGGCATCTCATGGGGCCCCCTACTGACCCCGGGCCCTCGGGCAGTGCCCGAGTTTCTAAATGGTCAGTCCGCCCCTGGTTGTGCGTAGTAGTCAATCAGCTTCCAACTTCAGCTTGTTCAGTTACGCTTTGACAAAGAATCCTGGAAGCTGATCGTATCTATGGAGAGCTGCTCCAGATTTTGCACTCTCCAGTTTTAGCAAACCAACCCCACTGAGTCACTATTTTGACCACCCAGAAAGAATTTGGTTTAAAATCCCTTAAAGTGGTTGTAAAGGCTCACAATTTTTTACCTTCATGCATTCTATGCATAAAGGTAAAACACCTTCTCTGTGCAGAAGCCCCCCCAGCCCCCCCTAATACTCACCTTAGCTCCCTCTCAATCCACTGATGAGCACTGGAGTCTCGGCTATCCCAGGACTCCCTTTCCTCACTTGCTGAGACAGCAGCAGGAACCATTGGCTCCCACTGCTGTCAATCACAGCCAGTGAGTCAATGAGAAGAGAGTGGGGGCAGGGCCAAGCCGACACTCCCTGCTTGAACACAGAGAGTGGGTGCCCCCATAGCAAGTTGCTTTCTGTGGGGCACCTGACAGGAGGCAGGTGCCAGGATACCCTGCGGAGGACCCGAGAAGAAGAGGATGTGGGCTGCTTTGTGCAAAACCACTGCACACAGCAGGTAAGTATAACATGTTTGTTATTTTTAGCAAAAAAAATGTAGGCCTTTAGTATCGCTTTAATATAACCACAAGCAGAATGACAACTGTTAGGCTCATGTATGACTCCGAGTGCACAACGTATTCTCTCTCATTTTCACGTTTTGACATTATTTTCTTGTCTTGAATCAATTACTACATAACTTCATAGAATCACTATGGTGTTTAGATCCTGGTAAACAAAGGCAAAGACTTATCTATCACACTGATAGATTCAAGAAGAGACAAGACAAGCAATTAAAGCCCAACTCCAGGAAACCCTAAAATGATCCCTTTCAGTGGGGCAGGGCCAGAAATACAGGGGCTAATGCTTGTTTAGGTCTAGGGGACACAGAAAAGTAGATCTTCTTACTCGATCCTCAGCTCCTCTGTGCTGCCAAGGCAGTCTCCACAGTAACTTCTCTTCATCTAAGGTCCTGATATCCATTGTCCTGCATTGGTCATGGTGACCCCAAGGGACCATCTACAACCAAAGTGTCTATTGGAAGAACAGAGGATCACGTAAGTAAAAATGCTTATCTTCTTCCTTGGAAAAAAGGAATAGTTAGCATTTGCATTGTAATTGCCTGCTTTAGTGATTGGTTCACCGAACATCCCAGACGTCTGCACTAAGATACAAGTCAGATTTTAGAAATTTTCTGCAACAAAAATGTCAGTATTGGTGAGATGCTCCTAAAAAGTTAATCACTCCTAAAGGGATCTAGACCCTGCAACTACCCTCATAAGAACACTGCAAAGTGCATCACCTGATTAATGATGGCAAAGTCACTCCTACTCAGAATCAGTATCCAAAAGGCATAGGAGAACACAGAGCTATTTATTCAGGACAGAAACAGGTAGGAATCTGCAAAAAAGTGTGTTAAAATCCTTTCAATATACATTGATCACTTGGAAAGGATTATTTTATTCTTAACAGAAGTGGAGTTAGTCTTTAACGTACTTCCAAAAGTTGTTTTCAATATTTTTAAAGTCACAGTTATTATTAAACAAATCTCTGGTGATCCTACCATGAGGGTCACTGTTCACAAACTTAATTCTATACCATGGAAAATTCCCTGTGTCCTGATGGAGAATACAAGTGTCTGCACTAACAAACATTGCACAGGCATGGTCCATTATTATGAAGTTGATCCAGGGCAATCATGTGATGATGACACTGGAGCAAGTGCAAGTAGACAGGATGTAACTGAGAGGACGTCATTTGCATTGGAATGGGTAGTTAAAAGTAGTATTAATCTTTTTTATTAAACTTATTTGCTCTATTTTCTCAATGTCCTTGGACATACCAGTACCTTTCAGTGTTTACTTTGGAGCTCTGAGTGCCTTGATGAAAAATATTGAATAGCATTTCATGGGGTTACAAGAAAATAAGCAGGCCATTACTGGTAATTAAGAGTGAATGACTCATTGGCTAAAACTCCAGAAGGATGAGAAGTACTGCTTTCAAAATTACATTTTCCTGTTTGTCTTCTTTTACAGCTTGTTTGGAACTTATTTGTCCTGTGTCCTACCACTTTTTCCACCAAAAAGTTTCTCTCCACTATTCATGCTATTTGTATCAACTGCTTTGGAAAATATGTCTGAAATAGCCATCAGTTTTCCATTAGTATAAGTCACTATTAAGTCATATTTCTGTAGCTGAATTAACATTCTTTGTAGTCTTGCAAAAGCCTGATCAATGGGTCTTGACATTAACATGCAGTGGTTTAGAGTCAGAATGCACATTGACACTAGCTCCATGGATGTATTTGTGGAATTTCGATTACTGTAAAAACAGTTGCAAACAGTGTGGTTCTGTATGTGATGATGCTCTTGAAGCCTAAAATAGTGCTTTTCTCTTTGCTTGAGATGAGGTTGTCCTAGGATTCATCTGCTTTTGTTTCTAGTTTTTCGGACAGAACAAAAAACTCAAATCAAGTGCTACTGTCTGGTGCGTTTTTCAGACAAATGAAGATTTTGTCTTGCTCTGGTCTTAATTACCACTGAATGTCTATTTAAAGCACACTGTTCAAAAAAATTAAAGGAACACTTTTTAATCAGAGCATAGCATCAAGTCAATTAAACTTTTGGGATATTGATCTGGTCAGGTAAGTAATAAAGGGGGTTGTTAATCAGTTTCAGCTGCTTTGGTGTTAATGAAATTAACAAGTGCACTAGATTGGCAGAGACAGCCCCTAAAACAGGAATGGTTTTACAGGTGGAGGCCACTGAAATTTTTTTCCTCTACTCATCTTTTCTGACTGTTTTTCACTAGTTTTGCCTTTGGCTAGGGTCAGTGTCACTATTGGTAGCATGAGGCGATACCTCGACCCTACAGAGATTACACAGGCAGTCCAACTCCTTGCTTTGGTAGTGGGTCAGTGATGGTCTGGGGAGGCATATCCATGTGTCAAGGTCCTACCTTTTCCCAGAGGTTATGTTTCTCCATGTGCTGGCATCCATGTTGGATTTCTGCAGAGCATGGTGGGAATCTTTTATACCTTCTGGTCTCTGAGGTCCATCCCCCAGAGGGGTGTGGCTGATTACATATAAGCCTGTGGTCCGCACATGCCCTTTGCACTTGTGTCTTGTGTCTTTGTGTCGCTATAACTCTGTTCTGACTCTTGTGACTCTCCTGGAATCTGACTCGGTTTGTGACCTGACCATTCTTTGTGTTCTCCTTTGATCTGACCCTCCATTGCTGAACTCGGCCCGTGATTCTCGTCTGCTGTCCTGTACCGTTTTGTCCCGTTGTTGTTGACCCAGCCTGCCTGACTACTCTTTTGTCTTTTCCACCAGCTACACGCCATTGGCGGCGGCCATTACTGCAACTGAGGTGTCTCGGGTGCCGCGACCTGGTTCCTGGCTGCGTCAAGTCCATACCCACCATCAGGGGCCCTGGTGAAGGGCAGCCTGGGACTTAGACTCCGCGCCCTGGGGGACTTAGATCTGTGGATGGTGGTTGTCGCCAGCCAGTGCGTTACATTGTTTAGGCCTGCCTGTCCATTCCTCAGCTCCTGCCCTGACATTACACAAGTGCCATGAACCCTGATGGTGCAGGCACGCCTTCGCTCCCAACGCTAGTCGCCAGACTCGATCAGCAGAATCACCTGTTGGATCAGTTTGCTCAGGCGTTGCAAACTCTGCTTGCACGCACTGTGCACCTTGCTCCTGGTGCTATTAGGCCGGTAGTCACTCCGGTGGCCGCTCCCGCTGCTTCTCCGCTGATTGCGTCCACCACCTCGGCTGCTGCATCGGCGGCGCCCAGAGGTATGACTGGTTCTGCCCCTCTTCCACAGCGCTTTGGGGGTGAGCCGAGTCAGTGTCGTGGGTTCCTCAACCAGGTGGGTATTTATTTTGAACTAATACCCCACGCCTTTCCGTCTGAGAGGTCAAAGGTGGGGTTCCTAATATCACTACTCTCAGACAAGGCCTTGGCCTGGGCAAATCCCTTATGGGAGAGGAACGACCCGTGATTCAAGATTTTTCAGGTTTAGTCGATGCCTTCCGCAGGGTATTTGACGTACCGGCTCGTTCCGCCTCGGCGACCAAGCTGCTCATGACCATGCATCAGGGTTCACGGACTGTGGCCGAGTACGCCATAGAGTTTTGTACCCTGGCGGTAGAGGTGGGTTGGAACAATGAGGCTCTGGTGGCTGCGTTTTCCCATGGTCTTTCTGACACATTGAAGGACGAGATTGCAGCTAAGGAACTGCCTGTGGAGTTGGAGGAGCTCATCTCTTTCCTGATCCTGATTGACACCAGGCTCAGGGAGAGGCCTTCACTCAAGGAACGCCTGCGGAGGCCTTCCAATCGACTGGCACACCCGTTCCTCCCTCTCCTCCCACGCCTCCTGGGGATAGATTGTCTGGTGGGGAGCCCAGCTGGGGTTTGCTCGCCTTTCTAAGGGAGAGCGGGCCGCTCGGCGTTGGGAGGGTCGCTGCCTGTACTGTGGCCTCGGTGAGCACTTTCGGCAGTCTTGTCCGGTCCGTCCGGGAAACGCTCGCACCTGAGATCCTGTCGGGGACAGATCTTGGGTGGAGTTTCCTTGTCCCCGGAATTCCGCAAGGATAAGCCACTGATCACCGTTGTCCTTTCTTGGACGGAGGGCTCGGTGACGGCCCAGGCGTTGGTAGATTCTGGGGCCGGTGGGTTGTTCTTGGACGGCTCGTATGCTGCACAGCACTCCATTCCCCTGCAGACTCGTGCTACCCCATTGGTTCTCGAAGCAATAGATGGCAGGCCCCTGCAATCGCCGCAGGTTACCCACGAGACTCTGCCAATAGAGGTAGCTATTGGGGCTGTTCACAGGGAGTTGGCCAGTATCCCTGGCTCCAGAGGCACAATCCAACCTTCAATTGGCAAACAGCCGAGATTCTCTCATGGTCTCCACAGTGTGGGGCCGGGTGCATCCGTGGGCCGGTTAAGGTATTGTGTGCCTCCTCGGACTCTGCGTTGCCCACCGACTATGGGGAGCACCTAGACATATTTGATAAGATACGCGCTGGTGCCTTACCTCCGCATCGTCCTTACGACTGCACCATATCCTTGCAACTCGGTGCCACTCCTCCGCATGGCAGAGTGTACCCTCTCTCGGTTGCGGAGAATAAGGCCATGGAGGAGTACTTTGTGGATGCGCTTTCCCGGGGGCACATTCGTAAGTCTACTTCTCCAGCAGGAGCAGGTTTTTTTTTCGTAGAGAAGAAAGGTGGGGAATTGAGGCCTTGCATCGATTATAGGGGTCTCAATCGGATTACCATTAAGAATGCATACCCAATTCCTTTGATTTCTGAGTTGTTCGACCGCCTTAAGGGAGCAACAGTCTTTACCAAACTCGACCTTAGGGCGGCATACAACCTCGCATGGATCAGACAGGGGGATGAGTGGAAGACCGCGTTTAACACCAGAACCGGGCACTATGAATACCTGGTGATGCCCTTCGGGTTGTGTAACGCGCCCGTGGTGTTTCAGGAATTCATAAACGATGTCCTTCGTGATTTGTTGCAGCAGTGCATGGTGGTTTACCTGGATGACATCCTGGTTTACTCTACCTCCATGGAGTCCCATGTCCAGGATGTCAAGCGGGTGCTGTAATGATTACGTGAAAATGAACTCTTTTGTAAGCTCGAGAAGTGCGAGTTCCATCGATCTCAAGTTGCCTTTTTGGGCTACATCATTTCCGCGGAGGGATTCTCCATGGACCCTCAGAAGGTTGCGGCGGTTCTGCAGTGGCCTCGTCCCAATGGTCTTCGGCCCATTCAGCGCTTTCTGGTTTTTGCCAACTACTATCGGAAGTTCATCAGGAACTTCTCCACGTTGGCAAAGCCTCTCTCTGACCTAACCAAGAAGGGGAGTAACCCTCACGAGTGGCCATCCGAGGCCATCTTAGCTTTCAAGGCTCTGAAAGCCGCCTTTGCTTCAGCTCCGATTCTTTTTCATCCCAATCCTGGGTTGCCCTTCGTCCTCGAGGTTGATGCTTCTGAGACGGGAGTAGGGGCTCTCCTGTCTCAACGTCGGTCGCCCGATGGACCCCTACTTCCCTGCGGGTTCTACTCCAGGAAGCTTTCCTCTGCAGAGTGCAACTACCAGATTGGAGATAGGGAGTTGTTGGTCATCATTCTGGCTCTCAAGGAATGGAGGCACCTGCTTGAGGGTTCCGCGGTTCCGGTCCTCATTCTTACCGATCACAAGAACCTGACTTATCTTTCGGAGGCCAAGAGATTGACACCCCGCCAGGCCAGATGGGCTCTGTTCTTGTCACGCTTCAACTATGTGGTTTCATATTTGCCTGGTTCCAAGAATGTCAGGGCTGATGCGTTATCACGGCAATACTCTTAAGTTGTCCAGGGAGGACTCTGAGCCAATCTCAGTTATACCTCCAGATCAGATCCTGGCTGCCATTCGCACCAGTCTGACCTCTCCTCTTGGGGAGCAGATTTTGGCGGTTCAAACTGACGCTCCTCCCAGGAGGCCGGAGGGTAGATGTTTCGTACCCGAGGGATTGCGCACCCGCCTGCTGCGTACCTATCATAACGCCAAAACTGCCGGGCATCCGGGGAAGAACCAGCTGTGCTGGGTCGTCTCTCGTTTATTCTGGTGGCCAACCCTCCGTACCGACATTGCCTCTTATGTAGCGGCATGTTCGATCTGTGCCCAGAATAAGTCTCCACGGCATCTCCCTTTGGGTCTTCTGCAACCCATTCCCAATGGGGAGCGTCCTTGGTCACACCTAGGTATGGACTTTATTGTAGACCTCCCGGTGTCTCAGGGTCATACGGTCATCCTCATGGTCGTTGATCGGTTTTCCAAGATGTGCCATTGCATTCCACTCAGGAAATTACCAACAGCGCAAGAACTGGCCACGGTCTTTTCCAGGGAGATTTTTCACCTGCATGGGTTGCCTAAGGTGATTGTCTCGGACCGCGGGAGTCAGTTCGTGTCCAGATTCTGGTGCGCCTTCTGCTCCCAGTTGGGTATTAGTCTCTCCTTTTCTTCAGCCTACCACCCGCAGTCCAGTGGGGCTGCGGAGCGTTCCAATCAGGCCTTAGAACAATTCTTTCGGTGTTATATCTCGGACCATCAGGACGATTGGGCCGATCTCCTGCCTTGGGCAGAGTTTGCCAGGAACTCGGCTGTAAACTCCTCCTCCGCGATGTCTCCCTTCATGGCCAACTATGGGTTCCAACCCGCGGTATTACCTGAGAGGTTCTCACCACAGGACATTCCGGCTGTGGAGAACTATCTTGCTGCCCTGCGTTCTTCATGGGGGCAGATCCAGAGGGCCTTGAGAGACTCAGCCCAGCACCAGAGGTTCCAGGCTGATCACAGACGGTTGCCCGCTCCTTCATACCAGGTTGGCGATCGGGTGTGGTTGTCTATTCGCAACCTCAATCTTCGGGTGCCCACACCCAAACTAGCTCCCCGTTTTGTTGGGCCTTTTCGCATTCTCCGCAAGGTGAATGCGGTGGCTTATGCCTTTGCCCTTCCTCCTGGGATGCGGATCTCCAATATCTTTCATGTATCCCAATTGAAACCTCTGATCTGCAATCGCTTCACTACCTCTCTGCCTCGGCCCCGTCCCATCCGGGTTGACGGTCATGAGGAGTATGAGGTGAGCCGGATCCTGGACTCTCGATTGGTGCACGGTCGATTGCAGTTCCTGGTTCATTGGCGCGGTTATGGTCCCAAGGAGCGTTCCTGGGTTCCTTCCGCAGATGTCCATGCTCCTGCCCTCCTCCGCACTTTTCATGCCCGCTTTCCTCAGAAACCTTTTGTTGAGCCGCGGAGGGGGAGGGGCCCTTGAGGAGGAGGTACTGTCAAGGTCCTACATTTTCCCAGAGGTTATGTTTCTCCATGTGCTGGCATCCATGTTGAATTTCTGCAGAGCATTGTGGGAATCTTTTATGCCTTCTGGTCTCTTAGATCCATCCCCCAGAGGGGTGTGGCTGATTACATATAAGGCTGTGGTCCGCACATGCCCTTTGCACTTGTGTCTTGTGTCTTTGTGTTGCTATAACTCTGTTCTGACTCTCGTGACTCTCCTGGAATCTGACTCGGCTTGTGACCTGACCATTCTTTGTGCTCTCCTTTGATCTGACCCTCCGTTGCTGAACTCGGCCCATGACCCGTGATTCTCGTCTGCTGTCCTGTACCGTTTTGTCCCGTTGTTGTCGACCCGGCCTGCCCGACTACTCTATTGTCTTTTCCACCAGCTACACGCCATTGGCGGCGGCCATTACCGCAACTGAGGTGTCTCGGGTGCCGCGACCTGGTTCCTGGCTGCGTCAAGTCCATCCCCACCATCAGGGGCCCTGGTGAAGGGCAGCCTGGGACTTAGACTCCGCGCCCTGGGGGACTTCGGTCTGTGGGTGGTGGTTGTCGCCAGCCAGTGCGTTACATTGTTTAGACCTGCCTGTCCGTTCCTCAGCTCCTGCCCTGACACCATGGAGGGGTGCACAGACCTCTACAGGCTAGACAATGGCACCCTGACTGCCATTAGGTATCGGGATGAAAACCTTTGACCCATTGTCAGACCCTACTGTGGCTCAGTGGATCCTGGGTTCCTCCTGGTGCACGACAATGCCCGGCGTCATGTGGCAAGAGTATGCAGGTAGCTCCTGGAGGATGAAGGAATTGATAACTTTGTATGGCCCCTATGCTTGCCTGACCTAAATCCAGTAGAAAAACTCTGGAATATTATGTTTCAGTCCATCTAACACTGCCAGGCAGTACTCCAGACTGTCCAGGAGCTCAGTGATGCCCTGGTCCAGATCTGGGAGGAAATACCCCAGGATACCATCCATCGCCTCATTAGAAGCATGCCCCCAAGTTTTCAGGCATGCATACAAGCATGTGGGGGCCATACAAACTATTGAGTACCATTTTGAGTTTCTGCAATGAAATTTCAGCAAAATGGACTAGCCTTCTGCATCATTTTTTCACTTTGATTTTTGGGGTGTCTTTGAATTGAGTCCTCTGTGGGTTGATAATTTTCATTTCCATCAAACGATGGGGCATCCTTACGTTCCTAACACTTTACCCAGTCCATATCTGTATAGAAATTCAGCATGATATTTTTCCTCATTGAGATCTGATGTGTTTTTAAGGGTTTCTTTAATTTTTTTGAGCAGTGTTTATGTACAGTGAAAATTTTTTTTTCAGTTTTGGACAGAATTGAACCTTTGTCAAATTGTTAATGCTATTCCAAAGTCCTATAGAAAGATTCCTTGCAAAGAGTGTCTCACTGTTGCATTGCACGGATATGCTCCTACACCTCCCATCTCTGAATTCCCAGGATTCCAGGGACTTTGAAATCCAACAGGACGTCCAGAATCTCTGCCATTACTTCCAATGATACTCAGAATTCCTGTCAGCATTTCCAAAGGTGATCACAGAATCCCTGCTTGGGCTTTCAGAATTCCCTGAAACAATGCTTGGTATTTCCGTTGACACAAAAATTATTTAAGCATCAGCCTCGGAAGTGGCTGGTGCTTTGTCTTCTTGACAGCTACCCTGCTGTCAGGGATCCCGGTATGACCAGAGATGTGTGGACTGACACAGGGAAGTAGCAGGCTTCAGGAACACAGGCGTAGTCAGGGCTGGAGAGGTGGAATGGTCAGGCGGGCCGTTAGGTACTGTCAGGCACCGCCCGGCGGGATCTTTAGTACCCCACAGAACAGGATTCCCCAGAGCGTGGAGTCTAAGCCCCAGTCTGCCTTTTCACCAGAGCCCCTGATGCTGGGGATGGACTTGGCGCAGGACTGAGACTAGGTCGCAGCCCGGGAGTGCACCCAACTGTGGTAGAGGGTCCGCCGAGGGTATGTACCGGGGGAAAGCCTGATGTGAAGGGGCTGGCAGGTTTGGACAGTAGTGACTGGATCCATGCGGGATGGATGGATCGTCTGGGTAGCGTCAGGCGTAGTCAGGCAGGCCAGGTCAGCAACGTGCGGGCAGCGCGATACAGTGGATCAGGCAGAGAATGGTCAGGGTCACAAGCTGGGTTCAGTAACTCACAGGCAGCACGCTACAGAGGATCAGGCAGAAGGATGGTCAGGCAAGCCAGGGGTTAAACAGGAGATGGTCAGCAGGGTCAGGAACAATGTAGAGTCGGCAACAAATCAGATAGGCAGAGGAACAGGAACACAAGATACAAGGTACAGGGGCTCATGGGAAACAACACCAAGGCACTGACTTCAGGTCTGGCCATTCCTTAAATACACCTCCTGCAATCAGCCTCAGGTGATGGCTGCCTGCAGGAGTGAGCTTCTGATTGCTGAGAGCACTTTCTGGCCAGCCCTGGTACTGCAGCCCACATGGCAGGTGAGTCCCACCACCAGTACTGAGTCCATTCCTGACACCTGCTTTGTGCAAAATATCTATACTATACTATTGACTGCCTGTTTTGCTTTTGAAACAGATTGACATGACTACTCTTGTCTGCCACTTCCCACAACCTCTGCCTGGATCTGACCATTTCTTTTTTGCAACATAAAGTGTACAGTTTCTACATCATAGCCTTTTTGAGCTGAGCCTGAGGGCTATGACCTAGTACAAGCCCTCAGTAAGGAGATCCAAGAGCTTCTAGGGTTCTTGGCTCGCTTGCACCATCTGAAGCTCTGGTAAAGACCAGCTGGTGTTTAGACTCTGATCTCTGGGTTAGCCTACATCATCTCTCAAGGGATGTTGCTATAATATTCCCAATCCCAGTGACAATACTTTCACCAGGTAGGTGAAGGAAACTATCTAACAGTAACAATTACAGAAATAAAGATACTTTTTATTAGAAGATTAGGGGAAGGCTAGATCCCCTGTCAAGCTTTTATTGCTGTCAGTGTCCCTACTGCAGATTTTTCCTTACTTCCTGTCTTGTTTTTACCATTAAAAAAAAATTGTCACCGCATGGGAGCATATAAAAAAAAATTAACAAATTAAAAAAGCACGCCTAAAAAGAAAAAAATTAAAAGCCTCGCCTCCACAAAACTTGTGGAGGCATACACAAATGAAAATGCATACATCAGGTGTGCACACATTTGAAAATGATGATTGTGCTACACATATTAAATATCACAGTGCATGCCAGAATGAGAGCAATATTTGTAGAGCCATTTTTCACTGTTAGCACTGTAAAGGCTTTTAAATCATCACTCATGGACAACTTGTCGTTTGACAGATTTCACCAATTTGCTTAAACTTGACATATTTAGTATCTGTTTACTTGATACAACCTTATATTTTATATTTTTCTCAAAAAGGGTTATTATATTGCCTTTGTGTGTACTAAAATTAATTTAAGTGTATTTTTTAATGAAAAACAAGATTTAATAAACAGAGCAATTATCTTGTGACATAAAAAAAATTGTAGCTGCCACCATTTTGTTCTGTGAGGCCACTGCTTCAGAAAATATACAATGTTTAAGGAGATTTAGAGTGATAATAAACCCTTACATAAGCCCACTGAAATGACTAGTCTCAGACGATACATAGTGATGAATTAAATCCTCATACAAAAGCTTTGTCTCTTTATCTGTAATCTTCTCTCCTCTACAGTCTTCTAAACTACACAGTTTAGACAGCATTTCTCAGCTTTCACAAGGCAGGGGTGGGGATCTGATGTCACATACTAGACAGTAAAGAGCTAGGTGTAATCTGAGATGGGAGTGGATGAAATAGACACATGTCCCGCCACACAGTCTTGCTGGAAAACATGCACATCTGAGGTCGTCAATCACCTTCTGTGTGCTAGAGAAGGGGGGGTGGGGTATCTCTCAGGATTGCCAAGTGCCAGGGAAACTGTCAGAAGTTATAGCAAAGGAAAGAGAGAGTAGGCAGGAACCACACTAAGTGCTATAGACTGAGGCAAGTACATACTATATGAGGATATGCTTTGTTCATTTTAGAGGTTTACAACCACTTTAAGTAATCTTAAAGGTCTAAGGTGTACAAAAGAATGAAGAATGAAAAAAATGGTCCAGGTGGCAAATGGGTAAAATGTATGTTTGTCTGAATCAAAATTCACATGCTTTCATTCAGCTTTTTAATTAGTAACAAATACCAGGAATTTGGTTATAAAATTATCATCTGTTGGTACTACACACCTGCCCTACTGAACACCATTTACCCCACTGTTTTTAAACCTTGATGGAGATATGGTTAAGCTACGGATGACAAGTTAAACCTATTTTGATAATGCCACATATAACAAACATTTTGGTCACAAGTTCACACAACAACCCAAAAAGTTCCTGTCCTGCTTATTTACTCCTTCACCATAACTCTGTAATATTTAAAGCATACAAAATGGGATGCCCCTCCCCATCATCTATTTAGCAATGGCAATGCAAGGTGAAAGACATCACACTTATGGGAGATCTGACAAGCTCAAGGGCACAAATGCCAAATTTAATAAGACTTGCTTCTTTTGGATGGTTTTCTCTTCCACTAAATAATATAGACTCCTATCTAGTTCTAAGAGAGCCTAAACCCCCCAAAGCCGTCAGTGTCAAACTGTCCCTCCATATTATGACCTCAGCCATAAATATAGCACTATCTCCATTTTTTCACCCTTTAGCTCAGACATCTTAACCTAATTTTGCTCTCCCCTTTAATTCCCTTCCTTATACTCTCCCCCAACCCTCTAGCCTTGTGGCAACTGGAGAGACCCCCACCTGGCCTATACCTTTTCCCTGTATCCTAGTCTATCCTTCCTAGACCATATTCCAGTTTATTCTCCCTCAGATTTTCCCCACACACATGCCCTTTTTACCCCAGAATTTGCATTAGTCTACAGTTCCTCTTTCCTCTACTAGTAGAAAAAAATTTTACTATCAGGCACCACTGTGACTCATGCCAGGGCTATTTATTCTAATTTACACAATATTTGCATTACTATAGGTAATAACCAAGATAATTGGACTTTACAGATGGGTTCCAGTTCATGGTTCATGGTTTAGACAAATTGTCTGTTGCTATGCCAAATGAACATTGTCAGAACTGACATTTATAGTATGTATTGACATCACCTTTTGTACAACATATTTGTTTTTACATGATGCTACTTCGGAAAATACAGAATGCATTAAGAAAAGTTCAGCACTATCCACACGTAAGAAAACCCACAAGTACAAAGCAAAAAGGGCACTTTAAAATAGATATTGCTTGCTTTAATCCAGTAAATAGTTTGAATGATGTGTAAGGCAAAAAATAGGTGACAGTTCAGCAAATTTCAGACGTGGAGGGAGGTCAAAGGGTTAACAAAAGATTTTTCTTTTGGTGGTACTCAACCACTTGCCTACCGAGCACTTTTACCCCCTTCTTACCCAGGCCAATTTTCAGCTTTCAGTGCTGTTGCACTTTGAATGACAATTGCACGGTCATGCAACATTGTACCCATGTGAAATTGTTATAATTTTTTTCACACAAATACAGCTTTCTTTTCATGGTGTTTAATCACCACTGGGGTTTTTTTTGTACTGTAAACAAAAAAAGAGCAAAAAGTTTGAAAAAAAGGTTTTCTTTGTTTCTATTATACAGTTTTGCAAACAGGTAATTTTTCTCCTTCACTGATGTGTGTTAATGAGGCTGCACTGATGGGCATTGATAGGCAGCACTTATAGGCACTGATGAGGCGGCACTGATAGGTAGCACTGATGAGGTGGCTCTGATTGGCATTGATGAGGAGGCACTGATGATGCACTGATATGCAGCAATGATGGGCACTGATAGGCGGCACTGATGGGCACTGATAGGCAGTACGGATGGGAAGCACTTACAGATAACACCGACTAGAGGCACCGACGGGCAGCACTGCTAGGCAGCACTGATGGGCAACACTGCTGGACACGAATGAGTGGTACTGTTGGGCACTGATGGGTGGCACTGCTGGGTGGCACTGATGGGTAACATTGCTAGGCACTGCTGAGTAGAACTGATAACTAGGGCACTAATCAGTGCCCTGATTATTAGTGCAGATCTCCTGTCACATTTGCCGGTAATCGGGAAAGTGCAGCCGATAACCGGCAACTGTATTTACATTGTGATCTGCTGTGTCATTGGACACAGCTAATCACGTGGTAAAAGGCCGCTGTGATTGGCTTTTTGCCTCCTCTTGTGTGTCCGTAGGACACAGCGATCACCTACAGCGCTGGGAGCGCCCCGCTGGGGCGCGTTCTGCGAGGGCGTCCATGGATGCCCTCCCAGAACTGGATAACCGCACTATAGCCATCTTTCGGCTATAGCACTGTTAATAAGCACTGGGTTTTTATTTTTTACTATAAAATTATAAAAGTACCAATAATGTTCAAAATAAAAAATAATAAATAAATTATACGGTATCCTTATAATATACAAAAATTCTCAAAACGCATGTAAACACTTTCACCCCAAAAAGTGTAAAAATCTGATCAAAATATGCATAAATATAATCCCACAGTGTCCAAAATTTCAAAAACACAATATAAGACACAATCCAAAATATCAAAGTGTCCTCCACAGAGTATAAAGTCACTCAAAATTAAAAAACATCCAAAAGTTCAAAAACCTTTGTGTTGCAAAATAACCTCCAAAGTGATTTATGGGACCATAAAACCTCAAAAAAAGGGAAAAAGATTCACATAGTGCATTATCCTCCAATAACTCAAATATAAACGCATGTGTAATCCACACAAAAACACTCGTGATCACTAATAGTGCCAAAAGTGAACAACCATGTGATTGTCAGTGAAACAATCTCGTGAATCAAACAAAACAAAGCAGTGAAGGCTTGTGAAGAAAGTGTACACTTCTATACACTTTGATATTTTGGATTGTGTCTTATATTGTGTTTTTGAAATTTTGGCCACTGTGGGATTATATTTATGCATATTTTGATCAAATGTTCAAAATAAAGCCTGTTTCCTTTATCCTCTGTTATTATTATTATTATTCAGGACTTATATAGCGCCAACAGTTTGCTCAGCGCTTTGTTATGAAACATAATAAATCAAAACGCCAGGACAATACAAAAAACCCATGAAATTACCCCTCTTTGGAAAGTGATCTCATTTTTGGACACAATTTTTAAAAAATAAAACAAACAAATATGCTGGTAGTGAGGTAGTCAAAACATATAGCTTGAAAATGTTGCACCAGATATATAATAATGGCACATAAAATGGCAGGATGGAGATGAGGGGAGTTAATGTGAAGGATAAGAAAGCTGAAGGGGTTTATATACAGATCATGTACAGAGAAAGGCTGGAGATCAGATGCATAGAAGAAGGGGTGATGAAAAAGGTTAAAAAGAAATTATCTCACAGTCAGTGTAAATAATGAATGGATCAAAGAATCATTCATTGCCCATTCATAAATTACTATGATTGGATTTTTAGGGGGACATCACACATTTTTTTATATTTGCATGGGGATTCCCCTTAACTCTAGACTACTCTACTCAGAAAAATCTGATATGGATTTCTTGGGGGACCCAACACTTTTTTTTGTGTGTGTGGGGACCCACTTAAAATCCATACCAGACCCGAAGGGCCTTATATGCTGTTTGTTCAAAATGAAATTTTGGTTAAAAAAAATGAATCTGAATGAACTGAATTCCACGTGTCTATAGAAAACTGGTTACAGGGGCATGTCTAGAGGGTGGTGAAAAAGAATGTATATTCTGAATGGTCTACAGTTGTAAATGGATTACCCTGAAGCTCTACCCTGGGACCTATTCTGGGTAATTTGTTTATAAATAATATAGAAGTATAAATAGTTTAATTTCAGTGTTTGGTGATAATGCAAAGCTAAGCAGGGTAATAAATTTCACAACAGGATATAACAACTTTACAATAAGAACTTGATAAAATAAAGGGGCGAGCAGCTAAATGACAGATGAGGTATAATATTGAAAAAACGTAAAATGCACTTGGGGACTAAAAATATGAACTCAAGTTACTTGCTAGGAGGAGAATCTCTGGAGAGTCGAGGATGGAAAAAGACTTGTGGGTCCTAGTAGAGCAAAGGCTCAGCAATAGCATTTAATTCAAGAAAAGCTATCAGACAATTAGAATACATTAATAAATGTATCTACTCAAGAGATAAAACTATAATTCTCCCACTTTTTTGATTTGTCCACTTTTTGAGTATGCTGTCCAGTTTTGGTCAGTAGTCCTCAGAAAGAATGTGCTGGAACTGGAGAGAGCCAACAAAGCTAATAAGGGGGTTGGAGGACCTCAGTTGTGAAGAAAGGCTACAAACATTAAATCGGAGTTCCAGTTGATTTAAAAAAAAAATGTAATCAGCAGCTACAAAAACTGTAGCTGCTGACTTTTAAAATACAGACACTTACCTGTCCCATGATCCAGCGGTGTCCTCACCATGGCTGGTTTCACCGGCCATCTTCTCTCCCTGGTGCCGGCATCTTCAGCGTGGGCACCCGGCTGTGACAGCTTGCCGCTTCACAGCCGGGTGCCTACTGCGCATGCACAAGTAGCTCTGCGCTTTGTGAATGGCCCCATAGTCTTCTGGGTCCTGTCACGTGTAGCAGAAGACTACGGGGAGGGAGGGTAGGAGGACAACTTCCGCTACCGATCGCCTTAGGTGATTGCAGTGGAAGTGGGTACATATAAAATTCAGGTAAACTCCCCCCCCTCCCCAAAGGTGCCAATCCTTAGCGGGGAGAGGGGGACAATGCATTAAAGCGGAACTTCCCCTTTTGGGTGGAGCTCTGCTTTGAACTTAATCTCCCTGGAGAAGAGACGCTTAAAGGGGAATGTGTTCACAATATACAGTTGTGTTCAAAATAATAGCAGTCAGACATCACTAACCTGATCAATCACTGTTTTTGGTAAAAATGATATTTCTACATGGCAAATAATTTACTAGCAGGTGTAGTAGAATAATAGAAATTCAACAGACCCAACAGTCATGACATGCATGCTGCTGACTCTGTGTAATTGAATCACTAATTGAAAGGGGCATGTTCAAAATAATAGCAGTGTGGAGTTCTATTAGTGAGGTCATTCATTCTTTGAAAAACAGGTGGCAATTATTGCCCTTATTTAAGGAAGGAAGGCAGCAAATGTTGTACATGCTGCTTACAGTGCATTTCTCTCTGAAATTCTGAGGAAAATGGGTCGTTCCAGACATTGTTCAGAAGAACAGCGTATCTTGATTAAAAAGTTGATTGGAGAGGGGAAAACATATAAAGAAGTGCAGAAAATGATAGGCTGCTCAGCTAAAATGATCACAAATGCTTTAAAATGGCAACCAGAACCTGAAAAACGTGGAAGAAAGCAAAAAACTACCATTCGAATGGATAGAAGAATAGCCAAAATGGCAAGGACTCAGCCAACAATCAGCTCCAGGAAGATCAAAGAAGGTCTAAAGTTACCTGTGAGTACTGTTACAATTAGAAGACGCCTATGTGAAGCCAAGCTATCTGCAAGAAGCCCCCGCAAAGTCCCACTGTTGAAAAAAAGACGTGTGCAGAAGAGGTTACAATTTGGCAAAGAACACATTGACTGGCCTAAAGAGAAATGGCGCAACCTTTTGTGGACTGATGAAAGTAAGATTGTTCTTTTTGGGTCTAGTGGCCGAAGACAGTTTGTCAGATGACCCCCAAACACTGAATTCAAGCCACAGTACACTGTGAAGACAGTGAAGCATGGTTGCGCAAGCATCATGATATGGGGATGTTTCTCATACTACAGTGTTGGGCCTATTTATCGCATACCAGGGATCATGGATCAGTTTGAATACATCAGAATACTTGAAGAGGTCATGCTGCCTTATGCTGAAGAGGAAATGCCCTTGAAATGGGTGTTCCAACAAGCCAATGACCCCAAACACACCAGTAAACATGCAACATCTTGGTTCCAGGCCAACAAAATTGACGTTATGGAGTGGCCAGCCCAATCCCCGGATCTTCATCCAATAGAAAACTTGTGGGGTGACATCAAAAATGCAGTTTTTGAGGCAAAACCAAGAAATAGAGAAGAACTGTGGAATGTAGTCCAATCATCCTGGGCTGGAATACCTGTTCACAGATGCCAGAAGTTGGTTGACTCCATGCAACACAGATGTACAGCAGTTCTCAGAAACAGTGCTTATACAACTAAATATTAATTAAGTGATTCAAAGGAAAGCAAAATCTTCAAACATTTTTCAGTTTATATAGTGAATGTTTGAGTTTGTAAAGAAGATTACAAACACTGCTATTTTTTTGAACAGGCTAATATTCACTTTTCTTAAATTTTTTTTAGAGGAACAATACAAATTTGATATATTTTTCTTCATGTTTTGATTTGGAATAGAATGTGTAGTGTTCCTTCTAATAGCTTTTATTTCCATACACACAAATGCATTGGGATTTTGAGCTTTATTCACTTTTTTCAACACACTGCTATTTTTTTGAACACAACTGTACAAATACCTCAATTGTGATTCTAGCACAGGGAGAAAACTATTTAGCCTCAGGTTGCTTAAGAAGACATGCCAGAACCCAGTGATGGTGAACCAGATGCAGTTTAACCTCAAACTGTGCAAGGCAGCCCATACATTATTAATTTTTTATTATGAATTTTTTTATTTGAATGTAAGGAAATGTCTAGATTAAATATATGAACTGGGGAATCCCACGCGCTGTGGTATTGTATTCTAACAGCAGGGACACTTCCAGCCTTACCATTTATGGTTGGTGTCACTGATGTACAAGTAAAACCCAACAGGCTGATTGCACACAAGTCGATCGACTTGTGCACAAACAGCCTGCCCATACATACATTTAGATGCTGCTCAACCAGCCAAATTTCGATCCATGTGTGGCTGGGTTTAGGGGTCCTCTATTGTCGTAGTGGTAAGGATGTGGATCTTCCTTCCATGGTTGGTGGTGTCAGTGAGAAGTGTCGATAATTTCAAAAAACGTTTACATGGGCATCTTATCAAACACAGGGTTGTGAGAAATGGTAGTGATAGAGATACATACACACATCCATACAGGTGGAGCTGGATGGACTGGTGTCTTTTTTCAACCTTGTAACTATGTACACCACTTTGCCATTTTAAAACATATGGCAGTAAAGAAGTGGTTTACCATTTTTAGGCCTGATGCACATGGTGTTTTCGATTTACTCAGGATTTTTCTGGCATCAATTGTGCGCACTACATCTGAACTCACATAGACATACACTCGTTTATTTCCATATGAGCTAAGATGTGTACATTCGGTGATGCCTCCGCTAATTACGCATTTACTGTATGTTCACATCTCCCCCTGAAAGAGTCATTGATGTAGAAGCAGTATAGAATGACCTTGGCGTTCAGTAATTCTAAATGACTTAAGGCTGAGGTTATTCTGCAACTCTGCTACCAACACATGAATGATTCATTCAAGGGGAGATTGAAACATCAACGGTCTGTAATCAGCTGTGGCGGCACAAAATGACCTTGGCCTTCAGTCGCTGTCAAATAACTCAAGGCCAAGGTCACTCTGCCCCTGCTCTGCCCTGCCTCTGCTGCCTAATGCCCTGTATGCCCCAACCCTAAATCAATAGGTAATGGCTCAGCACATTATCCAATTGCATTGTGAGTTGTACGCATGTATATGTTAGCACAACGGTTACATGCATAAACATTTCCGCCAACGTTTACAACTACACATATACAACATACAACACAAATTGAATTCTAGTTTGGGTTTAA
This sequence comes from Staurois parvus, assembly GCF_062004578.1. Taxonomy (NCBI): domain Eukaryota; kingdom Metazoa; phylum Chordata; class Amphibia; order Anura; family Ranidae; genus Staurois; species Staurois parvus. The sequence continues at coordinate 4,527,277 of NW_028318060.1, forward strand.
GCAGCTAAACCCCATGTTTAGGAGGGACGGGGGGTATATGAGCCTAACATGCCAAACTCAAAGTACTACTGGCAGGTCTCAGGCCCAGTTCCATTTCAGTGTGAACCCCACTCCTATAGGTAGAGTTACACTCATTGTATTCCTGACCATGCTGGGCATTGACTTAATTCCTTAGTACCCCACAGCCCCTTTTTTTCATTCTCATTGTACAAGGGAATAATAAGAGACAGAGCCCATGTTCTCTGTCACCAATGATGCAAGACTTCTAAAAGATATGAGAATGGATGAGGGGACAGGAAGGCTTTTGCCCTTAACCCCTGCAGTACCAGAAGATCACTATAGTAGGGGTTATCTGGTGTCACAGGTGGGAGGATGTTTACAATAACCAGCAGTGGTAGTAAACTGATCACAGCAGGTCGCTGATTGTGCACCTCCATTCAGAAAAAGTCTTGTATATTTTTCATGTGAGGCTGTGATTGCAGGAGAGATATCATGGTACTGATCCATCCTCCCTCTAATCACAGAAAGCCTTGAATTCAGCAAAAAGGATATAATGGATTTTCTGAATGGAGGAGGTATACAGCAAGGGACCTGCCATGATTCTAACACCAGAAATACAAGTCTCAGCGCTAGATGTTTGGTGCTTAGAGAACTATGGGTGCTGAATGGAAGTAAAAGTGTTACTGAACAGAGCAGCAGTCAAATTTGAAACTGACAGGAGTAGAGGCAATTTACTTTTATAGAGCAAACGGTTCCAAAACTGTTTTTTTCCCTAGAGTTCAGGTTTAAAAGAGAAGTCCGCCTCAAATCATATTTAATGTTGCAACCAAATTGTACCCCCCACCCACTTACAGGATTACAGAGTTTTTCTCCCCCACCAGCCACTGTCAAATTTGAAATTGGTGCGGCTGTGTGTGGCTCTGTGCATACACAGCCACATTATTCATTGAGTGAGATCTGTGAACAATAAAGTTACAAGTCCCATCTGCCCTCGTGGCATAGTTCTCCATGGAGCACAAGTGTGGTACTGTCACTGCACGTGTAGTCCATTGATACTTCCTCCAGCTCTGTAACTGAAGAAGAGTCTGCATGAGCCCGTGCCCTGAACCTACAACCCACTGATCACAGCTGCAATGCTTTGCAAGCTCAAATGCAAACAAAATAAAAAGTAAAGGCACATTTTTGGTTTTTCTGAATTGGGGGCATTATTACCTTTAATCATTATACCTTCTCTATAAAATTCCTATGTTCTTCTGTCTGCTGGTTACTGTAAAATCCTGCATCCAGTCACACTGGATAATCTATTGGTTCCCACTGCTGTCAATCACAGCCAGTGAGGAGGGAGCAGAGGGCGGGGATGAGCCACACTCTGTGTGTCTTATGGAGCTCGGGACTGAGTAGGCACAAGTGCCCCCATAGCAAGCTGCTTGCTATGGGGGCACTCAGCAGGGGTGAAGTGCTAGGAGCACCGACAGGGAACCTGAGAAAAGGAGGATCATTGTGAGCCAACATCCTATTACACTACAAACGTTGCTGCTAGGGAAATACTGTTTTATATTAAAGTGTATCTAAACTCAAGAACAAAGATCAATAGTATTGAAGCCTGCCAATACTTAGATGTGGTGGCTGCATTAGTTTTCATTTTTCATACCTTTTTTCCCTCCATTTTAATCTAGTAAACCTGCCATTAACGCACTTCCTGTCCTAGGGTGACAACTCTACTGAACAGTGTTGTCATACCAGGTCAGGGAGTGAGTTAGAACTACTTAAGCACTTGCCTACTGGGCACTTATACCCCCTTCCTGCCCAGGCCAATTTTCAGCTTTCAGCGCTGTCACACTTTGAATGACAATTGCACAGTCATGCAACACTGTACCCATATAAAAGTTTTATAATTTTTTTCATACAAATAGAGCCTTCTTTTGGTGGTATTTAATCAATGCTGTGTGTTTTATTTTTGCGCTATAAACAAAAAAAGGGCAAACTTTTTTTAAAAAAGTTTTTCTTTATTTCTATTTTAGAATCTTACAAATAGGTAATTTTTCTCCTTCACTGATGTGCGTTGATGAGGCAGCACTGATGGGCACTGATAGGCGGCACTGATGGGCACGAATAGGCAGCACTGATAGGCGGCACTGATGAGCTGGCACTGATGAGGTGCCACTGATGATGCTGCACTGATATGCAACAATGATGGGCATTGATAGGCTGCACTGATGGGCAGCACTGACGGGCACTGGTGGGTGGCACTGACTGATGGTACTGACTGGCGGCACTGCTGGGCACTGACTGGCGGCACTGTTGGACACTGATGGGTGGCACTGATGGACAGCAATGATGGGTGGCACTGCTGGGCACAGGTGGGTGGCACTGATGGGCACAGGTGGGCGGCACTACTGGGCACAGGTGGGCGGCAATGGTGAGTGGCACTTCTGGGCACCAATCATCAGGGCAGTGATCATCAGTGCCCTGATGATCGGTGCCGATCCGTCCTCTGACAATTGCTGGTTATCGGCAGTACTTTCCTCACGCTCTGACAGCGTGAGGAAAGTGAAGCCGATACCCGCCAACTGCATTTACACAGCTGGTCACATGGTAAAAGGCCACTGTGATTGGCCTTCTACCACATCATGTGATCAGCTGTGTCTGTAGGACACAGCAATCACAGAGATCACCGAATGCGCGTGGGAAGGTCCGTTTTGGTAGGATGTCATGACGCCCTCCCAGGACTGGACAACCATCGTTCGGCTATAGCGCAGTTGCCAAGTGGTTAAAATGATTCTAAAGGCTTAATCCTGTCTAGGATGACACACAAATTTATGAGGCATTCCATATTTTTTAAGACGATCCCTGAAAACTGTCCTCTACAGAGAAGCCTATTCTGCCCCCCCCCCCACCCCAACAACTGGATTTTTATTTTCTCCATCAGCTCATCACCCACAGCTATTACCTTTTGTATCACTTGACCTCCTAGATTGTAAGCTCTAACAAGCAGGGCCCTCTGATTCCTCCTGTATTGAATTGTATTGTAACTGTAATGTCTATACTTACCCACTGTGTGTGGTGATTTTGCACAGAGCAGCCCGGATCTTTCTCTTCTTGGCCCCCCTGCGGCACTCCTGGTCCCTCCCACCTGTCTAGTGCCTCTACAGCAAGCAGCTTGCTATGGGGGCACTCATGCCAGCGCACTCCCCAGCCACTGCTCCGTGTGTGTCTATTTACACACAGAGCCGCAGCTCGGCCCCTTCCCCCTCTCTCTTCTCATTGGCTCACTGGCTGTGATTGACAGCAGTGGGAGCCAATGTATCAGCCAATGAGGAGAGGGAGTACCAGGATAGCCGAGACTCCAGTGCATATCACTGGATCAGGAAGAGGCTTAGGTGAGTATTAAGGGGGGGCTGGGGGGATGCTGCAAACAGTTTTTTTTTTACCTTCATGCATAGAAGCATGAAGGTAAAAACCCTTGAGCCTTTACAACCACTTTAGCACTGTGTTAGGGCTACATATCACCTCTCTTCTACATAACAGGGGAAGGTGTTTTGTAGAAGATAGCAGGGAACAATGCTAACTGATAACAGTCCAGAGTACTGGATGTTATCAGCTCACAAGATTTCTGACTTCTGAACAGCTATTTTTTGCACTTGTCGAACTGATATAATAAAACACATTCAATGATATATTTAACAGACCAAAAGGGCGCAAATAAGAGAAATGTATTGTTTGAGTTCACATACACTTTAAAGGCCAAGTTCACCTTGGAACGTGTTACATGTTCACATGTATTTAGGGTGGAAGTCCAGGGGCGGACTGACAACTCATGGGACCCCCGGGCAATAGGGGATCATGGGGCCCCTGTGTCCTTGCCCAAACTCAAAAAAGCCTATGAAAAAGGTACCAGGGACATCTCATGGGGCCCCCTACTGACTCCGGGCCCTCGGGCAGTGCCCGAGTTTCCAAATGGTCAGTCCGCCCCTGGGTGGAACATGTAATGTTCTGGCTTTTCTGCCTCCTCTCCCCCTGATTTCTCCCTACCTGTTACACTGGGTGTCAAAATTTAAAAACAGTGCAGCCATGCAGGGCTTCGATAGTTCATTGATTCTCCTGCCATTCAGTAACTGCCTGCCCATACAGCTGCACTGAGTGTCTGCAGGATCCTGACATTGCACCCGCGATCTGCTGCAATGTAAAAGGCAAGCTAAGCCTTTAAGCTCACTTAGCCTTGGTTCACACTACCGTGATTTCTTTGTGACTTCTGGGCGACACAGAAAGTCTCAAGACAGGTAGAAAAACACATAAATTTTAATGGGTGCCTTTCTTAATTGCAGTGACTTGACTCCCTGAGCCAAAAAAAAAAAAGTTCCTGCACTACTTTTGCGTGACTTGGCCTCATAGAATTGTATGTTATCTCAAAGAAGTTACATCAGTTTTAGATAAGAATGGGATTTGATGGACCAGTGATTTTTTTTTTTAAGCCTCTCCTCCCTGGCTCATCCCATTCACACCTGAGCGTAGAGAAAACGCACATTCCTATTCGTGTTTTTTGTGCGTTTGTCACACATGGACACGCATCGCACATTTAAGTGAATAGGCTGCCCCATTCACAGAAACCTCATAGCAGTCGAGGAACCTTTTCTGTCATGGAACGCTGCACATTTTGGCACATTTGTAGCACGTTTTGTCACGCATCAAAACACACATTTGCTAACTGTGATTGGGGTGTCATAACAATTAGCCTGCATTCACATCTGCGTGTTTCCACTTGGCAATTTACACAGAAAACTTAATTTTTGCCATGCGTTTTATAAAGGCATGGCAATGTGCAGCAAATGTGCATGATCACATCTGCGCTTTTTCAAATGCATGTCAACCTGCTCAAAAATCGCACACTTTGCAGCACTTTTCTAAAATGCACATCGGGCTTGCGTTGCCATTATGGCCACACAAGCATGATGCACATTTGCAGCACATTTCCAGAATGCACAGCAAAGCTGTGCGGGTTGCCACACATTCAGAAACATGCAGATGTGACTGCAGACTAATTGTTAGTGCCACCTAAATCACGGCTAGCAGATGCGTGTTTTGGAAGACGTCCCTGCACTACTTGGGAAATCACATCCCGCACAGGAACCGAGGTTCCCAGTACGGTTGCGATTTCCAGTGCGGGGGGCGTGCCATTAGAATTATTGGCACCCACCTGTGGGTCTGGCATTCCACTGTGTGGGAGGTGTGGCTGGAGGTATTTGTGTGTGTCCCGGAGTGGCACCAACTGCACAGTTGTGAACCAGGGGTTACTCTTGAAGAATGTGCAAAAAAAATGCTAGCGGGAACACAAATTCATTTTTTTCCTCAACATTCTACAAACAATACCCCATAATGACAACGTAAAAGAAGTTTGTTTTGAAATCTTTGCAATTTATTAAAAATAAAAAAAAAATTACATGTACATAAGTATTCACAGCCTTTGCTCAATACTTTGTTGAAGCACCTTTAGCACCAATTACAGCCTCAAGTCATTTTGAGTATGATGCTACAAGCATGAACAACTATTTTTGGGCAATTTCACCCATTCTTCTTTGCAGTACCTCTCAAGCTCCATCAGGTTAGATGGGGAGCGTCGGTGCACAGCCATTTTCAGATGTCTCCAGAGATGTTCAATCAGGTTCAAGTCTGGCTGGGCCACTTCAGGACATTCTCAGAGTTGGCCCATAGCCACTCCTTTGTTATATGGGCTGTGTGCTTAGGGTCGTTGTCCTGTTGAAAGATGAACCGTCACCCCAGTCTAAGGTCCAGAGTGCTCTGGAACAGGTTTTCATCAAGGATGTCTCTGTACATTGCTGCATTCATCTTTTCTTCGATACTGACTCGTCTCCCTGTTCCTGCCCCTGAAAAACATCCCCACAGCATGATGCTGCCACCACCATGCTTCACTGTTGGGATTGTATTGGCCAGGTGGTGAGCAGTGCTTGGTTTCCTCCAGACATGACGCTTGGCATTCAGGCCAAAGAGTTCAATCTTTGTTTCATCAAACCACAGAGTTTTGTTTCTCATGGTCTGAGAGTCCCTCAGGTGTCTTTTGGCAAACTCCAGGTGGGCTGCCATTTACCTTTTACTGAGGAGTGCCTTCTTTCTGGCCACTCTACCATACAGGCATGATTGATGGAGTGCTGCAGCAATGGTTGTTCTTCTGGAAGGTTCTCCTCTCTCCATCGGGTGCTTGGTTACCTCCCTCCCTGGCTAAGGTCCTTCTCCCTCGATCGCTCATTTTGGCCGGGTGGCCCGCTCTAGGAAGATTCCTGGTGGTTCCAAACTACTTCCATTTACGGATGATGGAGGCCACTGTGCTCATTGGGACCTGTAACCTTTCCCAGATCTGTGCCTTGATACAATCCTGTCTACAGGTCTATGGACAATTCCTTGGACTACATAGCTTGGTTTGTGCTCTGACATGCACTGTTAACTGTGGGACCTTATATAGACAGGTTTATGCCTTTCCTAATCATTCCAATCAACTGAATTTCCCACAGGTGGACTCCAATCAAGTTGTGGAAACATCTCAAGGATGATCAGTGGGAACAGGATGCACCAGAGCTCAGTTTTGAGTGTCATGGCAAAGGCTGTGAATACTTATGTACATGTATATTTTTTTCATTTTTTATTTTTAATAAATTGCAAAGATTTCAAAACGAACTTCTTTCAAGTTGTCATTATGGGGTATTGTTTGTAGTATGTTAAGGAAAAAAATGAATTGAATCCATTTTGGAATAAGGCTGTAACAGAAGAAAATGTGGCAAAAGTTAAGCGCTGTGAATACTTTCTGGATGCACTGTATCTGCAGATTTTCTGCGTGTTATCATGCAAACATGCATAAGTCATTCAAAGAATTGTACGCATCTAAACGCAAGTACTTTAGGTGTTTGCTTTAAGCAGGACATTGCATTCCGAGCAGAAAATACACATATGCCCACGTGAGTGAAGCCTAAATGGGGAAGCAATAAATGCCATGAGTCCCCTGAGCTGTGTGTAAAGTTAATAGCAGACACACATAGGTGCAGCTTGTGAATGAATAAAACATCGCCTGCTTACTGTAAATCCCCCTGCTAGTGATAGATGGAATGTAGCAATGCTGTGTGCTAGGGAAGGCCTGTACAACATTGCCACTTGGAGGGATCTTAAATGTATCCAGCTGCTACTAAAAAGGGAGATTGCTCAGATTTTGTTCCCCGAGAGCAATGTGCTGGTTATCTGTGTTGGTGGCCGTCCTGTCTGCTGACTGAGTGGGAGGATCACACTGGGAGACTAATAAGGACAGAGCTGATTCTACCCTCTCCCACTCTTTGGGAGGCTGAATCCAGTAAGTTCAGCACTTGCAGCTTTGTATCATTTTGACTGTGGGATTTTATTCAAACAGATTAAAGGTAAGATAACACCGGCACACAGGGCTTGTCGTGCTTTCAGAGCCGTTTGTTCTTTTTTTTATTATTATTATTTTTTATGCTTCTTTGAAAGTTCAGCCTTCAGCATTGCTGTTCTGAAAAACATTATAAGATAAAAAAAAAAAGATCAGGTTTACATTAGTAAAGTGATGACATTAAGGATGAAAAGAACTATTTCCATGCAGGCGAGTGACACTAATTAAAGTTTGTGTGTTTGCTGATTAGGGAGGCCTAGATTGAGTTCAGAGCCGGGGCTTTTAATTGGGGAGAGAGTGCTGTGGAGCAATTCATTTTGTAGAAAGAAATGATTTGTGATGCCTATTAGACACAGACTGTTAAAGTGTTAACACAGCACAGTGGTACCGCAAGCTGGGAAAAAAAACAAAAACCCTTGCTGTCATTTTATCAATTTATCTTGATGTCACTTGCCACACGCATGTCCCCATCAGATGCACTTAGGTAGAGAAATGATTAGTGGCAGGTCAGGGATAGGAAGTGCATGGCATGGGGTGACATGGGATCATTCTAGCAGCACTAAATAAATCCCCAAATAACAGGATTATTTGAAAACAGTCATCTTTCACAAATGATTGCGTGCAGTCACGCCTGTTCTCTCAACTGTTCGCATATTATGGATTCACCTTTCCTGACACTATGATGCTGTTTGAATCGCTGCAGGCGTTTAATGACAGATCAGTTGTGCATTGATAATTTTTGGGAAGGGTACGTAATCGTATCGACTTGCTATTGGCTGCGCACACAACTCTCACTGGCGTGCTGATATTCATCTTACTTCATATTTAGCCTCGTGAAAGATAGCCCTTGAATTTTTAAGGATTAAAGACAATGCTAATGGTTTTCTTTTGCTCTGATCGTGTCCCAGGAGAAAATCCAGTTGATCATTTCCTTCTATTGGGTTCCTCCTTGCTGTCACATTTTCCAAATGTTTGGCTGTTTTCCATCCTCTTCACGTGCTAATCGCTATTTATTGATGTGCTACGACAGCCAACACATTTGCTGTTCGGTTTTGATTTAACTCATTGGTGTATTGCTGATCACTTTTAACTTGCAATGATCATACATTTTAAATTGATTTTTATGATACATTTTATTGTAGTTTCTGCTTAGAACAGACTCTCAGGAAATTGTTACTTTGATCCGACATGTGCTGCATTCTTGTCAGGTTCAATTAACAATCTAAGTATATACTAAGGAGGAAACTCACATGGTTTAAAGTTTAGGCTGCCAAACATGCTCTTGCGAATGTTGAAAAGGTTAAGGAGGTTGGCAGAGCGAACGCACAGTGAGAGATGATCATCAAGACTAAGCTAATCAGAGCATTATGAGATGGCTTGGGATCCGGAAGATTTTTCTCCATCCCATCTGATCCTAGTAAAGTCTCCTGAGACCCAGCCAGAGACTCCATGCTTTACTCACAGAGCACTGCATTGGGTCATCCAGCCTGATCTGCACTGACATGATTCATGGAGGACAGGGAAATATAAGTGTGAGCAATCCGTCTCCAGCCACATAACATACTACATGCACCCTATCGAATGTCAGATACATGCTATAAATACCTGATCTCTTAATAAAGAATGACATGTTTTCGAGTGACTTATGAAATAAAGGAACAGATAGTAATACTTGAAATATAGCAATGACCTGTAAAAATCAGCTGGCTGCAGAGGAGGGACAACGTATCAAAGTGTTGCTAAATTCACGTCTCCTTTACATGGCCACAGTAGAAAGTTGGAAGACGCAAGCAAGTTTTGATGTTGTAGTAAGATGAAATAGTCCCAGCACGGAGACCTGGATGAAACAAACTTTGCTAGGTTAGACAGGTGTGATCTTACTACTAGGGTGGTTGTTGTCCAGATAGTGGGATTGGACCGCCAGTTGTCAAAGTGTATCTAAAGCAATTTTTTTTTCAATTGGATACAGCAGTGAGGGGATTAGAACCCATGTCAAGTTTGTATTGTTAATCAAATATAAATAGATAGGTGCTACATTTGCCCAAACAGTAAACTTCATATAGTGCAATAAGGGCAAGATTAGTACCACCTGAGGGTTAACTCAATTTTGGTCCATGCAAAAAATGTTATCCTACAGCACCTGATGTTCCCAGGTGGTCTCCTCTCCAGATACTAACCAGGTCCAATCATGCTTAGTTGACAAAATCAGATGCATTCAGGGTGATAAAATGGGGGTTTCAATATCTTTTTGGTCTAAGCACATTTAGCTGCTCATGGCCACATCACCCTGAAGGCACTCAATCTTGTCTGATTGCGAAAGCTAAGCAGGGTCAAGACCTGGTTAGTACCGGGATGGGAGACTGCCTGGGAACATCAGGTGCTGTCGGCTAAATTTTTTTTGCATGGACCAAAATTGAGTTAACCCTCAGTTAACTTGTACTTATTGTATTATATAAAATGTATTGTTTGGGCAAAGGTAGCGCCTATCTATTTATATATTATTTGCATGTTGTAAGTGTCAATCACACTTAATTAGGGGCAGCTTCAATTAGAATAGAATAACATTGAGGCAAGATTTGTCTAGGATCACTACAGTTCGCCCAAGTTTTGGGGGCCTTACACTATATAGAGTGATTAGTTATTGAAATAAATAAATAGGGATTATTTGTATATACACATCCCTTCTATATTGTATTTTGAGATATATATATATATATATATATATATATATATATATATATATATATAGCACCCACCTATTCTATCTTTGTTTCTATGTTTGTATTGTTGTCTGTGCCCCCATTTTGTAGTGTGCTCCCTACACTTGACTACACTCAACTAGAGATGAGCTCAGGTGTATTCAGAACCTTGTCCTATCCTACCAGGAAGCTGTCAATGCACAAATCCAATCACAAGTGGCCATGTTATTCCAAGCCCTTTGTATACGAGTGGGTGTAGGACAGGGAATATCTCATGATTGGATTTGTGTAGTGATGCTTCCTGGTGGAAAATTTCAGGTGGGTTCCAAGTACATCTGCACTCATCTCTGCACTTATTGTTTGTAATCGTTCATTTTCACATTTCAAGGCTCAGTCACTTGTACACTGGGCACCCAACACTCAAAAAAGTACATGAGGTATTCTTTAGCATAATTAGGCATTTGTAGCCTTATAGACTTTAATGGGAATGCTTTTAAATGCATGTCGCTCGTGTTTCTACACATATTTTTACTACTGAAAAATTCCTATTCTAGAACTGCAATCTTCCCCTTTCCCAGGCAAGTAAACAAGTGCCCAAAATGTGGGAAAAGTGCATAAACATTTGAACAAAGCTTGTAAAATGCTTTAAAAACACACAAAAAAAAAACCCTACTTCAAAATCACCAGAAATACGCTTTGGTTCAGGTGTTAATGCAAGCCTAGGGAGATTCATTCTCTATTTATGACCTGGTCACCACTATCTTTAATAATGGAAGTGAGGGAAAATCTAACATTTTGAGCTGTCACCAGAGCAGGGATAGAAGGGAAATCTTTCGAAAAGGGACACCTGTTCTTGTGGCAACTGTTTAAGTAAGAGGCATTCCTCTTGCCTTTGAGAGATTTTCTATCACTACGTGTGTTCACTGGAGAAGAAGTAAAGAAAATCTTCACATGGTTTAACCATTTGGCTTTAGATATATAGTACTATAAGAGGAATTTGGTCCTGTGGTACTGTAACTGCTGACTTTTTTTTAGAAATACACTTACTGTACCAGCCTATGGACTATGACTGTGCTGTGGGACTGGTCCTACAGCCTTCTGGGACATGTGTCCCAGGAGGTTGTGGTTAGCATGGGCTGGGCTAAGCTGATGTAACTCTCACCTAGGTGAAATGTTGCAAGGAATGGTGGGGGGAAAGGGAAAGGATGAGCATTACTTTCATTTTTATGTGCAGGTCCACTTTAAGTGATGTGATTTTGTCTGTTAAAGGCACTTTATAGCCTAGTGCACTATCCCTTTTTGCAAATAATGAAGTTTCATGGTTATACCAAACTTGACCCATGTCATTTCTTAAGCTGGCTATATATGGATCATATTTTCTGCTTCCCCAATCAGGTCAATGAATGTATCAATTAATCAATCACTGTTCAGGTATTTGCTGTCAGAATACAATAGCCAGCAGGGTAATCATCCTTCTTAGCAGATTAGCATGTATGGAGCAATCTGTAAGGTCTGGTTGACATATATGCAGCGCATTTTTGGTGTTTTGTGTTTTAGGATTGTTTTATATTTATTTATTACAGGCACTTATATAGCACCATCAATTTACACAGCGCTTTACATATATATTGTATATTCACGTCAGTGTACAATCTAAGGTCTCTAACTCATATTCATACATACATATACTAGGGCCAATTTAGACCAGAGCCAATTAACCTACCAGTATGTCTTTGGAGTGTGGGAGGAAACCAGAGTACCCAGAGGAAACCCACGTAGGCACAGGGAGAACATGCAAACTCTAAGCGGGTGGTGCTGTGGTTGGGATGCATTTTAGCTGTGGTACCATTGAGCTCTATAGAACATGTGTTGTGATGAAAGCTCATCAAATATGCACCATGCAGGCAGGGCTAGGACAAGGGGTGGGCACGAGGGACAGCTGCCATGGGCATAGCAGAGTAAGGGGGCAAAGAATGAACGCAGGGTTGTACACCCATCCTACAACATGCTTTAGCAGTAGGGGTGGGGGTGCAGTTTTGAATCCTTGCCCTAGGTACTGGATGAACCTGTCCCAGTATTGCATGGAATTTTTTTTTAACAAACCACTCCTAAGACACATAAAATGCACAGGTGTGAATGGAGCCCAAGATATTTTTTGTTCAAGCTGATAAAAAGAAAACTATGGGTGTATGGCCAGCCTTATTTTGAGGCATGGCCATATTGAATACTGCCAATTTTAACTCCTTAAAGATTCATCAGCATGTTTTTTCAAAACATAATTTGCATACAAACAAACTTTGCAAGGGGATGCAAGGATGTGCAGCTGGCACATAACTTTATATTGACATATTGGAAACAGGGATTGCAAGGTACAAACTTTGTTTTTGCACTTGTACATAAATGTTACCCACTAAAGAACTTGAATAATTGCAACAGGAAACCTTTCAGGCTGCATTCACACTATAGTTTTTTATGCACAAAATTGTGTGATTATGCTTGTATTTTTTAAACCTGCAGAAATGCATGTCACATTTCAGGTGTCATTCATTGTTAATGACACCCAAACAAGCAAGCAGAAGCGGGGCTTCCAGTACAGCTAAAAACTCGCCACTCACAAAGGTGCATGAACTATTTTGCCATGTTTGTCACACACAGGACAGCCGTTTGAAATAAATGAGCAGCCCTATGCGTGTAGCACGACAGCATGTAAAAATGATGTGTTCTAGAAATGTGGTAAAATATGTGTTAGACCTCATGTACACTGCTGCTCCTAAACGTGAGTTTAGGAGCTTTTGAAGTTTTTTGCCAAAGCCCCTGAACTCAACTCAATAAATGTCTGTGTGCCCGTGTACCCATAGGCTTTTAGCAGAGATTAGGAGGAACAGACTTTAGGGGCAGTTAAATGTTCCTCTTCTGAATGCGGAACAATCGCGTTTAGGAGAAGAACGTTTTGGCCAAAAAACGCCAAACGTGACAAAAACACATCTAAACGCTAGCCATGTTTAACACTTTAGTGTTTTGTCATGTCTGTGGAAAATACTCTGGACAATCAAATAAATAAATGCCCAAGAGCTAAATGCAGTACCGTGTTTACATGCGGTTTTGCCGAATTTTCTCTCAGAGAGAGCTATTATTTTACCCCTGTACAAATCATTAGCAAGACCTCATCTGGAATATGTAGTTCAGTTTTGGGCACCAATTCACAAAAAGAACATTGGGGAACTGGAGAAAGTACAGAGAAGGGCAACCAAACTGATAAGAGGCATGGAGGAGCTCAGCTATGAGGAAAGATTAGAGGGACTGAATGTATTCTCTCTTGAGAAGAGGAGATTAAGGGGGGTATGATCAACATGTATAATACATCAGTGGTTCATATAGTGAACTCGGTGTAGAGTTTTTCACCCTGAGGTCATCACAGAGGACAAGGGGGCAATCTTTACGTCTGGAGGAAAATACATTTAATCTCCAAACATGGAAAGGTTTCTTCATAGTAAGAGCTGGGAAAATGTGGAATAGACTCCCTCAAGAGTTGGTTCTGGCCAGCTCAGTGGATTGCTTTAAAAAAGGCCTGGATTCTTTCTTGGATACACAGAATATAACTGGTTACTAACATTTATAGGTAAACTTGATCCAGGGAATATCTGATTGCCTCTCAGGGGATCAGGAAGGGATTTCTTTCCCAGCAGGAGCAAAGTGGATCATTCTTTGCTGGGTTTTTTTTTGCCTTCCTCTGGATCAACTGTGGGTATAGGTATATGGTTGAACTGGGTTGACTTTTGTCTTTTTTCAGCCAGACTAACTATGTAACTATGAATTTAGTGTTTTTCTGCTGCCAGGAGAGCTAAATGGCTAGGGGAGTTCATGTGCACATGAGGACTTACAAGTGTACATGAATGCATGCAAAAGCCCAGCTCCCTATGCATTGCACTGCAGTGGCATTCATTTTTAATGGCACCCCGATGTATGTAGACAGCACATCATTGCGCACGTGACCACAGTGCACAAATGTGAGGCATCTGTGTGTTGTAGCGCACTGCATTGAGAAAAAAGGTACAGGAATGTTACAACCAACAGTACTTTGACAGCCCAGACCACAATGCATGTTACAGTGGTGTTAAACCATACCTCCCAAATATGAAACTTGAAAATGAAGGACACTTGAGGATGGGTTTAACCTGTGGTGAGCACATGCAGGAGTCTCACAGACACATAATCCTTAGCCTAATCATTAAAAATGAATTAAAAAAAGCTTTCATTAGGCTGCATTCACACTTGGGTATTTTTTAGCTTGAAGCTCCAAAAAAGCTCAAACTTAAAAAATCAGTTGTTCTCTATGGTGCCTGTTCACACCTGATTGTGCAAGCAGGCACCATAGAGAACAATTAATTTTTTTTAAGTTTGAGCTGTTTTTGGAGCTTCAAGGTACAAAACACTCAAGTGTAAATGCAGCCTTACATATGGTTTTGCTCACACTGAAAGTAGACAAAGCTGACACTGTCTGAGCTGACCTTAAAAAAGAACTTCAATAAATTAGTCAGAGACTGCACAGCAACCAATGAACACTTTGGTGAGAAGTATGTAATGCACAATATAGTGTGTATAGTGCAGGAGTATGTAAGACAGAGTGCAGGGGTCAGGGGTGTGTAATGCCATGTGTTTAAAGATCAGAAGTATGTGATGCACAGAGTGCTGTTGTCAGTGTTGGGTTTAGGAACACATAATACAGATTGTATGGGTCCATGATGTGTAGAACACATAGTGCAGGGGTCCACGGTGTGTAATCCACATAATGCAGAAGTCTGGCGTATATAATGTATAGAGTGGAAGTCAGAAGGAAGAGAGCAAAATTAATACTGCAGGAGTGTGTAATGTTAAGTGTAAGGTTTAGGAGACTGCATAATTCCCCCCTCAAGCAATGCTGTCTACCCACTTTACACTTTCAGCTAAAATACACACTCTGCCCCCCCCCCCCCAAAAAAAAAATCCAGAAATAATCTGCACACTTACCTTTTCCAGCACAAATCCTCTCCCTCCTTCTAGCATAGATCTTCTCCATCTCAATCCTCCCTTCCAGCACAATTTCCCCACCAAAATCCTCTTCCACCAAATTTCCCATGTAGTACAAATCCCCTTTCTCTCCAAAAGCACGATTTCCCCCCTCCCCTCCAATTTCCCCAGCCTAGCACAAATCCTCCCCCTGTCAAATACCCCTTCTCAGCATAAATCCTCTCCAACTTTCAGTACAAATACCCCTCCTCACCAAATCCCCCCCAATTACCCACTTCTAGCACAAATCTCCTTATCCCCCCTCATCTAAATTCTGCCTCCTGACACAAATCCCCCTCCCAGCAAAAATCCCCCACCCTACAAGAACTGTTAATGCCTAGGGGGTCAAGGCGTAATTGCAGATTGTTTGCCTTTTGTCATGCATGCAAAAGAAAAGTGCAAAACAACTAAAGAGTCAGGGGACTGTTGCGGGGTGCGAAACCAGATAGTCGTGTTAGATTTTGGGCCGCACCCACTGCTCTGTGGACCACTGAGAGTGCAGCTGGAGAAATGCAGGGGACAGTACAGTCTCAGCAACAGGCAGTGAGGTCAGGAAAGACATTGGCAGAGCAGGAACTCTGGACAGATAGGGATCAGTACTGCTCTTCAACTCACTAGCTGACAAAAGTCCAAGTTCATGCAGGGGTGGACAGCAAGGCTGGCAGAAGCAGTGGCAGGGTGGCAGACTGGAGTGGACAGGGAGCAGTTGTGAGCTGCCTTCCACTGCATCTTCGCTCATGAGCAAGCAGGAGAGGACCAGTAGTCACCAGGTTGCATGATCTGCTGCTGCAGAGAAGCAGGGAGCTGCAGCTGTGGGCTTGTATACTGTGCACCTTGGAAGAGAGAGCAGGAGAGGTGTGGGGAGCAGCAGTGGAGAGGCTGGAAGAGTCCAGGGAGGTGGCGGCCATCTGGATCAGCAGGGTTTACTCAGAGCTCCTGGGTGCCCTCCATGAAACCAGTTTAACTGGCAGCAAATACTGTACAGTTGCAAGAAAAAGTATGTGAACCCCTTGGGATTACGTGGAGTTTTGCATGAATTGGGCATAAAATGTGCTCTGAACGTCATCTAAGTCACAACAATAGAAGAACACAGTCTGCTGAACATAATACTACACAAACATTAGATGTTGCCATGGTTTAATTGCACATAACATGTAAACATTCACAGTGCAGGGAGGAAAAAGTATGTGAAGCCCTAGTTTAATGACTTCTCCCAAAGCTAATTGGAGCCAGGAGTGAGCCAACCTTGACTCCAATCAGTGTGATGATATTGGATATGTTGCTGACAGCTGTCCTGCCCTTAAAAAACACACACCGGTTTTGGGTTTACTGGTTTCAAGAAGCACTGTCTGATGTGAACCATGTCTCGCAGAAAAGAGCTCTCAGAAGACCTACGATCAAGAATTGTTGACTTGCATGAAGCTGGAAAGGGTTACAAAAGTATCTCCAAAAGCCTTGATGTTCATGTGTCCACAATAAGACAGACTGTCTACAAATGGAGAAAGTTTAGCACTGTTGCTACTCTCCCTAGGCTTGGTCGTCCTGTAAAAATGACTGCAAGAGCACAGCGCAGAATGCTGCATGAGGTAAAGAAGAATCCCAGAGTGTCAGCTAAAGACCTACAGAAATCTCTGGCACATGCTAACATTTTTGTTGACACATCTACAATAAGGAAAACATTAAACAAGAATGGAGTACATTCGGAGGACACCACGGAGGAAGCCATTGCTGTCCAAAAAGAATATTGCAGCACGTTTGAAGTTTGCAAAAGAGCACCTGGATGTTCCACAGCACTACTGGCAAAATATACTGTGGACAGATGAAACCAAGATTGAGTTGTTTGGGAAGAACACACAACACTATGTGTGGAGAAAAAAAGGCACAGCACACCAACATCCAAACCTCATCCCCACTGTAAAACATGGTGGAGGGAGCATCATGGTTTGCGGCTGCTTTGCTGCCTCAGGGCCTGGACGGATTGTTGTCATTGATGGGAAAATGAATTCCAGAGTTTATCAAGACATTTTGCAGGAAAACGTACGACCATCTGTCCGCCAACTGAAGCTCCGCAGAGGATGGGTGATGCAACAGGACAATGACCCAAAGCATACAAGTAATTCAACAAAACAATGGCTGCAACAGCACAGAATATGCCTTCTGGAGTGGCCCAGTCAGAGTCCTGACCTCAACCCGATTGAAATGCTGTGGCATGACCTTAAGAGAGCGATTCACACCAGACATCCCAAGAATATTGCTACACTGAAACAGTTTTGTGAAGAGGAGTGGTCCAAAATTACTCCAGATCTTTGTGCAGGTCTGATCTGCAACTATAGGAAACGTTTGGTTGAGGTTATTGCTGCCAAAGGAGGGTCAACCAGTTATTAAGTCCAAAGGTTCACATACTTTTTCCTCCCTGCACTGTGAATGTTTACATGTTATGTGCAATTAAACCATGGCAACATCTAATGTTTGTGTAGTATTATGTTCAGCAGATTGTGTTCTTCTATTGTTGTGACTTAGATGACATTCAGAGCACATTTTATGCCCAATTCATGCAAAACTCCATGTAATCCCAAGGGGTTCACATACTTTTTCTTGCAACTGTATATACCTTTCACAGTCCCATGGAGACAGTGGAAGCCAGAGTTGGAGGGGCAAACTTGGGAGGTCCTGAAGTGACTTGCATGTTCTTCCTAGTGTCTGTAACTGCAAAGTGCATAATCAGTTGCTAGGACACCGGCGGTCCTAGCAACAAATGACTGAAAGGAAGACTGAAGTGAGGGGGCGGCAGAGAGTGCAGGCATGCAGGAATGCTCACTGGGTGTATTATGTGAGCATGCACTGCATCCATTGAGAACACCCCCACTGAGTGAAACCAGCTGCTAGAACTGGTTCAGAGACTCCAGCCCAGATCCACAGCCCTTGACTGACTTGAAATCTCGAGACAGTCCCGCGGAATCCGGGACAATTGGGAGGTATGGTTAAACCCAAAAGCAAACATATTTTACAGCTTACTAATTCTTAGATGTGATGGCTGCATATGTTTCCTTTTTAGGTGTTCTTTCCTTTATTTTCACCTGGTGATCCTGTCAGTAAGTCTGTGTTTTTTTTCAACACAACAAGCGGTTTTGCAGATGTACCAATTAGAGGGTTGAGACAGACCATTTACAACTGACAGGTGTGCTTAGAATGATTAGCTTCTATTCATTTATGTAAAACCTTTTATCCTTTAACTGCTTATAAAGTATTCGCTGGAGTTTGGCGTCATTTTGTTAGTGTGTTTAAATCTGCTAGTACATTAACATTCCCCTCCCCCCCAGGCTGAAAATGCTGCAGTCCAAAGGTGCCCCTGCTCTCCTTCATCCAGAGTAGTGGCACTCTAATACAGGAGGTGTGTTACTGGCCAGATCACTAGGTGAAAACAGAGGGGGAAAAGCCACCAAATCCAATTATTGAATTAGTCATAATAAAGTACATTTTTGCTTTTGGGTTTAATGCCGCATTCTTGTATCACAACAATGTGTTTCTGCCGTAAATCACACCTATTATAGGTTCTGAGGACAAGTCGAGTGAAATGCATTGAAAAAATACATCAGCAGCCTTTACTTTCAGCAAAAGCCACATGTCATAACTGTCATTAATTCAAGATATAGAGAAATAATGATCAAATGGCCCTAGAAGACTACAGGTCCCTCCAGGATTTGTGCTGAAATGGAGCCCAGAATGACTACATCTATAGCAATGACCAGTCCACAGGCTAGTGTATGCCCTGGGCTAGAACATTGGATCATAGTGTTTGTGGACAGAGGACAGGCTGTGCAGAGAGCAGCAATCTTATAGCTTAATCCAAGGAATTCTGCTCCTTTCAATTATATTCATGCTAAAGCCAAGGGGGTTGGTTACTGACTTTTAGAAAAAAAAACTAATTACTAATTTAAAGAGAAGTATAGCAGTTAAAAAAGGAGTGTACAGGTCGACAAATTTCAGTAGATCCTCTATTGTTCTTTGTTAATCAAGCAGAAAAACCTTCAAGAACATTGCACTTCCTATTGGGAATAACAGGGAAATTGTCTGCTACGCACTAAACGGTGGATTTGCATGTCATATTACAAAAGATCTCTTGAGGGTCGAATCACTGTGCAGCACATGATTACATTTCCTATGAATGGTATTCTTTACTCACGTTTTACTTGGCTTTTTATTGTGTATTTTTTATATGATTTTACCAGCTGTCCTTCATTTACAGTTGAACTCTAGGAATTATCCTGTTTTTATATCTTATATTGGTCCAGCCTGGTAAAATACAAGACGTTCTCTGAATGGCAGAGGTGCTGAGCTAGACCCCAGTGCCCATGTGATCATTATACAGATGTCAAATCACTCAAAGAGCACCAACGTGAATTTCTGTATCCCCAGTGGCCCTCCAGAATTGAGATATGAAGAATTAGATGTAACCAAGTTGGACCAATGGAAGTTTAAAGAACAAAATGACAGATCCTGGACTTCAGCTTTAAATATTTTATGAATATAGCATACTCTGGCAATGTTAAATATTCATATGGGATGTATTTACTTCAGCACCCAGTTATGTATAGTAAATTTTTTTTATACCTTGGGATTTTTTATTGGTCCATTTTTTCTTAATTTTTAACTGTTTTGGTGGCTTTTTTGTAATATTTTTTGACTTAAAGTGTTACTAAACCCAGGACCCTGCATTCACTATATCTGGTCTCCCACAGCACACAGAACATAGAAATGCAATTATGTTAGTAAATATAAACAGCTAAATACCTTTTCTCATCGGCTGTTAGAGCAGTCTTGTGACTTCTACCAGTGTTCAGTAGAGCACTGGTTAAAGCTTGTAGGAGGAGTTTTCTTTCTGCTCTAGGAGGATGCAGAACCCCTGACCTCTGTCTGGACAGTGCTGATTGGCCCTGTGCTGATCACATGCATTCTCCCAGGAAAACAAAAAACCTCTCTAACAATACACACTAAACTGAGCATGTGCATAATGGCTATGGTTCAGTCTGTCTTATAAGGAGATAAGATGTGGACATTTGAAAAAGAGGAGGGTTAATAAGCAGTTGAATGGAAGGTTGTCAGTCCAACAATTAGTGAGTGATGCTGGAGGGTCATTGGTTAACCACTTGCCCTCCTGATAATTTACCCCCCTTCCTGACCAGGCCATTTTTTGCTATACGGCGCTGCGTTACTTTAACTTACAATTGCGCTGTCATGCAATAAAATATATGTCCTTTTTTCCCCACAAATAGAGCTTTCTTTTGGTGGTATTTGATCGACTGTGCATTTTGAATTTTTTGCACTAAAAAGAAAAAAAGACCGACAATTTTGAGAAAAAAAGCAATATTTTTGACTTTTTGCTATTAAACATGTCCAGTAAAAAAATTAAAAAAAAAACAAATTTTTTCATAAATTTAGGCCAAAATGTATTCTGCTACATGTCTTTGCTAAAAAAAAATCCCAATATATGTAAATTATTTGGTTTACGTGAGAGTTATAGCGTTTACAAATGGCAGTATATATATACAGGATTTTTTTTTCTTTTTTACTAGTAATGGCAGCGATCAGTGGCTTATAGCGGGACTGCAGGACTGCGGAGGGCATTCTGACACTGAGGGGAACTGACTTGATGTCACTGACATCCCCAGTGACACCAATACAGTGATCAGTGCTAACAAAAAGCACTGACACTGTACTAATGACACTGGACAGGAAGGGGTTGACATGTGAAGCGATCAAAGGGGTAACTGTGTGCTGTGTGAGTGTTTTGCAGAGCCATACAAAGCAGTGTGCAGGAGCTGACAGGGCAGAGATCTGTGTTGTTTATAAACAGGTCTCTCCCCCATTAGAGATACTTGGCGATCACCGAGTGCCGGCGAGAAATCACCGGCCGGGACCCGGTGATTGACAGCCGAGGCCGCAAATGGCGGCGCAGGTAGGGCTTCTACCCAGAACTGCAAAATCACGTGTATATATATATATATATACACGTGATTTTTCACACCTGTGCCTCCCTGTAGCAGTATTTCTGCTATAGGGCGGTGCGGAAGTGGTAAAAGGATACGTTCATCTTTTGGACAAAAATAATTAATGCACATGTTTTCGCAGGTAAAAAAATGTGCATTTATTATTTTTGTCTGCAGGAACCTGCAAATCATTGCACCAGTGACCAGTAGATCACATGCAGGTCTGCAGACCTGTCAGAATATCTGCTTGCAGTACAGGATGTACAGCCAAGCAGATATTCTGACAGAAAGCTTCAATGAACTACCATAGTGCTCCCCAGTGCCGTGTTAGTTAATTCAAAACAACAATCCCACAGCCACTAAGGCTGTTGGGGCTTGTTGTTCATTCATCCACGGAAGTCTGTGAATGAATGACGCGGCTGTGTAGGCGGAGCCCCGTACGACTGCGCTGTTTTCAAATCTGACAGGTAGTATGGAGAAACTTTGGGGTGGAGGGGGGGGGGGGGCGTTGAGCATGGCTGGGCTGCAGCTATGGGAACATGTAACATTCCCAAAGGTGAACTTTCCTTTAAGAGTCTGAGTTATTCCACTGAGTATATTTAACACTTTGAACTATAGGCTGCTGGTATCTATGGGCAAGGTTTGGAAGATTGCTGATAATAACTTGAATTCAGGAACTTACACTGCTTAAACTTGAACTCCAAAGTTAATGATGTACTAATGATCAATACAGAGCTGTGTTCATTTGTGTCTTTCACATCCGCTTGACATTTCGCATTAACTGTGTTTTATATTTATGAGCAAGCACTCAACTGGTTGTCAGACTGGGTTATCTTTGAAATAAGGTGATGGATACAACATAGTATCACATGCTCTGCATAAGTAGGTACTGTATGTTCAAGCCAAGACTGAAGATGAAAAGAAACCTGTACTGAGAGAAATAGATTGCCATTGTAGATCTGGCTTTAACAATTTGTGAGTCAATGATCTGGAACAAATATTTAGATCAGAAAAGTCAATGTGAATTCAAAACTCACATTGGTGGACTCATTAAGCCATTGATCTGGCATGGCAGCTGGGAAACTGGCATTTTCATAAAGAGAGGTCAGCAATGCCAGCCTCCACAATTCCTCAGTATAGGTTTTTTTAAAGCAAACCTGTGCCATTCCAGCCACACACAAACTCAAGGTAGATAATAGTGTTTATGCATTTAGTTTGTCTGTAAAGGCACCTGGCTTATGTGAAAAATGCTGATTAAGGCCCCTTTTACACGGGGTGGATCCATCTGCAGATCCACTTGCTCAGCAGGGGATCTGTCTGCTGATCCCTGCTAAGCAAGCAGATGACAAGTCCATGTTTGCTCTGCTTATGCAGAGCAGACACGGACACAGCCTGCTGTGCTCTATGGGCTGTCGAATGGAAACGGATTGCCTGATCGTTTTAATCCAACTTCCATCTGATCCGATGGATGGAAGGGGAATGGATCCCCATCCGTCACTTTTTGGGAGATTGGATTGGTTGTCAGCAAGGTTTAAATGGACTCGTCCATTTACACCCGCCGCTTTATAGGGGAGAATATAGGTTCCCATCAGGTCCACCTGAAAGACAGGCAGGGGGACCCGATTGGAATGTCCATGTAAAAGGGGCCTTACAGGGAAAAGTAACCCAATTCCTGCAAATAGCTTTCTAATACAAAATCCTCTCTTATATGAAAAGAGGTATAGACTCCAGAGAGAGAGAGATATCATTTTACCCCTGCACAAATCATTAGTAATACCTCATCTGGAATATGCAGTTCAGTTTTGGGCACCAAGTCACAAAAAGAACATTGGGGAACTGGAGAAAGTACAGAGAAGGACAACCAAACTGATAAGAGGCATGGAGGAGCTCAGCTTTGATGAAAGAATAAAGGAACTGAATTTTTTCTCTCTTGAGAAGAGGAGATTAAGGGGGGATATAATCAACATGTATACATACATTAGTGGTTCATATAGTGAACTCGGTGTAGAGCTATTCACCCTGAGGTCATCACAGAGGATAAGGGGGCACTCTTTACGTCTGGAGGAAAAGAGATTTAATCTCCAAACACGGAGAGGTTTCTTCACAGTGAGAGCTGTGAAAATGTGGAATAGACTCCCTTAAGAGTTGGTTCTGGCCAGCTCAGTGGATTGCTTTAAAAAAGGCCTGGATTGTTTCTTGGATACACAGAATATAACTGGATACTAACATTTATAGGTAAAATTGATATAGGGAATATCTGATTGCCTCTCGGGGGATCAGGAAGGAATTTTTTTTCCGTGCAGGAACAAATTGGACCATGCTTTGCTGGGTTTTTTTTGCCCTCCTCTGAATCAACTGTGGGTATAGGATTATAATTTCCTTTTTTTTTATTGTTGAACTGGATGGACTTTTGTCTTTTTTCAGCCAGACTAACTATGTAATTATGTAATACACTCTTCCCTGCTCTCCTCATATCCCTATTCTGACTACAATTTTCTCTGTTACACATTGCCCGATTTTCTGGGTAAGCCAGGTGCTTTACAGAAAAATGAAGTGTTCCAGACGCTTGGCTAGCTACAAGACTGCTTTAGGCCTCTGTACATAATACGCAAAAAACAACGCTCTTACAGGTGTTTGATTTTTTTTTCCAACATCTAAATGCACCTCTATATTGGCCTATGTGGCATTTACAGGTGTATTAGAACAGAAGCACTTACAGAGTAAAAAAAACAATCACTTGCACTTACAGAAGAGGAGCAATAGGGCAGAAAAAAAATGCTTGATGCCCGAAAATGCGCCTAAATACCAGACGCGTTTGGCGCTTGAGCATACATTCATTACAATGGCCAGACTATAATAATATTCTGGCCAGTGAAATGTATGACAGCCCAAATACTTGATGCAACTAAACATGTTTGCAAAACGCAGCTTTAGGCACATTTTTCTTTGAGGCCTTAAGTGTATCTAAACCCAGAAAAAAATGATAGCATTACAACTTACCAGTCCTTAGATGTGATGACTGCATTAGTTTTCTTTACTTTATTTTCATCTTTTTGACATTCACACACTTCCTGTCCTACAGTGACAATCGTACACCACAGCGATGTCATCCTAAGACACAGAGTGTGTTTTGACTATATGTGAATAGGTGCAGCATGGTGCAGCGGCAGTAAAGACAAAGGGTCCAGTTGCAGGTAAACGCAGAGAATTGTATTGCAGAGAATGACAACTACAAACAACCCCAGCGGGAGAGCACTGCTTAGGGTAACACTCACAGTTCAGTTCAATGCAGAGGTACAGCACCGACAGCGTCTGTCTTCAGATTGTGGAATGCGTCCTTGCTGGTCCAGTCCCAAAGGAGAGGCTTCCATGAAGGGTTTCAAGTCCTTAGCCTGTCCCTATTCATCTGGAACCTTTCTGTCAGGAATGGACTCACCACTGGTGGTACTGTGGCTCACTTGCAGTACCAGCTCCTACCAGAGGGTGCTTTCAGCAGCCAGGGTCTCACTCCTGCAATCAAGCCATCACCTGAGGCTGATTGCAGGAGGTCTATTTAAGCAGGACCAGGCTTGCAATAAGTGCCTTGGTGTTGTTTCCCATGAGCCCCTTTACCTTGTATCCTGTGTTCCTGTTCTTCTGCCTAACTGACTTGTTGCCGACCCTGCTTAATCCTGACCTCTGCTGACTTCTCCTGCTCTGACCCCTGGCTCGTTTGACTACTCTTCTGGACATCCCTATTCTGATCTGAACCCCCGCTACCGAACCCGGCGAGTGACCTGACTACCCTTTGCCTGCTGCCTTGCACATATTAGTATTAGTTAAGGTTTGGTTTTGTTTGCACTGCGTTTGTTTATTTTGTGCAGCTAATAATAAATCTTATTATTATTTCACCATACTTGAAGCTTGCTGTTTCCCTGTGTCAGTCCACACATCTCTGGTCATACCTGGATCCCTGACACTTTCCCTGCTGTTATCACTTTCCCTGATAGGTGGGTGTTCTTTCCCTACTCTCACCACTTCAAAAATGTGTGCCAAAACCTGGAGGCAGGGACTTATAAAGACTCTGCTGACCCAAGATGACCACCAAGGGTCACCTGGATGCAGCATAGCCAACCAGAACTCTGCCTTCAGGGACCTGGTAGCTATAGAGAAACCATGTTTCCCCTGACTTCCTCTCCAGGCTGTGGGACTGCTTGGGTCGAGCGCCACCTACAGTAGAGAAATCAGACTGCACCTGTCTACATACATAACACTGCTTGATCTATGTAGCACCTTTTTTCTCTTCATCATATCAGGAGGGAGTGTTTTATAGTCTATGGATATAGCAGGAAACATTGCTAATTGACAACTTTGTGCTCTCTACCTCTGGACCTCCAGACAAGATTTCTGTCTGGATGAACGTGGTTTTTTTTTTTTTGCACTTTTAAACAGATATAACAAAATGTTATCAATTTTACATTTAACAGATCTAAAGTCACTAGATTAAACAACTGCAATAAAGTAAACCATAGAAAAATTGTTTGATTCTCCCACCAACACAGACATTGTTGATGGAGAGGGGATACCTCTCACAGTGCTATTGGTTTCTGCCAACGGGGAGTCTTCAGTAATGGCACAACAAAATGCTCACTGCTGGTGGCTATAGCCACTGGCAGTGATCATATGCATAAAATCTGGCAGGCTGATGTACTAAAGATGGGATGACTTCAGTGCAACTAGCCTGCCCATAGATGGATGGAATATTGGCTGGCCCCTGCTAAAACGTTAGTCTACCATGGAAAGAAAAACTGAAAACTAAAGTATATGTGATATAGTCAACTCTGATCATTGTAGGAGAGCACACTGAGTTGCCAGCATAACTAGAGAACTGACCATGCTATGCTCTCATGCCTAGTGTGGTCAGTTTTTAATAGGATAGCAGAGGGACTGGCAGGAACACCAGGGATTGCTCACAAAGAAAGCAATACAAAGAGAATAGGACTTTTTTCATACAAGTACATGCTACAGCAGGCACAGGGGTAACATATTTTTAACTGTCCTTTTGCCCACACCACTGATCTCTCTGTTAAGCACTGTGATGAATAAAGAATCTTCAGCGTCTGATACAGTTTTCAGTGTGTAGGCAGGTCAGCCTTGAGTGATTTGTACCCTGTATGCTGTTTCTAGTGTGTTGGATGCCTGGTCTCCTGTTGCACTTTGTGGTTTCTTCTGCCCACCACAGATGTGGTGGCTAAATTAAACTTTTTTTCAGTGTTTTCCTAATTATTTTCACCTAGTGCTCCTGGCAGTAAAACACTTTCTGTCCTATGATGACAACACTCACTCACCATACTATATCTATGGAACAGCAGTGTTGATACACACAGACTGGAAATGTGTAAGGAGTACAAAACACCTCCCACACTCCTCAGCTCCATAGCATAAGATGAGTTGTAATGTAGTCCTTAACAATGTCCCTGGTACTGTTGTTGGAGATGACACTGCAGAGTGCACAGGGCAGTACTAGATTTCTGGCAGGATCAACAGTTGTTTTTTTTTCTTTGCATATACTGCACAGATAAAACAAAACATTTTCAATGGTCTATTTAAAGCTGAACTAAACTTTAAGAAAAACATTATTGGAAGCAAAGTTTTTTGCAGAAAATACATGCAAAATCTCTTCTGCCTGTTTCTTTTTGTGTTTTTCTAGCATTTTTTTTTTTCAATTCTCTCTGTACAATGTACAACGTTGTACGAAGCCCATGTCATGTAGTGTACATACCTGCCTATTTCTAGCATCTCTGCGCAATGTGTAGGTGTTAGATCATCAGAAGCTACGCTCTGGTTGAATCTGGTTGAGGATGATGGGGAATTTGGAAGGAACAACTTAGTGACTGATAGCCTAGATCAGGGGTGTCAAACTGGTGGTCCTCCAGCTGTTGCCAAACTACAAGTCCCATCATGCCTCTGCCTTTGGGAGTCATGCTTGTAGCTGTCAATCTTGCAATGCCTCATGGGACTTGTAGTTTGGCAACAGCTGGAGGACCACCAGTTTGACACCCATGGCCTAGATGGCTCAGCACTGGAGGAGATCACACATGTAAGAGAAGTGTCTCATAATGTGTGAGTATGTTGTGGATGCCTGCACATTATGACAAGAGCTCACCCTCCATAGCAGTCTTTTCATCCACTTTAACAAAATAAAAGGAAGCAAATAATTTCATTGTCAAGGTTTACATACACAATGGGTGCTCTGGCTGTTATTTTAACCTGTTCCCACCCGGCCAATAGCAGAATGATGGCCAAGTGTGACTCTCGTCAATCCGGGTGAACATCATATGACATCATATGACGTCCTTCCTGGATCGCACTGTGGCAAGATCTGTCATCAGTTGTGTACCTCAAACACAGCCAATGACAGATCTGTGTACCAGCCCATTGCCAGTACCATGTGACCTGCTGTGGCCAATCACAGCAGGTCACATAAGAATTGTAAACAATGGATGGCTTCCTTTCATGCTATCCATTGTATACAATTGTGTCACTAGCTGTGATTGGTCACAGTGATCACATGTACAGACTGGGCCAATCACAGCCCATCTGTGTCATGTGATTAGCTGTGCACAATCACAGCTAGTCACAACAAAAAAACCTGAATGAATCAATTTAATTCAGTTAAATGCTAAAAATGTGTGAAAAAAAAATTGATCACTTCCCCAAAGCAGTACAATGTTTCTATGGTAACTTTATACTACTCTGATCACAGTGTATTATGAAAAACAAATCTTAAAAAAAAAGAAAAAAGTAGTAAAAATAAAAAATAAAAAAATTGAAGAAATTTTTTTTTTTTGTACTGTCACCAGTTAGAGTCCCTGATCACTGCCACGCCAGTTATATGATGGAGCTGTACTGCACTGGTGACAGTGCAGTGGATATAAAAAGTCTACATACCCCTATTAAAATGTCAAGTTTCTGTCATATAAAAAAATGAGACAAAGATAAATCATTTCAGAACTTTTTCCACCTTTTAATGTGACCTATAAACTGTACAACTCAGTTGAACAACAAAATGAAATATTTTAGGTATAGGGAAGTAAATAAGAAAAACAAAACAATATGGTTGCATAAGTGTGCACACCCTTAACTTCTTCACGCCGGCCGAACGACATTTGCGTTCTATTAATAAAGAACATTTGTGCTGAGAGTGCACACCCTGTGCGCTCCCAGCACACATGTCCGGTACTCACGTAAAGGTCCCGATCTCCTCTTTCGATCGGGACCTTTTCCGATCATGTGACTGCCGTCATGGCGGTCACTTGACCCTAAGTCCCGCCTCACGGCTTCTGAAACCCTGAAAGGACCGGGAGGCGCCGGGTCCAAGGGGTTAAACTAATACTTTGTTGAAGCACCATTTGATTTTATTACAGCAGTCAGTCTTTTTGGGTATGAGTCTAGATTGTAAGCTCGAAAGAGCAGGGCCCTCGAACCCCTCGTGTATCACATTGTATTGGTATTGTTCTGTCACATGTTCTGTCCCCCTTTGTAATGTACAGCGCTGAGCGAACTATTGGCGCTTTATAAATACTGTATAATAATAATAATAATAATAATCTGCACGGCACATCTTCACTTGGCAATATTTGCCCACTCTTCCTTGCAAAAACACTCCAAATCCGTCAGATTGCAAAGGCATCTCCTGTGCACAGCCCCCTTCAGATCACTTCACAGATGTTTGATCGGATTCAGGTCTGAGCTCTGGGTGGGCCATTCCAAAACTTTAATATTCTTCTGGTGAAGCCATTCCTTTGTTGATTTGGATGTATTCTTTGGGCCATTGTCATGCTGAAAGATGAAGTTCCTTTTCATGTTCAGCTTTCTAGCAGGAGCCTGAAGATTTTGTGCCAATATTGATTGGTATTTGGAACTGTTCAGAATTCCCTCTACCCAGGATCAGATTGCCCATTTGGAAACTTGGGCACTGCCTGAGGGCAAGGGGTCAGTAGGGGGCCCCATGAGATGCCCCTGGTACCTTTTTCATAGGCTTTTTTGAGTTTGGGCAAGGACACAGGGGCCCCATGATCCTCTATTGCCCGGGGACCCCATGAGTTGTCAGTCCGCCCCTGCCTCTATCTTGACTATGGCCCCAGTTCCAGCTGGAGAAAAACAGCCCCAAAGCATGATGCTGCCACCACCATGCTTCACTGCGCGATGGTGTTCTTTTGGTGATGTGCACTGTTGTTTTTGCGCCAAACATATCTTTTGGAATTATGGCCAAAAAGTTCAACCTTGGTTTCATCAGACCATAACACAATTTCCCACAAACTTTTGGGAGACTTCAGATGTGTTTTTGAAATATTTAGCCGGGCTTGGATGTTTTTCTTCGTAAGAAAAGGCTTCTGTCTTGCCACTCTACCTCATAGCCCAGACATATGAAGAATATGGGAGATTGTTGTCACATGTACCACACAGCCAGTAACCCAGACATATGGATAATATGGGAGATTGTTGTCACATGTACCACACAGCCAAGAACCTGTTTTCTTCTTTTCTTTTCATCAGTTTTGGAGGGGCGTCCAGTTATTGGTAATGCCACTATTGGCCATATTTTCTCCACTTGATGATGACTATCTTCACTGTGTTCCCTGGTATATCCAATGCCTTGGAAATACTTTTGTGCCCTTCTGACTGATACCTTTTTAACAATGAGATCTCTCTGATGCTTTGGAAACTCTGTGAACCATGGCTTTTGCTGTAGGATGCGACCAAGAAAATGTCAGGAAAGACCTACTAGAACAGCTTAACTTTAGTTGGGGTTAATCAGAGGCACTTTAAATGATGGCAGGTGTGTCGGGCTTGATGTGAATGGGAGCTAAAGTGGTAATAAACCCAAAACCAAAAAATTTAATTTACTGCAGCTTACCAATCATTAGATATAGTGGCTGCATCAGTTTTCTTTTCTTTGGCTTTGGCTTTTCCCCTGTGTTTTGTCTGATGATCTTGCCAGTAATATACCTCCTATATTAGTTAGACACCACTCAGGAGGAGTGAGAACAGGAAGCACAGCAGACAGCAGCACTGTTACTTGAGGGGACTGGAGTGTAAATTCCCATACACACAATGAGAATATCAGACAAATGATTGTCTGTTTTTTTTTTTTTGTTTTTTTTTTGTTGCATGCTAGTCTCATATTGAAAGTGAAGAGGTTAATAAAGTTACAAAAATTCTTGTATGACAGAAAAAAAATTTAAATGATATAATGTATTGTATTTTTGGACAAAAACTGTACTGAATAAACAAAAATCATATGATCTGGTATCATACGAGAAACATTTTCGTGCTTGTCCCTTCTGATAATTTCGGATGAAAGTTGTGTACTAACAATCAGATTATCATAGATCTCTTGAAAAGAAGTATTTTTCATACGACTTTCTGATTGTGTGTACTAGGCTTTAAATGTATTAGCAGAGCATTAACTAATTGAAGCCAAACTCCAGCTCACACTTTATAACCAGTTCCAGCAAACCTTTTTTTTCCTTTTTGGGATAAAGGTTTTACATAAATAAATAAAAGCTTAGCATGCTAATCATCCCTGTCCTTGGTAAATGGTTTGTTTCATCCATGTAAACCAATACATTCTGTTGGAGAGTTTGAGCTTTTATAAAACAACAGATTTGCTGGCCAGATCACCAAATGAAAATAGAAGACAGAAAGCCTAAAAAAAAGAAAACGAATCCAGCCATCACATTTTAAGAATTGATAAGCTGCAATATAATAAATGTTTGCTTTTGGGTTTAATACTGCTTTCAATCGGCTGCTGAAAATCTTAAAAAACTGAAGGTTTAATATCACTTAAGCCAATTTAAAATGAAGGAGAGAGTAGGAAATTGCTTATATTCCTGGATTTTACTTTTGTTTTTACTGTCTGTGCCCCATTTCGGTTATTTTCCAGAGACGCAACAGGAAGTCAGAGGAAAATAGGAAATCTCTGAAAAGTGAGGGCAAATTTTCTCTCCTCTTTGACCGTTGTGTCCCTTTTGGAAGATTTTCCATTACCCCTTGCTTCAGAGACTATTGCAAAATGTCACAAAGAGAGGATGAATCCACTAAGTGGTGTCAGAAACAATGCTAAACGTCTGACGGAGCAAACCCTGCCATTTTCTATTTAAGAAAAAAGAAAAAAAAAGTGGCTTTATTTATTTATTTATTTCAGGTACATATATAACGTTGTCACTGTATGCAGCGCTTTACATATATATATATATATATATATATATATATTGTACATTCACATTAGTCCCTAACCCTCATGGGGCATACAATCTACATTTTATAAAAAATATCTATGTCAGTGCAACCCTGGAGGTAACACGTAGCCTGTGAGCCAATGGACAGCTTCAGTTTAAAATCAAATTTCTTTTTTCTCCCCATTATACTTACCTAGGTAGATGAAGCATTGGTCTGATGCTGCATCTGTCTCCCACTGGCTCTAAGGGTGAGAACTCAGCGATCACATGATTGCTGATCACTGAGTTCTCCCCCTCCGCTCTCAGCAGGGAGTGGGACTGTCAGTCACCACTGTCTGTTCAGCCCCTCCCCCCAGTGCTCACTGGAGCTCTGGGCTGTGCAAGGGGTGGGAGCGACTTGCTCAGGATCTCAGCGCTTCGCTGAGAGGCTGAGCTAGGTTCCGTTCCAGATTCTGGAGTGGATCGTGACTGCAAAGTTGCCATATTTTTCCAGTCTGGACTGGTGGAATGACGTCCACTAACAGTGGGCTTCAGAAAAGAGGGTCACAGGAGTGCAGAACAAACTGATCCACAGAAGTACAGCCAAAAGAGCTTTGGCTGTACTTCTCCTTTAAGTCTAATAGGTGTATGACTTTTTGACAGGTTCAAGTTATCACAGCATTGCTGAAATGATTTCCCTTCTCATTGTACAGATGCTTGAAAGCAGAAGGAAAACATTTTTCCATCTGTAACAAAGCCCCCTTCATATTGGCAGGAGACCATTGTGTATGATCTTTGTGTACGTCTGCATTGCTCAGCTACTGTTTGGAGAGCAGCCAGCTATGAGATCTTTCATCGGACTGAATGAACGATCTGCCTGTGTATGCGTACTATTGGAGGACAGAAATCCTTCAAATAAATGCATGACATGTGTGCAGTACAGATCAAAGGAGACGGGCCTCTTAAATGTAGTTGCTGAAACTGCTGTAATTAATACTAATTAGCTATAGAGTAATGACTAACATTCTACAAGTGCTTTCCAGGGCACACACCAAACTAGACTGGACTGTGGCAAAGCAAACAAGACACTCTGACAGAAGTCAATAATGTATTCAGGAAAACAAAAAATTGCCACAAGTCTCTTAACTGATCATTCTTAATGACTATAAAGTAAAAGCTGAGAGCAGTCACGTTCTCAGGTCTGTAATTGCTAAATGAGCTCATGACTTCAGACATAAGGGAAAGGATGACAGATGTCCTTTAAAAGTAAAGGGAAGGAGCAAGTGACTTTTATTGACAAGGGCATAGGGTGCAGACTCGGAGAGAAAATAAGCAGGAATAGGAACAATCTTAGAAATTGCTCCTGAACTGTCAGGAATGCCAGCCGGTTCATCTGATCACTGGGAAGGAAACTTCAGCACAAGCAGATCAGCACTTCAGGGACCCGCTCAGAGAAAACAGCTGCCGCTAGTCCACAAGCCCCTGTAAACTTCTCATCCTTCAGGAGTTTTGTATAATTAGTAGCTTATATCAGTTTACACCGAATAATGAGCCTGTTTTGTAACATTTACAGTACATCACATATAATCCCAAACATTTCATAAAATAGATTGGCTGTGTAGTTTATGAATGTTAATTCCATGTTGTATGGTTAATATGTAAATCATTTTTGCTTTGGAAAGATGAATAACATCAGGTTCATTGGAGTGTCTTTATATGGAAGAGCCCATTAACACTTGCTTGCTTTTCTTTCGTAAACTGCTTTTACGGCAGGAAATGCATTTTAAGTAGAAAAACCTATTCGTTCCTATGTGGCTCATTCAAATATATGTGCTGCAGCTTTTTTACACAAAAATATAAAAACTTCTTTATTGAAGAATTGTTGCACAAAAATGGAAAACAGGGTACAATAAAGTACAATATAAGGTTACGTAAACAGTGGCATACGGGAGTTAGTTTACTAAAGGCAAATAGACTGTGCACTTTCCAAATGCAGTTGCACTCTGCAAGTGCAGTTGCTCCAGAGATTAGTATAGTAGACAAAGCTTTGTTTTGCAAAGAATGCTCAATCACATGCAAGAAAAATAAAAAAACACTATTTTTGCTTGCACATCATTACATAGTTATATAGTCTGGCTGAAAAAAGACAAACGTCCATGCAGTTCAGCCATTAAAAAAAAAAAAAAGTTATAATCCTATACCCACAGTTGATCCAGAGGAAGGCAAAAAACCCAGCAAAGCATGATGAAATTTGCTTCTGCAGTGGAAAAAATCCTTCCTGATCCCCCAAGAGGCAATCAGATATTCCTTGGATCAACTTTACCTATAAATGTTAGTATCCAGTTATATTCTGTGTATCTAAGAAACAATCCAGGCCTTTTCTAAAGCAATCAACTGAGCTGGCCAGAACCAACTCTAGAGGGAGTCTATTCCACATTTTCACAGCTCCTACTGTGAAGAAACCTTTCCGTATTTGGAGATTAACTCTTTTTTCCTCCAGATGACCTCAGGGTGAATAACTCTACATGGAGTTCACTATATGAACCACTGATGTATTTATACATGTTGATCATGTCCCCCCTTAATCTCCTCTTCTCAAGAAAGAATAAATCCAGTTCCTCTAATCTTCCTCATAGCTGATCTCCTCCATGCATCTTATCAGTTTGGTTGCCCTTCTCTGTACTTTCTCCAGTTCCCCAATGTTCTTTTTGTGAATTGGTGCCCAAAACTGAACTGCATATTCCAGATGAGGCTTTACTAATGATTTGTACAGGGGTAAAATGATATCTCTCTCTCTGGAGTCTATACCTCTTAATACAAGAGAGGATTTTGCTCGCTTTAGAAACCGCAACTTGGCATTGCATGCTATGATTAAGCTTGTGATCTACCAGAACTCCCAGATCCTTCTCCACTATTGATTCCCCCAGTTGTACTCCCCCTAGTATGTATGATGTATGCATATTCTTAGCCCCCAAGTGCATCACCTTACATTTATCAACATTAAACCTCATTTGCCACATAGTTGCCCAATTAAACAGAGCATTGAGGTTGGCTTGTAAGTTGGAGACATCCTGTAAGGATGTTATTCCACTGCACAGCTTGGTGTCATCTGCAAAGACTGAAATGGGATTTTTAATCCCAGACCCTATATTGTTTATAAATATATTAAAAAGTAAGGGTGCCAACATTGAACCTTGGGGTACACCACTAACAACCCTAGGCTATTCAGAATATGAATCATTAACCACTACTCTCTGAATACGATCTTTTAGCCAGTTTTCTATCCGTTTACATACTGATTTTTCCAAGCCATTGGGTGATGAAAGTCAGCAGAGCTTTTCCTCATTAGCTTTTGAGCAACTGTACTTAAAGGCAGGTATAAGTTGACTTCCCTACATAAGCGGCACTGTCCGCAACCACCATGCAGGGAGAGTGGAGGACAGGAGGAACTCACTTTGCTCTTAGGCCTCAGTACATGTCATGACGGGAGCAGGATGCTGCTGCCCTGGATGACCTCCATGGCCATCTTTGATGACAGCAGTGCTTAGAAAAAGCAGTGGCTCACTGCAGTTGGCACGCGCTTTGTGTGCGGTTAGGTCAGGAACAGGAATCCATTGGATAGGGAGAGTAAGCCCAGTGTAAGGGAAAGATTCCATAGGAGAAGGGAAGCATAGGGAATGCTGATGTGTGGAACCATCCACCAGTAGTGCCTCATTTCATACTGCCTACCAGCCACCTCCTGTGCTTTCTGTCTCCAAGCATCGCTCTCCTTAAGTACTGCATAATCATCTGTGAGTGTTTCTGCCAGTTTGAACCTTCTGCATAAACTCAGTTCTAGTGTGGTTGGAACATTCTTGACAATACACCTCCTTGAACCCTTGGACCCTGCGTGTGTAGTGCTTTCCCTTTTGGGTGCCTACCACCCAATCTCTCTCACTCCCACACACTTGCAAGGTCTTTTTTCCTTTAGTAAATCTGCCCCATAGTGTTTCAATACACAAACATCTAAATGGACATAGTAAGGGGTAGATTGTACAGAGGTTAATATGGCATTGTACATATATGGGTAGTCAAAGTAAGCATAAACAGTATGATCTGAAAATATTTAAGCGAGTGCATTACACCTTGGGTTGATAAAGCCGATGTCTTATTGAAGATATTTCAGTTTCCATGCAAGGACATCAGTCAATAATAAATTTGAGGGGGGGTAAAGGTTACACCCCCCCCCAAAAAAAAAAACTCCATAAAGTTAGCAGCTATGCACATGTAGCAGGTGATTGTAGCCAGCAGACCCACATATTATAGTACTTCGTAGGACACCCTCTGTTTATGTATAGTAGATTTTTGAGTGCTTGTTAATTTTGGTTATCCGGGCTTGGAGTGTCGGAGGGAGAGCCTGCATCCAGCTATGGGCTATCAGTTTTTTTAGCTGTAAATAATGTTTTGTGCATACATGTAAGCATAAACATATCTGAATCAGTATCAGTGTGTACTGCAGCTTTTTTGTGTTTTAAGTTATAGTACATTCACAAGGTAGTTGGTGTTCTGCCAGGGATGGTGGCCAACAAGAATCGGTAGTTGCTGCTTGCACACAGTCTGGGGAATTAACTAAAGCTGGCCATACATGGATCAAAATTCAGCTGGTTCAGCAGGGACCGGACAAATTTTGAGCCATGTATGGGCACCTGGTTGTACACAAGTAAATCTATCATTTGATTTGTGTACAACCAGCCTGTCGGGTTTTTCCCGAACGATTAGTGCTGTCGGCTATAGCCAGCAACGCTAATTGTATTCTTCTGGCAGGGACAGCTCCCCACTGGCAGAACACAATAGTACTGCGAGAGGGATTCCCCCATCAACACTGACCAATGGGGGAATCAAATTGTTTTCTTTCTTTCCAATAACTGTCTAAGAGCTAGTTTACACTAGCATTGCTCCCTGAAGAGTGAAAAGAGTAATGAAGTGTAAACAAGGCGTAAGAGAGAATTGCCGCTAAGAGCTTTACACTCATTTCTTGTTGTGTCTATAGGACAGGAAGAGAAATCTCTCCAACAAGACACAAGGCAGGGTAGAACTAGTGTGTCTGGTAGAGAGAAGGTAAAGATGAGGGCACTCACAGCACTTTTAGTTGCTAAACATAACATGAACCTGTGCTTTGCCCGTGCAGTGTTACTGGAAGGCAGGTGGAAAACCCTGTAGATCTGGGTATGGGGAAGCATGGGACCTAATCCTCTTCTTCCATATGACAATGCTCTGTACCATTAATACTGGTAATTGGCAGATTAGGAGCCCAGCTATGTCACATGCACGAATGTGGGGGGCAGGGAGAGAATCATCAGCCCTATTTAATTTAGTTGTGACCTAAAAGTTACATAGAGCTGCTTCTTTTTACTTTGACGGTTACATGGTGTGGTGTGGGGAGCAAAGGGAAATAAAGTATAAGTAAGTGTAGGGAAAGATTAGGTGAACCTGGTGCTTGCCTTTTCTCGTGTTATGTGTTTATGAATAACTTCTTAAACCTGAAATAATCCCTGGAATTCATTGTAGCACCCTCCTAGTTTAGCTAGGGGGAGCTAGATCCTAATGGTTAGACAGAAGCTGGTTAGCAGCTTAGGTATAATAGCTAGAGGGGTTAAATTGTGGTCAGGAGCTGAGAGGCTCTGCAGGTCAGCCCCTCTGGAATTTCCCTCTGCTCTGAGGCTTTCTGAGGAGGGCCTTGGAGGTAGTGGGTGGATTTTAGGAGTGGCTGGCTGCACTCTAGAGGGACCCAACAGAAGGCTTGGCAGGAGCTGGGACTCCCTTAAAAGTGATGAAGCCTGCTCAGTAGCAGGAGTGTGGTGGTGGGAGAGGTGTAGAGAGTTAGAGGAAGATGTGAGGCTGGAGGAGGAAGGCTGCCAGAAAGCTTAGTAGGATGGGGCCTGCCTGCGAGACCGGAGCTGAAAAAGGAGGAAAGCTTGGAACTCACTGGCCCCCTGAGTGAGGACCACCTGTATGGCAGGGAAGGAGCAGCCTTGGTAGCAGCAGTCAACCGGGAAGCTGTACAGGAGATGATCGGAGTGAGTGCACCTGCATCTCATGGGTGGATAGGGGAAGGAGCACTCTAATAGTGATAGTGACTGTTCACCCATTTAAAGGAAGAGGAGCCAGATCCCCTGCTCAGGAAAACCTCTAGATTGCTGGGTGAAGAGGAGAATTCCATCTAGGGTCTGGGGTGGTACATCTAGGAGATGCTGACTAGCTCTCCAACAAAGACTGTGTTGCAGAAAAGAAGCTTGTGAATAGTTCTAGGAAGATTGTCCTCAATGAGCAGTTCCCTTGAGCATCCTATACCCTATCCCAGTTCTAAATCCCCTCAATAAACAACAAAACAACAAAAACAACAAAACTCTGAAGAAAGCTGGCGTGATGAATGCTGAATGCCTGGCTGTGTAGGACTATAGGGGGACCCAAATTCATCAGCAACCCCTAAGGGGGAGTGCTACATCATAAAGACTGGCACAGACACAGAGTATCTCTCATGCATTCTAAAAGTGCCACCAAATTCATGTACAGTACTTGTCCAGAACTTGTACAGGAATTTGACACATACTGTATAATTTTAGAAGGCATGAAAGACACTTCCACAAAATCTGTCTCTGTACACCCAAAGAAAGTTAGTTTCAATTTCATGGGATACGAATTGTCAGTATTTTATTTTGAATTTGGCGCAGATGTTTTGCTAAAATGTAGACGTGGGGCAAACTAGAACCTCAATTTGCCATGCGAGTCGTTGTCATAACCAAAACTGATGCAGATATTTCTTTAATTAGGCGCAACATATTAACAAGAGCAATTAACGCCAGAAATGTGGCACAGCAGCTTTATTGAATTCCCCACAATTTGTTTTGAGAAAAAAAACACCAAAATTTTAATTGCCTGTAGTGAAGTGTATCCCACATCCTGTAGGCTCATGGTTCCTATAGAAATTCTCCCTTCACTGATGTTGATCCTCCTCACACTGGTATACTTACTGCTCTCTGACAACGCCCTATTCTTCTGCCCTCCTTCCTCCACTCATAGAATTCCTTACATTCCTTTCAAAGATCCTCTCAGTCATCTACCTCCCCTCCACTCACAGAACACTTTGCATTCCTTGAAAAGAATGCAAAGAATTCTGTGAGTGGACAAGGGGAGCAGAAGAGAACGTCTGAGTGTCAGGACATGGTCTTCATCCTTGTGCACAGCCAAATGGTTAACCTATACAGCACCGGATGTTCACCACTGTGAAGAGGACCAGCATTACTAAACATCAGCTTTGAGTGTTGCATTACACAAATACAATGTTACATTGGTGGTTACCTACTAAAACTGCAGGGTGCAAAAGCTGGTGCAGCAATGCATAGAAACCAATCATCTTCCAGGTTTTTATTGTCAAAGCTTAATTGAACAAGCTGAAGTTAGAAGCTGATTGGCTACCATACACAGCTGCACCAGATTCTGAGTGCACCAGTTTTAGTAAATCTCCGCTATTAAAGTGTTACTAAACAGTAAAATCAGTCTGTAAATGCAGTAAAGCATTCTTGTTATACTCACTGTGGAACCTAAGGGGTTAATCCTCTGCATTGTGTAAAAACGCTGTTTGATCTTGACTTCTCTGATCTTCCTCTTCTTCCAGTGTTCCCCTCTTATCTCCTGATAAGACATATAAAGTGGAGTCACTCTGCACATGCTCAGTTTGGTGTGTATTGCTAGAGAGGGTTTTTGTTTACTTGGGAGAGTGCATGTGATCAGTACAGGGCAAATCAGCACTGTCCAGATAGATTGCAAAGGTGCTGCATCTTCCTAGAGCAGAAAGAAAACTCCTCCTACACGCTTTAACCAGTGCTCTACTGAACACTGGTAGAAGTCACAAGACTGCCCTAACTGCCGATGAGAAAAGGTATTTAGCAGTTTATATTTACTAAAATAACTGCACTTCCATATTCTGTGTACTGTGGGAGACCAGATAGAGTGAATGCTGGGTCCTGGGTTTAGTAACACTTTAAGTAAAAAAAATTACAAAAAAGCCACCAAAACAGTTAAAAATTCAAAACAAATGGACCAATAAAAAATCCCCAGGTATAAAAACAATTTACTATACATAACTGGGTAATGAAGTAAATACATCCCATATGAATATTTAACATTGCCAGAGTATGCTATATTCATAAAATATTTAAAGCTGAAGTCCAGGATCTGTCATTTTGTTCTTTAAACTTCCATTGGTTCAACTTGGTTACATCTAATTCTTTATATCTCAATTCTGGAGGGCCACTGGGGATACAGAAATTCACGTTGGTGCTGTTTGAGTGATTTCAGCACAGGGCCAGTCAGCACTCTCCAGACAGAGGTCAGGGATTCTGCCTCCTCCTAGAGCAAAATGAAAACTTCTCCTACAAGCTTTAATCAATGCTCTGCTGGACATTGATAGAAGTCACAAGACTGCTCTAATTGCTGATGAGAAAAGGTATTTAGCAGTTTATAGTTACTAAAATAATTGCACTTCCATGTTCTGTGTATTGTGGGAGACCAGATAGAGTGAATGCAGGCTCCTGGGTTTAGTATCACTCATACAATCTACTATGTAAACACTGCCCATGAAGAGCAGAGGCCGTGCATATGCAGATTCAATGTTATTAATGCTCAGATTGTCTTCTTGTAAGTCATTTGTACTTCAGGGTGAGCTTTACTGAATCCAATACCAGATTTGTTGATATGACCTGCTACAGTTTAAAAAGGCAGGTCAAACACATTTTCATATTGCCCCAAAATAGCTTTCAGTGTCAGACAGTTTGAAGAGCCTTCCCAACCACACTGTGTTACAATGCAGTCAAGGATATTGCCAGCTTCCACTGCTGAAGGCACGTATAATTTTCCAATAGAGGAGTTATTCTTTAAAGAGTAACTCCACTTTTGTTAAGAAAAACACATTCCCCTCTGGATGATCTATGTATATTGCAAGAAGTTTAACAATCTTTGTTGCAGATTCCTACCTTTTGTTGTTCTGAAGAAAGAGCTGTTTGTTTGTCAGTGTCCATGTCAAAAGTGAATCTAATGAGAGTGGTTTCATAATTATCAAACAGATGCTGCACTTGCAGGGCTCTAATGAGGAAATTGGCATGGTCTGCATCCCTTTTTTTTCAATTGGGTTTATCTCACCAGAAATTACATTTGTGTGCAGGGGATGCCAAAACTCTGACTTGTATCTTAGTGCAGATTTCTGGGAAAATCAGTGAGCCAATCACATAAGCAGGAAATTATGTTGCTGGGGGGGGCATTCTGTATACAGTGTACAGAACAGCTACAGGTAGCCATATTGCACTGCATTTTACAGAAAATTAACCAGAACTGTTCTACACATCCCCCTCGCACCTCCCTCCCCATTTTTTTTTCTTGTCTTCTTTTTTCTTCTTTCTTCTTCCCTCCCTTTCTCTCTCCTCCATTTTTCTCTCTTCCCGTCCCATTACACTCTCCCTCACTATGTACCAAGGGCGGACTGACAACTCATGGGGCCTCTGGGCAATAGGGAATCATGGGGCCCCTGTGTCCTTGCCCAAACTCAAAAAAGCATATTAAAAAGGTACCAGGGGCATCTCATGGGGCCCCCTACTGACCCCGGGCCCTCGGGCAGTGCCCGAGTTTCCAAATGGTCAGTCCTCCCCTGCTATGTACTATGCTTTGTTCTTACTTGTTATCCTAATAGTCACTCATCAGTCAGTCGTGCATACACTGCTCTTTCTCACTCACAACAAATAACCTCATCATACGACACCCATAATACAGCCCAATACCTCACACATCTGCAATTTTATGGCGTTCACCTCCATGTGGGCACTTACTAAACTATACCGCGACTAAAACATACTGTAGGGCACTAGTCTACTCACCCTTACCTATCCACTACCCACCTCACTGAGCTTGTCCAACGACTATGGAAGGCAGGGATTTGTGAGATTACTCACCGTACATTTTGATTTTCTAATGACTCATTTATCTATCTTCAAATGTCAATATGGAAAAGTATTTTTCATAATTCCTGATTGAGTCCTAGTGCATGCATCTGGTATATTTACAATCCTCAGTTCAATGTAACTTGTATATTCAGTTTCTGTATGATACAACTAGATGTACAACCTGATTGCCTGTCAACTACTTTTTGTTATCTCAATAAACTTTTAAGGAAAAAAAAAAAAAGAAAATTAAAGCGCTGAAGATTGAAAAGGAAAGGCAGTTTTTTATTTCAATTACAATATGACTTGTGTTGCAATTGTATATGCTAGATTTTTTTAATTTGCCATTTTTTCCCCCACAAAAGTGGAGTTAGCCTTTAATGCTGAAATCTATGAAAATGGCACAGATTAATGCTGCACTGTATTCATCAATGCATTTATTAACCACTTCAAGTCCGGACACTTTCACCCCCTTCCTGTCCAGGCCAATTTTCAGCTTTCAGCACTGTCACACTTTGAATGACAATTGCGCGGTCAATCAACACTGTACCCATATGAATTTTTTAGCATTTTTTTTTAGACAGATACAACTTTATTTTGGTGGTATTTATTCACCACAAGTCCAAACATTTTGAAAAAAAAAGTGTTTTTCTTATAAAATTTTGCAAATAAATTCATCTTTCTTTATAAATCTTGGCCAAAATGTATTCAGCTATCTTTTTGGTAAAAAAAAAAAAAATCCAAATTAGTTTATAACCAAAAATTATAATTTTTCTAAACTTTTTTACATTTTTATTTTTTTTTATATTATTATTTGTTTTTTTTTTAACATACTGTCACTCTAGCAGTACAGTGTCACCATAGTGACACTGTACTACTTGTGGGGGGTGATGAAGATTTTTTTTTTCTTTTTTTACACTGATTGCTTTTACACCTATAAAGGCTGTAGAAGCAATCATTTCTCCTCTCTGGCTGCATTTTTGCAGCCATTGAGAAATACTGTAAGAGATGTGATTGGTCACAGCTTGTCACATGGTATAAGGCTGTTGTGAATAGCCTTGTATGAACATTCACAGATTTCACAAGTAGTAAGCAATGGTGTCAGGAAGTGACATCTTGCTTACTACTATTCATGTGATCACTGATTGGCCAATCAGTGATCACATGATCGGGACCTCACACAGAGGTCCCATACAGTGATCGGTGTTTCTCTGTGTCCTCAGGACACAGTGGGCACAGGATCGCGGTGCTGTACGCCCCCAGGGAGTGCGCACAGGCAGTGAATGCGGAGGCCGTTTATAAACGGCCACCCACTCCTGCACTGCTCCCGTCCAGCCGTTTATGTACATTGGCCAGATGGGAAGTGGTTAAGGCTTGGTTCACATTACTACGATGTGATTTTTGCCATGATTTTCAGTGCGATTATGTAGTGTGACTTTGATGCAACACGGCAGGGTTTTTGCATATTCTTTGGGGCTAAGTTGTATTGTAAGTCACACCAAAGTAGCAAAGGAACCTTTTGCAAAATCACATTGAGTCGCATTGATGAGAATGGGCACCATTATAATATAATATAATGTAATTTCCCTTGTTAGAAATTCAGAAATCGCACTAATGTGAACCAGCACTAATACATCAATACATTTTGTGGGGGGTTTTTTCTTTGTTTTTGTTTTTTTCTTTAATACAAGCAGTGTAAGTACCTGTTTGACTTTGTATTAGCAACTTTTGAATTGGTATTAGCAACTCGCAGTCTCTGTACATAAAAGGTTAGACTGGGAGAGTGGGGATGCAGCATAAAGAACCAATCAGATGTGCTGCAGTGCTCATGTGCTAACAAATGACATGCTGACAGGATAAGAGAGCAGGGTGACATATCTCATCATGTGTTTTTAACTCTTTGCCTGGAGTTCAGCTATGAAGCTGCTCAAGTGGTTTTTCATGTTGGTTGGTTGTGATTTTGTTCATTATCTTTGTAGCATGGCTGATTTTGTTGTAAGCACAACTGCTATACATTCAAAACATTCGGTGTTAAGAGGAGAATATTTTTTATACTGAAAATGAATGCAGTTAGGTGTTATCGGATCCTGGGGAGCACTGGAGGGACAAAGGGTGAACCCTTTATATTGGCAATGTGATAGTCATGTTTATACGCTTTGGCACCTTTTCAGAAATAGAATACATTAAGTCATTGCAGATAAAGCTGGATACAATCCTATAATGAGGCAGCTGTCACAGGCAGATGGATCTGTCGAACAGCAAAGTTTTATAACACATTGTAAACGTACATTTTTCCTCTGATTGGGAGACACTAGTAGACCTTATGTAGATCACATACTTGGCTACCTAGAAATAGAGTAACTGGTACTATTTTTAGACCTGCCATAGGTTTCCTTCGGTTGCTTTGAATACAGGTGGAAAGTTTATCTATTCTTCTATTAAACCTGCTAAATTAGATACATAGATTTCTTATGGTGCAAAAAGGTAGGATGACTTCTGCATACATAATGACAAAACAGACTGACCTGTACTCATCTGCAAGCTATCAATAACGAGCATGTACTCCATTCAGACAACTGTATTCAGAAAAATGTACGTGGGCATAATTCAGTAATTTTTTTGTTATCTGTATGCATTTTACAGCTGTCAAATGTTAGGCAAAGATTTTTATTTCCTCTTACTATTTCCATCCAAAAACTGTGCATAGGCTCAGTATTGCTGCTGCACTGACAATGGCTAACAGCAGAGAATTGGATGAATGTTTCCAAGGATCCAGACCAACCTTACCACCAACTAATATTTTCATTATGGACTGTTTATGGTCAATAGGCCTTGTTATTATAGTCTGCATTGCTCAATATCACTGTCATCAGAAATTGGCTATGTTATGTGTATGTATGTGAATGGTAAATTCAAATTTTTGTTTCTCTGCAAATGACTAGAAGGTAAATATTTAGATACAATCTGAAAACACAATCAGCGTATTTAATAGGGCAGTGCAAAGAACAAGCATGTGTGGCGAATCATTCCAACCAACCATCAGATTTCATGTTTCATCTGTTTAGAGGACAGAAAGAGCCCATAACAAATAAGTTGATTGCTGATTGGTTGTTCTAAGTCACCACATTTTGTCTATTGCTGTTTAGCTTGTTCTCAGAATCTATAATAAGGTAT
The DNA here is from genome assembly GCF_062004578.1 of Staurois parvus. Taxonomy (NCBI): domain Eukaryota; kingdom Metazoa; phylum Chordata; class Amphibia; order Anura; family Ranidae; genus Staurois; species Staurois parvus. Next base: position 4,571,761 of record NW_028318060.1, read on the forward strand.
TCCAAAGAGGCCTAATAAAATCTATGCTTTAAATATATAGATGGTATTTTTCTATGACAGGTTCAACTCTGAATTTAAAAACTATAGATTTTTGTTCTTTAGCTGAGTCACAACTGAATGCAGCTTGGTTAAAGCAGAGCAATATATAAGGTACAGGGGCTCACATCAAGGAACCCGCAGACAAATTTTATCATTTTATAAAACATGGTGACAGGTAGAATCTGTTTTTTTTGTTTTTTTTAGTAGGATTTTGCATTTTTTACATTACTTTTTTGCAGTGCCATATTAAATAAGTTGTATAGTATTAATGGTCTTTTGCTATTACATTTCTATATATTTATCTTTTGAAAACCAAGAAGATTGGATGTAGTGAATTATGCGTTTTGTAAGTTGTATTTATTGAAAACACATAGCACTGTTTGTGTGACACTGAGGCATTCATAAGGTGCATCTATATAGTGGTTAAAGATGGGTCTTTCAGATGCTTGAAATACTCTTTAGTGGTACTGACACTAGGATCACATGGGCTCTTTTCGGGACTTAAATCATAGATAAAATAATAGACTATACGTAATTGCAGGCAGCCTGCGATCGTGCCCTCAAAGCTAGTTCTGTATTTTTCCCTCAGTGTTCATTCCACAACTACTTATTTTAGTGATTTTATTTGCTCTGATCTTTGAAGGACTTATCCCTTTCAGGATTTCATAAAATTTCATGATAGTTGCTTTGAATGTAATATAATATGACATCAGTCCCTGAAGGCCAACAGTTTTCAGGGCTATTACGAAGAAAAACCGTATTACTATAAGTATAGAGATATACAATGTTCAGAATAAAAAATAATAAGGGACAAAGGGAGTGAAGAAGTTAATGACCTTCAGTGTATTGCAGTGACTGTGTGCTTTTGGGTTGGTATTTCATCTAAGAATATTGTCGTATTAAAACTGCTTTTTGTCCCTTCCCCTTTTATTGCTTCCCATGACTAAAAATTGTAAATAGGAAAAACATTTCACATATGCGATGTATGGTTAGGAAGAAGTCATGAGCCCACTTTGTGACTGCTAACCTTTTAAAGTTTCCTGTTAAGAATGGGACAGCTTTGAGACCCTTTTACATAAAGACGGTCCCTTTTTTTTCTAATTTTTTTCATAATCTCGCCATTCATTACTTCCTATTACTGAAGGTGTTACAGGCAAAAACCTTTTCACTTATGCAATGTCTCTCTAACTTCAAATCATGCAGTCACTTATGCAATTCAACATTTAACTGACCCCCTATTAAAGAATAAGAAGTGACAGTGTGGTGGCTTTTTTTAGACCCTTTTACATAGAGATGGTCCTTTTTGTTGTAATCAATTTAAATTTCAGCATTACACATAAGTAATCCTTAATCATAACATTTGCATTTCTAGGCTGGGATTTAACATCTGAATTTATTTGTAGCATTAGGGTGCAAGAAGCTATACATACATCTCTGAGGCCTGACATTACCAACTGGTGTAATTGTATCTCTTTAAACGCTGTGTAATTCAAAGGAATAGAGTTATCAAGCTGAGATTATTTTTTAGAAGCTTAGATAACTTGGTGCCATACAATGCCACAGCAGTTATAAAGATTTTTCTTATGTCAGGCACCATTTCATTGTGTGGTACATCTGAAGCTTAATGTGAAAAAATAAACCCCATGCAATTTCACAAATTAAGAAGTGAAAACTGAAAACGGCAGAGAAAGATGTAATTGTACAGAAAGAGGTTTTGTTAGCCCTTCATATCTTTTAAAGATAAATGTATTATTCCTATGTAAACATGAAAAAGAAAAGCTGCTGGATCTTGTCTTTGTGGCTTTTTGTTTTTGTGTATAAACCTGACTAAAGAAAACCAGATTTTTAATTTACACTTTATTATTGCATTTTGAAATTAATCATAACCCATTATTTGGTGAAAACACATGATAATTTTGTGAGCATCAATTTGCGGCTGACAGTGGGCTTATGTTTTTTAAGGTAATATTATGTTGCCTTTACTGATTCTGTTCGTCTATGCAAAGTATCTGATACTTTTTTGATTTCTTGTTTCATAAACTAGTCATATATTGTGAAAACCAAACACTATACAAGTTAATAAAAGATTTGATTTCTGTTTATGTATTCATTAAAAATAATCAAATGCCCAGTGGTTTAATACTTCTACTAAGTGTTGTTAGCATCCAAGTATTGTTGGATACATGCTGGCTGAAAAATGTGGCTCCAGGCATGAGTTGAGACCAGTACAGGGGCAAGTTCATCTTGCACCCGGGGCAAGGATGTGGAACTGCACCCCCTCCCCACTGATAATGCCTGCTGTAGAATGGGTTTACTGTCCTGTGTCCTTTCTCTGCCCCCTTGCTCCACTGTGCCCAAAGCATCTGACCCTCCTGCCCAGCCCTTTTTCTGGCCCTGGTCAAGTCCATAGAACTACTCCTGAACCAGAAAAAAAGAAACCGGACAATAAGTACGGCAAAAATAATGAATTTTATGGGCACAGTAAGAAATCACACAATAAAATACCCCAAATAGGGGGCCAGAAAAGTAATAAATAATTACAAATTGAATGTAAGGGAGAATAGTGCTACTGTTTGTAAAAATATACAAATTAGGTATACAAACAAGTACACAGAAATACAAATAATAGACAAAAATGTTAACTACTCCGGAACCAGAAAAAAGAAACCGGACAATAAGTACAGCAAAAATAATGGATTGTTTGGGCACAGTAAGAGACCACACAATAAAATACCCCAAAAAGGGGGCCAGAAAAAAAAAATTACAAATTGAATGTAAGGGAGAATAGTGCTACTGCTTGTAAAAATATACAATTAGGTATACAAACAAGTACATAGAAATACAAATAATAGACAAAAAATGTTAGCTAGACTTACATGGAGACATGGCGGAACAGTGGCAAAGTAGTCTGGGCAGCAGGCATAAGAGGCCAGAGCGTGAGGTGGACCGAAAAGGACTCAAAGGCCAAATATACTATGAAAAGATCCTACAATGGCAAATATATATTACACCACCAGCAAGTAACATACACATCCCAAAATGTGTAAATAAAATATGTATATAATTTCAGTTGGCCAGTACTCACAGCAGTCATACAAGCTGTCCACTTCCAGCAGGTACATAGAAACCCCACATGCACAAAAATGGAAAAAAAATTACAAATGGGGACTTGTTGAGACATTGGTAGGCAAAATAACCATGTATTAATGGAATAGATTAATTAGGGATTGTGTACTTGCCATACCAGAAGGGAGCAAAAAGCCCACCTGTATGGAACGCTAGCAGTAAAGGGCCAGTATGCAGATAATTAGACAAGTGAGGGTCCCAAATACAGTCATACAATGTAGGAACCAGATATAATGGCAAGATGAAACCGGCCAATGGTATAATGATAGTCAAAAGAAGAGATATATTGCCTGTAATACCAAAAAATAAAATAAAAAATGTTTGACAATAAGCAACTATCTCCCCCCAAAAAAAACAAAGCCAGTATAGGATAGAATACTTCACCTTAGTATAGAGTACATTCACAAAAAAAACATAGCAAGTTTGCACCGAGTCCCTATTGGGCAGCCACTATAAAGAGGACAATAACTATTAAAAGCCAGTACATACACATAACCAACAAGCCCCATATATGATGGAACTCTCATACAACAATCCTGAATAGTACCTGCCAAGAGTATGAAACCAGTGACTGGAATTCAAACTAGTCCCTTCCCTTTTTTCTCATCTAGTCTCATTTATATTCACCTAACAGGAAATTTAACACTCCTGAAAAAAGTTTAAGGACCTGCCATAGATGGCCTTCTTCTGAAAAGGCTCAAAATTGATCTGAGACAGCAACATAGCTAGCATTTTTAGACAGAAGTCTGTACCATGCTTGTGTCCTGTACTTTGTAAGGTAGAATGGTATAGTGCAGTGATGTTGAACCTTTTAGAGACAGAGTGCCCAAACTGCAACCCAAAACCCACTTATTTATTGCAAAGTGCCAACACTACAATTAAACCTGAATACTGAGGTTTTAGTTTAGAAAAAAACAACCCATGCATTAGCATATTTTGTCTTTAAAGAAAAACACAATAACAGAGCTTCCACTGACCACCAGCACAAGGGGGCAAAGCTCCACTGACCACCAGCACAGAGGGGCAAAGTTCCACTGACCACCAGCACAAGGGGGCAAAGTTCTACTGACCACCAGCACAAGGGGGCAAAGTTCTACTGACCACCAGCACAAGGGGGCAAAGTTACACTGACCACCAGCACAAGGGGGCAAAGCTCCACTGACCACCAGCACAGAGGGGCAAAGTTCCACTGACCACCAGCACAAGGGGGTAAAGTTCTACTGACCACCAGCACAAGGGGGCAAAGTTCTACTGACCACCAGCACAAGGGGGCAAAGTTCCACTGACCACCAGCACAAGGGGGCAAAGTTCTACTGACCACCAGCACAAGGTGGCAAAGTTCCACTGACCACCAGCACAGAGGGGGCAAAGTTCCACTGACCACCAGCACAAGGGGACAAAATTCCACTGACCACCAGGATAAAAAGGGACAAAGTTCTACTGACCACCAGCACAAGCTAAAATCTTGTGTTAATAAAAATGAATGTATTAAAACTCACAGCGAGTCCAATATATATATCCTTGGCAGTGCACTGACCGGCCATGCGAAAGCTCCGTTGAGTCACGACTCATGATGTCATCACCTGGTGCTGCTACTCCTTTACAAGCATGCATATGGCCCCTATCTGTGCTGTTATGCTTGGATGCTGGGGCGATTTGGCTCGCATGCCAACAGAGAGGGCTCTGTGTACCCATTGCGGCACGTGTGCTATAAGTTTCCCACCACTAGAATAGTGTATAAGGTTTATTTTACTCTGAAGAGAGCCAAGAAAAAAATGTTAGAACACTGACATGAATTTTTATAGTCTTGCCCAGTATGATAAAGCAGAAAGCTGCACTTAGTGCACTAACTGCAGCAGCCAGATTGGAATAAAGATCAGATGATTGTTGCTACAGGTAATTGTACTTCGGTGTGAACATCCATCATCTTTACACCTTCTCTCTTTCTTTACATTAAATGTAATTTAATCAGGGCACAGATTTTAGTATAGTACCATCAGAAAGCCCATAACACAGTTATGCGCATTTTATGGTCTGGGTATCCACAGACCTTCATTGGCATATAGTGTGCCATACATAAGTAAAATTGAGGTCTGCACACAAGTGAGTTCATTTACGGGAACTGGAGAAAATGAATTTAGCACTAATTTGGGGTTGTAACCTCTAACTACCAAAAAGATTTCGTTCTTTAATTCTCTATATAAGGTGACTCATAATTGGTTGTTATGGGTAATTTTCTTCTCTCCAGATTTCTCTAATCAGCTCTCCTAAAGCGGTTTCTGAAAATGGAGATTTTGAAAACAAAACTTTGTTAGATTCAATGTGGATATTGCCTTTAAAGGTTCCATGCAAGAATTCTGTTACAGCTGTTTTTTTTCTGAGATTAAAATAAAGATCCATTTTTCATATACATACACATTGGTAAAGCTGTTTCTTCTGTATAGTGAAAAAAAAGTATTTTCCGGAGTAAATTTTCATCTGGAAATAAATATAGTGTGAAGTTAAGTGTAGCTTTCAAAGTTATGTTTGCTTTATTATTGACTTTTTGTATTTTTTTTTTTCCTGTTTGGTATTATAAGTTTCATGGTATAAAATAAATGAACCATAATTAATTATGTGTGCAGGTGTTTGAACTTATTAGCTGATGCTTGGTAGCCAAAGAGAGAGATCCCGGTTATTGTTTCTGAACAGAGTGCATCAAGAAGGGCAGCATCTAGTTATGATACAATCTGGGGAAAAGTCAGTAAACAATAAAGTGCTGAAATATCTGAGCACTATTACATAACAACAACCGGAACAGCACAAAAGCATGATAGCAGCTAGTGACAGCCAGCAGAGACATGATGTCTGACTGTTTGAGTCTGGGTGTCTGTCAGGAGGAGGAAGACTGGTTTGATGTGGAACAGGTGGAAGAGCAGCAGGCACAATAAACTCAATGTCGAAGTCTTGAGTAAGACACCAATCTACCAGGCATATCGGTTATGACAGTAAAGTCGCAATTGAGAACTCTCATGTCTTCTTCCAGATATTTAAAATGGCAAGCAATACGTTATGTTTCTGGCAGCAGGCCATTTAGAAGTACATCAAATTAAATGACAACATAAAACTAGATTTTCCAAGGTAAGCATTAGGGGATAGAAGATGTTCCATGTGCCTTGAAATCTGGGCAAGAAATAAAGCGGTCCTACTTTTAGTACAATATTATATGTCATCTTGTAGAATTGCAGCGCTAACGAAAAGGGAACTGTTATTTGAAAACCCGTGGTCAAGGTAAAACAGAATATTAAGTTGCAATCAGACTGAATCACCAGGCATTAACTGAATAAAGTACTGCAGCATAACATAATGAGAATAGGTAAGACATGGCTACACTTCTAAATTTAATGTTTTAGTTAGTGTGATTCAAGTTACAGAAAGGTTCCTTAATTAGAAAATATCAGATTTTAAACATTCCAGGTAAAAGAATACATACCATATTTGTGTTTTAGTAGCTATTGTACACTCTCTGCGTACATATAAAATAACTACATAGCTTGAAAAGGTTAAAGACCTCCAAATATGATATTATTGGTAGATCTTTCTACTGGAGTTTAAAACGCTTTTTGCTGTGGAATTTCACTTTGGAAGGCCTATACTCTTCCTGTGACATTTTCCAAAATATAAAAATAGGAAAAACTAAAATAAAATAAATAAAAATTCAAGAAGATGAGCGACATCTCGAGAGTAGGTTTTGGAAAAGCGAGATAAGCAATCTGTGAGTTATTCCTGCTTATGACATCACCCACAGATAAAAAAAAAATTAAACTTGGATAAATAAACCTTATCAAATGAAAAAAGTTAATGGAAAACATTTCCAAATATCACCTGTTCAGATTGTGTTTTTGCCTTAGATACAAACTGAGGAACAGTTTCATGATCATTTGTTCTCAGCCACACTTGTTAATGTATGTTTCCATTTTTTAGTCCCTTTTTCAGTGTATATTTTTTTCATGCCCTACCTTTTTTGTGATATTTTTATTTTCAGATGATATATACCCAGAAAGCTATTATAAATCAAATTGTGTACATTGAAGCATTATGCAAGATAAAATGAAATGTTTTCATAAATATTTATTTTGCAGTGGGATGTGTGTTTCTTCATATATGCATGCATCTTTCTTCTTTATTATATATTAGGTTGCTCTCTCTATCTTAGGTATTATTGATATTGACCATTAAAGTCTTTCTGGGTGGTCTGTGTAGGCTCAGAATGAGTGTGTATCTATTCTGCATTCCCTTCTTGGGCTTTACTAATACAAGATGCAGACATGATAACATGTTTTCATGGAAAATAGAAGTTGAAGCGGATGTGAGGTAGTAAACATAGTCTCTAAGGAGCTTCTTATGTATATATAATAGTTGCTGTTATACATCAGGGAAGAACTCCTGCCAGTAGGAGAATGCCTCAGGTTGGAAGGCTAGCATGCTTTGGAGAATTCTATAGAACTTGTTGTCTAGATGGGTTTTTTCCAATGTTCGAGAAATAAAGGTGAAGCCTCTAATTAGGGTGACATTACAACAATGCCTGTGTGCTTTACAGCACGTTGTTATGCATGTTAACGGGTGGTACAACCATAATGTATTGTTTATGGCACCCCATTGCAAATACACAGAGTAAAGCCCCGTACATGCGATGAGAAAATGGGACGAATGATCATTCTTTTTTTTTTCTATGCTAGTCTCATATCGAAAGCGGAGAGGTTACTAGAGTTGCAAAAACTCTTGCACGACAGAATAAAAATGTTTAAGTGATGCAATGTATTGTATTTGTATTGTATTTTTGAATGGAAACTGTACTGATTAACCACTAGCCCTCCTGAGGATTTACCCCCCTTCCTGACCAGGCCATTTAAGGCGCTGCGTTATTTTAACTGACAATTGCACGGTCATGCAACACTGCACCCAGATGATATTTACGGCCTTTTTTCCCACAAATTGAGCTTTCTTTTGGTGGTATTTCATTGCCTGTGCATTTTTATTTTTTTGCGCTATAAATAAAAAAAACGACAATTTTGAGAAAAAAAAACAATATTGTTGACTTTTTACTATTAAACATGTCCAGTAAAAAAATTTTAAAAATCACATTTTGTCATAAATTTAGGCCAAAATGTATTCTGCTACATGTCTTTGCTAAAAAAAAATCCCAATATGTGTAAATGAATTGGTTTACATTAAAGTTTTTACCTTTTAAACTTCTAACTCTTTAGCATATGTTCTGCTCCCATAACAGTCTAACAGAGATGTACAAACTGTATAACAGCTGTTATCTTGGTAAATCATTATGTGGCCAGTAGACTACATTTGTATGGGTGCCTAAATTTCAGAGTTTAGCTGCGTTTTAGAAGACTTTTCTGAAAGCAGCTGGACTCGCACAATGAAAAGTAGCAATGTATAGTTGCATACAGCTTAGCTGAGCTTAGGAAAAGAAAGGAAAGTGCTGCATCCAGGGTCGACCTTTCATTTCTTTCTGCAGCTAAATCGCACATCGCAGATAGCTGTGGTGTGAATAGCAGCAGAAAATGCCCCCTTTTCTTCCTGAAATGTTGGTATTCATTCTCAAGTTGGTTCTCATTTATCCTCATGTTGCTATTAATTATTTGCAGATGTGGTCTAACAGTGGTTAGTAAGCTGTCAAAGGTGGACACTGGCATTCTGGTAAGGTTGTAAAATTTATCAGGATAGGTTCCAATTTCCTCATACATCAGGACAAATTATCTAGTTAGACATTGAGATGTCATAGGATGTACCTATCTTTGCTTCATTTCCCTCTCTATGTGCCTCAGGGCTGGTTCACACTAGAATGCGGGGCAGGAAAGGCACGTTCCGTGCATGTTTCCCACACTGCAGGTGACCACATTGCCCTTGTGATTTGCATGCTGGTGTCAATGCATTGTTAATGACACCCCATCTGCAGTGTGTTTGTGGGCACCAAATCACATGGAACCGCAGTACCATGCGGTTTGGAGTGGCATGTTTTAAAAGTAGTACAAGCACAACTTTTTCCACATTCCAGTGCAATTTACATCTCATTTAAATGAATGGGCAATCAAACTACACCACAGGGAATCACATGGCAACACTTCAGCCCTTATTTTGTTTCTCATCTCAAGCAGGCACACAATGGTAGTCACCAGCTGCACTCTGAACTTCATTTCAATAGCATAACTCTTTGCTCAGAAAACTAACTACAAAAAGGAAAAGATGGTGCTTGGTATAATTTCCTCCAACGAATGGAATGAAATTTGGATCTATTCATTATCTGAATTTGAATTATTAAACTAACTTGAAAATTGAATCCATTTTCCCCATGGACACGAACCACTATCGCATCATGTAAAGTCATCCGAATGAAACAAATGCATTTGTTAATTTCGGTATAACTTTTTTTCAAATTTGTTGACATTTGTTACTTTGTCCACTCTGAGATTCGTATACATCCGAATCTCCAAAAATGAAATTTTTGTCCAAAAAATGAATCAAAACGCACAGGTCTAATATAGAACACCAAATGGCATTTCTGTCTGCTGCCTTGTTCCTCTGCTATCTGCACTGATGCCAAAAGAAAAAAGGGTGACAGGTGAGGGAGTTCCAGCACACAGCCTGTGATTGACAGCCTCATATCTGTCCCTGTGTTCTGTGTGAAGGGGGCTGTGACCCTTCCCTTCAATCAGCTCTCAGCTGTCCTCACTGTGCTCTGCAGAGTGTAACTTCAGGTCCCTGTCCCTGCTTTCTGGAAGCTCAGACAAGTTGTATAAATTCTGCACTTTGAATGGCTGTATAGGGGAGAAAATTGCAGGTAAACAGATACAACTTATGCAGGAGGTTTGTTTCATTTATGTATATGATCTAAGGCCAGTCACTTCACAGTGTGTATATGTAAGGGTTTTCAACCACTTTAAATCTTTTCTACAGTTACAAAGGGCATGAATTTAAATAGGTCTGTACATCAGATTTAGGAGAGGGGTATTTCAAGTGAAAGGAGCTATTGTATTTTGTTCCAAAAAAATGTCCATTCAAATGAGGGATATTTGGGAGCTTGGTGTTTATGTTACATAGTTACATAGTCTGGCTGAAAAAAGACAAATGTCCATCCAGTTCAACCATTAAAAAAAAAGTTATAATCCTATACCCACAGTTGATCCAGAGGAAGGCAAAAACCCAGCAAAGCATGATCCAATTTGCTCCTGCAGGGGAACAAATTCCTTCCTGATCCCCTGAGAGGCAATAGGATATTCCCTGGATCAACTTTACCTATAAATGTTATATCCAGTTATATTCCGTGTTTCCAAGAAATAATCCAGGCCTTTTTTAAAGCAATTCACTGAGCTGGCCAGAACCAAATCTTGAGGGAGCCTATTCCACATTTTCACAGCTCTCACTGTGAAGAAACCTTTCCATGTTTGGAGATTAAATTTCTTTTCCTCCAGACGTAAAGAGTGCCCCCTTGTCCTCTCTGATGACCTCAGGGTGAATAACTCTACACCGAGTTCACTATATGAACCACTGATGTATTTACCGTATACATATAGATCATATCCCCCCTTAATCTCCTCTTCTCAAGAGAGAATAAATTCAGTTCCTCTAATCTTTCCTCATAGCTGAGTTTCCCATGCCTCTTATCAGTTTGGTTGCCCTTCTCTGTACTTTCTCCAGTTCCCAAATAGTTGACAATAAGAATTGCTGACAGATCAGTAACCTACAGCAGATAAACAAGCCAAAATCTTTTAGTGCTAATTTTTATTAAATATAGTGTCAAATGTTGTCGATTTTCTTTTTTTTTTAATATACAGTCTGACCTATGTGTACATATTGATTGATTGTACCATGATTTATTTATGCCTTTTATGCAACAGTTGGCATTTTTAAATTGTAACATATAATGGTAAATTATTATTATTGTCTGGATATTCAAGATTGTATTGTGTTAACGTCACAGTTAACCATATGCACTTATCCTAGTGTTGTTTTTTTTTTTTTTAATAAAATAAAATTGAAAAACCATTAAATGGTAATTTTGTAGCACTTAACAGGTTGTCCTAATAATACCCTATTATTTTGTTTGTGCATTACAGATTATTTTGGATGTTGGATCATATGGTTTCTTTAAGAAATGAAGCTAGTTTTACTATGGATTATTTATGTCATCATGAAGGTCATGCTCCCGCTTTGTTTTTCAATGGCAGTAAGCAATAAAACAGGTAAGCAGTTTTCAGTACTTTTGATCCATATATTATTACCCGATTTATTGCAAGCATTAAAGGATTATGGTTAAGTTTAGACATAACAACTTTCATTGGTAAGTGTTCTCTGTTATTTCTGGTGCCTTACTTATTGGAGCAGCTGCAGTACCAAACCTTACTGGTGATAACTTATGAAAGGGTTGGGTTACATACGTTCTATCATGCAATACAATGCCTTGTAGTGTTTACTTGACTTTGCATGATGTTCTTGATTAATGGCCATAATACATTTTCAGACAGACCGGGATTTAGGATCCCTTTTTATTTTTCCAGGAAGTATAATCCCTTATATTTATGTGTACACTCTAATCTGTTAGGTGGAATAACATTGAAAAATATGTTGGTCTATATGCAGGATTCATCATTCATTAACTGATCATTGCTAGGTGGTGTTATCATGTACTTCAGGGATGCTAGGATGCAGAGACTTTTCCCTTTAGTCAGGGTAACTATTAATAATGGTTATTGGTCTGTCAAATTATTTTACGACGTCCCTTTACTAGTGTACATTAGTGTCGTGTTGTATGTTCTTACCTAAGGAAAGCAGCTGCTTGTGTTGGGATTACATGTAGAAGATGGGCATAACCGAAACCTTTTTAACAACAACATATTGATCAGATACTTCAGAAAATTCTCGCTATTTCCTATTTATTCTTTGTAAGAAGAGCGGTAATAAAAAGACCTTTTGAGTCATTTCCTCTACCTTTTACCTTCAGAACCCTTCCTTCGCTTAGGAAGAATACATAATACACTGCATCCTGTAGTATACAGTGAGGGTCATTTACTAAAACTGGAGAGTGCAAAATCTGGTGCAGCTCTGCATAGAAACCAATCAGCTTCCAGGTTTTATTGTCAAAGCTTAATTGAACAAGCTGGAGTTAGAAGCTGATTGGCTACCATGGACAACTGCACAGACTAAGTGCTCCAGTTTTGGAAAATCTCCCCCAGTATAAACCATTTACCCATGTAGCTGCTTTGTAGCATCTAACTGTGGTTGATAGTATAGAATGAACAAAATCTATTTACACACTCCCTGCCCCATAAGAATTTACAGCCATTCATGCACACACACATGCACAGTGAACAGTTAAATTTAACTCAAATAATAACTTTTCTAGTATAGTTTTAGGTTTTGGGAAATTACTGCAGGAAACTCACTAAAAAACAAAGAGACCATAAAAAGTATATACAAATAATAAGTCTGGTGGAAATTAACCACTTGCCCTTGTGAGGATTTACCCCCCTTCCTGACCACGCCATTTTTACATTAGGGCGCTGCGTTATTTTAACTGACAATTGCGGGGTCATGCAATGCTGCACCCAAATGAAATTTACATCTTTTTTCCCACAAATTGAGCTCTCTTTCGGTGGTATTTGATCGCCTGTATTTTTTTTTTTTTTGAGCTATAAAAAAAAAGACCAGCAATTTTGAGAAAAAAAAACAATATTTTTGACTTTTTGCTATTAAACATGTCCAGTAAAAAAAATAAAAAAAATCTGATTTCGTCATAAATTTAGACCACAATGTATTCTGATACATGTCTTTGCTAAAAAAAATCAATATGTGTAAATTAAATGGTTTATGTGAAAGTTTTAGTGTTTACAAATGGCTATATAGATCCAGTATAGATACTGGAATTTTTTTTTGTACTAGTAATGGCGGTGATCAGCGACTTGTAGCGGGACTGTGGTGGACATTCTGACACTTAGGGTGGGGGGACTGACTTGGTGTCACTGACATCCCCAGTGACACCATACAGTGATCAGTGCTGAAAAAAGCACTGACACTGCACTAATGGCACTGGGTAGGCAGGGGTTCACATAAGGGGCGATCAAAGGGTTAACTGTGTGCTGTTTTACTTGAGTCTGTTTGTCTGTGCTTTACTATAATCACATTGCTTTGGATGGCTGTGCTGCGCACAGCCATCCAAAGCAGTGTGCACAAGCTGACAGGGAGAACTGTATTGTTTACATACAGTTCTCCTTCCCGTTGGAGATCCTCGGCAATCACCGGGTGCCTGCAAGTAATCACTGGCTGGGACCCGGTAATTGACTTCCTCGAAGGAGGCGAGGATAGGGTGCGTGCGCACCTTACGCACACCCTCTATACGGAATTGCAAAATCACCTATATATATGCGATTTTGTGCACCCGTGCTGCCCTTTAGCAGTATAAAATGCCAGAACAACAGTACTGTAAGGCAGTTCTGTCAATAGCTTAGTCACTACTCTACCTGGATCAGGAAATGCTTATATAACTGAAAGGGAAAACTGCAATACCCATATACCTTGGAGTTTTTAGAAACCAATATAGGAACTAAAACTTGTTGCTTTATTTGGTTTAACCAAATAAAATAAAATACTATGGGGCTCAATTCACAAAGCTAACACATCACGATTATCTTTATTGTTTTTAAAAGGTGACAGCTATTTTCAGTTGTGTCCAATGAAATTTGAAAATTAAAGACACATGACTGAAAAAAAGAATGTTTTAGGCTGATGTTTAAGCTTTGTGAATTGAGCCTATTATTCAGTTAGCATATTATAATTTGCATTTGATTTTGCTGAAAAAATAGCTCAACAAAAAACAAATGTCACACATTGCATTGCTAAATGTTTGGATCATTAGCCTTGCTAACACAAAGCGTGCCCAGTTTGAGCACTTGCGCAATGTGGCCTTTTCTTTGAAGTCTTTCATTGGTTCTATCTGTTTTGAATTCAGTATATTGTTCTCGACATCTGTATTGACTGAAGTTCTTTATAGAAAGATATATTAAGCAAAAAAGCTTTCATTTTCACAAAGCATCCATAGATAACACTATCATAAAGCAAATATGGTTTCAGACAGCATTTTTTTTTTCTCAGAAAATAGGTGCAGTAACTCAACCACAAATCCCCCCCCCCAATGCCCTCCTCCCCCCTCCCCCCTCCCTCTTCTCCCCCCCCCTCCCCCCCACACCCCCTGTCAAACCACATCAAATAGTTGATCTGGTCAAATTTCACTAACAGTGGGAGGGTCTTAAAGGGCATTAAATACCAGGAGTGCATTACTTACAGAGTGTAGAGTTCAGGGGTGCATTGCATACAGTGTACAGAGTTTAGGGGGGCGCTACACACAGAGTGCAGAGTTCAGCCTTTATCCACAGCTGCTTCCCTCTGCATCCCCATCCACATCTCACTTTCACCCCTCTTCAGCTGTGACCTCTGCATGCAACACCCCCCCCCCCCCTCCACTGCCCCCATCTTCTCCCCCCTTCTCTTCCCCCTAGGTTTGTTACTGTATTAAGCTGAATCACCCAGCCAGCTCTAGTTCCTCCCTGCACACTGTAGGTGGCTCCACCTCTCTCACTTGCTGTTAGGTCATTCAGTGGGGTGTTGGCATCCACACTGCACCCCAGGCACCTGCATCTCCCTTGTCCCCATCTTTTACTCAGTGGAAGCCACTCAAGAGATCAGTATAGTGGGAGTTGTTGGGAGACAAGCTGTCACTTGTAAACACAGAAACCGGACTTCTGTGTTTACAAATGATAGTGTTGAGCAGGGAGCAGGAGCCTGAGTCAGAGGTGGTGGAACTGAGTTCCACCAAGATCCAGCTGAAAAAGCCCTGGTTTTAGATCAATGTTGTCAATATTCACCCACTGAACAGAATACAAGTGAATATCATAGCCAGAAAATACATAGCCAAAAAAAAAACCTTCTTCTATCGTCTGTCCTCTACCACTATTTAGTTGCTAAATGTGGACAGCAGTCTGGATCATGCATTGAATATTTCAGACATGAAGTAGATATAGCCAATTAGCCATATTTGTTCAAATGCAGTGAATTGTTAAGATCACTGAAGCATCAAAAGTTATTCCCCAGCTCATTGGTGTTGAGGATCCTGCTAGTTGAGTTCTGTCAAGCAGCTGGATTTAAAGTGCTAGTAAACACTGGGACACTTGTAATAAAGCTTACCTGTAGGTAAAAGGAATATAAATGTGCACCGTAGAGGATATGCACTATTTCCGCAGCCTGGTCCATGCGGAGGGAGCATACTCATGCTGTCCATTTAGAGCTCTGTGTCGCAGCCGTGATTTCCATGCGTTTATGCGGGAGAGAAGTCATCGCAGTTCAGCCAGAGCCAGGGGCAAACTGACAACTCAAGGGGCCCCCGGGCAATGGGGGATCATGGGGCCCCTCTGTGCTTGGCCAAACTCAAAAAAGCCTATGAAAAAGGTACCAGGGGCATCTCATGGGGCCCCCTACTGACCCTGGGCCCTCGGGCAGAGCCCCAGTTTCCAAATGGTCAGTCCGCCCCTGGCCAGAGCCCATGATCTCAGAAGGAAGACTTGGTGAGGATGGAAACCCTGTCATCGGTGACAGTACCCCGCTGGAGGGGTTTGTTTTAAGGTACGTATTTCATAATGTGCTGGTATGTGGTGCATACTAGCACATTATCCCCATATCTGGCAGGGAGAAAGTTTTCTTTTTTTTTTTTTTTACTTCATTACCACTTTAAAGAATATGTTACTCCAGCATTCCATATTCCTGATGTGTGCCTGTTGTATCATGCACTTGTATGAAAACGTATCCTGTTATTTTTGTATTGCTTGCTTTGTGTGAAATCCCAGGTGTGCCTGCCAGTCCCTCAGCTTTCCTACTAAAAACTGACCACACTGGGTATGCGAGCACAGAGTGGTCAGTTTTCTGCCTGTGCTGGGAACTCCTGCTCTCCTCCAATGATCAGACATGTGCTGACATGCCTTCCGCTGCACAGCCATCACCAGTGTCTTGCTGTTTCTCCTCCCCCAGTCCTCTGAGCTCCTTATGCAGCGAAAACAGAGGGTATGTGATCACCTATAAAAACGGGTAAAGAAAGGTATTTCACATGTTATTTATATGTATACACAAATATGTTGCCTTTCATTCATTTTTATGTTAAACTGAATGGGTTGTTTTACAAGGTGAGATTTCACAAATACTTTATTATGTAATATTGGGTGTATGAACACCCAAATGGAAGAACATGAACACTTGCATAAGAAATATATTGTATATTAGCTATTTTGAAAAATACCAGCATTTCTTAACATTAAGCGTATTAAAATATCCACAATCAACTGCATTGCAAACTGTTTAGTATGGCCTTATTGTGAAACAAATATATAGGGCAGCATGGAGGCTAAATTGTTAGCACTTCTGTTTGGCAGTACTAGGGTTGTTGGTTCAAATCGCAGCCACAGCACTACCTGCCTGGAGTTTGCATGTTCTCCCGTGCCTGTGTGGGTTTCCTCCAGCTTCTCCGGTTTCCACCCATACTCCAAAGGCATGCTGGTAGGTTAATTGGCTCCTGTCTTAATGGGTCCTAGTATGTGTAAGTTAGAGACCTTAGATTGTACACCCCTTGAAGGTTAGGGACTGATGTTAATGTACAATATATACTGTATGTAAAGCACTTTATAAATTGATGGCGCTATATAAGTACCTGTAATAATAAATAAAAGTCTGTGGTTTTTATACAATTATTTTGTTCAAGTCATTTTGATAATGTGGATCCTTTAAAAGCCCAATGTTTTATATAGTATGGCTATGATGTGCCTTATCTTATAGCTCAGGCTTTTTTTTTCAACTAAAAATAAACAAATCCTAAAGCATACTATTGTGGACATATCTCAAGCAGTAATGATATTAAAATTAATTGAATAACTATATTATACTGAAATGTGTTCTAAAATGTCAAAATGACCATCCATTCTGCTTGTCTAACCTATCAGTGAATTCATGCCCGTATTAAGCATTTTTCTCTTTTTATGTGACTAATAAGCCAGTGTGCCATGATGGATTAACGTTGAGGATGTCCATGGATAACAAGCTGAATATGAATGAACTGTGCCAAGCAGCTGCTGTTAAGGCTGCTTTAGAGCTATGATGCAATAAACAAGGAAAATACTGCAGGGAGTAAAATCACTGCTTACTGCTTTAATGCCATTGCCCGTTAGGTTAGTGATGATATAAAATACCATATTACTCTATAAATGTACAGAAAATTATTTGTGTGAGTGCTGACAAATACAAAAAAATTGTATGGGAAATTCTAAGAAATGTTAAGTATAGATATTTGATAATACAGTATAATGTATTCTTTATCTTGAGATAGGCTGCTCTATTTTACTCAGTTTCACAGAAACATATGCTTCCATGGGTAACCCAATACACACAGTTGTAAGCCGTGTACCGGGGTGGGCTCCCCAAGATACAGTGAAGTCACGAACGAGGAAAGCAACCCCAACACCAGTGTTTGCCACAACAGAATTTTACTTAGATGTGGCAAATAAACACAACTACAAATGCTGGAAACATACAATAAATTTACATACACCCAGCCCAAAGGCTGAGACCCTTGTGCTGCACAGCACGGCGCCTTCTGATGGATGAAGGTAGAAAGTGAAGTAATTTACCTACTGGCGGGCACAACTAAGCTGCCACACCTTACCTATTATTACCCTAAAAGAGCAGGAATCAGTGTATGGGTGTATGGTATGGGCTAGCCTGCGGTGCAGCACAACAGCTTACAATCTACAGTATTCCCCCTCCCATTGCTGGTCCTGTAGCACGTGCCTGATTATTCCTTCTGAGCAAAACGCCAGTCTGGCTTGAGTTTGTAGGATTTTATCAGCTCTCCAATGTGAAATGTCACTTTAAGTTGTGGAGTCCTTCCAATGATCAGTAACAACACTTGTGGCCTGACAAAAACAGAGGCCCTAACTAGCTAATTATAGGCCTGGTCGCAGTCTATAGGCGCCAACACTGAAATGAGGTGCATGCTTGATCTTACCGACCCGGGTCTGCTTTGTATCCTCTGGTGACTCTGAACAGAACAAATGTCTCTCCAACAGGTCTGCGATATTGCAGTGTATGCTGCGTTGTTCCTCTGCTCTCGTCAGCTTCCTGGCAGAAATCTCATCAGCTTCCTGGCAGCAATCTCATCAGCTTCACCCAGCTGCAGCTCACACGGCCCCTTCATTCAGCATTCTCCAGAACATGGCTCCTGTCTCCTCTTCCTGTTTCCTCAACTCCAACTCTGTGTGAAAACTCCACCTCTTCATGAATATACAAATATCTATGCAGTCAGAGCTTGTGTTAGAAAAACAGTGACATCTTGTGGCTAAACCGCAGAATGTCAGTCAAAACATCAATTTACTTCCACACAGTGTTCAAACAATGAGAGCTGTTTCCCCATCACACACACACACACACACACACATGCATGTACACATTCTGCAATTTTAATGCTGGTATATTGTTTTAGTTTTAGGTAGTAATAATGCATGATATTAGTTTCATGTTGCTGGAGTGAAGGCTATAGCAATCCAGCCATTTTGTATTGCCATGCTTAAAGCAGAAGTATGGCCAAAGATCTTTTGGCCATACCTCTCCTATGGGTCATAGGTGTGCACTTCCTTCTGCACCCTTTTGTCCCAGATTCATCCGACAGCGGACTAAAGCCCACTGTCAGAAGATTTCCCAGAGTCGGACCAGACTCTACAGGGATCCTGACAATAATGTCGGGATCTACCCAAATTCGTGACCAACAGCTGGCTTAGCCACATCACTGACAGCCTGAGTTAGCCGCTCCTGTCCTCTCCACAGCCTGGTACTCCAGTGAGCTCTGAAAGGGCACATCACAGAACGGTGCTCAGAGTGGATCCGAGAACTGAGCGATCAGTTGTCTTTGATTGTTCAGCTCTTGATGTAGAGCCATTGGGGGAGAAATGCAGCACTGGATTGTTGCTGCAACTACATAGGTGTGTATGTATGTTTATTTTAGTTTTCAAATCCTGATCTTCTCTTTTAAAGCTGAATTCCAGGGGGAAAAAAAATCAGGCTGTTGCTTAGTTCACTAAATCTGTTACTTTTATTTCACCTCAACAGTACTGTAAGCAACAGATATCCAGTGCTGAGGCTCGTTGTACACCTCCCTCTATTCAACAACCATCTGAACGACCAGTTGCATAGCTGGAGGAGGTATAATAGAGACAAACACCAATCCAATACACATAGGTGTCCGTTTATGACACACAGAATAGCTGAGATTCAGAGGATCACAGCTATTCTCTGGTCATTCACAGTTTATAACACCCAGGAGAATATGTTCAGCCCTTCTCTGGAGATCTGTGTTCTCCCTCCAGATTCTCCAGCCCAGAGCTGGAGAATCAGAGGGACCGAAAACTAAGCAGAAATAATTTACCTCTGCTTAGTAAACTGATCTTTTACTGTAATCTCGCGAGATTATAGTAAAATCAGCTGTTTTCCAGAGTTTGTAGACCGTTCTCCAGCATTTGGAGATCGTTCTCCCTTCGTTCGGAGAACTGCTTCATAAACTGCATTCACAGGAGAACTGTGTTCTCCGAGAATGCCGGAGAACTGAGCAGCGATCTATTACCGCTGGTTCATAAACGGACACCATAGAGGGAAAAAATACACACAAAGAGCACTAAATTAGATAAATTAAGCTAAATTAAAACATTTCCTCTATATTAAGACTAAACTAAGGAAAATATGTTCTTCCTTTTCAAGCATATTTTGCCTAAGCAGCTCAAAAAGCCACACTGAGAGTTTTTCCTTTTGGCAATTGATTTCACTGAAAGCATTCTGCTAATCCCTGGTAAAAAATAATCATTTTACACTGAATTATTTGAAATTATTTGTGTTGCAAATATTTGGGTTTGAGTTGTTCAGTAAGAGCTGATTGCAAGCTCTTATTACTGGAATTAATTACATTTAGAGTTGACAGGCTTCCCTCCTGTGTTGCTGACTGAGTTTTTGCCAACTGCTTTCCATATTCATTGTAGCTTAAAACATGACATATCTGATTGTGCAAGTAATGTATTATAGCTATGATTCTATATACAGATATTTTAACCTACATCTTGCTGTAGATCTATAACTAAATATTTTGCCTATTCATGGAATGTGTACCTAAGCTAGATGTCTAGGTTGGCAGTAAATTTCCTTGGAAGCCTGCAGTTATAAAGCACGATGCATTTTCCATTAACTACTATGCACCCTACCCTGATAAATGTTGCACAAGTTGCTGGAAATTGTATGCCTCTTCAGATTTGTTGTTAAAGAAGTACCATGTACTTTGTCTGCAGAGAAAAATATTTGAAATTTGTCCAATGACAATTCTTTAGCTTATAGTCATTTTATTTCCTTCTTACCTCTTTTTTACCATTTATCCTTTTTTCTTGTCAATGTGCTGCCTTCTCCATAATAATAATTATAAAAACTCAATAAAATAAAAACATAATTGGGTATCAAAAATGAGATGATTTTGGTTGGTTATATCTAACAGTTTTGATGGCTACAAGGGAATATTTTATTAAATAATCTCTATAAACTTAGGTTAAATTAGAAACCTCCCTGTAGGAACTTTTGGTCATCTCAGTATTATATTATTAAGTAAAAATATATCTATATCTTCTTTTTTTTTCAAATCCTATGAGGCAGTGCAAGACTCTGACAGCCATGAACATGGCTCCCATAGGCAGAGGCATAATGGGATTTGTAGTTTCAGTACAGCTGGAGTGCCAAGGTTGCCTAGCCCTGAGTGTAAGGGAAGTTTATCAACTTTGTCAGGTTTTTATTGCTGTTTGTTTCAGCTGGGGAGAGTGACCCTCTCCATTTGACCTGGTGACCATGGTCATGATTGACGTAAGGGAAATCCAAACTTTTGAGTTGTCATTTTAATAGTAATAAAGGTCTTCCAGTGGGGACATTTGTTGCAGTGACAACTATCTAAGATGTTTCCCACTTTGGAGATATTTATTTTCACTTTCTGTGTCTGCAGGACAGGACATGAAAAGAAATATCAACAATGGGACACAGATGGCAAAAGAAAAAAATGAAAGGTTTTATTTTACTTTGACATTAGACACTGTATACTGTAGAGCAGGGTTTCTCAACCATGGTTCCATGAAACCCTAGGGTTCTGCAAGACGTCCGCAGGGGTTCCGCAGCAATCTACCCATCAGTCGCAAACAGATTTTGAGTAGGTCATATTCTCACTTATGCCACCCTCAGAGCTGAGCAGGCAAGCAACAAATGTCTGTGATGTTCCCCACTGGTCCCTCTCCCCTCCCCCGACCATCCCAGGTGCTTGTATGTGACATCACATGAGATGGACAAGAGGACGAACTGTGGTGAACAGCATGTCAGACTAGAACACACAGCAGCTTCCCTGTGACACTCTGCATGTGAAGGACACCATTCTGCCACCCCCCATACAATGGGCCGTGCTGCCCCTATGTACTGTGCCCTGCCCCCCCTCCTTTAATGTGTCCTGCTGCCCCCATATACTGTGCTTTGCTGCCACCCATGTATTGTGCCCTGCTGACCCATGTATTGTGCCCTGCCCCTCATTTAATGTGCTCTTCCACCCCCATGTATTGTGCTCTGCTGCCCCCCTATGTACTGTGCCCTGCTGACCCACTGTACTCTGCCCTGCTGACCCCCTGTGCTCTGCCCTATTGAGACCCTGTGCTCTGCCCTGTTGACCCCCCATGCTCTGCCCCGCTGACCCCTAAACTTTCCATCACTGACCCCCTGTGCTCTGCCCTGCTGACTTGAGGTGAGATGGTGTGCTATTTAACTCAAATTTCCAGGTCTATTCCCTGAACATAGCCGTTATTTGAGTGTACTCTCTTGGTGCATTTCTAGACTATTTATATAGGGGAGAACGCAATAAAATCGAGTATACTATAAAGGTGGTGAGAACATGCAGTCAAAGGTGAGAACTTTGGTGGGAAGATTTCTATTTGCATTCCCTGAAAAAGCTGGAATAACCATTCTGCCTATGACTGAAATATTCCTTTTGGTTAGACTGATGTGGATATATTAGTCAAGACTGTTTAAATAATACTGGAAAGTTTCTTAACATACAGTGTATATACAGTGTTCAAATGAAGAATGTCGTACATTGGTGTTACAATTGGACAACTGACTTTTTATGCATGGCCAGCTTTTTTTAACTGCACCCCCCCCCCCCCCCCCCCGATATTTCTTTTCTTAACGTACTGAAGATTTGTATTTACCAGCTATAGTTTCTAACTTTTCAATTTCCATTTGAAAGTATTTGAAGCACATCTTCAGGCAAAACCTGAAGGGTTTTTTTTTGTAATTTTTTCTTTTTTTGTGCAGAGCAATTTATACTCACCTATATTGGCCATCTGGGTCTCTTGTGGGCACCATTTCTAGGTGGGACTGGTAATCCATGTACCCTGCTAGGGCCATCTGGTCATGCCCAGAAGACTCTGGTCTGGATTCTGAGAGGACTAAGTGTTCACATGACACAGTCAGTGATGTGGACACCTGAAGGACTCTACCTCCTGCAAACAGAAGATCTGGACTGGAATGTTATGTGACCTCAGATTTGTTTTTTTTGTTTGTTTGTTTTTTTGCTAGCAATTAGAGCATGATGGGGTGAAGGATGGGGAGGAGAACCCTCAACTCTTTTCCTAGGATGACCCATCAGGGGAAGGTGGAGGGCATTTTGGGAATGTGCTTCAACCACAAATTGGCATGGAGATTTGGCTCCTCTCTTGTTGGAATAATATCTAATATGTAAAAAAAAATAATAATTTACAGAAAGAGTAATTCAAAGGGCTAATTTATATATAGAATCTCTTTTTTCTTGTTTTTTTATTTTATTACTTTATTTTATTTTATTTTTTTTGCATTCCTTTAGTTTATCCCTTTTTTCTTTGTATTTTATTTATAATTTGTTTGTTTGTGTTGAGCTTTGGCTTGTTTTTGTCTTTGCATTATTTCTTTTTTAGGTGATGATACAGGTAGATATAGGTGAAGGTCAAAGACGGGGCACTTGTTCCTGCCCAAAAACATACTCTCACCCTCAATATATATATATGTGATTACCACCATAATACTACACTGCTTAAAAAAAATTGAAGGAAAACTTATTAATCAGAGTATAGCATCAAGTAAATTAAACTCCTGGAATATTGATCTGGTCAGTTAAGTAGCAAAGGGGGCTGTTAATCAGTTTCAGCTGCTGGTTTTACAGGATGAGGCCACTGACATTTTTTCCCTACTCACTAGTTTTTCACTAGTTTTGCATTTTGCTAGGGTCAGTGTCACTAATGGTAGCATGAGGTGATACCTGGACCCTACAGAGGTTGCACAGGCAGTCTAACTCCTCCAGGATGGGCAGAAGGTTTGCTATGTTTCCCAGCACAGTCTCAAGAGCATGGAGGAGATTCCAGGAGACAGGCAGTTACTCTAGGAGAGCTGTACAGAGCCATAGAAGGTCCTTACCCATCAGCAGGACCAGTATCTGCTCCTTTGTGCAAGGAGGAACAGGAAGAGCACTGCCAGAGCCCTACAAAATGACCTCCAGCAGGCCACTGGTGTGAATGTCTCTTATCAAACAATCAGAAACAGACTTCATATAGGGTGGCCTGAAGGCCCGACATCCTCTAGTGGGCCCTGTGCACCATAGAGCTCAATTGACATTTGCCACTGAACACCAAAATTGTTAGGTCCGCTACTGGCACCCTGTGCTTTTCACAGATGAGAGCAGGTTCACCCTGAGTACATGTGACAGATGTGAAAGGGTCTGGAGAAGCTGTGGAGAATGTTATGCTGCCTGTAACATTGTTCAGCATTACCTTTTTGGTAGGTGGGTCAGTGATGGTCTGGGAAGGCATATCCATGGAGGGACGCACAGACCTCTACAGGCTAGACAATGGCATCCTAACTGTCATTAGGTATTGGGATGAAATCCTTGGACCCATTGTCAGACCCTACGCTGGTGCAGTGGGTCCTGGGTTCCTCCGGGTGCATGACAATAGCCGGTTTCATGTGGCGAGAGTATGCAGGCAGTTCCTGGAGGATGAAGGAATTAATACCATTGAATGGCCCCCATGCTCGCCTTACTTAAATACAATAGAACACCTCTGGGATATCATGTTTTGGTTCATCTGACTCCACCAGGTTGCACCTCAGACTATCCAGGAGCTCAGTGTTGCCCAGGTCCAGACCTGGGAGGAAATACCCCAGGACACCATCCGTCAACTCATTAGCGCATGCCCTGACGTTGTCAGGTATGCATACAAGCATGTGGGGGCCATACAAACTACTGAGTACCATTTTGAGTTGCTGCAATGAAATTTCAGCAAAATGGACTTGCCTGCTGCTTAATTTTTTTCACTTTGATTTTCGGTGTGTATTTGAATTCCGTCCCCTGTAGGTTAATCATTTTTATTTCCATCAAATGTTGGGGCATCCTAACACATTACCCAGCCCATATCAGTAGAGATTTCCAGCATGATATTTTTCCCCATTGAAATCTGACGTGTTTTCAAAGTGTTCCTTTAATTTTTTTGCGCAGTGTATTTATGAATTATATAAGCAGTTGAAATTTAAAGAGTTTGAGGCTTGTCACATGTTGATAAGCTGCTTGTATTGAAGGCAAAATATGAGCTGTTTTTTCTGTAACTATGTTTTTAATTCAAGTGGGATAACCTGCAATAATTATTGCTTTTAACTTGTTGTTTGTTTCATGCATGCTAACAATAAAATTCAGTTTTTAACTATATAATCAAGTGTCCTTCACTTTTGAGAGTTTTCCTCCAGCATTGGGTGAATGAACAAAAATGTATCCCCCCCCCCCCTCCTCATTTCAAAACACCACTCAAGGTTTCAGAATCGGGGGTTTATCTGCCACTTACCTGTCTATGGTGCTTATATGTATAGTAGTTTGGGACTGCAAAAGAGGAGGAATGGAATTGACAAAGGATTTTCATTTTTTACGGAATATTTTAATGATGATAGAATAGATTATTTATGCAAGTTTGTTATATAGTGTATCTGGTTGAGTCACCTGTAGTCAACAAAAAGAATTATTAATTTGTAGTCCCTTAATAGCTTCTACATATTTCTCTCTGGATAGTAAGCGCAGAAGATCTGAGAAAAAGTGATATAAAAAAAGATTATTTACATTTGGGTGAAATCAGACATATGGTGTGTGAGCTATAACTATGGCTCATGAGTATTAATCTGGCCTTGGTTAGATTCTAGTTGTTGATACATTAGCTGTGATAGCTTTTAATTTGCCTTAGATTGATGTTTATTTGAAGTGATTTCTGGTCTTTACTGTGATTAGGAGGACATGATGTTTTGTTGTTATTGAAATAGGCTTCCTAAGGAGTAATGTATTTTACATGAAGGACAAAGTAATGGTATACCTAAGCCATAGAATTTTTTTTTCATCTGACTTTTTATAGATCTTTGGATCTTCAAATCCTCAGTGTTTCAACTTCAGCAAGGTCACCTTCATAATACATGTTGTCCCTGCAAATAATTATTGCAGTTTTGCTGTTTTTACTGCATTTTTATTTCTCATCTTACAATATGTGTCCAGGGAGACCATGAAATCATACATTCTTTATTAACCTCTCTCCCCACGGTGCTCTTTCCTTCTGCTTGTCTTGCTTATCACTGGTTTACAGTACATCGGTCGTTCCAAAAAAGAAGAACAACTTTCTGAGAGTAGTTTCCAGCAATACCTGTAATGTGACAACATTGACACGAGTCCATATTTTTTTTCTAAAATTCTGCAAAGTGAATTAAATTACACCAGGTAATGATTACATTTTATTACAATGTCTACTTTATTTTATAAGGCCTCATATACTCAGAATCCCTAATGGGAACTTTTCGCACACATTTTTGACACTTGAAATAAGCTCCTCTCCGCTTTGTCTGTGATATCTGAATTACACTGAGATTATAACTGCACCTCAGGTGAAACTACACTTATATAGTCACCCCCCCCGCCAGTCTTATACTAACCTGTCCCCCATTTATGTGCTGTCACTATTGAGGTTGCACACTGGCTTTTCAAAATCTTTCAATTCACCGGAGAGTTAATTCTCTGCATGAGTTTATACTCCCCATTATAATAAATAAAAGTGCAGAGCACATGCGCAGGCCTGGAGGAAGATTTCCACAAGCCAGTGTATGGCTTCATTGGCATCGTATTGCTGGATGAGGGTGTAAGACTGGCAGGGAGCTGGGTAGCCTAGGATGTAAGTTTTCTAAAGGCCTGCACCAGAGGCGGACTGACCATTTGGAAACTCGGGCACTGCCTGAGGGCCCGGGGTCAGTAGGGGGCCCCATGAGATGCCCCTGGTACCTTTTTCATAGGCTTTTTTGAGTTTGGGCAAGGACACAGGGGCCCCATGATCCCCTATTGCCCGGGGGCCCCATGAGTTGTCAGTCCGCCCCTGGCCTGCACACACCACTGGGTGTGCATTTTGGTCCATGTAATGTTCATGAGCTGATGGGCATTGTTCAGAAGTTGACCAACATTGGTCAATGTTGGTCAACGCAGCTCAAAGTACTTGGTGTGAGCGAGCTGTTAAAGCTTCACCTTAAAATTACAGTTCCTTTCTTTCTCATCCTCTCCCCCAGCCTGTTAAAAAAAATTGCAGATTTTTTTTTTCTTCTGGTACCTGCTCCCAATTTCTCATTACTCACCTAGGCTGAATGGTGTTGCCACTCCCTGGCTTCAAACACTTGGGATAACGTAAACATCCTAGGGGATTGCAGGACCAGTTTTATGGAAGTTCGAGTCTCACACATGAGCAGTAGGGAGCTGGCTGTGTGTCATCAGAAATTGACAGCCAACTCCTGAAACTAAGATTAGGGAAGAAGAACAGGACCTCTTAGAAGAATTGGCTGCATGGAAGACAGTGCTGGACTGAAAGGGTTGGTAGGCATCAATTTCTTAACCACTTCCCGCCGTAGGACATCATATGACGTCCTGGATGTTTAGTGGTAATGCAGCTACAGGCATCATCCCAGTATCTCTTTTTTCTGCTGACAATCCTCTTTATTGTAAAAGCAATTCTAGCAGCTAAATACCCGCTGGGTTGCTTTTACATGCACCTTCCACCACCTTTACAGGCTCTCCCGTCCCACTGGGGGCCTGAGACTGAAATTGGCAGTTCCAATAGATTACTATAGAAATGACTGAGGACCCAAACATCCCCGATCATCTTTATGATCTAAGAAAGTGAAGCGATGAATATTGTGTCACTTTTTGGCTTGTGAAAGCATCTGTTCAAATCGATCTTGGTTTGATCAGATGCTTTTAAGTGCAGAGGAGTGATCTAGGGCCTAATAGAAAAGAGGACCTGTCACCACCCATGCCATCACAAGAGATGTTGTTCATCCCTTGTGATAGCAATAAAAGTGATAAAAAATAAAGAGATAGTGTAAAAAAATGTATGTAAAATATGTAATAAAATAATTAAAAACATTTTGAAAGTGCCCCCCCCCATGCTCACGTGCAAAGGTGAAAACATACATAAGTCTCGCACGCATATGTAAATCGTGTTTTCACCACACATGTAAGGTATTGCCGCGAACTTCAGAGTGAGAGCAATAATTCTAGTACTAGATCTCCTGTGTAACTCTGTCAATTTACTCAGTGTAACAGCATCTTTTATATTTTACCAAAAAAATGGGAATTCTTACCTTGTTCTTAGCTAGTTTGTGTGCACTAAAATTCATTAAAATTCATTGAAGTGTATTTTTTCCCCAAAATTGCATTAAAAAAACCCTGAGCAACTTTCGTGTGACATTAAAAAAATGTAACATCCACCATTTTATTCTCTAGGGCCTCTGTTTAAAAAATATATAATGTTTTAGGAATCTACGTAATTTCTACCAAAAAAAATTATGATTTTTACATGTAGGAGAGAAATGTCAGAATTGGCACATTAGGGAAGTAGCTTAATAGTACTACAGTATTTGCAACTTCTGATTTTTAAATATCCTATACCCTGGTCTACATTGTATTTACACTTTAATGACTCAATACAGTTAATTTACTAAAGACAAATTGGCTATTCATGTTACAGGGGATTTTTCCTTAGCTTAGTGAATGAGGTGGAGACTTCAACTCCATCCAATCATGTGCATGCAAAAATACAAGTGGTTGGGTATTCTTTGCAAAGTAAAAATTCACCACATTCACTGAGATAATGGAACATTTCTTTGCAAAGTAAAACTTCCTTTGCAATGTGAAAGACTATTTGCTTTTAGTAAATCAACCCCAATAAGTAAAACTGATCTTCCAGGTTGGAGTTTCACTGTAGATTGGGTAATTTATGTAACATCCACAAATATCTCCCAATGTGCCAGACCCAGTCCACCTGACGTACTTACTTTTGTCTGACTTACTTTTTCTTTTGCCTGAACAAGTCCAGCTTCCCAGGCATAGGAGCTGTTATACTCCTGGCTGGATTGATTAGGGCATGAGGCACCTATGCCGTATTTATGCCAGCACTAGAAGGGAGTGGGGCAGAAACATTTGACACCTTTTAAAAATATGATGTTCACGGCTACCATGTTCTTCTGCATAGATTTTACCCCAAGATGGTGGTGTGACATTGGAAGAAGGACATTAATAAAACAGGGCAAAGACATTTTTGACTACTTCCTCACATACACTGTATAAAAAGAGACCCTGCATGGCAAACAAAGTGGATATTCCCTTCTTCATTAGCAAAATTTTAAAATAATCTTAAGGGGTACTCTTTCTCTATCTGTCTTAGTGTCTTCCTTAAAAAAGCTTTGTCAAAGGCTAAAACTTGGGGACGAAAAAGCTTGCTTGTCTTTGCATCATGGCTTCTAGCTGTAGTCTTACAAAAAAAAATCTACATATGCTAACTGGACCGCAAAAGTTTACCACAGCTAGTTCAAGCACACCATACAAAATGATTTGATTTATTCAATAGGCATAGCAACAACTTCCAATGATCAACCAAATGGATTGAGGGTGCAGATTGAGTGAATGGAGAATTTGTTTCAGCCCAGTTCAAAGTCACACACAATTTCAGAATATATACAGTGCACAGTGACTATTCATGTTAATTCCCTATTTCTTATCAATTTCTACAGTGCCCTCCAACACCTGCCTATTTATTGAGAGTGCTGGCTGCATTTTAGATGCTGCTGCTCATGTGTATAAATATTAATGATTGCACACAAATATTGCTGCTAAAAATGTATAGTAAGTAATATATTGTATTCTTGTATGCATTTAAAATCTGTGGCTAAGGTAATATACTATTGAGGCAACAATGTTTTACAGTAAGTAACAAGATAGTATTATCTATGTATTATTGTTAGAAACCAGTGAACTGTCATGATAAATATACCACATAAGCAAGCTTCTTTTGCATTACTGGTATCTACAGGTGACTGTTGCAATTGTAGTGGATCAAACCACATTCTCTGATATTAATGGAATAAGCACAGATGGCTCAAAAAACATCGAAGCTTTGGTATCTTTGCTTCTTGTGTGACTTATTTCCAAATAAACCTCCACAAATGAATTCTTCCAGTAGCACTGCATGGACACACTCAGTCTTGGTAAAGGTGTAGACATGTAGTGCATACCCAGGCCTGGTCTGGCTGTTTGGTCCCAGGTTCTACTCCCTGATAGACACACAGCAGTCAGGCACATGGTAGTTCACAGTCGCTCAAGTCATAAAACGGGCTGTGCTTGTCTTTTTTCAGTTTATTTGCTGATTATAACTTGAATGGCGTGGGGGTGAGCCTCAGGATACTCCAAACACAGCTAGCAAAGATGCAAGAGAGGACACTAAACTGATCTGCTCCTCTAAGGTTTAAGCACCCTCTTGAACATGAAAGGTAAATAGAACTCTAAAGCAGGAACCCCTCAGTAGAAGTAGAGTCCTGATTCAGTATTTCTGAATAAGCTGTAAATATCTTCCAAAGGTGGCAGGGAAAGTCTTTAGGATCCTTTAGACTAATACTCACAGTGCCCTGGACACTGTAGTACCAGCCAGTCTCTGTACTTGGTACCTGCAGCCTGGATCCCCCGTAGAGCTTTCTGCGCTGCTTCAGGATATTCTGGACGGAGGTCCCCGAGTTGTAACTGGAGCTGGGAGCCCAAAAGGATGTCTTCAGTGCTGTAGCTGGCAGCCCAGTGGTGCTACAGACCTCAAGCTGGGTTTTACACCTCAAGAAACAAGAGACCTCTATTCTAGGCCCCAGTGTATTTATACCCCTCTCAGCCCTTTGCTGGTCACTTACTCTCCTGACCAGGGGTTGGCTGAGAGGGCATGAATATGCAGGCCAGGGTCAGACTCTTCCAACCACTATATCCCAGAGTTCAGTTGGATGCAGGGGGAAGTAGCTGAGCCTGCACCAGCAAAACCTAGAACAGACACAAATAAATTGTG
This sequence comes from Staurois parvus, assembly GCF_062004578.1. Classification (NCBI taxonomy): domain Eukaryota; kingdom Metazoa; phylum Chordata; class Amphibia; order Anura; family Ranidae; genus Staurois; species Staurois parvus. Next base: position 4,602,480 of record NW_028318060.1, read on the forward strand.
ACTACTCTCCCTGATTACTGGTAGGCCAAAAACTAAATGTACATAACACTAGTAGCCTACTGAGGGGCACTACAGTGCCCCTCCATGTTTATGAAATTCACTCTTGGGAAGCCTGTGATTTTGATTCTAGTGTGAGAGAGGGTACAGAGCATAGACTCCAGGCAGCAGCGATGTCTTTTTTTTTTCTCCTTCTGAAAATGCTAGTTGCCTGGCTGTAGTTTCTCAGTCACTGACTCAGAAAAAGAAGATAACAAGCAAATTTAGATTTCATAGTATGTATAGTTGTTACGGTGCAATAGAAAGTATATTGTAATAGTTCAAATGTTAGTTTGAAAAGATATAAAGGCATATTTATAAATCAGTGAATGTGATACTCACCAAACATTCACTGCAGGTGAATCAGTCACTGTAGTTTTAAAAGTCATGAACAAAGATGATACACCTGCAGTGAATGTTTGGTAAATGTCACATCAACTGCTTTATACTGTATATATAATGCTGTATAAACCCACTTTCATTGCTTTTGTTTTTTGTATAATTTGTAGTACTATTTGATTGTCCTATGCAGGTTGCGTTTGAGCCGTTTCTGCATTGCGTTTTGCGTTTTTGCACTTGCATTTTTTATGAGTTTTTCTGCATTTTTGATGCTTTTTGTGTTTTTTTCCATTGTTTTATTTTTTCTTGTTGCTAGGCAGATTTAAAATGCAACAAAAACACAATGCATGCTTTTCTGCAGCATTTCCATTGAAGTCTATAGAAACAAAAACACAACTTTTCTGCATTCAAAAAGGTCCCTGACCCTTTACAAAAAATGCACCGAATGAAAATACACAAGTGTGAACATGTCCCTTAGGAAATCATGTTAAATGGACTGTACTGCGTTTCTACAAAACGCAAAATGCTGCAGAAAATGCTTAGGTGTGAACCTAGGATTAGTTGAAACTTTTTCATATTTCAAAATGTTGCCTAAATTAGTACATTTTTTATTAATATTATTATTATAATACAGTATTTATAAAGCGCCAACAGTTCGCTCAGCGCTGTACATTACAATGGGAGACAGTACATGCGACAGTACAATAACAATACAATGCGATACACGAGTGGTTCGAGGGCCTGCTCCTTGGAGCTTACAATCTAGGAGACATTTAACAACAACAAGCAGCATAACTGTACACTTGGCCTAAATTATACCACCATGCTATGATATTAAAGGTCTCTTTTTCCTCTCTCTTTTCTTTGGGGGACCACCTAGTCACATTGCTGTCACAGTCTACTTTCCCTGGGCTTGTAGGTCTGTCTGTGCTGTCCTGATTCCATTTCCAAGCTGCGGGCATTCAGTCTGTACCAGCTCAGGGTTGTTTGTCTGTCTCTGGGGTCTTGTAGCACCTTCAGGTATGAGGTCAGTTTGTAGTCTCTCTGCAGTGACTGGTAAACAGTTAGTTTCTTGGCATTTGATATTTTATTTCTCCATTCTCCAACATATTTTCTTTGGAATCATTCATTATATTTTTTGTTTGAGATTTTGTCAGGCCAAACAGGTGGTCGCAATAGTACAGTGCCCTGTTTTGTACTGCGAGAGGGAAGGGAAATCTGCCCAACTCTGACCAGCAAGCACTGTTGGAGGTGCTCCAGTGGACTTGGAGGAAGTACTTGCAGAACTCCAAATGAAATAACTCGGTTGGGCTGGAGTCCCATTTGCATTGGTTTGGGAAGGTGACAGGACCCCAATCTTCACTGCCATAAAGAAGGATTGGGGTGATGATGATATAATTCTCTTCTCTCCCCTCTCTCTATCTCTTCTCTCCCCCTCTTTGCTCTTCTCTGTTTCCCCTCCCCCTTTGCTCTTCTCTATTCACCCCCCTCTTTCTTTTCTCTCTTTCTCCCCCCTCTCTTTCTCTTCTCTCGTCCCCCCCTCTCTCCCCCCTCTCTCTCTCCCTCCCTCTCCCTCTCTCCCTCTCTCCCCCCCCCCTCTTTCTCTCCTCCCCCTCTCCTCTTTCTCTCCTCTCTCTCTTTCTCCCCTCTCTCACACACTCTCTGCCTCCTCGCTCCCCCCTCTCCCCCTCTCTCTCCCTCTCTCTTTCTACCCCTCTCTCCCCCTCTCTCTCCTCTTTCTCTCCCCTCTCCCCCCTCTCTCCTCTCTCTCTCCCTCCTCTCTCCCCCCTCTCTCCCTCCCTCTCTCTCTCTCCCCTCTTTCTCCCCCCTCTCCTCTTTCTCTCCTCTCTCTCTTTCTCCGCTCTCTCTCTCACACTCTCCGCCTCCTCGCTCTCTCCTCTCTCCCTCCCTCCCCCTTTCTCTCTCTTTCTCTCCCTCTCTCCCCATCTCTCTCTCCTCTTTCTCTCCTCTCTCCCCCCTCTCCTCTCTCTCTTTCTCCTCTCTCTCTCTCTCCCTCCTCTCTCCCTCCCTCCCTCCCTCCCTCCCTCCCCCTCTCTCTCCCCCCTCTCTCTTTTTCTCCTCTCTCTCTTTCTCCTCTCTTTCTCCTATATTCTCTCTTTCTTCTCTCTCTCTGTTCTCTCTCTCTTCCTTTTTCTCTCTCTTTCTCCTTTTTTTCCTCTCTCTCTCCTTCCTATTTCTCTTTCCTTTATCTCTCTCCTCTCCTCCTTCTCTCAACCCCCCTGTCGCTATAATAGGGAAAGCCCTATTTTCTTCTCTCTCTCTGTGTCTCTCTCTCACTGTCTCTCTCCTCTCTGTCTCTCTTTTCTTCTCTCTCCCCCATCTCTCTCTTGCTCTTTTTCTTCTCTCTTCCCCGCTCCCAGCCATCTTATCTTTCTTATTATTCTTATCTATCATATCCTATCTAACCAGCTCTTTTTCTTAATGATCTTGTATACTCCTATGTAATATAAAATGAACACTTTGAAAGGTGGGTTGGAGTAATGGTTGATAGGCTAGCTTGCTTAATCTTGTTGCACCAGCATGTCAAGAAGAAAGTCTATCCTATGTTTACTATTTTACAGCGTGACTCACAGGAAACTATCACTGGTACATTTGGAAAAGTATTTAGGTGAGCTGCTATTCTGGTACCTTTGTGCACCTACCACAAGTGTTTTTCGACTAAGCAGATCTCTGTTTGTAAATTAAGTAAGCAAATGCTTTACTGGAGGGAAGTAATTTCTTCTAAAAATAACAGCGCCAGCTACAGTTACCACGCCTGTGTCTGTCAAGTTTCATTAACCCTTACATTGGTGTGTCTGCTTGTGACAGACGGAGATGCTTGATGTGATCTTAGATTTAGCTGTAAGTTAAAACTGAAGTTTTACTTTTTGATGCAAAACCACAATTTAGGCTAATTATATTTATTCTGATTGTGCTTTCACACCTACATTTTTATTAAATATGCCATATATCTACGTAACATGCTTGCCATGTTTCAGTCTGAACAATCTTAAAGTAGATCTAAACCCAAAGCACTAAAATCTCATAAAAATATTAACATGTAAATATAAGCCTAAAATGTTTATTTTGGAATCTGTCCCTTTTGGTATTACCTGGTTATTCTATCATTAAAGTCCTCATTCAGGATTTTCCTTCCTGAGGGGAGGACAGTTTTTTCCAAATTGTGCTCTAGCATTTGTCACATTGTCACACGGGCCCCTGATAGAGATCTCAAGATGCTGTACCGATGCACACAGGTATAATGCATGGATTCAGTCCAGATTCATGATGTGCAGCTGACACTAGAGCAAATGTATGTATACAGGAAGTGGCTGGGGGGACAATTCACTAAACATTATTGCATGCTTTGTCGGTCACATGACCAAATATCACATGCGATACTGAAAATGACACTATTGCTAGTATGAGGTATTTACCGCAAATAGCAAACACAGTTGGTAAATAACACATAAAAAGACCTTTAAAGTCAGCTCACAGAAGGAAATAAATAATTAATTGCAATGTGAGTGAGTAGTGGTTGAGGCATGTGGTATGTACTTGTACTGGTTGTCAAGGAACAGGCAGTCGCTGGCGTCCTTAACAACCAGTAACTATTGTGGTTGTTAAGGAGCGGGTGGCTGCCATGTTCCTAACAATCTATGAGTCATCAGCTATCAGCGGGGTTCCCCACTGACAGCTGAATATGAAAAAAAAAAAATTGTCAGCAATTAAAAATTAAGAAAAAAACAGCATGGGGTCCCTCCCAATCTATACCAAGCACTTTGGGTCTAGTATGCATTTTAAGGGGAACCCGCACACCAAAATAAAAAAAAAAATAGCGTGACAGCGTGAGGAAAGTGCTGCCGATAACCGGCAACTGTATTTATTTTGTGATCTGCTGTGTCATTGGACAAAGCTGATCACATGGTAAAAGGCCGCTGTGATTGGCCTTTTACCTTGCCATGTGATCAACTGTGTTCGTAGGACACAGTGCTCACAGACAGTGCTGGGTGCACATCCCTGGGGGCGTACAGGAAGAACATTCTGGGAGGACGTCATATGACATCCTCCCAGAACTGGACAACCACGCTGTAGTCGTCGTTCGGCTATAGCACGGTTGTAAATGGTGGTGAATGTATTGCGCCAAATTCTGACAGCAACTCATTCACTAAATCAGGTAATTCTAAATTGTGCCACTTTTACATTGTAGTGCAATGAATGTGCCAAATTCAAAATAAAACGGACGATACAGAGAGAGACCCTGGTGCACACAGATGTTGTGAAAGTGTTTCACATGAGTTCTAAAAGTGAGACAGCATACATCCAATCCAAGTACATGTTCTAAACGGGTGCATTAATTTGGCACATTCTCCACCACCAAATGTGAGTCACATCATGAGGGTAGACTCTCAAAGTGAGTCTGACGCATTTCGAAGGGGGACTCTGATGAAGAAGGGTCCCCCTTCAAAACACGTCAGCCTCACTTTGAGAGCCTACCCTCATGATGTGACTCACACTGGCTCTACACTTCAATTTCCTTTGAGGATGTTTATGCTTGTTATACTTTCTTGTTCGTGAGTGTATATATATATTTTTTTTATTCAATAAAATCATAGCTTACTGAGGTAATGCGCAAGGTTGGAGTGCTATCTCTTTTTACTTCACTTCACAAATCAGACTTGACCTTACTACCTATATCCTACAAGAGCAAAAACTATGCAAGACAAACAACGGAGATGATAGATTATTAGGCTGAGTTTACACTTTCACTTGGCAGGTGGTAGTAAAAACAGGTCGAATCATATTTTTACCACCCCCTTTAAGCTGCAAAGGTAGCTGGATGGAGTTGTATACATACCTTGCCAAGAATTCTACCTCCTGTGGCATTCAGCGAGCATCCTCTGCCACTGCTCCCCTGTGGTACGAGGCTTTTAAAGGGTGAAAACAGGTGATGACATAACACCTCCCAGCTGCCTCTCAAATGCCCTCTAAAAAGCAATCCATAATAGATTGCTCTTCCGATGACAATACTAATGTAAACGAGTCCTTAGGATAAGTTTTATTTGCCAGTGATTCTGAAGTACAGGTGTACCTCAATTTACAAATTTAATGCGTTCTGCGGGACTTCTTGTATTGTGAAAAATTTGTAAACCAAAATGCGGTTTCCCATAGGAATGCATTGAAAACCAATTAATCCATTCCGGAGGTCAGAAAAAAGTAAAAAAAAAGTATTTTATCTGTTCAAAACTCTTTATAAAGTGCACTTAAAGGCATAAATACTGTACAGGGACATGATTAAAAATTAATTCGTAATTGCATTGAAAACCAGTTAATCTGTTCCGGAGATCAGAAAAAAGTAAAAAAAAGTCTTATCTGTTCAAAACCCTTTTTAAAGTGCACTTTAAAGACATAAAGGGAAGTGATTAAAAAAAAATCATAAATGCATTGAATACCAATTAATCCGTTCCGGAGGTCAGAAAAAAGTCAAAAAAAGTATTTTATCTGTTCAAAACTCTTTATAAAGTGCACATAAAGGCATAAATACTGTACAGGGACATGATTAAAAATTTATTCGTAAATGCACTGAAAACCAATTAATCCGTTCGTATTGAGAAAAAATTTGTAAACCGAGGCATTATTTTCAATGGATTTTCATTCGTAAACCGAAAATTACGGTAACCGGGGCGTTCATAAACCGAGGTATGCCTGTATAGACAAAAAGTGTTACATTTTGGTTCTACTTTATTTACATTTTGCTAGTGTTTAGAATATTCACTTCATAGATTTAATGAACGGCATGGAGTAGCTGTAATTTTTTCTTGCCAACATAAATAAAACTCCAGAATTTTGCATATTGCTTGGTACATGGCAACCTTTTCTATTTATATGTCAGACTGTTGAACATATGAGAGTTGTGCACCCCTACCTGCTGTAAATATATGTGAATGTATAACATTTGTTTAACACTTCTCAGTGTGTTATAGCTGAACTTCAGCCAAGTTCTAAATAATTACAGTCATATATATACTGTACATTAAAGTGGAATTCCGGGCTTATTGCTAGCTGTGCTTAAACCTGCTTCCACCTCTGTTCTAACTCCTATTCTAACTATCCTGTGAAAGAAAGATGCTTATACTTACCTATTCTGAGGTGCTCCTGTCTGGCCACGTGATCTCTCCAGCATCTGGCTCCAAGGGAGAGGAGAGATCGCCAACACTGGTTGGAATGCCTGGGCAGTGATTCCACCCATAGGCTTGCTATAGGACATCCGTTGTCGGCTTTCCCTCCCCTCCCCTGAAGTCGCTGCTGGGAGCCAATCATGTGGCCGGACCCGAGTGCCCTCAGAATAAGTATAATCATCTTTATAAGTAAGTATAACCATCTTTCTTTCGCAGATAGTTAAAATAAGATTTGGAATGGGGTGGTAGCAGTTTTCAGCAGTTAGCAAGAAGCCTGCAATTCCATTTTAAATATATTGTTGAATGTAGTTTTGCATAGAACTATCATGTAGCATTCGTTAATCTCCTACATAACTGCACTTAGACCAGGACAGGGAGCAGCAACATTCGGAGCCAGACCGGGCTGTTAGTCAAAACTATGAACATGCATATAGGAGAGTGTTGATCCGATCAGTGTGCAGCTATGGCCTGATTTATATATTTTTCTGTTTTGTTCATGCAAGAACACAGAATTTCAGAGACATTTAGATTAGACTGCTGACTACAGGAGGATTTGGACACTGACGAACAAGAAAAGTGACCAGCTTGATATAATACCTCCCACTCCCAGCATGCTTCAATTTTTGCTACTGTCCTAGGAGGGTGGACATATTTTCTTTACTAAGAAAACTTTAACTGGTTTACTACATAACATAGGGAGAGGACATATAATATGTCAGTGTTCCGTGAAGCTGATTATAAGAGGATACTTCAGCATGATAAGTGGAAAAACAACTTTGTTCTAACTGGTTTACTAGCAACTTTTTTTCTTCAAGATTATTTTTTTCTTCAATCATTACTTCACCTACATGCTGCTTGAGATAGTCTATCTATGGAGCTAACTTGAGGCGTATACTCAGCAACAGCTTTGGAGGGTGTATCTGGACCCCATTGAATTGAAAGATTTCAGGTCTGTCTGGGATGTAACCTTCAAGTCCTGAGCTTTGCGTATAGTTTTCAGACCTCATCTACTGAGTTAGTTAGCCACAGGGCACTTTCCAGGTCCAAAACCTCTGGTTTGACCCAGTCTCTGGAGATTTATTTATGAGCATATCATGTAAACTACTTCTATCCATGAAGCTATCCTGATAGGTGTATCCTCTGCAACAGCTTTGGAGGGTGTACCTGAACCCCACTGGATTGAAAGATTTCAGGACTGTCTGGGATGTAACCTTCGAGCCCTGGGCTTTGCTTGTACTTTTCAGACCTCTGTCTACTGGGTTAGTTAGCCACAGAGCACTTTCCAAGTCCAAAACCTTTGGGATGTAACCTTCAAGTCCTGGGATTTGCTTGTACTTTTCAAACCTCTGTCTAATGGGTTAGTTAGCCACAGAGCACTTTTCAGGTCCAAAACCTTTGGTGTGACCCAGTCTCTGGAGATTTATTTATTAACACATCATGTAAACCAAGCATTAATACTATATTTATTCGAACCATTTAGTGCCCTTATTATCCCTTTTTTTCTGTTGGTCTACACCAGGGTTCTCCAAACTTTCTAAGCAAAGGACCAGTTTACTGTCCCTCAGACTTTAGGGGGGCTGGAGTGTAGCTAGTGGGAGTAGAAAATACTTTGGCATTCGTGCCCCATCATTGATTTCAAAGGGAGGAATAGTGCCCCATTGTTGATATCAGTGAGAAAAAAAGTGCTCTATTGTTGATATTAGCGAGAAGTATAATGCCCCATTGATGGTGTCAGTAAGGGAAATGGTGCTCCATCATTCGTGACAGTTGGTGGAATAGTGCCCCAAGGGCCATATAAACCCAAGCAAAAAGCCACATCCAGACCCTGGGCCACAGTTTGAAGACCACTGGTCTACACAGAAAGGCTAACAACACTAAGGAATTTAGTTCTGCATCATTAGGTGAAGTGTTGCTCACACATGCGCACACTCTGTGCTCTGTTCCAGCCTTGAACTTGAAGTAGCATCTTTCCCCTATTTTTCCTATTTGAAAGACAACACTATTCCACCTCAGTTAGTCTTTGCTTCATCTTACCCTGAACTGGTCACCGCTGGCCATTTGAACCTCATCCTGCTTTCAGTAGTTAGTTCATGATTTACCAATATCTTTACCTGGTATACTCAGCTAAGTTGATTCACTTGTGGTGCAGCATGAATTGGGGCTCTAACAATTCAGGGTTGGTCTGCAGTTCTCCCTTGCAAGGACGCTCACCAACAGTCTGGAACCTTGTCCCTTGCTTGAATCCTTACATTCCTCAGTGTGCCCCTTCCCTCTAAGGCCTAACCTGGGAGGATTTCACTGCAATCATGCAGGATTCGATGGACAGGATGTTATAGGCTAAAGTGATATGTAAATTGCTGACTGCAAATGAGAAAGCAAAAGCATACCTCAACACCTTCTCCTCTGGGCTTTGACTTTGTCCCAGGCTTTGCTAGAGACAGTGTTGGTGGAATCCTTCCTTCTGACCTCTTACAGATGCCAGGCTCACAGGCTGTGGGGGGGTCCTAGACAAAGTGTCATTGTGGGAAACTTGGACGCTGAGGGCTTTTCAACCCCTGATCAATGTTTTGTTTTGAGATACAGGACATTTCAACATGAGCGTCTACCGATTAGGATTCAATCAGACAATGTCACCTCAGTGGTGTACATCAACCATCAGGGAGAAACCAGAAGACTTGCTGCTTTAAGAGAAGTAGAAAAGATCTTTCCTGGGCGTAACTTTATGTAAGCTTGTGTAACTGTACTGTCTGCCCTCATGTTGTAAAGAGCTGTGCAAATTGTTGCTACTATATAAATCCCAAATAATAATTCACATTCAGAGTGTGGACAAATGGCAGGCAGACTACCTCAGCTAGCTGTGCTTCAACCAGTGGTCCCAACACCCAGAAGTGTAGGAGGTGGATAATGAAAAATGTAGGCCTCCTGGCCTCCAGATTTAACAATAAACTGGAAAGAATTGCTTCCAGGTGCAGAGATGTGATGAGGAAAGCAGTACATGCCCTGAGGCTCTCTCAGATCAGTACAACCTGATCTATACTCTTCCTTCTCTACAGCTCCATCCTTGTCCAAACAAGATGGAGGGCTTTCAATGGTTACTCATAGCTTCAGACGGGCTTATATGGATGGTGGGTAATTCCAATTTGTTAATCTGCATAATGTTAAAAGCTAGGCAGTCCATTTCCCTCAACATATACCATCGCACATGGATGGCATCTTTGAGGCGATGAAAGAATCCTTTAGAATACTATTTCGGACTGATCCTGACCTTTTTACAGTCAGGTCTGGATTAACAAATGTACTTAAATACTATCAAAGTAAACTCTCAGCACTTGCAAACTTGTTCCAAAGACCATCAGCTTCTTATTCTTTCATAAAGGTTTTTGTAGAGGGTGTTTTCACATTTAGTTCCCCTTTTGCACCCACCTGTGTCTTGGTGGGGTTTAAATGTGGTTCTCTCTGAGCTTCAAAAAACACTTTTTGAACGTATCAGGGACCTTCCCCCTTTCATGCCCACTCATAAAGCTGTTTTTCTCTCATTGCTATCACCTCTGCGAGGTGTGTGTAAGCTAGTGGCTTTGTCCTGTGAAGAACCTTTACCATCCTTACACAAAGGACAAGATGATGTTAATGCTTAGAGACTCCCTGCTTCCCAATGGGATGTCACCATTTCACCTTAACTAGGAGATAGTACTGTACTTCCCTCTATTTGGCCCCAGTACTTCAGAAAGGGATTTCCCTTCATTGTCTAAAGGTAGTTCAAGTAGTATGTGTCTATCTCGCAGCCACTGCCTTTCATTAGAAATACAGACTCTTGCATCATCATTCCTGAAGGTGCTCATAAAGAGGAACCAGCTTCTTGTTCCACCATTTTTTGTTGGCTCAGACAGAAAATTGTCCAAGCCTATGGTATTAAGGATCAAGTTCCTTTCCTGTCAAGGAACACTCCTAATAGATTTGTGAGTGCTTCTTGGGAATTTCAGCATCAGGCAGCTATTTGCGAGATTTGCACGGCTTCCACAGGTCTTCCATTCACATGTTCTCTAGGTTTTGTCAGAAGTGACTTTGCAGAGACAATATAAAGACTATGCTTCCACAATCAGAAAAAATTTGCAGAGGCACAATCAGTGCCATATTGACACAATCACAAGATGTCCACAAGTGCAAAATCAATATAATATTAACACAATCAGAAGCATGTGTGCAAAAGCACAGTAGCACCATACTGACACAATCAGAAGCATATCTACAGAAACACAATAGCACCATACTGACACAACCACAAACATGTTTGCCTTGGCTTGTCAAGGATGCTGGAGAGTGCATTTACACTTTTAAACAATAAGCAATGTGTCAGCAATGGCATATACAGTATTCTGCACCAATGAGAGATTCCACTCACCTCAGTTTCAAACCAGATGACACAGAAGTCATCATGCCACCACTGCTTAAGAAGAAGTAAATGATCAGCAGTTCCACAAAACTAAAAGCTTAAAGTATTTAAACCCTCAACTTGTAAAACAACCCATTCAGTTTAAAATAGAAATTAAAGGCAAAACTTGTGTATAGATATAAAAAAAACATTATAAATACTCTTCCCCCCATTGTTTTATGTGTTTCAGAACAAGCCTAATCATTGGAGGAGAGCAGGCTGAGTTCCCAGCACATCTATAGAAATTACCACGGTGTGGTCTCTGGTTTAATGTAGTCAGTTTTTAATAGGAAAGGAGAGGGACTTGCAGGAAGACCAGGGATTTCACACAAAGGAAGCAATACAAAGAGAACAGGATACTTTTTTTTTATACAAGTACATGGCACAGCAGGCACATATCAGGAATATGAAATGCTGGATTTACATATTATTTAAGTACATAGTATGCCTATCCAACATGCAGTAAATATACAGTAATTGCTTACTGGAAGAAGGAATTTGGATTCTGGGAGCACAGACAATCCTGGCGGTCTACCTGCAATGAACACCAATGAAGTAAATGTTCAAAGGAAGGAGTGGTAGCCTCTCTAGTCCCTAAATGCCAAAATCTCAAGTGGGCAGGGCAGCAGCTGCTAAGTGCTGTCCATGGCAATCTTGGGGCTCTAGGCCTATTTGGCATTGTTAGATATCTGACCCTGTATGCTTCTTTTCTATCATTATCCAGTCATTATCCAGTCACAAGCTAGAGTCAATTCGGTGACCAAACTTTTGCTTAACTGCGGTAGAGAAAAAGAAAATAACTATCCTGAACAGTATATGGCAGGTATGGTGGGGTGTCTTGCTGGACACAATTGGACATCCTTTAGCAGGTGAAACATTTTGTGTTCCCCAATTATAAAGCAGTAGTATGACCTTATTGCAACAAAGACATATTTATGAAGAACAGCACTCTGCTTTCCACATGTGCATTATGTGCCACTGGCTTTGGAACTCTGAAGCAAATGGAGAGTCATTCAAGTGCACAAATGAAAAAAAAAAGCTGAGAGGAAGAGAACCCGGTCTATTAAAGTCTAAGTCCAACCAAAGAGTTCTTTTTCTACACAAAGCCAAGAGAACCCCATGGGACACATATCGCTGCTACTAAGATTGCACCAGCCAATTATCGGATCATCAAGAACATCAAGGAGAGAGGTTCAATTGTTGTGAAAAAAGCTTCAGGGCACCAAAAATAGTCCAGCAAGTGCCTGGACCATGTCCTAAATTTAATTCAGCTGCGGGATCGGGGCACCACCAGTGCAGAGCATGCTCAGGAATGGCAGCAGGCAGGTGTGAGTGCATCTGCACGCACAATGAGACGAAGACTTTTGAAGGATGGCCTGGTGTCAAGAAGGGCAGCAAAGAAGCTACTTCTCTCCAGGAAAAACATTTTCTGCAAAAGGTACAGGGATTGTACTGCTGAGGACTGGGATAAAGTCATTTTCACTAATGAATCCCCTTCCCGATTGTTTGGGCGTCCAGAAAAAAAACCTTGTCCATAAAAGAAATGGTGAGTGGTACCATCAGTCCTGTGTCATGCCAACAGTAAAGCATTCTGGGACCAACTATGTGTGGGGTTGCTTCTCAGACAAGGCAGTGGGCTCACTCACAATTTTGCCTAAGAACACCTTCTCTCAACCATCTAAGATCAGTTTGGTGACGAACAATGCTTTTTCCAGCATGATGGAGCACCTTGGCATAAGGCATAAGTGACAGCTAAGTGGCTTGGGGAACAAAACAATGACAAAAGCTCTACCTTTTGTCATTAAAAACCAGTCTCTGAGTTCCAGTTACACGTACACATTGCTAGGTTTGCACACACATAGCATAGAAAAATACATTTGATGCTAGCTTCGTTTTTTTAAATTTCATTATTTGTAATGGGTATTGTTTTTATATATTTTATGTTCTTTACCTTTTTAAAGGTATTTTTAATTACCCTCCACAATGCCTCTAGTTATTGTGAAGATTTAATTTTGATATCTGCTCTTGCATATTGAGCCTGTGCAGCTAGAAGTACTGTAGAGGTTCCCTGCATGTAGCGCTATTACTGTGTGCTGCCATTATGCTCATTATGACCCATGATTTTGCTTGGTATGGTCACAATTTGCTTGGGGTGAAATTCAGTTCAGCCATAATGATTATTTGAACTTTAGAACATTAAATTGCCTGTTAACACTTGCTGTCAGCAGGACACTACTGATGAATATCTGTATTTATCGCATACAGATTATTATTACATGCAAATTGAAAACACAACATGTTGGTCCAGCAGCATCCTATTGCTAGATAAGGTCATCACTTTATAATCAGCCAGTACAGTGCAACAATTTACTGTACATGACTGAACATACAATTCTATGAACATGTATTTCTAAAGCATCCTTTACAGTTATTACATTGCACATACACACCTTAAAAAAAAATCAAATAAGGAGATTAGCATACATCAACATGACAACAATTAAAACCATTCAGTGAATTTAGGATTCCCCGATATGTATAATTGCATGCCTGGAAACAGGGAGATTGCGGTGACCTAGCTTTTAATAAGCATGCTTTAATTACACAATAAATTGATTTATGGTAACTTTTTCAGTTTCTTAAATGTTACACACAGAGTTTAACTACAAAAAAAAAAATAACAACAACAATGCACAAATGAAGCAACCATAGTAAATGCTACCCTAAAATTGCTTTTTTTTGCTAGAAGCAAAGTAAAACCCCCATGCCATCTTCCCAATATGTTATAGCGTAGCTGACTATGAAAGAGATGTGTTCCTTTTATGTGTAAATGTGATCATGGCCCGTGACTGTTGCGTGCATGCACGTGGGAGTGACATCATCGTGGCTTGATCATTCAAGCTGCCGCAGCCCATGACCCAGTGAAGCAGGCTGGCTGGAGATGGAAGCCTTGTCAGCATTGACAGTGCACCACTGGAGGGCTTCACTGTAAGGTAAGTAGTTAATAATGTGCTAGTATGTGACGCATACTAGCACATTATGCAATTGCCTTGCAGGGGATTTTTTTATTAAAGCTGTGGTTTACTACCACTTTGAGTTCCAGAACAGCGAGCATTCTTTGGTAGATAGGCATCATGGTGGTTAAGTGATTAGCACATCCATCTGACAGCACTAGTTTTGATGGTTACTCAACCATGGCACTTGCTGCCTGGAATTTGCATGTTCTCTCTGTGCCTGCATAGGTTTCCTCCAGGTACTCTGGTTTCCTCCCACACTCCAAAGACATGCTGGTAGGTTAATTACCTTCTGTCTAAATTGGCCCTAGTATTTAAATGTGAGTTAGGGACCTTTGATTGTAAGCACCTTGAGGGCAGGAAATGTACAATATATACAGTTGCAAGAAAAAGTATGTGAACCCCTTGGGATTACGTGGAGTTTTGCATGAATTGGGCATAAAATGTGCTCTGAACGTCATCTAAGTCACAACAATAGAAGAACACAGTCTGCTGAACATAATACTACACAAACATTAGATGTTGCCATGGTTTAATTGCACATAACATGTAAACATTCACAGGGCAGGGAGGAAAAAGTATGTGAACCTTTGGACTTAATAACTGGTTGACCCTCCTTTGGCAGCAATAACCTCAACCAACCCTTTTCCTGTAGTTGCAGATCAGACCTGCACAACGATCTGGAGTAACTTTGGACCACTCCTCTTCACAAAACTGTTTCAGTGTAGCAATATTCTTTGGATGTCTGATGTGAATCGCTCTCTTAAGGTCATGCCACAGCATTTCAATCGGGTTGAGGTCAGGACTCTGACTGGGCCACTCCAGAAGGCGTATTCTGTGCTGTTGCAGCCATTGTTTTGTTGAATTACTTGTATGCTTTGGGTCATTGTCCTGTTGCATCACCCATCCTCTGCGGAGCTTCAGTTGGCGGACAGATGGTCGTACGTTTTCCTGCAAAATGTCTTGATAAACTCTGGAATTAATTTTCCCATCAATGACAACAATCTGTCCAGGCCCTGAGGCAGCAAAGCAGCCCCAAACCATGATGCTCCCTCCGCCATGTTTTACAGTGGGGATGAGGTTTTGATGTTGGTGTGCTGTGCCTTTTTTTCTCCACACATAGTGTTGTGTGTTCTTCCCAAACAACTCAATCTTGGTTTCATCTGTCCACGGTATATTTTGCCAGTAGTGCTGTGGAACATCCAGGTGCTCTTTTGCAAACTTCAAACGTGCTGCAATATTCTTTTTGGACAGCAATGGCTTCCTCCGTGGTGTCCTCCCATGTACTCCATTCTTGTTTAATGTTTTCCTTATTGTAGATGTGTCAACAAAAATGTTAGCATGTGCCAGAGATTTCTGTAGGTCTTTAGCTGACACTCTGGGATTCTTCTTTACCTCATGCAGCATTCTGCGCTGTGCTCTTGCAGTCATTTTTACAGGATGACCACGCCTAGGGAGAGTAGCAACTGTGCTAAACTTTCTCCATTTGTAGACAGTCTGTCTTACCGTGGACACATGAACATCAAGGCTTTTGGAGATACTTTTGTAACCCTTTCCAGCTTCATGCAAGTCAACAATTCTTGATCGTAGGTCTTCTGAGAGCTCTTTTCTGCGAGGCATGGTTCACATCAGACAGTGCTTCTTGAAACCAGTAAACCCAAAACAGGTGTGTGTTTTTTAAGGGCAGGACAGCTGTCAGCAACACATCCAATATCATCACACTGATTGGAGTCAAGGTTGGCTCACTCCTGGCTCCAATTAGCTCTGGGAGAAGTCATTAAGCTAGGGCCTCACATACTTTTTCCTCCCTGCACTGTGAATGTTTACATGTTATGTGCAATTAAACCATGGCAACATCTAATGTTTGTGTAGTATTATGTTCAGCAGACTGTGTTCTTCTATTGTTGTGACTTAGATGACGTTCAGAGCACATTTTATGCCCAATTCATGCAAAACTCCACGTAATCCCAAGGGGTTCACATACTTTTTCTTGCAACTGTATATACTGTATGTAAAACGCTGTGTAAATTGACGGTTCTATTTACTGTAAGTACCTGTAATAAATAAATGTGTCATTGCATATTCTGATTTCTATACTGCTTCAGAATATTAGCAGATTTTTATTGGGTCAGAAAAATGTTCTCCATACAATAGTTGATTGTCTGCAGAAAAACATCTAAATTGATATACTAAATAACCCATGTGTCTATCTTTGCTTGTCAGTACTTGAACTAATCAACAAGATTACTGCAACTCCCTCCTCACTGGCCTGCCTCGCCGCTGGCTATCCCCGCTTCAGTCGATCCTGAATACGGCTGCCAGACTCATTCACCTTTCCAACCGCTCCATCTCCTCCACCCCCCTCTGCCAATCCCTCCACTGGCTTCCGATTGCGCAACGGATCAAATTTAAAATCCTAACGCTGACGTACAAAGCTGTCCACCATACTGCCCCGTACTACATCACTGACCTAATATCCAAGTACCGCCCAGCACGCACACTCCGCTCCTCACAAGACCTCCTTCTCTCTAGTTCCCTGGTCTCCTCCTCCCATGCCCGCCTCCAGGACTTCTCCAGGGTGTCACCCATCCTCTGAAACTCCCTGCCCCAACCCATCAGATTATCACCTACTCTCCTCTCCTTTAGGCGCACCCTGAAAACCCATCTCTTCAGGGAAGCCTACCCCACCCCCTGCTAACCTGCTGACCTCCTCCACTCTTCCTACCACTCCTTCCCCCACAGCTATCTCCTCCTGTACCACTATCTCCTCCCTCCTAGATTGTAAGCTCGAAGGAGCAGGGCCCTCGATCCCCTCATGTTTTGCATTGTATTGGTATTGTTTTGTCACATGTTCTATCCCCCTTTGTAATGTACAGCGCTGAGCGAACCATTGGCGCTTTATAAATACTGTATAATAATAATAAGATCAGTTTCAGATTTCTGGAAAAGTAACTAAGGTCAAGGACTCAGACAGCAAGATCTTTGGAGGACAGCAGACTTTTTCTTGCTTTGCATTGATTTCACACAGCTTTCCCCAGTAAATGTTGAGGGAGACCAATATTAAGAAATTAATGAGGACCTATAATTATTATTTGCACTTTATAAAAAAGTAGGACCCATGTCAAGATTACAAAATCACAATATTTAACGCTCCTATTATGTTGGAAAAAATCAAGACATCTATTATGTTACAGGTCAGATTCATCCACACATGACATATTATTACAAACCAGTCAAATGAGAAAAAATTGTTAGGAATTTAATTTTGCTCAACTGGCTAGTTTTCAAGAACAATACTAAAAAACATTTGTGAGGATTTACATGTAATTTACCTATTTTCTTTGCAATATCTAGATACTGTATATCAGGTAAAGCAGATTTACTGCTTACACACAGGTATTCAGTATCTACAATTTTTTTAATTTTGTTTCTCTCTTCCATTTTATATTCCCAAATTTGACAGTAATTGTGAGTGTGTTTTTACAAATGTATTACTAGCATTTCACACATGCGACAGAGCAGATCTGACACCTGGAACATTTTCTACCAGGATTATTGTCCATAGGGTACCATCCTGAATTTTCTTTACTATCGTCCCTGCAGCCAGTGATCATGGTAGCTAGGCCAATCTCCTGAACAGTGGATCGACAAGTGCCTTGCAAATACAGTATGTCATCATTCCACTGGTTGCTTTCTGTCCAGGGGACATAGGCATTGTATGATGCAGAAACATCAGCAATAACGTAGAATATATGGCCATTGTGCAGCCATTTACTGGCAGTTGTATACTGCTGTCACCTTGTCTAAACTGTCTAATTTTGGTGTCATTGTTTTCTAGGAGAATTTGCAGATTCATATCCTGATGTTGCTCAGAGATGCATCCTTATGCATAGTGCTCAAAAATGCTTGTACTTTTGGCGCAGTATGGCATCAGCATTGTTGATTGAAAGCAAAATGAGCTCACAGATCTTCTCGCCATAGCCAGAAGCTCTTCAGGGAGCACTCTTTTCTTCTTCTTAGTTCATTCTATAGAATGAAAATACATTGTTACACGTGACATTGCTGTCCTGGCCAGCTCAGTGGATTGCTGTTAAAAGGCCTGGATTCTTTCTTAGATACACAGAATATAACTGGATACTAACATTTATATGTAAAGTTGATCCAGGGAATATCCGATTGCCTCTCAGAGGATAAGGAAAGAATTTTTTTTCCTGCATAAGCAAATTGAATCCTACTTTGCTGAACATATGAAATGAATGCTGAAGATACGAAACAAAATCTGAAAAATAATTGGGTCAACATAAGGAATATGATGAAACAAAATAATTAAATGAACAAATGCATCTGAAATGAAATGAACATTTCCAGTAGTATGGAAAGCCACAATGTACATAAATTCAGAAGCAGCAGAGTACTGTTCCCACACTTCATTGGCAGAATCAACTGGTATTTTTGGGACTTGAAGGAACAAGGGAAAATGGTAATGCAGATGCACTTAGAATTAGGTGCTTTTTAATGGGAAGCCATTCATCTACTTAATCACCAACATGTGTAGATACATTTACTTGAAATGCTACTATTTTGTTTAAAGCTTCAACACATCCCAACTGTCACAACTTATTCTAGGTTATTAGACAATAGAAAACTCACAGATCTGGACTCTAAAATGAATTCCACTTTTGACAGTGATATGCACTTGGATGACCAAAATAAATTATAAAGAGTGTAACCCACATACTGTACAATTGGAATAACATAGATGAAGCTCAGGGTAGGTGGCAGAAATATTAACAAAAAAATCCCAGGCACATATCCAAAATAGCAACAGGACATTCTAGAACAAATAATGGTTTCACAGGGAACCAAGTGAAACCTTTTGCTTAGAATGTTCCAGCATCACTAAGAAAATAGTGAGTATTTTTTGGCTGCCTGGGGACATAATTGGCACGTTTTAGCAAGCTTGTCCTTTGTTCATGGTTTGAACACTGAATGGTTCCTGCAAATACCCAACATCATCACATCTTACAGAGCTAAAGAATGGGGGTTGCTGAGACAGCTTCTGGGAATGGAAAGTCTCTGGTTACTTATGAGTGCTAAGCTCCTTAAAATGCATCCTTTTATAACCTCATTTTTGAAAGATACTTTGGTGGAATTTATTACAAACATGCAGATGTTCCTAAGGAATCCAGGATCACTTTTAAGGACCAAGACCCTATCAATAATCTAAGTACAAGAGATCAACATGAAATACTGAAATTGAGGATTAGGTCATCACTTCCTGTGCACTGTAACGCCTAACAACACTTCATGTGAAGGCATAGGTTTGCAGGAATGTTCATGATGATTGATTTCGTTTATCAGGTATAAAGTGGGTATGCATAGATGTCTTGCAGATAATGAATGAAAAAGCTAAGCAGCATTGAGTTGCCCTTTATGTGTCGTCTTTTTTTTGTAACATGGATTTTTGAAATGTTTTCTGTGTTACAACCCGTGCCTTTTGGCCATATTGGCAACTAGTATATCTAAAGAGTTTATGCACAATTTTACTGAACCTAAAAAGAGCAGGCATTCTCTAATGAGGGCTAGTTCTTGAAGGTCAGAGCACATTAAAGGTTCAGATGATGGATTGTCAAGGGCAAGACAGGTAGTAAAAATGATATTAAAGGCAATTTAAAAGACAAACAAACAAATATGTTATACTTACCTGCTCTGTGTAGTGGTATTGCACAGAGCAGTCCCAATCTTCCTCTTCTCAGGTCCCCTCCCTCCTGAGTTGCTGAGTTCCCCTAGAGCAAGCAACGTGCTATGGGGCACCCAGGCAAGCTAGCTCCCAAGCTGCTACTCTGTGTGTCCATTCACACACAGAGCCATGGCTCAGCCCTGCCCCCTTTCTTTCCTCATTGGCTGTAATTGTCAGAAGCCAGAGGTAATAGCTCTTGCTGCTGTCTCAGCCAATGAGGAAGGAGAGTCCCCCGAGAGCTGAGGCTCTCATGAACATTGCTGGATTGCAATGGGGCTCAGGTAAGCAATAGGGGGCTTGCACACAGAAAGTTTTTATCTTCATGCATAGAATTCATGAAGGTAAAAACCTTGAGCCTTTAAAACCACTTTGCAATGTTGAGTTTTAGGGCCAGTTCACACCACAAAAACCCACTCGGGGCATGTTCCAGGTGCATTTTTGCTTACAGTTCACACCATACTCCATTCCAGTGCATTTTTTATGTTTTAATGTGTTCCAGTACAGTTCTGTGCAGAAAAAATGCTGCATGATCTACTATTTTTTCTGCACCAGAACTGCACTGGAACTGACTGCACGGGTGTGAACTAGGGCCATTGGAATACATAGAAAACACTGCATGCATATTTGATGCAGAAAACAAAATGCACTGGACTGCCTCTGGTGTGAATTGGCCCTTACAACAGAAGTCTAGGCACTGTTAAGATAAATGTTCTTATCATGACTGTCTCCTCCACATTTGCCTAATATAGCTTCTGATATGCTTCTCTATAGTTCATACTTCATCTGTTTAGAATACTTGTTGTCCCTTTTTAGGTATAAGATTATGCATGATGGTTTGGATAGTCTATACTTCTCCTTTTGTGTCTCCTTTTATTGTTTATTGTATGAAAATGTGCTGCATTGCTTGTACCTAACTGATATTTTTTCAGTAAACATTTTCTACTTGTAAATGTTCCTAGCAAGATTTCCACAAGCGTCAGGACAGACATTGTAAACATAAATCCAAGCTAGGGATTTCCCATCCATGCTGCCAATCTCCTGTAAACAATAAAGATACTGCTGTTGAGGACTTTTCAGAACCTAAGACTTCCAGGAGTGTCAGATTAATTTTTCCTTACTATAATCTGTGGTTATACCAGAAATACCAGACACAATAGGGAGGTACAGGCTGGTGTTTCTACATGTTGTATGTAAGCACTGAGCACAGCTGGGGACCAGGGATCTGACAGTCCTGTAAGTGTGGGATGCTAATGAGGCTTCATGTGACAATTGCTCTTCAGTACAATAGAGGTTGGTATTGTAGGCAGTGGGAGAGGTGAACATTAACTATTAATTGCATGGGACACTTTTTTTTGTGCACTTTAGCCATAGAGTCACTTTGACAGGGAAGTCCTACTAGATCACTTCTGGTTGCCCCCTTTTGCAGGTATATCTATGTTAAACATTAAAATTAACTGCTTACACTGTTTAAAATTCATTAATACACTGCCTCACCCTGCTGCATACATGCTCGGTCACTCTCTATTTTGTGGCATTGTGCTAAAAATCAGAGACACTAGAGGCCAATCTGCTGACAGCCTAAAGATCTACTGCTGCTCAGGGGCTCTGGGCTATAGAGCCATTGGTAGCATAATTATTAATGTGGAATGTATGTTCCTTGCTAAAGAACATTATTTTGTATCTAGTTGTTATGATTAAAGTTGTTTTAAACACTTATTATTTTCACAAGGTGAGGTAGATATGAAGACTGGAAATAGAATGTGTAGCATTACCCCTTCCTTTATTTCTAATTCTAATGTGAATTTAAGGGGGATATTTTCAATAAGCCAACCCAGCTTTTCTTTGGTATTTGTTTCTGCATTTCTATTTAAATTAGTCGCTATAATTTTGCCTTTTTAGAGCAACAATGAGCATAGGAGCAGGCTTTCTTATCGAAATATTACTTTCTGTCATATGGTACTCATTCGAATCTGTTTCATTTGAGCAACAGTTATGGATGCTGACCATAAATAGCTCATTACCTGTATTTGCATTTTTGGGTTACCCTTTATGGATGAAAAAAATGTGCTTCACAGCTGTTTGGACCATTAGCAGCTAATGAAGCCTGTCTCAGACAACATCCTGGTTTGTAGACCTCATACATAAATACATATGGCTACCATGCAGTGGCATTATACTGCCTTCTGTCTTTCTTAATCCTTATAGATCCGATAACATTTATAATGTTTTCTATTTCTATTTTATTAATTTCATTTTATACCAATAACAGAACATTAAAAAATCTTACATTACCCCACTGACATCCACCCCTCCATCTGAATGCTTCCTCACCTTGTCTAAAAAGACAAATTATTCAGTTCACTACACATGTACTAACCCAATATACCAAGTAAACAAGCTATGTTTATCTTCTGTTATGTCACTCCTATCCTGTACATTGGGTTTTGATGCTATTAAAAGTTAACTCCAGGCAATTTGTATTATTTTTGTCCCTACTGGGGAGATCTTAAGGACAGGAAGTAAGGGAAATATCACAAGTGGGGACACAGCAATAAATAGCTCTTTAAAAAAAAAATTATTTCTACTGTGTCCGTTAAGAAAATTGTTCTTAATTTCCTTCCACAGGGATTATTCTGCCATTGGGAGAAGTGGTAAGAATGTCACCATTGTAAACCCAGACAGCTATACAAACTAAATAGACATTTTAACTTTTCCCCACTCTTTACAAGACAAAAATACAGTATGTAGCTGGAGTTCCATTTTAAATATACTTTAGTAATATTTCCATTAACTTAGCTCTTCACATAACTGATCTCTTCAAACTGAAACTTTCTAACAAACAGATTTACTAGACGTACTCATAATCCATTGTAGTTTTTGTAGTGGGTCTAATACATTCCATACGAAAGCAATCTCTCTTTCAGCCTAGTACAATAAGTACCAGATATGTGGCTCAACTCACTAAGCTGTAACAAACATAATTTGCTATAATCATCATTATTTTCAACAAGAGCCAATTATAAATAACAGTCCATGGGCTGCAAATGTTTGTTGTTATGGCAAATAACACATGTGTTATAGCTTAGTGAATGGAGACTTAAAGCTGAATTTCAGGCTGAAAAAAGAACCATTTAGAGTAGTTCTGTGTACTTATGTTTGTGTATCTTAATGATGTATATGAATGAGTCATGTTCAATGGCACCACTGGCCATCAAATGCAAAATGGGGGTAATGTTTGCCATGACTGTGAACATCCCCGCTGCCTTTCTAGCTTGGGAGGGTGGGGGGCAAATGCAGCTCAACTACAGGTCTTTTTCCATCCCCATCGGCAATTCTAAACAAGCCCTTAGATGTTTTACATGACTTCTGTTGAGAAAATAAGTTCACCAGCCTGGGTGTGCTGTATGGCAGCAATATGAACTCTGGACAAAATGACAATTATACAATAACTTACCCAATCACAACAAAAGGTGATCCAGCACTTCTCATCTCCACTACTATATCAAAGTTTTGACTGCTGTCTGTGTCCCCACTGAGGAAATTCACCTTCCTTAGTCATCCTGGTAACCATTGGTATGGAAGCAGAAAGTAATAGAAACTCTAATAGTTTACATTTGTCACCAGAACAAGAGGTCAGGTTAAATCTTCAATTTGGGACACCTGTGCCAGTGACAACTGTCTAAGAGAGCAATTTTTTTCACTTTGGACATGACTTTGTGGTATAGTTTTCCTTACGCTTCCAGTTGTTGCTGCGGGCCAGAAAGTGAAGAGAAATCTTTGGGACACTGAGAACAAATGTACAGGGGTTTTAACCATTATTTAATCTATCAAAAGGTGAAATAAAAAATGTCGCCGTGGGTATGCTTTAGGTCTACTCTATATCTGACGTCCAAAATAAATAGTAGTTTCTAAAAACATTTCAAGTAGGTTGAAGCTCCATGCAAACTGGCATAAAAAATGCTGCTCTTAGAGGAGTTTAGTGTTTTGCCTGTAGATGCAACTAATGTTATCCTATGTGTGCATGCCCATTAGGTAGTCTAGAGGCATTTTTAGGCTGTGTTTAGAGGCAGAAAAACCCTTTTGTTTTGCATTTATGAGAGCATTTTTCTGGTGGAAAAAAAATGCTAAACACTCCTAAATGCTCCTAAACTCAAAATTAGCATTTTTTTCTGTCAAAAGCACTGGTGTTTTTTTAAGCTAGTGTCCATGGAGCCTCAAACTTTGCAGCGTCCCCATTCTTTATTAAAATAAGTGACTGCAGAGGTTGCTTTTATAGCTTGTATAAGGTTGGGGCCGATTTACATAGTTTTTTTTTTCATACAATAACAGTGATTTCTATCATTTTGGTTCACTTGCAAAATTTGGTTCCCTGATGTTAAATACAAAACGTTTTGCTATGTTTTAGCAGAGGGTACTTTTGCTTGTAAATTTTCTGCTCGATATTTTGTATTTATCCTATGGTTCTGCTCCAAGTTTCTTCCATGGTGCTTCATTACTATGAAAACAGCTTTGTTTTGATGTGGCGACAAGACATGGAGCAAGTACAATGTCACAAATTTAAGAAATTAGAAGAAGGTCAAACTCGAAAATGAAGTCTTAAGATGCATACAGAGAACCAAGAGTACCTGCTCAGTACATCGGTTTTTCATCCAGGCAATGTTCTAAAGCACTAGTCCACCCTGGTCCTTTTATCAGTAACATGGTGATCTTGGAACGTGCCTTCATCTGATTTTGAAACACCCACTGCCTTGCTGCCTATCACATACAGTTTAAGAAAAAATTACAGTACTAAGAATTGTTTCACATATTAAAACCTGCCTTATAAGATGCAAGCCCTGTTTGAATGTGGTTGATAACACTCTAAATCAGAGAGATTGGAGGTTAAATAGTACAGGCTTTAGAAAGTCTAATACTTTAACTTCTTGTGCTGACCCTATTAGATGGTCTATGTAAATCTTGCTACAATGGGTTATAGTAAATTATTTTAAGGCACACTGAGTGAACTTATTTAACTTTCTGATTTGGCATAGTTGCAGTCCAGCTTGTTATAGGCTTTAGATTACTGATTAGTTTCATTTGTTGTCTGGAATTGCTCTTTAATATGTGGTATATCATTTTACTCCACAGCCTTTTATTCTTTTAGTGATTCCTTGCAGCTTTATAGAACTTTTTTAGTTGAACATTGCTCTTTTTATTGTAATCAACAATTTGTGACTTATAATTCACATTTCATCCTGGCTAATTACTTTTCAATTTTATATAAATATATTAGGGATCAAATTGTTAATTAATTAAATTCAAAAACTGACATTAGAGATTTATACTTCTGATATGCTAGTTAAATGAATTATTCATATTTCCTGGTTCCACAAATCAGAGTCTCCTGAAAAGACCTCTGCATGTGGAGTGATGTGCAGCTGAATATTATGGGTACTTAGTATAACGTCTCAAATTCTGTAAAATTAGTAGCATATTCTATGCCAAGACAAATGTAATTACGCTTATGAGAGACTGAAATAATAATTTTATATTCCAAATGACATACCACAATTAACTGTGACTTGCCTTATTAGAAAAAAAGTAAGACAGTTTGAGTTCAGAATGTTTGGAGCATTTTTATAATATTTTATTCTGCAGTTAAAAATTTAGTTAAAAATAACAGACATTTCCATTGCATATAGTGACAGTAAGTGAGGCCTTAAAAGACCACTGTGTAAGTGTTACATCATTAGGAAAGAGACAGGGTGGTCTGTGAACTTTCCCCTTCTTAAGTTTCATGACAAAATAAATTAGCTTGCTTGTTTTAAACTGAATGTGAGACTTGCTTCCCACAACACTTCCTATTTCGCTACTTATACCATGTCTAAATTAGGATGACTGCAGTTTGGATGATTTGATTTCTCATTTTCAGATAAAGATATGTAAGTGGAATGAAAAAATAAATTAATATTTTATAGAGTGGTAATAAATTGCATATAAAAAAAATTGAACAACCAATAACGGTGGAAGAAATGTAATAGAGTTAATTCGCTAGAGCATAACACATTCAACATTTAAATGACCATGTATTTGGTATTTACTTACAACTGAAAATGGTGTTTTTATTTCATGGATCATCTGAATGTACCACATTTAAATTATATTATCCATATGGTATTCTGTATCATATGGAAAAATAAATTTACAAAGATTAAACCTATGGTTTTCTCACGTTAACATAGCATATGGCTACCTTGCCTGGTTGGCAAAATTCTTGAGGTTTTATGTGGGGTCTCTGAAGGAGAGCAGAAAATTATGAGGTAGAAAAAGTAATGTTTCCATGCATACAAAATGGGAACCTAAGTCTTACATTGTCCATGAAAATAAAATGATAAATTCAATTTTTGTTTTACATATTTGACATTTCTAGTGTGTGTTTAATACACTAGAAACTGACCAATGCATGCTAAGAAGGGTCATAAAAAGTCACAGCATTTGTATCTTGTTAGATAAGATGGACTTGCAAATTCAAAATATAGCATCAACAATATAATATGCATACTTAGTTTCCCCTTTGGCTGTGGTAATCAAATGTGCTATTTATTTACTGGTTTGTTTATTTGTTTTTCCTATTCCAGGGAACACAATTATACGTCTATCAATTTTGAGAGCATAGAACTATGTGACTATGTTTTAAAATGATATGATTACAGACACCTAGAGCAAAAAGATAAAGTAAAAAGGCCTATAGAGAAACATTACCAGGGACTTCTTTTAGGCGGAAATGTATAGCATTGTTGCATGTATTAATTTCTTATGGCCAGGACTGAAAAACAAAATTGCCTATTTTTATTTACAACATTAGGCATTCTTTCATATGTTTTGAAGGCTTTCCTTAACAAGGTAAGGTAACTGAGAATTCGGCTATCCAGTTTATCATTTAATCTATAACAAACTGCACAAAAAGGTACAAGTTTCTATTGATGTAATGCTGACTATAACAAAATAAGAGGAATGCTGTATTTTTTGGAAATTTGGTATTTGATGAACTGAAGATATATTTTTCATTATTTGTAAAACACTTTTAATCAAAACTTTTAATGCATGTTGTTGACATGCCACCTAGGGGTGTACTTATAAAAAAATTAGTATAGCTATTAATCCAGCAAAACATCTGGTACTTTAGTCCTGTGTGAATGGGGCAAAATCAACTGCTCTTATTTCCTCTACAGGTCAAAGGTTATTCATTCTTAAAAAATAGAGTGGTTCAGGAAAATATTGCATTATGGCAATAGATGGAGCTGAGGATCATAGAAAATAAATATTTATTTAATCCTCATTTCTATTTGGTGGCCATAATGTTGTATTTTCCTGAATCATCGGAACCAGCAGTTACACTGGATACATTTTTATGTTTTTTCTTTTTTTTTTACAAATACACCCAAAAGTCTTCAGAACATTTCTAAATGGAAAGGCCAGCATTGCCTCTACACTTGTTCATTGCTTCTATATGTCATAAATCCTGATGGTCTCACCCTACTCACGCAAAGTTGTCATTCAGCTTTGTTTCTTTGTGTAAGCTGATATCCTACTTTTTACAGCATAGGCTATTCTTGATTATGATGGCATATCAGTAGACCAGGCTGAAGGAAACCACTTGGAGTAGCAGTCACGTTTTCACAACCTGCTAGCTGCAAGTGTAAATATATATATATATATATATATATATATATATATATATATATATATATAAAATCATCTAACTGTAACAATCTGAAACATTTCTGAGCAGATAATTCAGAAACTAGTAGCTAGTATATGTTGCCAAGGATCCACAGCCTAGGACAACCAGACAGGTGTGAAAATGTTTATCTGTTACCCAGTACAATGGCCTAAGACCAGATAGAAACTATCCTAAATCTGCTAGTTTGAAATAACTCTGGCTTCATCCCTCGCAAGAATGGGATATGTGCCAAAGTTAACTTTGTATAATGACACATATCTTTTTTTTTTCTTTATGACATCACATATGACACATATCTTTAGCTCATGGGGACCACTACAGGAAGGAAAATGTCATAACAGTATGCTCATGTCTTCAATGTCAAATTCTTAGCTCCGAACATTGTCTATAATATGGATGAAAGGAAAATTCTATCTAAAAATCCTTTAATACTATCCAATACAGGAAAACTCACTGAGCTAAAAATAGAATTCTTGTTAAATAGTGATAACCCTGCATGACATAAATAATAGTGAACTTTCAGGTTTTCTAAATTGCTTTCAAAGACCTTATAACCAAAATCAGCCTACTTTTTGCTTATTACTGTATTTGGCTCATTTTACAACCTTGTGCGTGTTTTTGTTCTTATCTAGAGATGCCCATAGACACCAGAGGGTGGACAAAAGCGCTGACACTGCCCTTGGGGCAGGTTTTTGTGAGAGAGGTCCAGAGCCCTGTAAATACTTGTAGCTGATTTTAGCAGTGCTGAAGAGGATGCAATGGCTTATCAGCAGTGAAACAATCATGTTGGGTTTTCTAATCTATACAATCAATAGTTCTTTCTGATGGTGGGGTAAATACTTAGGGAAGCATTCACACAAATGTTGATGATAAACCCTTCTGCGCTATGAAATTAACTCAATTATAAAATAACATTTTTGTTAAATACTCACCAGCTTCTATACTGAAATATCCCCTTAAATAATGTGAAAATTTATACGGATAGTGGAAACCCACAATCTACAACAGGTACAGTGCTACAATCAATGAAAATACAATACACATAAGAATCTACAACACATGCACAATGAGAAACTGTTGCAATATCTAAACATAAAATAAATATCTGAAATATAAAAGTCATGTATCAAAAATTAAAATAATGTGTCAATAAAAAAATCAAATCAAATGCAAAAGTTCCAATGAGAGATCAGTGAAATCATGAAGATGAAGATGAGAAACACGTTTTGGAAAAGCTTGTCTTCAATCGCAAACAACACCCAGCGGTTCTTGGACTGACACAAACAGATCTCCAGAAGTGCTTCCTTCCAAACACTTAAGGGATCACACTCACCAAATGTCTGTGCCTATCTTGCTACAGATTAGGCAAACACAGCTTGTATCACTTTAGCCTGGATGGGAGTTTCACTTGATAAACATCTGAAGAGGCAATCCTCCACTACCAATCTCCTTAGCAGACTCACAAAACTCAAGATGGATGGATGGATTCAAACCATGAAACAATACTCATTTCATGTGATACCATGAACAAAATTTTATTAAAACACTAAAATCATACTTGCACCACATGAGAAGAAAGCATGATTCTCATAAAGTAATTGCATTGCATTGTGTTGCTAAACCAACACTCTGCTGGAGCATGAGAGCTACAGTACGTTGGCTGCTCTGCTACTAAAGATCACACAGAAAGAACACAAACTTGACATAAATTGCTTCATTAGTGATAGTTAAAATGGATACATATTGGTTTGACACATTTTTTTCTGGTTTAGATTTAATAGGTTTAATTAGGAAACTGACAGGTCTTTTATTAGTTAGATTGTTAGAGTGTAGATTTTGTGGGGCTCATTACATTTCCTTCTCAGTTGGAATGCACTTAATGGAAGTATTTGATGATAGGCTGGTCAGTTTTATTATCAATTTATACATCCTTTTGTATTCATTCTTTTTTTCTGATATTTGGCCATGTTTCATACATCCAATTAGGAAGATTAGTTAGGTGTGAAGTACACTTGTTTGTAAAATATTCTCTCCCTGAATTTTTGGTAATTGGATTTATCTGGGTCTCCTTTGGAGGGGTTTAGTCTAAACATGTTTTAATATATTAGAGATATTTTTATGGGGATGCATACAGGTTTCCCATTGGTATGTTTTTTGCTTATATATATATATACAGTGGGTATAGAAAAGAATCACCCACTTTAAAATAATCACATTTTGTGGCTTTCTAGTCTGAAATTAAGACAGAGACAGTTTTTGATTTATCTAGCTATATTTACTCAGTGCAACTTATAACTGTATATACACTCACCATCCTCTTTATTAGGTATACTTGTTCAATTGCTTGGTAACACAAATTGCTAATCAGCCAATCACATGGCAGCAACTCAATGCATTTAGACATGGTGAAACGACTTGCTGATGTTCAAACCGAGCATCAGAATGGGGAATTTAAGTGACTTTGAATGTGACACAGTTGTTGGTGGCAGATGGGCTGGTCTGAGTATGTAAAAAACTGCTGCTCTTCTGGGATATTCACACACAACCATCTCTAGGGTTTACAGAGAATGGTCAGAAAAAGCACAAAATATTCAGAGAGTGGCAGTTGTGTGGACAAAAATGCCTTGTTGATGTCAGAGGCCAGAAGAGAATGGACAGACTGGTTCAAGATGATAGAAAGGCAACAGTAACTCAAATAACCACTCGTTACAACCAAGGTACTCAGAATACCATCTCTTAACACACAACATGTCGAACCCTTGAAGCAGATGGGCTACAGCAGCAGAATTCTACGCTGGGTGCCACTCCTGTCAGCTAAGAACAGGATACAGAGGCTACAATTCGCACAGACTCGCCAAAATTGGACAATAGAAGATTGGAAAAACACTGCCTGATTTGAGGAGTCTCGATTTAAGCTGCAACATTCAGATGGTAGGGTCAGAATTTGGAATAAACAACATGAAACCATGGATCCATCCTGCCTTGTATCAATGGTTCAGGCTGATGGTGGGTGTGTAATGGTGTGGGGGATATTTTCTTGGCACACTTTGGGCCCCTTAGTACCAATTAGACATCATTTAAACATCACGGCCTACCTGATTATTGTTGCTGACCATGTCCATCCCTTTATGACTACAGTGTACCCATCTTCTGTTGGTTACTTTCAGCAAGATAATGCACCATGTCACAAAATTCAAATCATCTCAAACTGGTTTCTTGAACATGTCAATGAGTCACTGTGCTCCACTGGCTTCCACACTCACCAGATCTCAATCCGATAGAGAACCTTTGGGATGTGGTCAGGGGCGTAACTGACCATTTGGAAACTCGGACACTGCCCGAGGGCCCGGGGTCAGTAGGGGGCCCCATGAGATGCCCCTGGTACCTTTTTCATAGGCTTTTTGAGTTTGAGAAAGGACACAGGGGCCCCATGATCCCCTATTGCCCGGGGGCCCCATGGGTTGTCAGTCTGCCCCTGGATGTGGTGCAATAGGAGATTCACATCATGGACGTTCAGCCAACAAATCTGCAGCAATTGCATGATGCTATCATATTAATATGGACCAAAATCTCTGAGGAATGTTTCCAACACCTTGTTGAATCTATGTCATGAAGTTCTGATGGCAAAAGGCAGCCCAACCGGGTACTAGCAAGGTGTTCCTAATAAAGTAACTGATGAGTGTATATTTTACAGAGAATTATGAATTTGGCTCATATGATTACAGTATTAAGAGGTGTTATTAATTATATGGATGAGATCAATGTCTCCTAGGGTTCAATATTGTATTTAGTGATTACATAGTGCTTTTTTTTTTACTTTTTCCGCATGAACCTTTATGTTTTTTTATCAATTGGGGGTTTTATACTATTTTATATTTATTTTAATGTGAGGATTTCTATATGTTTTAAGTGGATCAGGGCATGGCATTTATTATTTATGCATTTCATGCTACTATGTATTTTATTCTAGGACAGTGTAGGGGTTAAGTTGGCAAAGATTCTCAGCCTTTTGTTTTGTATTGTGGATAGTGTTTCAGTTTATGTATCAGTGTAATGTGGGTGAGCTTTTTTTTAAGTCTCATTTGCCCCTTTGTATCTTTGTTTTTATTGTGCCCAGTCCCTGATGAGCCATCCATACAGGGATCGGGTCCTGTTATATACGGCATCTGGCTGCAGTGCTAGGCATCCCCTTGATAAAGTCTGTTGATGAAACACATATAGAGCAGAGCTTAATGCTGGCAGCTGAGTTGGATGTGTACTGTACCTGTGTGAGCTTTAGGAGCTTCGGTGGATGCTCTAGCAGATTACAAGTTTAGCCACACAGTGCAATACAGTTACTTTGTGAGATATATTGTTTATTCTCATATTGTGTAAGAATGCTTTTAGTGTTTTAATAAAATTTGGTTTGCGGTATACTAAGTACAGATGCATCACTTCACAAGCAAGTTAAGGACATCCCCCAGGCATGTTATTTAAAGGAATTTTGCATTTTTAATGCTCACTTTAAGCATTATTAAAACCGCTGCTTACTTCCAAGTGGAATTTAAAAAAAATTTTTGCTTTGATATATCCTCCCAACAACAGTGCCAAGCCCCCCCCCCCCAATGTCATTTGTTTGAAAACCCTTTGCCTATTAGAAATCAGTTCTGGCAATTTTATAGGCTAACATTTGGTTCCAATGGACTTCAGTGCAATTCAGATTTGGCACTCAAACTTAAATATTTACCAAACCTGCTCCAGGCCAATACCAGGTAGTTCACATCATCCCTTTTGAATATTCATAACATTTCTAAATAGAATTTTTACAACACTATAGCTTATGTTTCAACCTACAGTTCGTGTATGTTGTAGTGATGCAAGCACAATTAGTGCAGCATTTTGGAGAAAAAAAGCTTACACACAAAATAAGTTCATTAATAATTTACAAAGAAATTGCTCTAAGCACAATGGGAGTTTCTGTGGGAAAAAGTGTGACACAGTTAACTAATAATTCTCTTAGAACAGGGTGTTCAGCTAGTAGTGGGTGCCCTAGAGAATTGCATCTGTTAAAAGTTAAGTTTGTATTAATTTGGTCTTATATTCCCTTCAGTGTGTTTTTCAAGCTCCCTTGGTGATCATTGCCAATTAATGCATAAAGTTTTATTTAATCAAAAATATACTCTCTAGTTATGTTTGAAATTTTGTGTATTGCAGAAATTACATTTTATTTCTCTATAGGGTATAAAAAAAAACACATTGTAACAATAAATTAGAGTATATGCGTACAATGCATTTACAGGCAATCCCTGATTTCTCCCAGGTGTTTAGGATGGAGTCTTTTACTCAGTCTTACACACCAAGAAAGGACAGCTCAAACTCTTCACAATGAGAGAAGGATGGAAATCTACTCAAGATGTTTAAAATATGATCCTTACCCCCAATCCCTTTCTGCTGTAGAGAGAGTTTCAACCCTTGCATTTCCTTACCAGCCAATTTAGTGGTAGATTCCTAATTACAGTCCCACCTCTTCAAAAAACATGGCTCAAGACAGGTCCATTCCAACACAGCCTAGCCATATCCTACCCTACACTAGCTGTACTGATTTTTTTGTGATGTCAGGTGTGAGGAGATGATCCCTTCCCACTGTCACAATTGAGGGTCAGGGGTTGCGAGGATTCTGCATTAGTAACACGTTTTATGTTACACCCTAAATACGGGTATAACATGTGCTAGAGCTGAACTTATCCTTTAAAAAAGTGACATGGGAAATAGCCATAAGGGTGCACCATGCCATCAGTGATGTCATTTACCATATTTGAACAAATCCCATTGGACAAATAAGGCTCACACATTGTTGATAAGATGGCACATTGATCCTAAAGGGTGAAGAATTTTTCTAAAGCAGTTTTCAGAAAACCTCAATACCCTTTTTGGCCCCCTCTTCCCACCTCTGAGCTGATCTAACCCTTCTCCTAAGCTGATGCATACCTAGCTTTGGTTTCCAGTCCAGCTGGCAAAAGGCTAGTGATTGGTTAATTCATACATACAGTGCCACAGTATTTCGATTGTACCTTACCATCTTAATAAATGGGCATGGATTGTTAAATTCATTGATCATCAGAATGAAGAATGCAGTGCATTGCTTCGCTCTTGTGAACATCTTGCCATCCAGTTAGTGCATATAACTAGTTTCTAAGCTATGCCTTCCTTACACTCCATATTGCCTTTATACTGTATATCCTGTCTTTATGCTCATTCCCTTCTTATATTTATTTATTACAGGTACTTATATAGCGCTGTCTATTTACGCAGTGCTTGACATATCTATTGTACATTCACATCAGTCTCTAACCCTCAAGTAGTGTACAATCTAAGGTCCCTAACTTACATTCAGACATACACATACTATGGATATTTTCACATGATCCAATTCACCTACAAGCATGACTTTGGAGTGTGGGAGGAAAGCAGAGTACCTGGAGGAAACCCACGCAGGCACACGGAGAACATGCAAACTCCAGGCAGGTGGTGCCGTGGTTGGGATTCAAACCAATGACTCTAACATTGCTAGGCAGAAGTGCTAACCATTTAGCCACTGTGGCTATCTCTGTTTTTGTTTAAACTCCACTTTTTTTTAGCCTTTTTTGTGATTGCAGTGTTTTCTTCTCCATCCATATGTGTGTTTCTATTATGGGTTTATTCACCCCATCATTTCCCTATTTCTAGAATCAGCAGAGGCCACATACACTGCAGCACTGTGATCTAGAAAAAAGGAGAGGAGAGGTGAAGAAGGAGATCCATAATATATATATATAGCAGTGTAAACATGGCTAAAGAGCTGTTACTGCAGTGAGGAAAGATTGGCAGCAGGAATGGAGCCAAGCTCAAACACACATTAAAAAAAAAAAAAAACTGCATACAGTAGGTGTGGAGGCATCATGGCAGAAGCATCCAACCATGGTTAACAAATGTGATACATGAGCATCAATTTTGTACTAAGGAGACCTAAAATGTGAACAAGCCATAGAACACCATCTAAGATATAGGTGTACTTTTTATCATACTGTATGTCTTATCAAATGAAATGATCATTTCATTCACACCTTACAAAAAATGTATTATGATTACATTTAGTACGAAAAAAACCTACCAAGCAGTACTGCTTGAATGTTCTGTGGAAACTTGGTTGTTATTAATGGTGGATTGGCCTTGCATTTGTCAAAAAAGATTGAAAAGCTGTAATAACATTCCACAGTAATTTGTATGATTTTTTCACACAGTGTTACTGTTACCTAAGGAGCTCAGAATTTCAGAAGCACTGAAAAGCTTCTAATATGTAAAGAAAAAATATGCTTATATGAAACCCATATATACGCAAGTCTACATTTTGTAACACAATTTTGTCTTTCTCATTACAGTATGCCCTGTTCTTAGAATTGATGGCCTTGAGCCTAGACAAGGATACAGGGAAAAGCTGGAATTTTCAGGTATTTAATAGTGCTATATGATTGTCCTTTGTCACAATTGGCACACAATACAAAGAAAAAGCTTTTTGAACATCCTCATTTGTCCAAATACCACACTATCATGTGAATTTTTTTACAAAATCATTGAAAAAGAAGCACAAACTGCTTATATATTCTGATTTTAATCATTTTTCCAAGATATACAAATTTAATTACGAGTAACTATTTTATTTATATAAGGACATAATTGCATTGCTGCAAAATATTTATTATACTAAGTGTCATTTATTCATACTCTCTTATTTTAATCAACATTTAATTGACATAAAAGTATGCCTGAAGTGTGCATCTAAAACACAGTTTTTTATTTTATTGTCTTCAGTTTCAGTTTCTAGAATTAGTGATTTCAGTAATGTATTTCTGTTTTGCTTTACCTAATCATTTATTTTCTAAACACCTGGCTAATTATTTAGCACGAGTCAACTACATCTTTTCTGTTTGCACGCTAACTCTCCATGAAAACATGGAACTGGGGTGCAGAAAAATGGCAGCAGATGCCAAAATCTGAAATATCTGGCTCTAGCAAAATGCAGTTGGTTCACAAAACTGGAGAGCGGTACAATAATGAGTGTCTGTCTACAGGCAACAGTGAAGTATGGTGGAAGATCAATGGTGTCCTCAACACTGAGAAATGCAGCCAGATACTTATCTATCATGCCATACCATCAGGGAGGCATGTGATCGGCCCCACATTTATTTTGCAGCAGGAAATTGACCCCAAACATACATCCAATGTTATTAAGAACTATCTTCAGTGTAAAGTAGAACAAGGGGTCCTAGAAGTGAGTATTTGGTCCCCACAGAGCCCTAATCTCAACATTAATTCAGCCTGTCTGGGATTTCATGTGAAGGCAGAAGGATTTGAGGTAGCCTACAATCACAGAAGATTTGTGGTTAGTTCTCCAAGATGTTTGGAACAACCTACCTTCTGAGTTCCTTCAAATTTGTGTGCAAGTATATCTGGAAGAATTGAAGAATGGATACAGTTTTGAAGACAAAGGGTGGTCACAACAAATATTGATTTGATTTGGGTTTCTTATCTGTTCATTTACTTTCCAAAGAAGCACACAACAATGCATGGAAGTGCATTATGGTATGTTGTGGTACTGCAGTGCATGTGTGCCCAATATTTACAAATGAGGATAGGTGAATCTGTCTGGGTTTGGTTCACAAACAATTTTGAAAACCTTGCTTAAACTTCACAAACCTTGCAGTAACCTCCTCGTGGATGAAGTGTTGGACCAGGTTGGCCATTGATAGCAGGAAAAGAATAATAATGGCGTCATTACCTGTCATTGGCTGAGTACATTTTGTGGTGGAAGCTTCTGTAAACACTTAGGGGTTTATTTTTTGAAAAGTTGTTAAATGGATGTGACCGGCACTCCTCCAGTCATGACAAATTTTGAATCATCAGATCCATGTAGTGGCCAAAAATGTGATGCGGTGGTATTAATAGCACATTTGGCCATGGAAAATAAAATAAAATGGTGGTAATAGTTAAGGAGGTAGTAAATCACCCCCCCTCCCCCAGAAAAAAAGGGTTCCCTGCTAAATAATCGCATAATGTGTTAGTAGGCACTGCATACAATGAGGCATCGCATAGGATGAGGCATCCCATACAATGAAGCATCGCACACAATGAGGCATCACACACTATGAGGCATCGCACACACTGAAACATCACACACAATGAGACATCACATACAATAAGACATAACACACAATGAGGCATCACACACAATGAGGCTTCGCACACAATAAGACATTGCATACAAAACAATGAGGCATTACACACAATGAGGCATCACACATGATGAAAGACTTACCTTATATAGTGCTCACCACCGAAGGAGCCGCTGGAATTAACGGCACTTCTGTCCTTATTTCAGTGATGAACCATATATATATTGGATCCACAGCACACCAGTACACCTTGTGGGAAGTTTTATAACAGGTTTAATAAGACAGGTAAAACTCTGCAAATAGACTGCAAATTAACTTGGAAAATAGCGGTTAAATGCACTGAATACACAAACCTTCTAGAACTGGCACAATAACATCAATAAACACAATATTCATGTATATACGTATATACTGGTATAGCTATAGATCAGTATTAACCCCCTTGAACTATATCACTATATGTCCCCAGCTAAACTGACATCTCTTTAGGTTTAGTCCCACATTCACTTGTATACTGTGGGATTGTAACACTGTGTGAGTCTATGTGTTGCACAGGTCTGTGTTAGTGAATCGGTGGAGCGCTCTTAAGGACTGACATGTCACTGGTTAGCAGTTGCTCACCACATCCAAGAACTGTCTCCAGGGGTTAACTCTTTGAAGGGATGATAAATGGGGCTCTGTCTCTCTGCGGCTAGTTTTTTTCTGTTGTCAATTGTCGGTGCTGCACAATCTCTGAGGTGCCTCACCTGGGATGATCACACGCCTCCTCTGTGATTTCCAACACTCTGACCCCTCTCTGCGGTTAGAGTTGTCATTGCTGTCGGTAACTGCCATCGCGGGTGACTGGTACCAATGATTACAGTTGCTGCTGACTTCAGCTGCTGTAGATAACCATTGTCCTTAGCAACCTCTGTTGTTCTGGAAACAGTGTCAGTGTACTTCAACAGTAGGGGCTGCAGACTAGCTCCCACATGTCCTCTGCAAAGGCACATGTGGCTCTCCTCTCCCTCCTCCTTGCAAAGCATCCTGGTCCTGTAGTCCTGTGCAGTATAAAGTTACATTGTCTGCCTCTGTGAGGAAACTGCAACTCCCACAAACACTCCAGTACTGCTGAGAGCCGAGCCAATCAAACCCTTTCTGACAACATGCAGTCTTAAAAGGGAAACAGTTCTTTAAAGGGAAAGAGAAATGGCCCTACACTTAGAACTAAGCCCTCCAGTGGCACCCTGTCACACTGACAGGGCTCTCACCTTTCCCCGGTCTTCCTTCTGGGTTTGCAGGCTCTGGTCACTTGACTGGCCAAGCCACGATGATGTCACTCCCGCGGAGTCTCAGCTGCGGCACAGAGCGCTGAAGAAAAGGCATAGGCCTGCCGTTCCGAGTGCATGCGCAGGTGACGTCACTGGCTGCAGGGACACTCAATATCTCTTAAATGGAACATGTTGAAGAGACAGTCCTACCTACAGGTCAGCTTTACTCTAAGTGTCCAGTGAGAGATTACTGACACTTTAAGGAGTTCCTCATACACAATTGCTCCTTCATATCTGGGATTATTCCCCCCCCCCCCATTGTCTATGTTGGGATCTTTTCTGCAATACTTTGTTATAATAATGGAACACCTTGTGTATCTGCAGTACTATACAGCTGGCAGTAAAGCCATATATGGATCAAAATTCAGCCAGTTCAGCAAGAACCAGCCAAGTTTTGATCCATATATGGGTACCCTGGTTGTACAGAAGTTGATCTACCGATTGCCTTCTGTACAACCAGCCTGTTGGGTTTTTCCTGATTGATCAGTGCCTCTGGCTATAGCTAGTGGCACTAATCATTGTATCCTGACAGCAGGGAAGGCTCCCCACCATCAGAGCACAATAGCACTGCAGGAGGAATCCCTAATCCAATTTGAATGTGTGGATAAAGGAATGAGATTTTTTTTTTTTTTTTTACAATCCACTGGTTGAAAGAAAAAAAAGGATGAATGAGTGAGCTGCCAAACTCCATAGATCCAGCAATTAGCTTCCCTACAAAGTTACTCATTTTAACTGAAGCCCAGATGAAGGGGTCGTTTTTTCTGACCTCCAAAACATGTTGCTAATAAATGGATTTGGACTCTTATCATTTATTCTGGCAATTTTTCCATTAATGCAAGTTTTTTTTTCTGATAACCTGCTGGGTACCCACTGGAGGGTATCCTTGTCTAGCTCTCTGGACCATTTAAACCTTTATAACCAGCTAATCTGGTCTCCTTTTTAAAATTTTCTTTGAAGCCTATCTCGAGGCAGATACTAACCTGTCCTGGCACCCACTGTTATGATCTTGCGTACTGGGAACATGGATAGCTCTATGTGTGGCAGCCATTTTATCCACATCACAAGTCTCCTATGCTATTTTGTCATAAGAAGCCATAGCACAGTGACACCCCCCCCCCCCGCCCTTCAGTTTATATAATACACAACTGTTAACTGATGCCAGGGCCTTCTTATCAGACCAGAACAGATACAGGCCCTCTTATGCCTATTAGCCCAATCCACATTCCAGTCCAGGGAAACCCTATTAAAATTGTCACGCTTGCAAGCTTGAGCAATCCAGAAAACTAACAGATATCTGGTGGTAAATCTCTCAGCTGAAGGGAAAGGCCAATACATTTCCTGATAGGCTTGTTATCAGCCAAGACTCTAAAGCTTCAGCATATTTCATAACTCATGAAATAATGAAAGTACAGCCAGAATATAGACATATTACCTCCCTCAGTTATTTGGTAGCATTTTGAACCCAAACGCCCCTATTCTAGGAAGTACCAGAGTGGATTAGGCCTCCACACCCCTTCTATGAGAGATGGTTATCCAAGACCTGTCATATCTATAGCCATTTTGAAGCTCATTTGATGCTGGACAATAATCTGCAGCTAGCAGACTGTAAACAGTAGTTATTCAGAAATATGACTGCTCATAGAAAACTGTATTTGGGACCTAGTCATAAACATGGTGACCTCCCAGCAATCCCCCCTTAAACCAAATGTTTGATCAGATGGTCTCTGTCAACACCCCTTTGATATCACAGAAAAGGGGAGTACCAGGACACTTTGACAGCTCTCATGTATCCAAGGAGAATCTGTCAAGTTATGAGAGCCAATAAAACCTTGCTCACCCTTGACTGAACTCTGCTAAAACCAAGGACTTGCCTTTTTTCACCTCTTTGCCTTGCTGTGGCTTGTTCTCTTTGTTACTTTGTAATATCTTTGTTTTTGTAAATATTTTTTTGCACCATTTTGACCTTTTCTTATTGAAATTATTTTATTTTGAAAAGTGTTGAAATTGTCTCTAAATGTGCTAATGCATGCTAAAAGAATCCCTGTCTCTTGAAGAGTGCTAGGCCCCTTTCACACAGGTGTTCCATATGTCCCTTTTTCATCTGTCCATTTATGGATGAAAAACAGACACCATGTATTTCTATGGACTAGCGGATGTAAATGAATGATCATCTGTTTACATCCATTAATGTCTGCATCCGTTAACATCTGTTTTTTTAACAGAAGAAAACCCTATTTTTCTTCCGTAAAAAAAAACCCCGGAATGGACGAAAAATGGATAAAACAGATGTAAACAGATGCAAAATGGATGTAAACGGACAAAAACGGATGTAAACCGATAAAAAAATGACGTAAACTGATGAAAACTGATGTGAACTGATCTGTTTTTTCTTGGGAAAAATGTGACCAAACTGATGAAAAAAACAGAACGCCCATGTGAAAGGGGCCCTACTATAGTATAATTCTCTGAATATACTTGTCTGTGGTCATGTTACAGCCGTTTATTCTAAAATCACAGTTGTAGCTAAGATTGTGAGTTTCCTCCTTCTCAGTAAAAAAGGTGGTGGTGGTAGCTTAAAGAGCTTAAATCTTAGTTAACTTAACCCAGTGACAATCCCTTTCAGGCTGCTGGCACCTAGACTGTGGTCTTGCGAGCTGCAAAATCTTTGTGCAGGGTGCAGCTGAGAGTGGCATTGTCACTTAAGTGACAGAATGGTGTGAGATTGTCCAGTTTTTTGTCATGAGCTGGTGAGAAGGCCAGGGGTCTGACATTCACATTCGTCACACCCACCTCCCCTCTAACTGATCCATTGACAAAATAATCTAAATTCCTTCATCTGTTTTCATGAGGTGGGGTCTTTTTTTCTGGTATCTGTGATACAGCATAAAAGTTGTGGAAATCTACTATTGGCTGTTTGGTGGTGGAGTCCTCTTAAGATTCAGAAGAAGAGTGATGTGAGTGTAAGGGGACTGGCTGACACAAGCAGTGTTGGACTAGATCAGTGGTCTCCAAACTGCCTCTTTGCTTGCCTCTACCCGACCCTTGAAGTACTATTCCTCCCACTGACACAAACAAGGATGCACCATTTCTTCCACTGGCACCAACTATGAGTCATTATTCCTTCCACTGACACCAGTGACAGGGCACAATTCCTCCCACTGACATAAACAATTAGGTACTATTCCTCCAACTAACACCAATGATGGGGCATTATTCCTCCAACTAATACCAAAGATGGGGCACTATTCCTTCCTCTGATACCAATTATGGGGCACTGTTCCTCCCACTGACCCCAATGATGGGGAATTATTCATCCCACTGACACCAATGATGGGGCACTATTCCTCCCACTAACACCAATGATGGGGCACTATTCCTCCTAGTAATACCAATGATGAGGCACTGTACCTCCAACTATTACCAATGATGGGGCACTATTCCTCTTAGTAATACAAATGATAGGGCACTATTTATCCCACTGATGCCAATGATGGGGCACTGTTCCTCCAACTAATACCAATGACTGGACAGTATTCCTCCTTCCACTGACTACAAGCACTGTCTTTTTTTTTTAATCCCACTGATGCTGGGACATTTTCTATTCCCACTGGGCCCTCCTAAAGTCTGAAGGACAGTAAACCGGCCCTTTGTTTAGCAAGTTTGGAGACCTCTGGACTAGATGACCATTGCACCTGTAAAAAACATGCAGAATGGTTTATTGAGGGTTGGAGGGAATGATGGGAGGAGGTTCATATTTTACACTGAATATTTAATCTAGCAGTATTTGCTAATGTTTAATCACCTAAATGACCTTAGTGATTAAATGCTCTTTTCCATTGTTGTCCAATTGTAAATGTGTTAAACAAGGTCAAGCTATTTTCTTTTTCAGTTTTCTCCCCAGTTTATGTGTTTTTTCTTACCAAATTAGGCAAGGCTTACAAATGGAATGCATTGTTACAAAATACATGTGTTTATTAACTTTGCGTATTTACCAAAAATTACACAGTCACTGCTGTAAGCTCTGTGTGCTTATGATGAATCATTTTCTCTACGGGACTGAGGGTAATCTAAATATGAACCTTACATCTGCATAGACGTTCTTTGAAGCTATAATTGTAAGACACAAACAGGCAGACATGAAGTAAATCTACACATAAAAAAGGAAACAAAAACAATGCTACGTACATTGTAAATGATTCAGAATTGTTTAAAAATAAAGCTGAGCAATTGAGCAGAAATCATGCTATTCCATATTTTTTAACTTTCCCTTAGCCATTACTAATTAAAAAAAAAACGTGTGTGTGTATGCGCATGTTGTAGCTTTTACCTTAGTTCAGAGAAATTTACAAAGCAGTTAAATTGAACCTGTGCCCAAACAATGAACATTAAAGTTTAAAATTTTAACAAGCCAGTAAATAACTTGAAAACGATCCATCATTGACATCTGTAGCTGTTTTGAACTGTTAGACTCCATTCATGTGCAATTTCACATGTTGCATTTATGGCAGCCCATTCATCTCAATGGGCTTCCCTATGCGCAAAATAAATGCATGACCCTTTTTGTAAACCATGGCATACCAAAGCACATGGTACATTGTTATACATTTCAAAATGAATATGCCATTAAGAATTAATGACACCAACATGTGCCTGCAAAAGGGATACGCATGTTTTTTGTGTTGCAGGAACTCGTATGATTTTGTGTTCAGACCAGGAATGCACAAATGTGAACCTAGCCTTAGGTAAATTCATCTTCATAGGTTACAACAGAGATTTTGAAGTCAGTTTATGCCACCTGCTCTTTGTTAACATTAGAAAGCTGGCAGGCATGTAACTTTCTGCTGCCAGGGAAAAGAAGCTGTGATTTCATTGCCTCTCTTGTGAATTTTGAAGATTAATTTCTCCACAATGCCTATAGCTACCATATGAATGGGAGCTTGTTTTTAAAGTGCT
Organism: Staurois parvus; assembly: GCF_062004578.1. NCBI lineage: Eukaryota > Metazoa > Chordata > Amphibia > Anura > Ranidae > Staurois > Staurois parvus. Next base: position 4,645,391 of record NW_028318060.1, read on the forward strand.
TTTACTGTATTGTTTGTTCAGAATATGTTAACACTTTGTTATGCATAGTCTGGGCACAGGTTTAATGGTCAACATTAGCCAAAACATTGTGTAGCGTTGGATAGATTAGGGAAGATTAAGACTTCTGTAAAGTTTTTATTGCTGTCTCTGATTTTCTTCACCTCACATTTTGTCCCTGTGATAGCAGGTCAAGAAATTAAGGTAGCCGTTGTCACGAAAGACAAACATAGTAATAATAATCTGAGAGCAGTTTTAACACTTCCCCACAAAAAAAAATAATTGTTGAAATCTGCCTACCCGGGTGGAGCGATTTACCATCGGGAACCAATCAATAGGAACTAAGAGGGAATCTTCCAAATAGAGACACAGAACTTAAACAAAACTGATGTGGCAGCCTTTTTAGGGTCCTACCTAAAAGCATTACCAAAAAAGTATTTTATACACTGAAAAACCAAATTTGTTGTTCTTTTTTAGCCCTTAAAGCAGTCGATTACTATGATCTTGACTTCAAAAGGTTAGCTTTTCTCCCAGAACCAAGAAAAGTTTGCCCATCCACAATCCCATTGAGGGTATCTCATCAGTCAATATTGGCACTCCAAACTGACAGTAATATGGTGGGCAGGAAGTGGGGCAAGTCTTAGTAAGGCCATACATGTATACCAAGTGGGGAGCCTTTCCATCTGCTCAATGATCAGTGTTGTTGGCTATAGCTGGCGACACTGATCAGGTGAAAAAACAGTCAGGTTGTACGGGACGGGAGTCAATCGCTAGAATGATTTCTGTACAACCAGCCTGTACATAGATGGATCAAAATTTGGCTGGTCCATGCTGGACCTGCTGAATTCTGATCCATCTATGGCAGGCTGTAGTCCCAGGAAAGGTTTATTTTCAAAGTCAGAAAAAATTAGCCCATATTAATGGAATGACTTGGGCTTTTGAAGCACAAATAGATTTCCAGATATTAAAAGTACAGCAGCCTGTGATGATTGCTTTTTGCAAGTCTTTTCAGTATTAAACTTAAATAAAAAGGCTAGTAGGTTCACATTTATTAAGCCCAAATATTACATTTTGTGAATTGTCTTTAATACTTAAATGATCCACACTGCATTGCCAGTTTTGAAGAGAGAGAGTGATTATGTCTCTGCAGCCCTTTTTCCTCGATTTAATGATTTCATGCATTGTCAATTTTATTTGAATGTTACATTCCTGTTGGTAAATAGGGCTTTTTATATTTTCAGGGACATAATTATTTGTATCTTATACAAGGATTGCACACAGCAGGTTTTCTGTCTGTTCCGGAAATTACTACAATACTGTTCAAAAATGTTTTTTGACAAACAATTGGAAATATTTTTGGGCCATGTCATTAAATACTATTATATGCACTGCTTTATGTTTTAAATGACTTAATTGCTTTTTTTCTACAGGATATGACCTCGCAGAGCATTTTTCTCTGAGAAAGACATCCTGTGGAGGTGAAAAGACATGTTTTAAGCTAGGAAGCACTCCTCTGATCAAAGACACACAGTGAGTAATGAATATTTCTTTATAATACACTTAGGGATATTGAAATGAAGTGGTGCTGGATTTTGCTATATACAGTATACTGAAATACCAAAATGAACTGTGCATTAATTTCTTTTAATATAAATATATATATATATATATCTTTAATAATTTCTATCAGATACAGCTGGGTGATCACACACACTGCATATAACAACACTTTGAAGACACCCAGTGAATGTATATAGATGACTTTAGCACTAGCAATAGCACAATTTTAAAAGTGCAGCAATAGGCTTTAAGAACTAAAATGGTCATTTACTTTATTTATTAATTGGGGTTAGTACATGAATAAGTATGGTGCTGAATGTATCTGTCTGTGTCATAGGCTTGTACAGTAATAGGGTATAAATATGTATCTTCAGATATATACAGTCAGGTCCATAAATATTGGGACATCAACACAATTCTAACATTTTTGGCTCTATACACCACCACAATGGATTTGAAATGAAACAAACAAGATGTGCTTTAACTGCAGACTGTCAGCTTTAATTTGAGGGTATTTACATCCAAATCAGGTGAACAGTGTAGGAATTACAACAGTTTGCATATGTGCCTCCCACTTGGTAAGGGACCAAAAGTAATGGGACAATTGGCTTCTCAGCTGTTCCATGGCCAGGTGTGTGCTATTCCCTCATTATCCCAATTACAATGAGCAGATAAAAGGTCCAGAGTTCATTTCAAGTGTGCTATATGCATTTGGAATCTGTTGCTGTCAACTCTCAAGATGAGATCCAAAGAGCTATCACTATCAGTGAAGCAAGCCATCATTAGGCTGAAAAAACAAAACAAACCCATCAGAGAGATAACAAAAACATTAGGTATGGCCAAAACAACTGTTTGGAACATTCCTAAAAAGAAGGAACGCACCGGTGAGCTCAGCAACACCAAAAGACCTGGAAGACCACAGAAAACAACTGTGGTGGATGACCGAAGAATTCTTTCCCTGGTGAAGAAAACACCCTTCACAACAGCTGGCCAGATCAAGAACACTCTCCAGGAGGTAGGTGTATGTGTGTCAAAGTCAACAATCAAAAGAAGACTTCACCAGAGTGAATACAGAGGGTTCACCACAAGATGTAAACCATTGGTGAGCCTCAAAAACAGGAAGGCCAGATTAGAGTTTGCCAAACGACATCTAAAAAACCCTTCACAGTTCTGGAACAACATCCTATGGACAGATGAGACCAAGATCAACTTGTACCAGAGTGATGGGAAGAGAAGAGTATGGAGAAGGAAAGGAACTGTTCATGATCCTAACCATACCACCTCATCAGTGAAGCATGGTGGTGGTAGTGTCATGGCGTGGGCATGTATGGCTGCCAATGGAACTGGTTCTCTTGTATTTATTGATGATGTGACTGCTGACAAAAGCAGCAGGATGAATTCTGAAGTGTTTCGGGCAATATTATCTGCTCATATTCAGCCAAATGCTTCAGAACTCATTGGACGCCGCTTCACAGTGCAGATGGGCAATGACCCAAAGCATACTGCAAAAGCAACCAAAGAGTTTTTTAAGGGAAAGAAGTGGAATGTTATGCAATGGCCAAGTCAATCGCCTGACCTGAATCCGATTGAGCATGCATTTCACTTGCTGAAGACAAAACTGAAGGGAAAATGCCCCAAGAACAAGCAGGAACTGAAGACAGTTGCAGTAGAGGCCTGGCAGAGCATCACCAGGGATGAAACCCAGTGTCTGGTGATGTCTATGCGTTCCAGACTTCAGGCTGTAATTGACTGCAAAGGATTTGCAACCAAGTATTAAAAAGTGAAATTTTGATTTATGATTATTATTCTGTCCCATTACTTTTGGTCCCTTACCAAGTGGGAGGTACATATGCAAACTGTTGTAATTCCTGCACCGTTCACCTGATTTGGATGTAAATACCCTCAAATTAAAGCTGACAGTCTGCAGTTAAAGCACATCTTGTTCGTTTCATTTCACATCCATTGTGGTGGTGTATAGAGCCAAAAATGTTAGAATTGTGTCGATGTCCCAATATTTATGGACCTGACTGTAGATTATTATATTATTATTATTATTATTATACAGTATTTATAAAGCGTCAATAGTTCGCTCAGCGCTGTACATTACAAAGGGGGACAGAACATGTGACAGAACAATACCAATACAATGCAAAACATGAGGGGATCGAGGGCCCTGCTCTTTCGAGCTTACAATCTAGGAGGGAGGGGGTGGTGGCACAGGAGGAGATAGCTGTGGGGGATGGAGTGGTAGGAAGAGTGGAGGAGGTCGGCAAGTTAGCAGGGGGTGGGGTAGGCTTCCCTGAAGAGATGGGTTTTCAGGGTGCGCCTAAAGGAGAGGAGAGTAGGTGATAATCTGATGGGTTGGGGCAGGGAGTTCCAGAGGATGTGTGACACCCTGGAGAAGTCCTGGAGGCGGGCATGGGAGGAGGAGACCAGGGAACTAGAGAGAAGGAGGTCTTGTGAGGAGCGGAGTGTGCGTGCTGGGCGGTACTTGGATATTAGGTCAGTGATGTAGTTCGGGGCAGTATGGTGGACAGCTTTGTACGTCAGCGTTAGGATTTTGAATTTGATCCGTTGCACAATCGGAAGCCAGTGGAGGGATTGGCAGAGGGGGGTGGCGGAGACAGAGCGGTTGGAAAGGTGAATGAGTCTGGCAGCCGTATTCAGGATCAACTGAAGCGGGGATAGCCAGCGGCGAGGCAGGCCAGTGAGGAGGGAGTTGCAGTAGTCGAGTTGTGCTATGATGAGGGAGTGGATGAGCTGTTTAGTGGTTTCTGGGGTTAGGAACGTGCGGATTTTGGCGATGTTGCGGAGGTGGAGTCTGCATGAGTTTGTTAAAGATTGGACTTGGGGCTGGAAGGATAGGTTGGAGTCCAGAATGACACCCAGTACTCTGGCCTGCAGGGCGGGTTTGATGGTAGCGTTGTTGGACGTGACGGAGAAATCAATGGGGGGTGGTGTCCGGGCTGGGGGGAAGACAAGAAACTCGGTTTTGGAGAGGTTCAATTTAAGGAAGTGGAGCGACATCCAGTCTGATATGTCGCTCAGTAGGTGTGTGATTCGGGCTGAGACCAAGGGGGTGAGGTGGGGGGTTGAGAGATAGATTTGTGTGTCGTCGGCATAGAGGTGGTAGTTGAAGCCGTGAGAGTGTATGAGTTGGACAAGGGAGGAGGTATAGATGGAGAAGAAAAGGGGCCCGAGGACAGAGCCTTGAGGGACCCCAACAGAGAGGGGGAGTGAGGGGGAGGTGGTAGAATTATAGGTAACGCTGAAGGAGCGTTGTGACAGGTAGGATGAGAGCCAGGAGAGAGCAGAATCTCTGAGGCCGAGGGAGTGTGGTTTTTTGAGGAGGAGGGGGTGGTCGACTGTGTCGAAGGCCGCAGAGAGGTCAAGGAGTAGGAGCACTGAATAGTGGCCATTAGCTTTGGTGGTTAGCAGGTTGTTGGAGAGTTTGAGTAAGGCAGTTTCGGTGGAGTGTAGGGGACGGAAGCCGGACTGTAGGGGATCAAGGAGGTTGTTGTCGTTGAGGTGAGAGCATAGGCGGGTGTAGACTAGGCGCTCGAGGAGTTTAGATGTAAATGGGAGCAGGGAGATGGGTCTGAGGTTGTTCGGGTCATTGGGGTGCAGGGAGGGCTTTTTAAGTATGGGGGTGATGTGTGCATGTTTCAGAGGGGAGGGGAAAGTGCCTGAGGAGAGGGAGAGATTGAAGATGTGGGTGAGGGAGCGTAGGATGGAGGAGGAGGAAGGTCGTAGGAGTTGTGAGGGGATAGGGTCGAGGGGGCAGGTGGTGATGCGGGCATCAGAGAGGATCTTGGAGACTTCCTCGATGGTAGTAAGGTCAAAGGTGCGGAGTGTGGGGGGAGCTTCAGTATGAGGAATGTAGGGTGGGGTGGAAGAGGAGGTCAGAGCAGTGGTGGGGCCGTGGGAGAGGGGTGATGAGGGGGTAGCTGAGTGAGGGTGAAGGGGGTTGGAGAGAGTTTGAGCAGCGACGATGGAGAAAATAGATGAAAGGCATTTGACACATTTGAATGTGAGCTGGTTTAGCTACCCTTTTGGCATTCTGGTCATCATAATTCTTTTTTTATGTCTTTTCACTATGATTGCGCTGCAGAATGATACTCCCATAGCTGAGTATTATTTAACTTGTACACAAATCAAGGATAGGTCTTGATTTTATAAGAAGTTTCTGGAATAATATTTTCAGTACATGGAAACAAGTGTAAAAACAGACCTCTCTACCTGGCTATAGTTAAGTGCTGAGCTAATTGGAACAAAATCTACTCCTCATGCTATGTGGCAGAGTGGTGGTGTATGATTTTTTGATTGAACTTTATTGCCAAGGAAAAGCTGTTCAAAGCAAAAAAGGATGAGACAGTTGGCTGGTCCACCTAGAAAGCTCACCAGTGTCCTGAAATGTGCCTACTGTAGATTAATATTATTATTATTATTAATAATATACAGGATTTATATAGCACCAACAGTTTGTGTAGTGTTTTACAATCTAAAGGGAGACAGTACAGTTACAAAACAATAAAATACAAGCTGATTAAGAGGGCCCTGCTCATAAGAGCTTTCATTCTGATTGCATGGGCCAAGTGGTACAAAAAGATTATACCTGTTGGGGATGAGTTACTGATCTACTACATTATTCACATGCCAAAGATGAATTATTGTAGCAGATATGACGAAACCTGAACTAAAAGTTCTGGTTAAGTCAAAGCCATAACCTACTACAGGGTTTAGCACATTGATGCTTGTCTTCAAATTTGCATGAATGTGTGGTGAAAAAAGAAAATAAAGACATTATCAAGCTGAGTACTGTGAACTCTACGTGAGGTAATATATACCTGCAGGGGCGGACTGACCATTTGGAAACTCGGGCACTGCCCGAGGGTCCGGGGCCAGTAGGGGGCCCCATGAGATGCCCCTGGTACCTTTTTCATAGGCTTTTTTGAGTTTGGGCAAGGACACAGGGGCCCCATGATCCCCTATTGCCCGGGGGCCCCATGAGTTGTCAGTCCGCCCCTGTATACCTGTGTTACATTGTTACGCTCACACATTACTTAGCCTGCATGCAACTAAAATGGAAATGTTTGTCTGATACTGGGTCTCGTTTAAGACAGAGGAAGGGATATAATGGGTATTATACATATACATAGCCACCCACTTTTACTGCAGAAACTGTAGCTTGATGTATCTTCTGATCAATGAAATATTACTGTCTGGTAACAGTATATAGTGGCACATATTATAGCTGTGTCTCTACATTGCATTAGCTATTATTTCTATTTGTCTTTATGTACTTACTGTCTCTTAAACACCTAAAGAGATGTTACTTAAATAGAAAATATTGTAGTATAAAAACAAGCTTATCTAGTAAAGCAAAAACAGTATGCAAATTGCAAAACCTGTGTCAGTCAGAATAACAGATACACTGCACTCTAAATGGAAAATGTAACATTGAGATGCATAAAGACAGCATAGCTTACCTACTGAGTGGTTTATATATTTATTTTTTTATATGGACGCATTAAGTGCATCTGTCCCTCTCTCTTCTCTTCAATTTGATGATCCAGAAATGCAGCAGTTGGTGATGCTTGAGTACCTACTAAAGGCTCCTTAGTGCATTTAACATAAATAAAGTCTGATGTGAAATGCCAGCACTAAGAAATGTCTCACATGCAGCAATCAGAAGCAAACCTGACTTTAGTGTTTGAATGCGATTGGTAGTCCAGAAATCAGACAGAGGATATTACTAGACATGCGTGATTCGTTTCATTATGAATTGAAATTTGGATGAAATGTTTGTTATTTGGAGATTCGGATGTATCTGTATCTCTGAATCACAATAGTAACAAATTTCAACAAATCCGAAATAATAAATTATTTGCCAAAAACTTTCTTAGTGTCCATATAATTATAACAAAAATATAATAAATTATTTGCAAAAACTTTCTTATGTGCATATAGTTATAACAGAAATACACTGGGTTTGCAGATATATATTTTTAGGACACCGATTTACATTTATAAATCCGAAATAATAAATTATAATGAAAACAACTAATTCATTCAACATGACATATTGAGATAGTATGGACCTTTTGTTAACCCCTTTGTGCCGGCGCCTCCTGGCCCTTTAAGAGTTTCAGAATCCGGGAGGTGGGTGGGGTTTTAGGGTCATGTGACCACAGTGATTCTCCATCACGGCGGTCACATGATTGGAAAAGGTCCCGATTGCTAGGGGAGATCGGGACCTTTCCATGAGTCACGGACATATGTGCTAGGAGCTCTCAGCTCATATGTATTTTCTAATGGCATGCAAATATTTGGACACTCAGGGGTTTATTTACTAAAGCTGGAGAGTCCAAAATCAGACTCCCTTTTGCATAGAAACCAATCAGTTTCCAGGTTTCATTGCCAAAGCTTCATTGAACAAGCTGAGGTTAGAAGCTGATTGGTTTCTATGCAGAAGGGAGTCTGATTTTGGACTCTCCAGCTTTAGTAAATAAACCCCTCGGAGTCAAGGCCCAGACGCTGAGAAGCCGCATATTTGCATGCGCTCGGCGTCTAGGGGTTAATGTTTAAAGCATCCGAAATAACATAACTAATGATACAAATTAATTTAAATCCTTTTGTTTTATTTGGATGAGAGTAGCTCAGTAGTCTCTGACTCTTGGATAATCAGGCAACTCTTTTTGTATTAACATATTTCATTTTTATAAAAAAAATGCACTACATATGAAATGGAAACATATTGAAATAAATACAGCAAGGTATAAAAGTGAATTAAGATGATTCCTACTTATTGTGTTTGGGTTGGGTGGAGGTGGATCCACCAGAATCTCCAACTCATAACAAATGAATCCGAAATGAATTTTGTTACATTTGGATGCACGCAACTCCAGTCAATATTGTCCAATCAGCTCATTCCATTTCTTTTTGAGTTGGACTAGCAGGGATGACTTGGAGTGCATAAGTTATCTCCTGAAATAACAAAGTAACACATTAAAACTAATATAACCAATCTTCCAAAATAACTTCTTGAAATGCAAATAGATTTTGAACAACAAAGTTACAAAACAAATCCAAATATACAACACAAATTCCGAAAACAAATCATTCTAACATAACAAATATGAGGAAACAAAATTATTTATTTAGAGAATTAATAAAAAACCAAACAATTTTTTGCATCCTGCACATATACAGTAGGTGTATAAAGAATTATATAAAAAATCAGAATGTGTAAAATGTAGCGCCCCTTCTTACTAGCCTTTGTAGCTCACTTAGAGTTCTCACTTATTGGCACATATTGCACTATAAGGTGGAACCTCAGCAAAAACTTATAGTTTTAGATATTGTGAGATGGGTTAGAGCCTCCTTCACGTCATTTTTGCAATTTTACCATGTGAGAGAGATTTCCCCTTTTTTATGAACCAGTTATACAGTCACACTAGCTATTAAAACACTTTTTAGTAGAGTGGGAGGATATTATAATTGTATTGTTTAGCATTCTATTGTTGTCGCTGGGCAGGATGTGAGGGGATGTCATTCCATGATCAGTGAAAATTGGTAAAACCATTCCAAACTCTACAAAAATTGAATACATAAATAACCATTGATTAGAGTTGCACATTATTTACACATCATCACTGGTCATTGCATACACCTGTTCTCTACTTGTTGCTTATGAAATACTTTTGCTTCCCAGCTTGCTTTAACAGTCTGACATTGTTCTAATATAAATTAATTTCATATGAACTACAATATGGTACCTGTAAGTCCATATCACACTCCTGTTGCTATCGCTATCAAGGCCAGAGAAATACTGATCTGTTTAACAGCATTGCTTCCTTACCAGCTGGATTTTTTTGTGTTTCTGTTAGCAAGGATGGGATACCTTACTCAAAAAGTGATGTTGTTGAGTATTTCCTTTGCCTCTTCTAGCAATCCTGTGACTGGTGAGTTATTGCCAGTGACAGAATTGCAAATGTACAAAACTCACAGAAAAAGTACCAATAAAACAAATGTCTGCAACACAAAATATGTATAAAAAATAAAAAATTATTTTATTATAAATTAAATTATACAAAGGCACAACACCCCACAGATATAACACACAGATGAAAAATATTTAAAACATCCAACAAACAGTACAACCCCCCCCCCCACATCAATATTTAATCAATATTGTATGTTGATAACTCTATATAGTGTTAGTAATCTATTAAACCCATGTGTGTGTATATATATATATATATATATATATATACAGTATATATATAAAATACAGCCATGGCCAAAAATATTGCCACCCCTGTATTTCTGTCAGCTAATGCACCACATCACCCAGAAAATTGTTGCAATTACAACTGTTTCGGCATTCTCCTGTTTATTTCTTTTGTTTGTATTGGTATGACACAAAAAATTGAAGAAAGAAAAAGCCAAATCTGACACATTCCACGCAAAACCCCCAAAATGGACTGGCTAAAATTATTAGCACCCTCAATTTTATATTTGGTAGAACACCCCTTGGAAAAAATAACTGAAATCGCTTCCTGTAACCATCAATGATTTTCTTACACCTCTCTGTTGGAATTTTGGACCACTCTTCTTACGCCAACTGCTCAAAGTTTCTCAGATTGGAAGGGTTCCTTTTCTCAACTGCTGTTTTGAGATCTCTCCTCTGGTGCTCTATGGGATCGAGATCTGAACTCACTACTGGCCAGTTCAATATTCTCCAGCTCTTTGTCTGAAACCATTTCTGGGTGTTTTTTTTACGTGTGCTTTGGGTCATTGTCCTGCTGTAAGACCCATGACTCTGACGGAGACCCAACTTTCTGACACTGGGCCCTACATTGCACCTCAGAACTCTTTGGTAGTCTTCAGATTTCATAATGCCTTGCACATGGTCAAGACATCCAATGCATGAAGCAGCAAAGCAACCCCAAAATATCAGTGAACCTTCACCATGCTTGACTGTAGGGACTGTATTCTTTTCTTTAACCACTTGCCTACTGGACATTTTTTCCCGCTTCCTGCCCAGGCCAACTTTCACCTTTCAGCGCTGTTGCACTTTAGTTTACAATTGAGCGATCATGCAACACTGTACCCATATTAAATTTTTATCCTTTTTTCACACAAATAGAGATTTCTTTTGGAAGTATTTAATCACCACTGGTTTTTTAATTTTTTGCTCTATAAATTAAAAAAGATCATAAATGAGAAAAGAGTTTTCTGTTATAACATTTTGTAAATATATAATCTTTCTACACAAATTTAGGCCAAAAAGTGTTCTGCTACATGTCTTTGGTGAAAATAACCCAAACAAACTATTATTTAGTTGGTAGCAAAGTTATAGAGTCCACAACCTATGGTATATATCTAAAACATTTTATAAATCCTGATGTAATAACCACTGATCTCATTTCTTGAGGCTCAAAAATGGCAGGACAGTGCAAATACCCCCCAAATGACCGCTTTTTGGAAAGTAGACAGTCTGAGATAATCCGTAAGAGGCCTGGTTTGTTTTTTGATGTTGTCATTTGTATGTCATAATTTTGTGGAAAATGAAGAAGTGAAAAAACATTTTCACAATTTTTTTTTTTACATACTGTCACCAATACAGTATAATGTCCTCATATAACTGGTGTGGTGGTGATCAGGGACACTGACTGGTGACAGTATGTAAAAACAAATACATTTTTTAAAAAAGCTTTTAATTTTTTAATTTCTATTTTTTTTTCCTACTCCTGTGAGCAGAGCAACACAGTGTTACCATAGTAACATTGTACTACTCTGGGCAAGTGATCAGGATTTTGTTTTCTATTTTTTACACATTACGATTGGTTACATAGTTAGTCTGGCTAGAAAAAGACAAAAGTCCATCCAGTTCAACCATTAAAAAAAAAAAAGAAAAAGTTATAATCCTATACCCACAGTTGATCCAGAGGAAGGTAAAAAAAAAACAGTAAAGCATGAATCAATTTGCTCCTGCAGGGGAAAAAGTCCTTCCTGATCCCCCGAGAGGCAATGGGATATTCCCTGGATCAACTTTACCTATAAATGTTAGTATCCAGTTATATTCTGTGTATCCAAGAAACAATCCAGGCCTTTTTTAAAGTAATCCACTCAGCTGGCCAGAACCAACTCTTGAGGGAGTCTATTCCACATTTTCACAGCTTTTACTGTGAAGAAACCTTTCTGTATTTGGAGATTAAATTTATTTTCCTCCAGACATAAAGAGTGCCCCCTTGTCCTCTGTGATGACCTCAGGGTGAATAACTCTACACTGAGTTCACTATATGAACCACTGATGTATTTATATATGTTGATCATATCCCCCCTTAACCTCCTCTTCACAGGAGAGAATAAATTAATTTCCTCTAATCTTTCCTCAGAGCTGAGCTCCTCCATGCCTCTTATCAGTTTGGTTGCCCTTCTCTGTACTTTCTCCAGTTCCCCAATGTTCTTTTTGTGAATTGGTGTCCAAAATTGAACTACATATTCCAGATGAGGTCTAACTAAAGATTTGTACAGGGGTAATATGATATCTCTCTCTCTGGAGTCTATACCTCTTTTCATACAAGAGAGGATTTTGCTCGCTTTAAAAACAGCAGCTTGGCATTGCATGCCATTATTAAGCTTGTGATCTACCAGAACCCCTAGATCCTTCTCCACCATTGATTCCCCCAGTTGTACCCCCCTAGTATGTATGATGCATGCATATTCTTAGCCCCCAAGTGCATAACCTTACATTTATCAACATTAAACCTCATTTGCCACATAGTTGCCCAATTAAACAGTGCATTGAGGTCGGCTCGTAAGTTGGAGATATCATGTAAGGACGTTATTCCACTGCACAGCTTGGAGTCATCTGCAAAGACTGAAATTGTATTTTTAATCCCAGACCCTATATCGTTTATAAATATACTAAAAAGTAAGGGTCCCAACACTGAACCTTTGGGTGCACCACTAACAACCCTAGACCATTCAGAGTATGAATCATTAACCACTACTCTCTGAATATGATCTTTTAGCCAGTTTTCTATCCATTTACATACAGATTTTTCCAAGCCCATACACTTTACCTTACACATTAGCTGTGTGTGGGGAACTGTGTCAAACGCTTTTGCAAAATTCCAGTATACCACGTCCACTGCCACCCCTCTGTCCAAGGTTTTGCTAACCTCCTCATAAAAAAAAATCTTATTTGTTTGACAACTTCTGTCTTTCATGAATCCAGGCTGTCAGTTGCTTAAAATATTTTTTTCCAGCAAGAACTCATCTATGTGGTCTTTTATTAAACTCTCCAGTATCTTCCCAACTATAGAAGTTAAACTAACAGGTCTATAATTACTTGGTAAAGATGTTGACCCCTTTTTAAATACTGGCACCACATTGGCCTTACGCCAATCCAGTGGTACTATGCCAGTCATTAAAGAGTCCCTAAACTTTAGAAACAATGGCTTTGAAATGACAGCTCAATGCTTTAAGGATCCTTGGGTGTATGCCATCCAGTCCAGGTGCTTTATTCACCTTTATTCTGTCTAAATATTTTTGTATCATATCAATTGTGAGCCAATGTGGATCATCTGGAGCTGTGTCAATACCATGCCCATTATGGACAAGAGCTGCCCCATGCTCCTTTGTATACACAGAGCTGAAGAAGGTATTTAATAAATTAGCCTTCTCTTTGTCCCCAGTCCCCACTTTAGATTATTTTGTAAAGGGCCTACATGCTTGGATTGGACCTTTTTACTATTAATATACTTGAAGAATTTTTTGGGGTTGGTCCTGCTATCTTTTGCAATCTGTTGTTCATTTTAAATTTTTGCAATCTTTATTTCCTTTTTACATATTCTGTTATATTCTTTATAATGTTTAAACGATTATGGCATTCCTTCATTTTTACATTTAATAAAAGTTCTTTTCTTATTATCTGTAGCTTTTTTAACTTTGGCCATAAGCCACATAGATTTGATTTTTAGCCCTTTAAACTTGTAAACGAATTTCATTGGTATAAGCAAGCTTTTTACTGAATTAAACTGATTCATTCAGTAGTTTTTGTTGTGATCAGCTGTGATTGGCCATAGCCGATGACATGCTACAGATAAGCTGTGATTAGCCCAGTCTGTAGATGTGACCAATCACAGCTGACAGCACAGTTGTAAGCAATGTATGGCATGAAAGGAAGCCATTCATTGTTTACAACTGTCAAGTGATCTGCTGTGATTTGTCACAGTGATCACATGATACTGGCAGTGGGCTGGTGTAGTGATCTGTCTTCGGCCATGTCCCGTGGACGCAGCTGGTGACAGATCACAGCAGAGTGTGGCCCGATCCTGGGAGGATGTCATATGACATCCTCCCAGGATAATAGGGTTCCTGCTCAGCAGTCATATTGCAATAGCCAGGGTGGGAAGGAGTCAAAGATCTAATTTCTTTTTCTGAAAACAGTAGAATGATGGGCTTTACCAAAAAGCTGTAATTTTGTTTTGTCTGTCCTCAGCACATTCTCCCAAAAGAAGATACTCCGATCTGGCTTTTTTATATTTCTGTGTCAGCAGTGAGGTCCTCCTGGATCTCCTACCATAGAGTTCCTTTTCACTGAGACGGTGACGTATAAAGCAAGCTGACACAGTTGTACCCTGTGCCTGAAGGTCAGCTTTAATTTTTCTTAAAGTTGATCGAGGTTCTTTATCTGCCATTCAAACAACCGTTTGTTGCAACCTTTGATCAATTCTTTCGTCCATGTTAAGGGAGATTAGCTACAGTGCCATGGGCTGCAAACTTCCTGACAATGTTGTGTACAGTGGACATAGGAATATTAACATCTCTGGAGATTGACTTGTAACCTTGAGATTGTCCATGGTTTTCCACAACTTTTGTTCTCAAATCCTCAGACAATTCTTTGCTGCTCTTTCTCTTCTCCATTCTCCATGTGGAACACAGAGACACACAACAAAAAGGTTGAGTCAATTTTTCACCATTTTAACTGGTTGCCGATGTGATATCTATATTGTCAGCACCTGTTGGTTGATACAGGTGAGTTTAATTACAAATCACAGGAGTATCACAAACTTGGAATGCAATTATTTCTTCCAATTTTGAGAAGGTGCCAATAATTTTGTCCAGTCCATTTTTGGGGTTTTGCATGTATTGTGTCAGATTTAGCTTTTTGTTTCTCCACCTTTTTGTGTCATATCAATACAAACAAAAGAAATACACATGAGAATGCCTAAAGATTTTCTGGGCAAAGTGGTGCATTATATGACAGAAATGCTGGGGTGCCAATATTTTTAGCCATGACTGTATATACTGTGTATATACCAGCCACTTTATTAGGTACACCTTGCTAGTTCCAAGAAAATATCCCACACACCATTACACCACTGTAGCCAGCCTGAACCATTGATACAAGGCAGGCTGGATCCATGCTTTCATGCTATTTATGCCAAATTCTCACCCTACCATCTGAATGCCACAGCAACCAGTCTGCCCATTCTCCTCTGACATGAACAAGGTATTTTCGTCCACACAGTTGCTGCTCACTTCAGATTTTCTTTTTTTTCTGACTATTCTCTGTAAACTCTAGAGATGGTTGTTCATGAAATCCCATTAAATCAGCAGTTTTTGAAATACCTAGACCAGCACATCTGGCCCCATAAAACTTGCCAAGTTCGAAGTCACTTAAATTCCCTTTCTTTCCCATTCTCATGCTCATTTGAACTTCAGCGAGTTGTCTTCACCATGTCTAGTCGAGTTGCTGCCATGTGATTGGCTAATTAGCAATTTGTGTTACCAAGCAATTGAACAGGTGTGCCTAATAAAGTGGACGTTGAGTGTGTATATATATATACTGTATATATAATAACCTATATAGTGTTAATATATGTGTTGATGTATTGTATTAGTAACCCTATATCATCCATCAACATCCATAAAGCCTTGAATGAGTCCAACGAAAGCGAGTAAACAGTATACATAATATGCATATTGTAATTCAATGTGCATATTACAAATAAGTTACAAAGCACAAAAATATCAAATTTGATAGCACCAATAGTCAGCATCACCCCACCCAATATACAAACTGTTAACAACGCAGGTGCAAAAATGCAAAAAACCCCAAATCAAAGAGCCAATAATACAAAGCCTGCTAAAAGGAGATAAGTGATATATCCCGCATCAGTACTAAATCATAAAGTATAACATGGGGCAATCAAACACCACTGAAAGAAAGCTCTATTTGTGGGGAAAAAAGGGCATACACTTCATTTGGGTGCAGCATTGCATGACCAAGCAATTGTCAGTTAAAGTAACACAGCGCCGTATTGCAAAAAATGGCCTGGTCAGGAAGGGGGGTAAATCCTCTGAAGGGCAAATGATTAAACTTAATCAGTTGATCAAAGCTGCTGATGCTTTTTTTTATTTCTGAAATTTCTAGCTCCCAGGCAATGGACCATGGTCTTTGACTTTGCTACTTAGTAAGTGAATAAGCTGCAACAAACGTGCTGGTTGAGATTTTAGGACTTTTTGGATTCATGCTTAATTATGCCAATGTAGTAAAGGCAAAGTATATGTATGATAGCCAGAAAACAAGCAATATTTAAGAAAAAATAAAAAAATAGCAGCTCCCATATTCATATTTGTGTTATGATGGGTTTACAGGTTTTTGTGGTATTTTGCTGTCTGTTGAGAATGAGTAATTTTTTAAAACCACAAACATAAATAGCATTTTGTGGATTGTGTTTAGTTATGTGCAGCGGCGGACTGACAACTCATGGGGCCCCCGGGCAATAGGGGATCATGGGGCCCTTGTGTCCTTGCCCAAACTCAAAAAAGCCTATGAAAAAGGTACCAGGGGCATCTCATGGGGCCCCCTACTGACCCCGGGCCCTCGGGCAGTGCCCAAGTTTCCAAATGGTCAGTCCGCCCCTGGTTATGTGTGTTAGCAGAAAGAAGATGCCATCGTGGTTTTATAGACACCACAAGGTTTCTACAAGCAAACGAGTTAACAACTTTATTAACCCCGTAAGATAAGATGGACCTCTATTTCTTCATTTATATTGATTGGGTTAGTAAAAGACACTACTTTTTCCATGCATTAAAATGCATGGAACAAAATTTAACAAAGACAAAAGCATATAGTTAGCAAGTGCAGGATCCTAAAGTTCATAATCGTGGCAGTTAATACAGGTTCTTTACTCTTTCATTCAATGTTTGAAAATTTTATGAGAACTTTTTGGAATACTACAATGTTCTTGTTGTTTGCTTTCAAAACAAAATAGCAAAAATCATTTCATTTTCTGATGTTTGCTATTTATCTACAGTCTATTAAAAACTGATATATAAAGTAACTAATTGCTTGCAGTAACAGAGTCTTAGCAACAATTTATGTCTCATGGTTAAAGCCTTCACTCCATGTTTGCGCTATTACTCACTAATCCTCTAAGCACAATGTGGATTCAAGATGACCCAATATGTTATCTTCCTGTGCTGAAAAGCATGCTGAGTTTTATTAACACAGGCCTTCATAATAACTCTTGAAACATATGAGCTGTGCACATTGTGACTTCTTTTCAGTTAACAAAAAAAATCTGCAGAACATTATCTCCTAAGCATGTGTTGTTCTATGGTTTGCATTCATAATAATGCCAGTTTAGGCTCTCAGATAAATCATTGTAAGATAAAGGCAGATAAAAGAGGCTATACTCTATGGAGATGCTATACTCTATGTAAAGAGCATCTAAAACATGTAGGTGTGTGTTTATGGGAATGTTTGACCATTCTTCCAGAAGTGCATTTGCGAGGTCAGGCACTGATGTCGGAAAAGAAGGCCTGGCTCACAGTCTCCAGTCTATTTGATTGCAAAGGTGTTCTATCAGGTTGAGGTCAGGACTCCACCCCAAACTTGCTCATCCATGTCTTTATGGACCTTGCTTTGTGCACTGATGCGCAGTCATGTTGGAACAGGAAGGGGTCATCCCCAAACTGTTCCCACAAAGTTTGGAACATGAAGTTGTTCAAAATGTCTTGGCATGCTGCCGTCTTAAGAGTTCCCTTCACTGGAACTAAGGGGGCCAAGCCCAACCCCTGGAAAACAACCCCACACCATAATCCCCCTTCCACCAAACTTTACACTTGGCACAATGCAGTCAGGCAAGTACCGTTCTTCTGGCAACTGCCATACCCAGACACGTCCATCGGATTGCCAGGCAGAGAAGTGTGATTCATCACTCCAGGGAACACGTCTTCGCTACTCTAGAGTCCAGTGGCAGCGTGTTGTACACCACTGCATCTGACGCTTTGCATTGCACTTGGTGATGTAAGGCTTGGATGCAGCTGCCCGGCCATGGAAACCCATTCCATGAAGCTCTCTACACACTGTCGTTGTGCTAATCTGAAGGCCACATGCAGTTTTACGTGGCCTACCACTTTGTGGCTGAATTGCTGTTGTTCTCAGTTGCTTTCAGTTTGTTATAATACCACTAACAGTTGTCCGTGGCATATTTAGTAGCAAGGAAATTTCACCGATGGACTTATTGCATAGGTGGCAACCTGTCACGGTACCATGCTTGAATTCACTGAGCTCCTAAGAGCAACCCATTCTTTCACAAATGTTTGTAGAAGCAGACTGCATGCCTAGGTGCTTGATTTTATACACCTGTGGCCATGGAGGTGATTGGAACACCTGAATCCACCTGAATCCAATGATTTGGAGGGGTGTCCCAATACGTTTACCAATATAGTGTGTGTGTGTATATATATATATATATATATATATATATATATATATATATATTCTTGTGGGTAATACAAGACACATACAATATATAGAGATGTATGTGTAGTACATTTAATATATGTCTATATGGGCTGTTCTCAAAACCCTTTCTTCTAAAAATTAGTAGGAATACTGATGTCCACACAGTGCAATAGGATCAGCACATTTTTTTGTAAGCTTTACAGAAACAAATGGATGGGGTCCCATCAATCTATCACAGAAAGCATACAGACTATCATCACGTGCCCAGAAGGCTAGCAAGCATTTGACTCACTGCCATGTAGGTAGCAGCCCATACAGGAAAGAACAGTTTGTGAGGGTATGCTTAAAGAAAGGGACACCCCACTCATATACCAGTGGGCATTATTTGTTATTGGTGAATTTAGCTAACTGAAGAAAATTAGTATGGGAGTCCTACACGATTGACATATAATTCTCGTGTATTAAAAATTAATATTCCCAGTTCAGTTATTTTTTAACCATAGACCAGAAAGGAAGGACAATGGTAGAATTGGCCCCTACATGTTTCTCCTGGATGGGACATACAGCAAGAGGAGAGATTGTTGTGGGGCAGAGAAGACTAATGATCATAAGAGAATTTATAACCCTTTATAGAATCAATTGGTGAATGATGATGAAAGGTTGCTCTTTTCCCTTTTAAAGAGTTAATTAGCTGAGTAGCATTAATGGGGAAAGTGTCTAGTGGTCATAGAGTAGTGACTTACAAGCCTCAAGTACTGCTTTACATTCTTAGAGCTGGTAAAAGGTATTAGAGACTTAATACCTACACAATTATTTTTAAAGCAGAGAAATGCTTTGTAAATCCATTTTTAGACTTGTAATGAAAACTAGTTACTAACTGTTAATATTTACAACCCAAAATCAGTTTCTTTTAATGAATCAATCAGTGCTATAAAATGCAATAATAATAATAATAATAATGCCAGATATGCCACTTTCACAATGATGTGTAACACCACAGCTTGATGAATCAGGGGCTTTTTCACAGAAAGGCATGTTGTTCTCCAAAATGACACAAGGAATATGGAGTTATGTTATGTGGTCAGTTTAGATGCAGACAGCGTTTAGCCGAGTACTTTAAATTGATATTTCACAAACAGAAACTTCTAACATGGTTCAGTGAAATCTTCAAGCAGCCTGTATGTATAATATTTTTCCTTTACTGAACTAACAGCTCAATATTTCAGGGCATGTTCTTCTCCACTGGGAATAATAATAGAATTGGTTCGTAGAAAAATATAGATATATCTATTCTGCTACAAAGCACACATGTAATGTAATGAGCAAATAAAGGTGCTGACAAGTTAAATGTCTATACTCCACAGTGTATTTGTCTAAGATATATAATGAAATGTTTCTTTTGTATCACCATATTTAATCTGTGTGTCAATGCGGCTGTGATGTTTTGAAAGTCCTTATTTGAACTATGCTACAAAGAAAATAACTGGAAATATGAAAAATGTTTAAAGCGGACCGATTTCCTTAAAGGTCACCATACCTTTCAGTGTAAAAACCACTGTAATGTCCTGAACATTTGTTAATATTTTGCTTTTTCAAGATTTTTGACAAAAACATGCAAATGAATCGTGACGGGATGTTAGTATTGCATCTTACTCAAAGATAACAAAGAGACTCTGTGGCCCTGTCCCAAAAATACAGATTGGTTTGTTGATAAGCAGATAATAACACTGATAATGACAGCCTTGCAGGGGATTATTCCTGCCCAGGCCTATTCTGACACTTCTCTCCTACATATAAAAATCAGCATTTTTTTTCCTAGAAAATTACTTAGAACCCCCAAACATGATACTTTTTTTGCAGAAGCCCTAGAGAATAAAATGGTGGGTGTTGCAATTTTTTTATCTCACATTGTATTTGTGCAGTGATTTTTCAAGAGCAATTTGTTTGGAAAAAATACACTTTAAATAATTTTATTTCACATAAACACAATATAATGCGTAATATTTTGTTAAAATGTAAAAGATGATGTTAAGCCTAGTAAACAGATACCTATCATCTCATGCTTTAAAACTGAGTACGCCAAACTATGGTACCTAAAAAATCTCCATAGACGACACTTTAAAAGCCTTTACAGGTTGCCATTTTAGATTTACACAGGAGGCCTGGAGCTAAAATGATTGCTCTCGCTCAATGTTCACGACGATACCTCACAAGTGTGGTGCAATCACCGTTTACATATGCGTGCGGGCCTTACGTATGTGTTTGCATTTGCGAGTAAGCATGGGGGGCAGGGAGCTTAACTTTTTTTACGGGCCTTCCGTATATGTTTGCATTTGCGTGTAAGCATGGGGGGCAGGGAGCTTAACTTTTTTTTATTATTTTTTATTGTATTTGAAACTTTGATTTTTTTTACTGTCACTTAAATTTTTTTTTTTTATCAACTTTATCGCTTTATGAACATCATCCCTTGTGAAAGCATGGGCTGTGATAGACCCTCTTTATGGAGATATCTGGGTTCTATTAGACCCCAGATCTCACCTCTGGGCTCCAATGCAACCGATCAGAGACAGGACGGTCTGATTGGCTGCATTTCTGGCCGCTAACAGCCAGGTAAACAAAGAGCCGAAACTGGAAGTAATAAAATCTCGTTGCTTCCGGGGTTACAGAGATGTCCTATGGGCAGGAAGTGGGTAAAATGGTCCTCAAAACAGACATCACTGAACTGTGGTAATATAAAAGCAAATGTGGCAATATGCAGGCAACACAGTAGCAATTTTTTGCAATACATTGTGATTTAAAAAAAATCATCAAACTAGGGTCCACACTGTATATTTTCAAAATGAGTATCTAAAGGGCAGTTATGTGATCGACCTCAGCAAAAAACATGCACATTCCAATATTGAAACTTAACATTATTTATTGTAATATATTTTTAAGTTTAAAATAAGGATCAGCTAATCCAGATGGGCCTTGCTATATACAGATATCTACAAACATACAGTAACAGATTTGGGGTGCTTTAAATTCTCAAAGATAGAAAAGCTGCTATGTGCCCTGCTGTTTGAGAGACAAATTGTAAACCTACAGTACAGGTATATTGTATTTTGATAGCAAGAATATAATGTCCTCACAACAACCCATAGATTAAATGCTGGTCCTGTAGAAACAGTATTATTGAACTGATAATTCCAAATTTTATAAATCAAGCAGCAATGGGCACCATTGCAATACATACCATATCTGTAGATTGACGATTACTATGCTCTTTGAATTTTCATCCCCTCTATGCAGCTAGGCAGTGAAAAGGTCTCACTATGCAGTATCCCAATACTCAGGAGTAGTAGAGTGTGTTTTAGGGTGTAATTCCAAGGATGCTCATACTATGAAAGAGCAATATCCTATGAAATTACAACTAATTGAACATTTTAATTGTATCTCCTTATCTTCAAAAATGTTGTTGCAAAATAATGAACTCTTCCCAAGACTCACCATGGCTTTTGTTAATTACCTGCTTTCCAAAATGGGGTCATATTGTGAGTGTTTCTACTGTCTTTGCAATTCAGGGCCTCCCAAAATGTGCATTCATGCAATAACATTGCTCCCAACTATCCACTTTAATTCTATTGTCCACTCTAAAAATATATATGGAGCCAGCCTTCCAGCATTCTCATTCATCAATATTTTATTACAAAAAATATACTAAAAATCAATATATTACATTATATTTAATGTATTTTTTAAAAGGCTTCTGTTAGATATAAGTTGTAAGTAAGTGTCTGACATCTATTACCGTGTATCTGTGACATATTTCAGGAGCCATTCACCCAGCTTATTGGGATCTTTCATGAATTACAGGTGGATATTTTTAAGCCTTGATATAAGGGCCCTCTCACCCATGATCCTTACTCTGTGAATAAGAGCCAGTTTGTGTGAAATGCATTAGACCTAGCAGGATTAGGCAGACCAGTTTGTGCATCAGATATTTGAATGAATATACACAGGGCTTTTAATGGAGAGTGGCTTCCTTTTTTTCCTTCTGTGTAAAAGTGGAATTTATGGAACAACCAGGACTGCTGGGAGACAGCATTTGGAGCCAGAGGAGCGAAGGAGTAAAGAGGGTGTGTGTTTGTAGTGGAAATACTTTGTGATACATATAGGAGTTTTTGTTTTATGAGGGTACATTAGAAGTGCATGTTGTTGCGCACTTGCCAATTGAGGAATGTGCAACATCATATGAGTAATGGAGAGGATCCATGCATAAAATGCTACTATCCTTGATTTAAATGTTGGTTCATTCTGGTGAGTTGCTTTAATCACATACATGGAGGTGTTAGTTTGAAGAACATCACTGTTATATGACATTAAGAAGGGAGATCACAAATATTTGGTGGACAACAAGACTATTTATGTAATATTTAGAAACTGTTAGATTTACACCGTTCTTGAATGTTATCTTCTTGTATTAATTTATGAATTTAGATGTTTTAAGGTTATTTACAGTAGCTGTGCATGTTCACTGAATTGCATTTATGTTCTTAGTAACAGTTTAACCTAGCAAATTATTTTTGTTATGTTTACTTCTTGAGGGTAAATATCCTGAATTCGAAAAAAGTGTGCTTAGTACAATTTCTCTAATTTTATTTTCTGCTGACTTGGATTCATTTCTTATAAGTAGCAGTGTCAAGCCTGGAGACATGGAGGCTGGTTTACTAAAGGAGTTGAGAATATTTACACAATACATTATGCAAATATTCACTTTATTTTATAATGTGTAAAATAAATTCCTGGTTCTCAACTCCTTTAGTAAATCCACCCAATTGAAATTTAAGTGGAGAGGCATAAGGGTTAGTTTACTAAAGGCTAATTAGCTGTATACTTTGCAAGAAAGGTTTCCCTTAGCTTAGTGAATTAGGTGAAACCCTCATCCAATCACGTGCAATCAAAAATAGTTTTTCTGTTTTTTTCCTTTGCAAATGATAGGCATTCTTTAAAAGTGAATTTTCACAAGCTAATAGTAAGTATCTCTGAAAAGTGAAAATCCCCTTGTAAAATGAACAGCATGTATGCTTTTAGCAAATCAACTCCATAGCATGAGAAATAAGTACTTTGCTATTCATAGTGTAAAAGGGTAATTGTAGGCAGCACAGTGGCTAAATGGTTAGCACTTCTACCTGGCAGTACTAGGGTCGCTGGTTCGAATCCCAACCCCTGCCTGGGGTTTGCATGTTCTTCCTGTGACTGTGTGGGTTTCCTCCCACACTCCAAAGACATGCTGCTAGGTTAATTGGCTCCTGTCTAAATGGGCCCTAGTATATATATGTATGAATGTGAGTTAGGGACTTTAGATTGTACGCTCCTTGAAGGTTAGGGACTGATGTGAATGTACAATATATGTATGTAAAAGTGTTGCGTAAATTGACAGCACTATATAAGTACCTGAAAAAAATTAAATAAAATAAATAATTGTATCTTGAGATGTACTCTCCTTTAACACAAAAAAGCAAAGGTTTCCTGCTCCTCTCTGTCTTCTGTTAATTAAGTAATCCCTTTACTATGTGTTCTAGTAACATTCATGAATGGGTGAAGGTTATCATAAAAAAAAAAGACATAAAAAAATAAATAATTACATTGTGATGTGAAAAGTGCATACTCAATCATACTATGCCTTGCTTGATAGATGTGTCTATTTTCAACCTGCCTGTGTAATAAAAAAGCATGCCCCAATCTACCTGCTCAATGTGAGCTACATACTTTCTTTTTGATACCTGTTTGTATTCCAACGACATTTTGTAAATTTCACATGACCATGGAAGCTAAAAAAATGAATTATTAATGTGTATACTGTAATCTATTATAGTTGCAGACAAAAGCTGAGAAATCAGTAGTTGTTATGGGAAAAACATAATTGTGTTTCATTCTCACATAAATAACAAATGTGGTAAATAGTGATGCAGCACCAAATATACATACCACAAAATTGATTATACATATGTGCCTGTTCTGTAAATTACATACCAGCATCTGATATACTGTGAGTGATTGGATACAGGCCTCCTGCTTCCATGACAGGAAATGGAGTGTATCTGATTAAGCTGACTAAGAAAAGTGTGAACATTTTGGCGGTGTTTCTTGTTACAGTTGCTTACTCATTCAGTTACAGTTCATTTTATAGTAAGTGAGATAATAACACATTGAATGTGTTGTGATTTTAGAATCTTCTGCACTTGTCAACCAAATATTATGAAAGTTCACGTTTAATTTTACGCTTATGTTTTAGAATCAATTTACAAAACTGTCATATAATAATGCCATCAATCATTATCGTCATCGTTATCTTATTAATACAGCAAGTATTTGTATTTTTTATTTGTGTTCAGTTTCAGAATGTAAGCTTGTTTGGTGATCGCCCCCTCTTCTTTTTGGACACTCTGGCACTCTGAGCACACCTTTGCCATATGCTGGAAATTTAGCAGTAGCACAACTCACTGGAAAGCACACCTGTGACAGCATCAAGCAGAAAATACTATTTTTGCTTGATGTCTGGAGTTCTGTCTTATAAATTTTTCTTGGATAGTTTATTTTCCCTGATTTTTTTCTGCATTAATTATATTAGTGCCCTAACACCATCTGTCCCAGTCTGCATCGTAGGGTCCATTCAAATGAGATGTGTTGGTGCATGCATGCCAACGAATGTACCTGTATAAAATAAGGTATGTGAATGGGAATGTTACACTGGTATGCGCTGGTTTGTGGTGGCACTGAAAGTAGCACAGGCCCTAATTTTTTTTGCAGTACAATGCAGTGTGCATCAACACACAGGGAAATCAGCAGGCCAGCACATGTTTGGCTCCTCTGCTGTCCTGTAGACCCTTTGCATGCTCCAGGAGGTGAATGCACCGCATTACATAATGCCAACGCACATCAACACATGTGCATTTACCGGAGCACAATGCACACACTTTGCAGTGTGGATAGACCCTTATGTTTGTTTTTAAACACAAAAACATCCATTACCACAGCTTGTTCACAGATTGCTCTTTGCTTTGTGATTTTGTACTTTGTGTCAGTTATCTTCCTGCACATTATCTGTTGCTGGTGGTCAGCAAACCTGAGGCCATTGACTGAGAAATCCCACACTGTGAAACTTACAACTCCTTGCAGGGTTTAAAGGTAGAAACAAGATGCTTCTGTTGATTAGAGGACTCATGATTCCTGCTAGTGCTTGCTTTCATTTGGAAGAGAGAAAGCTACTTTTTTCAGTTTAATTTATAAGGTGAAAAGGGTTAGAACTCTTGATCTTGTATTGGTTAATGTGTGTAAGTTGGGAATTTACACTTCCTATTCCAGTAAGTGTGTTGTTACAGTTGTGGCCAAAATTATTCAACCCCCACTGAAATTGAGTGTTTTGGCCAGTTTGACATTGCTTTTGATCATTCAGTCATCTTGCTTACATTTACATTAAAGAGGCACTTGTAGGTCAGACAAATATAACATAACAGTTATAATGAAATAACCACAAATGTCTTTTCTGTGCTCACAGCATTATCAGTTTTATTCAACCCCCAAGTGACATTCAATCTTAGTACTTAGTACAGCATCCTTTTACAGTTATAACAGCTTTTAAACGTGAAGCATAGCTTGACACAAGTGTCTTGCAGCGATCTACGGGTATCTTCGCCCATTCTTCATGGGCAAAGGCCTCCAGTTCAGTCACATTCTTAGGCTTGCGCACTGCAACTGCTTTCTTTAAGTCCCACCAGAGGTTCTCAATCGGATTTAAGTCTGGTGACTGCGATGGCCACTCCAAAATGTTCCAGCCTTTCCTCTGCAACCATGCTCTAGTGGACTTGGAGGTATGCTTGGGATCATTGTCCTGTTGAAAGGTCCAACGTCTCCCAAGCCTCAGGTGTGTGACGGACTGCATCACGTTTCCATCCAATATCTCCTGGTACTGAAGAGAATTCATGGTACCTTGCACACGCTGAAGCTTCCCTGTACCTGCAGAAGCAAAACAGCCCCAAAGCATGATTGACCCTCCACCATGCTTCACAGTAGGCAAGGTGTTCTTTTCATCATAGGCCTTGTTCTTCCTCCTCCAAACATAGCGTTGATCCATGGGCCCAAACAGTTCTAATTTTGTTTCATCAGTCCACAGAACACTATCCCACAACTTTTGTGGTTTGTCCACATGGCTTTTGGCATACTGCAGTCGACTCTTCTTATTCTTTGGAGACAGCAAGGGGGTACGCCTGGGAGTTCTGGCACGGAGGCCTTCATTACGCAGTGTGCGTCTTATTGTCTGGGCTGAAACTTCTGTACCCACATCTGACAAATCTTTTCTCAGTTCCTCAGCAGTCACACGGGGACTTCTCTCCACTCTACGCTTCAGGTAGCGCACAGCAGTCGAAGTCAGCATCTTCTTTCTGCCACGACCAGGTAGCGTTTCAACAGTGCCCTTTGCCTTGAATTTGCGAATGATGCTTCCTAAGGTGTCTCTTGGTATGTTTAACATCTTTGCAATCTTCTTATAGCCATTGCCCTTCCTGTGAAGAGAAATCACCTCTTCTCTTGTCTTCCTGGACCATTCTCTTGCCTTCACCATGTTTGTAACCACACCAGTAAATGTCTAGAAGGAGCTGAGTATCACAGTCATTTTAAAGCTGCCTAATTGGTGCTTATTATGCTTGATTGCTGCTCGGTGACATCCACAGGTGTTTTCAATACCTGATGGAAAGCACCTGTATGAACCTCTGTTCTTCAGAGTGGTAGTCTTTAAGGGGTTGAATAATTGTGGCAATGAAGAAACCACATAAGAACCATTTACTACTGTATTACATAAACAATTGATGTCATTTTAGTTGCATTTGGGTAGTTACAACGTCCTTGTAGGATTTGATTCTGAATACAATTCCAAATGTACACTATAGTCCCTAAACCCCTTTACAGCATTGGGGGTTGAATAATTTTGGCCACAACTGTACAACATACTGTATTCTTTGAGACAGGTCTTCACAAAAAGCAGTGAAGACCTCAGCTATTTGCAAAAAAAGACAAAGGTTTTGGCTGGAATAATTCTTATAGCTTATGTGTAAAGCTAGCATGTTGTCCTACTAATGGTTAGCCAACAGCTAGCTAACAAAACTGACAGAAGCAGTATTGTTTTTCATTCCAAAACTGAATTTACTTCTGTGAACACAGTAGCTTCATAAAACTGCAATACAATCGCATAAACTGAAGTTACAATATGCTTTGCTTCTATACATGTCTCTTATACATGCATACAATGAACACATTTTTTACAAACCGCTACCTACAAATCACATTAAGTATTTTGAAATGCGATCTAGATATATATGACTTTGACAAACACAACGAAAGAACATACAGGCATATGTGTATCAAAGGGAGAAATGAAGCCTTCACTGGTGTGTCCTTCTGGAAGCTAATTGGAAGTGCAGTGGTAGATGGCAAATTTTAACAAGCATGAGACACTCCCTGTTCTTTATTGACAAAAGTACAAAAAAGTGTAATTAAGTGAATGCCCAATAGATGGCTCCCTGTAGTTGGCTTGTTTGTGCAGACACAGCTTTACCTGCAGGGGAAAAGTGCCTGACCGTTTTCAAAAACACATCCACACAGCTCAACATGGTGCTGCACACATTTCTTCATATGTGTGAGTATGAAGCTACTGCTGTCAGCGCCTACACACCTCCTGGATTACATCACATCCTGGAAGTGCTGAGATGCCGATAAAGAGAAAGATGCACATTTCTGGGGGAATTTCCCTGTCATCTGTCTCCTATATTTATGTGTTGGGGCACCTTCCTTCCTTGGCATTCATTGATGGCTAGCTCAGTGGTTCCTTCCACTCTCTGTCATTAAACATTTTTTATTTTAATTAAAAAAAATAACAAAAATAATACTACTCATATAAATGAATGAGCGGTACAGAAATTTCGATTAGGACAGATCTTGTATAAATAAAAAGCAAAAGCTATAGTGACAATATGATATCTCACTTGAAGGTTGGTTAAGCATGTTAGAAATAATTAAACATTTGCCAAGAAGCAGAAAAAATAATAGCACATGCAGGAATGAGAGCTCCAATACTTGATTCTGCAAACCCTACAGTGGTACAGAGACAAAATTGTGCAAACACTGACCAATTAAGTTTAAGTATACAGGAAGGTAAAAAAATAAAATGGATGGGGATGGTAGGATATAATGAGAATGAGAAAGAGGGAACAAAAAAAAACAACATATAACCTCAAAAATGCCTAAATCTTTGTGTCCTACAATATGGTCCAGAGAGAGGAACACCCTCCGCTTTAGGCTTTTGTTGTCTTGTATGTCAGGTGGAAAAGATAATTATCTGTATTCTGATCCAAAGGGCACGGCCCTCAAAAAGTGGAAGGAAGAGATAAAAACTGGTAAGGAAGAGGAAAGGGTAGGTAGCTGATGGAGAATGAGAGAGGTAAGCGGGTACCAAGATGTCCAGAAAATGGGAGTCACATAGCTTCTGTGTTTCCTTTTGAAATTAATCAAAGATACCTTAGTATCCAAAGTTTTATTCAGTTACTTGATGGCTTTATAGGTTTCAGAGGATTGGAAACCTTTCCATGTCTGCCTTGAGTTATTGAAGGAAGTTAGTCTGTCTAGTTTCACTCCATAATATCTCCAAAGTCCAGAGATCACAACTTTTTGCTGAATTTATCAAGTGTCTGGTCCAGTGTTTAGGTGGGAGATTCAAACAATCTGTTTCGACATGTAGTAAGAAGATTTTTGGGGGAGTAAGGGAGGTCAGGGTGGCAGTTTATCCTTCAGTGTTTGGGGTACAAAAGATGTTGGGCTTTGGCTTAACCTTTCTGTACCGCCGAAGCCCCCTATATTAAGACAACCAGGCAATTTGTCTGTTACTGTTACATATAATTATAAAAAAGATATTTGCTTTGCCTTTAATGATAGCCTGTGCAGATGGCCTAACTCCTGCAAATACGAGTGCGCTTTCTGTGCTTGCTCTCACCCAATCAGTAAAAATACGTCTATTGGGTATATACGTCAATCGAAGTGCTTCAGTTCTTTAGGTTTCCATTTTGAAAAGCAAGTTTTATTTAAACAAATGCCTGACAATGGACTGCTCTTGTGTGTATTTTGAGGCTTTTGCCACTTTTATTGAATGGGTGGTTATCCAAAAATCTGGGTCTGAATTTTGGTTCACTACTTACATGATTTTTTATTTATGGGTCCATCTACCTCTTCCCAATGTGGTCAATTGTTCATGACATTTTTTGCGATATGCAAAGAATTTGGGATTTTACTGGCTCATGACAAAACAGTATGGCCAACGCAATGCATTGATTTCTTGGGAATATCTATTGATACAATTAACGTGGAATTTAGACATCCCGGGGAAAAATTGGTTACATTTAGAAATTCATTATTATTTATCATACGTCAGAAAAAAAGTTATTTTAATGGAGAGGCTGTCTTTACTGGGTTTTTAGCATTTGCAACAAGGGTATAGCCTATTGGAAGAATGTTTTGCAGATGAATATATATAACTACAGTGGGTTTAAAAAATACAGGTTCTTATGTTAGAATTACCAATGAATTGAAAGAAGACATGTTAGCTTGGCTTCAGTTTCTTGATCACTTCAATCGTAAAACAATAAGTCAATCAGAATTTATTTTAGACAGAGAATTTAATCTGTACACAGATGCTGCAAGCTCCATTGGTTTTGCTACTATATGGGGCCCCCATTGGTGTTTCTCTAAATGGCCTATTTCCTGGATTAGTAGAGGTCTTTGTAAAAATATTGTTTTACTTTAACTGTTTCCTATAATTTTAGTATTAGAAATTTGGGGGATTGATTTTGAAAATAGGAGAATTTTATTCTCTATGAATAATAAAGGAGTTCTATTTGCAGTAAATTGCTTAACTTCCAGATTTCCTCTTGTTATTAAACTTATTAGATATATGGTTTTTCAATGTGTGAAACATAATATTTGGATCAAGGCTAAGAATGTTCCAGGAATATAAAATACACTGGTTGATGCTCTCTGTCGTTCACAGATGGAGATTTTCTTTTCACTGATGCTGGGAGCAGATGGGCAAGGGATTGCTTGCCCCCCCCCCTATTTATGGGACCTCATATAGTAGCTGATAGCCTTAGGAATTCTCTAGCTGCATCTACAAGGGCAGGATATAATTCTTCATAGATATTGAGGTTGCAGTTTTTATTGACAAATAAGTTAAGTTGGTATTCTTATTCTGAATATTTAATTCTATTCTCAACCAGCTTATGACTCACTGTTATTCATGGTTCCATACCAACAAACTTTTGGCAGGTATCTACTTTTGTGTAAAACTTCAGGCACTGAAAGGATATAAAAAGGTCATTCTTTTAGTGATAAGAAAAAACCTATAACGATTCGGGTTCTTTCTCAGTTATGTAGCATTTCAGAGTCCCTGTGTTCTTCTGACTATGAAAAATCTTTATTTAATGCAGTATTTTCATTAACCTTATTTGCAGTCTTGTGGATTTTAGAAGTTGTGTCAGCCAGTGCTCGTTGTTTGTCAGGTATCCAAATTATTTTAACAAAAACGTCACTGTTATTTTCATGAATAGCAATCAATATAACATTAATCACAGCAGCACTCCACATTTTTAAAAGTTCATATTCTTTCACCAGTTGGTGATGAAAAGTGCACCAAATCCCAGTCAGTGAGATGTTTTCCTCTGGGTCAAATAGCTCACAGCTTCACTCCTCCACCTTTAATCAGAGTAGCGGATCAATCACCCTTTGTGCTCAGTGCACCACATCGCCTCAGGATACAACACTCACCGCAATCAAATACCTGTCATACAACTGATAGGCAAACAGTACTTTTATTTGATCATACATTTAGGTGGATCCATCCAAAATCTTCCTTCCCCACAGCGGTACTTTAAAACGCTAAAAGATTAAGATAAGGGAACAAAGCAACAAACATAGCGTAATCCCATTTAACAAATGTATTCACTCACAAACATAAAAAGAATGATCGCTTATCACAATCTCAATTCGTTAGACATCGGACCTCCGCCATCACAGTAATGCAATTGGTATCTCACCACCCTGTTGATCCATGGGCTGACATTACTTCCTTCACGCCATTTAGCCATGTCCCTAACGTTTCATCCATACGACTTCTCCTGAGGGAACTTGTCCTTACGATTTCTTTTAATGGACTTCTTCCCTCAGAATAAGTCGTAAGGACAAAATGTTAATCTATCTTTCAAAATCTTAGGTCGAGGGCACATAGCATGGATCCTTGGGCATTCTTTTATTCATTGGGATCAGAAGAGAGCCAGTTCCAGATCTTACATATCATATTTGGGTTCAGATCCTGCCTCTTTCTTAATTTTATGGAACTTTAGGAGAGGAATGGCATGGGAGGAACTGTTTGAATTCAGTAGGTTAAGTTTATGTTTCCCAACTCCAGACATACTACTTCTTCACTTAGGAGAAAAATTTATTTACAATATGCAACATTCCATTTGTTACCTTAAGGCTGTTTCTCCTTCCACAGCTATTACATTTTCTGAGATTGTACCTAGGCTTCGCTGGCTAGAATCAACTTAATTAAAGCCATTAGATAAAGTATGTAAAATAATTAACAGGGTAATAGAAAAATTTATTACACCTGACATTGGTCTTTCCTTTCTCCATTGTGACTTAGAGAGCGATACCCATGGTCTTTACAAAGATGTGATGGGATACACCTTTCAGATATAGGTTTGGAAATACTTAATTTGTATTTTCAGACCTGTATTGAATTTTCCACTTGCTGGAGTTGATGTCAGGTGGGAAATTGTTTCTCCCCACCTGTCTTTTGGGGACAGCTATACAGTGTGTTAACATTTCGACAGTTGCAACTGGAGTCTCAGTGGCGGAGCTGCTATTAGGTTTTCTGAATGGTGTAAGTTTAATTAAGTAAAGATATATGTTGTTTTTTAAACCAATAATAAAGGCTGCAGCCAGTTATTATCCAGTCGTTGAGTGGTGTGATTTTGTATAATTAAGGAATCAGTACTGCCTGCAGTCCCATATAAATAAAAGGGGGTGAGCCTGTTTTAAGGCCCCCCTTTTCCTCATAGGACTGCAGCAGTATGAGTTTCAAGGCTCCCCTTCATATTAAATGAATGGGGGAGCTGTGACAGGCCAAATAAGGTCATGTGTTAGAGAACCTTCTAGAAGATTCTGGGGTGTCAGCCAGGATTGGACAATTAAGGTCAGGTGACCCCCAGAATATTCCAGAAGGTCTTGGGGTCCCTTTTTAAGGGAGCATGCCAACAGCATCAGCGCCAGTCATTTGAGAAACAACCACCAGTGTAGCTCCCTTCCCTCCCTCACTTGTTGTTGTGGCCTGATTATGTGGTATGGTGACCTTTGCTCATAAAGGAGGACAGTTATACAGTGTGTAAACATTTCAACATAGTTGCAACTCAAGTCTTAGTGACTGAGCTGCTATTAGGTTTTTTGAATGGTATGAAGTTTAATTAAGTAAAGATATATATTGTTTTTTTAAACCAATAATAAAGGCCATGGCCTATTATTATCCAATCGTTGAGTGGTGTGTTTTATGTATAATTAAAGTGAAAGGAATCAGTACTGCCTACAGTCCCATAGCCTGGTACTGCAGACACAGGGGATCAACATTCTCATAATTGTCAGTTTCAGTACAGACTTCAGCAGCTGATTCCTATTAATTAGAGTGGAGTTAGGTGGAACAGGTACATGTTTACATTCTTTACAGGTACAGCTTTAAAACAAAAAATGTTTAGTCACATTAGGTTTAGTCAAGCAATGGATGCTAGCTTTTGGTATCAGATGCTGGAGCAGGGGCGGACTGACAACTCATGGGGCCCCCGGGCAATAGGGGATCATGGGGCCCCTGTGTCCTTGCCCAAACTCAAAAAATCCTATGAAAAAGGTACCAGGGGCATCTCATGGGGCCCCCTACTGACCCCGGGCCCTCGGGCAGTGCCCGAGTTTTCCAAATGGTCAGTCCGCCCCTGTGCTGGAGTATCCTGTGTACACTCATTCAATTCTAATACTGGATTTGCACATCCACAAACACAGAAAAGGGAGGAATGTTTGGGATCCATGCAGCTTTAATAATGCAAAATGGTACACAAACAGTTAGAGACAAAATAGAGTGACATAAAATACATGAGCACAAAACATAGATTATGCTGGTGCATATTGCATTTTTTTTCTTTTTTTGTCTCATGCCCAGCAGGTTGTACAGCAGGTTGGATTAAAAAACTGAACGGATCTCATGCCTCCTGCATTTTTTTCTTTTCTTGCTACCTAATGGCAGACTTTGATGTATGATTAAATAAATGTTCTGCTATGTCAGCTACTGGAATATACAATTTAATGTTTAACATGCATGTGCAGTTGACAAGTAACATCACCTAGAGCTTTAAATTGGCATAAATTTAAAACAGAAAATGTTGGCTGAAAAGTTGACAGTTCAAATAAGTTTTGCCATTTTTTGCTCATTATTGTGTTAGCACTATATCTTTTTTGCTTGCATAAGTTCAGAGTCGAAGAAGCAGTCAATACTAATAACAAACACCAGTCAATATTGGTGAACAGTTGCATAGAAGCTTTGCCAGACTAACTAGTGTGTCAAATGTATTTCTATTCTAAGATGTGTGAAAGAAAAACAAGATAAATTTATAGTTTACGCTTCTCGTCATTTTCAACCATGGCTTACTAGAGCAAAACTTTTTTCCAAATATTTGATTTATTTTATTTATAAAACAAAGTATTTCAGATAGTCCTTAGCAATTTATTTGCTAGTGATCTGCAAAGACCAGAATATAAACTCTCTGTACCACTTAATGGTAATTATTGCATGTGAATAATATATCTAGAGCCCATTAACACCTTTCCAGTACATTGCATTCATTTACATTTTTTTACTCTCTAACACAGGCAATACAGTTCTGATGCACAAGTGCCTTGCACCATAACATAGTGTAACACATCTGTGTGTTGTGGTGCTCTTCACTGGAAAAATTGCTGCATTTACAATTTTTGATCCTTTTTTACATGTAGGCAGTCTGCTGTATTTGAGTCTTGCCCTATGCGATTTATCAGCAAATGTCTGGCATCATCAGGGGTCACATGATCAGGTGCACCTCCACTTATATATACTACCAGCTCATGCCATATTTCACTAATCTCAATAAATCATAATCAAATACATCCCTTTAATTCAATTAACAAACTCAATTTGAAAATATTCAATAGCAATAGAATTATTTGTATTAGTCATTGTT
The DNA here is from genome assembly GCF_062004578.1 of Staurois parvus. Lineage (NCBI taxonomy): Eukaryota > Metazoa > Chordata > Amphibia > Anura > Ranidae > Staurois > Staurois parvus. Next base: position 4,680,059 of record NW_028318060.1, read on the forward strand.
TTTATTCAAAAACATTAATTCCCAATTTAAAATATTAACAAGGTGATGCAATATTTCCTATATTCTTAAAAGAGATATCTAGTGGTCAAACAATAGTTCCACGTGCTCAGAGGGGAAGGGAGGCAAGCCTATTAACTTTTCGTGGCATTGATAAAGTTGATCGACACTAGAGAGACATAAATATGAAACAAGCTATATCCATGAATGAAAAAAATGGATTTTTGAGCTAAAAACCATAAGTTCTGCTGGCCTTAATGAGGATATTGATTCAAATTGTATAATTTGTATACTTTTGTACTATAATATAACTTTGGAAAGATCATTTTTATTATTCTTTGAAGGAGATTTATTTAAATTTGTTTTTATTTTTATCTATATTATATTTTTCTATTTTGTGGGGGCATGTACGATATGTATTTTTTATATCTCACATCTTGCACTGAATTCGTCCCATCTGAGTAATATTATGAGAATTATTGGCAATACCCTTTTTTAACCACAAGATGTCTCCCTTCCCTTCTAAGCATGTGAAACTATTGTTTGACCACTAGATGACCACTAGAAACTATTATTTGACCACTAGATGTCTCTTTTAAGAAGATTCTAATTAGGGATGGTCTGGATGTTCATGTGTTCAGTGAACACACGAACAGTAAGGGCGTTTGCTGGGCTATTCACCTGCCGATGCTGAGCTCCCCACAATGCACTGTGCTCTCAGTGCATTGTGAGCCATGACTGGTTGAAGCAACCCACCTGACCACAGATAAGGTGCAATGCTTTGGTCAGTCACAGCACAATGCACTGTGAGACCAATAAGTGTCCAAAGTCACGGGGACTTTGGACAATCATGGCTCACAGCTAAGTCCACGCCCCACACTATATAAGGCTGTTTACAGTGCAGCCTTATGCAGTGTGTAGTTGGACACTGCTAAAGACACGCCACCACCGACTTGCCAAAATAAAAAAAAAAACAGATGCCTGTGATCACCCACTGAGCACTCGCCACAATCTGACATTTGTGAGTCAGACATGAACAATTGGGTGGAGCTAGTGAAGTCACCGCTAGCTCCGTCCAATTGCTTATGTCTGACTGGCAACTGTCAGAACTGTCATCAACAATTGGAGCTTGGGGTGATGGTTTTCATCTGGTCGGTGACTGTGAGAAAGACAGACAACAGTATTCTATATATGAAATCAGCATTACTGACAATGATGTACTACAGCAATAATTGAAAACTTAAACCATAGCAGATTGACTGTGTTCCCTGCATGTATTTCAAGGTTCTGACAACTTTAAACTTTGCAAGTAAATATGACTACTGTAGGTACCCGTCAATGTTTTTCATTTGTTCTCTAAATGGACAGAAAATATGAATAAATGCATACTAAATGAAATAGTAAGAACATGCAGACATGCTGTTATTACATGTATTAACCACACCCACATGCCAAATTAAATTAGTTTTTTAATTTAGTTTTTCTGTATATATATCTTTTTATTATTTATGTTTACATTAGTGGTGTCATTCGTGATGTGTTTATTGTAAGTGATGTGAACAAATAACTGAAATATTGTTTGTATTACTTGAACATTTTTATATCCTGTTTTGTTTTACAAGAAAACTTGTATAAATCAGGTTTTGAGTCATAACATGGACATTTGCCATCTCTGGATCATCATACCATGTCTTTATTGATTTATGAACCACTGAAGGTTTAAATATTGTGGCTTATTACTCCTATTTGACACCAGGTGGTTGTGTGCAGTTAAGCAGCTTTAAAATGGCTAATTGAATCTTTATATAAGTGAAACAGATGCTGGAATAGAGAGACATTTCATTTTTTGCTGATGTTTTATTGCAAGTAAGCTTTATGTGACCAAATCAGAAGCAAAATATATGGAGCCAAATTCCTACAATGTTTTCATGCTGATTTATAACATGAGTATCTTCATCATTGCCTTTTATGATAAATGCTGACATTTGGGGTACATATACAGTAAATTTTGTAGTTTCTATGTGGCAATGTTATGACAGCACAATGATTGCTGATATATATATATATATCATATGCTGTGTGTGTGTGTATATATATATATATATTTTTTTTTTAATACATAAAATTATGTTGATGCAAATATTTCTGTGATTGACATTTTGTTGTCAGCAAAAAGAATAGACAGGTCTTTTTTCAAATGGGGGTTTCTAGCTTTCCGTGGACCAGTGTTTTTCAACCTTTCTGTAATAATTGTGCACAACCCCAGGGCACACCAGTCTGAAGTTCTTGTTCACACAAGGAGGTGCATCCGAGCCAGAGCGCTTTTTCGTGTGTTCTCTTTTTTATTAGGCTGCTCTATGCTCATGAAACAAGAAAAAAAGGTGCTGACATGGTTTTTAAATTGAGCCCCACCAAGATATATGGTATTGCAGTACCATGCATTTAAGTAGGCGGAAACAAACATGCAAGTGCCATTAAGAATAAATAGGCTGTGCATTTTTGAGTGATGCGGGAAAATGCACAACTTCACACAATTTACCAAACTGCACCTGGTGCGAAAAAGTCCTAAAATGTAGTTTGTAAGGCAGAGTTAAGTGTTTAGTAGGTTGTAAATCCCTCATCCCCCCTGCTAGCACAACGCCACCCCAAAAAGAAATCCCTTGTCTAGTAAAAATCCCCCCTTAGTGCAAATCCCCCTCCAGACACAAATCTCCTAATACAAATTCCCCCTCCTAGCATAAGTCCAGATCCCCCTGCTAGCCTCAAACCCCCCTTCATAAATCCAATCTTCTAGCAAAACCCCTCCCCTTAACCCATATTACAGCAAGAGGACACAAAGCCCTGTACAGCCATAACATGAAGGAGTTGTGTTAAGTTCTGTGTAAAGAGAAATGGGAGAGCACATCCTATTCCTCCTCCAGGATCTCTCCTCCCCTACGCTGTTATCTGTACGTTTACCTGCAAAACTGAAAGCTGGGTGGGCCACTCGACCTGCCCTTAGCAACTGATGATGTCATTGGTTGGTAGGACATGGGTCGGCAGCTTACACAGCTTTTACTTTTGCTGGCAATAGTATAGATAACATCATTGAGGAGGAAAGAGCTCGGAGGAGGAATGGGATGTGTTCTCCTCTCTGTACACAATAATACTTTCATGGTTGGACTGTACAGGGCTTTATTTTGCCATGGAACCCCTGGGGACTTTTTGCGGCATCCTAGTTGAAAAACCCTGCACTGGACTACTTGGAGAGGAGAAGAATGAAAAATATATCTGTTGTTCGACATAACTAGTTTTTGTATACCCTATAATATCAGGACAGTGTAATCCCTACTTAACTACGAACATTACCAGCTTAAAAGATCAAAAAGTCTTATAAAATTTTTTTATACCCAATGACATAAAGTTGAATTTTAGTCACAAAATTAAGATCTGCTAGATGACTTCAGGCTGGCCCTTTTTGAAGGTATAGCAGGTATAAAACATTAAAAATAAGCACTTTTACTGTTTAAAATCCAATAATACATGGTCTCGCCCTGCTTTGCACATGCACAACTGTTCTCTATTTTTCCGAACTGTACTGAAAATGTAGAGGCCGAACTGCTGACAGCCTAAAGATATTTTTTTTTTAGTAAATTCCAAGGTTGCCATATCACGTCAAGTCCTGCTCTGTGAAAGGCACAGTACCAGTCTTTAGTGTATAGTAATAGCCTTTTTCCAAGGCTGTTAGCATAGAATGGAACTTAAAGTAATACTAAACCCACAATATTAAAACCAGTCTGTATATGCAGCAAAGCATACTTGTTATACTCACTGCGGAACCTAAGAGGTTAATCCTCTGCATTGTGTAAAAACGCTGTTTGATCTTGACATCTCTGATCCTCCCCTTCTTTTAGTGTCCCCCTCTTATCCCCTGATAAGACATTTCGTGTGAAGTCACTCTGCCCATTCACAGTTTGGTGTGTATTGCTAGAGAGGTTTTTTATTTCTTGGGAGAGTGCATGTGATCAGCACAGGGCCAATCAGCACTGTCCAGGCAGAGGTCAGGGGTTCTGCTTCCTCCCAGAGCAAAATGAAAACTCCTCCTACAAGCTTTGACATGTGCTCAGCTGGACACTGATAGAAGTCCCAAGACTGATCTAACTGCTGTTGAGAAAAGGTATTTAGCAGTTTTTATTTATGAAAATAATTGAACTCCCATGTTCTGTGGGAGACCAAATATAGTGAATGCAGGGTCCTGGATTTAATTGAATGCAGGTATTAAAAGGCAAATGAAAAAAACAGAAAATTAGTATTGTGTTTGCCTAGCAAATCATTGTCAAAGGCACCCCAAAAGCAAGCAGATGCTAATTTTTTTGTGCAAAAAATAGGCACAAACATAGCAAAAGGCATGGTTAAATAATGCATGAAGGTCAAAAGGTTCAGGAGGCACTTTGCCTCATTTTCTGTGTATAGGGCCTCCCTTTGAAATGAATAGGCCACCCTACGCATGTATCTTCATAGTATGAGCGAGGAATCAAGACATAAGCTATAATGGGTGGAGATGAATGCCTAGAGACATATAAGGATTAGGGTGAGCAACTTGTATGCACTCCATTTCTAGGCATAGTGAATATTTAAACCTGAACTCTGGGAAAAAAAGAAAAATTTTATTTAAATATGTTCCTTAAAGCAGACCTTGCAGCTAAAATGTAAGATTTTTTTTAATTGGTCCATGCTCCACCTTATCAAAAAATCAGTATAAACATAAAAACAAAACAGAGATTATAACAGATAGTGTCATCGTCCTCCTTCAGGTGAGATCTGGGGGAACTTTTCCACAAAGTGCAGGAGTTGTTTTATCCTGGATTACTGTAAAGACTTGGAAGAAATACCAATTCACACAACTTTCAGCCAAGAGTTAAACATTTTTCTAATTGCATTTGCATAGAAAATGTGTGAATCCTGACCAAAAGTTGTGTGAATCTGGTGTGAAAACATTTTTTAAATAGACCCCCAAAATTCAGGTAAAATATACATCACTCTTGTGTTCAGAAAATATCCTGTAGTGTACATTTCAGCTATAACTGAAGAATAAAAAGCTAAATAAAATAAAAGTGTCTATTACCATTGTGAGAATTGTTACCTTTTATGACAGTTCCTATTGTTTTAAGAGCAAAAGGTCTATTATGTGCAAAGAAAAGAAAAAGTATTTTATAGAAAAGTTATTTTGGACATTTTTATTGTTCCCCAATAATTGGAAATTTTTAAATGTCTTCCCTTGCCAATATAAAAAAACTTTCACATTTCCTTAAAATGCATTTTGTATTGGCTTCCTCCTGAGATAATTGATAGTTTAATCATTAGAACTGCAGAAAAGAAAATATTATTTATGTATGCAAATAGCTCTTTAAATGTTCGTTTGAGTCTAGTTTTATTTACAGCAGCAGTGGGCTGCTTAGACATTATGGTTAATCAATACAAATCTCATCAATATTCTACTGGAGTGCAAACATGAATATATATTCCTAACATATGCTTTATGTGTCAAATGAGCTTTATTCAAAGTTCACACTGCCTGTGCTTCTAAAGAAAAAGTTCTGTAAGCTTTGGAGCCTTGACCATTTCAATAAAAAAATGATATTAGTGACACCTTATTGAGTGCCAAATCAGCTGGCACATTTTCTAGGTTCTTTATATATTTACATTCCTAGCACGTGTACAGTACCTGTAGTTTCTCCAATTAGATAACCAAACAATGCTATTTTTGAAGATACAGTTAAAGCTAAAATGATCTAACAGAAGTTAGAAGAGTCTGAGAAGGATTAAAAGAAGTTTAGGCTCTATTAATTCAAGTATAGAAGTGAAAACAGGAGAGAAGGATAGCAGAACAGCAGTGTAATTACCAGCAGAAAAAGGGATATGCTTCATATTTATAGCTTAAGTCTAAAGGTACTAAACCCTTTGATTTTTCCGCTCTATGTCTCATCTGTCTTGTAATCTGTGACCTTCAGGTTGACACCTCTGCTATAGTCATGCCTTAAAAAGGGCTACAAAATGTGCAAACACTTCACATGACATTTGACAAAAGAATTAACAGAAAAAAACTGAAATAGAGAAGCATGACTGAGATATGGTAATGTAAATATGTTCAGCAAAGTTAAAAAAATTATTTTTTTCTTATATAAACATGTTCTAAAACAACTGGACTTTGTGTAGAAGTGTTCAAGCTATAGAATGCCACACAAACAAATTTAAAAAAATGCTCTCCCTGCAAGATAAGAGCAGAATGCGCTAGTATGCATTGCATATTAACATATTATGAAAGACTTGCCTGAAAACGAATCCCTCTAGCGGAGTGCTATCATGGCTCCCTGAGGTTCCCATCTTCACCTGGTCTTCCTGCCGAGTTCGCGAGCTGTGGCCATCTGATTGGCTGAGCTGCATTGTTGTCACTCCTGCACATGCACGGAGGGAGTTTTGGCAACGGCATGGCTCTCTCAATGAATGTCACGCCGTCCATTGAAAGGGCAGTGTGCATGCGCCGGTGACATTGCTGGTGCTTCTACAGTGAATAGCTACTTAGTTAGGTAAGGCTTACTTAGGCTTCGCTTCTCGGCCTTTTGGCTAAGATTAAGTGTAGTATCTGTTCTTATCAGTGTCCAGTGGGGGTGCTCCCAGCCATTCTAGCTTTGCGGGGATGGCTGTTGTATAGTACCCTTACTGGTATGATGGGGGTCTGGAAGGCTAGTACCGGGGGGACAGAAAGCGTGGTGCCCACGAGTAGAAGCTGGGGCCCGTGAGTAATTCCCCCGAGAAGACCTGAAGGACCCAGTGCCTCCTGATTTGGACGGATCTACCTTGTCTGGCCAGGGGCTGAGTAAACTCAGTGCCCCCTGAGTAGACTCCCTCAGGGGTGCCACTAGTAACACCTGGGTGTGGGACCCCACAGTATGAAGATGGCACAAGGTCACTGTTTTTACACTCTTTTTGCACAGTGCCCCTAGGACCAGGCCTTTTGGCTAGGACCAGGGCAATTTTTGCTACAGGCCTCAGGGCCTGGTCTGTGCACAATTTGGCATGGTACCACTTTTTTATTTTCTATTTATTTAATTTATTATCACTCCCACGTTTTGTCACTTTTTCTTGCTTTTGTGTGTGTTTTTCACAGGATGGAGGGTGTGGGTCCTCGGGCCTTCCCTGAAGTCTAGGGGGAGGATGTGTGGCCTTTTGGTTCCTTCCTCCCCTGATCCCTAGGGGGTTTTCTCTTCGGGAGAGCCCCCTGACCAAGTACTGGGTGTCCAGCTTCGGCTGGACACAAGGAACAGTGGTCCACCAGGCCTTTTGGCCAGGAGGACCAAATGGGAACCTTGTCCCTGTCAGGAGCTTCGTGCCCCGGGGGATCAGGGTAGCGGTCCAGCCCCTTTAGGGGTAGGACAAAAGCACACCCCTAAGTGCACTTTTTCGTGTGGTGTTCGCACTTTTTTTGTGATCACTTACGGGTTTTTCGTTCTAGTTTGCACGTTTGCGGACTTAAGAAAAAAAAAAAGGCTTATTTAGGCTACAGTACTTAGGTACTGTAGATATTTACAGTACCCACAGGTAAGCCTTATTAAAGGCATACTTGTAGGTAAAAGTTACCAAAGTGGATTTACTTTCACTTTAAGAAAAAGCTATTTAAAAATGTTTTCCTAAAAATATTGACTTTCTGTTGGTTTTCCATACCATCAGTAATGGTTCTTTTCTTGTAAAACAACATTAACAAAAGCTAAGCAAAATGATGATGGGTGGTCAGGTTGGTATTCAAATGTCACTGGCATTGGAAGAAAACATCTCAAAAAAGTCTGTTGGACAGGCTTAAGTTGAGGTAAACTTATACCATGTTGCAGGGTTATATATTTTAAAGCTTTGTTAGGTTCATTAATCATGGTATGCTGGGCTTAGAGTGGCTGTGATAGCTATATGACAACCAACCATGGGTTGGAAGGGCAGAACTTTGCAGCTTATACTTGTGTACAGTGCAACAGTTACAAAACAAGCTTACCTTAAGGCTTTATACCTGTGCTAGTTAGATTTACTAGGGCAACATTTGCATATACAGCTCTTGCAGAAACCATATAGTTAATACTATGTTATTGAAATGGAATGAATGTAAAGAAACAAAGTCATTGGCAATATCTTTAAGTTATTAACCTTTAAGTTGTCTTGCCAATTTTGTTTGTACAACTAAATTACAGCACCTGTGTCTTTAATGTATTTCCAAGTAAAAAATGTGAGTGATAGTGGGGTTATATGTTCTATGTTCAGTATTCAAAATCAATATTGTGTTTAATTGACCGAGTTAAGCTGAACGTCATACCAAATCAATGTGCATACTAAAAAAGGTTAGACAAAGATAAAACACATTCTAATTATAACACAGGAGTATCCTTTCTCATGGAAAAATACACTATAGAACCAAAATTATTGGGACACCCCTCCAAATCCGTGGATTCCAATCACCTCCATGGCCACAGGTGTAAAAAAACAAGGCATGCAGACTGCTTCTACAAATAATTGTGAAAAAATGGGTCACTCCCAGGAGCTCTCAGGAGCTCAGTGAATTCAAGCGTTGTACTGTGAAATTTCCTTGCTACTAAATACTCCACGGTCAACTGTTAGTTGTATTATAACAAAGTGGAAGCATCTGGGAATAACAGCCACGTAAAATGACAGAGCGGGGTCAGCGCATGCTTAAGCCCACAGTGCACAGAAGTCGCCAACTGTCTGCAGAGTCAATAACTAAAGACCTCCAAACTTCATGTGGCCTTCAGTTTAGCACAACAACAGTGCGTAGAAAGCTTCATGGAATGGGTTTCCATGACCGAGCAGCTGCATCCAAGCCTTACAACACCAAGAGCAATGCAAAGCATCAGATGCAGTAGTGTAAAGCACATCACCACTGGACTCTAGAGCAGTGGAGGCGTATTCTCTGGAGTGATGAATTATGCTTCTCTGTCTGGCAATCTAATGGATGTGTCTGGGTTTGGATGTGCCAGGAGAACGATACTTGCCTGACTGCATTGTGCCAAGTGTAATGTTTGGTGGAGGGGGGGTTATGGTGTGGGTTTTTTCATCGGTTAGGCTGGGCCCCTTAGTTCCAGTGAAGGGAACTCTTAAGACGTCAGCATACCAAGACATTTTGGACAATTTCATGCTCCCAACTTTGTGGGAACAGTTTGGAGATGGCCCCTTCCTGTTCCAACATGACTGTGCATCAGTGCACAAAGCGAGGTCCATAAAGACATGGATGAGCAAGTTTGGGGTGGAAGAACTTGACTGGCCTGCACAGAGTCCTGACCTCAACCTGATAGAACACCTTTGAGATGAAATAGAGCGGAGACTGCGAGCCAGGCCTTCTCATCTGACATGAGTGCCTGACCTCACAAATGCACTTCTGGAAGAATGGTCAAACATTCCCATAGACACACTCCTAAACCTTGTGGACAGCCTTCCCAGAAGAGATGAATCTGTTATATCTGCAAACGGTGAGACAACTCAATATTGAATCCTACGGACTAAGACTGGGATGCCATTAAAGTTCATGTGCATGTAAAGGCAGGCAATCCAAAACTTTTGGCAATATAGTGTGTATTGAACAAAATCTCTGTACACAGGAACATGAAAACGCATGACATACAATATATCCTTAAGATGTATTATTTGTTTCACCCATTACGCTATGTCAGCACCTGTGGTAGTGAGCTCTTATTGATCCTCAACTTGGGGTTCCCCAGGGCGCTGAGTCTAAGCCCCAGCCTGCTTCTTTACCAGAGCCCCTGATGGTGGGGATGGACTTGCAGCAAGCTGGGACCAGGTCACGGCCCCCAGGTACGCCCAGCTGAGGTAGAGGAGACCGTTCACGGGAGCAGAGAATAATGGGTGGAGACTAACGGAATCCAATAGGCAAGCCGAGGTCAGGACAGGTGGAAAACAAGCAAGGTCAGAGAATGAATCCGAGGTCGGTCCACGAGTAATCATTGTAGGATTCAGACAGTAGTAACACACAGGAGCTCCGACAACTAGGAAGTTGCTCAGGCAAAGTGGCCTAGTCTGAGCACATCTTATATAGACAGGCAAACAAGGAGGCGGGCCAGGAAGTGATGGAAGGGAAGGAAATAAAACCCAGAGGGCAGCAGACGATGCCCGTAGATGAGCACAGACAAGCACATGAGAAGGGATCAGGAACAGGACTGCAGCAAGAAGGTAAGAACACAAACGAAACTGCAGGCTAACTTGTGACACACTACACATTTACCGACTTGTGATTGAGATTAAAAGTGATATTAAAGGCAGATTTTTTTTAAATAGTAAGCAAACATGTTATACTTACCTGCTTTGTGCAATGATTTTCCACAGAGCAGACTCAATATTTCTCTTCTCATGTTCCCCACTGTTTCCCCTGGCCCCTCCCTCCTGCTGAGTGATCCAGTGAGGAGAGAGTGTTTAAGTGCTGCTTGCTATGAAGGCACCTGAGCAACCTTGCTCCTGACCTGCTGCCCTGTGTGTTCATTTACACACCGAATGCTGCTCAGCCCTACCCCCCCATCTTTCCTCATTGGATCACTTACTGTGATTGACAGTAGTCAGCGTCAATGGCTTCTGCTGTTGTCTCAGCCATTAAGGAGGAAGCGTCCCTGAAGAACCACTGCTCTCATACACATCGATGGATTGAGATGGGGCTCTGGAATGGGGGGGGGGCTACTACACACAGAAGGTTTTTACCTTCATGCATAAAATGCATGAAGGTAAAAAAACCTTGAGCCTTTACAACTACTTTAACCTGGTCAATAACTTTCTGGAATGCTACAGTAGTTTTTCTGATATAATAACTCTCTTAAACACAAGACAGACCTATAAACATATAGTACATCTACGATTGCAAAGCAGACAACAGAATTGTAAAATAAGCAATAGTGCTGGAAAAAGCTTTTGATTTTCTTTTTTTCTTTTACCACATATAAATACAGAGGCAATTATTTATGAATAGGGTCATACATTTTGTACAAACCTTGTACAAACCTTACATTTACGGTCTTGTCTCTAGTCTTCTAAATAAGAAATACGTTTTATTTAGTAATACAATTGCTCCTTGCCCTTACAACTTTTTGACACTGATATATGTATTTCAAGAGGAATCGTGTGAGTGCTAATGTGGCTGGATGTTGTTTGCAAGCTCTGACTTGAGCATACTCAGTAGCACATACTTGTGGTAAATATACAGTTCACCTTGAACATGCCCTGGGTTCTTCCATAGGTTCATTGCACAAAGTGAACTTACAGGCCACAGTGTATACTGGACAGTGCAGTCAGGGAATTTATAAACAATGTCTAAGACACTATTTAGAATTCTGATGTGCCTCCACATGACATATAGATGCTAGAGGCTACAGATTCATGAACCTGTTGTGGACAAGACAAGTACAGGAATCTAAAGCACAAGGCACACTGAGCTCAAAATGTTCATACGGACACTCTGGTCTCAATGCAACTGTGTTTTCTCCCTGTTGCTGCAGCTGTCACACAGATAATGCAACATAGGGGAGTTACAGTGTTCAGGATAAATGAGTACACCCCAATAGATTTGTCAGTAAACCTTTACTTTCCTTTCAGAATCAATATATTCTATGGAACACTATACTACAAAACACTCCCACGAATGTGGGCCATTGATTGTAAACAAGATTCGATAGAGCATATATAGCTTTAAATAGCTCCTGACATTGTAATTGAAAACACTGGAGAAATTCTTGCATGGTGAATGGATGTGGGCATTTAAAGTGTAGGTATATCTATGAACTATATCCTATCCTTGGCCCATCATAGCTAGAAAAAAGTAACAATACCTACAATTTTGGCACTCTACCTGTCTGTGTACACCAACTTAGAGTTGGTCTTAATTATCTCCAGTTTGGTTATGCACAAACTGGAGGTAAATATTTTTGAAACTGGTGCATTAATAGCACCACTTTGCAAAATAATTATCTGATTCTGTAGCATGTGTCAGTACAGTTACCGAAACCGGAAACAGGTATTTTTTAATCTGGAATAGGCCATAGAAAATGGTAGTACAATGTTGGTAGGGATTTATTAAATTCCCCCAAGTGTGTCAAAATTGTAGGTATCATTTTTTTTTTGTAGCTATGATGGGTCAGGGATAGGAGATAGTTCATAGCTATACTTACACTCTAAATGCCCACATCCATTCACCATGCAATAATTTCTCCAGTGTTTTCAATTACAATGTCAGGATCTATTTAGAGCTATTTAGAGCTGAGTAAAAATGATGGCTCCTCAAAGCTACTATCTACTGTTATGATCATTTTATTCCATTTTGCATGAATTTTATTTGTTTCATTCCTAAGGCTATTCTTGCCTTATTCGTCTTAAAATTTTAGTTAAAGTTTACATAAGGTTAATCAGGGATGTTTGGAGATAGTATATTAAACATTATAATGCAATTTCTTATAATTCCTCTAAAGTAAAGTGTGTTTCCCATGAAAATAATGTAGTCATTAAAAGCAAAGTTATGCAAATTATTCTTCGGTTAATTATATGTATGCTAGGTATAAACTTGTTGCTATGGTTACAGATATTGTATATTATTACACTATCCCTCCACATATAGATGTAAAGTAAAACTGGAGTTGCTAAGGAACGAAGATAAAGTAGTAACATATTTAAGTGGAAAATGTGATAATACAATATCTATCTATCTATCTATCTATCTATCTATCTATCTATCTATCTATCTATCTAATCTATCTAGCATTATGTAATTTAAAACATGTTATTATTAAAATAAAGTGCAGCAAACAAAAATATAAAAATTTTTACAAGTATACCATGTCTACCAAGTTCATAGACATCATACCACTCCATCTCAATAGAGGCGCAACCCCTACTCTGTTTTTATAAAACGTTCTGCAATATGCTACTAGTTATTTTGTTCCAGTGGTTTATCATGCAGACTAGTAACCTGTCCCAATAGGAATGAAACATAATCCCAGTTTCAAAGTACTCTGATCATTAGCAGGTCTTTGAGTATACCACAGTTCCCATAAAGTTTCTTCTATATCACAGTAAGTGCAGAAAAAATAATTCTCCCCTAAAGTTGGTGATACATTGGAGGCACATCCATATGCATTGCTTTCCCTTACATAACATATACTGTACAGTAAGTATACCTTATGGAAATTACTGATGTTTTTTTTTTAACATATTCAAACAGCCAAACATTAGATCTTGATTTAAACAGGGCCTACAGATAAAGGTGAAATACCTGAATACAGGACACATACAATTGACATGGTGCATTCATTTTAATGCTTTAAATGAACAAAATGCAGATCTTTCACATGGAAATGTGGAGATGTGTTCTAAGAAAAAAGCCTTGGTTGTCTAAAAGAACATTAGCGCAAGAATGTATTTTGCCAATGAACATATAGGCAAAAACAGGTCTTCCAGATCAAGGTACTGAAGACTGATCAAGTAAAGACAGAGTTGTTTGGTCACAGTAACAGTATACATGATTGCTGCAAACCAAAGACAGTGTTTTAGGAAGAAAACCTCACAAACAACTGTGATGCATTGTGGTAGAAATGTTATGGTTTGCTGCTTTGAGGCCTAGGCAGCTCACATTCATTGAGTCAACTTCGCTTCCTGTATCATAGCAAAGTGTGCTTGATGAGAACAAGAGGCCATCTGTCCAAATGTTAAAGTTTCACCAGAAATAAGTCTTTCAACACTGATCAATAGCACACTAGCAAACCCTCCATGAAATGGCCCAAAAAGAATAACTAAAGGTTTATGGAAAGCTTTGATTTGATTCCCATTAAAATCTTGTAGGGGGAAAAAATGAATGCAAGGTGCAAGGAACCCCACACACCTCTTTAAGCTTTCCTTAAAAAATTGACTTTTGTTTATTTATTTGTTTATTATTATTTGGTTATTTATTACTGCAAGACTGCCCCTTAAAGTGAGTTTTTGTTTCTGGGTGGCATTTTTAAGGTTTGCTTTTTAATTCTTTAATTATTAACATGCAATACACTTCTCCATCCCATAGCTAGAATATACTGATTAGGCCTATTATCACTTGCTAAAACTGTCCTGCCAGTTTTACACTGCTGTATCCTCTATAGTATTTAAATTCTTCTAGTAAAAACCCTACCTTAGTCCTTTGTAAATTTGGTCCCAAAATTGCTTTTTAATTTTTCCAGCTGCTGGCCAATTATGCTCTGCTGTGATATCTGTGGTTTCATAATTTCTGTAGTAAAACCTCTTCCTGTGTTGCTGGTCTGCAACAAATGTGGGCCTAAAATTTCGATTTAAAATTATCTTGCTGCTGGACAAACTTACACTGCTGCTTCATCTGCAGTCTTTTAATTCTTTTAGTAAAATATCTGCCTGTAATTTTTATCTCAAGTAGATTTTGGTCAATTATTCCTCAATAAAATGTCCTGCTACTGACCAATTTTATCCTGCTGTACTTTCTGTAGTTTGATAGAGAGTTTGATAAAAATCTACCTGGACCTCTCTAGTGATGTAGATTAATAGCAATAAAATGTATTTGGTTTAATCCCAGAGTCAGTTAATGTTTAAAAATCAAAGTGACAAAAATGGGCATGGCTCTATTCCAAGCAGACCCTTATCTACGAGCAGTGTGGGTGGCCAGAAAGGGGAGGACAGCAAGTGTGCAGCCCCTTTTCCTGTATCAGACCAGACCACATGTCTTTCAAAATTAGGGTGGTTACCTCGCAAAGGGGGTGAGAAAGCCTCACCCTTTGGCAATGTACCCTTGTCCCATTGTAAGGGACAAATGCCTCTTCCCCAACTCCAATAACCCAAGAAGGAAGTGGGGGTAATATTGGGAGAGTTATAGGGGAATCTTAAAGTCCCTTTATAATAGGGGGTGACCACATATTGCCCCCTCTCGGAGGGATGAGTAGAGGGATCCATTAGTACCCCTCATCCATTCCAAGACTTAAAAGTAAATAAACACTTACTCATTAAATGTTATTTATTTGCAATAAAACACAAATAAATTGTATTAATGCCCCCAAAGTAAATCTACACCAATAATGGTATCCAGTGTTGAATTCCACATCAGTCACATCCAATATATTATCCCTATTAATCCCTATTAATCAGCCAGGAATTCTGAATGATTGTCCTATGGTAAAATATTATCCCTTTCACTAAAAGTATATGTAAACCCTTACCTTGTATAACCTATTCAGTTTAAAATAGAAATGAAAGGCAAAACATTTGTGTATACATATAAAAACATATTATACATACCTTTTTTTCCATTTTTATAAGTGATCACATACCCTCTCTTCTCAGCTGCATAAGGAGCTCAGGGGGAGGAGAAACAGCAGCACGCTGGTCTCCCCAGTGAATGGCTGTGCAGGAAGGGCATGTCAGCACCAGTCTGATCACTGGAGGAGAGCAGGCTGAGTTCCCAGTACAGCCAGAACACTGACCATGATGTGCTCTTGTGCCTAGTGTGGTCAGTTTTTAATATGAAAGCAGAGGGACTGGCAGGATCACACAAATAAAAATTTATTTTGGTGTTATTTATTCACCAGTGGGTTTTTTATTTTTTGTGCTTAAAGAAAAAAGAAACTCAATGGGTTTGTCTAATTAGTATAATAAAAAACAAATTAATTAACAACCAATAGGTTATCAACAGAATATGCTGGTAGAGAATCTGATGGTGCAGATTGTACTTTTATGGCAAACATTAAACAAAAGGTTTCTTAATACATAATGTATAGTAGCTGAATGAAGGATGAATACACTTTTTTAGACAAAGGGGTTGATTTATCAAAGCCAAACTGGCTGTTCACTTAGCAAGGGAATTATTACTCTGCAGGGGAATTTTTCCTTGCTTAATATATGTGGTGAATGTGAATGTAATGAAAATTCACCCAGCCATGTGCAAGGAAATTAAAAAAAAATGTTTTTTTGCATTTGATGGATGGAATTGCAGAACGTGCAATGTGAGAATTCCCTTGGAAAATGGACAGCCTATTTGCCTTTAGTAAATCAATTCCAAAATGTTTGCAATAGTGTTTTAGTTAGACAGTAGTTCTAATGTATTGAAGTGCCTGCAACAAGACTTTAGTTTTGTGTAATATTAACTAGCCAGATTTAAATCCATTTTCCACAGCAGTTTTGAGATTAAAAAATTCTGCTGTTAGGTTCAACAGATACCCTATCTATCTATCTATCTATCTATCTATCTATCTATCTATCTATCTATCTATCCTTCAGTCAGTGATGTAAGAAATACAAATTTACTGAGGTATATATTACTGGTCTACAATAAAAATAAGAAATATCTGTTACAAAATTATTTTAAACATCAGCAAAAAAATTACATTGTTTTTTACATGTGTGTAACTATGCTCCCTTTAACCGCTTCCGTGCTGCCCTATAGCAGAGATACTGCTACAGGGCAGCACAGGTGCGCAAAATCACGTATATATGTGTGATTTTTCAGTTCCAGGTAGGGGGCGCACGTGTACCTTATCCGTGCCACCATTCGCAGCCTCAGTTGTCAATCAATGGGTCCCTGCCGGTGATTCCCCGCATCCGGAAATCTCCGAGTATTACCAACATGGAGAGATTCTGTATGCAAACAATACAGATCTCTCCCCTGTCAGCTTTTGCACACTGCTTTGTATGGCTCTGCATAGCAGAGCCGTACAAAGCAGTGTGCTTACAGTGTAAAGCACACACAGCCCACATAGTAAAACCCAGTGCCATTAGTACAGTGTCAGTGCTTTTTTTTTAGCACTGATCACTGTATTGGTGTAACTGGGGATGTCAGTGATGCCAAGTCAGTTCCCCCCAGTGTCAGAACGCCCACTGCAGTCCCGCCTATAAGTCGCTGATCATTACTATTATAAAAAAATATATTCCAGTGTATATACCACCATTTGTAAACACTATAACTTTCATGGAAACCAATTAATTTACACATATTAGGGTTTTTTTTAGCAAAGTCATGTAGCAGAATACATTTTGGTTTAAATTTATGAAAAAATTTGATTTTTAAAATTTTTATACTGGACATGTTTAACCTTCCTGGAGGTATTCCTGAGTGTAGCTTGGGGGTAAAGTTTCAGCACCACAAGCGGTAACCCCGAGGTACACTCAGGAATACCTTGCAGCGCTGTCTCTCTTCTTCACTTACCTTGTCCTGCGCTCCCGCGATGTCCCTCCTGCAGTGTCCCCTGCAATGTCCTCCGGCGGATGCCGGCATCTGTCTTCTGAGTTCCGTTCCCTGAGACGTTGCGACGTACGGGGGACGGAACTGGCGGGAAATTTGAAAGTTGTAAAAGTGACATTCACTAAATACACTAAAATCACATAGTAAAACATTACTGTATCAAAGCATTTCACATACATTTTGTCCCTAGTGCTTTGTCCTGTGCCCTGCCTGCATTTTTACTGTTCTTTCTGCCTGGAAACTGAGAAATGTCCATGGCGTCCAAAAAGCATCCCTTTAGGTGAAAAGCGGTTTTAGACCAGCTAGAGAACAGCGATAGTAAATTAGGATCACTTGCAGAATTGAGTGATAATGATTTGTGGGGAAATTCATCATCAGACACTGAAAATGATTTTGCGACTTTGCTCAGTGATGTGCGAACTTGAATCTATATTTCGAATTTCAGTGTTTTTGGTTTGATTATATTATTGAATTAAATTTATTATTATTATATTATTTTTTATGATTATTTATTAAATTATAATTTATGATTTTGTGTTTCACATTTTAACATACCCGGGATGTTTACTAGACTCTTGTTCGGACAGATTTCAGTGAGTTAATCCTAAATATTACAGGCCTACAATAAAAAAAATACATATTTCCATGCAAAAAAACATACCGCTTTGAGAACAGAAATATGGACATAATCAGACTGCTAGGGAGGTTAATAGCAAAATGGTAAAAAATATTGTTTTATTACTCAAAATTGTCGGTCTTTTTTTGTTTATAGCGCAAAAAATAAAAGTGCACAGGTGATCAATTACCACTGAAAGAAGGCTCTCTTTGTGGGAATAAAAGAATGTAATTTTAATTTGGGTGCAACGTTGCATGACCACGCAATTGTCAGTTAGAGTAATGCAGTGCCGTATCACAAAAAATGGCCTGGTTAGGAAGGGGGGTAAATCCTCTGGAGGGCAAGTGGTTATACTTGAGCTCTATTTTAGGTAATAAGGCAAAAAGCTCACCATTATATGAAGGGAGAAGAAACTGCCACTAATATCCAAGAGATTATTTTCTAAAATCCAAGTTAGCCAACCAACCGCCATGTGGTTATTTAATGTGCCCAATAGAATTACTTTTCAATTTCCTTAATATTCGCTTAGTCTAAAATGTCTATTTTTCAGTTCCAGATTAAGTCTTGCTAAATCTCTCTTAATCCTCAGCAGACCTTTGTTTATGAATGTTATTTACCTCTTGAACTGCAGCAATTGAGTTACATAAAACCCAATATCACTTTATTCTTTTACTTTAGCAGAGGTGACATTTTTTACGTAAGGTTAAAATGTTGCGGAACATTGACCTGCTTTTGAACCTGTACTTTTCCCCGTTACATATTCATCACAAAGGTTAGCAGAGTCTGTATTCTTGTGAGGGATGTTAAAATATCTAGTTACACAAGTGTGATGAAAATTAGCTACATGATCTTTTTATGTATTGTGTTCAATCAGGGTATGCATGAACAGACAGCAATATCAAATGGTCTAATTAGCAAACATGGCTTTTTTTTCCTCATTAACAAGTGACCACACTCTGAATTGGTCCAGGCAAACACCAAATGGCTTAGGTTTCAGAGTTCTCAGTAGCTGTAATGCTAAATACATCATCACCCGCCATGGGAAAGGCTGTTTAAGCTTTCCTCTCTGAGCTCTGGTCATCAAATTATTTGTAACATGACAGGCGATGTTGTGTGTCAGCTGGGAGAGGGACGGCTCGCCACAAACTCCAAGCATCTCTCACTTCACCCTCAGGAAATGTGAGTTGGATCATTTTCCCTTCCTGGAAAACATTCAGCAAATAAAAGTCCCATTGATACTTGTCAATACGGAAGTTTGTTTTTAAACTCTAACTGGTTCTTCCATGTCCAGTCACTATTTTGAGAAGTGAAAGGTTTACAGCTCTCTTCTATTCTACTGTTCAATGTTATGACAAGAAAATCAAATACAGAAAGTATCATTTTCTTGTTGTACAACAAATCCAACAAGATGATCTTTCCATAGACTATTTTTAGTTAATGAAGCAATTAAAAATATATTTTAAAAAATAGATTTTGATCTATCTGTTCTCTGTGAGCTATCTGTGTTAATAGTGTGAAAAGGTCAACTTTGTTGTAATGTTTGTGTGTCGATTTTTTTTCTCTTTTTTGGTAGTTTTATTCGGGCAACTGTTAGGGCATGAATATATATATATATATATATATATTTATATATATATACATATATAGATATATATACACAAGTTTTTACCCACTATATAGTATAGAAACTCATGTGTTCGCTTTTGGCTGCTTTTCAAACTCCCAGGGTTGCATTACACACTATTAGCTGCAGTTAACAAAGTCCTAACCCCCAGCCCATTACATTTCGTTATGTTCTACACCTGTTGTGCAGTGTGCACATGATAATTGCTTTATTAGCACCAGAGATAAGTAATTTTGCTGTAACCAGAGATATGTAATCTCTTCTCATGGCCAGATTGATTTGCACAGTATAGAATATATTGCATTCACTACAGAGAGCAATTAGACTTCATGCGAATTTTATAGTAAAGTGTTTGTCAGAGATAAAAATGTGTATAAATTGCTTATTAAATTGCAGAATCTTTTTAAGTAGCCATTTGTTCAAACCATAGTTCCCCTCATAAGGCTACATTTACATTGGTGTTTATCCTTGCTGCAGATCTCAGCGACAAGAGTCGACTGATTCCCGCAGCTGAAATTTACAGCTGAATAGTAATAACAGAGTGCAGCGCTAAAAGATAAGTGCAAAAGGCAAATAGTCCGTAGTTGTTAACTGGATATAAATATATAGTCCCAAGAAATAACTGATGAAGACCAGGAAGCAATGGAAAGAGTGCGCACTCACCGGACGCGCACGGAAAATGCGCGTAAATAAATGTCTCCAGAAATCCTAAAGTAGATGGAGAGGGTGAATTCCAATCTTTGGATCAATCAGCCTGGGAAGATGTATCAGAGATCCGGAGGTCCCCTTAAGGTTGGTATAATTATCAGCCAGATTCCAAGAGCTCCGTCCCTCTGGTGGTAATAGATGAGCACTACAGGAATCCTGCAAATGGATTTAGCTCCCAATGGGAACCAAAAAACAAGTGCCCATAGTGTAGTATTTTAAAAAAGAGATTTATTGAATAAAATGACAAGCAGGGTAGTAAGGCTGTGTACAGTACATATATGAAAGCAGAGTACGCAGCAATGATACTGACCCTGAGTTAAAATGGCCGCGGGGCTGTCTCGTGGCTCCGGGCAAAAGATGACGTCATGCTCTGTCGGTTCCTCCTAAGGCCTTTCGTGCCCAAGCACATCATCAGAGGGGATACCAACCAGAGCATGACAGACGTCCATTTAAGAGCGCTCACTTTATAACATTCTTATCTGAAATTTACAGCTGTTTGTGGATAGCTGTGGCTGCCGAGCCCGCAGCGTGCGCCTCCCCCACCCCATTCTGGAACCATACCAGGTCACATGCTCTCAACATGTTGATGAAGACAAGGACCTCATCCCCACAATGCTTGCCCAGTGGCTGTGTGGGTCTGCATATCAAAATCTAGAAGCTCCTTTTAATAATTAAGGGGCCCCCCAGATACCAGCTCCCCCCAAGAATTGGTAAGAGTTGTAGGTTAGAAGTAAAGACACCCAAGCATTTGACAACTCCTTTATTAAAAACAATAACATCTCCAAAAAAGTCCCTCATTGGAAATGCCAACATCAATCATGATGTCCACTACCATCAACTCACCAAATAAAAAGGAAAACCTGCTACCTGCCTAGAGCTGTCATAATCCTAGATTGTAAGCTCGAAAGAGCAGGGCCCTTGATCCCCTCATGTTTTGCATTGTATTGGTATTGTTCTGTCACATGTTCTGTCCCCCTTTGTAATGTACAGGGCTGAGCGAACTATTGGCGCTTTATAAATACTGTATAATAATAATAACAATAATAATTTAACTGAAGTGGGTAGGATAGTGGTGACATCATTGCCAAATATAGCCATGTTCTTATTTGGCCAATGTTATTGACCAATTATGGCCATGTGGCCATATTTTGGCAAAGGTGTACCCCGCTCCATTCCCTGGCCACGTAAGTGATGGGGCTGGGTGACATCAGTGGCTGGTAAGGATGCAGTGGCTGCTTGTGGAAGCTGTTTTCTTAGCAACCATTGGCAGATGAAAGCTGTCACTTTCATCCACATTGAAGGCCAGAAACGTTTGGTATTCAGATGACCATCTGAAGTTTTTTTTTGGTCCACACTTATATATATATATATATATATATATATATATATATATATATATATATATATATAAATAACTGCAGGAATAGGAAGGAAATTGGTAAAACAGACTAATGCGTAATAATAAAGGAAGGAGGTAGGTAAAGTGATATATCCTTCCAGATCCCATTGTGTATTTTTTGGTAGCTTCATCAAGAGGTTGAGGGATATGTAATTTGCTTATTATTTCTAGCAGTTGCCCAATCAATTACTGTAATCTCATAAATATACCATCTATCTGTGCTATCTTGGGATTTGTAAAAGGCAGTAATTATAATTTATCCTCATGTTAGTAACATTATCTTATCTTTTTGTTTAAAAGGGTAGTCAGCAACAAGTAAATGTGCTGTGATTCTCTTAAATGTAGATAATTGATATTTTAATGTTTAACAAAGCCTTCAATTCATAGTCACTTATTAAAATGAATACCCTAATTTATTATTTTGATATTTTTATATAGTTTGTGAATCTGGCTGTTTGGCCCGACAGGTAATTTATTATTCATTGGATTTGATCATACAATATACATACTTTTGGGGGGAAGCATTTGAATATGGAAAACACCTATATTCTATTGAAAAAATATCATTTAGAACATTGCAAAACATTTATTTGTCACAGAATTAATTTTAATCCCATATACAGACCCACTACTCTCAGAATAGGTGTATACTACTGTTAACTTCTGGAGCCCACCTAAATATTGGTTGGTTGACTTCCCTTTCTTTTCCTCGTATCCCAGAACAGGGGCGGACTGACCATTTGGAAACTCGGGCACTGCCCGAGGGCCCGGGGTCAGTAGGGGGCCCCATGAGATGCCCCTGGTACCTTTTTCATAGGCTTTTTTGAATTTGGGCAATAACACAGGGGCCCCATGACCCCCTATTGCCCGGGGGCCCCATGAGTTGTCAGTCCGTCCCTGTCCCAGAATGTATTTAAAATGGCTCTTTCTCTAGTGAACACACAAGACAGTAACAACAACAAATTAAACACAATAAGCGTTGATAATTATTTTAGACTTAGAAAAGGTTTACAGATTGAAATCAACATAAGTATTTGGCCTTAAAAAAAGCTTTTGCTTATTGTATTATTATTAAATTCAGCACTAAATAATACATACAAAATGTAGTTAAGAAATGTGAAATGAATCATGTGTGTAAACATTTATACATAGAAACAAAAGTGTGTGTATATAAAGCATACTGTATATAGTAATAAAAAGCAAACCCATAATGCACCCCTGGGTGCCAAACAGACTAGGTATACCACTGGCTAAAAGCAAATGTCTATGTCACAACACAACTGAGGATTTCCATAAATTATAGGACTTACCACTGCTTTACTAAACCTTGCTGAACCAGAAAAACATATATAATTTAAATAGCTGTGCATCTGTCCATTACTAACTTCACAAATAATCTTTTATTTTACTGCATATCTACATTAAAAGCTATATGAATTTAAATGTAATGCATTTGGTCTTTGTATAGTTATATAAGTGTTATATAGTTGAAAACAGGCACACATCCATCCAGTTCAGTCTGTGTGTGTGTATTGTGTATAGAGGATGTTTATTCTCTTGCCTATAGCCCTTCCTGAGTAAGACATCTAAAGGTTTCTGAAGTTGTTGACACTCTCAGCTGGTACCATTTCATGGGGGAGGGAGTTCCACATTTTTGCTGCTCTAACAGTAAAGAGCCCTTTCCATAATCTAAGGTTAAACTTCTTTTCTTCTAACCTCAAATTGTGACTGCATATCCTTTTTCAGGGGCCCTAGGGGGTTGTTTTTAGTACGGTTACTGGATTCATCTTTATTATATTTGTACATTGTAATCATATCCTCTCTTTAGCACCTCTGCTCCACAGTAAATAACTGTAAACTATGTAATCAGTGCTCATAGACGAGGTCCTCCATCCCCCTTATTCATTTTGTTATCCTTCACTGAACTCTCTCTAGTTCAACAATGTATATCCTGAGGATTGGTGATTAAAATTGAACTGCATATTTAAGATGAGGTTATACCAGTGTTTTATAAAGGGGGTAGATGTATTTATTTATTTCTTGAATATTTGCTGTTTTTAATCAATAAAATTATTGCTAGGTTTGTTAGCTGTGGTTTGGCAATGTATACTATTGCTAAGTCTGTGATCTACAAGCACCCCCAGATCCTTTTACATCACTGATGCTCCCAGGGGATCTCCTCCAAATATGTATTTCACTTGTATATTTTGCCACCAGAGTGTATGACTTTACATTTTTCAATATTGAGTCTCAATTGTCATGTGACTTCCCAACCCAATATTTTATTAAGGTCATCTTGTAATGATACATTCTCTGTGATAAATGTATTTTCCTTCGTTAATGTGTATCATCAGCCACAACTGAAAATGAGTTCTTAATTCCAATCTCTTTATCATTAATTAACAAATTGAAAACCATTGGCTCCAAGATAGAACCCTGGGGCCATGCACAATTTTAGATCATTTAGAGAATGAGTTATTTATCACTACTCTCTGGACCCATTCATGTAACCAGTTTCATATCCATGTATATACAATTTAATAACTCCGACACACTTTATATTAAAGAGTAAGGCTCTGTTCACACCAATGCTTTTTTTAGTGCTTTTTTGCAGAAACACATTACAGTCCATTTAACATGGTTGCCTATGGAACTTGTTCACATCTATGCATTTTTGAGCTGCTGCATTTTTAGAAAGAGTCAAGGACTTTTTTAAAAAACAAAAAGCAGCATTTATGCTACAATAGATTTTAATGGAGAATCTGCGGAAATGCATGGTAGTGCATTTTTGCCGTGTTTTTCATTTTTAGTTTGCCCAGCAACAAAAAAAAATTCCACTTTAAAAAAATTAAAACGAGCTGAACAAAACACAAAACATGGTAAAACGCATCAAAAATACATGAAAAACGCATGTAGAAAAAATGCAACACGAACTGCAAAAAGCACTGCAAAACAGACAAAACGCAAACTGCATGGGTGTGAATGGAGCCTTAGTGTTTATGATGTACAGTATCAAATGCTTTAGCAAAATCTAGATAAACTTTGTCCACTATCCAATTTTTCACTTACTTCCTCATAGAATGATAATTGGTCTGACAAGAACAGTTTTTCAAAAACAAATGCTGGTTGTCACTTATGATGCTGTTATTGCCGGCAAATTTCTGTATAGAGGCCTTTACCATTCTCTCAAATACCTTACATACTATTGTTGTTGGGCTGTAGTTTCTTGGTATACATCTTGACTCCTTTTTATAAATTGGTAGCACATATACTCTACCTTAATCAGTTGTTCTCATTATAGTCATCAAGATGTCTTTAAAAATGATCACTATTACCATACAGTTATGGTTCCTGAAAAACTATCTTACAGCTGAAACTGATAACAATTTCATTCCTTTCTGATGGATAATATGGGATTAACAACCTTATATACAACACCCTAAAAATGAAGCAGAGATTTCAAGTGGATGCAACATTTTTAGAATTGTATCCTGGAAATCTGATTTGTTTTATATCTATATCTTTAGTGAAAGGTTTTTCATCAGTCTTTTGCATTTTTAGTTGACCATACAATTGACTGAGCATGCTCTGTTAGACTTAAGGCCTCTTTTACCAGTTTGACAAAACCTGTGTTTGAATATTTTGTTAAATAATGTTTTGTGTATAAATGGGCCATTGAATAAGTTGTCTTGGTTGGTTTTAACTTAATACCAACAAGGACCAAATATATTTAAACCTATGAAAATAGGTGGTTGGGCTGGGTATTTTACCATGAACTTTTTCAGTAATTTTGTACTAAACCATGTAAATGATTTTCATTTAGTTAATGACATTTTGTAAATGCCTATTGTTCACAAAATGTAGTGTGATGAAAATGTATATGGTTAGTAGTAGAGGTTTTTTGTGATTGCTGTGTAGCAAGAGTGAGATGTAGAGTGTTATAGGGGTGTGTAACCGCAGAGGAAGTATTGCTGCTAGTCCTTGCAAGCACTTGCAGTGGTAGAATACTAGGCTCTTGTTATCAAAAACAAAAGATTATTGGAAAGAGTGCTTACATAAAAAATATTGTTTTGCCAGCATACTCTGTAGGACAGGCTTTTGACCACTCAAAATGAACTTTTACTTATTAATAAAAAGCTAAAAAGTTAAAGCATTCATTCTTGACAGATTGTCAATGCTTCTTAAGGCATCTCATAGCAAGGCAGATCTTTACATTTTGGGATTAGCAGAATCCTCTAGGTTCTCCAATGCAACTAACAAAACTTGATCTTAGAGCAAATAAATCCAAAAATACTTGATTGCTTAAACTGGGCTTCTTAATTGAAAGTTTTTGGCTCTTGCATTACTCTTTATTCAAACCCTAACACTATTGAAGTCAATGGCAATGAAATATTGATGGGCTGTTTGGTTGTCTGGAAGACTGCCACAGTCCTGTATAGGGGATTCTATGGGGTCTGTAGTGATGTGAAGGATTACAGCAATCCCCTATTTGCAATCCTCATTTTGACAGCAGCCTTAATGACATTATCAGTGTTTTTAAAATGTTTGTAACATTAGGGAAAACAAAGCCTGCCTCAATGACATGTGCCTCAATTTTCTGTGAGCAGGTGGCCTAACAGAGACTTTGTTTGCTTCTGAAGGACAACCTTTAGGATTAGAAGGACATAAAAGCAGCCAATGACTACAACATGGCTACTGCCAAACTGGTAGCTGGAGGAAAGCACACCTGTTGACCTTTTTATCTGTCCAAGGATCCCTCTAGTGTTAGCATTTACTATACAGAACAAGGCTGAGAACCGCCACTCTGCTGTTATTTTTTAGATCCCCCACCTTCCGTTTAGCTAAGTTCAAACCCTGAGTTTAGTTTCCAGTGTTGGGGATAGAAAATCTGTATGGCAACACTCTTTGTGGGAATAAGCAATGGGTAGTAATATACCCTTGTTCTTATTCCCCTGGGGTGGGGGTGGATATTAAGCAACCCCTTATAAAGGAGTCTTCTAGATTCCACTAAAAGCCTTCTCCCATTGTACTGTTATTTCCACCTCCTTTTAAGGGACATGGAGGTAGGGAATAAACCCTTGTCCAGCAATATTGTGACATGGGTACTCAGCTGTAGGAGGTTTTCTATGCCATTTTGGTGAAAATACCCACCATACAGGGAAATAACGGATGGGCAGGAGATCTCTTCTTCTGGGAGGACATCATATGACACCTATCGGTGCCACCTCATCAGTGCACTCTATCAGTGCCACCTATCAATGCCAGTCAGTGCCGCCTATCAGTGCCACCTATCAGTGCTCATCAATGCTGCCTTTCAGTGCCCATCAATGATGCCTATAATTGCATCCTCATCAGCACACCTCATTGAAGGAGAAAAATGACTTATTTACACAATTTTATAACAGAAACTAAGTTTTGTAAAATGTTGTATTTTTTTAGTTTGTTGAGCAAAAAATAAAAAATCCAGTGGTGATTAAATACCACCAAAAGAAAACTCTATCTGAAAAAAAGGATAAAAATTTGGTTTGTGTACAGCGTTGCATGACTGCGCAATATCATTCAAAGTGCGGCAGCGCTGAAAGCTGAAAATTGGCCTGGGCAGGAAGGGTGTGAAAGTGCCCAGTAGGCAAGTGGTTAAAAAGCTGCCCTTTTAAGTATATGCACATAATTACCCCTATGCACATCTAATTATGCATGCTACATGGCTTTTAATCTGCCAAATTTAATGCACTTGAACATCACAGATAATCTGTTCTAGCTTTTCAGAATTGAATCTGTGATGATCAAGATGAATTTAAAATTTTCCTGAACTAAAAGAGAAACCCTACTCAGCAAACCTATAAAATAAAGGTCTGCTTTAAGGGAAAGCTTGGATCTCAAGTGTATCAAAATGTACTCGAGGACACATGATAGTGCATTGAAAGGAAAGTAACTCATTTTATAGAGGCTTGGAAAAAAGATTAATCTCTCTGTTAACTCAGCAGCTCTGTTGACAGTCTCCTGTTTGAATGAGTGACTATTTACAGTATTTCCTGTCCTATTCATAGCTATAATGCTGTACAGCATGGTCATTTCACAGATCACTTTCGTTGTAGTATGGGTAGGAAATTTGGAGGTGTTTATTACAGTGAGAAGTTGAGAAATATTTTTCCACAAACATTTAATATTTCATTCAGAATTCTAAAAATGAAGCACACAGCACATATTTTCCTAATTAAATAGCTATTTAAATTCACTTCACACCGTATAATATTTCACAGACTACCGGTGAATGAAAGTGATTAAAGAATGAAAAGTGATACTCTGCCTTAATGCTAGTTGAGATTTGTCCCAGAGTAATTACATTTTTCTGTTGATGTGAGCACGTTAATTATGCAAATAATACCCGGAAACTAATCATATAAGTATTATATAATGAAGTATGGAAGATTTCCCTAAATAGAATAACAAAAATGTGAAGGAAAAAAGGTTAATTTTAGCTATATTCTGGAACCATAGAATGAATTGCAAATCTGCAGCTGTAAGAAATGAACACAGAGAGCAGGTGCGACTAACAAAAAAGGTGTTTGTAGAATGTGTAGCTAGAGCTACAATCTTCTAAGTCTAACTATATGCATTCTATGGTCTGAGCAACTGCAGGTGTATATATGTCCTGACATTGTATGCTGAGACCAATAGCTTTTCTGAAACTCATGATATTGTTCAGCCTTTTTCTAGTCCATAGGTCTTTAAAACAGAATTTCTATAAATCTACAGTAGTAGAAGTTTGCCAAGTGCAGTGTTAGTGTCAATGCAAACAGTTTGTAGCTTAGGTGTTATCTTTTTTGGATAACACAAGTTTTTATAGAAGGGATCTAAAAGGCTCTGAAATCTTCAGAGCCTCCTAAATCCCTTCCTCAGGCTTTATACAATTTAGTTGTATAAAGACGTAGGAAGGCATCCATGGGGTCCTGAAAACCTGCATCTTTAATAGCCTGAGTTTGCCATTAAATGATACTGTAGTTTGTACACTGCAAACTTTATGTATATATTTACAGAAAAGAGAAGGGACCTGTATGGGGGGTGTACATATCAGCCATTTATTTATTTTTAAAAATTCAAGCCTGCATGAGGAAAATGACAATCTGGTGACCATATTTATATAGCTTTTATAGAATACACATTTTTAAGCTGTTACATTGGGGTTGATTTACTCAAGACAAACAGACTGTTCACTTTGTAAGGGAAGTTTTACTTTGCAAGAGAATTATCCCCAAAGCTTAATGAATGAAATGAGGCTTTGCTGACTTCTATTATATGATCACATGCAAACAAATATGCATTTTCTTTAAAATTTTCCTTGCACGTGGGTATTTTTTGGAAAGTAACATTTCACCACATTCTCCCCAGCTCTGGGGAAACTTTCTATGTAAAGTGAAATTTCTCTTGGAAAGGTAGAAACGTATTTGCTGTTAACAAATCAACCACATTCAGGGCTTGCTTTGTATCCTATATTGGCACTTATTGGTCCTTAGCATCTGAAAGACTATTGATTGTCCAGTTTAATCTAAAGACTGTCTATTTGCGCCAACATTATTAATGTGGGGGGACTATTTTCTTTAAAATGTGTATTGTTTTAATTATTAGTATTGAAAAACTGGTACTTGTTTATGTCTCTAGGAAAATTTTTACTGCTGGACTTCCAGATGAGTATTCAATAACCACCCTTTTCCGTGTAAGACGCAATACTAAAAAGGAGCGCTGGACATTGTGGAAAACATTGACTCGTTCTGGGGTTCTGCAGGTAGGATGTTAATAGTATTTGGATTGGAAGTTATAAATAGAGATGAGCGAAGAAATGAAAAATTCGATTCGACTGATTCGGCGAATTCGTGGACAATATTCGATTCGAGTCGAATAAATTCGCTGTGAATTTAACTTAAAAAAGGGTGTTTCTAGGCTTCAGAGAGACTTAATATTAGTGCAGAACACTGTACCTTTAATTTAAATGCCCTTGGAGTCTGCTGGGGAAGAGAAATAATACTGTCTGTCAGTATGACATGCAGATGAGTGCCGTCGATCTTAGAATCACTGCACACTTCACTCCTTTGGCCAGTCACGGGGCCAAAACCAGTGTTTGGAGCCACAGTGTGGCGGTGGAGGCAGCAGCAATGGGAGGCCATACAGCAACCTATGACAAAATGGAAACCAGCAGGAGCGTGAGGAGACCTGAAAGTGGCACATGGCAGAGTGGGAGCAATGGGAGGCGGTACAGGGACCCAGGTCACACTGTGGGCCCAGCAGCAGCGTGACCAGGCGGTACGGGGGCCCATGGCCGATATGGGGCTTGGTGGCACCTATGGAAGGCCTGTAATCTGCCAGCAACCTATGACAAAATGGACAACCGCAGGAGTGTGAGGAGATTTCAAAGTGGCACATGGCAGAGTGGGAGGCCGTACAGGGACCCAGGTCACACTGTGGGACCAGCATCAGCGTGAACAGGCGGTACGGGGGCCCATGGCCGATTTGACCTCATTCATCCCATAGTCCTGCCGACTCACGAATAGCGTGGCCTCCTCAAAGGGCCTGAGCAAGCGCAGGTGTCACACATGAGCTGACAATGGCTGACATCTAAGTTACACAGGGAGTACCTTTATCCGCTTTTAACATCAGGAAATCTGTGATGGCCTTTAGCTGTTCGTAAAGGCGGTCTAACATATGTAGGGTTGAATTACACCTTGTTGCAACGTCACAGCATGAGGAGTCGGTACGGGGGCCCATGGCAGATTACATGTCTGGCAGCAGCAATGGGAGGCCCGTAATCTGCCAGCACCCTATGTCAAAAAATTTAACACACCAGCAGTGTGAAGAGACCTGAAAGTGGCACATGGCAGCAGAGTGTGGCGATGGAGACAGCAGCAATGGGAGGCCGTACAGGGACCCATGACAGACTCTAGACTTGGCAGCAGCATGAGGAGGCGGTATATAGGGGCCCATGGCAGATTAGGGGCCTGGCAGCAGCTATGTGAGGCCCGTAATCTGCCTGCACCCTATGTCAAAAAATTTAACACACCAGCAGTGTGAAGAGACCTGAAAGTGGCACATGGCAGCAGAGTGTGGCGATGGAGACAGCAGCAATGGGAGGCCGTACAGGGACCCATGAGAGACTCTGGACTTGGCAGCAGCATGAGGAGGCGGTATATAGGGGCCCATGGCAGATTAGGGGCCTGGCAGCAGCTATGTGAGGCCCGTAATCTGCCTGCACCCTATGTCAAAAAATTAAACACACCAGCAGTGTGAAGAGACCTGAAAGTGGCACATGGCAGAGTGTGGCGATGGAGACAGCAGCAATGGGAGGCCGTACAGGGACCCATGACAGACTCTAGACTTGGCAGCAGCATGAGGAGGCGGTATATAGGGGCCCATGGCAGATTAGGGGCCTGGCAGCAGCTATGTGAGGCCCGTAATCTGCCTGCACCCTATGTCAAAAAATTTAACACACCAGCAGTGTGAAGAGACCTGAAAGTGGCACATGGCAGCAGAGTGTGGCGATGGAGACAGCAGCAATGGGAGGCCGTACAGGGACCCATGACAGACTCTGGACTTGGCAGCAGCATGAGGAGGCGGTATATAGGGGCCCATGGCAGATTAGGGGCCTGGCAGCAGCTATGTGAGGCCCGTAATCTGCCTGCACCCTATGTCAAAAAATTTAACACACCAGCAGTGTGAAGAGACCTGAAAGTGGCACATGGCAGCAGAGTGTGGCGATGGAGACAGCAGCAATGGGAGGCCGTACAGGGACCCATGACAGACTCTAGACTTGGCAGCAGCATGAGGAGGCGGTATATAGGGGCCCATGGCAGATTAGGGGCCTGGCAGCAGCTATGTGAGGCCCGTAATCTGCCTGCACCCTATGTCAAAAAATTTAACACACCAGCAGTGTGAAGAGACCTGAAAGTGGCACATGGCAGAGTGTGGCGATGGAGACAGCAGCAATGGGAGGCCGTACAGGGACCCATGACAGACTCTAGACTTGGCAGCAGCATGAGGAGGCGGTATATAGGGGCCCATGGCAGATTAGGGGCCTGGCAGCAGCTATGTGAGGCCCGTAATCTGCCTGCACCCTATGTCAAAAAATTTAACACACCAGCAGTGTGAAGAGACCTGAAAGTGGCACATGGCAGCAGAGTGTGGCGATGGAGACAGCAGCAATGGGAGGCCGTACAGGGACCCATGACAGACTCTGGACTTGGCAGCAGCATGAGGAGGCGGTATATAGGGGCCCATGGCAGATTAGGGGCCTGGCAGCAGCTATGTGAGGCCCGTAATCTGCCTGCACCCTATGTCAAAAAATTAAACACACCAGCAGTGTGAAGAGACCTGAAAGTGGCACATGGCAGAGTGTGGCGATGGAGACAGCAGCAATGGGAGGCCGTACAGGGACCCATGACAGACTCTAGACTTGGCAGCAGCATGAGGAGGCGGTATATAGGGGCCCATGGCAGATTAGGGGCCTGGCAGCAGCTATGTGAGGCCCGTAATCTGCCTGCACCCTATGTCAAAAAATTTAACACACCAGCAGTGTGAAGAGACCTGAAAGTGGCACATGGCAGCAGAGTGTGGCGATGGAGACAGCAGCAATGGGAGGCCGTACAGGGACCCATGAGAGACTCTGGACTTGGCAGCAGCATGAGGAGGCGGTATATAGGGGCCCATGGCAGATTAGGGGCCTGGCAGCAGCTATGTGAGGCCCGTAATCTGCCTGCACCCTATGTCAAAAAATTTAACACACCAGCAGTGTGAAGAGACCTGAAAGTGGCACATGGCAGCAGAGTGTGGCGATGGAGACAGCAGCAATGGGAGGCCGTACAGGGACCCATGACAGACTCTAGACTTGGCAGCAGCATGAGGAGGCGGTATATAGGGGCCCATGGCAGATTAGGGGCCTGGCAGCAGCTATGTGAGGCCCGTAATCTGCCTGCACCCTATGTCAAAAAATTTAACACACCAGCAGTGTGAAGAGACCTGAAAGTGGCACATGGCAGAGTGTGGCGATGGAGACAGCAGCAATGGGAGGCCGTACAGGGACCCATGACAGACTCTAGACTTGGCAGCAGCATGAGGAGGCGGTATATAGGGGCCCATGGCAGATTAGGGGCCTGGCAGCAGCTATGTGAGGCCCGTAATCTGCCTGCACCCTATGTCAAAAAATTTAACACACCAGCAGTGTGAAGAGACCTGAAAGTGGCACATGGCAGCAGAGTGTGGCGATGGAGACAGCAGCAATGGGAGGCCGTACAGGGACCCATGAGAGACTCTGGACTTGGCAGCAGCATGAGGAGGCGGTATATAGGGGCCCATGGCAGATTAGGGGCCTGGCAGCAGCTATGTGAGGCCCGTAATCTGCCTGCACCCTATGTCAAAAAATTTAACACACCAGCAGTGTGAAGAGACCTGAAAGTGGCACATGGCAGCAGAGTGTGGCGATGGAGACAGCAGCAATGGGAGGCCGTACAGGGACCCATGACAGACTCTAGACTTGGCAGCAGCATGAGGAGGCGGTATATAGGGGCCCATGGCAGATTAGGGGCCTGGCAGCAGCTATGTGAGGCCCGTAATCTGCCTGCACCCTATGTCAAAAAATTTAACACACCAGCAGTGTGAAGAGACCTGAAAGTGGCACATGGCAGCAGAGTGTGGCGATGGAGACAGCAGCAATGGGAGGCCGTACAGGGACCCATGACAGACTCTGGACTTGGCAGCAGCATGAGGAGGCGGTATATAGGGGCCCATGGCAGATTAGGGGCCTGGCAGCAGCTATGTGAGGCCCGTAATCTGCCTGCACCCTATGTCAAAAAATTAAACACACCAGCAGTGTGAAGAGACCTGAAAGTGGCACATGGCAGAGTGTGGCGATGGAGACAGCAGCAATGGGAGGCCGTACAGGGACCCATGACAGACTCTGGACTTGGCAGCAGCATGAGGAGGCGGTATATAGGGGCCCATGGCAGATTAGGGGCCTGGCAGCAGCTATGTGAGGCCCGTAATCTGCCTGCACCCTATGTCAAAAAATTAAACACACCAGCAGTGTGAAGAGACCTGAAAGTGGCACATGGCAGAGTGTGGCGATGGAGACAGCAGCAATGGGAGGCCGTACAGGGACCCATGACAGACTCTAGACTTGGCAGCAGCATGAGGAGGCGGTATATAGGGGCCCATGGCAGATTAGGGGCCTGGCAGCAGCTATGTGAGGCCCGTAATCTGCCTGCACCCTATGTCAAAAAATTTAACACACCAGCAGTGTGAAGAGACCTGAAAGTGGCACATGGCAGCAGAGTGTGGCGATGGAGACAGCAGCAATGGGAGGCCGTACAGGGACCCATGAGAGACTCTGGACTTGGCAGCAGCATGAGGAGGCGGTATATAGGGGCCCATGGCAGATTAGGGGCCTGGCAGCAGCTATGTGAGGCCCGTAATCTGCCTGCACCCTATGTCAAAAAATTTAACACACCAGCAGTGTGAAGAGACCTGAAAGTGGCACATGGCAGCAGAGTGTGGCGATGGAGACAGCAGCAATGGGAGGCCGTACAGGGACCCATGACAGACTCTAGACTTGGCAGCAGCATGAGGAGGCGGTATATAGGGGCCCATGGCAGATTAGGGGCCTGGCAGCAGCTATGTGAGGCCCGTAATCTGCCTGCACCCTATGTCAAAAAATTTAACACACCAGCAGTGTGAAGAGACCTGAAAGTGGCACATGGCAGAGTGTGGCGATGGAGACAGCAGCAATGGGAGGCCGTACAGGGACCCATGACAGACTCTAGACTTGGCAGCAGCATGAGGAGGCGGTATATAGGGGCCCATGGCAGATTAGGGGCCTGGCAGCAGCTATGTGAGGCCCGTAATCTGCCTGCACCCTATGTCAAAAAATTAAACACACCAGCAGTGTGAAGAGACCTGAAAGTGGCACATGGCAGAGTGTGGCGATGGAGACAGCAGCAATGGGAGGCCGTACAGGGACCCATGACAGACTCTAGACTTGGCAGCAGCATGAGGAGGCGGTATATAGGGGCCCATGGCAGATTAGGGGCCTGGCAGCAGCTATGTGAGGCCCGTAATCTGCCTGCACCCTATGTCAAAAAATTTAACACACCAGCAGTGTGAAGAGACCTGAAAGTGGCACATGGCAGCAGAGTGTGGCGATGGAGACAGCAGCAATGGGAGGCCGTACAGGGACCCATGAGAGACTCTGGACTTGGCAGCAGCATGAGGAGGCGGTATATAGGGGCCCATGGCAGATTAGGGGCCTGGCAGCAGCTATGTGAGGCCCGTAATCTGCCTGCACCCTATGTCAAAAAATTTAACACACCAGCAGTGTGAAGAGACCTGAAAGTGGCACATGGCAGCAGAGTGTGGCGATGGAGACAGCAGCAATGGGAGGCCGTACAGGGACCCATGACAGACTCTAGACTTGGCAGCAGCATGAGGAGGCGGTATATAGGGGCCCATGGCAGATTAGGGGCCTGGCAGCAGCTATGTGAGGCCCGTAATCTGCCTGCACCCTATGTCAAAAAATTTAACACACCAGCAGTGTGAAGAGACCTGAAAGTGGCACATGGCAGAGTGTGGCGATGGAGACAGCAGCAATGGGAGGCCGTACAGGGACCCATGACAGACTCTAGACTTGGCAGCAGCATGAGGAGGCGGTATATAGGGGCCCATGGCAGATTAGGGGCCTGGCAGCAGCTATGTGAGGCCCGTAATCTGCCTGCACCCTATGTCAAAAAATTTAACACACCAGCAGTGTGAAGAGACCTGAAAGTGGCACATGGCAGCAGAGTGTGGCGATGGAGACAGCAGCAATGGGAGGCCGTACAGGGACCCATGAGAGACTCTGGACTTGGCAGCAGCATGAGGAGGCGGTATATAGGGGCCCATGGCAGATTAGGGGCCTGGCAGCAGCTATGTGAGGCCCGTAATCTGCCTGCACCCTATGTCAAAAAATTTAACACACCAGCAGTGTGAAGAGACCTGAAAGTGGCACATGGCAGCAGAGTGTGGCGATGGAGACAGCAGCAATGGGAGGCCGTACAGGGACCCATGACAGACTCTGGACTTGGCAGCAGCATGAGGAGGCGGTATATAGGGGCCCATGGCAGATTAGGGGCCTGGCAGCAGCTATGTGAGGCCCGTAATCTGCCTGCACCCTATGTCAAAAAATTTAACACACCAGCAGTGTGAAGAGACCTGAAAGTGGCACATGGCAGCAGAGTGTGGCGATGGAGACAGCAGCAATGGGAGGCCGTACAGGGACCCATGAGAGACTCTGGACTTGGCAGCAGCATGAGGAGGCGGTATATAGGGGCCCATGGCAGATTAGGGGCCTGGCAGCAGCTATGTGAGGCCCGTAATCTGCCTGCACCCTATGTCAAAAAATTAAACACACCAGCAGTGTGAAGAGACCTGAAAGTGGCACATGGCAGAGTGTGGCGATGGAGACAGCAGCAATGGGAGGCCGTACAGGGACCCATGACAGACTCTAGACTTGGCAGCAGCATGAGGAGGCGGTATATAGGGGCCCATGGCAGATTAGGGGCCTGGCAGCAGCTATGTGAGGCCCGTAATCTGCCTGCACCCTATGTCAAAAAATTTAACACACCAGCAGTGTGAAGAGACCTGAAAGTGGCACATGGCAGCAGAGTGTGGCGATGGAGACAGCAGCAATGGGAGGCCGTACAGGGACCCATGACAGACTCTGGACTTGGCAGCAGCATGAGGAGGCGGTATATAGGGGCCCATGGCAGATTAGGGGCCTGGCAGCAGCTATGTGAGGCCCGTAATCTGCCTGCACCCTATGTCAAAAAATTAAACACACCAGCAGTGTGAAGAGACCTGAAAGTGGCACATGGCAGCAGAGTGTGGCGATGGAGACAGCAGCAATGGGAGGCCGTACAGGGACCCATGAGAGACTCTGGACTTGGCAGCAGCATGAGGAGGCGGTATATAGGGGCCCATGGCAGATTAGGGGCCTGGCAGCAGCTATGTGAGGCCCGTAATCTGCCTGCACCCTATGTCAAAAAATTAAACACACCAGCAGTGTGAAGAGACCTGAAAGTGGCACATGGCAGAGTGTGGCGATGGAGACAGCAGCAATGGGAGGCCGTACAGGGACCTATGACAGACTCTAGACTTGGCAGCAGCATGAGGAGGCGGTATATAGGGGCCCATGGCAGATTAGGGGCCTGGCAGCAGCTATGTGAGGCCCGTAATCTGCCTGCACCCTATGTCAAAAAATTAAACACACCAGCAGTGTGAAGAGACCTGAAAGTGGCACATGGCAGAGTGTGGCGATGGAGACAGCAGCAATGGGAGGCCGTACAGGGACCTATGACAGACTCTAGACTTGGCAGCAGCATGAGGAGGCGGTATATAGGGGCCCATGGCAGATTAGGGGCCTGGCAGCAGCTATGTGAGGCCCGTAATCTGCCTGCACCCTATGTCAAAAAATTAAACACACCAGCAGTGTGAAGAGACCTGAAAGTGGCACATGGCAGCAGAGTGTGGCGATGGAGACAGCAGCAATGGGAGGCCGTACAGGGACCCATGAGAGACTCTGGACCTAGCAGCAGCATGAGGAGGCGGTATATAGGGGCCTATGGCAGATTAGGGGCCTGGCAGCAGCTATAGGAGGCCCGTAATCTGCCAGCACCCTATGTCAAAAAATTAAACACACCAGCAGTGTGAGGAGACCTGAAAGTGGCACATGTTTGAGGCATGATTCATGGCGGATTTAGTCAGTTGTGTCAGGAACTGGTGGTTTGAAATCCAGACTAATCCACGCCTGATTCATTTTCACAAACGTGAGTCTCTCCACACTTTGGGTGGACAGTCGTGTCCTCCGCGGAGTTACAATACCTCCTGCCGCACTAAACACGCGCTCCGATGCCACGCTACTGGCCGGGCATGACAGCCTTTCAAGGGCAAATTCAGCTAGTTGGGGCCAAAGGTCAAGTTTCGTTGCCCAGTAGTCAAGGGGATTGTCTACCTCGGTTGGCAGGGTGCTGTCCAAGTAGGCCCAAGCCTGTTGTTTGAGCTCCTGCTCCAGGTCCACCTGATGCTGCTGCTGCTGCTGCGGCTGGTTAGTAGTTTCCTCACTGCGCTGGTGAAGAAAGCTACTCATCATCGACTGCAGACTGAGGCAGCCACTGCTGGTGGAGCTGCCACTGCTCCTACCACCCCACCCCTCCCCTGCTGCCATGGCAGCGGAACGCGAGCGCACAGGGCCCACAGTGTCTGAGGATGGACGTTGGCGCACAAAGGCAGAGACCAACTGACTACATAGGTGGTTTTTATAGTACGTAATTTTGGCCTCCCTCTCAGCAGGTGTGAAAAAGGCCACCATTTTGGACCGGTAGCGAGGGTCCAACAAGGTGGACAGCCAAAAGTCATCCCTCTGTCTGATGGTTATTATTCGGCTGTCGCTACGCAAGCAACCGAGCATGCTATGGGCCATTTGTGCCAAGGAATGCGAGGGACTCCCTGCCTCCATCTCCACAGCATACTGCCACGGTGCGTCTGGGTCCTCTGTCTCCTCCTCCTCCTCCTCTACCAGATGCTCCTGCTCCTCCACTCCTGTCCGCTGAGTGGAAAAACCACCCATTTCACTCAATAATTCCTGAGCACAAATGTCCTCCTCTACCTCCTCCTCTTCTTCCTGTCCTGCCCCCACAGGGGTCATGTGGCGTTGAGATCTGTGCGCCACGTCTACCGCACCCTGACCAGCCATTGTTAACAGCATTTGTTCCAGGACGTGCAACAGAGGAATGACGTCGTTCATCCCATAGTCCTGCCGACTCACGAATAGCGTGGCCTCCTCAAAGGGCCTGAGCAAGCGGCAGGTGTCACGCATGAGCTGCCAATGGCTGACATCTAAGTTACACAGGGGAGTACCTTTATCCGCTTGTAACATCAGGAAATCGGTGATGGCCTTTCGCTGCTCGTAAAGGCGGTCTAACATGTGTAGGGTTGAATTCCACCTTGTTGCAACGTCGCAGATCAGGCGATGCTGTGGAATTCCGTTCTGCCGCTGCAGCTCAATGAGGGTGTTCTTTGCGGTGTAGGAATGGCTGAAATGCATGCACAGTTTACGTGACATTTTAAGGATGTCTTGCAGTGGGATGGTGGATTTTAGGAACCGCTTGACAACCAGATTGAACACGTGAGCCATGCATGGCGCATGGCACAACCTTCCTTGACGCAGAGCAGACACCATGTTCTTTCCGTTGTCAGTCAACATGGTTCCGATTTTTAGTTTGCGCGGAGACAGCCATCTGTCGATTTCTCTGTTCATTACACTCAGCAGTTCCTCCCCTGTGTGACTACGTTCGCCAAGGCATACCAGGTGCAGCACAGCGTGACACCGTTGCGCCCTGCACATGTGATATGCCGGTCGGGTAATGGGACTTGGCACGGGGGTGGCGGCTGAGGACACGGCGGAAAAAGAGGTGGTAGAGGCGGACATGCTTGCTGGACCAAGGACGTGCAAACGTGGAGGCAAAAGCGTCGTGACCTGTCCAAGTTGCTGGTGCGGCTGTGCCGGCACCACGTTCACCCAGTGGGCCGTAAATGACATGTACTGTCCCTGACCGTAGTTACAGCTCCACACGTCGGCGCTGCCGTGCACTTTGGCAGAGACCGACATGCTCAAAGACTGGCCCACCATCTCTTCTACATGTGAATGCAGGGCTGGCACTGCCTTTTGGGCAAAGAAATGACGGCTTGGCACTCTCCACCGCGGCGCGGCACAAGCCATCATTTCTCGGAAAGGTGCTGAGTCCACCAGTTGGAAAGGGAGGGACTGCAGCACCAGCAACTTGGACAGGAGGACGTTCAGCTTTTGCACCGTCGGGTGCGTGCTCGCAAACTGTTGTCTCTTGGATACGGATTCCAAGAAAGACTGTTGACGGAATCCGAGAAGAGGAGTAGCAGGAGAAGGAGCATCTGAACGAGCGGAAGATGCCAATGAGCGACAACTCCCCTCAGCAGAGGTGTTGGAGCCTTGACTGGCTGATAGAGGGCGATTGACGACGTCGGGTGACGGAGCAAGTAACGGAGCGGGTGATGGAGCGGGGGCTGGGGCAGGCAGAACCGCCGTATGTTTATCACGGTTTTCCCAGGCCACCGAATGGTGACGCTGCATATGCTGACGCAACGCTGTAGTCCCAACATGGGCCCCCTGGCCACGCTTGCATTTCTGGCCACATAGTCGACATACGGCTACGTTTACTTCCTCGGGCGGCTTGAGGAAAAATTGCCACACCACCGAGTAGGAAACTTTGCCCCCGCTACTCTTCACTGGCTGACTGCTACTTCCTCCGTGCGCACCGGCACCACTACTGGCCGTGGTGGTAGGCTGCAGTGGAGCTGGTGCTCTACTCCGTGGACGTTTGGCTCCACTGACACTGATGCGACCCTGCTGCTGTCTCCTGGGCAACCCACCGACTGTTTTGCTCGCTGCCAAGCTGCCACCCTCTTCTCCTGATGATGCGGAAGAAATTGCCTGATGACGACGAGGCTGCCAAGTGCGATCAACCTCCTCATCATCAAGTAGGGTCTCCGCCTCACTACTAGCCCCCTCGGCTGCGTCTGGGTCAGGAGACAGACCTGTCTCTAGACCGGCTACCGAGCCACTCTCCTCGCCAGTACTTGTTCGCTTGGCTGCTGAAAAGGCCGATGTCTCCCCCCGTTCCTGACCGCCCTCTGTTAGCTCTTCCTCACTGTACAGTGGGGCTGAGCCCACAGCATGCGATACTTCGCTTGGTGAGGGAACAGCAAAGGACAGGGGCAGGTAGAGGACACGTGATTTCAGTGGGCTTGGTCCCGGGCCATGCCAACTAACGGTTGTGTCTGACGTACCCACCGACCGTTGGCTGTAGGTGTCAGAGGTGACCTGGGAAGAGGAAGACGACCGAGCCAACCAATCAATGACGGCAGGGTTGTCGGTGGAGACACGACCGCTGGATGACACCGGGAGCACTGGCCTCTGGCTGCGAATACTGCTGCCTCGACCCCTTCCTCTGCTGCCACGTCTGCTCGCTCCTAAAACATTGCCTCCTCTGCCACTCCTCTGCATGTTGTCTGACATACTATTTAATTCAACGATTAGGT
Organism: Staurois parvus; assembly: GCF_062004578.1. Classification (NCBI taxonomy): domain Eukaryota; kingdom Metazoa; phylum Chordata; class Amphibia; order Anura; family Ranidae; genus Staurois; species Staurois parvus. Next base: position 4,720,803 of record NW_028318060.1, read on the forward strand.
GTCCCTGAGTAACAATTCTCTGGCACTCAGTAACAATTCTGTCTGTCCCTGAGTGTGAATTCTGTGGCCCTGAGTAACAATTCTGTGTCTGTGCGAGTAACAATTCTGTGTCTGTGCGAGTAACAATTCTGTGTCTGTGCAAGTAACAATTTTGTGTCTGTGCGAGTAACAATTCTCTGGCACTCAGTAACAATTCTGTCTGTCCCTGAGTAACAATTCTCTGGCACTCAGTAACAATTCTGTCTGTCCCTGAGTAACAATTCTCTGGCACTCAGTAACAATTCTGTCTGTCCCTGAGTATGAATTCTGTGGCCCTGAGTAACAATTCTGTGTCTGTGCGAGTAACAATTCTGTGTCTGTGCAAATAACAATTTTGTGTCTGTGCGAGTAACAATTCTCTGGCACTCAGTAACAATTCTGTCTGTCCCTGAGTAACAATTCTCTGGCACTCAGTAACAATTCTGTCTGTCCCTGAGTAACAATTCTCTGGCACTCAGTAACAATTCTGTCTGTCCCTGAGTATGAATTCTGTGGCCCTGAGTAACAATTCTGTGTCTGTGCGAGTAACAATTCTGTGTCTGTGCAAGTAACAATTTTGTGTCTGTGCGAGTAACAATTCTCTGGCACTCAGTAACAATTCTGTCTGTCCCTGAGTAACAATTCTCTGGCACTCAGTAACAATCCTGTCTGTCCCTAAGTAACAATTCTCTGGCACTCAGTAACAATTCTGTCTGTCCCTGAGTATGAATTCTGTGGCCCTGAGTAACAATTCTGTGTCTGTGCGAGTAACAATTCTGTGTCTGTGCAAGTAACAATTTTGTGTCTGTGCGAGTAACAATTCTCTGGCACTCAGTAACAATTCTGTCTGTCCCTGAGTAACAATTCTCTGGCACTCAGTAACAATTCTGTCTGTCCCTAAGTAACAATTCTCTGGCACTCAGTAACAATTCTGTCTGTCCCTGAGTATGAATTCTGTGGCCCTGAGTAACAATTCTGTGTCTGTGCGAGTAACAATTCTGTGTCTGTGCAAGTAACAATTTTGTGTCTGTGCGAGTAACAATTCTCTGGCACTCAGTAACAATTCTGTCTGTCCCTGAGTAACAATTCTCTGGCACTCAGTAACAATTCTGTCTGTCCCTGAGTAACAATTCTCTGGCACTCAGTAACAATTCTGTCTGTCCCTGAGTATGAATTCTGTGGCCCTGAGTAACAATTCTGTGTCTGTGCGAGTAACAATTCTGTGTCTGTGCAAGTAACAATTTTGTGTCTGTGCGAGTAACAATTCTCTGGCACTCAGTAACAATTCTGTCTGTCCCTGAGTAACAATTCTCTGGCACTCAGTAACAATTCTGTCTGTCCCTAAGTAACAATTCTCTGGCACTCAGTAACAATTCTGTCTGTCCCTGAGTATGAATTCTGTGGCCCTGAGTAACAATTCTGTGTCTGTGCGAGTAACAATTCTGTGTCTGTGCAAGTAACAATTTTGTGTCTGTGCGAGTAACAATTCTCTGGCACTCAGTAACAATTCTGTCTGTCCCTGAGTAACAATTCTCTGGCACTCAGTAACAATTCTGTCTGTCCCTGAGTAACAATTCTCTGGCACTCAGTAACAATTCTGTCTGTCCCTGAGTATGAATTCTGTGGCCCTGAGTAACAATTCTGTGTCTGTGCGAGTAACAATTCTGTGTCTGTGCAAGTAACAATTTTGTGTCTGTGCGAGTAACAATTCTCTGGCACTCAGTAACAATTCTGTCTGTCCCTGAGTAACAATTCTCTGGCACTCAGTAACAATTCTGTCTGTCCCTGAGTAACAATTCTCTGGCACTCAGTAACAATTCTGTCTGTCCCTGAGTAACAATTCTCTGGCACTCAGTAACAATTCTGTCTGTCCCTGAGTATGAATTCTGTGGCCCTGAGTAACAATTCTGTGTCTGTGCGAGTAACAATTCTGTGTCTGTGCAAGTAACAATTTTGTGTCTGTGCGAGTAACAATTCTCTGGCACTCAGTAACAATTCTGTCTGTCCCTGAGTAACAATTCTCTGGCACTCAGTAACAATTCTGTCTGTCCCTAAGTAACAATTCTCTGGCACTCAGTAACAATTCTGTCTGTCCCTGAGTATGAATTCTGTGGCCCTGAGTAACAATTCTGTGTCTGTGCGAGTAACAATTCTGTGTCTGTGCAAGTAACAATTTTGTGTCTGTGCGAGTAACAATTCTCTGGCACTCAGTAACAATTCTGTCTGTCCCTGAGTAACAATTCTCTGGCACTCAGTAACAATTCTGTCTGTCCCTGAGTAACAATTCTCTGGCACTCAGTAACAATTCTGTCTGTCCCTGAGTATGAATTCTGTGGCCCTGAGTAACAATTCTGTGTCTGTGCGAGTAACAATTCTGTGTCTGTGCAAGTAACAATTTTGTGTCTGTGCGAGTAACAATTCTCTGGCACTCAGTAACAATTCTGTCTGTCCCTGAGTAACAATTCTCTGGCACTCAGTAACAATTCTGTCTGTCCCTGAGTAACAATTCTCTGGCACTCAGTAACAATTCTGTCTGTCCCTGAGTAACAATTCTCTGGCACTCAGTAACAATTCTGTCTGTCCCTGAGTAACAATTCTCTGGCACTCAGTAACAATTCTGTCTGTCCCTGAGTAACAATTCTCTGGCACTCAGTAACAATTCTGTCTGTCCCTGAGTAACAATTCTGTCTGTCCCTGAGTATGAATTCTGTGGCCCTGAGTAAGAATTCTCTGGCACTCAGTAACAATTCTGTCTGTCCCTGAGTAACAATTCTCTGGCACTCAGTAACAATTCTGTCTGTCCCTGAGTAAAAATTCTGTGGCCCTAATAACGTTTCTGTGGCCCTAAGTAACAATTCTCTGGCACTGAGTGAAAATTCTGTCTGTCCCTGAGTATGAATTCTGTGGCCCTAACTAGCGTTTCTTTGTCCCTAAATAACGATTCTGTGGCCCTCATTAACAAGTCTGTGTCCCTGAGTAATGGTTCTCTGTCCCTAAGTAACTTCTCTCTGTCCCCAATTCTCGTTTCTGTGGCCCTAACTCTGTCCCTGTCCCTAGTACAGAGCGGTCTGCCTCTGTTCAATGACTGCAGGCAAATGAAGATTTCCAAAATGGCCGCTATATATACCTCGACCATTACACAGTGCTGGCTGGCTGGCTGCTGATTGGCTGATGCGATCACATGTCGTTGAGGAATGCATTATGGGGCAGCGCGCCTTGTCTGCGCGCCTTCCCCGACATCCCCGCTCCGTCGCCGCACATGTCAGCCGCCATTTTCGGAAAAATTTCGATTCGCGCGTCCGAATTAGGCTGTTTTTCGGATTCGGCACGAATCGAAATTTTTCCGATATTCGACTCGAATTCCACTTCGGATACTTCGATTCGCTCATCTCTAGTTATAAACATAGTCATATAAGTTACAATATCACCATTCATGTTCTATGTATTTTTATGAGTAGATTTTAGTTATTAAAGGGGACCCACCACTTTTCAGAAACTTAGATTATGATACCTTCTCACAACAGTAATTGTCCTGTGATGTCTATGCCACCTGCAAAATTGCCTTTGTGGTACTACATTCTATCCAAGTTGGTATTAAGCTGTTCCTGTGAGCACTACTAACGTAGGTAGAACTGGTCAAGATCTAGGATGTCCAGAGATTACCAGTTAATTAACTATGTATAAGGGTCCACCAAAATAGCAAAAATAATACATTTTAAATCATATTTTAATTAGTTTACATTATGGGTCTCATTTATTGGGGCTTGCTTTGGATTGTACTCACCAGCACCTAAATCTATCTTGGCTTTGCCATGGCCTTTCCAAAATAAAAATGTGATTTTTCTCAAATGTTTCTGGATCTTTCTAAACACTCTTAACCTTTTCAAAATCCACATGGAATAAAATGTGTATGCCACTAACAGAGATTGTAAAAAATTGCAGATGGCCATTGCACACATCTTTGTGCACATGTACGAAAGCTCACACATTAGCCATTGTACAAGATCATATGCAGCAGTGTTTAGAATAGAGATTCCACTGATAAACTTTTGTACATTTGGTGATTTTTTTGGGCAGCATGACTTGCAGGTTTTATATACTTGTTGTTTTGCTTGGCACATTGCATGACATGACATATCAGTTCTTGGTGAGCAAGTCAATGTTTACTTTTATTTTTAATGACAATATTGACATGCATTATTTGTTTAGTATATTAAATGCACATACCCAATTAGCATATCAGCATATGCATTAACTATCAGTGTCTGATCAGCTAGATAAGTACATGGGGCACATTTGCTGTGCATCTTTACAACCTTGACTTATGTGAGCCCACAATTGTGTAGCAATTTTTCCTTGCTCTTGTTCACAAAATCAGGCCCTATGAGGTTATTGGTTCTTTGTTTCTGAGATAGAAAACCAATTAAAAACATTTCCTATTTTACTTGTGTCAAAACTATTTAAAAGGTACATTAAAAATCTTGCCACCAGAAGATCCTTTCCAAAACTGGCAGAAATGTTACATTTCTACAAAGTGGAAACCTCTTCAATGGAGAAGTCCAAAAAGCATGTTAGGTGAAAGGGTTTGGTGACCATTATATACGTTATGATAAAATGTATAGGTATCACAAAAATCATTACTACTGGTAAAATTATTTTGTCTGTGTTTCAGGATTCAATTATAATTGATGGTGAGAAGAAAGTTGTGGAGTTTACTGCTAAAAGTGGAGTATCCACTTTACTCTATACATTTAAGAGCCGGGAGCTTCATCCTCTTTTTGATCGTCAGTGGCATAAGCTTGGAATCTCCATAGAAGAAAACATTATTTCACTTTATGTAGACTGTAAATTAATTGAAAGAAGACAGACGGATAAGAAGAACGGTATTGATTTTCAGGGACGATCTCTGATTGTAGGACGTGCATCTGATGACAGACCTGTTGATGTAAGTTTTGAAGGTCTTCACTTATTTGTCAATAAGCCAGAAGGGGAGAGTATAAGTAAATGTACACAGCATAAAAACTGGTTAATGTGTTTGTGCAAGCATGTACTCTATATACTGCATTATATGAAAGATAGAAGTATCCAAATATAGTGTGATAAAATGCTATATATCTATATGCTATAAAGATTCAAAAAGTAAGAGAAGTCTTCATGAGCTTCAAAAGAGATATTTGGGAGGTGTTTCTAAATCCTGTGAAGAGTCTTCACATCACTGCACACTGCATGCAGTGCTCGGTCTGCAGCATCCCATTAGCTTTCACTGATTACTCTTCTGGATCACCTCTCCACCTGTGCTGCTTGGGGACCACTAGATTACTGAAATGGGAATTCAGCTGCCTGTTTAAAAAACATTTCTGTAACTCAATTTCAAAATTGCGTGGCCTATAAATGTTGGTTAGGGGTATTTTAACCACTTTATACCATTTGTACCCATTTTTTGGACCAGCACAATTTTTAAATTTCTGTTTAGTCATTATTTAATATAACAAAGCAATACATACAGTATACTGCTTTTTTGGGGGACAAACTAGGCTTTCTTTGGCAATGTTACCTTCCAAAAACTGTTTAATTTTTTTTTATCTGTAATCTACAAACACTATGAAATAATAAAAAAGAAGGCAATGTGATTTATTTCTAATTTTTAAAGTATAATTTTTTTAAAAAAAGTAGTTTTAGGGCTCGTTCATATGTGTCAAAACCCTGTGTTTATGTGAAATTTATGCAGCATTTTAAAGCCTCATAATGCTCTTCAACACATGCCATGAATATTACAATGGCATCACACAGTGCTATTCACACAGGAGCAGTAGCATTGTGTCATGTTATAAATGAAGCAGCTTGTTGTTTTCATGAGGCATGGATGTAACCACACCTTAACAGCACTTAGAGTATTTATGGTGTGTTAGTGAAGCATTTACAAAGTGTTAACTTGGTAGGCAGTGCAGGCTTCAGTATCCCAGAATGCACTGGGATATAAAAGAGAACTAGGACAGAGCAGCCCCAGTCACTTTCTCTTCGGGTTGCCAACAGTACATACATTTACGGACAGTTTTTAAAAATCGGCCAATGTTTACAGTGTCTGTAAATGTCCATTACAGGTGGCGGCTGCCTATAAAAATATGGCCGTGGGCCAGCTTCAGAACTGCGCATGCACAGTTCTAATGCCAGATGGGCTCAGGCATACTCTGGCTCAAGAGGAAGAGGTGTGTGCACTGTGTCTTCCAGCTTTCTGTAAAAAAAAATATGGCCGCAAGCTTCCTGAGCTCAGGCAGGAGCTGGCAGGGTTTGGGTGGGCTTGAATGATGGGCAGGTGTGCACCTGCACAGTGATGTCATGGCAGCTTTTCTGGATGACTCCAAAGGGAATAGTTAACAGAGCAATATTGCAGCAATAACAATGTCCAGTGTCTGCAATGGAAGACAGGTAACCAGTCTGATGTAATTGGAATACTTGATTACAGCATAGTGATATGCAAAATGGCCTCAAAAGATGCTGTTTCCACATCCAGTTTGGACTCCTACTATTATCTGTCATAATGAAAAATTAAGGTGGACATACAGTCAGGTCCATAAATATTGGGACATCGACACAATTCTAACATTTTTGGCTCTATACACCACCACAATAGATTTGAAATGAAACAAACAAGATGTGCTTTAACTGCAGACTGTCAGCTTTAATTTGAGGGTATTTACATCCAAATCAGGTGAACAGTGTAGGAATTACAACAGTTTGCATATGTGCCCCCCACTTCTTAAGGGACCAAAAGTAATGGGACAGAATAATAATCATAAATCAAACTTTCACTTTTTAATTCTTGGTTGCAAATCCTTTGCAGTCAATTACAGCCTGAAGTGTGGAACGCATAGACATCACCAGACGCTGGGTTTCATCTCTGGTGATGCTCTGCCAGGCCTCTACTGCAACTGTCTTCAGTTCCTGCTTTTTCTTGGGGCATTTTCCCTTCAGTTTTGTCTTCAGCAAGTGAAATGCATGCTCAATCAGATTCAGGTCAGGTGATTGACTTGGCCATTGCATAACATTCCACTTCTTTCCCTTAAAAAACTCTTTGGTTGCTTTTGCAGTATGCTTTGGGTCATTGTCCATCACTGTGAAGCGGCGTCCAATGAGTTCTGAAGCATTTGGCTGAATATGAGCAGATAATATTGCCCGAAACACTTCAGAATTCATCCTGCTGCTTCTGTCAGCAGTCACATCATCAATAAATACAAGAGAACCAGTTCCATTGGCAGCCATACATGCCCACGCCATGACACTACCACCACCATGCTTCACTGATGAGGTGGTATGCTTAGGATCATGAGCAATTCCTTTCCTTCTCCATACTCCTCTCTTCCATCACTCTGGTACAAGTTGATCTTGGTCTCATCTGTCCATAGTATGTTATTCCAGAACTGTGAAGGCTTTTTTAGATGTCGTTTGGCAAACTCTAATCTGGCCTTCCTGTTTTTGAGGCTCACCAATGGTTTACATCTTGTGGTGAACCCTCTGTATTCACTCTGGTGAAGTCTTCTCTTGATTGTTGACTTTGACACATATACACCTACCTCCTAGAGAGTGTTCCTGATCTGACCAACTGTTGTGAAGGGTGTTTTCTTCACCAGGGAAAGAATTCTTCAGTCATCCACCGCAGGTGTTTTCCGTGGTCTTCCGGGTCTTTTGGTGTTGCTGAGCTCACTGTTGCATTCCTTCTTTTTAAGAATGTTCAAAACAGTTGTTTTGGCCACGCCTAATGTTTTTTCTATCTCTCTGATGGGTTTCTTTTGTTTTTTCAGCCTTATGATGGCTTGCTTCACTGATAGTGACAGCTCTTTGGATCTCATCTTGAGAGTTGATAGCAACAGATTCCAAATGCAAATAGCACACTTGAAATGAACTCTGGACCTTTTATCTGCTCATTGTAATTGGGATAATGAGGGAATAACACACACCTGGACATAGAACAGCTGAGAAGCCAATTGTCCCATTACTTTTGGTCCCTTAAGAAGTGGGAGGCACATATGCAAACTGTTGTAATTCCTACACCGTTCACCTGATTTGGATGTAGATACCCTCAAATTAAAGCTGACTGTCTGCAGTTAAAGCACATCTTGTTTGTTTCATTTCAAATCCATTGTGGTGGTGCATAGAGCCAAAAATGTTAGAATTGTGTCCATGTCCCAATATTTATGGATCTGACTGTACATACATGCTAAAGCAGCCACTCTGGATAAGGATAATAAGGGATAACTACCTGCTGTGTCACTTCTGCCACCAATCTTCACTCTGAAGAGCTTGCTGAAAAAACTTCAGTGTCCACCACACTTCCAGATGTATGGTCCCCTGCAACATGCTGTGGTTCCTTCTGATGACCCTTGCATCACCACTCAATTGATGTAGGGGTCAGCAGGTGAAACAGCAGGTCAGCAGCATCCAACACACTCGGAAGTATTGGATGCTAAAAATGTTCAACAAGCTTGGCGCAAGAGAGCAAATACCGTTGCATGAGAAGTTGGAAATGTTAAGAAATTATTTTGCAGGAATGCTCTATTATTGTTATTTTTCATAGCGACAGAGTTACTTTAACATGGAATGACATTTATATTAGTCAACGTGCTAGGCAAACCAACAGGTTCTCTTTATTCCAACCCTTAGTGCTACTTACACTTACCTTTCCTTTTAATACCGCCACTCCATGGTGCGAGTGAGAAGAAGCCATGATGTGAAGCTTACACAGGGTTAAGGACTCTCCCTTTCCACCCCATTAAAAGGCCTGGGTGCCTGTGATGCCAATTGCCATTCACCAGAGCTTTCATGTGGTAGGAAGTAGATAAAGCCACATGCCCATCATACCAGCAAGTACTGGGTAGGTCAATTTGTTAGCACTGTCTGAGTATGCAGCCCTCCAAGATGATCCAGCATTGACCATGCAGGCAACCCCTCTTTAAGGATTTGCATTATTAAAGAACAAAAAATACTTCTTACTACTGATAGGCAAATAGAACTTAAGCTGGCTATAGATGGTTCGAATCTTGGTCGGTTCAGCAGGAACCAGCCGAGATTCGATCCATCTATGAGCAGGCTAGTTGTACTGAAGTCAATCCATCAATCAACTTCAGTATAACCAGCCTGTTGGATTTTTCACATGTGACTTCTGCTGGTGACTATAGCTGTCAGCAGTGAGCATTGTGTTCTGCTGGCAGGGAAGGCACCCCACACACACAACAGCGCTGCAGGAAAGAAAAGTGCTTGATTGCCCCATCAATACTGACAGTGTTGATGGGGCAATCAAGCAATTGTCTTTCCTCTCCACCCCCCCAAACCACGCAACGTTTCTGATGTTCTGTTTGTGTTTTTGAGTAGGTTCCCTCTAAGTATCCAGAACCATTCTACAATGTAGTAGGTTAATTGGCTTCCATTCAGATTGGTTGCATTGTGTCCATATTGATCCTAATGGCTACCTGGGATTTCCCCTCACTTTCTGCGGTGGTTATGGAACTGAAATTGAAGGGAAACCTCTCCAGTTGGACACAGGTGACAAACTGCTGGGTTATATTAACCTGAGCCTCGTGTAAATGGAGAAATCTGTTTTTTGCCTTATGTTGTATCTTAAACAGATTGCTAATAGCACTAGCTACATGTTTGTAGCTTAAATATTGATATATGCAATGTTTCGCATTGAAAACATGTGTGTACTTTTTTGAAGTGTCAGTTAAAAAAAATAGCTGTGTCAATATATTTATTGTGTTGTGTCAGTAAAAAAATTGCTGCTGACAGTACATTTTTGGTATCCTGCCAGTAAATTTCACTTTGGGAGGTTGGCCACAGTGCTTTCTCTTTGTACAGAGCAGCTGTGTGGTAACACCATTTGCTTCTGTGCACTGGCAAAAGCATCAACCAGCCAACCAAACTGACAATGCCAGGCAGGAGCAGAGGCATTGAGCTTTGTTGTCAGTAGCAAAGCTTTTTGTGTCCGCAAAGCTGAGCTGGACCAAGCCAAGTGTCAAAGAGATTAAAGTATGAGAATTCATCTTGCAGATAATTCAGAAAAATATAAGCTTTCACACCACAACCTAACCACACCTCATAGTAGATCATTTTCTCTATATCACTTCCCCTTTAAGAACTTTGCACTAGGAAAGCAACACTTTCGCAGACATCAAGCATTTGTGAAACAATTTAAACGCTTCATAAACACCCTGAAAACACATAATAAAAGCATCATAAATGCTAAAGGATCGTTAATTAGCATTACTTCGCTCTTCATAATCAACAGACATGTGAACATGCCCTTACTAGACATAAAAACTGTGTATACATTGTATTTCATAATTTGTCTCATTTAAAATTTATGTTTCTGGTTCAAGCGTGGCATAGTTATTTGCAAACAAAAAAGGCATATTTTATAAGCAACACTGGAAAAGAAACTAAAGTAATGAAAATAAAAGTATATATTATTGGTTAAAAAAAAACATCTTCTCTTTCATTACTTGGATGGGTCTCTTTTGGGTTACAGCCTTTGTTGTTTGAGTATTGTGCCCCTCACTTGTCTTTCACTGGGTATTGGTGACATTTTCAGATTAGCATCCATGCTTGGGGTCATCCACCTATGTGTTTTAGGCTATATTTTTAGGATGTGTTCATTTGCCCTCAATTTACTATGTATAGATCTTTTCCGTTATCTTAGCTACAGTGTCTGTCACCCCTTTCCCCCTATGGGTTACTCAGTACTGTTTTCTCTGTACCTTTTTCTCTATAAATCCTAGTATGTCTCTGTACATGCTATTTAAATTTTTCAATAAAACTTTTATGGAACAAAAAAAATCCACACAAATAATGGCTAAGGGATTAAAGAGGTAATTAAGGCTGATTAAGGTTACCAAGAGGTAAAAAAAAAACACATTTTATTTTATTTTTCACCGGTAAGGTTTCATTAATCGATCTCATATGCAGATCAATGATGACAACTTTGATCTACATATGACTGAATTGGTAAATACAATGCAACATTACATTGTTGCACTGTGTTACCCGACTGCAGACTTTCTGCAAGTATCATTTAAAGCTGCGTGCACACTGGTTGAAAATTGGGTAGTTCAACAGCCAATTCAGTCAGTGTATACAGCTGTATCAACAAAAATGACAGTTGACTAGTGTAGAGCCGCCTAAAGAGTGGTTAATTAAATCCTACGTGGAGTAATATATCACTACAGGAGTGAATGCAATAGTGTTTTTATTAGATCACATGGATCATGAAAAAGGTAGACTTTGACATAGTGAACATGTTGCAATCATATTAAAATCAAAGAATTAAAATAAAGAACCATTCAGCGTCTTCAAAATGGCTGTGTGGGCAAAAATGATCGATGTGAGGCAGTAGAGTTTCCCTTCTGTATTCATCAAATGTAAAATTCCATACTGTATAACCTAGTGAATTTGTTTTCTTCTTTTGCTGTTCCTTCATGAACATCACAATATGTATGGATGGAATCCTAGGAATTAGATAATGAATAATAATGAATTCAGAGGAATCAAAGGCTTATCATCTTTATGTCAACCTTGTAGGATGCACATTATCAGATTGATTAAATTGTAGGTATTCAACTCATTACCTTCTTAGTGAGTGTGCCATGATACATAATCAGTGGGTTAATATCTTCCTGAGTGACCAGCATAGATGGAAATGAATCCACAATATAAAGTGATTCCAAAAGTGAAACAAGTATAAAAAAATGTAAAGATTCTATTACAGTGTTACATAAGTATCATACACAAATGAGTAATGTGAATTACCATGAACAGAACCAGAAAAAATTCCCACTGTAGAAGTGAAAAACATGGATATATTGGTAATGGAATTGTAGTCCAGAGTAATTAGTGTAAGAATCTTCAATAGATTGCGTTCAGGCATTGATAATTCCTTTACAGCTGTATCTCAGACAGAAACCAGTCTTTTGTAGAAACGGCACGCTGGAAAACCATTATCCAATCAACTCTTGCAACCAATGGCTGTGTGCACTAATCAGGTGTATTCTCGGGGGGGGGGGTCCTCCTGTCAGAATACAAAGACACAGTGGGAGAGATCACTGCATCAACATTGCTTATGTTGAAGCAGCAATCTGTCATTTTTAAAACATTTGCCTTATTTTGCATTCAATCCACTGTAATAAATAGCAATTCCCTGATGTACTTTTGACAGCTGTAGGGGGAGCTATGATGGGAAGGGGCTAAATGTAGGAGAGACACCCTAAAACCATTGTTAAAGTTTTTTAGAGCATATCATCTCAAGTGTGTAATTACTGATGTACATAGTCTGCATGGTCTATAATAATCCTAAAATGTTTTATTTAAGCAATAAATTATTTCCTGTCCACACAGAAAATCTTTAACCATTAGGGGTTATTGCTGACTGCAGGGGGATTGGACACTGGCAAACTATAGGCCAGCCCAAGATAACCCTCCAGCTACAAACCTGTCTCAGTTTTTTATTAAAGTGGTACTTCTGCATAGTAGGCACCATAATGTGCCAGATCATACCCTCCCTTAGGGCCATCTAAATTTTCTATGTGAAAAACTGATGTTCAAGTAAAACTTCAGCTAGGATGAGGCTGTTTATATACTCTTACAGTGTTACTAAACCCACAACAGTAAAATCAGTCTGTACATGCAGTAAAGCATGCTTGTTATACTCACTGCGGAACCCAAAGGGTTATACCTCTACATTGTGCAAAAAGGCTGTTTGATCTTGCCTTCTCTGATCCTCCCTTTCTTCCACTGTCCCCAAAACTATCTTCTGATAGTACAGAGTTCTAGGAGAGAGAGATTTTTTTACTTTGGGAGAGTGCATGAGCACAGGGCCAATCAGTGCTGTCCAAACAGAGGGTCAGGGGTTATGCAGCCTCATGGGGCAGTCAGAGCAGAATGAAAACTCCTCCCACAAACTTTAATCAGTACTCAAATGGACACTGATAGAAGTCACAAGACTGCTATATACTGCTGATGAGAAAAAGTATTTAACAGTTTACATTAACTAAATAAATTGCATTTCCATGTTATGTGTACTGTGGGAGACCAGATATAGCAAATGCAGGGTCCTGGGTTTAGTAACACTTAACCACTTCCCACCCAGCCCATGTACATAAACGGCTGGACAGGAGCAGTGCAGGAGCGGGTGCCCGTTTATAAACGGCTTCCTGTGTGCGCTCCCTGGGAGTGCGCGGCACCGTGATCCAGTGCCTGCTGTGTCTGGAGGACACAGTAGAACACTGATCGCAGCACAGGACCTCTGTGTGAGGTCCCAATTCATGTGATCACTGATTGGCCAATCAGTTATCACAGGAACAGTAGTAAACAAGATGTCACTTCCTGACATCATTGCTTACTACATATGAAATCTGTGAATGATCACAGAGGTCACATGGTACAAGGCTATTCACAACAGCTTCGTACCATGTGACAAGCTGTGACCAATCACACCTCTCACAGTATTTCTCAATGGCTGCAAGAATGCAGTCAGAGCGAAGGAGAAATGATTGCCTTTACAGTCTTTATGGGTGTAAAAGCAATCAGCATCAAAAAAAAAAAAAAAATCTTCATCACCCCCCACAAGTAGTCCAGTGTCAGTCAGTATGGTGACAATGTACTGCTAGGGTGACCCCCATAAACAATAATATAAAAAATAATAATATAAACTTTTTTTGAAAAATTAAAATTTTTGGTTATAAATAGAGATGAGCGAATCGAACTTGGCGAAGTGGAATTCGTTTCGAATATTAGGAAAAATTCGATTTGCATCGAATCCGAATTTTAGCAAACTTCGGATGCACGAATCGAATTTTCCCCGATCAGCCAGCAAAAGTGTCACTGCAGAGAGCTCCGCTATTTCTGACAGTTCTCTGACAGTTCTGACAGTTCATTTACAGCGGTTGAAACATTGTATCTATTTGTTTCCATTTAGGATACAGATGTTTTTATTTGGAAATAAATAGATACAATGTTTCAACCGCTGTAAATGTGAAGGAACTGTCAGAGAACTGTCAGAAATAGCGGAGCTCTCTGCAGATACACTTTTTGCTGTACTGAAATTCTTCTTCTTTTCATTCTTCTTCTTCTTTTCATTCTTCTTTTCATTCTTCTTCTTCTTCTTTTCATTCTTCTTTTCATTCTTCTTCTTTTCATTCTTCTTCTTCTTCTTTTCATTCTTCTTTTCATTCTTCTTTTCATTCTTCTTCTTCTTTTCATTCTTCTTTTCATTCTTCTTTTCATTCTTCTTCTTCTTTTCATTCTTCTTTTCATTCTTCTTCTTCTTCTTTTCATTCTTCTTCTTCTTCTTCTTCTTTTCATTCTTCTTTTCATTCTTCTTCTTCTTCTTCTTCTTTTCATTCTTCTTCTTCTTATTTTCATTCTTCTTTTCATTCTTCTCATTCTTCTTTTAATTCTTCTTTTCATTCTTCTTCTCATTCTTCTTTTCATTCTTCTTCTTCTTCTTCTTTTCATTCTTCTTCTTTTCATTCTTCTTCTTCTTCTTCTTTTCATTCTTCTTTTCATTCTTCTTCTTTTCATTCTTCTTTTCATTCTTCTTCTTCTTTTCATTCTTCTTCTTCTTTTCATTCTTCTTCTTCTTCTTTTCATTCTTCTTTTCATTCTTCTTCTTCTTCTTTTCATTCTTCTTCTTCTTTTTTTCATTCTTCTTCTTCTTCTTTTCATTCTTCTTTTCATTCTTCTTCTTCTTCTTTTCATTCTTCTTCTTCTTCTTCTTCTTCGTGCCCCGTGACTGCCCAAATGAGTGAAGTGTGCGGTGATTCTAAGATCGACGGCACTCATCTGCATGTCATACTGACTGACAGTATTATTTCTCTTCCCCAGCAGACTCCAAGGGCATTTAAATTAAAGGTACAGTGTTCTGCACTAATATAAAGACTCTCTGAAGCCTAGAAACCCTTTAAATAAGTTAAATTTGCGGCGAATAAATTCGCATCGAATCGCATTTCTCCCGCAAATTCGGCGAATCAGCCGAATCGAATTTTTGAATAATTCGCTCATCTCTAGTTATAAACTAATTTGGGGTATTTTTTTATTTACTAAAAAGATAGCTGAATACATTTTGGCCAAGATTTATGAAGAAAGGTTATTTATTTGCAAAATTTTAGAAAAACACTTTTTTTTTCAGAATGTTTGGACTTTTTAATTTATATAGCAAAAAAATAAAAATTCCAGTGTTGAATAAATACCACCAAAATAAAGTTTTATCTGTGGGTACAGTGTTGCATGACCGCGCAATTATTCAAAGTGTGATAGCACTGAAAGCTGAATATTGGCCTGGACAGGAAGGGGGTGAAAGTGTCCGGACTTGAAGTGGTTAATAGGGAAATGTTTTTGCTACTGTGAAGAATAAAAATGCAAAATGTGGCAAAAACACACTACATGTGTTTCAGCAACATCTCCATCAGGGGCGGACTGACAACTCATACGGCCTCCGGTCAATAGGGGATCATGGGGCCCCTGTGTCCTTGTCCAAACTCAAAAAAGCCTATGAAAAAGGTACCAGGGGCATCTCATGGGGCCCCCTATTGACCCCAGGCCCTCAAGCAGTGCCCGAGTTTCCAAATGGTCAGTCTGCCCCTGATCTCCATTGAAATCTATTGTAGCAAAAGGGCTGCTTTTTGCTTTTAAAAAAGTCCTTGACCCTTTCCAAGAATGCAGCTGCTCAAGAAAACATAGATATGCTAAATGGACTGTAGTACATTGGTGTGATCCAGGCCTCTACCAGTCTCATAATCCTTTGTATTCTTTTGCAGCACCTGCCAATACAGTATATAAAAATATATTTGTCTTATATAACTAAAATTTCAATACATACAAGGGTGAATTAAGATAAAACCCTAGTTTTCCAAATCTGTCATAGTTCAGGTATGTAGATTTTTGTATTCCATGAGGATTTACATTTTAAAGTGTTATTGCTGGGCACATAAGGTCCTACCTGGAGTTTTCTTCACATTAATGGCCTATGCTGAGAGTTTATTGTTGCTAGAAGTAAGAGTTGTGCGTCATTTGAATGGACTAACTAGCTCAGAACAGATGAACACAAACTGGGACATTTTCAATGTCTGACACTAGAAGTCTGTGAGGTTCATTTACTAAATGTAAAGAGGCTGTGCACTTTGCAAGTGCAGTTGCACTCATTTTCACAAGATCTTAGTGAATTTGGTAAGGCTCTGCTGATTTCCATCATCCAATCATGTGCAAGCAGAAAAGCTGTTTTTTTCATCTCGTTTTCTTGAACGTTTCTTGGGTAATTTTTACAAAGTGAAGTTTAACCGCATTCACTATGCTCTGAGGAAGATGAGTGCAACTGCACAGTCTATTTGCCTTTAGTAAATCAACCCCATATGTTTGCTACTGGATGGAAAATACTAGATATGTGCAGAACGAAAATATTTGTTTAGTTTTATATCGATTCGTTAAGTTACTCGTTTCATTTTATTGCTGCATTTGTAAGGAAATTCATTTAACTTAGTTTATTTAGAAAATATTGAATCGATTCAAATTCGATGTGAAGAAAAGCTGGTTCTATTTTATTCAAAGATCAAAATTTGAATTTCGGAAGACAGTTATATTCTTTCTATTTTACTATCTTCTATTCTATTTTATTCTAATATATTCTATTTTACTCTATTCTTTTCTATTCCTTTCTATTGTATTATTTTCTGTTATTTTATATTCTATTCTTTTCTATTCCATTGTATTCCTTTATTTTCCATTTTATTCTATTATATTATATTCTAATCTATTATTTTTTTTATTTACTATTCTATTATTTTCCATTATATTCCTTTCTTTTTTACTCTATTCTTTTTTTCTTATTCTGATTTTCTATTCTATTCCTTATCTATTCTATTTTATTCTTTTATTTTCTATTCTATTCTGTTTTATTCTATTCTTTTCAAAATTAGAATTTTGGAAGATGGCTATATTATAAGACTGATACACATAGTCTTCGAAGGAAGACAACAATAGTCAGCAATATGTGTATATTTTTCGGATTTGTTTTCAAATTGGATTAAAGTTTGAATGTTGGATGAAATTTAATTTCATTATTTTAAATTTGTTACTATTGTAATTTGGAAGTTTGGATACATTAGAATCTCAAAATAACTAAAAATTTTGTCAGAATTTTGATTCAGAACAAACTGAACCGCATGTCTAGAAAATATTGCTGCAGTTAGTTTATAATCACCTCCCTCCCAAAATATATACTTGTGCTACAATCTGTGCAAGCTGGCACAAATAAATAAACCTTGGCATATTTACATTACTAAACTAAGGAATGTACACGGTTAATCATAAGAGTGCTGGTTGAATTCCCAGTTGTTCTTTGGATTTCATGTTTCATTCCAGCATTGCTAATGGCTATGGCTTGATGGAGACAAATGGCCACGGCTTGATGGAGACAATTGCTTGGCTATAGTATTAAACCAGCGGAAAAAATTATAAATGACATGCTAAAGTATGGACGGGTCAACAAGCATCTCCTCATCTGATGGCAAGCATGTTAAACAATGAACAAACAACTGCACTTTTTTCCAGGAAATCTGACAATAATTATTAAGACAACAGGGAAACATAAGAACATGGTTACTGCCTTGTGTCGCATTATGTACCTAATTATATCTCTGATCCAATCTATAACAAAATCCTTATAGTGTAAAACTATCTTCCAATTATTAAACTTGCTTTAACATAACAATACCTGCCATTAGACCAAGATCAGGGCTTTATTTGTGAATCGCAATATAGAAGAAATTAACATTTCCAACTTTTTGAGAGTAATGTTTACTGTACCTGCATTGTCAACATACTGTAGATTAAGCTCAATTTACAAAGTTATTTTTTGCTAAACCAGCAAAAAAGACCAAAAATTTTGAAGAAGAAATGTTTCTTAGTTTATGTTATACATTTTTGTAAATAAGTAATTTTTCTCCTGTACTGATGTGCGCTGATGAGACTGCACTGATGGGCACCGATAGGTTGCACTGATGGGGTGGCACTGATGGGCACTGATGAGGCGGTAATGATGGGCATTGATGAAACACTGATGATGCTGCACTGATATGTGGCACTGATTGGCACTGATAGGCAGCACTAATGGGCACTGATATGTGGCAATGGTGGGCACTTATAGGCAGCAGTGATGGGCACTGATAGACACCAATGATGAGCACCTATAGGTGACACTGCTAGGCAGCACTGATAGGTGGCACTGATAGGCAGCACTGATTGGCACTGATAGGCGCCACTGACAGGCAGCACTGATCGGCATTGACAAGCAGCACTGATGGGCAGCACTGATGTGGCTGCACTGATAATCAGGGCATCAATGACCAGTCCACTGATTATCAGTGTGGATGTCCCCTGTGTGGATTGCCACTTATCGCCTCTCTTCTCCTCATGCTCTGACATCGTGAGGAGAGGACTGCCAGTAACCAGCAAATCCTATTTAAAATGTCATCAGCTGTGATTGGACACAACTGATTGCATGGTAAAGGGCTGTTTTGATTGGCCCTGTATCTTGATATGTGATCAGCTATGTTCAAAGGACAATATTAATATAAATGATTCAAAATGACATAAAAAGCAATAAAAAGAAGTTCATCAAAGCATTTGTGAATCTTAAATGTCTCTTGTGCAAATATATCAGCTGAAGAAGTGCCTATGATTGGCACGTGAAGTGACCTGTGAAGAGTAACAGTGCAAAAACATGTGAAAGAAAATCCACCCTTGGTATGGATGTACACTCACCAGACCATAAATTATAATGCGCATTGATTATAATACATCGCACATCTGGGGGTGCAGCGGTATGCTGACAGCTTCAGGGTAATCCGTCCATCCGTCAGGGTGGGTGCCTGGTGGTCCTGGGGGGAATTTGCTCAGCCACAGGAGCCAGAAAGATGCTTATAGTGTAGTATTTTATTATGGTAATAATAGCAAGTAACATAAAAAGTATCCACGTGGAGTAATAAAATAAATAAATAAATACATCAACAAATAAAGTATCAAAAAGGGCCACCGCTCCTCAACAGTGGCGGCTAGAGGTCAGCAATAGGGCTCCACCCAATGCATTTCATTTTAATAACACATCCTGCTGAGGAGCAGCAGCCATTTTATTGCATTTTATGTCATTTTGAATCATTTATATTAATATTGCACTTTCAGCACTTTATTCACATATGCGTTTAAGTCACATGCGTTTATGGAAATTTTGACATGCATTTTGAGCGCTGCACTAATACTTTAGAGATTACAATTCTGGGACTGTTACCTATACCCTGGGTGCCAGCTGCTTTTATTCATTTGGATACATATAATTTTAATATCATATACTGTATTTAGCGCTCGCTCTATTATCTTTTCATATACTATGTTCAAAGGACACAGCGATCACAGAACGCTTCCGATGCATGCCGGGGTGGGGGGGGGTGCGCGCCAGCGCTGGAGTTTTGGGAGGACATCAATAGACACCCTCCCAGAACTGGGTGACTGTGCTTTTGCCTTCATTTGGCTACAGCGTGGTCAGCAAGAGGTTAAATATAATATGACAATATTGGATTACTCTCTGATTGCTGCCTGCCCTGACCCCCGATTGGATAATGAATACAAATCTGACTGTCACCTGCCCTGACTTCTTGCTTGGATAACAGATTTGCCTCTGCCCACTGCAAGCCAGTCCTGACCACTCTATGCTTGGTATCTTGCCATTCACTAGTCCTCAACTCTACTGCATGCAGTACTTACCTGGTACCTTTCCACTTCATTAAGTCATCTGACAGGGTATGTGAACTGTCTTCCACTGAGGATTGGTGGTGAGCATCCCTGTCCTGTGAATAATAGGGAAAGGCGGCTGCCATAATGAAACTGTAAATATGTGTCACTATTTTCACAGAACAGGATCTAAACCTTACAAAAGGTCTGTGTTAAGAGGGAAAGATCATTTGAGATTTGGACCTGCATAAATGCTCAGTTTCTTTCTAAAGTCTATGGTCTATAGTTCTGTACACACTGTTGCTTTCTTTGCACCATATTATTAAGTAAGGACAATATTTTACCCTGCCATTGGCATATGATAAATGTAAAGACTCAGTTAGGCTTGGCTTTTGCTTTTTGCTATATGGTATTTGACATGCCCATCATTACATAGTAAGGTAGATTCTGATGTAATCACTCTAGTCTGAATCCTAGAGATTGGATCTCTGGAAAACCCACAGCTGTTGTTAATGACATGCTGCTGTCTACTGTAAATGCTTTCTGAATACATTTCAAATCATGTACTATAAATGTAATGAGAACCTTTTTTTTGCAACTAATGAGTCCTTAACACACCAAAATTACAGAGTAAGTTTATGTCATAAATGCCATAAATAAAGTCATGTTAGCATATTCCACTTTGCAAGGATGAAGAAGCACTGACAAATGGGTAAGTTCCCACAATATCATAATTATTTGACATAAACATACATTAGCTCCTAGTGTTCCCGTGGTCAGCAAGAGTGCATCACAATGCATGTAATTAGCAATGTCATACAGCTGTGATTACAGTATTTACTTGTCATGTTTATATTCACAGCCATTCCCTATGTGTCTGGATTGATCTTCTCACTCTGTAGACATTAAAAAGGGAAGGTTTAATTAATGTAAATTCTAGCTGTGTATATGTATTCATATATCTAATGTAATTTGTAACTCCCAGTACAAATATGACCATCCAAGTAGTGTGCTTTCTGCCCTCTGCTCACCACTGGCGCTGCTGGTCATATTAATACATTTACCAACTTTTATGAGAATAATTTCTTTTTGTGTGTGTGTGAGCACACCTATACTGTATATGCTCTGAATTATTATTGATTTTATTGCATACAAAGTGCAACTTCCCTTGCACACTGAACAGCCTATTTACTTTTAGTAAATAAACCCCACTGTGTCTATGATCCCATTGACATCTGAACTTTTCATAGAGACAAGCTTTACATGCTTTACATGCACACTAATTGACCTGATATAAAATTACTTAGAAACTGTCTTTAATAAAAATTGCTGTTATTTATAGCAGACGTTTGTGTCTAACCATTTGACCTTTACCCCCCTGCATTGCCAGGCCATTTTTTGCGATACGGCGCTACGTTACTTTAACTGACAATTGTGCAGTCATGCATCGCTATACATAAATGACATTTATGTAATTTTTTTGTACCCATATGTCATTTCTTTTTGTGATACTTGATCACCTCTGTGTTTTTTACTTTTTGGCTTATAAACAAAAAAAAAGACAGACAATTAAAAAAAAAACTTTTTTTTATTTTCTGCTATAAAACATATTCAATATATATATATATAGATAGATAGATAGATAGATAGATAGATAGATAGATAGATAGATAGATAGATAGATATAGATATATATATATAGTTTTTTTTTAAAGCAAATTTCTTCATAAATTTAGGACAAAATGTATTCTGCTACAAAAAAAAAGTCCCAATAAGCATATACTGATTAGTTTGTGCAAAAGTTATAGTGTGTACAAACTATTGGATATATACTGGAATTTCTTTTATTTATTTTTTTTTACTAGTACTGGCAGTGATCAGCGACTTATAGTGGGACTGCGATATTGCAGTGGACATTTCTACACTAACTGACACTTTGTGGGAGCCAGTCACACTAAGACAGTGATCAGTGCAAAAATATGCACTGACACTGTACTAATGGCACTGGCTGGGAAGGGGATAAACATCTAGGGTGATCAAGTGGTTAACTGTGTGTCTAGCTATGTGCTTGGTGTACACTAGGTGGTGCTTTTAGTAGGGGAAGTGAAGGATCGTGCTCCCAGTTTTGCAGGGAAACATGATCCTTCACTCCCCCCTGTCAGAACAGAGCTCTGCCTTTTTTACATATGTAGAGCTCTGTTCTGTGTCCTGCCCGAGGATCGGTGAGTGCTGGTGGACATCTGGCACTCACAGATCGGCATCTGCTGTGAGTGTTCACAGCAGAAGCAATCAGCCAGTGGCAATCGCACGCCCCCCTATGGTGGAAGTTCAAAATCTCTATATATGTGATTATGCACAAGAGGGCCTCTCTGCAGAAGTAAAACTACTATAGGGTAGTCGGTAAGTGGTTAAACTTTCAAAACTGATATGAAGCTATTGCTCTACTAGCTTTGGACTTGGATATTCTCCAATAGGGAAAGAGGCACAAAATATTTGGCAAGTTATGATATGCATGATAGATATGCATATTTCATTAATACAATACAGCAGTCAGAATATCATATTGAGATATTTCTTTATACATAGTTGATCTTACTTTTCCCATAGCATAATCATAACCCAGTGCAGCCATTTTCTTACAAACTTTCCTCATTTGTATGGATTCTGAAGTACAGTTGCTCTATATTTGTAGATAAAAGGACAATTTATTTCAATATAGTCTATACATTCACATTCTTCTTAGATTGCTGCATAAGGGATACATTGATTGAGAATGAATTAATAATTACATACAACACAAATGAAGATATAATAAGTATAATGTAGGGAAGCAAATGTATTATCTTAAAAGTAACTACTGCCTTGCTGGCTGATGTGCACCTGGAAACCATTAGCCATTAACAGCATATTACACTAATGGATTTTAAAGTGTTAGTCCAGCTTTGAAAACATTTTTAGAAATACGTTCAGTATAATTAAAGTCATTTTACCAATATATTTGTTTTCCGTTTTCATTTCTCTGTTTTCTATAACTTGTGTGGGAAACAGTTGTACATTTCATTGTTGATCTACTAAAAAGATTTACTTTGTCTGGTGAAGCCAGATTTATTTCATTCATCCAACTGCATACAAAGAAAATGCCTTTTTTAAAAATCTTTTTAATCCTTCTGAATCTGGTCAAAAATGTTCTGTTGTAGTAAATCACCCACATCTGAATTAACCACAGACCTGCCAACCTGGTGACAGTTTTACCATTGTGGTCTACAAATAAATTGACCGCAAAGCTTTATATCCTGTTTTTATGAAAAAGGGTGTAAAAAGCTCTGGAATCAAAAGAAAAATAAACTGGAGTATAAAAGGTCACATGATATATGCATACTACATCATCTAAGGTGAACTGCAAAGAGGCATATCTAGCATGTGCAATATTATGCTAAGGCATAAACTCTATTGCTCATTGATCATGACTGCAGTTCTTGAGTCAACATTCCTGGCACTGAATATTCATCTCCCACCTCGCCTGCTATTACTGTCACTGATAAATTATAACCCGGTAGCATTCTATCAGATGTAAAAAGTGGACACACACATATTATTTGTTGCTTTTCACACAGTGTTTATAGCACAGACATGAGCAATAAGAGGCAGTGCAGCAATAAATAACAAGATAAGTCTTTCCAGCTCCCTAAGTGAATGAATGTTTAAATATATATTTTATGATGTTTCACTGCATCATTAAATCTCTCTGTGACTCCCAAAGCTATCTTCCCTGCACCTCACCATGTTAACGAGAGGTGCATTTATTTCATACAGAACTAAGCCTAGAAAATGGAAACTGGAATTATATTTCATATGTCCACTAACATATGTATTCTAACGGAAACTTTTCCCATTTCTACCTTCTAAGTTTATTGCTGACTAACCATTTGCTCTTCTAAGGACAGCAGCATATTTTTACCATAGCATAGTGTATTAAACGTAAAGTGATTCTAAAGAAAAAACATTTTTTCTACCTTCATGCATTCCCTGCATTAGGGTAATAAACCTTCCAATGTGTGTGCTTCCCTCCCTAAACACTTACTTGACACCATGTCCCTACCGGCAGCCGCGCTCTGCTCTATTGCTGCATTTACTAAGAGCAGCGGGTGCCATTGGCTCCTGTTACTGTCAATAAAATGCTGTGATGAGATATTGGGATATGGGCCAAGCCTCTCTGTGTGTATCTATTGATGCACAAAATCTGGTTCTGGATCAAGCCCGCACATTTGCCCCCATAGCAAGCGTCTTGCCATGCGGGGCAAACACAGAAGAAGACGAGTGAAGATCGCCAGTGGGAGACCCGAGAAGAGGAGGTTCAAGGCCTCTCTGTGTAATACCATTGCACAGAGCAGGTAAGTATAACATGTTTATTATTTTAATTTAAAAAAAAAGCTGTCTCCTTAGAAGCTGAAAGCTGGCTTGTTTTCCTCTCCCTCCCACTGACTTTCAGCTGCTGCAGAGAAAGCCATACATGGGATTGGTTCCAGTAATTGCCCCCAGTAAGTGTACCTATCACCCTCCCTGTGCACCTTACGTTTTCCCCTGCTGCGCAGGCACCCCAGTGTGCCACCACCCCCCTGCCAGCTTTTCTCCTCTCTTTCCCACCGGCAGGTGCAAGCACACAAATGAATCCTTCAGGATGGAGAGTGGGGGGAAAGGTCCGGTAAATATGTCACAAGGGTCTTTCCTTTCCTAAATGAACACAACAAGTAATCAGTACTTATTACTCACTGTGTTCACTCATAACTAAAGCATAGTAAGCAGTGGTTTTTTGGGGGGCCCTGTCAGACTGGCTGTATGGGGCCCGTGGTTTCTAACAGCAGCCCTGGGTGTGATTTCTGCAGAGATGATGGAAGAGGAGGAGGAGAATAGATGGGGGAACAACTCACCGATTTTTAATACAAAATACATGTATATGTGATTGTGATGCATTTTCATTAAATCTATGGGGCAGAAAATTGCACTGGATGGTACTGGATTACAGGGACCATCCCCAAAGTTACATGTCAGCTGCATTACATTAATGTGAATGGGAACCATTGAAATCAATGTAATTTTAATTGTTACTCGATTCTGTATGACTTCAGTCGCATCTGAAAGTGCACCAGTGTGTAAACCAGGTCTAAAAAATCATCACAATTACTGAACAAAGGATAATAACTAGACTGAACAAGTGTGCATTTTCTTTCCCCTCTTTATTCCTTCTTTTTATTACTGAATGTTTTTTATGACTGAATGTGTAGATATATTCTATTTTGACCTTGCCAGGAACAGTAAGGTAGCATAAATGTCAGTATGCAGTGATGATAGTTAATTAGAATGACTATATGCTACTTTCAAAATTGCAAAGTATATATACAGTAATCTATTGTTTAATATTTTGAAGATGGTCAGCAAATGTTGATTTTGCTTGTATGTGGTGGACATATATGACACATTTGTGTCAAAATCAGTAATGACTGAAGTAATTAACATAGAACATGAACATACAGGTTGATGTTCTTAGACACTGAGTTAAAATAACCTGTTAGGTCTTTTGTAAGTTGATACAGACTTATTTGGCATAAAAATGGCAGACTAACAATACACATCGGTCAGCAATTATCTCTGATTAACAGAGCGTGCACAATACTGAGCGTTAGAGAAACTAATGGCAGTAGTAAATGACCTTTGAAGAACAGTTGGAAAGTTTGGCACCCCTGGTTTCCATATACAGAAAGAAACTGATTTGCAAACTTTGGGCACAGGAAAATGATTTGAGGGTTACAGTACAGTGACTTTTTAAATAAAATATGACAAAACAATATTATTCAAAGCCAATATGAGAAATACAGAAATAAATGGAATTGTATGCCTCTTCTCATAAAAGAATTTTGAAATATTGTAATATAGCAGTAGCAGTTCACAATTTTAAGTTTAATGGAGAGAAAGTAACGTCTTACATTTTACTCCTTCAGTAATTCACCTGTTATGTGCTAATTTTCATGCTATGGACTTTTCTCTGAAAATTTCTCTGAAAAACAATATTATATAATGGTTGTAGCAGCTTGCAATATTAGACGCATATACACATCCAGAAAAATACACTTTAGTAATTTTATAGCATTTTTGACACTAACACTATTTCACTCTGGTGCACAGAACACTTTTCTGTCCTCCACTGTAAAAAAAAAAAAAAAAAAAAGTAAACTTATCTGATGATCAATCCTGAGACTACACCATAAAGGTCAATATGCATTTTGGTAAATTGCCCGTGTGGAGGAAACATCATTAACTCCATATGTCTGCAACCATCTCCAGGGAGAAAACAATACTACTTCCAGCACATGAGCACATGTAAAGGATAATTGCATACAGTGTTAGAATTGTCCTTTATAAACATGACTGACTTTTGAATAGCTAGTGCCACTTGTTTGTAATGAGGCGTGTTTTATCTGACTGCCTTTTTGATGCATTGTGATGGTATGTCATAATTTTTAGGTTTTAAAAAATAGCTTTATATAATATTTATAAAGGATAATTCTCACTGTATGCAAATATCCTTTGCATGTACCCATGAGCTGGAAGTAGTATTGCCTTGTCCCTGGATTTGATCGGAGACATATGGAGTTGATGAGGTTTCCCTTCACACGAGCAAATTACTAAAGTGCATATTGACCTCTAATCTGCAGCTTAAGGTCTGATCATTTGGTGCAAGAGCTGCAAGCTTGCTAAAGCAATATATTTTCACTTGGCTCACATGAACAAATCTATACATTTATTCAGATAGTAATATCATAGGGAAAATGGTTTTGCTAATGCACCAACAGCACCAGTGAGAAAAGAAAGGTGTTAACCATGGAGATAACTCTTCATTCCATCAAGTGAGTGGCATGGTATGCTTGAAGAATTATCTGCTTGTCTATAGCTAAAACTAAATGAAATGATGTGGCATACATCAAAGTTACATACCTTCACATGATAATACATTTATAAACATCCCGCTCTATCAGATGCATGCCATTCTCATATGTAACTTGTACTATGGTAGGTATAATTCTCAGTGACAGGGACAATAAAAGTGTAAACTTGGTTTGTCTAAGCAGTTTAAAAGTTTCCTCTTGGTAAGTAGTGCTTATAGAGCCAGAAACCGCAAGAGATTAAACTTTCCCGTGTGTTGAACAGCAATTTCCAGTTCACTGTTTTCTGATAACTGGCCAAATAGGGACTGCTTTGTCTTCTCACCAGTACACAAATAAACAGCTGTATCACTCCTGTTTACATCACTTGTCAACGCCAAAGTCTATTCCCATGAATTGTAATATGTTCACAGGATATCATTATACCTGACTTAAAGGGGGTTGTTTACTAAAACTAGAGAGTGCAAAATCTGATCCAGATCTACAGAGAGACCAATCAGCTTCAATGTTTTATTGACAAACCTTAATTGAACAAGCTAAAAGCTGATTGGCTACCATGTACAGCTGCACCAAACTCTGAGTACACCAGGTTTAGTAAATCTCCCCCAAAGTGTCACATTGTCTGGGGTCCCTGTCAATTGGCGATATAACAGTTCTTTGTCTGTGTTGAGCTAGGCTTGTACAAAGTGATCAATTGTTTAAACAGGGCAACAGGATATGGGTAACTTCTGTGTGATTGTCAGAGCATTTATACTGAATATCTTTAAAAATAATAATAATAATAGAGTTTGCACAAAAATAATAGGAAGAAATGACAGAGGATTCAACCCTTACCCACTCTACCAACTGCAAAAAAAAAGATGTTTCTGGAGCTCTCAATCATTGACACAGGTTCCCTTGTAAATGTATATTTTTTACAGGCAAGTCTCATATTCTGTCACAAGAATACAGGATCCATGCATAGTTCTACAGATCAGTCTTCTGTATGCTATTCAGAAATGCAATTAGATCCACAGTCTTCCCTTTTAGTGTGATGAAATTTTTGATTTCCATTTATTATTTTCTATCTTAGATTGAACTCCAGCGAATAACAATTTACTGCAGTCCAAAACAGGCGGCTCAAGAAAACTGCTGTGAGGTATCTGATGGAATGGTAAGATTAGTTTCTGTAAATGTACGTTGTCATTTCAGTATAAACTGCATGTCATATTGTGTACCTGTACGTAATCCAGTCTTTACTAAAAAGCACTGTGAACTAACAATTTTCTGAAGAACAGAGCTTGCACTGTGTTTAAGATAAACAACTAAAATATATTTGAAATCAAGACATAAAGTAAAAACAAGAACTGCTGTAAGTAAACTTGGCATCTTTGTTAAATTTTTTCTTTGCTAAATTTTTTTCCACTGTCACCATACAGTAATAATTTACTCTGAAACTTGCCCGGGATCGTGCCATTTTGTGAATAATGCGGCTTTGTTTGCAATTACTTTGTCGCAAACTCGTCAAGTGTATTTGACTGTGAATCTTTCCTCAGATAGTTATTTTAAACTGTGCTGTAAAGATGTTTAATGGCCCCGTTAAGTTGTTTTATTTTGTTCTCACTATAAAAATACAATCCATTACTTTTCTTTTGGACAAAATACTACTTTGTGTGGGTGTTTTCTTTTTTTTTTTTCTTTTGTGAACATAGATGTTGTATTATGATTGTCTGCAGCATCGGCAGAATGGTGCTTCAGCAACCTGTTATTTTGTTGGTAATGTATAGAATACAAAATTTAAACTCATTCGCTTAATAGCTCTTTGGTTATTTGTGCATTTTATTGCATGAAGACATTTTCTGTTAAGAATGAGTTGCAACATTGGTGTTGAATTACTAAAGGTAAATAGGCTTTTCACTTTGCAAGAAAATTTACTCTAGAACTTAATGAATGTGGAGAAATTTCAATTACCCAATCATAAGACCGGTAAATTAAAAAATAATTCTGAATATGTGCTTACACATGATTGAAAGTCAACAGTTTTACCTCTTTCACTAAGCTCTGGGAAATATAGTGAACAGTCTATCTACCTTTAGTAAATAAACCTTTATGTATAACATAGTCCATATAATAAGATATTCTTTTAATATGGCTTTCAAGTATTTTCATATTTAAAGTGGTTGTAAAGTTTAACTTGTTTTTCTAAAAAAAAAAAATCAAACATGTTATACTTACCTGCTCTGTGCAAAGTATAAAGGGGGGGGGGGTGAAGGAGCAATACAAATGCTGGGACATTTTCTACCTTAATGCAGGGAATGCATTAAAGTGTTATTAAACCCATGACCCTGCATTCTCTATGTCTGGTCTCCCACACTACATGGAAATGCAATTATTTTAGTAAATATAAACTGCTAAATACTTTTTCTCATCAGCAGTATACACCAGTCTTGTGACTTCTATTAGTGTCCAGTTGAGCACTGGTTAATCTTGTAGGAGGAGTTTTCATTCTGCTGTGACTGTCTTATGAGGCTGCATGACCCTGACCCTCTGTCTGGACAGTGCTGATTGGCCCTGCACTGATCATGTATGTACACCCTCCCAAAGAAAATAAAAACTCTCTATCCATACACTCTAAACTGAGCATGTGCAGAGTGGCTCCTAGAGGATCATAGACGACAAGATCAAACAGCCATTTTACACAATGAGGAGGATTAACCCCTTAGGTGAGTATAACAAGCATGCTTTACTGCATATACAGACTGATTTTAGTTTAAGGTAAAAATTGATCAGGCTTTAGAACCATTTTAAACATATTGGCAAACAAAAAGAGCCCAATATACACAACATGTTTTATTTACTCAAATAATTGTTATTACTAAGCTGCTAACCCCAAGTATTTATAAGTGGCAGTACCTGAGACGTCTTACTCAAATATACCTGCAAGTGCATGAGTCTATCATGGATCCCTGTAATTCATGTAGCAGGCTGCCAATTTTTCCATAATAGTAATCAATTGGTAATTCATAGTGGTGATTCTTCAATACATATTAAGTCAAGATTATAAATTCCATAGCCTTCATAAGCATAATTGCACAGGGCAGTAATATGAAGATATACAGTAATAAGGACATCTTTATATCATCCAGCTCTGTCTGCTACTTGACCATTTAATATCAGAACAAATATGGGTTTGCATGATTATCAGCAATTTATACCATGTTTGCATCTTCTTATCATTTTAACTTTATACAAGGTCAGAAATAAAATGTCAGTAATGTACTGTCCAAACGAATTTCACTGTTGTGACTTTTCTACAGTACTTTGTTTTAAAAGCTAACCCTAACATACAGTATCTGTCCACAGTAAGTAAAAAAAAGTCCCAATGAGGATTCTGACAGATTTAGTGATCCCAGTGTTAGGTTGAATGTGAGAGAAATTCATCTTTGTGGGCTCTTAGGTAACAGTAACTCTTTGAATAACTGTATTTTCTATCTGTGTGTGATCATATCTAAAACTGTAGAATAAAGGTCAAGGAAAAAACATTGCATAGCACAGGCATGATGACTTCCTAGCTTTTATCTCGAAAATCAGCATGGGGCTTCTGATGACTATTGGCTTGTTTTGAAACAATGACCCTAAGAAAAGAGATGCTCAGCAAAATTGCTTCATAAGGTTCAGAGTACACAGCTCCTACATATTTTACAATTTCTCAGAAGTGAGATGAGAAGCCAGATTTCTTGTGCTAGAAAGGTTGTGTCATTCTCTGTAATAGTAGAGGTGTAAAGCTTATTTTGGCCAATGAACACCTGATCTTTTTCAGATTTCGGATATGTAGTTGTGTTTCCATTTGGTTTATTTTACATTTTAAATAGTGCATCTATTAGTTTTATTTAAAATTTAAAGATAATATCTCAGGATTGAGATATGAGAACTGCTTTTGCTGACCTATACTTTGAGATGCAAGCTTTGTGGCTCTCATTCTCATCCTTGTTTTCTGTTTACTGAGTAACGCATCCAGAAGACAGCATGCAGTAATGCATTTGTAATGTAATGGGTTTGGACACCTAAAAAGAAACAATTGAGTACTGTCCGTGATACTTTTTTTATTTGCACTAACATACAATTTTTTTATTTGCACTAACATAACATACAACATACAATTAGATGGTAACAGCAATTACCATCTAATACACTTCTAGTGACTATGGATGTAGTATCCCTGTATAGTAATATCCCTCACAAGGATGGATTAGCTGCATGTCACAGATCCTTATCATCCTCACCAAACCACAAATATGCTGCTGAGGATGTTACACAGCTCATTGAATTCATACTTACACACAACTAATTTGCCTTCAATAAAGACATCTATCTTCAATGTATGGGTACTGCGATGGGAAGTAAAATGGCACCCCAATATGCCAATTTATTTATGGCTAACCTGAAGGAAAAATTCCTGAACAGCATGGAACAAAATCCATACAGATACTATCGCTATATTGATGATATTTTCATCATATGGACAGAAGGTGAAGAAAACCTAAAACAATTTTACTCATTGATCAACACTTTTCATCCATCAATCAAACTAAAAATGGAATACTCAAACACACACGTCAACTTCCTAGACACCACAGTATACATCAGGGATGATATCACATCTCAATATACAGGAAACCCACTGACAGATGCAACTACCTTCACAGTTCTAGCTTCCACCCCCAACACACGAAACGTGCCATCATACACAGTCAGGCCATTAGATACCACCGAATATGTTCTGACCCAAGAGACAGAGATAAACATCTCGGGACACTAGCAGACTCCTTCCATAAGAAAGGTTACAAGGACAAAACTATCAACAACAGCATAAACACAGCCTTGAGAACCCGAAGAGAAAATCTACTTCAGTACAAAGAGAAAAAAACAAACAACCATGTACCTCTAGTAACCACATACAACCCAGCTATAGAAGGAATAAGAAAAATAATCAAAGATTTACAACCCATCATAACAGAGCATGGAACTCTGAAAGAAATATTCCAGAAACCCCCA
Organism: Staurois parvus; assembly: GCF_062004578.1. Taxonomy (NCBI): domain Eukaryota; kingdom Metazoa; phylum Chordata; class Amphibia; order Anura; family Ranidae; genus Staurois; species Staurois parvus. The sequence goes on from NW_028318060.1 coordinate 4,752,557, forward strand.
ATAATGGCCTTCAGACAACCCCCCAACCTCAGAAATAAACTAATCAGTTGGAAACTTCCTTCTGATTATGGGGTCACAAATAATGGAAGCAAACCCTGCAATAAAAATGCTGTAAACTTTGCAACCAAATCAATCCATCAAAAAGTGTCAGACACTCAAAAGGGATCTTCAGTATTTCCGAATCATACAGCTGCACCTCCAGTAATGTTGTGTACCTTATCCAGTGCAGAAAATGCAGCAAAGGATCTTATGATGGCGAAACAGGACAGAAGTTGCAAACAAGGATGAATTTGCACAGACATACCATCAAGGAACATAAAGAAGATGACTTCTGCACACCTGTGGGACACCATTTTGCACAACTAGGCCACACAATGGGAGACCTCAATATTTTAGTTCTTAAAGGAAATTTCATATCCATTCAGGAAAGAAACTAAGAATGATAATTCTATTTGACACCAGAGATAACGGCCTGAATTTGGACATGGGATTCCTCAATCATTATCCAACAGTTTTATGACTATCAGCTGAGCTTGACTCCCTCTGTGATGTGAGTGTTGTCTTCCACCCCTCCCCCCCCTTTGCTTTTGCTGTGTCTTATCTCTAGCCTTTTTTTTTTTTCATCTCTTCTAACATTCTGCTAAAACTTTGTGATTTGTATAGTACTGCTTGGACCTTGAAGAAGGGGACACTCCCCGAAAGCTTGTCCTCAAAATTGTATGTTAGTGCAAATAAAAAAAGTATCACGGACAGTACTCAATTGTTTCTGTCGCAAATGCACCAAGACACCTAAAAAGGAAATGCTTTTTTAAATCAGTGACTGACCAATATGTAAAGGAAGGAATGTGCACCTTCAAGGACCAAGTCAGTAATGGCAACTGCCATATCTCTGTTGTTACAAACTCCTTTAGTTTTAAAGGCAGTAATGTGCTGTAAAAGAAGGGGAAGAGGAAAAGCAGACATCCAGTACTAGACAAGTTTATTATATATTTGTGTATTCATTTTTCAGGTTCCATTCCTGTATTAATAAGTAGGTTAGTTGATAACAAGTTTTGGTGTTGCTTTATAGTGAAGTTCTAAAATTATATAGCAGTTGAGTCTGTCATACCCGAGGAGCCCTAAACCTCTCTTTGCTAAGTTACCTTGGTAACAGTCAAAAAGTATAATTTATAGAAATTCCTAATATAATTCTTACATATACAAGCACAGTAAAGCATTCTTAGAACATGTCTCATTCTATTACACATCTCAAAAATAAGATTATCCCACATTTCAGGATAGTGGGTGGAGCCATATAAATCATTATTTTTCTGTCAGCCAGATGTACATTCAGAATGTCGGTGTATAGTGCAAGTAAAGACTAATATTGTAGAGCAGGGGTCCTCAAACTACGGCCCGCGGGCCACATGCGGCCCGCCGAGGACATTTAAAGGCACATGCGGCCCTCCGAGGACATTTATCCGGCCCCTCCTCTCTCTCTCCCCTCCTTATCTCTCCCCCCCCCTCTCTTTACATTGTACACAGATCTGACCCAACAAGGTGTCCTGCATTTACCGTATATTTTGCTCCATAAGACACACTTGGGGGGAAATGTCTGTGCGTCTTATGGAGCGGCCGGTCCAGTATTCCCGCCGCTGTTGTATGTCCGCAGTCTCTGGTCATCTCCTGTACCATGTCCGCAGTCTCTGGTCATCTCCTGTAGTATGTCCGCAGTCTCTGGTCATCTCATGTAGTATGTCCGCAGTCTCTGGTCATCTCCTGTATTATGTCCGCAGTCTCTGGTCATTTCCTGTACCATGTCCGCAGTCTCTGGTCATCTCCAGTACTATGTCCGCACTCTCTGGTCATCTCCTGTTCTATGTCCACAGTCTCGGGTCATCTCCTGTACTATGTCCGCAGTCTCTGGTCATCTCCTGTACTATGTTCGCAGTCTCTGGTCATCTCATGTAGTATGTCCGCAGTCTCTGGTCATCTCATGTAGTATGTCCGCAGCCTCTGGTCATCTTATGTAGTATGTCTGCAGTCTCTGGTCATCTCATGTAGTATGTCCGCAGTCTCTGGTCATCTCGTGTAGTATGTCCGCAGTCTCTGGTCATCTCCTGCACTGTGTCCGCATTTGTTCATAGTTTTTTTTTTAAAACTATAGTCCGGCCCTCCAACAGTCTGAGGGACAGTGAACTGGCCCCCTGTTTAAAAAGTTTGAGGACCCCTGTTGTAAAGTAATGTATCCCAAGCTGCATACAGCTGTTTTTTTCATCATCACATAAAATCGCAACAGCAACATATCAGACACTGTCAACCTATTGGTACTAGTTTCTATGTTGATCAAATGCTCTCCACACTTCCTGTTATTCCTTTTCCTAGGACAATTTTTCTCGCAATCCCTCCAGAACATACCAATGCCATTAAATAAATTGTCTCCATTGATCTTGAATCTAGCTGGAGGGCAGAGGTTTTCCTTATACTGCACATTACAACAAACTGATGCTTACCAGTCTATATGCCAAAAAAGGCAATATCCTCTATTGGCTCATAGATTAAGTACATTTTTACTAGGACAATACATACCTTCCCTATAATGTGGAATTATCTTCACTCCTTCCAAACAATTGTCATCACAATCCATATTATTCATGTAAAACAAGTCTTTATGAGTTCATTTCCCAGACAACATTACATCAAAAACCCTCCATTTCAGATAATCCAAAAAAACACAGTTTTCTTATTTTGGATCTGAAAGACCCCTTACCGAATTACTTTCACTAGGAACATAAAAGCCTTCTAACTTATATAGTCCTTGGCCAACATGAGCTAAACTACTTTCTTGATGTGTGCATACTCTGGCACTTTAAAACCCTCTAAAAGGAGATGAACTGGTGTTTGCTACCAACTAACTTATGACTCAGCTGATCTACGTCAAACGCCAAGAAGCAACCTATAACATACTACTTAAAAACTGTTTCAGGCTTTTGTATCTGAAAACATGGCTTCTACCAAATCTGTGCATAGTTCAGTAAAGCCTTTTAAGGGCAGAAGGTATGCACATACTGTATATATCACATATCCAAAATATAAGAGGATCACTCCTCATTTCAGGACAGTGTTCAAAGTCCTTGGATGTGTGATGAAATGAAACAAGTGAATATCTTCTATTTTTAGGAAGCTTTATTGTTGCACACACTGATTCGACTGGAGGGCTTTTTGATTTCTTTAATCCATTCTTGCCATAACCTTTATGATTATATATTTTTCATTAGGTCCCAATTTCTACTCTAGAGAAGTCATGGTTTCAACACACTGCCCTGACATTATCCAAAAAGCCTGAAACAAATGTATGCGTTTTGAAATAAATGGCAATGAGGGAATAGAAAGAAATTATTTGAATTGCTCAGTCCTCCACTTTGAAATCAAGAATAATTGTTACTTTTGGGATATGTGATGGAAAGGGACATGCAAATACATTCTGAATTCAGAAGGCTTGTGTGTGCTTTGCGCTGATTTGGTCAGAAGTCCTTTATTATTCCTTTAATTAATTTTCACCATAACCTGTATTATTATACTGTCTCATTGAGTGCCAATTCCTAGTCTATAGAAATCATAGTTTCTATATATTGTACTGATCATGATTAGAGATATGTACATAGGGTTGTACTATGGATTGAAACTCATATATTGTGCCACATCCTGAAAAGACTATCAAAAATATATTTAGAACTGAATGGACTTTATAGACACTTAAACACCACTTTTGTATAAAATTTCCATACGCTTTATTGACAAATCACGTAGTTACAACAATTAACAATGATTTCTAAAAATATGATACCAGATAAGTACCACAGTTAACAACAACAAATTGCACCTCAAAGTTGAGATCCGATCACTCCTAAATGACCAAATAACCTTATTGGTACCAAATGTAAATCACTGATGCAGATGATGATTTTATAATGGATAGAACACATGTTTGTTGTCATAGTATGGAGCTAGTACAACCTCAGCTGGATATTGGCTCTACATGTTTCTTGCTTCTTCAGGACCTATGAAAGGGTGTATCTATAATAAAACAAAATTTGATTGTTCGCCTGTATATAATAATGCATGTAAACCAACACAACAAAATTATTTTTTTCCACGTATATTAAAACATAAATTGGACAAATATTTACTTACAATTATTGCCATGAAACCATATATAATTGGTAATTAGTCATCGGAGAAAAAGATTGTGTCAGGGTGGGTGTCCAGGCATGGAAGCATATCAGGGAAACAGGGATGACATCATGTAAAAAACATGACCATCTGTTGGAAGCAGTACAGGTTTACAGGCTAATAGTATAGACCAACACAATATCATTTGGCTAAATATCTATTATGCCAATAATCTACTGGCCTTAGTCTATTATGTATTCCCAGTTATTTCTAATAAGTGGTACCTGAATCAAAACATCCTGAGAAAAGGGGAAAGGGACAGAACATGTATGTGTATTTACTAGGTCATGTAGTTCAAAAAATATATATCAATTGACCTTTAATCTATACTCATATAAAGACCATGTCCTTCATGCAAACAGCTATTCAAATAGTTAAACAATTAAATAAATGCAAGTACCTTGAAAAATATATAATTCTGGTTATCAACAGCACAGAGCCCACTTTGTGTGGACACTCTAAATATCTGGTCATCAATAATGTAGTCCAAGTTGGTCAGTTGGTGCAGACCATCCAATCCCAGCCAATCACTAGTAAGGCCTGCAGGCCCATACCCCTTTTGTCTCCCGACGAAGGTAGCACTGTAGGGAGCAACAACAGATGATCAATCTCCTTCCTTTGTAATGTGGTCGGCCCCTATAACAATAGGATTTTGGCCCCCAAATAAAGGAAGAAAAGAAAAGGGATCTCAATCAGAGCTATTATAGCCTTATCCATTACCTGTAAAGAGCACTGTAAAGAGCAAAAACAGATGATCAATCTCCTTCCCTTGTAACATGGTTTGCCCCTATAAACAAATAGGATTTGGCCCCCAAAAAAAGAAGAAAAGAAGAGAGATATTGGTCTGAGCTAATATAGCCTTGTCCATTACTTGGAATCCTAACAGCACACTGGATCCTCCTATCATGGTCAAACCACAAATGTGGCTACAAGAACACCATCACACTCCCTGACCCTAAATAGCCCTGATCTGGACACGGTCACGCCGCTTGTCGGCAGCGTGTGACGTCACACGATCCGGCCGAGGAGACTGCGCACATGCACTGGAATAAGTGATCCCCCAGATTCAACAACTGAACCATGCATGCGTGGAGGGACCGGCTAAAAGCTGATCATGGCTATCTCCTACTCTGTTCACTTTTAGGCAATCCCTGAAAATTTAGCTGTTCAGGAAAGCCTATCCTGCCACTACCTAACAACTGAACATTAACATTCTCCACACAATTATAATTTTTTTCACTTGCCCCTCCCTTTTAGATTGTAAGCTTTCATAGGCGGGACCTCCTAAACCTGCTGTCTTAAATTTTATTGTAATTGTACTATCTACCTTGCAAATCTCTGTGCAAACTGTTAGCACAATATAAAACGTTTAATAAGCACACATAACTCTTTCTTTAATATAACATACGAATATGCAAAAATGTCTGTGTATTTCAGTAAGTTTATTAAGCCCTCAGGGGCAGACTGACCATTTGGAAACTCGGGCATTGCCCAAGGGCCCGGGGTCAGTAGGGGGCCCCATGAGATGCCCCTGGTACCTTTTTCATAGGCTTTTTTGAGTTTGGGCAAGGACACAGGGGCCCCATGATCCCCTAATGCCCGGGGGCCCCATGAGTTGTCAGTCTGCCCCTGTAAGCCCTCTATGACTGCCCAACACATACAATACTGTATATGTGGCAGTATGGTAGGCTTTAAAGCCTGCATGCCACACATATGTGACACTGGATGGCTGATGTGTGTGATGAAAGCATGCTTACTGTGCACTTCCAGCTCAATAACCAAGCTGTCAAAGACAGCTGTCAGTCTGAGCCTAATATCTGTAGCTAGCGGGACTGACTTCCAATCATGTGACCAATGTGACAGTGGTGTAATCACCAATCCTTCCCACCCCTGGGCATTCAGAACTGTTTTAGTATATTTTAAGCTTTAATTTAATCCTTCCACAGAGTCGCACAGTACATAAAAATAACATCAGTGAGTGGGAACCCTCACTGCCCCAGAAACAAGATAATAAAACCACAATATGACTTCAAAAATTAGCAACATACATAGCAAATATAGTATATGAAATCTCCAGGGGCATCCTACTGTTCGGCTGCATGGAAGAACCAAGAATTTTTCCCTTTTATCAGGGGAATGTGTAAAAGAACAGAACAAAGCAGAAAGAAAGGTAAACAGGGGAAGAAACATATGTACAGGGACACACAACGAGAATAAGTATATATATATATATATATATACAGTATATACAGCCAGTAGAACTATTTTTTCTGGAGCTGTTCCCCTTTCTGCCTCATAGCTGCAGTGAGTTCCTCAATAAACTGAATATCATTAACCAAAGAGAACCAATGACCCATTGAGGGGGTTTAGTACACTTTGACATCAGATATACACACCCTAGATGTTAGGTGAACTAGCAATGATTTGTATAGTGGTGTTTGGATATCTGGGTCAGATGTGACAAGAATGCCTCAGGTTAGTTCTAAAGTTAAATATACGTGAGTTCACATTCTACTTTCTGGACTTTTTCCCAGAATAAGCGTATTAATGGGCAATGTCAAACAATTTGGAAGAGAGTCCCACATTCCTGTTGAAAACACAAAAACAGCAGTGAGGTGGCAGGGAATATTTTGTTTAAAAGAGAAGGTACCCTATACCACTTGGCCAATAATTTATACCCAGCCTCCTGGAATCTTCTCGAAATAGTTGACTAGCGTTCAAGTGAAACATGATCCCTTTGTTTATCCATTAAAGCAAGGCCCAGATCAGACTCCTTTAAAATGTACATTTAGTAGAGATATTGGGTAATAGTTAGCAAATTGTAGCACATCCTTCCCTTCCTTGAGGAAAAGGAAAATATGTGTACACAAGGTTTTCATAGGGAAGGCCACATCTTTTAGAAGGGAGTTATGAGCTCGAACAAAGCATGAGGTAATAAGCTCTGAAAATGTAGTATAGAAGAGGAAACCCATCCTGTCCAGGTGCATGTCCCAGCTTCATCTCTTTTAGAGCTACAAAAATGTTGTCTTCTATTATGGGGGATTCCAGAGCATCCTTTGCCTCAGTAGATAACTTTGGCATACTGGACTTGGCAAAGGATGCTTCAATCTCAGTCCTACAGACCACAGAGAAGGTTTATCCTCCCCAGTTGCCATATTATACAGTTTACTGTAAAAGTCACAAAAAGAATTGGCAATATCTAAAGATTTGTATAGCTTGTTCCTGTCAGGGATCGCGGCGTCCCGTCGGCCGGCGCATGCGCGCTGGCGACGGCTCACGCCGGGACACAGGCATCAGGTCCCGGCGAGCCGGGGATGACAGGACACCGTGCATGCGCAGTAGAAGCCGCGGGTGCGCCTCGGGCGGCCAATGACAGCCCGGGGGCGCGTCCTGGGCGGCCAATGACCGTGCAGGGCGCACTATTTAAAGATGCCCTGCACTGTCAGTAATTGCCGCAAGGTCTATCTGTGATCCTGAGTTCCTGCACCCGTCTAGTGACCCTGTTTGACCCTGACTACGCTGCCTGCCCCTGTGATTGACCCGGATTGCCCTGACTACGCTGCCTGCTCCTGTGATTGACCCGGATTGCCCTGACTACTCTGCCTGCTCCTGTGATTGACCCGGATTGCCCTGACCATTCTACGGACTGACTTACCCTGCTGACCCTGCGTGTGACCCGACTCCTCTTTGCCCGCCGATTCTGTACCTCGCTTCCCCCCACGGGACCACGATCCGTTACTACCCTGCTGGGGCCGCCATCCGCTTCACATCTGGCTCTCCGGTACCTGCATACGTCCCCGGAGGTCTCCTCAGCCACTGGTGGGCCTGCTCAGAGGTCGTGACCTGGTCTGGGACTGTTTCAAGTCCATCCCCACCATCAGGGGCCCTGGTGAAAGCACAGCCCGGGCTTAGACCCCACGCTCTGGGTAGGTCTGTCAGTTGGCAGCCTGAGGCACCACCTGGCGGATCATAACAGTACCTTGCGGCCATGACAGAGCCAGGAAGTGGACCGGCGTCCCTAGAGGATATTTGCCAGCACCTGGCAACTTTGACCCAGGCTTTCCAGAATTTCCACAGTCGCTGCGCCCGACTGGAGGACCGCATGGAGTCGTTAGCCCCCCTGACTCCCCCTGCTCAGAGTCCTCCATCTGCAGAACCTCCCGCTGCCCGGGCATCCGGAGCGGTTGCCACATCCCTAGCTCCTGAACCCCGCGTTCCCCTGCCGGAGCGATTCCGTGGTGACCGGAGCCGCTTCCGAGCCTTCCGGAACGCTTGCACCTTGTACTTCGACTTGCAGCCCCGCACGTTCACCACCGAGACCGTCAAGGTGGGGTTTATAGTCTCTCTCCTTCAGGATGAGCCCCAGGATTGGGCTCACCGCCTGATGGAGACGCACGACCCCCATCTTGACTCCGTGACCGAGTTCTTTCAGGCCATGGCAGTTTTGTATGACGACTCTCAGCGGGCTGCTTCCGCAGAGGCTACCCTATACTCTCTACGGCAAGGCCGCCGGACAGCCGAAGAATACGCGTCCGATTTTAGGCGTTGCATGGGAGACACCAGATGGAACGATGTGGCCTTATGTCACCAGTTCCGCATCGGGCTATCTGAGTCTCTCAAAGACGAACTGGCACGAGTAGGCCTACCTGACTCCCTGGAAAAACTGATTGAGTTAGCCATTCAAATTGACCGTAGACTAAGGGAACGTCGGCTGGAAAGGAGCAGCCAGGGTCAAAGAGTGGCATGGATTCCACCAAGGGACACAGCTCCAGCCCCAGGGAGCCATCTGCGAAGCACGGAATCAGGGGACAACCCGGAACCCATGCAACTGGGACTGGCCCGTTCCCAATTATCGGTCGAGGAACGTCAGAGGAGACGATCACAGAACCTATGTCTGTACTGCGGGGAAGCTGGTCACCAGGTGCACTCCTGTCCTGCAAAAATGAGTAAGTCCACGTCCTTTTCTTTTACTTTACCTGCAGGAAGGGATGATCAGTCAAGTTACCTGGCCATACCTGTGTCTTTACAGCTCCCCGGAGGAACATTGTCGGTGACCGCAATCGTTGACTCAGGAGCCTGTAGTTGTTTTATCGATTTGACTTTTGCCCACCGGCAAAAAATCCCTCTCCAGACCAAAGAAAGGGGGTTCAACATCTTCTTGGCAGATGGGTCCAGTATAAAATCAGCGGTGGTGGACCAGGAGACACCACCCATTTTCACCACAATGGCAGACCATCACCAGGAGTTCCTCCATTTGGATGCCATCGCATCTCCCCTTTTTCCAGTCATTCTGGGGCTCCCTTGGCTGCGGGCCCATAACCCCCAGATTGACTGGGAAAAGGGAACTATTCAATTTCGGTCGCCTTACTGTTTGAGTCACTGCCACGTCACAGAATCCGTGGTTCCCCGGTTCCTCCTGTGCTTGGATGGCGACACCAATCTATCCCAGGTTATTCATCCGGCCTACCATGACTTCTTGGACGTGTTCAGTAAGCGAGGAGCTGACATTCTTCCTCCGCACCATTCCTACGATTGCCCCATAGACCTCCTACCCGGGTCTGAAATCTCGTTCGGCCGTATCTTTCCTTTCTCTGAAACGGAATCGGGAGTACTAAGGGAATATATTGACGAAAACCTTCGGAAGGGATTTATTCGTCCATCCACATCCCCAGCCAGGGCCGGGCTGTTCTTCGTAGAGAAGAAGGACAAGTCATTACTGCCCTGCATAGACTACCGTGATCTGAACAAAATAACGGTAAAGAATCGTTATCCCTTACCCCTAGTCCCCGAGCGCCTCCAGAGATTGAGTTCAGCAATGATATTTACTAAATTAGACCTGCGGGGGGCCTATAACATTGTTCGTATCAGGGAGGGGGATGAGTGGAAGACGGCTTTCCGCACGAGATTCGGCCACTATGAATATTTGGTGATGCCATTTGGGCTCTGTAACGCACCGGCAACCTTCCAGCACTTTATCAACGATGTTTTTCGTGATTTCCTCGATGTTTTCGTGGTGGTTTATTTGGATGACATCCTAATTTTTTCGCCCTCACTGGAGGTTCATCGAGGTCACGTGTCACGGGTATTAGAACGGCTGCGTCAACACGGGCTATACGCTAAGGCAGAAAAGTGCTGTTTCGAACAGTGCGAAATCACGTTCTTTGGACTGGTTCTCTCTTCCGCGGGGGTCGCGATGGATCCCCAGAAAGTCACGGCGATCTTAGATTGGCCAATTCCCGCCAACAAAAAGGGGGTACAGCGTTTCATCGGCTTTTCTAACTTTTATAGAAAGTTTGTTAGGAACTTCTCCGGTCTGGTCTCCCCCATCACGCAACTGACGAAACAAGGGGTCCGCTTTAAGTGGACCCCCGAAGCTCAAACGTCATTCGAAAAGCTCAAGAAATTGTTCACCTCAGCTCCCATTCTCTGCCATCCGGATTCTTCTCTCCCGTATGTTTTGGAAGTGGACGCCTCCGAAAACGCGGTAGGAGCGGTGCTGTCCCAAAGGAATGGTACCAAGGAACTACTGCACCCTGTGGCGTTCTTCTTCAGGAAGTTGACACCGGCGGAACGTAACTATGACATTGGAGATCGGGAGCTCCTGGCCATTAAATCTGCTCTAGAAGAATGGAGGTATTTACTGGAGGGAGCCACACACCCAATCCTAATATTCACAGATCATAAAAACCTTGAATATTTAAGAACGGCAAAACGACTGAGACCTCGCCAGGCAAGATGGGCTCTTTTCTTTTCGTGATTTACATTCCATATAACGTACTGACCCGGTACTAAGAATACAAAACCAGACGCTCTATCCCGCATGTTTGAGGACCCCGACGACGCAGTGGTACCTGACACCATCTTACCTTCCGGAAGCTTCCTCACTCTACAAACGGAGCTTCGCTCCCGACTTCTCGACGCTTCTGTAGGACTACCAGATCCGTCTGGGTCGCCCCTCCAGAACCACGGTGGGCTATTTTGGAAGGAAGACCGGATCATGGTCCCGGAAGAAGTGCGAACCTTGGTCCTAGGGCAGTGCCACGACCATCCAATGGCGGGTCACTTCGGGGTTACGAAAACTCTGGAACTACTACGGCGCTCGTTCTGGTGGCCAGATATGATCCAGGATTGCGAGCGTTACGTCCAGACCTGTCCCACCTGTCAAAGGAACAAGCCCTCCAGGAGTAGGGCATGGGGATTGTTACGTCCTTTACCTATACCCAAACGGGCCTGGCAGATGATTGCCATGGATTTTGTGGTCGAACTCCCACCATCCCAAGGCTACACAGCAATAATGGTGATCGTCGACCGCTTCTCAAAGATGGCACATTTTGTACCCCTGGAGAAGACCCCATCAGCACCAGAAATGGCACGGAAGTAGTGAGGCTTCATGGGGTTCCCGAAGATATAGTGTCGGATTGGGGAGTCCAATTCACCTCCAGGTTCTGGAACGCCTTGTGTAAAGCGCTGGGAATCAAGCTGTCGCTTTCATCCGCCTACCATCCACAGACCAACGGCCAAACCAAGAGGACCAACCAAACGCTGGAACAGTACTTACGATGCTACACATCCTACCTTCAGGATGACTGGCTGACGTTGTTGCCTTCCGCAGAATTCTCGTACAACAACTCGAATCACTCAGCTACGGGTCAATCCCCGTTCTTTTCCAATTACGGGTATCATCCCACATTCCTCCCTGATCTGATGCCTGAAAATCCGGTACCGGCGTCTCAAGACATCTTGAACTTCTTTTCTGTCAATAACAAAATGATTCAGGAAGCCATCGCTAAGGCCCAAGAGGACAGTAAAAGGGCGTTCGACAGGAAAAGAAGAGGAGAGTTACTGCTTCAACCAGGGGATCAGGTCTGGCTGGCAACGACCAACTTGAAGATGCTGTGCCCTTCAAGGAAGCTGGGACCCAAGTACATCGGCCCATTTCCGGTAAAACGAGTAGTCAACGAGGTGGCCTACGAACTCAAGCTTCCGCGAACCATCAAGATACATCCTGTGTTCCATGTGTCTCTCCTGAAGCCATCCAGACCGGACCCCTTCCCGGACCGTGAATCCAGACCTCCCGAGGCAGTCGCCATAGGTGACCAGGAGGAATATGAAGTGGAGACTATCCTCAGTTGTCGAAAGAGGGGGGGCCAGACGCAGTTCCTGATAAAATGGAAGGGTTATGGCCCTGAGGAGAACTCTTGGGAACCCATCCAGAATGTTCACGCCCCCAGGCTCATCCGGGAATTTTTTCGTGGCCACCCGCGGTGGAGAGATCAGTGGGGCTCCCGGAGGGTGCCCATAGGGGGGGGCAATGTCAGGGATCGCGGCGTCCTGTCGGCCGGCGCATGCGCGCTGGCGACGGCTCACGCCGGGACACAGGCATCAGGTCCCGGCGAGCCGGGGATGACAGGACGCCGCGCATGCGCAGTAGAAGCCACGGGCGCGCCTCAGGCGGCCAATGACAGCCCGGGGGCGCGTCCTGAGCAGCCAATGACAGTGCAGGGCGCACTATTTAAAGATGCCCTGCACTGTCAGTAATTGCCGCAAGGTCTATCTGTGATCCTGAGTTCCTGCACCCGTCTAGTGATCCTGTTTGACCCTGACTACGCTGCCTGCCCCTGACCATTCTACGGACTGACTTACCCTGCTGACCCTGCGTGTGACCCGACTCCTCTTTGCCCGCCGATTCTGTACCTCGCTTCCCCCCACGGGACCACGATCCGTTACTACCCTGCTGGGGCCGCCATCCGCTTCACATCTGGCTCTCCGGTACCTGCATACGTCCCCGGAGGTCTCCTCAGCCACTGGTGGGCCTGCTCAGAGGTCGTGACCTGGTCCGGGACTGTTTCAAGTCCATCCCCACCATCAGGGGCCCTGGTGAAAGCACAGACCGGGCTTAGACCCCACGCTCTGGGTAGGTCTGTCAGTTGGCAGCCTGAGGCACCACCTGGCGGATCATAACAGTTCCCCTCCAGGTGAGAGAATGCCAAAGGTCAGCCCAATTTGCTGCTGAATTCATAGTAAAACTTCCTGGTATAAAGTAATTTAGACTTCACCTTTTGATATAGGTAGAGATTGTAATTTCCCCCTCAAGATCTTCAAGTCAATCGCTGCTTGAGCCACAAGAGATTGTTTGTGTAGCAAATAAAGGGCCCTAATTTGGTCTACCTGCGAGTTTATCTCAGCCTGCTTCTCCTTTTTATCTTGGGCCCCACCCTAAAGAGGGTACCCTGAATCATACATTATGTGCCTCCCACAGAACCAAGGGTGATGTTTCAGAGGAGTCATTAGTTACAAAATATTCTCTTGGGTTTCTCTGTAGCTCCTGGACATATTGTGGGTTTTGAATGAGGCTTTAATTTTTTCTGCAGATGCCTCTGAGTTGGGAAAGTTGTCCAAGCATGATGTTAAACAGAACAGGAGCATGATCTGATACTACCATCAGGCCAATGTCCATATGTTTAACAAGCAGAAGGTCCAATTGGAAGATTAAAAAAATAATCAAGGGTCGGATACAAGTTGTGTGGTGGGGAGTAATGCATGTAGTCCCGGGTGTCTTAATGTAAGATCTTCCAAATGTCCACCAGCACCAGGTGCACAGACACTTTCCTAAGTCTCCTAAGAGATGTGTGAGCCAAATGAGAGGCACATTCAGGACAGTTTAACCAAAGGATTTATCCCCCTTCCTGACCAGGCCATTTTTTGAGATACGGCACTTTATCTTAACTGACAACCGCGGTCATGCAACACTGCACCCAAATGAAATTTATGTCCTTTTTTCCCACAAATAGAGCTTTCTTTTGGAGATATGTGATTGCCTCTGCGTTTTTATTGTTTGCACTATAAACAAAAACAGATTGACAATTTTTAAAAAAAACAAACAATATTTTAGAATTTTTGCTATAAAACATATCCAGTAAAAAAAATTAAAAAATTAAATTTCTTCATAAATTTAGGCTAAAATGTATTTTGCTACATGTCCTTGCTAAAAAAAATCCCAATATGTGTAAATTAATTGGTTTAGATGAATGTTATAGTGTCTACAAATGGCGGTATATATACTGGAATTTATTTTTGTTTGTTTTTTTATACTAGTAATGGTGGCAATCAGTGACTTATAGCAGAACTGCAGGACTGCAGCGGGCATTCTGCCCCTCAGGGGAACTGAGTAACTGCCACTGACATCCCAATGACAGTGATCATTGCTAATAAAAAGCACTGACACTGTACTAATGACACAGGGCAGGAAGGGGTTAACATCTGGGGTGATCAAAGGGTCAACCATGTACTGTGCTATGTTTCACTGTGTGTGCTTTGTCTGTTTTACTAGGGAAACATGCTACTGTGTATTTCTCTGCTGTGCAGAGAAGTACATAGCAGCATGTTAGTGTTGGCAGGAGAGAGATCTGTGTTGTTTACACACATGTCTCTCTCCTGTCACAGTTCCATGGAGATCGCTGTATGTCGGCAGGAAATCTTTGGCCAGGACCTGGTGATCGACACCTGTAGCCACCAGTTGCCGCACGGGTAGGGTGACGCTCGCGCTCCCTAGCTGAAAATGCAAAGTCATCTATATATGTGTAATTTCGCGCAGCCTTGCTGCCCTGTAGCAGTAGTTCTGCTATAAGGCGGCGGGGAAGCAGTTAAAGGGGCACCAGAGTGGGCAGGAATGGGTTAATAATTACCTAAGCATATACAAGCTGTAACCTTTAAACCTCATCAAACACAGCTTAATTCCCTTATCACTTTTATCAAGTTGATCACAGCTATTTTTTATTGCAAAGATTTTTCTTTTACATTGAGAAATTGTTTGTAAATAATATCCCTTATGTAATCAGATACAATTGCTGTAAAGATAAATACAGGGAGAATCTTTGTATTGTTTCAGGATGACAGGGTTGACTAATTGTTTTGTTTTTAGTGCAATACCCAAGGAGACCAAGAACCTCCTGTTTCCCCATCAGTTGCCAAGGTGTATTTCCAACAAAACACAGATTTGCCACCTGAAAATAAATGCTACTGCTTCCCAAATAAGGTATGGATCATGACATATATGCATATGATTACACAGGTCTATGTGAAAATGGTACAAAGAATTGCCACTATTTCCATTTTTAAGGAAAAAATGTCAACAAATAAAATCATGTGGACAGGAAGTGATTTAATAAATGAAAGAACATGTTTCTGCCAAGTCTGTCAGTGTACTCAGCTTGCTAAACCCACTCTGGGTACATTTGTTTTTTCTATCACTGCAGTGTCCAAGCACAGAGCAGTTTTGACAAGCTGCACAACTATACATATTTGTGCTATAGAGCAAAGATGAACAAATATTTTTAAAAATCTGCTTTGCTAGAAGTTCATTAGACATGTGCACGCTGGTAATTTTCATTTTCAGAATTAATTTTGTATCGCCAGCATTAATTTTGTATATTCATTGGTCTGGGTGGATTTGAAAAGTTTTCAGTTTTTCCAGAAGATTGCTATATATTCATTATTTATTGAATTAAATGGATTTGAATCAGAAGGATTCCATAATTTCAGATGCTAGTCCAACCCACCAAAAAAAAATTACATGCGCTGATCAGACAATATCTACTGGCATCATGTGCATCCGAATTAGGGTATGAAAAGACATTCGTATTCATTCATTATTTGAATCCAAATTATCAAACAAATTCAAAAATTTAATTAATTTCCTCATGAGCCTGAACTACTATTGCATCATGTGAAATCATCCAAATAAAACAAATGCATTTGTTAATTAAATTACAACTTTTTTTGGATTCATTAACATAGCTAATATGTCGATTTGGAGATTTGCATACATCTGCATCTCTGACAATGACATTTTTGGCTGAAAAACTAATCAAAACAAAACAATATGAATATGACTACAGTTTACCTGGTCCGCTCCATAAATCCCACATCCTAGGGTCAGTATCCACTACCTTTATTAACTTTTTGTTATTCATTTGAAAAAAAAGGGGCTATTAACCATCAAATAGAATAATTCACTTTACTCATACTTTACTCAGAACCTTAAATCCTCAGTCATATGCCTTTAAAATATAAATAATAATTGCAGATTTACAGTCTTTTTATATTCTGTTCTGTTTGTGCCAGATTTCAGTCTGAGTAAATATGTTTACTCATTTCTTCTACAGAATCAACATTTTAAATAAAAGCAACCAACACTGCTGTTTTTCACTGATTACTCATTTTTAAATTTAATTTCTACCTGTTTTTTACCTGCTCTATAACATTGTGATCTTGCCACACATTCAACAGATTTAACTGTAAATGTTCCAGTCCTGCTATATTTTTCATCCTAATATTTATAAGTGCATCACAGGATTTTGGCATCTGCTCCATGAAATAAAAAAATTAGCAAGTCTAAAGATAGGTATACATGTTGAGTTGTCAATAAACCAACTGGTTGAATGGAAAAAAACATCACAGATTCCTGAGTCCACACAAGCAATGTGGATGCAGGGATCTCCCCCACTGCACTATTGTATTATGACATCAAGGACTCTTCCCCCTGTCAGAATACACTGATTACTGCTGCAGTCATTTCTAGTTTTTGAGCAAATCGTTCTCAGAAGTTGGTCTAGCGTTCAGCGTCTTTTGAACAGAGAGGGCTATACACGAATCGAAATTTGGCTGGTTCTCCATCTTTGATGTGTATCTCCATCTTAAGACTTTTCAATACAATCATGCCATGCTTTCCTTCATGAATGGTTATACAAACTTGATAGTGTTGCAAATAAGGTTTAATAAAACTGAACTCCAGGCAAATGACTAAATACACAATGAAAAACAAATAAAAAGGATGGTTTGACTATCAAAAGGTCTTTACTTCTGTACATTCATTCCTATAATCTACAGATCCCCAACAGAAATCACAGCAAGCCTAGAGATCTGACCTTTTCTGTGCTGCATTTACTCTAAACTCTTTTTCAGGTCTTTTAATTTTGGGAAGGGAATCGTTGGACCCTCTGTCAGGTCTTTATTGCTGTCCTCACTTAGGAGTTTCACCCTTCTATTTGTCCTGGCAACCACTTTCACTGGGACACAAAGTATTGGGAAATACAGACATTTTTATTTGTCAAGTGAGGGAAGATCTTCTAATGGGATCTCTGTTTCTGGGACAATTCTCCAAGATGAGAACTCTGTTCATGAGATTTTCTCTCATTTCCCGCTGTCTGCAGGATAGGAAATGAAGGGAAATATCCCCCCAAAAAACTGATAGTTTTTTATAGTTTTTTGATAGTGATCAACTCTACACTATCCTAAAAAGAAAAAAAAATGGCTTGACACCAAGTTTTGTTTTGTCCCTACTCCCAGCCTGTGACTGAAGAAGATGCAGCAGAATTTATAATGTTGGATATTTGGATACAACTCCCTGGTGTTTGCCAGTTTACCTAAAGTGCTGTTAAAGGTCTGCATATGTGTTTCCAATGAATAGACCTAGTAAGAAAGTGGAAAAAACTGTGAAAGTACAGTAATCAATACCAACCATATAAATGTATATTGTCATTTCTTTTGGACTCTTTAATTAGTTGCTGCCACTGTATAAACAAATGTCTAAAAAAACTCCTTCAGCATTTAAATAAAAATGCTTAAAGCTAGCAACCTATTTAAGTAATTATTATGAGCTTAAAGTGTATAAGGTCTAAGCATCAGTTTTGGTTTTGGATAGATTATGGCATGGTTAAACCCCTCACAGTTTTCTTTTTTTTTGCTGTCTGTGGCCCTATTGGGAGATTTTCCTTAATTGCTTTTCTCAAGCCACAACAGATTGAAGAGATATCTTTAGAGAAAAGGAAATCCTCTTTTAGTTAGTTGTCACTGCAACATTGCTAACTGTTGGAAGATATCTCTTACCTCTTGTACCAATGACAACTCAACATTTTGGATTTCTTCTGACAATAGGCATCAGGACAATGATGCTGAATATGCCTGGGAGAGGCACAGATAGCAATAATAACCTGATAGAGTTTCCAACCATTGCCTGCTTTATCTATAATTAAAAATGATCTATAATTTAAAATGGCTTTAAATACACTTTATTCAAGTAAATTTACAAGATGTACCAGTGGCTGAGAAACTATACAAGGCTTCTTTATATTCCAGGTCCAATAATGTAAACATATTTCCAACTTGTTTTGTTTTTTGCTTAGGGTGAATCAGGGGTACCGGGATCACCTGGTTTACCAGGCCAGAAAGGCGATCCAGGAGTACAGGTAACCATATTTTTTATTATTTCTGCTCAGTTTGCTAGGGTCTAATAATTAGATTGTCACATAAGGGGAACAAATATTTATGTAACAAGTTAGACTGGTTTAGGCCTAGCTGGCATGAAGTTACACAACCAAATTTACTACACACTTACAAACCAGAATCAGAGGAGTATCAGTATACTGGAAGGAATTTGTATATTTTGGAATGATATTTATCATGATTGTGGTTCTTTTCTATCCTTCTTAAGCACGCTGTAGCTGTCCAAACTCTTTATGCATGACTTTAGTCATACCCATAATAACTTAGTTTTTTAATGATAAAATGGATACTAAAAATGAGGATTTGGAAGTTGCAAGATAACAGATCCTGTAATTGTACATTGTTGGATGGTAAAAGAAACTTGTCAATATAGAAATCTTGGAACTACCATTGTTTACTTGTATTTGCAGGGGAAGGTTCCCATGTGTCATCCCAATCCTTGCTGCATTACTCCCTAGCTGATTTAAAACAAAAAACAAACATGGAAGAGTAAGCACATGCACAGAGCCAGATTTATACTTTTTTCTCCTCAGCTACCTAACACACTCATAGCATACAAAACCAAAATCAATTTACCAAGATTTAAAACATTCTAACAGTGCTTATAATCCCACTTAAAGATAATGAGGTGTCTGCAAAGACACTATAGTCATCATACTGACACACCAGAAACATGTAATCAGAAACAATATCAATACTAAATTGACACACCAGAAGTATGTTTGCAGACACACAATTGATCCGTATTGACACACCTAAAAATATTTACAGATAGAGAATCAATACCATATTGGCACACCAGAAACATGTCTCATTCTTTTTTAATGAGCCTCCAACATGCATCCACTGACCAAACAATGTACTGTACATGACATGTTTTATTTCCAATGCACTACAAGGCTACATATACTGTATGTATGTACTGTACATAAGTGTTAAGGGTCAGGTGCTTTTGTTTTGAGTGTGCATGCATGCTGAGGTACCTTTAGAACTGAATGGGAATACCCTTATGCACTGTGGCAAAAAAGTTTCAACTTGCACTGAGGACTTGTTCACACCACAATATGATATCAAGGGCATTACTACTGTGTATGGCAATATACTGTATATGTACACTGCAATTCATTTTTAATGTTATTCCCAATGCTCATACAGAGGGTACAGTAGTTCACAAATGTTCTGTCCATTATGTTCCAAAAAGTAGTGTTCTGCAAGCATTATTGGCTGTGGAGCCTCCTAATAATGCTACCAACTAACCAAAAAGTACACCTGCACTTCTTTTTAGCAATGCAGTGCACTGCCACAAATGTACATTCACAGTGTTTTGGTGCACTGAAATGTAGGTGCAATGCTTCATACTGCATATGTGTATTAGGGTGCCATTCACTGCAATGCAGATATACAGTGCCTTGTAGCACATTGTGGTAACACACATTACCATGCATACAAAAGCGTGCAGCTAGCCTTAGTACAGCTCAGAATCCTTTTGAAGCAGACATTATTATTACTATTATACAGGATTTATATAATGCTAACAGTTTGCTCAGCGCTTTACAATCTAAAGGGAGACAATACAGCAACAATACAGTTCAATACAAGAGGGTTAGCAGGGCCCTGCTCCTCGGAGCTTACAATCTAAGAGAGAATGACAACAAACCAGCCTATGTTAATAAACTCATGAAGGTATAGGCAATGTATGCATAGGTTGGCAGTAAACTGTGTACATTCAAAATAATTTGGAAGCCCATAGTTGGTCTCAGCGACACTTTGCTATCACAAAAAAGCCCCATGCGCCCATTCCTTTTAGAACTATGTTCAGTAACAACAAAAAGCAAATAGTTGCCCACACACTCACCCTTCTGACTCCCCCACAGTTGTTCCAGTGCGACTTATTGTCACTGCGCACTTGGGTTGTAAGGGCAGGAGGTAGTGACTTCCTGGAGAAGATGAGCAGTTGGGAGGGTGTCACGGATCCCCCCACACGCCCACAGCAATTAGCTAACCGAGGCGTGCACGTCCGGCCATGACTTGGGGTAAAGAGGGAATGAGGGGGACTTACTTTTTCGCATATATATAAAGCCGGCGGTGATACACTTTCACAGCCCGCACTACCTCTGGCCACCACTAGAGAGAGACTCCACTCCAATCCAGCTGGCTGACCACACACAGGCAGATACAAATCTTTTATACAATCTGGTGCACGCTAAGGGTTGGGGAGCAGTCTAGCAATTGGCACACCCTTCTAGGATTCCTCCAGCTATCCTACAAGCTAGAACCCCAGTGTTAATCACTCTTCCACTGTCCACACACCCCCACACCAGACACACAACAAACGGTAGCTTTCCACTACCCAACAGTTTATCTGCAGACTGATCTGCTGGGCCACCACACACACACAGATCTCTGTCTGGCAGATCTGCTACTTTACAATCTGCATGTAATCTGCCAACACGCAGTGCAATTGCATACAGATTGGCAATTAACTTGACCGAGCATATATAGACACTGCAATACAACAATCTTTTAGGAGATATGAGCCCTAGCTTAAGTACCCAGAAGTCACTTATTAATTTTATGATTTATTATCCCGAAAGTGGGCAGTGCATAAAATATGTACAAAGAAAAAACAATTACAGAAAATACAAAAAGACACACAATTGGCTATTGACTATAAAATAAAAGGGAATAAAAACAGAAATAAAACTTTTACCAAGAGTTATCCTGCGACTGGAGCAAGTCAGAGAAAGTCCGCAATTCGTCAGTCAGATAGAACCGACTCTGTACGAATCACCCCGTCCATATCTCAGGGTCCTCAATTTATTGAAATATGGATGTAGGCTGGACATTAGCCCTTGGCCAATCAAACTTGGGGGGTGTTCCTGTACCAGCCCACAGGACGTTCTGGGTACTGACGTGCCCAAAGTTGATTGGACCAGGAACGGTGTGAATCACCAAGTCAGGGATAGAATTTCCAACACCAGCTCATCAGTCCAATCGCGACAGTACCAATCACTGTTCAGCTGTCGCAATCAGGCGCCATATAACCATTTTCTGCGTTTCTCCGGGATTCTACAGAGGCTACAAATACAGTTTTACATGCAGATGTAGCCTACAGTGTGTACAATCAGAAGAAAGTATTTTCATCTCTCTGCAACTAATACTTTAGCTTTTATGAGAAATTAAATATATTCTTTTGATCTGTGGGTATACGTCAGAGCTCTGAGACACATTGGAGCCACTGCTGGTCTCCTGCTGCTTACCGAAGCCGAAATGGCTGGAGCTCCTCTTCTAGACTTCAAGAAGGTGACTACGTTGGTGACAATGTTTTATTGGCATCTAGGTGTCACCTCCAGTCTAGAAGCTGCTAATTGGTGAACATATGTCTCTGACTGAACACGTAACATCTTTAATAACATGGAACTAAGCTACATATACAATGACATATTTCTACTGATCACATCTCAACTACTCGAATCTTACATTTATGTTACAAATGAGCAGTTGAGAGGGGTTTCTTGGAGGAGCAGTGCAGCAGGGTTTGGAAAGCATAGGTAGTGGTAATACTCACTAAATATGCCTTTACAGGCTGGATGTGGGGAGGAGCACTACAATTCTCAAGCTATAAGACTCTAGGAGCCTACAACCAGCTCAGATTTAATTGCCTTGGCACCAAAGTGCTGCCCACTTGTGGCCTATGGTTAAATTTGGTGGTGTACATGTGCTTTACACATTTGTTCCAGCTCAATGACTTACCACTGCGAAGGATTAAACATAACACTTTTAAAGCTTACACAAAAAAATACAGCTACATAGTAGCAGCTCTAATATTCCTATTCTGATGGGTTTCTTTAAGAGACTAAGTTCACCTTTTACAGAAACTGGCCTGTGCATACAAGGGGCCCAGGTAGTTTTAAACGCACTGCGCGGTTTGTTAAAATATAGTTAGATGCAGATGCCATACCTGTAGGCTAGTTCTGTCCCTCATTCTGCCCGGCCCAGTACGTAATTGTTTGCATCTTTACATGCTGGGTTAATTGCTTTTGCAGGACTCGGCAGTCATTGGCATTCACCCCTAGCATTGCAGGAGAGTACACTTTTCAAAAGCTGCACTCTCCTTCTACCTATCCTAACAATGCTGAGCTCAGCCTATTAAAACACATGAGGCTCTTTGTCCGTATGAGCCACTTTCTGTAAAAAGTAAATGAAGTCTTTAAGATACTGGATCAACAGAACATGGACAAAGGGAGAAATGCCATTTGTATGCAGCTCTTCCTAACCTTTACTCTGAATTCCTTTGGAGGAATCATTTATGACTTTATTACAAGCATCATATGCACACATAGGAATTTTACAAGGGGTTTATATATAGAATGTTTTCCTCAATGATTATAAATAGTTTAATTGGTTTGTTGCCATCACACTGGTTTCTGCTACAATATTTCATCCCAGAAGAGCATTCATGGGGCGTGATACCATCACCTTTTCCAATATGCAGGCTATGTGTAGAATCTACGGTGTAACATAACAGCTATATTTTCTGCAGTCTCCCTCTATATGGTATCTCAAGAATCTAAAGGGTCCAATTCATTGTGATAAATGAATACTGTATCTTCTCTTGAACTTTGACTGTTATGTTTAAATAACCTTATGGGATAGACATTTACAAGCTAAATCAGATGATTTAATAGTTTTTCAGGTGACTGCCACTTTACAGATACATGGATGTCATGAAAAGGGAGAAGTGGGGGGGGGGGGGGTTGACAACTTGTGAAATGTGTTTAAGAAACCTCTTTGATAAAAGGTCAATTTGATTCTTTAAAGCACTGGCGGCAGCAGTGGAAGGCTGATTTCTTCAGTGTATGATCAGTATACTTTCTCCATGGCAAAATTTGAAAAGAGGATGTACAATTGTACTAGTTATAATAATACCAAACATATATATTGTGTTCAAATTATAACTTATTTTTTTTATGCAGTTTAGGGACTACTAGCTCAAACATCTCAGTAATTTACGCTTACTTGCCATTAATTAGGAAATTAGGCTACCAATTTGTTTGGTTTGTTCACATCAAATGTACACTCTTACTTGTTATGAGCTGCTATAAAAATATTCTATTCATTTTAAAGATGCTGTTGTATTCCTGCATGCCAAAAAAGGCATGAAAAGAAAAAATTATAATATGTGTAGTGGTGTGAGGTTAAAAAAGTATGTAAACCCAACATTTCCTATTCCTGATATTTGCCTGCTGTACAATGTACTTGTATGAAGTACTATCCTGTTCTCTTTGTATTGCTTCCTTTGTGTTAAAAATCCCTGGTGCAGTCCCTCTGTTTTCCTATTAAAAACTGAAAACACTAGGCCTGAGAGCAAAGTGCGGTCAGGTTTCAAGCTGTTCTGGGAACTCAGTGTGCTCTCCTTCAATGATGAGACTTGTTCTGACACCCCCCCCACACAGCATTTCACTGGGAAGTTCAGTGTGTTGCTGTTTCTCCTCCCATAGCTCTCTGTTCTCAGCTGCAAAAAAAGCTTCAAGGGTATGCACTCACTTAACTGGGGAAAAAAAGGGTATTTTTAATATTATTTATATCTATACACAAATGTTTTGCCTTTCAGTTCTGTTTTAAATTGAATGGGTTGTTTTACAACTACAAGGTGAGGGTTTAAATATACTTTAAAGTCCATTTTCGGGCAAAACATAACTACCCTCTCCCCCTCCCACTCCCCCTCTAATCATTCAATATATATAAATAGTTTTTAAATGCATTGTGAAGTGATGTTATACTCACCCAAGTCTCCCATCTGGGTCCCTCACCAGCACCTTTTCTGGGTGCTGAGGACTGGTAAATGCAGATGTGCATATATCTGCCTGTCTCTGCCGTCCCCCCACACTGACATCATTACCAGGATACTCAAAAAAGGACACCCTTCCTCCTGTACACAGAAAAAGAGAGAAGACTTGGGACTGAAGCATCATGTGACCTTAGATTTAGGTAAGTAAATTAGAGCAATTTTTTGGAGGATCCTAGAGGTTATCTTTAACTTTTATTTTGAATCAAAGAATGGAGTATAAATAATATTTTACATTGTGTTTCCATAATCCATCAATTTTTTTGGAATAGGCACATACTGTATATCATCTAAAAAAAGGAATCATGTTGGCAAATTAAAAGATATTTTTCCATAGTGAAGAAACCACACACACAGTATGTAGACTGCTAAATGTATTAGCAAGAAATGCTTTCAACCTCACTTGTGTATTTGGTAGACAAGGTATGATATCAATGTATTATGCAGCAAGCCTAAAGTTAGCTGTGAGTCAACCCATCTAGATGCTCCTCCTAAAATAGAGTAGCCAAGGAAGTGGTGGATTATGCAATTAAATATCATGACAAGGCGTAAATCACACTTGTTTCCCTCATTCATCTTGCTGATGGCTTGTTGCCATCTGCAGTCTTGTGGCTTGCAATGAAATACTATAATGTAAACTATCTAAGGTAGATCTAATATGTAGCTGTGAGAAAAAGGTTACAAGGCTGTAATTATGTGAATTGATGCAGTTTCATTTTGAAGAAAAACATTAGGGGCTTAATGTTCTAAAATATGTATCTAGAATTGTAGTGAAAAGTAGTGGGTAAAGGGAATTGGTGTCCTTTTCAAACTTTCAACCATTTGCAGCAACATTTAAATAGTTTCTTCTCCTTATTGTCATGATTGGATGTTTGAGAGACAGGTCAACACAAATATTATTTGGTTTGCTGCACTAGTGTCTCACTTTAGTAAATCAGTCCCTCAAATTCTGTCTTACACTATGCAAGTAATTCACTAAATATTAGTAGTGACAGTATTAGTAGTGGAAGTGTTTGCTTGACTTCTGAGTTTGAAATGACTTTTGGCTCTGTCATATGCTAGCACCAAGGTTCTAGCACAAAGGTTATCTGCTAGGTAAATGAGTGTGGTTACAACTGAAAGAAATAAGGATAGGCATATGAGAAAACCTATATTTCACATCAACTTGCTGTGTACTCTATATAACATTGTGTTAATTAACAATAATCATACTCTTTGTATGGTAAATGGTAATAGCGCTTTTATTTCAAATTGTAAGTAAAAAATTTTAGTGAACTGAGGTGGAAGTTGGTAAGGATTGGTTTCCAATCAATAGGATCTCAGGAAGCACATTTTACAAAAAAAGATGTTGCAATCCGATGTGCATTCATAGAATTTCTCACATATTAATCAATTATGTTAGAGCTGAGTGAGTTCATCAACTAACATTGTTATTGAATTTGTTTAAAAAAGGCTTTGTTATTATATCAGTATTTTTTAATTACAATTTTAATTAAAATCCACTGTGGTGGTAGTGTATCTGGTCAGTTGTGCACATAAGCCACCTTCACAACTAGTATCAGAGAACTTCCTGCGCTGTTGATTCAGCTATAAGGGCTACAAATTGTGCTATGCTGTCTACAAACTTAGACCTCTCACTGCTACACAATTGTTTTTTCATATGCATTGCCTTTATTCAATACCCAACACTCTGCCTCTGCCTCTGCCTACAAGGCTATTACTCCATCCAAAATAAGTCTAGAGACCTTTTCAGTCTTTTAACAGTTTATACAAGATATGTCCCATATTGATAAATAGATACCCCTGTTGTGTAAATCATCATTCTACTTCTAATTTCTGCAACTTGTAACAGACACTGCAGTGGATTTAGTTCTCCACAAGGCTGTTCAGCACACACATCCCGAGCCTTACCTATTACTGCTTATAAAAAGATGAGTATCCCCAGTTCAACACCTTCAAGAGAATTGGCAGTAGAGATCAGACTAACCATGACAATTTTACCTTGCATGTGGGCGTACATATACAGTTATATATACAGTTTATGAAAGGGATTGAAATATTATACACAAATGATTATTTCACCTTGTTAAAACAGTCCATATTGAGAGTCAGATTTGCCAGTGAAAGATCAAAACACATACAGTATACAGGGGTTAATTATAAAAACTAAAGTGCAAAGTCTGGAGCAACTCTGCATAGAAACTAATCAGCTTCCAGGTTTTACTGTCAAAGTTTAACTTGAACAAGCTGAAGTTAGAAGCTGATTGGTTACTTTGCACAGCTGCACCAGATGAATGCTCCAGTTTTAGTAAATATCCCCCGTAGTGTAAAATAATGTATTATATTTGTTTTGGAAAAAAATGATGCAGTGAAAGGAATAATGTGATGCCCTTGCAATAAAATCACAATATGTACAGACTTATATGACTGTCAGCCTTGTACTGAAAAAAAAAATACATTGTTCAACAGATAACAGAGCTTATTTAAATAAGCAAAAATCAATGACCAAATTTCAGGAACTAAAAGAAGTAGTTAAAACTCACCCTTCACTAAGTTAGTTTGGTTAAGGTATAAAGTGGAAAGGCGGTAAAACCATGTTTTGTACATCTGTGCCTTATTATTGAGCTTTTGTTCCACTTCCTGTCTGGTAGACTCAACAGAAAGTGAGAGCATTTCTTTCTGATGTATGGAATATCCCTACTTATATAGTTGTCATGGGAACAAATGCCCCCAACAAATGATTTCCCCTGTATTCTGGAATTACCCTCATTTTTATTTTTAGTGAAATAAGTGATCATGTTAGTTGCACATCATTTGTGCAGTTTTTATGAACTTATACTAGTACCATTGTATTGGTTACTCTACTTTCAATTTTAAAGTTACTGTTTTGGGCTTGTCTGTATGTTACCTACAGTATTTACCTTTCCAGAAGGATTGTACTGTACTGTATCACCCTAGTTTCTAAGCATTGTTCTATTTACTGCATCCACTGTAGGGTGAACAGGGAAGCAAAGGTGAACTTGGAACTCCAGGAGAAAATGGGGAAAAGGTAACTAAAAAGTGTCTTAACAAAACTATTCAAATATATTTAATGTGTGATACATTTTCTATATATAAATATTATGTGATTGTAAATGTAATACTATTGTACAATTGATTTGGTTGTATTATTTGAAAGCATTAGCTTTTAGGCTCTGATTTGAAGATGAAAACGTTACCCACAGCAATTAGGAAGATTTTTGTATTTAGCACTCTACTGTTTTAAAGCTGATTTCTAAATGGAAAGTTGATTTCTAAATGGTTGCAATGGAAAAACTACATTTTGTATGCCAGTCTGATGACAGAATCTTACTACTCTTCGTGCTCCCACATGAGCATTGAACTATACACATGGGGGCTTATATACTAAAGCTGGATAGTGCAAAATCAGGCTCACTTCTGCATAGAAACCAATCAGCTTCCAGATTGTATTGCCAATGCTTAAATGAACAAACTGAGCTTAAAAGTTGATTGGTTTCTAAGCAGACGTGAGGCTAATTTTGCACCTTCCAACTTTCGTAAATAAACTCCATGATGTCAAACTGTGGTCTTCACTTATTTAAAAAAAAAAATGCCCAAATGAAGTGAACAGATTGCAAGTCAATCTCTACTGAAATCCTAACACAGTCACAGGTGGCAATTGACAGTTGGAAGCTGATTGGCTGCAGTGTGCAACATTACATTTGTTGTTTTAGACATTTTAATAAATGGGACCAGTTGCTATTTACAAATGTTTCTATGGTTTTTTAGATTAGAGGTAGAAATGTAACTGACAGTATAAATCAGAATATGAAAATGTCAGCAAACATAATTTAGTTTTTCCAGTTACATGTATACAGTATGTCCCTTCTCTCATACAGAAGACAACTGAAATATCTAAGAAAAAAAGACACAAGGCTGTCTAGACAGATTCAAGTATCATTCAGTAATTTCATTAGTTTTTGAGCACTAGGCAGTTTCTTACCCATGTGAGCAAATAAATACCTAGATACATGTGAACAAATGCAACCTTATAAATACTTAATAATATATTTCTGAAATTCTGTGCTCTAAAATGTTTTGTTTATTGACACCATAATTTAGATATTTCGAATGGCATATTGAAGTATGATGTGCTGTCAAAAATGCTACATGCCCATTTTGATGTGTTTTTGGTTTATTAGGCAGTTATTTCAAATAAATGTTCTGCCTTAACATAACGTGTTGATGCAGCACAGTATTGAGAATGGGACCTCAGAGTCTGCAGCAACAGTACCTTGGCATGTATGCCATATAGAAGTCTTTGGAGCATTTTTGACTCACAGGCTGGATCACGTATGTGGCATCTGGGGTGGAGTTGCATTTAGATGAATGGATTACAGGACTGCTATGCATAATTAACTTAAAGTGGACCTAAACACTCTCAGTAACTGAACTGCCTTAATACCCACCCTGCTCCCCCCTCTATCCTGTTATATAATCTGACAATAAAATTTTTCTAGTAAGTAGCTGGCAGCCACTCCAGCCTCCTTCCAACTACTAATCCTTAAGAAGATACAGCAGAAGGACATGGCAGTCAGAAGGCCACTGTCAACCTGGTTATCTTTAGCCTAAACAGACCATCAGTGGCTCTGTGACCACTGCTTTAACTCTCTTATGCAACCAGTTACTGAAAGAGCCTTGAAATTCTGGCAAGGAGGTGCGATAAAGCTTTTATTTTCAGATTGAACATTAGGATAGGGGGGAAAGACTTTCAAATTTGAAGGCTGGTGGTAAAAAGCAGATGCAAAAGAACAATGGTAGAATATCAGTGAGCAGGAAGAAGTAAAGAGGAATTTAAAAAATTTTTTTCACAAGAACAGTAAAATAGTAAAAATTGCTTCGGAATGATATGACAACCAACTGGCTTCCAGCTGTTACTGTTTTAGTGCAATTCTGAATATGAATTTGGAATTTGGCTTGGTAGCTATGATCAACAAAGACATTATTATTTCTAGAGCTCTGATATACAGCCCTTTTGAAATCAGTTATTATAATGAGTCAGTCGGCATGTATTCATCAAAGGGCTAAGGGCAATTTACTCTGTTACACGCAGATAACTGAAACTCCTTTGGAAGTTGGAATGTTTTTAGTTGCACATTTGGAACATCATTTCACCCTACAATTAGATTTCCATTAACTTAACAGGCCTTAGTCACATAATCATTTTACAGAAACATTCCTACTTAGACTTTCAGAGGAAAGGCCCTGGGGTAAATCTGAATTTAATTGAATGTTTTAGAGAAGACTTTTTTCTGATCCTCTTTCTTTGTACCTCGTATTATGATTCTGTATAGTTCTTTTGTTAGGGCTTTTGGCTCAGACATTTCATCCAACACCACCAAGGCATGGCATTGATTGTCGAAGCCCAGTCTACACCCTTGCTGACAATGTAGCTCTAGAGATTTATTTATAGGGAAGCCCTGGCTTCCATCAAGCCAGCAAATTGTCTGAAGCTGTTCCAATGGGCATATAAACACTCAGCATGTATTATTGAGAATGGAATTATTTTTTACATAACACTATGCAGCGCCACGATAATACTAAATCAAAAGTCCTCTGCATATTTACCTAGGGATTAGTTTGCTGGAAAATATCAAAGGACTTTACAGAGCTCCTTTCCTCATTCTTTTAAACTCCTAGCGTTAAAAATAGGCCTACTCCTAAATTGTACATAAATAAAATGACACAGTTTTCACGACTCTGATGTACAAGAGTTCTGCAGAGTTTGTAAATATACACATTTAGAACACAGGAAAATGAGATAACATTTCTGCAAAGTTTTAATAAATATGTGCATATTTCTTGTTTAAATGTAACCTCAATTATATGCTCAAAAGAAATGAAGGCTGTGTGAAATTGGTTTAGAGAGAGCCAACATGCATTGTTCCCACACAAGTATCTTTATTTACAGCTGTGTTATGCCTCGGTAAACTGAGGGATTACAGAGGAAATCCTTAGGCATCTGACTAACTGTTTTGGGCTTTCAAGTTTTGCCAGTCACAAGTTAGCAAAAGCTGTCTGAGGTGAATTTATTGCACTGAGCATTCCTGTATGAGTTCCTATTGGTCCTGGGGATATTAACATCTGCATATTACATTATCATAGCATTATTTGAGTAAACACATTTCAGGATGATTATAGAAGTGAATCAAAGTCCTTTAAAATAACAATAGTGAAAGTGTATGAAAACAAATCTATGCATCCTTTTTAACATTAGTTTCAATTTATTTCAAGTATTCAGTCACAATAAACACCGATACATAAAGACAAAGAATATTTAAACATAATATCATATTGTATTAGTTTATCTTTTTTATTTTAATTTTAATATTTTCACCTGGTAATCTTGCCAGGAACACACCATCAGTTGTAAGGTAACAATGCAAACTCATTCTACCATATCTACGAAGGAGCAGTGTTGTCATTCTTGCTTTAAATTACAGATCACCCCTCACCCCAACCTTTTCATAACAATTGAGATAAGTGTTTTATAATTCACAGTGGTGAACAGGAAAATGCTGCCAGAGATTTCAATATAGTACAGGCCAAAAGTACAGGAAGATAGGAGCACACCTTTGTTTAGAGAAATATGGGGAATGCCATTGCTGACCTTCTTCTGAGCATGCTGGTTTTCTAACTACAGTATGTCTAGCTTCAACATTTCAATGTTACAGATTTGGATCAATCATGCAGTAAGTGAGGTCAGAGAAAAGTTAGAGTTCCCTATATATTTCTTCACCTGCTTCAGAGAGTCGGGAGTTTTTCCAGCACAAAGCCCAAATCTGGTGGTCTCTATAGCATCTACTCATCTTTTAAGTCATTATGCTCATCATGGAGATGCCAGAATTCATATTTTACTCTATAAGGGTCATTATCTTACTCCCTAACAGACACACAACTTACTGCCATTTTGTGACCCGGGATTAAAAGTTGCCATGGTAGCTGCCAGTACAGAGACCTTTTTGGCCATTGCTACTAGTGCAATAAACAGAGAAAAACTACACAATGGAATTTACTGTAATTTTATAGGATTGCATTCTTAAACAAGAGGTGGGCAGATCCAAATAATCAGGAACATGAACATAGGACTGTCACACTATTAGTACTAGATTGAAAATGTCATTAAGTTTAGAAATAAAATAACTGCTTGCAGAGCAGGTATACATACACTTACTGGCTATTTTATTAGGAACACCATGCTAGAGCCAAGAAAATATCTCCCACACCATTACACCACCACCACCAGCCTGAACCGTTGATACAAGGCAGGATGGATCCATGCTTCCATGCTTTTTTTTTAGTTATTTGAGTTACTGTAGCCTTTCTATCATCTTGAACCAGTCTGACCTCTGACATCAACACAGCATTTTCATCCACACAACTGCCATTCACTGGATATATTTGTTTTTTTCAATCTACACATGCCTAAGCACTTTTAGCTTTAAGCACATATTATTATTTCCCAACAAACTGAGAAGACTGTAAAACCGCTGTCCCAAGGAATGTTTTAACTGGATGTGTAGAGAGAGAGATGAAGTAAGATTACAGCTTTCTTTTTATTTGTGCATCTTATTGGAACATTACAAGCGCATAACAAGACCTCAAAAGGCTCCATAGCAAACATGGGGCCTTGTGAGTTCTAGTTTCACACTAGAAAACACCATTAAACAACAAACTAATTATCACAGTCATGTGGTTAAGACCCTGAGCTACGGTATATATTATTTACTACCATGACATATTTTGTTTCGAATGCCATCTTACAGTGCTGTTAAGGAAGATAAAGAATGTTCCCTTGCATTTGTGGTTCATGTGAGGAAGAATGTCGTTTAACATCGGTGGTTAGTAGGAGAAAGTATACCCTCTCTTGATGGTCAGTAGAAGGAATAATGCTCCCTTATTTTGGTAGTCAGTAAAATAAGAATGCCCCTTCACGTTGGTGGGCAGTACAGGGAAGACTGAACCCTTAGCCTGTTAGTCAGTAGAAATAGGAATGCCCCTTTATGTTGGTGGTCAGTAGAAGAAAAAATGTTCTCTTACATTGGTAGTCAGAAGAATTCCATCTTACACATATGCACACACATACTATATATAAACAATAAGCACACAATAACAGGTATACATACACACACATTCTAAACACACACTATACACCTACACACATTAACTTGACACTTATGGAAAACACACATTAAACATACATTTTTAATAAACACACAAACACTAAACATACACATGAAACACAGAAGCGCACTCACACACACTCTCTCTTGTATAAAACACATTTACTCTACCGCACATGAAACACACACTAACACACATATGAAACATGCACACTAACACACAACTACCTGAGCTCTCTCACATGTCATGTTGCAGCAGCTGCCTGGCTCTGCTGTTGCTTGTCTGTCCATAATTATTTATTAATGCCATTCCTTTCAAGATCCCTTATATCAGACTCTCCTTACAGCAGCTGCCTCTGCTACTGCCAGTACTGAGACTGTCTTTGCCACTGCCTATGAGAAAGATATGAGAAGGATGCTTGGCTGCAAAATTACCCCATATGGGCTGCTTGGACCGGGCTGGATAAACATCTCACCCCTGCTATTCCCCACCAGATTCCTCCTCTTCCCTAGACCCCATAAAGTCCATGTGGATTGGCATTAGTTACACCATTGGAACATTTCACACACAGCCAAACGTTGTCTTACTGTGGATTGTACTCTGTAATTACCCATATGGAAGAAAAATATATTTTAAATATATATTAAAAATATTCTTCCCAAATATATTGACATATATTTGAAATGCTACAATTTTGGCCATATTCAATATATTTCAATAAATATATG
Organism: Staurois parvus; assembly: GCF_062004578.1. Classification (NCBI taxonomy): domain Eukaryota; kingdom Metazoa; phylum Chordata; class Amphibia; order Anura; family Ranidae; genus Staurois; species Staurois parvus. Next base: position 4,785,812 of record NW_028318060.1, read on the forward strand.
TATATATATATATATATATATATATATACTGCATGTTGAAATGAATTTTTATTACAAAATATATGACAAATATTTTTAAAAACACATTTCAAATATACTGTATGTCTTTAAAAATACAAATCTACATTTTTGGAATGCATTTACAAATATATGTAAAAATATATGTTAAGATTACTTTTTTAAATATTACAAAAAAACCTGAAGACTATATTTTAAAATAATATATTTTTAAAAATGTACTTTTTTAAAATATAGTCTTCAGATTTTTTTTAAGTGCCGCCCATCAGTGCCACCTAACAGTGCCCATCAGTGCCACCTAACAGTGCCTATCAGTGCTGCCTAACAGTGTCCATCAGCGCCACCTATCAGCGACTCCTCATCAATTACCATCAGTGAAGGAGAAAAATTACTTATTTACAAAACTTTATAACAGAAACTAAGAAAAACTTTCTTTTTTTTTTTAATTTTTGTTTTTTTTAGTTTATTTAGTAAAAAATTGCCACCAAAAGAAAGCTATTTGTCTAAAAAAATGATAATAGTTTAGTATGGGTACAGTGTTGCATGGCTGCGCAATTGTCATTCAAAGTATGAAAGCACTGAAAATTGGTCTGGGCAGGAAGGCGTAAAAGTGCCCTGTAAGCAAGTGGTTAAATAGGTTTTACTAGAGTCTGAGTTGACTTACATAGCATAAAATGAGACAGTTCTGAATAGATAATGTACAGTATTTGTGAAGGTATATTGCAGGGGCTAGGGCCCAATATTAGATGACGGGCCACAATTTCAGGGGTCAGTAGTAGTAAGTGGCTTACTTACTATTGACCCTTGAACTCTGTCACCTGTTACTGACCTTTTAACTCTATACCACATACTACTGACCTCCAAACTCTGTGTCACTGATGCCTGAACTCTATATCCATCACTACTGACCTCTGAACTCTGCACCACTTACTACCGACCCCTGAACTCTTAGGTCACTTTCTACTGAACCTTTGTATTATTTACTACTGACCTCTGAACCCTGCATCACTTACTACTGATCACTGAACTCTAAGTCACTTATTACTGGCCCCTGAGCTCTGTGCTTCTTGCCACTAAACCTTTGGATCACTTACTACTCACCTCTGAACTCTGCCTCTGCTATTGACCTCTAAACTTTGTTACTACTGACCCCTGAACTCTGCATTACTTATTACTGAGCCCTGACCTCTGCATTCCTGACTACTGACTTCTGAACTCTGCGTCACTTATTACTAAGTCTTGACCTCTGCGTCACCTGCTACTGACCTCTAAACTCTGCATCACTACTGACTTCTGAACTCTGTGTCACTTACTACTGACCAACGAACTCTGTATCCCTTGCTAATGACCTCTGAATTCTGCATCACTTACTACTGACACCTGGACTGTGCATCCATTCCTAATGACCCCTGCTCCTATTACCACTGAAACTTGATTTATTTATCACTTACTACTGACCTCTGGGTGCTACAGCACTTACTACTGAGCCTTTGCATCACTTGCTACTGATGTCTGAATACTGTCACTTACTACTGATGCCTGAACTCTGAGTCACTTACTACTGACCCCAGGCTCTACATTACTATTGACCCTCAAAGCTGCACCACATATTACTGACCGTTGGGCTCTGCATCACTTACTAGTGAACCCAGAACTCTCCATCACTTACTGCTGACCCCCTGAGGTTTGTGTCACAACTTACTCCTGAACCCCTGAACTCATCACTTACATGGCCAGATCTAGGTTAGTAATAGAATAAGAATGCAGCACTCATAATGTACATTTGTTATTAGAATATAATAAAAACTGCTAATAAATGAAAAATAAAATGACAAGTAAAATAGTGAATGGATGATAATATTAATACACAAGGTAAGTGGAAATGACTCAAAGTCACCACTTATACCACAAAAGACATAAAAAATGTAGAGTTCTGGTAATCCAGTAGACGGGTGAATGGATGGTATCACTGGTCAATAAGCACAGGGTGTTCAAAGAGGTAACTGATAAAGTGCAGGTGACTTCTTAGTGCTGTAAATGAAGTGTGCTTGCACTTACCAGAAGCGCAAAGGATATGCGCATGTAATATATATCAGATCACAATCCGGGACCTCGCAGTCATCACAGTAATGGCCATCAAAAGGTCAGGGGGGTCACCAATGGTTCACACACATCAGGCAGCTCTCCAAACAACATAATGGACCAGAATCCAGTGAAGATGAAAAACGCGGACACTCCCTTAAGCGATTCCGGCTGTTTAGGTGATTCACACCCGGAGGTATTATTCCAACCCTGGGGTGGCTCAAAAATGTTGATAAAGCCACCCAAAAACAAAAAGTGTATAATAGTGTACTTTGTTTATTATAAATCAATTAAAATTGACATAAGGTCCATCACAAAAATGAAACAATGATTGGATATACATCAAAGCAGAGTATTGCTTAAATGGTAAGGAATAATCCAAAATAGCATGGAAAAGCAATACCAAATTTGGCCACAGAGCCAAAATGTAGATGAAAAAATAAATGTTCAAACTAGATGTGCAGGAAGCAGTAACATAGCTGGCCACTAGGCCCACCTGTAGCATCAGTGGAGAACGTCAGTCTGTCAGGGCTAATCCCTGATCCTGCGTTTTTATTGTCTTACCTTGATCCTGCGTTTTTAAGATCTAGGTTAGTGCTGGGGTAGGCTGCATCTCCCCCATATTTTAGTTGCACACCGAAAAGCCAACTTCCCCCTTCCTGCCTCCACCCTGGACTCTGTGCCTGGCCACTGAATTCCTTCTCCCAGGGCTGGGACACAGCTGGTGTAATGTGGAGTGGAGCACTAATAGCATTGCTAACGTTGGGCATCCAGGTACTGCCCTGCTACATTCACTGGCATTTACATAATCTCTTCCTACCTGTCAACCGGTCAAACAGAGCCAGAAAAGCTTCCTCTAGGCTCCTCCTTTTAGTGACAAGTGAGTGAAATAGTGAGGACAGAAATGAAGGAGATTGAATTGGACTAGAGAGTGGCAAGGATGGAGACAAAAGAGGATGTTCAGGGTGGAGAGTATGCATTTATAGACAAGGATCACAGAGGTATAGAAGAGTTACAGAGGGAATAAGAGTGTCTGTGGATGGAAGATTTGGGAGAGGGGAATGGAATAGAAGGATTTATGGTGGCATTTGTACAGAAGGGGGGATAGGGTGGGGAGGATAGGATCCAAGCTTGTGGGGGTGTAAGAGGCTTAGTGTTAGTAGGAAGGGTTTAGGGGGGTGAAGGAATTATGCTGAAGGGAGGGAATAAGAGGATGTATGATGGAATTTGCATTAGAAGGAGGGATGGGTGGGTAGGATCTGTGCTTGGAGTGAAGTTTAGGAAGGGAGTGTAAGTGGATTTGTTCTAGAATGAGGGGTTGAGGGGTAGAAGGATTTATGTTGGGAGCCCCTCCCAATATTAGGCAAAATCTGTACTCTGCATTACTTACTACTGACCTCTGAACTCTCATCCTCTGCTCCCTGACATTTTTTACTGCACCCCACATCAGCTAGGCTGGATCTAGCCCTGGTCACTTACTACTGATCTCTGAAATCTGTGTCACTTACTACTGAACCCTGAACATCACTTTCTACTGACTTCTGAGCCACTTACCACTTACCCCTGAACTCTGTGTTACTTACTACTGATCTCTGGGTCACTTACTACTGACCCCTGAACTCTGAATCACTTATTTATGATCTCTGAGTCACTTACTACAGAGATTAGTAGTAAGTGATCCTCTTTCATATAGTACGAGTACACATAACACCCAAGTACCCTACATCTCTGTTTTCTACTCCCTGCCAACATCATATTACTTTCAGTGGATAGGGCTAAACTCCAACAGCCACTCCCAGCCCTGGTACAGGGTACCCTGCTCTCTCCCCTCCCTGTCTCTAGGTAAACATTAGCACCCACCAACTCCCCTTTCTACAAAAGCACTAATGTTAACACAACTGCAGTTGAGACACAGAAGGAGGAACTGAACTACTGTATGTTTCCCCAAACTTGTTGTTGTGAAGTGTGTGATGAAACAGTGGGCACCACATCCCTTAGGACCTTTTTTTTAAGTCTTGGATAGAGTGGAGAGGGATTAGAACCCCTGACAGCTTCTTTTTTTTTCGCAGTCTGTGCCCCAGTTAGAGAGATTCACCCTCTCTGTGTCCTGTTTACTATTATCATCAAAAATAAAAGTAAAGAAAATCCCAAATTTTGAGCTGACATCTAAACACTAAGAGAGGGTAATTCTTCCAGTGGAGATGCTAGTTCTAGTGACCATGGTGACACACCAGGATTTCCTCACTTTGGAAGGAATTCCTCTCACTTTCTGCTTTGATTATGGGATGGGAAGTGAAGGAAAATCTCTCCAATGGGAAAGAAATGGCAAAAAACCTGACATGAGGTAAAACCCTCCCTTACCCTATCCAAAATTAAAAAAAAAAAAACTTTGAAGTTTTGCTATAGTTACACTTTAATGCTGAAAGTGCTTAGTAATCACACATGTGGACTGGAGAAATAGCATGGTATTATTTGATTTTAAATATAGTTAGTTAATATGTATGCAGTAGTAAATTTACATAATTTTTCATTATGTTAACAATTATAGTTACAGCCCCACTCCAGTATAAAATCCTACTCCCTGCCACTTTACTCACCTATCCCCCCCAACTAATCATAATATTTAAAAAAACAATATCTGTCTAAAAGCCCTTTTTACTTACCTGTAGCCACAGTCACATGTTGATCCAGCCCAGGGACCTCTTTATTTCTGTTTACTTCTGGGTTTGGGTCCATCTCTGGCTGTGTCCATGTCAGTGACTGCCTAACATGGAAACTTCATATTAGATGGGCTGCAGGAGGGCTCTTCGGAAGTGACAGGGGATGGTAGGGGGACAGTAGGGGACCAGAAGTCTTGGAAGAGAGGGAATAGTAGCACTGGGTGAGCAGTCTTTCCACCCAGAAGAGGCAGAGGTGAAGATCTAGATGTGGGACTTGGGTGAGCATCACAAAGTAAGGGGAAAAAGCCTGATTAGGATTGCTTAGAGATGAGTGGGGGGGAGAATTGGTAACAAAAAGGGGCTTTAACTTCTAGCTGCAGTTCTACTTTGAAGTTGGCTCTACAAAAAATCTGAAAGAATTTACTTAACACAATCTTCTACTTAACCACAATGCCATCAACTATGTGGGGGATCTCCCAATAAATACCAGTGAGATAGTAATGAGGTAAATAAGGCTATCTTTGTACTGTATTCATTCCAAATCTTTAACATTTCAGCAGCCTCTAGTTCAACTGTCATACTGCATTATTAGGTAGGTAAACAGCAACCCAGAAAGCTCATTCTACATATATTGTGCCATATTCTAAAACACTGAATTTTACTGAAATGCTTTAGCATATCAGGCTATTTTATTTATCCGTGATAATCCAGTGTAATGGAAATCTTTTGAGTTGGTGTATAAAAGATCAAAGAGGCGTAAACAGCTTTTTCTGCACATACATTTATAAACCATATTGCTTGCAGCCTATTTCTTTGGTTATTTTTCTTTTCTTTTATTTATAACAGTTTTCTCAAGTGTTAAATATTATGGGTATGATAGTCATAACACTTGTTTCATGCCGAGACACTCTACGTTTGAACTACTGTCCATGGTGCTGAGCAGAATATGAAAAATGTAAATTTGGTACTATGCCCTATCCAAATTTATAATAGGGATAGAACTGATGAATACGGGTTTTCAGTATTATGTAAATGTGCTTGTAATTGCTGTAAATAGTCAGCAGTATATTGTTTCACAATGTTACTAATTCTGTAAGATTTATGTATGATTTCATTAACTTAAAGCAAACCTCTTTTAAAAGTACCATTGCTGACTTTGTTTTTTTTTTTTGGAAAATGCTAGTTGCCTGACTGTTTTGCCTCTGATCCTCTGACATCCTCTGACTCTCGAGAGGTTTTAATTGAAACCATATTTAAACAAAAATGTCACGACATATCTACCTTGTATAAAAGAAATCAAATTGCCCCTGCACACCCCCTTTGTAGTAATAATAAATGTGACACACTCCAAGATAATTGTGCAAAATTACCCAAAAAATATTATGGAACAACCAAAATGTGTAATAACGAAATAAAAAAATATTATGAATACAACAATTAAAAATTGTGCTGCTGCAGGAATCCACCTAGTGTACCACACGCCAAATCTGAATAACTTCAGGATAACTTCACTTTTTACAAAAAAAATGCACATTTTGTTAATTTGTTATTTTTTGTTCCTGGAGTCGATAAAGTCTTGCACCAGCATTCAGTAGATTGCTGGTGTCATGTAGGGCTCCTGCAGGCCTGTCAGTATATCTGCTTCTCCGTATGGGATGTAGGGGCAAGCAGATATACTGACAGGAAGAATCAGTGAACTGCCATGGCACTCCACAGCTCCATAGTAGTTCACTGAGAACTACAAGCCGACAGCCACAAAGGCTGTCGGGACTTGTAGTTCATTCATTCACGGAACACAGTGACTGATGTTTTTTTTTTAATTTTAAAATTGTGACAGCTAGCAGGGAGGAGAAGATCCCCCACTAGTTGACGCAACAGGGAGCGGGAAGACTGGCCCATTCGTAACATGTTACATGTTACACCCTGAATATGGCTGTAACATATTACGAAAGGTGAACTTCTCCTTTAATACTAATTCTGTGCTGCACAATCATTCTCAATATACAGTCATATCATATATAAAGGAGAATAGTATAGCGAGGTGTCAGTATTTCATCCACAAGCTGCAACCTCTATAATAATTCTCTGACAGTGATTCATTTTATGTGAGATGCCTGTGGTGCTCAAGTTTCATGCACTTACATTGTGAATACATTTCCTATGTGGTTTTAATCAATAAATATATATTATTTACAGAAAGCACAATTATGTTTTTTCTATGATTTTCTGGAGCTTTTTGGTGGAAGGTGCTAGAGGAGAGTATCCTTGGTGTGTTCCAAAAAAACAATCATCTGTTGAAGTGGATCTTTTCGGTTGTTTTCGCTTAAAGGGACAAGTGCACATGACCTAAGGAATGTAGGTCAAGGTATAAGATGAGCAGTTAATGCTGATGGGAATTTGGCACAGAATGAAGCACAGAACAAATTATTTTCAAAATTATTTCAAGTTTAAGTTTTTTTTATTTTTTCAGTAACAAGGACATATACACATGTGGAGTTCTTATTTGTTTTATTTTTTATTTTAATTTTTTTTTTTATATATTTTTTTTCACATACTGTATATGGGACTGTATGTGTGTTTATATATGATTTATATTGAAAGTGATTGTGCAGTGTGGAATTAGTATTAAGACACCTACCTTGTGTAATATGGTATTTAGTCTGGTGTATCAAGACATAATGACATCTTAAAAGTAAATCATAGTATCATTTTAATCATCCTTTTCTTAATAAAAAATCTGAATGTGTATATTTTAGTGTATGCGCTTTCCTTTACAGGGTCTCCAAATTAAATGTTTTTTTTATTTTACTGCAGAAGCTTTTGTGTTCCTGTTAGGTTACGAATTTCCCTTAGTGTGATTACATATGATCTATAAATACACATACAATTTTGTGCTAACCCTAAAACCTAATAGACTATGAAAATGCAAATACAGCATTAAAACATACCCCATATGCTCATGTGCTGCTGTATTGATATTGACAACAATATAAACATATGAAAATCTTATAATTACAATAGTAGTGAACCCCACTCACACTATAATACTGCATATAAGGTAAAAAATAACCTAATAAATGTGAAAAATATAAAAATACAGATAATATAGAAAACTATTATTATAGCATTAAACCACCCTTTAAACAAAGGACAATTGTCTCCCAAATGATGCCCTTATCTCCTCACCTCTCCCCTCTCCCTGGGCTGCCATCATTTTCCTTTGACCAACACAACCACCACCCTCTATTCCTCTTCTTCCTAGAACCAGCCTCCCATTTTCCGGTTCCCTTTAACCTACCTGCAATTACTGAAACCTGGCTTCACATATCTGACTTTCCCTCTCCTGCTGCCCTCTCCCATGGTGGCCTCTTCTGGACTCACTCTCCCAGGCCTAGTGGATGGAGGGGAGGTGGAGTTGAAATCCTCCTATCCCCTCAAAGCACTTTTCAGGTCCTTTAGTCCCCCCCCCTCTCTGTCCCTATCCTCATTTGAAGTTCACTGTATTCATCTATTCTCTCCAGTTTCTCTGCAAATTGCTGTGATCTATCGGCCTCCTGGACTAGTATCAAGTTACCTTAATGACTTCTATGCCTGGCTACCCTACTTTCTTTCATCTGAAACTCCCACAATCATTCTTGGTGACTTCAACATACCTGTTAATCTTAACACTCCTGCTACTTCTAAACGTCTGAGCCTAACCTCCTTTTTTGACCTAAAACAATGGACACACACTTCTACTCACTCCAATAGCAACTGCCTTGACTTTGTATTTTCCATCCTATGACTCCTTGCAACCCCATCAATGTTCCTTTACCTATCTCTGACCACTCCCTTATTAGCTTCACTCTCTTCTTGGCTTCCTCCTCCTTGCCTTCCAGCTACAGAAGAGTTACCCGTAGAAACCTTCGCCATCTTAATCCTTTTTTTTTTGTTCTACAACAGACTTTCTCTCACAAAATCTGACAAAATCTCAGCCCTGTCCTGCCCCAACCTGACCACTTCTGTCCAGGGGCGGACTGACCATTTGGAAACATAGGCACTGCCTGAGGGGTCAGTAGGGGGCCCCATGAGATGCCCCTGGTACCTTTTTCATAGGCTTTGTTGAGTTTGGGCAAGGACACAGGGGCCCCATGATCCCCTATTACCCGGGGGCCCCATGAGTTGTCAGTCCGCCCCTGCTTCTGTCTATAATAGTTCACTGCCATCCACCTTGGACACAATGGTCCCTCCTCACTACATACAGAATCAGACTCTACAATCCTTGCAAACAAACAATACCAGATGCCTCAGAAAACCTAGCTGCGCTCTTGAGCGTCTATGGTGTAAGACTAATGCCAAGCAAGACTTCAACCATTATAAATCTGCCCTCCAAAAATACAACTCCTGCCTCCCTACTGCCAAACAGACCTATTTTATCACTCTCATTAACACCATCTCACACATTCCCCATCAACTCTTTTCTACCTTTAACTATCTCTACTTCATCCTTCATTACCTCCACCCACTAACTCACTCACTGCTCAGAAGATTGCTAATCTCTTCAAAAATAAGAATGATACAATCCACGATTAGATCTCCACTGTACAGATATCTCCCTCACCTTACACTCCTTGTCCACCTGCACAATCAATACTTCCCTTGTTTAACCTAGCTACTATAGACTAAATGTTTTTATAATGTCCACTTAACCACCTGTCCCCTGTTCTCCGTCACCTTCTGGCTCTATCCTACATTCTCTAACTCATATCTTCAATCTCTCCCTTTCTACTGGCATCTTCCCCAAACCTAAAACATGTACTAGTCACCCTCATACTTAAAAAGGCCTCACTGGACCCCACCAGTCTTAACAACCTAAGGCCCATCTCCTTACTTCCTTTTGCATCTAAACTCCTTGATTGGTTCAAATCTTACTTATCTCACCGCATCTTCAGTGTCACTTACAACTCTACTTCCTCCTCTCCTACTCCTCTTGCTGTCAGGATCCCCCAAGGTTCTGTCCCTGGATCTTTCCTATTCTCGATCTACACTTCTTCCCTGGGTCAGCTGATAGCTTCCCATGGTTTTCAATACCATTTCTATGCTGATGACACACATCAGTTTCCTCACATATCACTGATTTACTAACAGACATATCAGACTGGATGTCACACCACTTCCTAAAACTCAATCTGAGCTCATAATCTTTCTTCCCCACATGCCTCTTCCCCTGATTTCTTGGTCAAGATCAATAGCACAACTATCAACCCATCCGCGCATGTCAGGGTGCTAGGGGTAACCCTGGATTCTGAACTATCCTTTCAGGCCCAAATCCAATCCCTGTCCAAATCATGCCACCTCAACCTCAGCAACATTTCCAGAATATGTCCCTTTATAACCACAAAGCTTTTAATTCACTGCCTGGTTATCTTTTGCCTCAACTACTGCAACTTCCTCCTCATTGGCTTATCTTTACATAGGCTATCCCCCCTCCAGTCCATCATGAATACTGCTGCCAGGCTCATCCACCGTTCACTGTGTGCTACTCCTCTCTGGCAATCCCTCCACTGGCTTCCACTCGCCCAACAAATAAAATTCAAAATACTAACAACAACTTACAAAACAATCCACAACTCTGCCCCCAGCTACATCACCAACCTGGTCTCAAAATATCAACCAAACTGCTCTCTTCAATCCTCCCAAGACCTTCTGCTCTCTAGCTCCCATGTCACCTCCTCCCATGCTCTCCTGAAGGACTTCTCCCGAGCTTCTCCCATCCTATGGAACTTCCTATCCCAATCAGTCTGACTATCTCCTAATCTATCCACCTTTAGATGATCCATGAAAACCCTTCTTTTTAAAGAAGCTTATCCTGCTTCTAACTAGTAAACTGATTTTTACTTCTTCTATCAGCTCATCCACCACAGCTATTACCTTTTGTATCACTCAACCCTCCCTCTTAGATTGTAAGCTCTAATGAGCAGGACCCTCTGTTTCCTTTTGTACCAAACTGTATTGTAACTGTAATGTCTACCTTCATTTTGTAAAGTGTTGTGCAAACTGTTGGCGCTATATAACTCCTGTATTATAATAATATAATTTATGTACAAGTTAAACAGAAATAGCCTGAAAATCAAAAGTACTCCTCATCCAAGCTCTAATATTTCCTCTTTAAACAACTCTCATACGTCAAATCACAGTAACATGCAAAAGAACAGAATAGGTAAAAAGCTCATTGTGCAAGAATTGTTCTCAAAATTAAACTTAGTCTAGTCAAAACCTAACTAAGCTTGTGCTCTGTCCATTCACTCCCTTGAGGCCAGCCTTGGGAGCCGATCATGTGACTGGACCAGAGTGGCCTCAGATAAGGTAAGTATACACATCTTTTCTTTACAAGATAGTTAGTAAAGGGCAAAGAATGGGGGTTGGGAGCAGGTTTAGGCCTAGTTTATAGACAGGACTACCACTTTAAAAACATGAAATTGCATTTACTTGTTGAGGTGTTTAAAATAAGCACCATCATAAAACAATCCTGAGAACCAGTAACAATCCTGAGGTGCATGGGAATGGAATCACCATCATGATGGCATCACAAGGGTCTAGCCTTGCCAAATGCATTTTGCCAGAGTATCTTCATCTGGGCAGTAGATCTACTTTGAATTTCCAGTATCCAGGTTAAATCTTAACTTTTACTAAGTGAAGTTGAGTAATTAAAGGTGTAGAGGTAGTTAAACTAGCAAAACTGAAAGTCCAATTTGCAAAACAAGATTTTTCCACATAATTAGGTACAGAAAGTGAACACAGCCTTAAATCCTTTAGTAAATCAACTCAATTTCTTTGTTATTTTCTAATATTTTATTCATTTCCAATTTTATTGGGTTTTCAAAACATTATAATCTACAATATATAACTTTCAAAGTCAAAACGTTGCCCAAAGCGTGTCCTGTTATGATTGGCAGCATTCATAAGCAGTACTAAAAAGGAATCTATTACATTAAAACCTGTGTCAGAAACCTCTGGAAGAAAGATTAGTGTGCTCTATTTGAGGCTTCATTTTCTCAATGAATGCAAAGTGTTATCTGATTGTATGTGATGGGATAGGTAATGTCACCTACCTGCCCCGTCTCTCTAGCACATCTGAGCAGATAATTCTTTGTATTCATTGGAAAAGTACAAAGTGCTCTGTGAATGTAACCCATGCCAAGCAAGCAATGTCATGTGTTCACAATGCAGCAGGGCAGTCACTTAGGGTGGGACCCGAAAACTAGTGGCGATCACCGTAGTAATGGTCCTTACTACAGTGTTTTCCAGCTTCCATGGGGATCCCACAGGTATGGCACATACATAGTAACATTTGTTCAAGCTGAGCCAATGTAACTATTGTAAAATTACTTACATACCTAACTACATGTACAATTGCCCATGCCTAAACTTCAACTTTAATTTTCAGGACCCCTGCCTCAAAATGATCTTTATAAAAAAGATTCTAACTTTAAAATATTTATAAACTGCCCATTTTTTTTCAAACAGCTTGTCTTCTATTCCACTTTAATTCAGTCTATAAAACATTGTTTGGATGTCAAGTTCAACATTTTCTCTCATTAGTTCAGTGCTTCCATATTTTAAAAGGCTGTGAAAGTGTAATTTAAAAAAAAGGATCTAGAATACTGCTCGGTATTTCTGTTTACAACTTTTAAAAGGCATTTTTTTAGTTTTTAGTCTGTAGATCACTACTTTTTCAATGAATGTGAAACAGAGGTTAAACTCAGAATACTGCTTAGTCAACAAAGTATCTATAAACAGACCCCATAATCTGATAACTAAAATTTCCTCACTATACTAACTTTACATTTTCTATTTCTTTTTTCAAAAATCTTTTTGAGATGGTTTCTTGTTATTTACTTTTCATATCCACATTGTGCTCGTAGTACTTTCCTACTAGGTATTGCTTTTATTCTTTGCTTTTCATGTATTGTTCACCATCCAAAGCCATAACGCTATGTGGAAAAATAAACAATAACAAAGAACTGTTTATTGAAAAGGGCTGAAGCTAACTGATGTATAGTCCTTACTTTTCCTTACTGATGTATAATTTAACCTTCTTAAAAAAGAATAAAAAAGAATGGCTCTCACTTATCCCACAGTTCTCTTAAAGAAAAAGAACAATTTCAGTGTAAATCTGGCAAATCTGATTTTAAATCTGTCTTCACTTCCCCTCTTCTTCAGATTCAATTCCCTAATGGCCTGAAGGACAAAGTGGTGGTCAGGCCACATTCACGCCACTTCATTTAGAAGTAGGGTGTGTTTGCCTCTTCTATCTCAGAGAGGCCATACTATACAAACACAGCATGTGCAAGAGGTAGTTGAATGACTGTCAAAGCATTATTCTTCTTTATCCTCCCATGTACAGAGAAGCCAGCTGTTTGCAACTTCTGCTAACATTCCTTTCTTCTTCTTTATCCTCTTTGCACTGTAGCTCCACAAACTGCCAGTGAAGAGTCAGTAGAATTTGTTGATCATACAATCACTGACTTGCTGCAGTGGGTGGTCATAGGCAGTGCCAGGATCATAGAAGGAGGGGACATAAGGCAGAGGGTAACAAGAGGCAGTGATGTTCCAGCAGCTGGAGTTTACTGCCAGATGGGCTCAGCATAGAAAAGGGGGTGGATTTTAGAGCTGGCAGATATGGCTTCTGTCCATTGGAGAGAAATAATGTTTTGAGAGAGGCAAAACCCCAGCAAGGGGGGATTTTGTCAAGGGGCACCTTGCAGTGAACTGGAAAGAGCAGCCATCCTAATCCATCTGGCTGCACTGCCACACACTGCTATCCACAGGGCCAGTACAAAGAGTTTTCTAGTGTAGTCCATTATAGTGTTGCCCTTTTTTAATGTATCTGCTGAAAACAGCACCAAAGTGGTCTTCATGTTAAAAGTGCCACCCATTTGAGTACCTAATGCAAGTGTAAACATATGACTCTGCACCACAAATGTTGATGGGAGCAGCACCTCAATGACTCAGGTTGATAGCAAAAGGCTCTTTCTTGTTCCTCCACACTGCCCTCCTAAAGATTATCCGGTTGCATGTGCCACAATGTCTGCGGATTCTAGTGACATGGAGGGATGTTTCATGAAGGGTTTCAGGGGCATAAGATACACCACATCAAGGGGAACATTAACAACATGCTTACACTTGTGTACTCATTGACAGTACCTGCTTCCACAACATCCTTTGTCCTTCCAGAAGGGTTTTCTGCTGTTTTAGTCAGTCATGCCTGGCCAGTGTTTACCCAGCAACCTGTCTGTCAACATCTCCATTTGTGACCTCCTCCGTATGCTTGAAATATTCTGCAGAGGCTGCATCAGCATGCTGTCAATAAGTACCTGTGTGATAATAGTATAGTATTCCTCCTGGTGTGCACACTCCATGACCTGATATCCTGGGCACTGGAGTCACAGCACAGAAAGAAGAAGACTGCTTTTCCAGGGCAAGCAGGATCCTTTGACTACTCTCTCTATCCCTATAAAGCAAAGCTAGCAAAAGGCAGAGGGATAATACTAAAAAGAGGATTATTGGGGTGCTTATGGTGAGGAGCAGGAGAAAATGGGGAAGCCTTCCCACCCAAACCCCAGGAGCTGTATGTGGGTGGGGTAGGGTTGTTAAGGACAGTGTTGTCCTCACTGATACTATGGGCTTAGAGTCCTTTGCTGCATGCATGTGGTGCATGGGGTTTTTAATAATCAAATGCCTGGGCAAGGACTCATAATTTGGGGCATCAAAGAGAGAGACCCCTATTGGGTGGCCACCCTATTGAATCTCGAATATAAGGGTAAACTGGCCAGTCTACTGACACAATCTCAGAGAGAGCCCAAGATGCTGCCTAAGAAAGTATTTTCCTAATTTTCTGATAGTTGCAGAATCCCCTGTAAGAGACCAATATGCCTCTGATCCTCTGAACCACAGGATTGCTAATTACGTCTGGTCCAAGGCGGTTGTAGACAATCTCAGCAGTGAGGACCCCATGGATTATTGGGTTTCCAGGCTGGACCACTGACAAAGCTTGTACAGTATGTCATGGAACTTCTGGTTTGTCCTGCAGTCAGTTTGCTGTCTGAGAAGGCCTTCAGTGCAGCAGACAGTTTTTTGTTAACAAAATAGCCTGTTTCTCGATAGTGTGGTCAAGTTCAAATCCAATAAACCAGTCTTGGATTACTAATGACTACAAAACTTCTGCTGCTGATGCTACAGACTAATCAGACTTTCATATGGTCTCCCCCAAAATTGGTATACAGCCATCATTACCAGCTGCTGCCACCTCTCATGGTCTAATATGGTGCTCCAGCACTGTAATGTTGCCATACAATGTTTCCGCAACTGGACATCAGTTGCAAAATTTATAATGTTTCCTGCAGGGTAAATCCTGCTTTGTGCCTCGACATTTGTGCCCTATTCCAGTACCCATCAATCCTTGCAAAGCCAGACCTCACCTATCAAGTTTTTAATGTTTGCTGCAAGGTAAATTCTGTATTGCACCTCAAGCATTGCAGTTTATACCAGCACTGTAAAGGAGGTAGAGAATGTTTCCACAGCTGGACATCAGCTTTTTTTGTGTGTTTTGATATTTCTAAAACAATAGTGTGGTACTACGAAAAAAGAAGCTCCCAAACTATGCTATTACACTGTTGTGCCACTGGCCACATTTTATATAGTTGAGGGCTTTAGCTTTATTTTTTAAGTAAATGTCACCATATCTTTTAGATCCGTTGTTGCTGCTACTTCCACCGTTGAAGTCAAGCATATTACCACTGTATAAAAATCAGGTGTTGGATCCTAAAAGGACCTAAAAAAAGCCTTTGATAATTTCAAATGAATAAGATTAGGGTGATGGTCCGTTATTTAGGCCAAACTAATTGTAAATGGCAAAAAAATGAATTACAGATCCAAAATATGTGATGCCACTGATGCTGTCTGTGAAAATAATACTTTTCCCTAGCATCACACATTGCTTAAAGACATCTTCCAAGCATGTAATTCAAAGGATTGGTGTTTTTTTTAGGTCACCCTTAAAGTTGCATTGAATGGTATTTTTAAAATGTGTTTTTTCTTTATTTGATGTCCCCCATGGCATTGACCAGTTCCACTTGGCCCTTTTTGACAATAGCTGGCCTATTAGCCTTGAAAATAGCCAGATTTTAGTAGCATATTTCAAGCAGAGTTTGACG
This sequence comes from Staurois parvus, assembly GCF_062004578.1. Lineage (NCBI taxonomy): Eukaryota > Metazoa > Chordata > Amphibia > Anura > Ranidae > Staurois > Staurois parvus. The sequence continues at coordinate 4,801,767 of NW_028318060.1, forward strand.
AACCTCCCACAAACTTAACCCAGACAGATTTGCTCATCCCTACACTTGACATATTTGTACATGAACATAAAACTGATACTTAGTGAGCAGTGAGCATTATAGCATCTTATATCAGGTATTAATGTGGAACTTTACTTAATAAATATATGTGAACAATCAGGATTTTTAATGCAGAAGAGATATACTAGCGGGTTGATTTACTAAAGGCAAATAGACTGTGCACTTTGCAAAGGGCAGCTACTCCAGAGCTTAGTAAATGAGAGATGCTCTGACTTCCAACATCCAATCATGTGCAAGTAAAAATGCTGCTTTTTTTATTTGCCTTGCACATGATTGACTATTCTTTGCAAAGTGATGCTTTACTTCATTTACTAAGCTCTGGAGCAACTGCACGTGCAGAGTGCAGCTGCGCTTTGCAAAGCACACAGTCTATTAGTCTTTAGTAAATCAACAACTATGTCTTTTCTGCATTTGTGAATTCTTATCTGCTTGCAATGTACACTGAGATTTACGTGCAGCTCAGTGTATAATTTTGATATTTGCCAAGATGAATAAACTCTCAGGCACATATGGGAGTGACATTGACCCTCCCAGTCAAAGTGGCCATAGAAAGATTGGTCAAAAATGTCAGTGGCCGGAGAGGGTGCTCATGAACACAGCATTGCTGGAGTAGAACTGTGTATTTCCACTTTAATGTGTATATTTTATGGTTGTATTTCTTTAAAGTATTAATAAACAAATTAATGCTCCATAAAGTACTTGTGAAATCGTAAAACAAAAAATGTCTTTGAATCTTTGCCCATTTTCTCTGAGCCGGCTTTAAACATATCCGTATGCCTCTGTAAACTAGGCTATCATAAGATAAACAAAAGCATTTGAAAAGTAAAGCAAATGTGGTGAGTTGGTGCAAATTTAAAAGCTGTAAGAGGATTTCATAATATTTTATTTCAAGCATAATATGTTTAAACTTTTGTACAGTGTAATTTATCTTTGCCAGGTTAGGTATTATCTGTTTTAAGTGTAAAAACAATGAAACAGAGTTCAGGAAAGTTTAACAGATGCTTTTGTGGTGAGCTGAGTGCTGCTTCTACATCTTGTTTTAAAAAAATACTTTTTAAAGAATTCAAGCAATATAGCTGAATATGATGGGGCAAAGGGCAATAAGAAAATACAATGGAAATATGGCCTACCATAATTGGCACATTGTCATGCTAAAACCATTAAAGTATAACAATTGTGATATACTAATCACTTCAAGCGATATATTTAAATGTATTTGCTCATAATAACCTGGTAATGTATCACTGTGCCTACTTTTCACACAATGCTAGTACTCTATCCCTAGTGATTTTATTGCACCTCTTATGTTTAGCTATGTTGCATGTTAAACCCAGAAGGTGGGCTTTAAATGTGAGTGGTGCATATATGTGTAATTGTGTTTGTGCTGGGATTGCACTCCACAGTGTGCTCCCAGCACAAAGACTGGGCTCTCACCAATGATAGGGACCCCAGGTTCGCGGTCACCTGATTGCTGTGATATCCTCTGATTGGCTGTCATAGTAATCAGTCACTGCATAACCTGCCCCTGTGTTTTCTTTCTCCCATGAATGAAGAGAAATATATATTGTATTGTTCTCTCCTTGCAGGCAAGAAAGATGTAGACAAACAAAAGTGTGCAAAAAAATAACAAAAATGAAAAAATAAAGAAAAAATAGCTAGATCAAGGTTTGCTCTAGGTCAGTGTCAGCTTTAGTGTTAGGGTCAAGGTAAGGGCAAAGAGTCAGTATATTTAAAGTAGGATGAAAAAAAAGCAAAATGTGCACTGTTGTTTCTGGGCCATACTACCGGCAACTACAACAAATAACATACACATATGTGGTATCTCTGTGATTTTTCAGAAGCAGGAGAATTTATTTTGGGGTGTTCCTTTGTATTAGGTTATGGTAGTAGCATGAAATATACAGCTAAATTAAAGTGGCTGTAAAACTCAGACATGAAATATGAAAAAAGCATATCCCTCTATAGTGTGTACTTGTCTCGGTCCAGAATATTGTCATTTCTGCCCGCTGCTTCATTCCTCTGCTATCAGATTGAATCACTTCTGAGTTTTCTTGACACCAAAAGAAAAATGGTGATAGGGGAGGGGACAGCCTCAACTCTGCCCCCGTGTGCTGTGTCAAGAGAGGTGTGTCCCTTCCCTCCAATCAGCTCTCAGAGCTCTCTTCACTGAGTTTAACTTCTGCTCCCCGCCCCCAGATTTTTAGAGCTGAGAGATTCTGTGTAAATTCTGGACTTTGAACGGTTGTAGGGGAAAGATGGCTGTAGATAAACAGGTTCAATTTATGTAGGAGGATTTGTTTCATCTCTATGTCTCAACTGAGGCCAGTCACTTCAATTGGTACATGGAGGGTTTACAACCACTTTAAAAAAAAAAATACTATTTTGATCCAGTTTTCTTTTAATAATAATAAAACAAAATCATGAGATATTAATTATCATTTACCACCAAATGAAACCCCAATTTGTCCTGAAAAAACAATGTATAATCCACAAAGTAGTTGTGATCAAATTTACAATTTTACTAACACATGTCAAAGTAGAAAAATTGGGTCTGGCTGTTAAGTTTTGTTTTATATTCAGTCATAAAGGGGATAAAATTGGTTATGCTCCATGATATTTGGTGCATTAACAGACCTGAAAATATATGCAATATCTTCAGTGTATCAGTCATCCAGTTGTAACAAATCATCCAGGTGTCAGACCAATATCTTTTTAATGTTTGGCTTTGCATGTTTCAAGGAGATCTACTGTGTAGGACAGCGGTGCACCATCAGCGAACAAGTTGAAGAATCTATCTGTACAATAACCAGCTGTTTTGAATATTGAAAATGAACATTCTCTTCCCTTTAGGAACCTTGGCTGATCTGGAACATTTGAATAGGGAACATCATTTACAAACAATGTATTTCTAAACAAAAACTATTATGGTTCCTGTCTGAAAATAGTCATTTCCAAAATATGACTCTTTATTGTTTACTATATTTTATTTATCTGTTAATGGTATGTTAAACCAAGGCTAAACTTTAATTTAAACAAATATTTGGAATACAGATTTGGAATAATATTGTTGTACAACGTTTTTAACATTTTTAATCAATGGCATATGGGGATAATGTCTGCAGTTATGAATAACCATTTAAAAATAAATTAGTATATGGTAAATAGATTGGTAAATGAGGTTTAATCTAAAATAAACTGGTGAAGTTATATGAAAAGCAGACTATTAATTTTATCAGATGTTTCGCTGTAATGTTTCTTTTGTCTTTAATATAACTTGGTATGAAAAGGAATACGTAATACAGTGTTCCAGTTTTAGTAATGATGATATTTTATTTCAGGGAGAAAAAGGTTTTGACGGACTTCCTGGCCCTATCGGTCCCAAGGTAGGAATAAAAATATCTTGCACATCCAGAAATATAATACTTAATAAAGAAATACCAAATGCATATTTTTATACATATTATCAGGGGTTCAACATATATAGTTTTTGAGGTATACACGTTGTAAGTATGTAAATGAAATATTTTTCTGCGTTATACAAACATTGCACAAATATACTACATTAGAAATGTATCAGAAACAATTTACGGTTCATGTTTTTTTCCCCAAAATGATGATTTTTGGATCTATTATATTTACTAATGGAGTAAATGTTTAAATCTATTATAAATGTTTTCACGTTATTCCCTGTTTTTTCTGGTATGAGCTAGTACTGTTTCACAAATAAAATGATGGAAATTTTAAGCTCTGATTCTGTGCTTCTGTGTTGAGTTCACACTCACCTCTATAGCATGCTCCTATGAAAATAGAAAGTGTGCCTTTTTGAAAAACATAAATTCAGCCTGCTATGACTATAGACAGTGCATGTGGAAAGGATGTAAAGATGTTTCAGGATACACATTAACAGCATTAACATGTAAAAACTCTTCCCTCCCTCCACCATCATATTCTAAAAGATACATAGCATTTGTGGACAGTAAATAAAGGACAATCAGTTAGAGTTTGCATCTACTTTTGGACACCAGGGCAAAATATGTAAGCAGCTTTATTAGGCCACAAAGTAAGGGGGAGAGGCAAGGCAGTTTTTATGATAAATAAAAATTAGATTGTGTTATTTCAGAGACAGTACCCAGAAATGATCTACAGTTACTGCACTGTATATAAGCAGCTTTTTAAGCCACAATTTAAGAAGAGAAGATGAGGTAGGTTTTATTTAGAAAAAAAAGAGAGAATATTATTTCACAGACAATACCTTACGAATAAAAAAACAATGCACTGTATGTAAAAAGAATCCTGCTGTAGAAACATTATGTATGTAGCGTCTTTGCAGCGCCAGAGCACTTGAATAGGGCAGGAGAGACCACAGGAGCAGGCAATGGTGGCAAGCCAGCTGTGTTGGCAGGTGCTGGTAATGGTGTAAGGTACTTTTTTTTTTTTTGGGGGGGGGGGCTGGATTACAAGGTAAAATTTAGTTGATCACATTAGCTGCAAGGGTTTTGTCATCATTGTTGATCCAGGACTGGTCCTTTTTAATGAAAGTGAACTGGTTGACAGTATCAAGAGAACAGGCATATTTGTCTCTTTGTCATGAAACCACCTGCTTTGTTGAAGGCCCTCTCAGAAAGCATACTGCCTCATGGCAAGCCAGATGCTCCGTCGTGTATTGTGTAAGGTCTGGCCAGTGATCCAGCCTGGACACCCAATAGTCCATGGTATCCTCACTTCAAAGAATGCTCACGTCACCCCGGACCCCAATTAGTCTGAAACCATTAGGTTTAGATGGTTCCTATGACTGCTGCCTGCAGCCAGGCCTGACTGCCATGAGTGGAAAAACATAAAAACATCACTGAAGCCTGTCACTATGTGGAAGTTCAGCCTAGAAGTTCTTCTTTGGCACCTCTTCTAGGTGTCACAAATTTTTCATTTGCAGAGCCTTTTTTTTCATTTGCATATGCAGAGCCTATTTAACCCCTACTAGCTGCATATACAGAACCTCTGTCTCTTCTTTTAGCCCTTCTTGACATTTTGAAAACAGTAGATTGTCTAACTTTATTGTCAGCTATGGCAATAGGGAAAATCAGGTTAGTATACTTTAGTGCAGTTAAGAATATGGTGATTTAATGCCAAGAAGTGCATTATGGTAACCATTTCCTATAGCATTGAGCAGTCGCTTTAGTTTACTGAGTCCATGAACTGTGAACAAATTGAGTTCTAACTCATATTTAATCTGAAACTGAAACTCCTCTCTAGTTCTACTAGAGCTATTGAATGTTGTACTACAGTAGGTGGGGTGTGTGCCCAATGGGAAGTATCATTTGTACAAAAGATTTGGTTCTTTATTAGTGTTATATCATAAGAGTAAATGTCATTCTATACTTAAAGTGATTGTAAAGGCTGAAGGTTTTTTTACCTTCATGCATTCTATGCTTGAAGGTTAAAAACCTCCTGTGTGCTGCTCCCCTTGTAGCCCTCCCCCCATCCCTTATATTCACCTGAGCCCAGCGATGTGCATGGGAGCCTTGGCTGTCTCGAGTCTCTCTCTCCTCATTGACTGTCACAGCCAGTGAGCCAATAAGGAGCGAAGTGGGGGTGGGGGTGGGGGCGAGACACTGCTCTATACATCTTATGGATGCATAGAATGGGGCTTAGGAGCGAGCATGCACTAGTGTCCCCA